>NW_024870707.1:9121666-10617500 GCF_019054845.1 Dipodomys spectabilis
TGGATAGACTCGGGAAAATAAGGTATGGTCAGCTAATAGCAAATACAGGAGATATTCCTTCCGAACTTCCCTTAAGATTGAGGTAACAAGTCATTTTGGGGGAAATGAAGCAGGATAACATGGAAGCGGAGGCCCGGTGCGGGCAGCTCAGAAGTATGTTACCTAAAAACAGAAATGCCTTCTTTGCTTCAAATAAAGGCAACTGAATGCATTCTTTCCCAAAGGGTGCATTTCTCACCCAAGAATTCACAACTGCCAGATAGGATACCCCAAAATACAGATAGCAGGGTGTCTCCTCCTTTCAAGGATAAGGATCTGCTTTATGGCAGGATGCATTCTTACCTGGAACACCAGGTGTCATTAAAGCAAAGACAAAGCACCTAGCTTTGCATAACTTAAAGCCAGACCGCCCCCCCCCCCACCTTTCCCCTATAAATACCCAACAGCCCAAGGAGCTGGTGTCTCTCTGGGTGTCTCCTTGTCTGTGTCTGTGTCTGTGTCTTTGTGTCCCTATGAGAGCACCCACACTCTGCTAGAGGGCGCCCCTACGCTTCTGTTTGTCTGCTTTTTTGTCTGTTTCCTTGTTTACTTAATAAAGCTCTACCAAGTTTTCTTACCATTGTGACTTGTCCAGAAATTCTTATTCTGCAATTGAAGTCAAGAACCCTAGGTGAAGAGTCCCCTTATTTAAAGGGAAGCTTCACTAAACCTCATCTCTGTCTGGTGACACAAGGAATGTAGGGGAAGGGAAAAGCGGGGGGGGGGGGGGGGGGGGGGGGGGGGGGGGGGGGGGGGGACTAAGGATGGGGAGGAGGTTTGGGAAGGAGTTGCTGCAGGATGACCTCAGGGCCTGGGAGACCTCCCACTGCTTCCAGGTGCCAGTCAGGAGGCTTGCAAGTTCTGGGCAGGACTTCTAGGAAAGGGGCCACTTGTACACCAAGGGAGAACAAAGGGAAGAAGCCATTTTTCCTGGGTAGACCTAACATTCTAGCCTTTTGATAGTTATAAAGGGCGCTGATTTTCTCTTGCTACTTCCTGCAGGCAAGGGACGTTGACATTAGAGGTAGAAGGCAGAGATATTGTCTGGTCTGGGAGAAGGCAGCAGTTAAGAGTTCCTCGGTCATGAACATAGGTATGGGTGAAATTTATAAAAGAAGCCTTAGGAGCAGGGGCTGAGCAATAAGAAAAACTATTATTAGAGGGCACACAAAAGGCAGAAGGAAGAGTTCAGGACTAGTTCCTGTTGGCTCATGTCCCTACTTATAACTGATTAACATCTGGCAGCTAGGTATGGGAGCATTGGACTAGTTAAGAAAAACTGGTCAGGGCTGGGAGGGTGGCTCAGTGGTAGAGTGCTTGCCTTGCATGCATGAGGCCCTGGGTTCGATTCCTCAGCACCACATAAGCAGAAAAAGCCAGAAGTGGCGCTGTGGCTAAAGTAGTAGGACACTAGCCTTGTGCTGAAGAGCTGAGGGACAGTGCCCAGGCCCTGAGTTCAGTCCCCACAACCGACAAAAAAAGAATAACTAGTCAGGGCTGGGAAGGTGGCTCAGTGGTAGAGTGCTTGCCTTGCATGTATGAGGCCCTGGGTTCGATTCCTCAACACCACATAAGAGAAAAAGCTGGAAGTGGCTGTGTGGCTCAACTGGTAGAGCACTAGCCTTGAGCTGAATAACTGAGGGACAGTGCCCAGACCCAGAGTTCAGGCCCCATGACCCACAAAAAAAAAAAAAAAAACTAGTCAGAAGCTGGAGCTGGATTGGAGTGGTTAAGGGACTAGTAGGAGGCCTTGAACATTTCTTGTAGCTGGACTATAGATGTCTGGACTATGGAGTATGGATGGGAGACCCAGGAAGGTACCAAGACAAACTGTCTTGAGTCTAAGACTCACTATAAATTCTTGTCCACTTAGAAGAAAGACAGGTATGAACATTAGATAGGCATGCTTATTAACTATTTTCTTTTGACTCTTGGCTCTGGTTAATTTTGAAAGGCCAGCACAAAGTGATTTCATTTAAGATCTGACACATCCCCTCTTAACTCCTGTCCATTATCCCTTGTCACCAGGACTAGCTTGTCGCGGGGGTCTAGGTGCTTGTTGCTAGGGGGCTTGACCCAGTTGGCATTTCTTTTGTCAGTTACTGGCCTGAATTCAGGGCCTGGGCACTGTCCCTGAGCTCTTTCGCTCAAGGCTAGCACTCTACCACTTTGGGCCACAGCACCACTTCCAACATTCTACTGGTTAGGGAGAGATAAGAATCTCACAGGGACCTTTCTGCCCCGCCAGGCTAGCTTCAAACCTCAAATCTCAGATCAAAGAAATCTTTTTGCCACAAGACACTTTTTATTTTTAAATGGAGCAACAAGGAGATCAGTAGAAATAGTTTTTAACCAAGCTTACTTGGAACTTGTTAAAAATAGAAATTTGATCAACAAATACTTGGAAAACTTATTTATGGGGTTGGGAAGGTAGCTCAGTGGTAGAGTGCTTGCCTTGCATGCATGAGGCCCTCAGTTCGATTCCTCAGCATCACATAAGCAGAAAAAGCCAGAAGTGGGGCTGAGGCTCAAGTGGTAGAGCGCTAGTCTACAGCTGAAGAGCTGAGGGACAGCGCCCAGGCCCAGAGTTCAGGCACCACAACTGACAAAAAAAAAAAAAAACGGACAAGGGTCTCATATCTAAAATATACTTGGAACTCAAAAAAATTAAATCCCCCAACAACAAATCCTCAAAGAAACAACTGCCCAATAAACAAGTGGGCTAAAGACTTAAAGAGAAACTTCTCTGAAGAAGAAAGAAGGATGGCCAATAGACACATGAAGAAATGCTCAACATCCCTAGCCATAAAAGAAATGCAAATCAAAACAACATTGAGATACCACCTCACTCCAGTTAGAATGACAAAAATCAAGAACTCTAACAACAGCAGATGCTGGAGGGGATGTGGACAGAAGGGAACCTTACTTCATTGTTGGTGGGAATGTAAACTTGTTCAACCACTTTGGAAAGCAGTATGGTGGTTCCTCAAAAGACTCCACATAGAACTCCCCTATGACCCAGCAATCCCACTTTTGGGCATTTACCCAAATGTTTACAAACAAGACCACACTAAAGCTACCAGCACAACTATGTTTATTGCAGCCTTATTTACCATAGCTAAGATCTGGAACCAACCCAGATGCCCCTCAGTAGATGAATGGATCAAGAAAATGTATATATACACAATGGAATTCTATGCCTCCATCAGAAAGAATGACATTGCCCCATTTGTTAGGAAATGGAAAGACTTGGAAAAAATTATATTAAGCGAAGTAAGCCAGGCCCAAAGAAACATAAGCCCCATGGTTTCCCTTATTTGCAATATCTAGTATATGTATTAGTCAAGCGGAAAAGGTCAGATAATGTGATGTTAGGAAAATGAACCCTTAGATATGTATTTCAATGTTTTTTTCTTTCATGCATGTGTTTCTAACGCGTTTATAAGATTATTTCTTTGTTGCTTTGTATGTCCCTCCCCCACAGTATAACCCTTGCTTTCACTATATTTGATGTCAATATAACTTGTGGAGGAGATGGGGAAAAACAAGTCGTTTAAGGATACAGGTGGACCTGTTGCAACAATGAGAAGTACAAGTTGTCATGTCCAAAACGAGCTTTACAACGTCAGTGCGGGGGGGGGGGGGGGGGGGGAAGGATTGGGACTGGGGGGGGGAGGCTGGGAAGGGATGTGAAGGGTAAACAAAGGAGGAGGCTGCAATGCTTGGTAAGAAATGTACGCGTTATCCTGCCCATGTAATTGTAACCCCTCTGTACAATATGTTCACAAATAAAATAAAATAAATAAATTTAAAAAAAAAATAAAAGAAAAAAGAAAGAAAAGTTATTTATACCTCTGTGGGTCTGACTAAATGATGCAGAGGATAAAATCTGTAATGACAAAACTCAATAGTAGGCATGATGAGAGTTTTGAAACAGCAACTGATTAACTGAATGCAGTACTTTAAGATATTACTCAAGATTGAAACCATTGTCAGTTCTGTATCCAAGGTGGCTTACATACTTGGGAAACAGACATTTATACACCTTTATCCACACCCAAATCTGATGAGCATCTTTGCGGCCTGAGTTTAAAACAGCCCATTTTTTTTTACTTGTGGCCTGTGGAGCCAATTATCAGAAAACATTTAAAATAATTTTGGTGAGGGGACACATTAGCATACGAATTGACCTTTGAACAGTTGCTAGAGGAGTGGGGGACACAAGAAAACCCACCACATGGCCAAGATGGTGAATTTCTAGAAAAGTCACAATAGTAAGAAAACTTGGTGGAGCTTTACTATGTAAACAAGAAAGCAAACAAACAGACAAGCAGAAAGGCCAGGGCACACTCTAGCAGAGTGTGGGTACCCTGGAGAATAGACAGACAGACAGTTATAGCTAACAGAATTCTAGTCCAGGACAGCTAGTCTTCAAGAGAGAACCTAAAGGGGGTCCCTAGGACGCAGCCTGCATCTCACTCTCAAGGATACAAGCAGAAAGGCGGGGGGGGGGGGGGGGGGGAAGGCAGGCAGGGAAATAGAACATGTGCCATAGATATGCCATAGGAAGACACTATTTCAATCTCTTCAGTGGACTAAATAGGAAGAATGGGTCCCTTGAAAAATGCTAATGGTGGGTGTCTTTTCTGTTCCTGGTATAGACAGGCACCAAAGATTTAGTGCCACATCCTTACTTTCTCCTTCTTCTGTCCTTTTTACTTCTTTTGTAGCCCCGTACTTCCACTTTATCGGCTTTTCCTGCCATCTGCAAGTTGTACAGACCTTAATTCCCTGCCTGTCTGCTTTTCTACGAACTATCATTTTTTTGTTTCTGTTTTAAGCTTACTCACATCCTTCCTAGATGTTCAAAACCAGAGCTTTTGAAAAAGAAAAAGGCAATCCAATATCTTTCTTTCTTAAACTACAAGCTGTTGAAATAAACTTGGCATTTGGGGAAAAAAGTTTTAAAAAATCTTCTATTTTATTTTTCAAGCTTTAGCACGGATTTGGGTAAAACAGGGTTAAAATAGGGAGAAATAGAGAAGAAAGAGTAACATATCCCACTTCTCCATGCAGGAAATTAACGATTCCTAGTTACTCTTGTATTCAAGGCAGAATTGTGACCCTACAAAAATTATGTGCTGAATCCTCACTGTTATATATATACTCTCCAAGAACCACCAGAGTCACAACAACAGACACAAAAACAGAATTGTCTCAGCAAGGCAAAATTACTTCTGCAGAAAGTTGCACCACCAGCCAAACTTCTGGCAGGCAAACACCCAGAGCAGGCAGGCTGTTCTCTTTTTATCTCTAACTCAGCGGGCTCCGCCCCTCTGCTCTCATTGGCCCTGCTCATGTTCACAATCTGCTCAAGTCTGGCCAGTTGGAAGGAGGAAAGATGCATTTACCTAAAGTAACCAAAAGATGTTGAAATAAGATTAACCTTACACTGCAATCTCAAAGCCTATCCACAGCCTTGGCTCTTTTTTGAACAATCTGAGGTGTGTCTTTCTACAGTCTCAAGAGTCAGCTTGCCAATTAGGTCCCCACCCTATCCCTACCTGTTTACAAAAAGGTTTCATTTCTATCTCCCCACTGATATACTGTTTCCCTGGCGTGACCTACAAAGTCCTGTCCCAGTTGCAACAGTGTCAGTACACTCCTTTTCCAAACGTGACTCCCCCAATTCCCGCAGTCCATGTAGCACTTCCTTCTCAGAACTGACTCTCCCTCCAGTTCCTGCAGCCTACCTAAGGTAATCCATGACCACCCCCTAAATTTTGTTTACATTTCACTGTCCACCGCTGCTGCCTCCATTCCCACTTGGAACAGCCCAGCAAGTCTGTCCCCATAAAGTCTTGAGCTCCTATCAGTTGCTCCCCTCTTATTTCTTTTTTGTTTTTCTTCTTTTCCATATATATATATATATATATATATATAAATTGTAAAAATCCCTCTCATTTCTTAGTCTTCTGAGGTATGTCACAATTCCACCTAGGACCCATCAGTTCAGTTAAGATAAAAAAAACCTTCTACTTCAAAACTCCTTCCTGATCCCAAAGCATTTCCTCTTTTCTTTCTTGCTGATACTATCTTAGCAGAATAAACAAGAACCAAGCCATCAGGTCAAAACAAGAACTTTTAAGCATCCTACTTTGATAAAAAAGATGGCTTTTCTTACATCCAAATACATGAGTCCACCAATCCTTACCTAAGAAGAGAGAAGCTCACTGTAAAGGTCACTGAAAGGAAACTGCCACTTGGTTCACTTCATGCAGAAAAGAGTTTATTGGGGGAGAGCAAACTGCCAGCATCCGCAAGATGGAGGCGTATGGAGAGAGAAGGGAAGAAAAGAGGGAGGGGCCTGTGTTGAGGGTGATCATATAGGGAAAGGTGGGAGGCAGGACCACAGTGCATGTGGAAGTGATCTCAGAGCCTGCCAGAAGGAGGCGTGGCCAGTGCAGTTCAGGAAGTGACCTCAGCAGATGAGGAAATGACCTCAGAGTCTGGGGTTCTTTGCTGACTCTCAGTCAGGTGTTTGACAGTCAGGTGATTACTGGTTTTAGGCAGGTAAAGAGGAATGGGGGAGGGGGCAGACCTATCACTCACAAATACAAAGACCAGAAGCCAGGAGCTAGTGGCTCAAGCCTGTAATCCTAGCAACGCAGGAGGCTGAGAGCTGAGGACTGTGTTTCAAAGCTAGCCTGGGCAGGAAAGTCTGTGACACTCTGATCTCCAATTAATCATTGAAAAAGCCAGAAAGTGGGGCTGTGGCTCAAGTGGTAGAGTGCTAGCCCTGAGCAAAGGAACTCAGAGACAGCGCCAGACCCAGAGTTCAAGCCCCAGAACTGGCAAAAAACAAAAACACCAGAGACAACCACACCAGGGCACAAAATGAGCCTTCTGCAAGCCCAAGAAGAGGCCTCGGGGAAATCCAAACCTGCCAGTGCCTTCATCCTGTGCTTCTGCCTCCAGAATAGTGAGAAAACAGATCTCTGCTGCTGTTTCCCTGTGGTCCTCAGTTAAGGCAAGCCTTGCACAGGTACTCCTCCTCCCTTACAGCCCTTGCAGGGCCAGGTCTGAGTAGGGGGCTGGGCATCACAGGCCTCAGGCCACAGATCTGCCCAGCTCTGGGACTGGGAAGGGCCCCTGATCTAATCCCAGTGCAAGCTCCACACCCCTGCTCAACTGGTCTCTCCACTTTTGGTTTCTCTACTGCCACCTCTACTTAGATTACTCTTCCTAAGCAAGTTACCCTTCACAAGCACCTTACACCACCCAGCTCCATCTACCCAGCAGAATCTCAACAACCGTGGCTGGGCAACCAAAGCCCTCTCAGTTATGAACTAAGTCAGAGTTTCTCACACATTCTCATTCATCAGCATGTCTAGAGAGCATGTGTAAAGGTAGATTCCTGGTCCTCATCCACAGAGAGCCTTTCTTCCATAGGTAAAGACCCAATTCATATTTCCTTTTTTTTTGCCAGTCGTGGACCTGAACTCTGAGCCTAGGCGCTGTCCCTCAGCTCTTCAGCTCAAGGCCAGTGCTCTACTGCTTGAGCCACAATGACACTTCTGGCTTTTTCTGTTTATGTGGTGCTGAGGAATCGAACCCAGGGCCTCATACATGCAAGGCAAGTGCTCTACCACAGAGCCACCTTCCCAGCCCTTCCTTTTTTTTTTTTTTTGTAATTTTTATTTTGTTGTTGTTATTATAAAGGTGATGTACAGAAGAGTTACAGTTATATAAGTCAGATATTGAGTGCATTTCTTTTTGGACAATGTCACTCCAAACAAATAAATGCAAGGCATTTACTTTACCAGCAATAATTAGTTAGTAGAATACAAAACCAAACCCATAAAACATTTAAAAGAAGTGCAGCCAGGTGCTGGTGGCTCATGCCTGTAATCCTAGCTACTCAGGCAGCTGTCTGAGAATCGTTGATTCAAAGTCAGCCAGGGCAGGAAAGCTGGTGAGACTCCTATCTCCAATTAACCACCAAAAAGCCAGAAGTAGAACTGTGGCTGAAGTGGTAGAGCACTATCCTTGAGCAAAAAAGCTCAGGGACATAGCGCTGGCCCTGTGTTTAAGCTCTCTAGGACTGGCACCAAAAAATAAAATAAGGAAAAAGAGGTACACTTGAAAATGAGGCCTAGTGAAAGCAACTCAGAAAGAAGGTATTTAGAAACAGAAGCACTATCTTTGCTTCAAAGAGAAACAACAGGATGCATTTCTTCCTGAGAGATGTGTTTCTCACCCCAAGAATTAACATTTGTTTGGCACCATGTATCCCTTCCTGAGCGAAATGTTCCCCCAAAGTAACCTTAAGGTGGACCCAAAATGTAAACAGCAAGAATGGTAAACAAGACCAGGAACTTAGTAAGTGTAACAATGCGAAGTATCTTTTCCTGTCTTTAAGTCAGACTGAAGTAGGAGATCAAGTCTGGGCTGCCATCTTGACCACAGAGTGGATGTAGGGTCTGTTATCTTGTCTCCATACTGGGGGAAGTTGAGGCCCCACCTCCCAGGTGATGGGCAAGCCCAAATCCCTGAAGGCAGGGGTGGACACTTGTATGATAGGTTACTAAAGCTGTCAGTCCAATGCTTGGGACTTGAGTTTCCTTTGACCCTGTCCCCTGACCTGACCCTATTAGGCCAGGACCAAGCCACAAGTCTACGTGTTTATGCCCCATCTCCTATCTTCTCTGCTCACCACTTCAGCTCTCCAGTGGAGCTGAATTGGTTTGTTTGTATCGTTTTTGTTCTTTCTTTCCTCTCTGTCCTTCATGGGTTGGTTTCCCACCAATGTTACATGTATTTGCTGGCTGCTGGTCTTTGAGACAGGAGGAGTCCACCAGCCCTTAATAAAGACTCGAAGATTTGATCCTTCAAAAAGATGGATTCTCTGTTTTCTCGACATATGACAAGACCCCTCCCTGCCTTTACCATATAAATACCCCTGAGAGCCAAACAGCTAGGCCTCTCTCTTTGAAAGCATCCGCACTCTGTTAGAGTGTCTCTTCTACCCTATCTACCCAAACCCACCCATACTCTCAAATTATGTGTTCCCATTTCCAAATATATACATGGAATTGAATGTCTGTATTCGCTCACCTGAGGAACACCTGTCTGACCCTGGTTATGTTGTAGGGATAGAAAAGGGCACCTGAGGCAAAGGCCAATATGGCCAGCTGCAATGGAATAGTACAGATCACCTGTTTTATTCCCATCAGGCTCTGAGCAGTGGGTTCTAAAACCTGTACCTATGTGCCTACTGCCCAAACACACAGGAAGGAAATACTTTCCCACTTCCACCCTTGGATTCCAAGATGCGAGGAGATTCAATCCACTGTGACCATGGAACAGCGTGATACAGGGTACAAGCCAAAGAAATGAGAAATGATAGGAACGGTGGGGTGGGAAGTTACAGGTGTGTACTAGGGCATCTATCTAGTGGTTACAACCATTTAGATAAGGGATAGTTTGTGTACAAAGCGATAATTGACTCTCTTATTGTTAGGGAGTCATTGGGGAGCAGAAGGGAGCAATAAACATTGCAACTGTAACACAGACATCCACCTTAGCTCCAAGGTCTTAAGCTTTTAGTGTCCAAACAGCCCTCAGTTAAACACACTCAGGGTAGTAACTTATACCTCTATCTTGCCTTGTCTGCGCCTTCTAGGGCACAGCGCTTGCGCTGTTAGAGATGGCTTTCCAAGCTCTTAACTCTTTCCAGGTCTCACAGATCAGTTCTAGAATCCTTCATACTTCCTTGCTCAGATGACCCAAGCAAAAGCTAGGAAAGGCCAAGTAGAAGGCAAACCTTCACTTCTGCCTTTCTGTTCCAAGGTAGGAAGAGTCCAATCAGACAAGAACTTCTGTGCTTGGGGTCCCAGACGGAAGGCATCCAAAGACACTTTCCCCACAAGAATCCAAGGAGGAGAGGACTAATATTTAACAGGACCAGACAAAGATGCGGAGGGAGTTTTCCCATCACCAGGAAATCCATTCTCAGAGATCTGCTCTCCTAAGCTCTTCTTTCCTTTCACTCTCAAATAAACTTGCTTTGTTTACTTTCCATTCTTCTTTTGTCCTTTAATTGGCAGTGAAAATGAACCTGAACTCTAGAGATTACCTCCTGCCTCTTTCCATTCATCTGCCCCCCCCCTCCCTTCCCTGAACCTCTCCTTCTGACAAATCACATTTCCGCTTCCTTGGTATTTGTTTTGTTAAGCTTTCTTGTTGGCATTCCTGATTCCTCATTCCAGGACCTTCATACGCTCTTGCCTGCATTGACCATGTGCCCAGCCTGCTCCCTGCCAAGTCTAACAGCATGGTCAGATCCAGAGACCTCCCAAACCCAGGCCAGAGTTGAGAAGTTGTACAACTTTCAAAGACAAAGCCTCACTGGAGCTGGAACCAGAACTGCAAGGACTCTCCCAAGACTCTGATCTTACCCCACTCTTAGCCACAGACCTCCTGAAAGACGTTGCTATGGTTACCCTCTCTACGTGGAGCTACACCAAGGAGGCCAAAGGAGGGAAGCGGCTTGTCCAAGAGTACAAAGTTCATTCAAGCAGAGGCTGAGCATGCCAGCATCCGGGTCTCTTTCCCCTGAAGCCCAGTGATCCCACTGCCCATGGCTTGCCTCTTCTGAGCCTCAGGGGACCCTCCAACCCCCTTTCTGCTCATTCCAGTTTCTTGTGATGCCAGCTGGGCCCTGACATTTCCAACTAATGCTGAAATGGAGCTTCCAGGAACACAAGACAAGAAGGAAGAGGGGGAGGAGGGGGAGGGAAAGGAGAAGGTGACAGGGAAATAAGACAGATTAAGGTGAGTAGGAGGATCCCAGAAGCTGGAGGTATGGTAGTATTTCTCCAGCTCTGACCTACACCACCCCCTGCTCTGATGGGGAGGGGGTGGTGGTCAGGGAAGCCTCTGGAAACACAAATCCCCCTGGCCTTCTGAGGAGCCAGCCCCTGGCTTCCTCCTGCTTTGGCCATGTGCTTCAGTCCCAGAGGAGCCAGTTGGATGGCCAGGGCCAGTGACCCGCCCCTGAACACAGAGTTTCTGGAAAGAGCGCCAGTCTCCCCGGAGCTGCTTGCACCCCCGCAGCTGGGGCCTTGTGTGGGCCTGAGGTGGCAGCTCCCCTCCCAGGTCTCCTGCAGACAGCATTAGGAGCCTTCAGGGCACAGGTCAGGCTAACAGCTGGCAGAGCTGCGCGGGGCGGAGGAGGCTGGCTGGGAAACAGCAGTCCAGTGCTCACAGAGCTCCTGGAATTGAGATCCGCAGCCCGAGGCGGGGCTGCCCCACCCCTCATGGCACCTGGAGAAGCCCTGGACCCGATTCCTGACAGCTTCATCCTGCAGCCGCCCATCTTCCACCCGGTGAGCCGCTGACCCTGCACTGGGACCCTCAGGGCCCCTCCCCTCCGGCCCACACCTTCCCGGGACAGAAACCACTTGAGCCTTGCCTGCATTCCTAGGACTTGCCTGGGGCTCTAGAAGATTCTCTTTGAGTTTAGCAAAGTGGCTGATCCGCAAATCCCCACTTAGGTGTGCCTGGATCCTTGGATTTTATTTAATTTTTTCTTTTGTCAGTCATGGGGCTTGAACTCTGGGCCTGGGCACTGTCCCTGCGCTCGTCAGCTCAAGGATAGCGCTCTACCACTTGAGCCACTGCGCCTCTTCCAGGTTTCTGGTGGTTTATTGGAGATAAGAGTCTCAGGGACTGACCTGCCCAGGCTGGCTTTGAACCCTGATCCTCAGATCTCAGCCTCCTGAGTAGATAGGATGACAGGCGTGAGCCACCGGTGCCTGTCTGGGTCCTTGAATTTTATTTAGCCTTAGAAGGAAATCCAGTGCTGTGTTGGGATGGGTGGCTAGAAAAATGGGGTTTGGGGTAAGGGGGGGGGTCATTGAGGGGGAATACTGATTATTAAGAAAAACAGTTTCATCTCTAGCCTGGGAGGGAGGCTTGGGGGAGCCTTCTGATCAGGGATGGGGGGAGGGGGGTCCACTCTCCCTCCTTCTGTTCTAGTGCCTGGAGGATGTTCTGAAGCTACAGAGGCTTTACAGAGTACTAAACTCCCAGCACTAGTTCTGGAACTAGTGAGCACTGAAGATCACTTTCCCTTACTTGGCCCTCTGCTCCCAGAGGCTGCATGAGCCCAGTCAATCACATACTCCGCCAGGAGCAGGGGTGTGGAAAGGGAAAGCCAGGAGCTGCACTGACATATGGAAGCCCTAGCCTGGAACCTTTAAGGTTCCTCCTGAAATGCCCTTAGGCCAGGATCGGTCTAGTGGGGAGAGAAGGTTCAGGAATCAAGATCCCTAAGAAGGTTCAGGAATCAAGATCCCTGCTGGAAGCTCACCTGGAAGGCGCTGCTGAGATCTCAGTTCTTTCCAGGTGATCTTGGGCTTCTGATTGCCGCTGCAGCTTGGCAAGCTTGTCTTGTGATCCTGTCCAAAGTGTATGTGCTGTTCTACTTACATTCCTTCTGCAAACATCTCCACCAAGCCCATGCTGTGTCAACTGACAGGTGCTGAGCCTACCAAAGGGGAAAAGCAAAGCTCAACCCTTTTTTTTTTTCAATTTTTAAAAAATCAGTCATGGATTTTGAACTCTAGGCCTGGGCAACTGTCCCTCAGCTCTTCAGCTCAAGGCTAGCGCTCTACCACTTGAGCCACAGAGCCACTTCCAATTTTCTGGTGGTTCATTGGAGCTAAGAGTCTCATGGATGTTCCTGCTTAGGCTGGCTTTGAACCATGTGATCCTCCGATCTCAGCCTCTTGAGTAGCTAGGATTATAGGCATGAGCCACCAGCACTGGGCTTTTTAACATTTTTATGTTGTGTTTTTTTGCCAGTACTCAGGCTTGAACTCAGGGCCAGTACTCTTGCTTAGCTTTTTGCTCAAGGTTGGTACCCTACCACTTACTTGAGCCACAACTCCACTTCTGGCTTTTTCATAGTTGATTGGTGATAAGAGTCTCATGGACTTTTAAAGCCAGCTCAGGCTGGCTTTAAAGGACGATCCTCAGATCTCAGCCTCCTGGGTAGTGAGTTCTAGCTTTGAGAAGCAGGTGATCTCACAGGGAAAACAGCCAGCCAGCCCTTCTCTAATGAGGTTCAGGAAAGAGAAGAAAGGTGGGCCAGGTGGGTAGCTGATCAGTGCTAGGTATTTCTCCAAGCGTCCCAGTCAAGGCCAGCTCTCAGTTCCCAGATCCTGATTCTTAAACAGGCCTCAGGAAGCCTCCACACCAAGCCTGTAGGGGACCAGTGCCGCATCCAGTCCATGCCTGCCTCACTGGCTCCACACAGCCCATTGTGCCTAGGGCTCGGGAGAGCTAATTGGCTGGCACTCTAAGCAGGCAGTGGGGATGAACCATGCATCGTCAGGGCTTTGATATATGTACATCCCAAAGAAAAGTAACAGGCTGGAGGGGCTGGGAAGGTGGCTCAGTGGCAGAGCACTTGCCTTGCATGCCAGAGGCCCTGGGTTCGATTCCTCAGCACCACATAAGCAAAAAAAAAAAAAAAAAAAAAAGAAGAAAAAAAAAAGAAAGGTAATAGGCTGGAGAGACTATCCCAGGGAAAACTGAATTTTTTACACCATTAAAAAAAACCATTTTCTAATGAAATCCTAGTTTGCATTTTTTTTGGGGGGTGAGGACGTTGAGTTTCTTGTTCCTCCCTTTCCACATCCCAAACAGCGAGGCCGTGGGTTCCCTCTCCGGCCTGCATGTGGAGGTCTCATTCCTTTTTGTTCAGGTAATTCCTTATGTCACCACAATCTTTGGCGGTCTGTATGCAGGCAAGATGGTCATGCTTCAGGGTGTGGTCCCTCTGCACGCCCGCAGGTAAGGGGGGTGCGGGGAAGGGGGGTGCGGGTGGGCAGTGCTGGAGCTCAAAGTGAGAGGGGTTGGGCTGAGGGCTAATCTTTGCCTTGGGGATCTCTGTGGGTCATGAGCAGAGTGGCACAGCAAGATGCCACTCACTGCCCCCAGGTTTCAGGTCGACTTTCAGTGTGGCTGCAGCCTGAGTCCCCGGCCAGACATTGCCATCCACTTCAACCCTCGCTTCCACACCACCACGCCCCATGTCATCTGCAACAGCCTGCACAGTGGACAGTGGCAGGCAGAGGTCCGCTGGCCTGGCCTGGACCTGCGGAGAGGGGCCAGCTTCATCATCCTCTTTCTCTTTGAGAACGAGAAGATGAAGGTGAGTAGACACCATCGTTGCTGACTAATCAAGAACTTGTACCCCTCTTCTCTCCCTTCCCTTGGGCCATTCAGCTTTGTAGGGAGAGAACCAAGGACCTGCCATACCTTGTTCCAGGCTGGCAGCGAAAGAGCTCTCTGGCTGGGCGCTGGTGGCTCACATCTGTAATCCTGGCCACTCAGGAGACTGAGATCTGAGGATCACAGTTCAAAGCCAGCCTGAAAGAAAGTTCATGAGACTATTTCCAATTAACCAGCAAAAAGCCGATGTGGAGCTGTGGCTAAAGTGGTAGAGTATTACCCTTGAGCACAAAAGCTCAGGGACAGTGCCTGGGCCCTGAGTTCAAGACCCAGGACTGGTATGTGTGTGTGTGGGCACACACAAAGAGAACTCTATAGTGCTTGACTCTGGAGAGAGATCCAATGTCTTAGTGGTAACAAGCGCTCAGGGTGCCTGCCAGTCACTCTTTTAAACCCTTTGCATGCATCAGCTCATTTAGTTCTTACTACGCCCTCCAAGGCAAGTGCTCTCATGATTCCTCATCTGCCAGCTGAGGCTACAGGGGTCAGAGAAAGAGAACTTGACCTCAACACTCTGACTTCTGATACGAGCGTCTACCAGACATGATGGGACCTTCTGACAGCTCCAGAGGACCAGGCAGCTGGTGAGGGGCCGGCCGGGGGTCTGAGTGAGCTCTCAGCCTCTTGGGCCTCGGTTTCCTCATCCGTAGGTGGGATGATGGGAATGCTTCATGTCTGCTAAGTAAAAGTAATGCTTGGTCATAGATAAAAAGAGGACATGGAGCTGGGTGGCTCATGCCTATAATCCCAGCCACTAGGAGGCTGAGATCTGAGGATACTGGTTCAAAGCCAGATGAGATTCTTATCTCCAGTTAACCACCAAAAATGCCAGAAGAGGTGCTGTGGCTCAAGTAGTAGTAAGCTAGCCATAAGCAAAAACACTCAAGGACAGTGCCCAGGCTCTGAGTTCAAGCCCTAGAACAACATTGCTACCTTAGGTTATTTTTTAAAATTTATTTTTTATTTATTTATTTGTCGGTTGTGGGGCTTGAACTCTGGGCCTGGGCGCTGTCCCTGCACTCTTCAGCTCAAGGCGAGCGCTCTACCACTTGAGCCACAGCACCACTTCCAGTTTTCTAGTGGTTTATTGGAGATAAGAGTCTCACAGACTTTCCTGTTCGGGCTGGCTTTGAACCGTGATCCTCAGATCTCAGCCTCCTGAGTAGCTAGTATTACAGTGAGCCACGGGGGCGGGAGTGGAGGTGGGGTCGCCCAGCTACCTTAGGTTAGTTACTTAAGCTCATCATATGTTTGGTATGAAGCGAAATAGGTACAAAGCCAGGGAGTCATGTTCACTGATGCCTGGCATGAGCTAATGGATCCAGTGAACTCTAGACTCCATCAAGCCAAACCCTCTGCCTCTCCAGGTGAGCGTAAATGGAAAGCACTTTCTCCACTTCCGCTACCGGCTCCCTCTGTGTCGGGTAAATACTCTGGGCATCTATGGCGACATCTTGGTGAAAGCGGTTGGATTCCTTAACGTCAATGTAAGTTGGCTTGCGTGCTAATGGCCTTTGACTTCGCCTGATCCCCGCACAAGCCCGGGGCCCAATCACCCACCACAGACCACGAGACAAAGGAAACCTTGGACACTAGTAATCACCTAGGAGGAAGAGCCACAGAAGTGTCAGAAGTGAATCGGCGGAGGAGGGAGGCAAGGTGACAGCAGACAGGTGTGCAGGAGCCACAGGGGAGGGGGAGCCCTGGCTGCAGGGGGGCTGGACAACTTGGAGGAGCTATGCCAGCCAGGGAAGGACTTGGCTTATTAAAGCCCTTGTAGCAAGCTGGGCTCCAGTGGCTTACACCTGTCATCCTAGCTACTCAGGAAGCTGAGATCTGAGGATCGCGGTTCAAAGCCAGCCCCAGAGTCAGTAAGACTTTTATCTCCAATTAACCCCCAGAAAAGCAGAAGTAGCTCAGTGGCTCAAAGTAGTAGAGCATTAGCAAAAGTACTCAGTGTCTAGGCCCTGAGTTCAAGCCTCACAATGGACAAAATAAATAAATAAAGCCACAAAGCTCCAGCAAGCTGGCTAAGAAAATCCTTCCAAGTTCGGGCTTGTGAGTCGGCCCCTGGAGGTTGTGGTTTGTCCTGTCAGAGACAAGGCCAGGAACCCATAGTTTCAAAATTCCAGATTTAGGACCCATGACAAGCTGTGTGGGATGGAGGAAGGCAAGGCCAGGGTCAAATAAATGGCTCTTAAGACTTCCAGTAGTCCCGAATATTGCCAGTGCTTGTCTTTGTTTTTCCTCTTCCCAAACAGCCATTTGCAGAGGGCAGCAAAGAATATCCAGCCGGACATGTGAGTTTCCTGGCAGCAAGGCCAGTCCTTGCCGTTGAGCATTGGACAACCACACTATTGGGACAGGCAGGTTCTTCTGCCCCTCCACTCGGCACCGGGCTGGCTGACCCTTCTCTCTCTGCTCACGTGGCCATGGATCTGCCCAGCTCCCATCAGCCCCTAGAGAACCTGCATTTACCTCTCCCAGCCCGTCTAGGACCAGCTTGGGAAAATAGATGAGGGTGGCTCCCAGAATCTGTGAGTCCCCTCAGAAGATGCCTTTCTGTTGGAGTTTGTGGTTCTCAGAACGGCCCTGTACACATGGGTAGATTGGTCTCACTGAAGGGGAAATGAGGAACATGACCCCCCCCCACGATGTAATCCAGAGATGTTGGGTCTCTGCATTTAAGAGGACCCTACGGGGGCCCCAAGGACTCTCTCATTGCTATAAGAAGCTCACACCCCAAGTTTCCCCAGTACGTAAGAATGGCATGAGGAAGTTTTCCCCAAGCAAACACCAGTAGCCTCATCCTGCTTCCTTCTTTCCCGACAGCCCTTTCTGCTGTACAGTGCTCGGCTGGTAAGTGACATTCCTGTGGTCCACTCGTAGCTCCTCTGTTCCCATGGTTTTCTTTATTTCTGGTCCTGGGCACTGTCCCTGAGCTTTTGTGCTCAAGACTAGCACGCTACCACTTGAGCCACAGCTTCACTTCTGGCTTAAAAAAAATTATCTTTAAGTAGTTAGACAAAGGATTTGCTATTTAACAAAGCGGTTTATGAATAGAGTGTATCCTGAACAATGTCACCCCTTTCCCTATACTCACGCATTCCTCCCCTGCCTACCCCTTCCCTCACTCTTCTTAAGTTTATAGGTGTATTAAATTCTTGTTTGCATTTCCCCCTGCTCCTCTTCATTCACTGTCCCTTTGGCCACACCTGACTCCTTTTAAGTACCTGCTTTCTGGTTTTTCACTTCCAACCTTTTGCTGGAGATAAGTCTCACCCGCTTTCCTGTCTGAACTGGCTTCGAACCACGATCCTCAGATCTCAGCCTCCTGAGCAGCTTGTATTACAGGCGTGAGCCACTGGTGCTCAGCAGTTTCCCTTTCTTTTTGGAATACTGCTGCTGTGGGTGGGCTGCACAGCTCCAGGCTCAAGTCCCAGGCAGCCTCACTTTACCTTCTCTCCATTTACCCTGTGCTCAGACCCAGGACCAGGTATTAGAACAGAGGAACACGCCAGCCCTGGCCCTCTAGCTGCTCACAGGCTGGGGGAGGGTGAGCCACTGAATAGTCATGACAATTCAGAGAGCAGTCATGGTGCTCACATATTGAGCTCAGCATGAATGGTTAGAGGGAGCTTCCTGTAGGCATGCAGCAGGTGCTTAATAAGAGGGCAGAGCTGAATCTCCTAGCTTCAAGCAAACAGGTAAATTTGCCTGCCCTGGTGCTAGCCGGGTCCCCAAGGGTAGCTGGTGAAGCCTAGGTGTGGAGTCCACCCTGAACACTGTAACCGCCCTACTCGGTAATCTCCTATTTTCTCCAGGAATTGCCCTGCTCACGTGCTCTTTCTCGAGGTCTCTGGCCTGGACAAGTCATCATAGTTCGAGGACTGGTCATGAAAGAGCCAAAGGAGTAAGTTATTCAGTGAAACATTCCCTTCTTTTCATTTCCCAGCACCACCATCCAACTTCTTACAGAAGAGAAAACAAAGCCAGGTGCCAGCGTCTCACACCTGTAAATCCTAGCTACTCAGGAGGCTGAGATCTGAGGATCATGGTTCAATTATCTCCAATTAACCACCAGAAAACCAGAAATGGCGCTGTGGCTCAAGTGGTAGAGCGATTGCCTTGAACTGAAGAGCTGAGGGACAGCGCCTCTCAAGCCCCACGACTGACCGAAAAAGAAAAAAGCAGAAGAGAAAACAGAAAGAAGTACTTTGCCTAAAGTCACAGAGCTTATGAAAGTCAGGCTGAGATTGGGATTAGTAGCTGATCTCTCCTCAGACCAACTAGGCCCACATCCCAGATCCCAGGAAAGAGCTTTGCAGGCACAGGGTGAGGCCCAGAGAGGGTACTGACTTCCTACCATGCTTAGTTTAGGGAACAGCCCTAGGATGAAGGGGCTGGTACCTGGAAGCCAGGAATTCAAAAGACAATTACTAAATGGGTACTACCTGACGTCTCCTCCAGGGGGTGCTAAAACCAAGAACTGTGGATGAAATCCTGCTGTCTTTTTTTTTTTTTTTGGTCGGTCGTGGGGCTTGAACTCTGGGCTTGGGCGCTGTCCTTCAGCTCTTCAGCTCAAGGCGAGCGCTCTACCACTTGAGCCACAGCGCCACTTCCAGTTTTCTGGTGGTTTATTGGAGATAGGAGTCTCACGGTCTCTCCTGCCCAGGCTGGCTTTGAACCTCGATCCTCAGATCTCAGCCTCCTGAGTAGCTAGGATTGCAGGCGTGAGCCACCAGCGCCCGGCTTGAAATCCTGCTGTCTCACTGCCTCCTGCTGCTACTTTAAAGAAAACTAGTGGACTTTTTTTTTTTTCTTATCTAGGCTAAGTTGACTGGGTTGTCATCTGCTCAGGAAATGTACTGATCTGGGCAACCTGAGGGTAATTACTTTTCTTCTTTGTGCCTGGGCTTCCTTATCTGAAAAGTAATGATAATGCTTGTTGGGGGATGGGGGGTAGTACTCAGGATAGTACCTAGCGGCACACAGTAAGTACTCCACAGTGGGGTGGTATCAGAATTATCTCAGAGAAAACAGGAGAAGAGAGAGTGGGAACAACACTCTATGTTCTTCCTGTTTTTGTGTTTTGTGTTTTTTTGCCGGTCCTGGGCCTTGAACTCTGGACCTGGGAGCTGTCCTTTGGCTAAAGGCTAGCATTCTACCACTTGAGCTACAGCACCACTTCTGACTTTTTCTGTGATTAATTGGGGATAAGAGTCTCAGGGACTTTTCCTGCCCAGGCTGGCTTCAAACCTGGGTCCTCAGATCTCAGCCTCCTGAGTAGCTAGGATTTCAGGTGTGAGCCAATGGTGCCCGGCACTTTGTTTTGTTTTGTTTGAATATTTAAGTCACTGACCTCTCTACCCCTTGACTGATCCCATGTGTGAATTCTGGGGGCAGGCATGAAGCACAGACCTGGATAGTATGATCCTCCAAAACCAGGCATGACTGGTTAGATTCTTGATTTCTTGTAAACTTCACCTGTCTGAGCAAGTTTGGAAGGAGCCATCACATCCATCCCAGGGGACCATGTGAAGACAGGGAGGCACAGGACAAAGATTATTACAAGGTTTATTAGAGGAGCCATATTTCCCTTGGAGAGAGAGCGCATGGTGCCCTCTACTATCTAGATAGCAGCAGGGTCTGGGGGTTGGAAGTGAGGTAGGTGGAAGTTCAGGTGGATCTGGACAGAGAGAGGGAGGAGCCAGCTGTATGGCAGGAACTCCAGGGCAGGGAGGAGCTCAGGTCTGGGTGGAGCTGAGGACCAAAGGTGGGCTTAATGCTTACAAAGTCATTAGGCCTCTCTAAAAGTCTATTTTTGTTTCTCTGTTGGAAAAAAAAAATAGGAAAGTAATCCCAATCTGATAAGGGGAAATGAGAAGATGCCAGTGATCAAAAGAACACTTCCCTGCCCTTGTAGCTCAGTGGCATAGTTCATACAACGAGGGAATACACACGAACTCAGAGACCACACAGCTCACAGAAATGCTGAGGTGCCAAGTTGGGAAGAAAGAATATTTCCCTAAGTCTAGTCATGTCACATTTTCTGGTTCTTGTTTGTGCCTGGGTGTTAACACCTAGGGCCTGGGTGTTATCCCTGAGCTTTTGTACTTAAGGTTCTGGCTCTTCGGTGGTACATTGGAGATAAGAATCTCAGACATTCCTGCCTGAATGTTGACTTTGAACTTTGATTACAGGATTACAGATATGAGCCACCAGTGGATGGCAATTTTTAAAAGAGAAGTTGAAGCCGGGTACTGGTGGCTCACGCCTGTAATCCTAGCTACTCAGGAGGCTGAGATCTGAGGATCTCAGTTCAAAGCCAGCCAGGGCAGGAAAGTCCGTGAGACTCTTATCTCCAATAAACTACCAGAAAACTGGAAGTGGCGCTGTGGCTCAAGTGGTATTGCGCTGGCCTTGAGCTGAAGAGCTAAGGGACAGCACCCAGGCCCAGAGTTCAAGCCCCACAACCAACCAAAAAATAAAAAAATAAGAGAGAAGTTGAAAACCATCCTTTAATAACTCAGCTTTTGAATTTGAGATTGAGTTGAGATTGAACAGTATTCCTATAGGCCAGTTCAGCTGTGGGCCACAGGCCTGCAGACGCAGCACAATGCCTGGCACTTGGCGAGGCACGCCATGAATGCTGCTGCTGTTTTCAGAAACAATACATTGGACTGAGAAAACAAAAGCGGGCTCCCTGGAGCTCATTGGCAGTGCGGGTCTGCCCCTCCTTCCCATTCCAGCCTGAGTGGGATGCCTGGCCACAACCTCCAAGAGCTGCATAGAGTTTGTAGAGCATCTAGAGGGAGTCTTTAGCCAGTCCTGTGGAGAGAGGTGAGGGAGGCACTGGGACTGCTCAGAGCTCCCAGGCTGATGGGAAGACTGTAAGCCCTGTCTGGGATGGGTGCCTGGTGGGACAGGAAGCTGGAGACAGGCCCAGCCACAGTGTAGAAGCTCCATGTGTTCTTATGCATATCCATCTCCATGCATATCCATTCTCCCACAGCCTTACCTTCCAGCCTTCCTCCTACCTGAAAGTCTTGCAGTCAGTCTCCTTTCCAATGCCGGAAGGGATCCATAGGAGCCACTGAACCCCCCCCTCCCCCACCAGAGTGGGCTTCCCCTCCACTTGGTCCCACTGTCTGCATCCTCTGTCTCCACTTACCTCAGCTGCCTCAAAGAAGGTATCGAGAAGCTTCTGAGACACAGAACAGAGTCTAGGGACCCTACTTGAGAGGTGGATGCCAGGCAGTAGAAAGACTTCCCTCCTTGGGCTGGGAAGGTGGCTCAGTGGTAGAGCACTTGCCTTGCATGCATGAGGCCCTGGGTTCGATTCCTCAGCACCACATAAGCAAAAAGAAAAAAAGCAGGAAGTGGCGCTGTGGCTCAAGTGGTAGAGCGCCAGCCTTGAGCTGACGAGCTGAGGGACAGCGCCTAGGCCCAGAGTTCAGGCACCACAACTGGACCCGAAAAAAAGAAAAGAAAGACCTCCCTCCGTCTAGTCATGAATCCTGGCTCATACACTAGGACAAGCTATTGAGAATAGCAGAAGAAATCATTTAACTTCTTGCCTTCATTAGTTAAATGAGCTGATAAACTGCATGACACCTGAGGTTTTCTGTGAGGATTAAGGATCCTGATTTCTATAACACCCTTATTGTGCACTGGATCCTTCCTATCTTTCACTCCCATTAACTCCTTCATTCCTATTTTTTTCTTGGGGGGAGGGGCTGGCTTTATGAGGTACATATTGCATTATTTTTTAGACACAAGTAGCATCTGTGTGCTTATGATGTCCCAAGCACTGTCTTGCCCGATCACTTTACTTGTACTAACTCATTTAATTCATTTAACAACAACCCTACAAGATAGATGCTGTACTGTTACTACCCCTCAATGACAGCTGAGGAAACCAACACAGAGAAATTAAGTGATTCCCCCCCCCCCCCCCCCTCCAGGGTCACAGCAAGTAGCAGAGCCAGAGTCAAACCCTTGGAAGCTGACTCTAACCTTTAAATGATGTACAAAATAGTTAAGGCAATATAGTTATCACTTAGTAAATGTTAGCTTAATCATAGCATTCCAGAGGCTGGAGCCAGCCAGCCTGGACTACAAAGTGAAAGAAAGAGAGGGAAGGAGGGAGGGAGAGAGGGAAGGAGAAAGAGAGAGAGAAAGAAAGAAAAGGGAAAGAAAGAAAGAAAAGAGAGGGAGGGAGAGAAAGAAAGAAAGAAAGAAAGAAAGGAAAAGGAAAGAAAGGAGGGAGGGAGGGAGAGAAAGAAAGGGAAGGAGGAAGGACAGAAGGAAGAAAGGAAGAGAGGAAAGGAGAGGAGGAGGGAAGGAGGACAGAAGGAAGAAAGGGAGGGAGAGAGGAAGCGAGGGAGGGAAGAATGGGGCAAGGAGGGAGGGAAGGGGGGGTTAGCTACTATTATCAATATCACAGTTTTCCCTTTCAGGAAGAGAAACTGAGGCTTCAGCTAGGTAGTGGCCTCCACCATGACCCTCCAGCCAGTGACACTTGCTCTTTCCTCTCCTCTGAGCTAGTATGTGTCCAAGCACCTACCTAGAGCACCTAAGTCATCAGGACTCAGGTGCTCCTAATGACTTAGCACCATTAGCGCTTGGAAACTGCCAGTCCTCCAGCTGCTGTTCTACCTCCCCTTGGGCTGTACACGGGCCGGAGGACAGTGGAGGCTGATCCTCTTCTCTGGCCTGCTTTCTGTAGTTTCACCTTGAGCCTGAGAGATGAGGCTGCCCGCGTGCCTGTGACCCTGAGGGCTTCCTTCGCAGACCGGACGCTGGCCTGGATCTCCCACTGGGGACGCAAGAAGCTCATCCCAGCCCCTTTCCTCTTTTACCCCCAGCGATTCTTCGAGGTAGGCCACATCCTGGGAGAAAGTGCACAGCGGAGTCCCATATTGATCTGGAAGACCAGGGGGCATATCTGGGGATGGGTGAGCGGGGAAGATGGTATGAAGCTGGATGCCAAAGGGAGCCCAGCAGAGATCGTCCAGGCAATGGCCCTCAAACCTCCATGCTGATGAAACCCAAGCATAATTAAATGAGGTGGGGGCTCAAGCATCAGCTTTATTATAAAGCTCCTATGTACAGCCACTTTCTAATGGGAAGCAACCCCAGTTACAGGTAACGAAACTGAGGCCTAGGGCTGGGAAGATTCAAAGGCCACTGTGGGACCTCTCTCTGTGTCCTCTACGGGGAGGAGGGTCTCCGTGAGTAGCACATCAGGCAGTCAGAGCGAGATATGCGTGAAAGCTTGTCACCTCTTCAGACTCTCCTCGCCAGGTGCTGCTTCTGTGTCAGGAAGGAGGACTGAAACTGGCACTCAATAGGCAGGGGCTGGGAGCCACCAGCTTGGACCAGCAAGTGCTAGAGCGATTACGGGAGCTCCGAATCAGTGGAAGTGTCCAGCTCTACTGTGTCCACATCTGAGGAAGGGGAGTCCGGCGCTACTCCAACCAGGCAAAAGAAAAACCAGCCTGTGCCAGAACTCCACTGTACAGCTCTAGTCCATTGGCCTTCGTTAAACCACCAACCTGTCTCAGGGCCCAGGTCACTTGTGGATCACAATCCTGAGCTGCAGGGAGGTTGGGTCCACACAACAGAGGGAAGATAGCAGGTCCAAAAGTTGCTTCAACTCTTGAGTTCTACTAGGAGTGTGGCGTTTATCTGTGCCAACCTTCATGGACCCAGGCTGCACTCACAGGGCCAGCAGGCTGTGTTGGCTGCAGGTAGTATGTGAAAGAACAACACAGAACTTGCCCTCTGGCTAAAAAGGAAAATGTGCCAATAAGCCCCTCTCCAGTAGGCACTGTGTGACTCGGTGAAATGCATGACCAACTTCCCAACCGGCTCATAATTTCATAAAGACCCAGAAAGAAAGGATTGCAAGCAACAATGGACTCTTAAGACCTCTCCCTGCTCGGCAAGTATTTCTTTGCTTTTCTTTCTAAATATACAAACTTCAGTATTTTGCTCTCACACTTCATCACCAGTGATTTTTCATTCATGGAATTCTACAAGACAAAGGATCCTAAACAACACCTGAGCTGAACTGAATCAGTTTGAGACTGAGATAGTTTGTGGCCTTGAAAACAAGAATCAATCATGGCTCAAGGAGACTTGGGACAGACTTGGTCCTCTGGAGTATTTGCTGTCAGACCCATTGAGGGACGACTTTTACAAGTACTTATTTGTCAGACTTAGCTTTTTAATCTTAATGGGCTCTAGGTAAACCCTGCTTAGGAGCTATTTCTAATTGATTTCCCTGTTGCTTGAAATGTCTTATTGGCAGACAGAGTCCCTGACTAGTCAGTTACTTCCCTCCAATATGGAATCAGACCATCTGGTTGAAATCTTATCTAGCAAAAAGCAAGAATGCCAACTGGGACATTATTCCAGCAACAAGGAGAGACCTACCAGGACATGAGTGAAGAATGAGAAACAGTGAACTGACTTTGTTTAGCTAGAGAGGGGTGGAAAAGGGCAGCTGAGGCAAAGGCCAATCTGGTGGGAACAACAGAGCAGCACAAAATACCTTACTTGTTCCTGGTGGGCCCTGGACCATGGGTTCCAAGACTGGAACAGGTATTAACAAGATACAAAGTGGAAGGTAAAGCTGGGTGCCCGTGGCTCATGCCTATAATCCTAGCTACTCAGGAGGCTGAGATCTGAGGATCAAGGTTCAAAGCCAGCCGGGGCAGGAAACTCCATGAGACTCTTTTTTTTGTTTGTTTGCCAGTTGTGGGGCCTGAACTCTGGGCCTGGGCACTGTCCCTTAGCTCTTCAGCTCAAGGCTAGAGCTCTACCACTTGAGCCATAGCACCACTTCCAGCTTTTTCTGCTTATATGGTGCTGAGGAATCAAACCCAGGGCCTCATGCATGCAAGGCAAGCACTCTACCACTGAGCTACCTTCCCAGCCCATCCATAAGACTCTTATCTCCAATAAACCACTCAGAAAACTAGAAGTGGGGCTGAGGCTCAAGTAGTAGAGTGCTTGCCTTCAACTGAAGAGCTGAGGACAGCACCCAGGCCCAGAATTCAAGCCCCACAACCAACAACAACCACAAAAAAAAGTGGAAGACAAGTTCTCCCACATTCACCCTCCTGTTTTGAGGTGGAAGGGATCCAATCAGAAGGACCCCTTGCTCAGGAGATCCAATTAGAAAGTGTTTTACAAAGGCCAAGCAGCAGACAAGCCCGCCCCCTTCTCGATTTCTGCTACAAGGTGAGAAAAGTCCAATCAGAAATTTACACCTCTGGTTGGGGGTGGGGTGGGGGAGATCCAATCAGAAAGTTCTCCAGCAACAAGTGACCACTGCTTACGCAGTCCAACCAAGATACAATCCCCAGGAGGGAGGGTCTATGGACCCAATAGCACAACCAGATAAAAACTCCTTGGTGTTTTCCCCTAGAAAATTCCCCTCTCCATTCTCAGATAGTGTGCTTCCCCCAACTTTTCTTTCTTTCCTTTCACTTTCAAATAAATTTGCACTATTTACTTCAAATATTTTGCTGCCTTTTTTTCTTTTCTTGGTGCCAGTCCTGGAGCTTGAACTCCGGGCCTGGGGCATTGTCCTAAAGCTTTTTTGCTCAAGGCTAGCACTCTACCACTTGAGCCACAGCACCACTTCCAACTTGTTATTGGCATTTAATTGGAGGAAAGTAGTTCATGTAGTTTTCTGTCCTAGCTGGCTTCAAACCATGCTCCTCAGATCTCAACCTCCCAGGTAATTAGAATTACAGGCATGCGCCACAAGGATAGGCTGCCATGCCTTTTTGTTCTTAAATTGGCAGAGAAAATGAAAGTACCCTCAGATAGCATCAACTCTTTTGTCCAAATTACAAAAGACCATAGTCTCTGAGGAATGAGAGGTCTAATTACTGAGAGATCAATTTATACTGATTACTGGCCAGAGATTGGCCTCACTACCCATCAACGTCATTCTCTGGGGCCATTTCAGAAAACTCTTTTTGTCAGGGAGCTTAGTAGAAATACAATACAGAAAATGATGAGAAACTGCCATAGTAGTAAAAGCTACTGTTATCTCTTGAACTCCAGATATCATGGTTGTAAAACTGAACCTCCGGTGGCTGTAAATTCCTACTGAATGTGTGTTTGTGTGTGCAAGCACACATGCCAGTCCTGGAGCTTGAACTCAGGGCCTGGGCACTGTCCCTGAGCATTTTTGCTTAAGGCTAGTGCTCTACCACTTGAGTCACAGCTCTGCTTCAGCTTGTTTGGTGTTTAATTTGGAGATGAGTCTCAAGTGCTTTCCTGCCCAGGCTAGCTTCAAACCATAATTCTCCGATCTCAACCTCCTGAAGAACTAGGATTACAGGCATGCGCCACTCGCTCTCAGCCCTGCTGTTGTCTTTTGACCCAGAGTGTGACGTGATTTCCCAGAAACTGTGATTGTTGATCCAGCCACAGCCTACATGGCTGCCCTGCACCTGTATCCTGTAAACCCCTGTCCCAACTGCAGCCTACTTGACTGCCCCACATCTGCACCCCCCCAACTTAAACTTGCCTATTAAATCCCTGTGTTTACACCAATGCTCTCTCATTGGAAAGGAACTCCTCTCTGTCCACCAACATCTGGCATGAAATAAACCTGAGTTACTTCTACTATTCCAACTCTTTTGCTTGGTTTGTCCATAGTCTGTTCACATTTCCATGACACCTTAGCCTCCACTGGGAAATGGGCCTGACCACAGAGTGACTCGCTTAATGGGCTGATTGTAAGCAGCTTGTGGCTAAACAGGCTTTTTCAGGTGGACACAACCATGAGATTTGGAGGCTAGGAACCAGTCAAGGCTTAAGGATTTCTGAGTCACTTAACCCCAAAGGCTGCCAGTACAGGTGGCTGAGATATTGGAGGCAACAATTTCTGCCTGCTGGATCACACAACAGAGGCATCAGTAGACCCAGCCGGGACCCTGAAGGCAAAGGGGTGAGGCAGCTCTCTGTGGCTCCACTCTTTCAGGCTTTAAAAAAAAAAAATCACTTCAACTGACAGGGCCTTTGGGCCCTGTCCAGGGCCTCCCCCCCACCCCCCACCCTCTACCCCCACTCTCTACCCTCCACTGTATGTGCTAACTGCTGAGGGAAATCTCCCCACCACAGATTAAAATCATGTGATCTCCATAGCCTGCACCCAGCAGAGAAGAGTATGTAAAGATGTATAGAAACACACAGAAAAATCAAAATCTCACATTGTTATTCTTAGGAAATGGAGGAGAAAGGAAGGAAACAGGCTGGACTCGATCTTCCACAGGCAAGGACTGTTGAGATAGAGCAGCAAGGGGCACAGCCTTCCTGGGAGCTTGGAAACTATAAAGAGGTGGGACAGGAGTTGGGTTTGTATGAGGTCTGAGCAAGGAGGCAGAGGTTAATGAAGAAGCCTTGGGTCTGGGGAGGTGGGAGCTGGGGTATAGGGGACCTGGGACCTATTGCGGTTTTATTGGTGAATTGGTTAAATCAGTAAGAATTTTAAAACCAAAGTTTCCAAATCTAGGCCAAGGGTGACCATTGTTTAAATGATAGTGAGGCCAGATTGCAGTAGACAAACATGTGAGGTTCTTTTTGTTTTGTTTTTGTTTTTACTGCAAATCAATCAGCCTGAGAGCCTTAAGATTAGACCACAAGCAAGACAATGGGATGTCTTTG
This sequence comes from Dipodomys spectabilis, assembly GCF_019054845.1. Lineage (NCBI taxonomy): Eukaryota > Metazoa > Chordata > Mammalia > Rodentia > Heteromyidae > Dipodomys > Dipodomys spectabilis. The sequence goes on from NW_024870707.1 coordinate 9,149,705, forward strand.
GGAACAGACAATTTAGAGTGCATTTTGGAAAATTTGGTAGGACTATGGAGTGGCCTGTCCTGTCGCTTTGGGAAGGCAAATGAACAGACCCCAATAATTAGGAGAAGGCGGGCTGGGAAGGTGGCTCAGTGGTAGAGTGCTTACCTTGTATGCATGAGGCCCTGGGTTCGATTCCTCAGCACCACATAAGCAGAAAAAGCCGGAAGTAGTACTGTGGCTCAAGTGGTAGAGCGCTAGCCTTGAGCTGAAGAGCTGAGGGACAGTGCCCAGGCCCAGAGTTCAGGCCCCACGACCGACAAAAATAAAATAAATTCAAAATAATAAAATAAATAGAAGAGGGCATCCCCAGAGTCTTTTTTTTTCTTCTTCTCTTTTTTCTTTTGTCAGCTCTTCAGCTCAAGGCTAGTGCTCTACCGCTTGAGCCACAGGCGCCACTTCTGGTTTTCTGGTAGTTAATTGGAGATAAGAGTCTCACAGACTTTCCTGCCCAGACTGGCTTTGAACCTTGATCCTCAGATCTTAGCCTCCTGATTAGCTAGGATTACAGGCGTGAGCCACCGGCGCCCAGCTCCCAAAGTCTTAAAAGGTGTCAAGGGGTCAGCAAAGTGTGAGAGGCTCTTGGGAGGCTCGGGGGATCCTATAGACAGGGAGTGGGGGACTTCTCAGGAGTCCTCCGGTCTGTGTTGGGGTCCCTCCACTACAGACCACAGCTGGTTACCTTTTGGGTGGTGGATGGACTCAGTCATCAAATGGCAAAGAGCCTCCTGCCTGGAGATCGGGAGTCCGGGGTCAAGAGGGAGGTAATAGTAAGAGGAAGATGGAGGAAAAGAGGCACGGGGAGCTCTGTGCTCCCAGTGGAGAGAGGCCTGGGGAAGAGAGTGAGGTGAACGGCTTGATGAGACGCAGGTGGAGGGGGCCCAGTTCCTCCTGGCACTTCTTCCCTCTGGGGTTTAGGAAAATGGAGGAGAAAGGAAGGAAACACTAAGTGGCAACTTTTGCACCAGGAGGCTGGGCCAAAGGCACAGCTGATTGGCCTAATGGAAGTCACCTCCCTCAAAGGCAGCCACTGGGTAGGCTGAGCCAGGTGGTACACTGAGCCAATCAAGATTCTCAGAGATAGGCCGGGCGCAGCAGGCCCAGCCGGGTGCAGCGTCGCGGCTGCCCGCGCCATGATCGCCCCGGAGGACCGGAGGGCGGCCCGGAGGCGGCGGCGGGGCCGGCCCGGGCGGCCCGCGGAGGCTGCCTGCCCCCACTAACCAGCTCCCAGGTGAAGAGACGTCCAGCAAACTCCAGGCGCAAGCAACGAGCTATCAACCAGGCTGTGCGGAATTCAGACCTTGTGCCCAAAGCCAAGCGGCGGAGAAGCCTGCAGCGCTTGGAGAACGCTCAGCACCTCCTGACCCGATGGCAGCAGATGGAGGTCCACCGGGTCTGGAGGACGGGGACCTGCACCCCCTGCAGCCCCGGGCATCTTTGCCATCCATGTGGAGGCCTGACTTCGTGAACCCACTGCTCAGGGGAGAGCAGGACGAGAGGGCCAGCGCGAGCCCAGGAGGAGGGCCGGGCCGCGGGGGGGACCCAGCACACACACCGAGGGAGATCCGCTTCCCCAGGGAGACACTGGAGAGTGGGAGGAGGCTGCTGACGGCCTTCTCTGTGTCCCCCAGGCTGTATACACGGCCATGCTGGACAGCAGCTTTGAGAGGCTCCTGCTCCGTGCCGTCTGCCAGGACATGGACCTCATCTCAGCCAGTGCTGACCTGGAGGGCCGGCGACACATGAAGGTCAGCAACCGGCATCTGGACTTCCGGCCACCAGGGCTGCTCTTGTCTGCCTACCTGGAGCAGCAGTGATGACAGTTCCCCGGTGCCCTGTCTGCTGCCGCCCAGGGCCCCCAACATCTCCCACACCATCTGCTCCCATCTTTGATATTTTTAAAATTTGTCCTTGGAAACCTGTCCTTCCCCTGGGTGGGTTCTTACCCTGGTGTCCTCCGTGCCCAGCTCTCACAGATCAATCCTGGCAGCTGGGACTGCCCAGACTGTCCTTGTACATAGCTTCCCACTCTGGGACTTGTATCTGGGTGGGGAGACCTCACCTGGGCATGTTTCTTTATTCATTGTTTAGCTTGTGTGTGTGGGGGGGGGGGGCTCAGGTGAGGAGGGGATAGCCTACCGGTTTTTAATCTCTCTTAATGTATACGGCATGATTTGTTGTAGATTTTTAAACTTCCCCTTTGAAGAGGAAAAAAAAAAACACACAAACAACCCCCAAACTTGCCCTGCTGGTAAAGCATTGGCTTCCTGACAGCCTTGGTTTGATCCCTCCCAATTTTTACCTCTGATGGGAGGGGGTGTCCTTTGGGACTCAGCCCCTTGTCCTAAGAGCATTTTGTCTTGTGCATGTATGTGTGTGTGTGTGTGTGTGTGTGTGTGTGTGTGTGCACGCACATGTGTGGGTCCACTACGCAGGACAAGCTTCATCTCAAGGGCTGGTTTTATGCTTTTAGTTATGCGTGTCTTGTGGTCTCCCTCCCCCAGCCTGCTCTCCACTTGACCCCTTTCTCCCCCTCTAGCCCTTCTATTCCCTCCCTTTATATGGGGGATCCAGGACTTCCAGCCAGTAGCCTCTGACCTCTGTTACCCCGTCCCTTGTGCCCCCAGCCTGGCTCTGACTGCCCTGCCAGGTGTGGGGGTCCTGTATGGAGAACAGGCCTGCTTGGTGTGCTTGGGGGATGGGAAGTGTTTTATAAATTCCTGGTGCTCTAGCAAAAAAAAAAAAAAAAATCTCAGAAATAGAGTTAAGGACAAAGAGAGGATGGAGTTGAGAACAGGTGGGAACGTGGGTTCAGAGACATGGAGTTGTAGCACATAGAGGTGGTAAAGAAGCAGCATGAAGAGAGGGAACATATAAGGCAGAAGACAGACATGGATTAGCAAACTTTTTAGAAAGTTTGGCCAAAGCAAATACTAAATTTGTTTATGGCAGAGGATTTTTTTTCCCCAACTCCACTGAACATCTACACACATGAACTTTAGAATCTCAGGCACCTTGATGGATTAAGTTCCATGCCAACAGCCCTTGTTATCTGATGGTTTCTTTTTCCATATACATGGACTGCCTGTCTCCCTGGTCAGCCCAGACATATCCTGATAACCAGAACAGTCTTAAGATAATTTGAGATGACTGGAGTTAGACTCTGTTTTCTGCAGTACAAAGGACACAAACTAGTAAGAGGTTGCAGGGGGGGGGGGCGGGGGAGGGAGTGGTCACCAGGTACACAGTCTAGTTCCCTCCACAAACATCACACCAGGCAGTTTGTGCTGCATTTCCCCTAATAAAGGCCTCTCTTATTGTGCTTTATTTTATTCTGTGAAAATAAGGCTTATCACAAAACATAATGAAACTTTTTAGCAAAAGAGCCTTCCCACCTCCCCATCGACAAAGATGTCCTTGACAGGATTTATTGCTTTTGCTTCTTGTTTCTTGAGAACATGGCTCCAATGAGTCCCAAGGTGGCCAAACCCAGTCCTGTTATACCTGCAGCCATGATGACATCTCTGACCTGCAATCAAGAAGGCACTGAGTCATACTCTATATCGGGAATCTGAGAACACGCTGTACATTCGGCAGGATCACTGAGCTCAGGATGCCTCCCATGCCTCTTGGCCTCCCCTGGCCAATACATATTGGCAGGGAAGTATGGAGGAGAGGGCTAAATTTGGAAAAGATTCAGAGCGTGAAGCCATCTGGCCTGGAATTTACATGATGCAACCATAATCCAGGGAAAATGGATTCACCCTGTGGCTATTTAAAGCATGTAACACTCTTAAAGGGCGCCCTTGGAAAGAATGGGACAATGATGGCAGGATGGTCAAGATTCTGGGCCAGCCAATGGGAAAGCGTGAAGTCAGGGAGATGTTATTGAGAACTCAATTAGGTGTGATCTCCATGAGAGCAGTGACTCAGCTCCTCACTCTACAACCCGCCCCATCCCGCCAGTCACTCTACAACCCGCCCCATCCCGCCAGTCATGCTGGGCTCTCTTTGCGGGGATTCTGTTTTGCCATTGTTGTTTTGTTTGTCTTTTGTTTTGGGTTTGGGTTGGGTTGTTTTGTTTTATGCCCATCTTGGGGCTTGAATTTAGGGCATGAGCACTCTCCCTGAGCTGTCCCTCAGCTCTTCAGCTCAAGGCTAGCGCTCTACCACTTGAGCCACAGCACCACTTCCGGCTTTTTTTTTCTTTTTTGCTTATGTGGTGCTGGGGAATCAAACCCAGGGCCTCATGCATGCAAGGCAAGCGCTCTACCACTGAGCCACCTTCCCAGCCCTCTAAACTAGCCTTCTACCACTTCTGGTTATAGCTCCACTTCTGGCTTTTTGATATTAGTTGGAGATTAGTTGGAGATAAGCCTGGACTTTCCTGTCCAGGCTAGCTTCTAACCATGATCCTCAGATATCAGCCTCCTGAGTAGCTAAGATTGCAGGCATGAGACACTGGCACCTGGCAGGTTTTGTATTTTAAGGATTTTCTGACACAAGATCTCACTGGAGAGCCCAGGCTGACCTTGAACTCATGATCCTCCTGCCCAAAACTTCTCAGTACTAGAATTACAGGTGTGCACCATCACACCTAGATTTCTCTTGAGTTCCCTTTGTGGGGTTTTTTGTTTTTGTTTTCAGTCATGGGGCTTGAACTCTGGGCCTGGGTGCTGTCTCTCAGCTCTTCAGTTCAAGACAAGCACTCTACCACTAGAGCAACAGAACTACTTCTGGTTTTCTGGTATTTAATTGGAGATAAGAGTCTCACAGACTTTCCTGCATGAGCTGGCTTTGAACTGTGATCCTCAGACTCAGCCTTCTGAGTAGCTAGGATTACAGGTGTGAGCCATCAGCATCCGGGCTCCCTTTGTGTTTGTTTGTTTGTCGGTTGTGGGGCTTAAACTCTGGGCCTGGACGCTGTCCTTCAGCTCTTCAGCTCAAGGCTAGCACTCTACCACTTGAGCTACAGTGCCACTTCCGGTTTTCTGGTGGTTTATTGGAGATAAGAGTCTCACGGACTTTTCCTGCCCAGGCTGGCTTTGAAACATGATCCTCAGATCTCAGCCTCCGGAGTAGCTAGGATTACAGGCGTGAGCCACCGGCGCCCGGCAGGAACTTTTTCTTAAGGGTTTCACAAAAGGTTCAGATTGATGACCCCAGGTACCTCTAGAAGTAGGACTGGAGGGAGAGCTGTAGTCAGATCCTTGAACCTACTCCCTCACCCCAACAGAGTGAAATAGATTTGTGAGCCTACAAAGGGAGAAGGTATAGCAGACCCCAAACAAGATACTGAGAGTCTAAAAGACTCTCGGACTTCCTACTTTTCTCTGTTCACAGAACTTTGCCCTGCCTACAAGAATCTGGTAGAGATTCTGGACATCTCATATAGAAACAACAATACTAGGCACCTGGATGGTCATTTGATAAACTCTCCCTGGAACCAAAGTACCTATCTTCTGCATCTCATGCCCTCTTTCCTCACTTCCTCTCTTGTTTATTTGCAACTTTGGTACTGGTAGCTAGCCTTAAACCTTCCTCTAAAGGGAATTCGAAGCCAGGCACTGATGACTCACTCCTGTCATCCTAGCTACTCAGGAGGCTGAGATCTGAAGATCACAGTTCAAATCCAGCCTGAGCAGGAAAGTCCATGAGACCCTTGTCTCCAGTTAATCACTAGAAAACTGGAAGTGGAGCTATGACTCAAAGTTGTAGAGCACTAACCTTGAGCAAAAAAGGTCAGTAACAGGGCATATGTCCTGAGTTCAAGCCTCACAACCAACAAAAAAAAAAGGGGGGGGGATTACATAGGGTTTTGTAGTCACCATGTTGGGGTGGGTTACTCTCACTAGGAAACCTACATTAAGTCAGTGTATCCAGTGGTTTCCTTGCTAAGCTCTGCGGTAGGGTAGGGAAAATGGTACAGATAATGGAGGAGAAACAATATGGCCCTAGATCTTTACAGAACCTCACAGCATGAGAAAGAATGCTGAGCCCACTAGTTCACACAAAAGATACTTTGTCAAGGTAAACAATAATCACCTCATTGATGGTGGTCATGCTTTGTATGCAGTCAAAGCGGGCAATTAAATACAAGAAAATGGTATCTAGTTTCAGTCCTGATGGTACAAACTCTTGGGGATAAGCAATCTGTCCAAAAGTTGGTGCTAGCTTGGGAATCTTCTTGTTTTATAACTCATAGATCCAGGATCGCTTCTGTGCTGGTATTATAGGAATTCTGACGGTGAAAGTGGCTACATCATGTGCATCACAGATTTTAAATCAGAATATGGTGAAAAGGGGAAAAAAATCATTCTTCATTAGAAATGCCAAACTAGGTACCAGAGGCTTATACCTGTAATCCTAGCTACTCAAGAAGCTGAGATGAGAAGATCACAGTTCCAAGCCAGCCAGGGAAAACAAATCCAAGAGACTCTTACCTCTCCACCAAAAAGCTGGAAGTAGAACTGTGACTGAAGTGATACAGCACCAACCTTGAGCAGAAAAGCTCAGGGACAGGGCTCACGTCCTGAGTTCAAGCCCCTGGACTGGCTTTTTTTTTAATTGCAAATAAAAGAAGGGGTGTGCCAGGGCTGGTGGCTCATACCTATAATTCTAGCTACTTAGGAGACTGAGATCTGAGAATCACAGTTCCAATCCAGGCAGGCAGACAAGTCCCCATGACTCTTATTTCCAATCTGGAAGTGGCACTGTGGCTCAAAGTGGTAGTGTACTAGCCTAGAGCAAAAGTGCTTAGAGACAGCACCCAGGCCCTGAATTCAAGCCCCACAACTGACAAAGAAGAAAGACGAAAGAAGAAGCAGAAGAAGCAGAAGGAGAGGAGAAGGAGGAGGAGGAGGAGGAGGAGGAGGAGGAGGAGGAGGAGGAGGAGGAGGAGGAGGAGGAGGAGGAGGAGGAGGAGAAGGAGGAGGAGGAGGAGGAGGAGGAGGAGGAGGAGGAGGAGGAGGAGGAGGAGGAGGAGGAGGAGGAGGAGGAGGAGGAGGAGGAGAAGGAGAAGGAGAAGGAGAAGGAGAGTATGACAAAAAAAATCAGACATAAATGAACAAACTACATTCCCCTGTGGGCTCTGGGATCACTTCTGGGGCCTTGGCAGGGCTGATGATGGTGCTGTTTGTAAACCCCAGAAGCTGGTCAAACACCTGGGCTTTAAATTCCATCTCTGTACTCAGCAAAGCTGCGTCTGACTCCCAGGAAATAACCAATATAGATGTGAAGGCCAAGATTTGTTGGAGGAAATGAATGGCCACAAATTGCTTCAACTCTGAAAGGCTTTCTTCAGGGGAGCGGGGGTAGAATAAAGCCTGTGTCCAGAGCCATTGATGGTCATCTAAGAGGTGAGTGGCCAAGGAAGGCTCAACAACACGCCTGGTCATTGTGGTTGGGCTGCCTTTTCTGGCCACTGCTGTGCTAAATACAGTGAGCTGTGCTTCCTCTGACATCCTGGAAGACAAGAAGTGCATCTCTCTGCTGCTTTCTCTTGTTTATTCATGCTCTGTCTCCACCCTCACCATGTCAGGTGGGGGAATGGGCTGGTTCCTGGAAAAAGGACACAATCTGAGAACGTACCTGGTCACTGCGAGCAACTCCATAGCGCAGCTCATTGACAAAGTGCTCACAGTTCTCGCTGGTCAGTTTGTAGGGGACCTCCTGCCCCACTAGCTCCTCTGCCTGCTGGATGATTTTGCTGGGAGGCTGTGGGGTGTACTTGTCATCGTGTTTGTTATTGACCTGGTACTTGTCTCTCCCAGCCACATCACACAGCAGTTCCTTCTTCACAATAGCTTTCTCAATCAGGGCAGACATGATGCTGGTTGCACCAGCTCCTGCCATTTCACCTGTACATCCACAAAGAGAAAACAAAGGAATTGGTCCAGGGCACAGCCTGGGGCTCAGAGCTGTTTCCAGCGAGGTATCCAGCCTGGGTACCATCCACAAGTCATTGCTGTGACACACACACACACACACACACACACACACACACACACACACACACACACACACACACACACACAGGTGTGCTTTGCAAATATCCTAGGTGTCTCTCAATCAGATGAAGTTGAAAAGATTAATTATCTCAAAGATCCAATCTGGCTTTCCTTGGCCAATGTGGTAGTCAAAAGCTAGGCTTCCTTTTTTTTTTTTGGGGGGGGGGTCCGGTCATGGGGCCTGAACTCTGGGCCTGGGCACTGTCCTTCAGCTCAAAGCTCAAAGCTAGCACTCTACCACTAGAGCCACAATGTCACTTCCGGCTTTTTTTTTTTCTGCTTATGTGGTGCTGAGGAATCGAACCCAGGGCCTCATGCATGCAAGGCAAGTGCTCTACCACTGAGCCACTTTCCCAGCCCCAAGCTAGGCTTCTTGAAGTCAGGCAAACCTTAGCCTGATCTGGGATCTGTCTTTTGCTAGGTGTATGAGCTTGGAGGGTTTAGTCATCTCCCAACTTAGCAATATACAAATGGCATCAAAGGGATCTTGGGGATTTTCATGCATCTTTATGCCTAGCATAAAGAACCAACTCAGAAATGAACTTGAGCAAGAAGTGTAAGGGGAAAAAATAATATTAGTAAAGTTCTCTGATTTGTTGGTTTGTTGTTTTTTGGGTTTTTTTTTTACCCTAGAGAAGCTGATCTACTGCACCCTGTGACACCTGTATCTTTCTTGATTGTGCAAATATAAGCCATGACTGCTTTCCTTAGACATGATGCACAGGAAGTCTGAGAGATAGGCCAGCAGCCCTGACCAAGTCCCATTGGCTACAAGCAAGAACAGATATTTTAAATAAATAAATAAACAAACAAACAAAAAGACCTGGAGGTCTGGGAAGGTGGCTCAGTGATAGTGTGCTTGCCTTGCATGCATGAGGCCCTGGGTTCAATTCTTCAGCACCACATAAGCAGAAAAAGCCAGGAGTGGTCTGTGGCTCAAGTGGTAGAGCGCTAGCCTTGAGCTAAAGAGCTGAGGGACAGCGCCCAGGCCCAGAGTTCAGGCTCCATGACTGACAAGATAAACAAACAAACAAACCTGGAATAAAGGAAAAGGAGTCTAGGCTCCAAAGCAGGGCCAGGAGGGCAGTAAAGGAGAGCTGATGTCAGAACAAAGGCTGAGTCTCCCTCCCAGCCCACCTGCAGTCAAGGTAGAGCACATGATGTTTGAAATGGGTACTTGGAGCATCATAAAAGAAGGTTCATTAACAGAGGGCCACTGTGCCCTGCCAGAATCAGGACACAGTGCCCCAACAGTAATAGCACCCCAACACACTGGTCAGGACCAGTCTTCAACTGTGACAGCCAGTCAGCAATGGCAGGGAGGTCAGATTCCAGATCCTGCTTTACCTGGCTTTCTGGAGAGGACTAAAGCCCTCTGCCTCTAGTTAGTTGGAGATATTAGAAAATCAGGGAATTCTGAGTTTCCAGTAATAGGGCTGGTGGTGCTTGACAGAATCATTGAAATAAAAGACAGGCATCCTCTTGTAAGGCCTAAATTCACAGACAGAGTGAGCCCTGAGGCCCATCTACCTGCAGCCCTCAGATAGGGCAGGTGGCAAGGTTGGCCCTAGGGTGAGTCAAGCAAATTGTTTAGGGCACAAAATTTAAGGACACACCAACTTGCAGCATTGTGCACATGCAGAGTCAACACCTAAGAGTAAGAGCTTCCTTAAGTCTGGTGGAAGGTGCACAGGGCCCAGGTTGACACTCAGAAGGTCAGGGCTCTGGTCCTGATTTCATCATTGACCACCTGGAATGGTCCACACATGTCGTTCTACCTTGCTGAGCCAATACTGAAAAATATGCATTTTCTTTCTTTTTCTTTTCTTTTTTCCTAGTGGTATTAGGACTTGGGACTTTGTTCTTGTTCTCTTTGCCAACTGAGCTACATCCTGATCCTTTCTGTTTTATCTTTCAGATAGGGTTTTGAATATTTGCCCTGGCTTGCTTTGGACAATGATTTTTCTACATGCTTAACCTGAAATACACATAGTCTATCCAAGAAAATACAAAAAAAAAATACTGTAACCAACCATAGAAAGGACACATGGGTATATCAAACAATTTATGATAACACTGGGAAATGTCAGACTAGGTGACAGTGCCATAGTTAAAGGCACAGAATCTATAGTTGGACTGCAGGGAATAAGCTCCCCTCCCCATAAATACACATCAAAAGATAAGAACCACCCAGTATCAGTCTCATAGTAGTGTGTGATTGTGTGTGTGTGTGTATGTGCGCGTGCATACACATGCATGTGCTGGTTCTGGAGCTTCAACTCAGGTCCTGGAGACTGTCTTTAAGTTTTCTTTTTCTTTTCTTTTTTTTTGTTGTCGGTCGTGGGGCCTGAAGTCTGGGCCTGGGCGCTGTCCCTCAGCTCTTCAGCTCAAGGCTAGAGCTCTACCACTTGAGCCACAACACCACTTCCGGCTTTTTCTGCTTATATGGTGCTGAGGAATCAAATCCAGGGCCTCATGCATGCAAGGCAAGCACTCTACCACTGAGCTACCTTCCCAGCCCATCCACAAGACTCTTATCTCCAATAAACCACTCAGAAAACCAGAAGTGGTGCTAAGGTTCAAGTGGTAGAGCGCTTGCCTTGAACTGAAGAGCTGAAGGACAGCACCCAGGCCCAGAGTTCAAGTCCCACAACCAATAACAGGAGGCTGAAATCTGAGGATTGCAGTTCAAAGCCAGTCTGGGCAGGAGAGTCTGTGAGACTCTTATCTCCAATTAACCATCAAAAAACCCTTTATTGGTAGAGTGCCAGCCCTGAGCAAAAAAGCTTAAGTAGAGTGCCTGAGTTCAAGCCTCACAACCAACCAATACACACACACACACACACACACACACACACACACACAGTAAAAGCAGAACTTGAGTGCCCTTGAATACCCACCTCAACCCTTACAAGAACCCACCTGAGGGCTGGGAAGGTGGCTCAGTGGTAGAGCGCTTACCTTGCATGCATGAGGCCCTGGTTCGATTCCTCAGCACCACATAAGCAAAAAAAAAAAGCCAGAAGTGGCGCTGTGGCTCAAGTAGTAGAGCGCTAGCCTTGAGCTGATGAGCTGAGGGACAGTGCCCAGGCCCAGAGTTTAGGCCCCACAACCGGACCCAAAAAAAAAAGAACCCACCTGGGAGGGCTGGGAAGGTGGCTCAGTGACAGAGTGCTTGCCTTGCATGCAGGAGGCCCTGGGTTCAATTCTTCAGCACCACATAAGCAGAAAAAGTCAGGAGTGGTGCTGTGGCTCAAGTGGTAGAGCACTAGCCTTGAGCTGAAGAGCTGAGGTACAGAGCCTAGGCCCAGAGTTCAGGCCCCACGACCGGCAAAAAGAAAAGAAAAGAAAAGAAAAATAACCCACCTGGTGTTCCAAGGAGCAGAATCTGAAAAACATTGCTCCATACCACATTCTGTTTGTAAAATTTAAAAACAAATTGCCAGTGGGGAGCATGGGCAAAGTGAGGGCCACAGTTCACCACCCCCCCACCAGTTCCCAGCCTCTGGGTCCAAAACAGCTGGGACCCTATTGCTCTTACTTGGGGGAGCCAAGTGGATCACATATCCATTGCCAACGTAGATGGCCCAGTGTCTGTAGAAAGGGCGGAAAATTTCAATCAGGTCTCCAGGCTTGGGCTCTGGCTGCAAGACCAATAACAAGACTGTTAGAAGCCATATGAGGCCCAGGGACCAGGGGCAAGAATCTATTAGGAAACCATCAACTTGGCAGTACACAGGCAGACACATGCTCACAAGCCTGTGTTCAAGGCCTGCAGGGACCCCAGACCTGTCTCCAGTCATTAGGATTGCAAAATACAAACCAAAGAACTTCTTCACGGCCTTATTGTCGATTTTTTTAAGAATAATATTCATTGAACTCTTACTCTGAGACAAGCTCGCTGCTAAGTGGCTTACAAGGAGAGCTCGATAAACCCACACACCTATCCCAGGTCTTATGATGAACCCCAGTGATGGATAAAGAAATTAGGCTCAGAAGCTGGGCACCAGTGGCTCACGCCTGTCATCCTAGCTACTCAGGAGGCTGAGGTCTGAGGATCGTGGTTCAAAGCCAGGCCAGGCAGCAAAGTCCGTGAAACTCATATCTCCAATAAACCACTAGAAAACCGAAAGTGGCGCTGTGGCTCAAGCGGTAGAGCGCTCGCCTTGAGCTGAAGAGCTGAGGGACAGCACCCAAGCCCAGAGTTCAAGCCCCACGACGGACCAAAAATAAAAAATAAAAAGAAATCAGGCTCAGAGAGGTGGATGAATTGGCACAAAGCCACATGCTCATGGGCAGCAGACCAGAAATCAACATTTGGCTGACTGATTCCCAGGCCCCGTGCTTTAACTACACCCTGACCATCAACCAGACAGACCCATAGCATTTAACAGGAGCAGACAAACCTGGAGGGAATCTCACAGATACCGCCAACCTGGCCTAGCACCTAGCAGAGAATTCCTATCAGTGTCTGGTAGTAACATGCAGCTATTTTCTCAGGACCATAGAAAGGGGTGGGAAGGCAAGTGTGCAAGAGAATGTATAGGGGTGAATTGGGCTGAAGAGGGCACCTGAAAGTATACACCAGTGTGATCCTCCTACCTTAGCTTCTCCAGTGCTGGGATTACAGGTGTGTGCTACCATGACTGGCCATTTGTATCTCTCTCTTTTTTTTTTAAATTTACTTTTATTTTTGTCAGTCCTGAGGCTCGAACTCTGAGCCTGGGCACTGTCCTTGAATTCTTTTTTTTTTTTTTTGGTCAGTTGTGGGGCCTGAACTCTGGGCCCGAGTGCTGTCCCTCAACTCTTCAGCTCAAGGCTAGCACTCTGCCACTTGAGCCACAGCACCACGTCTGGCTTTTTCTCCTTATGTGGTGCTGAAGAATCAAACCCAGGGCCTCATGCATGCAAGGCAAGCACTCTACCACTGAGCCACCTTCCCAGCTCCTCTTTCTTTCTTCTTTAATGGTACTGAGGATGAGACTCAGGGCATTACACTTGCTAGGCAAATTCTCTACCACTTGAGCCATACCTCTAGCCCCTTTTTGCATTATTTGTATTATTTTTGAGGTGGGTCTCACTTTATACTGGGTCTGACCTGGACTGCAATCTTCCTATGCGTGCTTTCCTGTGTCACTGTGGATGACAGGCTTCTGTCATTGCATTAGCTATTTATTGGTCTTCTGTGTAGCTGGGATTTAAAAAACAAAAACAAAAAACTACCACACTCAGCTATTGAGTGAAACAGAGTCTGATGAACTTTTATGCCTGATGATTCTTATTTCCCAAGCAGCCAGAATTACAGGCTTGAATCTGACCTACACAAAAAGGGGGTCTTACAAGGACCAGTGAGAATGATAGAGAACCATGAAAGAAGCTATGATAAATAATTCATACTCTGCCACTAAAATCCAACTAGAAAAGCAATTACTTAATGACAGACATCCTCCAACTCCGCTGGATCAAAACTAAGAATGTAAAAATTCATGTGCCCAATCTACAAACAGGACAATTATAGTCCATTACTAAAAGACCTACCCGCCTGCTTTTGTCTAGCCTGCTTTCAAATTCAGATTGGATTTTACAAAAGGAAAATCAAACAAGAATATTTTCTGACACATGAAAATTGTGTGAAATGCAAGTTTCTCTCTCTGTCTCTCTGTCTCTGTCTGTGTCTCTCTGTCTCTCTCTTTTTCCTTTTTGTACCAGGTCTGGGGCTTGATCTCAGAGCCTAGGCACTGTCCCTGGGCTTTTTTTCTCAGGGCTAACACTCTACCACTCGATCCACAGATCCATTTCCAGACTTTTTGGTAGTTTTATTGGAGATAGGAGTTTCACAGACTTTTCTGCCTGGGCTGACTTTGAATTGCAATCCCCAGATCTGAGGCTCCTGAGTAAGTAAGATTACAGGTGTGAGCCACCAGTGCCTGGTGAAAATGCAAGTTTCAATGCGCATAAAATTTAACTGGAACACAGCCAAATTGGTTGTTGCCCTTGTATGCATGCTGTCTATCTACAACAAAAGGGTTAAGAAATTGTGACGGAGACCTGCAGAACCTAAAATGTTTACTAGCTGGACCTTGGCAGAAAAAGTTGGCCATCCCCCTGTCATAAAACCTTGGGTTGGCAGAGAGCTTTCCAACCCCAACCCCAGCCCCAGCCCCAGCCCCAGCCCCAGCCCCAGCCCCAGGCTACTTCCTCCAGGGCAGGACTGGGACTCAGGAACCCCAGCCAGCACATTAGCCAATCAAGACTTTTACAAAGCACAGGCAGTGACAAATTTATGGCAAGGCTGAAACTTTGTAACCACCCGCCTGTGAGTTTCAGAACAAAAAGCTTTTATCTCCCTACAAAGGCAAAGTTACAGAATGGCTGTGTGACACCTTTTTTTCCTTAGCAAGCAAACTGCCAAGCATTTTCTGGCCTCTGAAATTCATGCAAGAAAACAACCCAAACAACCTTAGTGAAACTCACTAAATGGATTAGCCAACATCCATGCATACATACAATCATTTTCATGTCTCATTACACAAATAGACATGGAAATCACTTCCCTCCCCCCCCCCCCAAAAAAAAAGACATCCCTGGGACTGAGAGGTGTTATTCGGTGGTTGAGATTGCTTAGGGAGCCTGGGGCCCTGGACTTGATCCCCAGGACCACTAAAGGAAAAATAAATAAAGAACAAAAAAGCTACACAGCCAGTGCTGGGTTTGTTGTTTTGTTGTTGTTGTTGTTAGTGATCTAAAAGCTGAAGCCCTGCAAGGTAGGAAACACTGAAGGCATCATGAGGACTGGGGTGTGATGAGTTCTCTGTGTGTGCACACCAAGACTGGGATGTGATCCATTGTGTGTATGTGTGCTCACGAGGACTGCAGGTATGATGCATTGTGTGTGCAGTACACAAGGACTGAGGTGTGATGTGTTGTGTGTATGCACACATGAGGACTGGGGTGTAATGTGATGTGTGTGTGTGCACACGAAGACTGGGGTGTGGTGTGATGTGTGTGCACACACGAGAACTGGGGTGTGATGCGATGTGTGTGCACATGAGAACTGGGGTGTGATGCATTGTGTATGTGCACACTAGGACTAGGATGTGATTCATTGTGTATGTGCACACAAGGACTGGGGTATGATGTGATATGTGTGTGCTGCAGAGCTACTGAGGATCTGGACTCCAAACCCGCAGCCATCACCAGCCTCACTTGCAGGACTTGCTGACGATTGTTATTTTAACAATTCCCTTTCCCCACCCCAACAGGATGGGAGAGGGCAAGGGAAACTTCTTGGAAGTCCCCTCACCCCGGGTCACCCATGGGTCATTCCCTTGATGCTCAGCAGACACTCACTGAGCTGCCTGCCAGGCACCACCTGAGCACCTAAGCTGTTCCTGAACAAAACAAAGGCCGAAATTTTGTTCAATAGCAAGGGAAAAAACCAAATGGTTAAAAAATAAAAAAGAACTCAGAGCCGGGAGCCAGTGGCTCATGCCTGTAATCCTAGCTACTCAGGAGGCTGAGATCTGAGGATGGTAGTTCAAAGCCAGCCCGGGCAGGAAAGTCTGTGAAACTCTTATCTCCAATAGACCACCAGAAAACCGGAAGTGGCATTGTAGCTCAAGTGGTAGAGCACTAGCCTTGAGCTGAAGAGCGTAGGGACAGCGCTCAGGCCCAGAGTTCAAGCCCATGACTGACAAAAAAAAGAAAAAAAAAGGAAAAAAAAAAACGTAGTAATTTTAATACTTAGTATATTTTAAAATCATCTAGAATTTGGGCTGGGAAGGTGGCTCAGTGGTAGAGTGCTTGCCTTACATGCATGAGGCCCTGGGTTCAATGCCTCAGTACCACATTTTCCAGCAGAAAAAGCCAGAAGTGGTACTGTGGCTCAAGTGGTAGAGCGCTAGCCTTGAGCTGAAGAGCTGAGAGACAGAGCCCAGGTCCAGAGTTCAATCCCCACAACTGACAAAAATAAAATAAAGTAAAATAATCTAGAATATTAGAAGACTAGCAAACAAAAACATAAAAAAGCTGGGTGCTGGTTGTTCACGCCTGTAATTCTAGCTACTCAGGAAGCTGAGATCTGAAGACTGTGGTTCGAAGCCAGCCTGGCTCAAGTGGTAGGGCACGAGCCTTGAACCAAAGAAGCTCAGGGATAGCACCCAGGGCTTGAGTTCAAGCCCCAGGACCAGCACCAAAAAATAAATAAAAACAAACAAACAAAAAACAAAACAGAAAGAAGCCAGGAGCTTCTGTGGCTCAAGTGGTAGAGTGCACCTTGAGCTGAAGAGCTGAGGGATAGCACTCAGGCCGAGTTCAAGCCCCATGACTCCCAAAAAAAAAAAAAAAGAAAGAAAGAACATTCCCAATGTTGGGGCTAGAGTGCAGGTAAGGTGGGTGTGAGATGTAATGTTAACTAGGAGGCAAAGAGAAATCAAAGCGGGGGAGGAGGGGAGGCAGGGGAAATCTAGGTGGTCAGGGAGGGTCTAGGTCAGAGAGGGTCTAGAGGACCTGAGAGGGTCTCACTGGGCCTGAAGGAGGTCTGGGAATGAAGTCTGCAGATGTCTAAGGCCTCCTGGCAGAGAGAATCACCCCAGGTGGTCAGGAGCAGCAAGGAAGCCAGCATGGGTGAGGGAGAGAGGACACTGGTAGCTTGAAGGATCAAAGAGGTTATATGGGGGTGGCGAAGGGCAGCTAGTACAGCACCTGCCACCCTGTATGAGGCCTTTGGCTTTGACTCTGACTAACAGGCATGGCTGCAAGGTGCCCAGCATAGGAGGAACATGATCTCATGTAGGATTTTAAAGGGTCCTTCAGGCTACTACCTGGGAAGAGGTCATGCAAAGGGCACCAAGGGAAACAGGCTGTTAGGCAATCAGGGCAGGAGAGGTAATGATGGTGATAAGAGGTAATGGAAGCTGGATCCACTTTGAAGGTCAGCAGCTTTCACAGATGGAATGAGGAGGGATGTGAAGGCAAGAGGAACTGGGAGGCTGGGAGGTAGCAGGCTGCAGGTGAGTGGGCCAGGGATGACCAGACACTCAGGTTAGGCCAGGTTGGACTGAAAGGCACATTAGGCAGTCACATGAAGAGGGCAGGGAGGCACACTGGGGGCCTGAGCTCAAGAGAGTAGTCTGGAGTGAGTATGAATTGAATGCTGGAGACTACGGCCTGGCTGAAATGGATTTAAGAGAATTGGAGGCCAGGCACTGGCAGCTCACGCCTATAATCCTAGCTACTCAGAAGGCTGAGTAGATTGAAAGCTAGCTCAGGCAGAAAAGTCTCTGAGACTCGTCTCTGATTAACTGGCAAAAAGCCAGCAGTAGACCTATGGCTCAAGTATAGAGCACCAGCCTTGACCAAACAAGCCAAGGGAGAGGACCCTGACCCTGAGTTCAAGCCTAGTACTACCCTCTCCCAGAAAAAAAGAGTACTGAGGCAGAAGGCACATCACATGAGGTTTCTGTTGAGAACTTAAAAGTATAAGGGGAATGAGATATGGCAAAAGAGAATTTGAACCCAGGTTTAAAGATGCCCAAATCCTACACTCTGCACTCCAATCAGAAGTGCTTAGGAAGAAGATGTGGTTAGTAACAGGGCTATGGAGACAGGAATATGGGCAGGAAGGAGAGGGAAGATGGACAGCAAGCTACAAAGGAGCACTCAGGTGGGTAGACATCTCAGGTTGCTTTTACAGTGTAGTCAGAACAGGATTCCTGGGGTACATCCCAAGTCTGTGTGTTTTTAAATTTTTTCCATGATTCCATTGTCTGCCCAGCATGACACCACAGGAAAGAGAGTATCTACAGGGCAAAGAGGCGTCAGAAGCTGGTGGCTCACATCTGAAATCCTAGCTACTGTGGAGGCTGAGATCTGAGGATCAAGGTACATAGCCAGTTCAGGCAGAAAAGTCTGTGAAACTCTTACCTCTACTAGTACTAGCCAGCAAAAAGTCAGATGCAGAGAGGTGTGTCTCAAAGGCTAAAACATCAATCTTGAGCAAAAAAAGGCTAAGTGAAAGCACCCTGGCCCTGCGTTCAAGCCCCAATACCAGCATAATAAACAAATTAAATTAATAAAAGGCAGAGAGAGTGGCCAGGTGTCGGTGCCTCATGCCTGTAATCCTAGCTACTCAGGAGACAGATCTGAGGATCACGGTTCAAAGCCAGCCTAGGCAGAAAAGTCTATGAGACTCTTATCTCCAATAAACCACCAGAAAACCGGAAGTGGTGCTGTGGCTCAAGTGGTAGAGAGCTTGTCTTGAGCTGAGGAGCTCAGGGACAGTGCCCAGGCCCAGAGTTCAAGCCCCATGACCAACAAAAATAAATAAGTAAAATAAAAGGCAGAGAGAGTCTGGCTGAAAAGTTTGTCTAAGATGTGTGTACACGTCTCCTTTTCACAGACAGTGAAAATGAGGCAGTGGAATTGAGGCTAGAGGAGAAGAAGTAACTTGCCCAACATTAGTTTAAGACTAGCAAAGCTGGAATGTGAACAACTGGCTCCCTCACTCCTGCCAGGAGGAAGGAGGCAGCCTGGCCCTCCAGGGAGACCTATTACAGAATGATCCCTGACCTCACACACACACACACACACACACACACACACACACACACACACACACACACTCACAAAGCCTGGGCACTGGGCAGGACCAAGATGGAAAATAAGGCCACTTTGGGAACAGTTTGCAACCCAAAGGTTGAAACAATACAAAAAAAGTGTTTTTCTGCACTCAAGGCCACTTTGGAAACCATGCCACCCACCCACGCCCCATTTGTGTCTTCAGTGTTTAAGTTTTTTTCTGTGAAATATTTCAAGACTATCAAAAATACAGAAAGTAGGAGAATGAGCATGACTGCTCTATTTGTTCGATCCAAGATGGACTTCATTAGGGCTGGGCATATGACTCAAGTGGTAGAGTGCTGGCCTAGCAAATCCAAGGCCCTGAGTTCAAACCTCAGTACTAACACACACACACACACACACACACACATACACACACAGGAGACAGAGACAGAGAGATAGAGAGACAAAGAGAGAGAGAGATACTTTCTTTTTCAGAAACACAATAGTGATTCCATTTTGGACTTGTGTTCAAACCCAGAAGCTATTCACTGTCTAGCCAGTTTACCCAACTTTTCCCAGCCTCAGTTTCCTTATGAAAACAGGACGAACTATAGAGAATTCCTGATTCATTGTATTATGTTGAGGATCAAATACAACAACAGCTATGAATAGCAGATAAAGCTAGGCACACCTGTAATCCTAGCTATTCAGGAGGCTGAGATATGAGGATCATGGTTCAAAGTCAACCTGAGCAGGAAAGTCCATGAGACTCTTACCTTCAATTAACTACCCAAAACTGAAAGTGGTAGCTCAAGTGGCAGAGCACTAGCCTTGATCAAAACAGCTCAGGGATAGCACCCAAGCCCTGAGCTCAAGTTGCAGTACCAGCACAAAAAATAACAATAATGATAATAATAATAATTAAAAATCATCAACAGCTACAAAATAGCACACAGGAGGCATTTAGCAAAGGATAGTATCTACTAATTGGGCCTTGTTTTGTTTGGGGTTTTTTTGGTTGGTCGTGGGGCCTGAACTCTGGGCCTGGGTGCTGTCTCTCGGTTCTTCAGCTCAAGGCTAGCGTTCTACCACTTGAGCCACAGCACCATGTCTGGCTTTTTCTGCTTATGTGGTGTTGAGGAATCGAACCTAGGGCCTCATACATGCAAAGCAAGCACTTTACCACTGAGTCACTTTCCCAGCCCTCCCAATAAAACCCAGCTTCGTTTTTCAGACCCAGACACTGAGCTTCGAAGTGGAAATGAATTTGCTCATGGTCTCAGAGCTGTCTACAAAGCAGTGTCAAGTTTCTGCCGTGGATCTGCCTGAATCCTAAGATCTAAAGTGTTGGGATTTATAGACACATGAAAGAAAAACCAAAAGTGAAGCCTGGCTCTTTGGGAAATGAAATGTGCACACACACAATTGGCCAGGCAACAGTGGCTCATGCCTATAATTCTAGCTACTCAGGAAGCCAAGATCTGAGGATCACGGTTGGAAGCCAGCCCAGGCAGAAAAGTCTGTGAGACTCTTATCTCCAATTAATCACCAAAAAAAGCCAGAAATGGATCTGTGGCTTAAGTGGTAGAGCATTAGTTTTGTGCAAAAGGTCAGAATCAGCACTCAGGCCCTGAGTTCAAGCCCTAGGACAGCAAAACTTGAAAGAAGACAAAACATACAATTGTATCAAGGTAGTCCATTGATTTGGAACCCAAAATATATGGAAGATGAGAAGTTCCCCAAATGGGCCTTTGTGAGACCACAGTCTTAATGGAAGCTCACTGCTCTACACTTGTGTCCCACCTGTACCTCTGTATCTATGACACTGGGAAACGCTACCCATTTTATCCAGCACTTTTTCTCACATCCCTAAAGTGAATAATCATACCACTTCCCTATAGAATAGCATATATTAACTAAACATTTGAAAATAGCACAAATTGTGGCATATAGGTATACCATTACATTAATTTTCCTTTCTTGATTAAAAAAAAAAAGGTAGTAGAGGTAGAAGGCTTGCCTGGAAAACAGGAAACCTGGGTTCAAACCCTCAGTACCACATATACACAAAAGAGTTCCTGTGTGAAGTCATTCACACGAAGGTACTGGTATCAGAGTATCAGATAACGCTCAGCTCCCAGGGCCTCAACATCAAGACTCACCTCTGCCTACTTCTGCCTCAGCGCTGAAAGGTTTTCCTTCAGTGTTAACCTGCAAACCCCTACTCAACCTCAACACGGGTTTATAGCTAGAGTGTAATTCAGTGGTGGAACACATGAAAGAAAAACAAAAAAAAAAATGAAGCCTGACTTTTTGGAAATTAAACATACACCCACACACTTAGCTGGGTATCTGTGGCTCATGACTGTAATCCTAGTCACCCAGGAAGCTAAGATCTGAGGATCAAGGTCCAAAGCCAGCCCAGGCAGGAAAGTCCATGAGATTCTTATCTCCAATTAAAAACCAAAAAGCACTGGGAGTCAGTGGCTCACACCTCTTATCCTAGCTACTCAGGAGGCTGAGATCTGAGGATTGCAGTTCAAAGCCAGCCCGGGCAGGAAAGTCCTGAGACTCTTATCTCCAATAAACCACCAGAAAACCAGAAGTGGTGCTGTAGCTCAAGTGGTAGAGTGCTCGCCTTGAGCTGAAGAGCTGAGGGACA
This sequence comes from Dipodomys spectabilis, assembly GCF_019054845.1. Lineage (NCBI taxonomy): Eukaryota > Metazoa > Chordata > Mammalia > Rodentia > Heteromyidae > Dipodomys > Dipodomys spectabilis. The sequence goes on from NW_024870707.1 coordinate 9,170,975, forward strand.
GCGCTCAGGCCCAGAGTTCAAACCCCATGACCGACAAAAAAAAAAAAAAGAAAGAAAAAACAAAACAAAAAAAGCTTCACAATAAAAAACTTATGTAAAAAAAAAAGTTTGAAGTAGAGCTATAGCTGGAGTGATAGAGCACTAGCTTTGAGCAAAATTAAAGCTCAAGGACAGCACCCAGACCTGAAGAGAGAGAGAGAGAGAGAGAAGAGGAGGGAAGGAGGAAGAAAGGGAGGGAGGAAGAAAGGGAGGAAGGAAGGAAGGAAGGAAGGAAGGAAGGAAGGAAGGAAGGAAGGAAGGAAGGAAGGAAAGGAAGGGAAGGGAAAGGAAGGGAAGGGAAGGCAGGCAGGAAGGAAAGAAGCCAGGCACCAGTGGCTCACACCTGTAATCCTAGCTACTCGGGAGGCTGAGATCTGAGGATCGCGGTTCAAAACCAGCTGGGGCAGGAAAGTCTGTGAGACTCTTATTGCCAATTAACCACCAGAAAACTGGAATTGGTGCTGTAGCTCAAGTGGCAGAGCACTCGCCTTGAGCTGAAGAGCTCAGAGACAGTGCCCAGGCCCAGAGTTCAAGCCCCATGACCAACGGGAAGGAAGAAAGGGAAGGAAGGAAGAAAAGGAAGGAAAGAAGGAAGGAAGGAGAGAGACAGAGGAGGAGAGGAGAGGAGGGGAGGGGCGAGAAGGGTTCTGTGTCAGGGTCAATGTCTGCATTCCTGAACGCTGCCCTGAGGCCCCTGAGGCCTCTGCCCCCTGCAGCACGAGTTGCTGCTGTTTCAGCAACAACCTGTTGAGAGGACCGCAATGTGCAGTTGTTGGGCTGAGCCCACATGGATGCCCCCCACGCCCAGTCTGACAGCTAGACTTGGGCAGCAAACTGAGGACCAGAACAAGGCTAATTCTCCAACATTCAGTGCAGCACATACAACATTCTCAGAAGAGGAATGTGCTGGCTTGTTCCTGGAGTCCCTCTCAGCCTGTGGCCCCTCCAGACTGAGGAGAAAGCCCCATACGACCTCAAGTCCGCCTTCTACTGGAGAAAGGTCTTCTTTCTCTTCCCCTTTGCTAGCTGCACTAGCTCCCCTAACTAGCTGCACTGAGAGTCTCCAGATTGTCAAACAAACTAAGAATGTGCAACCGTTAATAACGGATTCTGGACTTTAGAGCCCTGGAAAGGCCCATCACGTTTTCCCATTACAGAGCTTCCACTTCAGGTTCCATATGAGACTTCACATGATAGCGTAGCTTTGCTTAACCAGCCAGATTGAGAGATTAAGTGCTGGAGGAAAAGGTTCTGGGCACACGCTTTCCAGCAAGTTTCAACCACCAAGAGGAGATCTAGGCCCAACATTTCAACTCCTTAGTACCTGGGACTGCCCTCTGCATGGGATGGATGACTGTGATGGCTGGGCTTAGTCCAAGAGGAGTGATCAGTTTCCCTGCTGAGAGGGGAGGAAAGGAAAGAGAGGGAGAGAAGGGAAGGAGAAGAAAGAAAGGAAGGGGAGGGGAGGGAAGAAAGGGTAAAAGAGGGGAAAGAAAAGGAAGAGAGAAGGAACAGGAGAGGAAGGAAAGGAAGGAGAAGAAAAAGGAAGGGAGGGGAGGGAGAAGGAGTGGAGGAAAAGAAGAAAACTGAAGAAGGGGAAAGAAACAAAGAAGAAAGGGTAGGGAAGGGGAGTGGATAACCCAGGGGAGAGGAGAACAGAGAAGAAAGGGGAGGGGAGGAGAGAAGTTACTACTGAGATTTAATAATATGTATGTATATATATGTATACATATGAGTTTCTAATTTATACATTTTTATGCCTTTTCTTTAAAAGAACATCTTGTCTTCTGCTCAGTGTCAGCACACTGTTTCAACAGTTCCTAATGGTTCTACATGGCTCAAGCTCTCTTCAGACACAGTTTATATTGCTAAACCTTGTATTCTTGCCCAGTCTGGTCTCCTAGTGCCAGAAGAAACTGAAAGAAAAACCAGGAACTAGACTTGTTCTAAAAGCAGTGGAGAAAATAAATGTCAAAGTTTACTCTCTATCTGCCATATTCTTTTTTTTTTTTCAATCTTTTTTTTTTTTTGGGGGGGGGGGGGTCCGGTCGTGGGGCCTGAACTCTGGGCCTGGGCGCTGTCCCTCTCCCTCAGCTCTTCAGCTCAAGGCTAGCGCTCTACCACTTGAGCCACAGTGCCACTTCTGGCTTTTTTTCTTTTTGCTTATGTAGTGCTGGGGAATCGAACCCAGGGCCTAAGGCATGCAAAGCAAGTGCTCTACCACTGAGCCACCTTCCCAGCCCTATCTGCCATATTCTTAAAGGAAAAGAAAAATTGGGGGAGTTCTGACAAATGAAACTAAAAAGTACGATGAAGTTTCTCTGTTAGATATTTCCATGAAAATGTTTTGAATGTAGAGATATTTAAAAGCCACTAGAACTGATTTCTTTTAAGACCACAAGCTATATTGTGAATCTGTGTGCCAAGCTAGTCCAAATGCTTTAAGGACTATTCTAAACTATCTTTGTTGTTTCGTATGAAAGCAACTTTCAAAAATAAAATTAGCAATAAGCATTCTCCAATCAAATGAGCAAACAAATACAGACTGGCAAATCTAGCTCTAGTGAATATTGAATATGAATATGAATTGACTTTGTCTGACAAAGTCATAGACAACTTTTTCAGAAGTCTCCAAAACAGAAACAGTAGCATTATAATTATTCACTACTATGGATGACCTCCATGTGCATAAAAACATTCCTTTTTTCCAAAGTATATTAATACAATTATAAGCTATGAATACATTACTCTTTGTTTTCACATGATGACATTTATTTTTGCTCAGTTTTGTTAGTTTGAAATAGGATCCCTCCAACTTTGGCTGGCCTTGAATTCTTGATCCTCTTGCCTTCATCTTCCAAATAGCTGAGATTACAGGCACCAAACTCAGCTTCATTTTTATTTTTACTGGCATGATTACATATATTAAGTTCACTGTCTTCATTTCCTTTCTGTACATACTTACTATTCATTCCATGATTATTGCTAAGAACAATGTTACCATATAGAGGAGGAGTATATTGAAAAGTGACCACACTTGGGAGCTGGTGGCTCACGCTTGTAATCCTAGCTACTCAGGAGGCTAAGTCTGAGGATCATGGTTCTAAAGCAGCCTAGACAGGAATGTCCATGAGACTCTTATCTCCAATTAGCTACCAAAAGCCAGATGTGAAACTGTGGCTCAAGTGGGAAGAGTGTAGCCTGGAGAAGAAAAGCTCAAGACAGTGTGCGCAGGCCCTGCCTTCAAGAACTAATACTAGCACAAAAATAAATAAAGAAAAAGAAAGAAAAAATGGCCACTCCAGATGGCAAATAAGCCATCTGGCACTCTGTGATAAGCTCTTTCAGGGGTTGCAATAACAAGGAAAATAAATTACTGTAGAGTGCTCAGTATGGGTGCCCAGTACTGTTTTAAGCACTTCTAAGTTGTAAATGGCATAATCTTCATTCTGGAGAAGGGAGTGAACTTGAACTTGATCGCACATGGAGGTGATCACAGCTTCCATAGTCTACTTCAAAACCCTATACTCAAACCTGTGGTCCTGCCAGGCTGGATAAAGACATTTGCCTAGGCCTCATGATGATGTCTGATCCTCACTGTAGGGTAGAATGAGAAGCCGGAGCTAGGAATTTGCTGGGAGTGCTGGTCATGAGGTGAACCAGTTGACCCCAGAAAAGGCCACACACAGCAGGTCCAGCTTCAGACACTGAGCCCCAGGCGCCTATCCTGGATCCTGGTTTCACTCTGGAGGGCAGCATTCTATGGAAAGACCTCTGCCCCTTACTGCCTCTCTCTTCCTGGGGAGTCAGGCCTTCTACTGAGCCTGGGTAAGACAGACCTGCCCAGCCTCCGGCTCTGCCCAGGCTGGATGCGTAATGAGACAACTTCCTCCAACAGGTGGCAAGCGACCCACACCAGAGACCCAGCAGCTGCAGGTGGAGATGTAGCGCCAACACTACCTCTCCATAGAGGCTCCAAGGCGACAGCCACCCTTAAACCACGGCCCTGCCCCCGCCCCACCTCTCCCCACACTCACAAAGGGCACGTGCATCATCTTTAGCGAAGGGGGTCCTGGGTGACGGACAAGCTGGGTCTCACTTTATCCACGGCGTAAATGCCTGAAGCAGGGGGGGAAACAGAAAGAGCATTCTTAACACACACGGCCTCTCCTCCTGGCAAGGAGCATCGGGCACGGACCGCGTTCCCTCCCTGCCCTGCACCGGGCCGGGCACCGGCAAACCCCTTGTAGGAGAGCAAGGATGTCTCACCTGATGCTTCAGCAGTGCACTCACACTCAGGACCGGCTTCCTGGAGCGCCGCGGGTGACAGGGCGCTCCCCGGGCTCCTCCTCCGTCCCCTCCCCGGTGCCCGGTGGAGGGAGGAGCGCCGAGGGCGGGGAGGCCACAGCAGCTCGTCCAGCCTGTTTACCTCCGCCCCGCCTCCAACCTCCACCTCCCGGGCGCCCTCCGGGACAGCGGGAACACCCCGGAGGCTCACCTGTCCTTAGAGTCCAGGAAGAAGCTCTGTGCCCACCTGGCGCACCATCTCCGCTCTCGGACCGGCTTAATGGCTGCAGCGCCTGGGCCAGCGCCAGGTCGCTCCGCCCCTGCCCCGTGCGACTGGCTGGTGTGGGCCTCCCGCTCCCGCTCCTGCCACTGGGGACAGCTGGAGGCCTGGCTCCCCCAAGGCCTGCTCCGCGGCCGCGCCCCGGGGCGTTCTGGCTTCGCCTCCTCCTTCACCCCAGCAGGGCGGGCAGGGCGATCTTACCGTGATAATATTTAAGAACTCTGTTGGGTTCATTGCATTTGATCTTTGAGTGCATTGTCGCAACGATTGCGATCCATATACTGATTTCCTCCGCCCAAGAGTGAGCTGAGTTGAAAAATTGGGGTTAAAAGATACACCACCTGGCTGGGAAGGTGGCTCAGTAGTAGACTGATGCATGAAGCCCGTATGCATGAAGCCCCGGGTTCAATTCCTCAGTATCACATACGCAGAAAAAGCCAGAAGTAGCACTGAGGCTCAAGTGGTAGAGTGCTAGCCTTGGGCAAAAAGCAGCTCAGGCACAGTGACCAGGCCCTGATTCAAGCCCCAGGACTGGGGGGAAAAAACACACCACCCTAGCTTCTTGATAATGAGTATATACACCACTGTGGCATTTTTGATAATGGGCCTTAAAAAAATACCAGGTGCAAGTAAATCACTCTGGTCTTTTTGTTGTTATTTCTTCAAAATGAGAATGAAAATTCCCGTCTGAAAATAGCAGGAGACAGGCTTGTCCTTTATATGCTTTTCTCCTGTTGATCTTATTTAATGTCCACTGAATTGTCAAGCCCAATCAGGACTCTGAGATGGTAGAGGTGGTATCTCACTTCTCTCTACAAAACTATCCTAAAACACTTAAAAGTGATTCAAAGTGGGAAGAATGATGAAAAGGGTAGCACTGATCAAGATACATAGTACTCCACAAGCTGACATGTTGAACTGAAATACCTTTGTACAACTACTTAAGATTAAAAAAAAAAATGTCATTAAAAAAAAAAAAACATTCAGGGCTGGGAAGGTGGCTCAGTGGTAGAGCACTTGCCTTGCATGCCTGAGGCCCTGGGTTCGATTCCTCAACACCACATAAGCAGAAAGAAAAAAGCCGGAAGTGGAGCTGTGGCTCAAGTGGTAGAGCGCTAGCCTTGAGCTGAAGAGCTGAGGGACAGCGCCCAGGCCCAGAGTTCAGGCCCCACGACCGGACTCAAAAAAAAAAAAAAAAAAAAAAATTCAAACTACTGTTTAAAAGTACTTTTAACAAATACTTTAAGCTGGGCACCAATGGCTCATGCCTGTAATCCTAGCTACTCAGGAGGCTGAGATTTGAGGATCACGGTTCAAAGCCAGCCCAGGCAGGAAAGTCCGTGAGACTCTTATCTCCAATAACACTAGAAAACCGGAAGTGGCGCTGTGCCTCAAGCAATAGAGCACTCGCCTTGAGCTGAAGAGCTAAGGGACCGTGCCCAGGCCCAGAGTTCAAGCCCCATGACCGACCAAAAAGAAAAAGAAAAAAGAAAGTACTTTAAACCAATAGCTTCCAGCACACCAGGCACACAGTAGGCATTCCACAATGAATGAATAACCAAACACAGGCTCTTCCCCTGTACTGGGCTCTGATTCTGAGTAGAACCTACCTGAGAAGTAGAATCCTCCCTCTATTCCCACCACTCTGTGCCAGTCCTGGGTCTAAGAGTCAGGATGCTTGCTATAGGGTCTATGGTACGTTTCCTCTTCCATGCCTCATTTTACTAATCTTTAAGATGGGGTAATGGTGATATCAGATGATATACAGGAATACACATTCCCCAAAAGGAGAGTAATGATGCTGAGCCCAACATCTGGCACAATTAGGATGTGTGGGCTGTTAATAATGTGAGGGGCACATGATCGTTATCACATATACACTCATCAGCTTCTGGAAGAGTCAGAGACAATGTAAATACCAGAATTTTACATTCACCATTACTCAACCAACCCACTGCTGAGCTCATTGAGCTAGTGACTGCCTGTAAGGTCATCCAAATCCAAAATGGAGGGCCCATTATTGTGGTGGTACTGGTACTGTGCATGCTAATGCAAGTGTTCTATCGCTGAGTTACATCCCCAGCCCAAGAGGTTCCAGTCTGAGAGCAGAGTGACTTCTGCTTCCCTTCACCCTCTGCTCTCAAATAGGTTCAGGTATTACTTTTCTTACTTTTTCTTAATGCTGTGGCAGACAAAAGCCAAACAAAGCTGGGCACCGGTGGCTCACGTCTGTAATCCTAGCTACTCAGGAGGCTGAGATCTGAGGATCACAGTTCAAAGCCAGCCCAGGCAGGAAAGTGTGTGAGCCCCACAACCAAAAAAAAAAAAAAAAGGCCAAACAAAATTGAAAGTATCCTGGAGGGTGGAGTGCAGTGTACAAGCTATTCGTTTTTACTTTCACATTCTCTTTGAAGAGTTCTGTAAGAGAGCCCAGGATATAGAAATTTCCATCTGAGGCCTATACTATATTCCTGACTTCATCTGTTTTCCTCACAGATACCTAAGATTGAGTAATTTATACAGGAAAACCTTACTAGGTTCACAGTTCTAAAGACTGGGGAGACCAACAACTTGGCCCTGGCTTAGCATCTGGTAACATGGCAGTAGCATCACATAGCAAGACAAGTATTCTAGAGAGAGCTTACTTACATAACAAATATCCTTCCACAACCTATTAACCTAGGAACAGTTTAACTCATTCTTAAGGACTCTGCTCTTCACCTTCCAGAGTTCCCACCTTAGTCACTCACACCTGTAATCCTAGCTACTTAGAAGGCTGAGATCTGCAGATCACTATTTGAAGCCAACCCAGGTAGAAAAGTCCTTGACACTCTTATCTCCAATTAAACATCCAAAAAAGCTGGAAGTGAAACTGTGGTTCAAGTGGTAGAGCTTTATTAGCCTTAATCACAAAAGGTCAGGGATAGTACCCAGGTTCTGAGTTCAAACCCCAGGACTGGCACCAAGTTTCCATCTTTCAAATATCATTAAGATCTAAAGTTTGGGGATATGGTTCTCCCAATTGCATATATGAGAATATAGATAAATCATAGTACCACATACAAAGGGAGAGTTAGGTGAACAGGACCCAATTAGTGTGTGACTCCAAAATCTCTAGGCTTTTCTGCATATCTTAGCTATGGAGCCCCAATCTGAAAGAGGAAAATGTTTTTATGTTTGCTTTCTTTCTTCTCTCTTCCTTCTTCCTTTTTCACTTTTTGTTGGTTATGTGGCTTGAACTCGGGATCTAGGTGCTGTCCCTGAGCTCTTTGTTCAAGACTAGTGCTCTACCGTTTTGGCCACTTTGAGCCACACCTGTTTTCTGGTGGTTAATTGGAGATAAGTCTCATCAACTTTCCTGCCCAGGCTGGCTCTGAACCACGATCCTCAGATCTCAGCCTCCTAAGTAGCTAGGATTACAGGCGTGAGCCACCAGCACCCAGCTCTTCCTTCTTCCTTGAAGGAGAATCCATTGCTTTACTGAGCAAGGATGGGGTAACTGAGCAAGTGGGAATTAGACACATGGCTAAAGGTCTGTGCAAGCTTTAGAGAATCTGAGCAGGTTGGTGGGAAAGGGAAGATGGCGGCCAGGATAAGACATGGGGAGAGAGAGAGAACTGTGGTTAAGGGGAATCCATGATGCTTCTTTACACCCAAGGAACAAAGAGCACAGATTCCATGATCGCATGGAGGATTCTTGCCTAAATGCCATTCAGGGAGTATTCCTCAGAGGAAGTGTCCTTTCACCAACTGTCTACAGGAGTTTCATGTGTTCAGGCCATTACTCTGATTTATTATTTTTTTGTCAGTCGTGGGGCCTGAACACTAGGCCTGGGCGCTGTCCCTCAGCTCTTCAGCTCAAGACTAGCGCTCTACCACTTGAGCCACAGCACCACTTCCAGCTTTTTCTGCTTATGTGGTGCTGAGGAAGCAAACCCAGGGCCTTATGCATGCAAGGCAAGCACTCTACCACTGAGCTACCTTCCCAGCCCCTACTTTGATTTTATGTGAAGAAAAAAGTGTAACTTTCTTCTGAATCCCCCTCTCAGAAAACCCTGGAGTATCACTGAAGATGAGAGAAAAAATCCCTGGTGAAATGCTCTGCATAAGTGTGCAGCGCAATCTTCTCCACTTGTCCTTAGAAAAGCATAAGAGCCTCTAATCTGGGGAACATCCCCGAGACTCTCAATCCTGTTTACTAAACAAGGCAATCTTCCATTTGGTAATTCTGAATCTAGTAGAGCTGCTAGTTACAGTATTTCTTATCACACTGGCTATAGGCACCTATGACCTGGACCTGAGAGGGTTTCAGTGTCCAGCCCTTGGGCTAGTGCTAATTCCACAAAGGCTATGACTCAAGATACCAATCAGAAGCATCTCTGGGATGGAACTATATAGATAGATCTATATCTATAAATGCAGGTAGATATAGATCTATATATCTATCTATATATATATTTTTTAAGAGGCAGGAGTTTAAAAAAAAGTTTCCATCTCCTGGGGACATTTAAAGGTGATGATGTAAGTCCAGAACCTCTTGTCTGCCCTCCCCTAGGGCATGTAGGAACCCAACTGCAATAGCAATCTGGTCCCTGTACATTAATAAGAGCCCTGTAGACTTTTGAGTTTCTCCAATGTTTGACACCAGTTTTGTCCCTAGTTACTAGGTAAAAAAGAGTTTCCCTCAGTTCTAATTCCTTTTTGAATTAAGCTAAGTTAGACTTGTCTTTTGCAATGTCAACACACTGAAAGCCAGGCAACATCTGGTCTACTTCTCAACATTGCAGACCCGCACCTCACACACCTGTCTTTCCTCTCCCCAGGTCATGCTGATGAGGGCATCAACACTGGTATCAGCAAGTACTAGGTCCTTGTGTGTACCCCTCATCTGCACACATCAACCTTCCGAGTTCACCCTTCCCCTGATGACCTGAGATGAACTGCAGTGCATAACCCAGAATAGCACCTGACACGTGATCACCATCAAGGATGATGGGTGAAGGCTGCTGACCATAACCAGTGATTCTGAACAAGGAACTTCCTAATGTAGGGACAATGCAACCTATCCTACTGTCTAAAGTCACCAGCAAAAAGGAATTCTCAGCAGAGTTCTACCTTCCCACAGTTGACTAGCTGGTTTCAGACAGGTCACCAAATGAAAGCACAACAAATCCAAAAAAAATCCTCCAAGTCGATCTTGAAGTGTTGTTTTTTTTTGGCCGGGGGGAGGGAGGGGGTCCAGTCATGGGGCCTGAACTCTGGGCCAGGGCGCTGTCCCTCAGCTTTTCAGCCCAAGGCTAGCACTCTACCACTAGAGCAACAGCACCACTTCTGGCTTTTTTCTTTTTGCTTATGTGGTGCTAAGGAATCGAACCCAGGGCCTCATGCATGCAAGGCAGGCACTCTACCACTGAGCCACCTTCCCAACCCCCATCTTGAAGTTTTTAACATACTTTTAAGCAGCCCCAACACAGCCTTCCCCAGCTGTGAACTTGCATACTGTTTCATGCAACAAAGTTGGCTGATTTTGAACTACACTGCCTCTACCACTTAAAGATTTCATTCTCTTTGCCATCAATCTTTCCATACTAAGCAACAGCAAGGATAGCCAGGGGGGGAGTGGTTCATGCCTATAATCCCAGCTACTCAGGAGGCTGAGATCTAAGGACCATGGTTCAAAGTCAGCCTGGGCAGGGGAAAGTCCAGGCGATTCATCTTCAATTAACCACAAAAAGCCAGAAATGGAGCTGCAGTTCAAGTGATAAAGTGCTAGCCTTGAGCAAAAAAGCTCTGGGATGGCACCCACATGAGTTCACGCCCCAGGATACACACACACACACACATACACACTCACACACAGATGAGTTCAAGCCCCAGGATACACACACACACACACACACATACACACACACACACACACACCAGCAAAGGTGAAGATAGAACAATGAAAACCTCTGAAATTGTGTTAGGAATGGGGTGTGGGATAAGGAAGAGTGATGGGGGATTGACTGGAATCCATCCACTATGTCACTATGAAATCCCTCCTGGTGCCAGGCACTGCGGCTCACGCCTATAATCCTAGCTACTCAGGAGGCTGAGATCTGAGGATCACAGTTCAACACCAGCCCAGGCAGGAAAGTCCATGATACTCTGATCTCCAATTAATCACCAGAAAACCAGAAGTGGCAAAGTAGCTCAAGAGGCAGAGTGCTTGCCTTGAGCTGGAGAGTGAAGGGAAAGTGTCCAGGCCCAGAGTTCAAGCCCCAAGACAAAAAAAAAAAGAAAGAAAAGAAAAGAAGGAAGGAAGGAAGGAAGGAAGGAAGGAAAAGAAATCCCTCCTGGTATAGCTAATGTGTGCTGTTAACAACAGAAAAACCCACAGATGACATTGTATTGTGATCTTTATTTCATTTACATGTTACAATTAGGACTGGTACAGAAACATGCTTTTAATATACTAATAACATAGTATCATCCCAATGCTCTTTTTAAAAATCTATTATTAAATTTTAAAGCCATTCAAAGGCCAGGGCCTAGCAGAAAGTACTTTTAGCAAATCATTTTAAAAAAGAAAATGAAAGGATACAGAGAAAAAAACTATATATTCTAGATTTAACACCTGTAAAGCTCCATCCATGACAGCCTTTAGTCACCTGTATTAGAAAAATTTAGGAATCAATTCACCCTTCTCTTAGCCATAGAACCACTAAATTTAAGCTTTACTTCTGTTACATGAAATCCTTTAAAAATAATTTTTTTTCCAAAACCTTTCTGTTTCCAGAGCTATCTTAAAAAGTTCCTGCTAGGAGGTATGTAAGTTATAATCCTATCCTTCCTTTTAAAAAAATCATTACTGGCATTTATGAATTAAGGCTAAATTTACCTTTTCAAAAGAAAAATAGCTATCAAAGTTGCTTTTTAAAAAATCTAATTATACACCTGTTATTAGGACACCTGCTACATTCATTCTTTTAGAGAAGGCACCATGACAATTTGGAAAAGCAGCTCAAAAGCGCTTAGACAATCTTCTGGATTGAAGGGACCCTTCTGACTCTGAATGCAGTAAAGTTGGTGACTGTACCTGGCAGAAGACCACCTACTCTGAACCTCATGCAAAGCTCTCCCCATCTGCAGACAATGCTTACTGGTAGTCCCATCTCATGGGACAGTCTCTCTCCCTGGTCTCTGAATCACCTACAACTTGAGTTACAGAAGTGATGATTCCAGTCACTGTCCAGATAAACTGAGGCATAAACTGGGTATAAAGCTGGGAATCTGACCACTTTCTAAACAACCTCCTTAGGTTGTTTTATGTACTCAAAGGTAGCCAAGGCCACTGCTCCAAATATAGCTACAGTACAACTGACTTTAAGAAAAACTATTTCATTGCAAATGTCCACTATTATAATCTTATTTTTAAAAAATTGATCACAAATAATCTGTATACTCATAACAAATCTGTCTTCGTTATGCTCCTTATCCCTTGACTAGAAGTTTGTTGTAAGCTAGAATAACACAGCCCATACTGACAATCTTTGATGAAAACCTTAAATCTTCCTGAATTACACTCCAAAGTTCTACAGAAAAAAAGAAGAGGTCTATGAATACTCTCATGTAAGTTACACATCATTTTTTTTAAACATAAAAAAAAAACCTTTGTATCCTATTGCTTTCTCCTGGGCAGAATTCAACCTGCTTTCTCTAGAAGTCATCCATTGTTACACATTCATCCAAACTCACTCTATTCAAGGCACCATTTTTATAAAGTAAAACACTGTGTGGAACCTGCTAACAAAACTGACTACAAGTACAAAGCAGTGGTTCTGTTCCTGTTGGTCCAAAGTGAGTAAAAGGAAAAAAAGACAAAAGAGAATAAAGCATAAACGATATGTTCAGGCAATTTTATAATGTATATAATGTTTGTGTTAAATTTTGGGCTGTGGGTGTAGTTCAGTGGAAGAACACTTGTCTATCATATGCAGAGCCCTGGGTTCCATTTCTAGCACAAACAACAACAACAAACCTTTGTTTTGTATACTGCTAAAAAAGAGGATGACTCTACAGATGCTTTCTCAACATACATGATAGATTGCTCTCACAGTGTACTAGAAAGGCTTCTCAGAAAAAAACACTCAGAAATTTAATTTCATTACTTTGAAGTATTTTTCAAACTTGGCATCATTTAACTTCTTGTAAAATGAGTTAATAGGAGGTTTTGGAAAGTATGTTAACAGGAATGTGCTCTGCATGCCATCTGGAATGTGCAAATTAACTGGGAGGGGAGGGGAAAGGCCAAGCAGAAAGCTGACTCCCACTCGTGTGGCTGACCTACAGAAGGCTGGAGAAGTAAGGTATTTTTTGAAACCTGGCCACAAATTTCCCCAGGACTATTTATAGCCAGCAGTAAAAGGTATCTTTTATTGGGGAGGGGGGGGGGGGGAACTGACATAAAATCACCAATTTACTATTGAGAGAGAAAAGAGACCAAAGAAAACTAAGAACCCCCAAAGAAAATTTTGGACTTCCTCAGGGTAATTAAACCAAAGTGATTCCTTTATAAAATATAAAATGAATTTAAATAGCAAAATCCTAACACTTTATTAACTCATAGAAGAGAGAAACAGAGACAGAGAGACAGAGAGATCTCACCATGAAAAGCAGTTACTTTGGACAATTATACTGGAATCTATGTATCCACTTGTAAAATGCATTAAAAGCTAAGCATCTCTGTGTCAGTAAGGCCTGTGAGAAGGGTTGAACCCTTAGAGAGTATAGGCCACCTTTGAAAATACACCAAAATTTTGGAAACAAGGCTTCAATTTATTAGTCAAAGCCTGGCATCAATCATAAGCAAATGAATTGTTTATGAAGCAAGCTAGAATTTTTCTAAAATATAAGGAAAGGAAATAAAATAGCAAGGACTTAAAAGACAAGATGGTGGGGCTGGGAAGGTGGCTCTAATGGTAGAATGCTTGCCTTGTAAACATGAGGCCCTGGGTTCAATTCCTCAGCACCACATAAACAGAAAAAGCTTGAAGTGGCACTGTGGTTCAAGTGGTAGAGCGTTAGCCTTGAGCTGAAGAGCTGAGGGACAGTGCCCAGGCCAGAGTTCAGGCCCCATGACTGGGGGTGGGGGAACGACAACAAGATGGTACAAAAGTATGTAAAATGTCTGGAATTAATTTGAGACTTAGCAAAATACTTGAGTAGTTAAAGTATTAAATAAAAGAAAATTCTCTGATAGAGATCTTAAATGCAAGAAAGGTCTATCTTTCTATCTTCTATTCATACTTCACATGTATAAAATTTTCACTTAGACTGACTAAACTCTACTTCCCTCCAAAATCAAATTATTTCAAATATTAATGTATATATAAATGTATATATAAATACTTGTAGGCACCTTTTAAAGTCCAAAATCCATGGTAACTCAAAGGAAAAAGCAACTATTAGATAAAACTTTTCCATCATATAATCAAAGTGAAGTAAAACAAAAGAATTCTTAGGTAATTCTAGATATAGTCTATATTTGGGTAAGCCCTAGTTATTTAAAGCTATACAACTAAACAAAAGAAAAATTAAATAAAGAGTAAATAAAATGAGCAATTTTAGCTTCAATATTATAAACATAAGACAATGCATAGGATACAAATAGTTGGCATAAAGACCCTAAATCAGCTATTTAATTATCAATTGTTGATAGGCCATACAAAATTGAACATGGTGACAGCAATATTCAGGAAGGTTATTAATCCTTAATGAAGTTGTAAAAATGCAAAATCTCAAAAACAGAACTTTTCAAAGAACAATCTGTGAGAGGGTGAGTACTGGCTTACATATATTGTATATAAACCTCTAGTAAATCTGACCATGACACAAGTTCCAGTGACTTCTCAAAGGTCACATCGTTTATTTAAATTCAGCTTTTTCCTTAAAGTATCCAGCTCAAACTTTTCCTCTGAGCCACTCTGGCCTTTTTAAGGCATATTTGCCTCTTTTCTAGAAAGAAGCTATAAGAATTAAAAAAAAAAAAAAAAAAGCGGGCACTGGTGCTTTAACGGACATGGTTCAAAGCCAGCTGGGGCAGGAAAGTCCATGAGACTCTTAAATCCAAATTAACCAACAGAAAACCAGAAGTGGCATTGTGGCTCAAATGGTAGATTGCTAGTCTTGAGCAAAAAGCTCAGGGACAGCCCCAAGTTCAAGCTCCACAATAGAAAGAAAGGAAAGAAAGGAGGATAGAAGGGGAGGGAGGGGAGGGAAGGAAGGAAGGAAGGAAGGAAGGAAGGAAGGAAGAAGAAAAGGAAGTTCAGCTGGGTGGGCTTCAGTGGCTCACACCTGTAATCCTAGCTACTCAGGAGGCTGAGATCTGAGGATCGCAGTTCAAAGCCAGCCTGAGCAAGAAAGTCCATGAGATTCTATCTCCAATAAACCACCAAAAAACCAGAAGTAACACTGTGGCTCAAGTGGTAGAGTGCTAGCCTTGAGCTGAAGAGCTGAAGGATAGCACCCAGGCCCAGAGTTCAAGCCCCACCACCGACAAAAAAAAAAAAGAAAAGAAAAAGAAGTTGACAAAACCACTGGCCTATCAGGTAAAAGACCTTACATTCCAGAGTATGGCATATTAAATTACATAATTTTTCTAGGTTTTACAGCAAACAATTCAAATACTACAAAAGTTTAATAGCATGATAGCATAATTTTCAGCTGTTCTTTAGTTTTGAAGCTTTCCCAAATTATGTAAACTTTAAAAACAAAGAATCTTTCTGAATAAGGTATAGGCTGAACACTGGTGGCTCACACCTGTAATCCTAGCTACTCAGAGGCTGAGTTCTGAGGATCGCAGTCTGAAGCCGATCTGTAAAGGAAAGTTTGTGAGACTCTCATCTCCAATTAACCACCAAAAAGCCAGCAGTGGAGCTCTGGCTAAACTAATAAGAGTATTAGCCTTGTGCAAAAAGGCTCAGGGTCAGCAATCAGGCCCTGAGTTCAAGCCTCAGAACCAGCATTAAAAAAAGGGGGTGGCGGTGGGGAGGAAGGCAAGCTATAAAGAACTAAGAACTTTTACCCCAGAAGAGCCTCCACTGCACTTCTTCCCCTTCATGTCTGTGAAAGCATAGATTCAATCTTAAAAGGCACTACGTGGCACACAGAAGCCTTACATGCTACATTTCCATTTTTTCCTGTAGCTTTTCCCCATAAAGTGCACAAAGCAGAAAGTGGTAAGCAATAGACATAGATGTGGAAGTGCTTCCAAGAGGAATGGAAGTGTGCTTAAGAATTTGAAAACACAGGAAAGGTCACATCATTTATTACAGTTCCCTGTTTCAGCTCTTCCCAGACAGTCCCAGACCTGCCATTCCTCTGGACCTGGACCCGTGGTGGCAGTGGCAGAAACCAGAGAACTAGGGACCAGCAGGGCTCTTGAAACTTGTAGTCAAGATGCTATTGAGATTTTTTATCCACAGGTGGTCGTCCAACAACTGCATCCCTCACAGCAGCCTGAGTAGAATTACCAAAATGAGCAGAAGCCTGCAAAATTCCATTTATTCAACATATTAGTTAATAATATAACAGTACCAAGAAAGCAAGTGCTTGGAAATAATGCTCAAGTATCCTCTCCATCATCATCAGCCCAGTATAGAAGCAGAGGCGTGAGAAGGAGGGCTGCAGGAGAGCTGTGGCAGCAGCTGACTCTAAGACTCAGTGGGACATCTGCTCATAGGCTTTGCACACTGACCTAACTGATCTTTTCACAGAAAAAGAAATAAAAACTAGTCTCAAAACTGTAAAACAGGGGATCATATGAATGTTAAAAGCCGTTGGTTTTTTAGAAGACTTAAAATGGAGATGGCATCCATTTTCTAAACCAGTAGGATTAAAATAAAACACTTCATTAAGTTTACTTTTTTTCAAGCTCTTGATGTTCAGGGAAGCAAATAAGCAAGGGGATAGAGATGGGGAGACTAATATCAATATTAAGTGTAAGAGCATTTAATCAGAAATTTCTCATGAAGAAACATCTGGAACCTCTTTTGCATTGAAAGAGTCATTTTTAGGGATGTTAACAAGATATTAGGAACAAATATTAATAGTCTAGATAAAATGTAAAGTTCATCAGGATAAAAATAAACAATGTAGGGCTGGGAATGTGGCTCAGTGGTAGAGTGCTTGCCTTGCATGCCTGAGGCCCTGGGTTCGATTCCTCAGCACCACATAAGCAAAAAGAAAAAAAGCCGGAAGTGGTGCTGTGGCTCAAGTGGTAGAGCACTAGTCTTGAGCTGAAGAGCTGAGGGACAGTACCCAGGCCCAGATTCAGGCCCCATGACCAGACCAAAAAAAATAATAAATAAATAAAAAATAAACAATGTAGGAGCTGGGAAGGTGGCTCAGCAGTAGAATGCTTGCTTTGCATGCATGAGGCCCTGGGTTCAATTCCTCAGCACCACAAAAGCAGAGAAAGTCGGAAGTGGCGCTGTGGCTCAAGTGGTAGAGCACTAGTCTTGAGCTGAAGAGCTGAGGGACAGCACCCAGGCCCCACACCACCAATAAATAAATAAAAAATAAACAATGTAGGCTTCTCCTACCTTCTTACACTATAAAATTCTTCCAAACAGATGTGGAGGGGAGGGGGCTAGGAAGGTGGCTCAGTGGTAGAGTGCTTGCCTTGCATGCATGAGGCCCTGGGTTCGATTCCTCAGCACCACATAAGCAGCAAAAAGCCAGAAGTGGTGCTATGGCTCAAGTGGTAGAGTTCAGCTGAAGAGCTGAGGGACAGTGCCCAGGCCCGGAATTCAGGCCCCATGACTGACAACACAAAACAAAAACAAACAAACAAACAAAAAAACAACCCAGGGCTTCATGCAAGCTAGGCAAGTGTTCTATCACTAAACTACATCCCCTTCCCCAATCTGAGATGTTTTACAACAAAAGCACAAATAAGTATCTGCCCATCATCCACCCAGCCTCCTCAACCAGCACCACTTACCTGCTCTAACACATATGCTGCACCAAAATCAATAGCTCCACCCAGCTCACGATATTGACCGGAATATCTGATGTACCCCCAGGTGAGGAGGGCTATTAGCAGTAGGCCAAGCATGAAGTTGAACAGCTGGGCCACAACCTCCAGACCAATGAAACCAGTGAGGCCTGAGGCTATATACAAAGCCACAATGCCTGTGAACAGCACTGCTGGGGTTCGGAAGGTGCTGAAGACATTCTTGCTACCATTGTGCTTGCAGAAGTTCTCAAACAGCTCCTTAATTTCTTCCTCCAGCTCCTGCTGATAACGAAAGCTGAAATCCTTCCCGCCCATCTTTTTGGTCTTCTTAAATTGGTCCAAAGCAAGTTGCCTATATTCACAGTGCTTCTGTTCTAAAATGTCTGGAGACAAATAAGGTTTCTCTCCCCCACAAACCTAAAAATAACAAAGATATGCTATGAGCATCCTCTTCAAATGCCAAACAAGTAAAAAGATACAGAAAGGGTTAGGATGTTTTAAGATATTAGATGTTAACTAGAGGCAGCCTAGGCTATCACAGCAAGGTTGTTTCAAACACACACACACAGATACATGCACACACAATCCAAAGATAGCCAAGTCCAATGAAGTCTGAGCTCACTTCCTCTAATAAGCATACTTAATCAGAAAATCAGGAACATTCTAAGAAAGCCTGGTTAGAAAGGGTAATCATTAGGAGACTGCAAACAAAAGATAACCTGAAAACACATTGTTACCATATCATCTTCAGATACTTTAAAGAGGATCAAGTTCAGGCTTTTGAAGCCTGCAGCAATGCTCAGGTCTACAGGTAAATCAGAGAAAAGGCAGATGCCTCATACCGCTTCCATGTTGTTATAATAAACGTCCTTTGCAGAGGCTGCAGCTGCTAAATTGTTGGCTTCAGCGGTAGCCTTTAAAAAAAAAAAAGAAAGAAAACATTTTCCCACAAATAGTGAAGTAAAAACTTTTTCTCAATCTACATTCCATTCATCTTAAAACTTTCTGGTATTTTTCTTTTAGGTTTCCAATAAAGTTCAACAGATTAAACAATTTTTCTACCAAAACATCTGTTCTCAAACCTTAAAATCTTTAGCAAAAATTAAGTTCCAAAACTTAAGGAAAATACAATTTCCTTGCTTCATTTTTTTTTGGCCAGTCATGGGTCTTGAACTCGGGACTGGGCGCTGTCCCTTCAGTCTTCAAGTCAAGGCTAGTGCTCTACCACTTGAGCCACAGCACCACTTCTGGTTTTCTGGTGGTTAATTGGAGATAAGAGTCTCACAGACATTCCTGTCTGGGCTGGCTTTGAACTGTGATCCTCAGATCTCAGCCTCCTGAGTAGCTAGGATTACAGGTGTGAGCCACCAGCACCTGGCTCCTTGCTTCAGTTGTTTTTTTTTTTTTTTTTTTTTTTGGGTCCAGTCGTGGGGCCTGAACTCTGGGCCTGGGCACTGTCCCTCAGCTTTTCAGCTCAAGACTAGCGCTCTACACTTGAACCACAGTGCCACTTCCAGCTTTTTTTTCTTTTTGTTTATGTGGTGCTGAGGAATCAAACCCAGGGCCTCAAGCATGCAAGGCAAGCATTCTACCACTCAAGCATGCAAGGCAAGCATTCTACCACTAAGCCACCTTCCCAACCCCTCCTTGCTTCAATTTTAAATGCATAAAATATATGCAAAGTTTTGGCTGGTGATATAGCTCCATGGTAGACTGATTACCTAAGATGTGCCAAGCCTTGGCACATTCAATGCCAAGCACCACAAAAGAACACAAAAACAAAACCTGCCAGTGGCTCACACGTGTAATCCTAACTACTCAGGGTGCTGAGACTGAGGATTGCAGTTTGAAGCCAGCTTGAGCAGAAAAGTTTATGAGACTCTTATCTCCAATAAACTATTCTGGCTCTGTGGCTCAAGTGGTAAAGGGCTAACCTTGTGCAAAAAGAAGCTCAGGGAGGGGCTGGGAAGGTGGCTCAGTGGTAGAGCGCTTGCCTTGCACACCTGAGGCCCTGGGTTCGATTCCTCAGCACCACATAAGCAAAGAGAAAAAAGCCAGAAGTGGCGCTGTGGCTCAAGTGGTAGAACGCTAGTCTTGAGCTGAAGAGCTAGGGACAGAGCCCAGGCCCAGAGTTTAGGCCCCACGACCAACAAAAATAAATAAATAAAAGCAGGGACTGGGAGTGTGTCTTAGTGGTAGAGTGCTTGACGAGCGTGCATGAGGCCCTGGGTTTAATTCCTCCGTATCACATAAATAAAATAAATTTAAAACAAAACAAAACAGAGGTGGGAATTATCTTTATGATCTCAATGCCAGGATCTACTAACTTTGGTGAAAATGTTTTTTTGCTACTAAAGAAATTGTTATTTTGGCAATACATAACCCTCATATTCAGCAAGTCAAAAAAAGTATGTTTTCATCAAATGAGATGTTTTCGTTGAAAATAAAAAACCAGTGAATCTAAATAGACATCCTACACTAAAGTAAGTGCAGATGATTGGAAGCTACTGGGATAAATTTCACGTAGGTATAATGGAGGCAGTGTTTTCCAAAGTGTGTCTGGAGGCAAGAATAGGCCCAGGGAGGAGAAGCTATTAAACTACGAGGGGTGCCTGGTTGAGAATGTGGCTTAGTGGTAGAGTGTTTGCCTAGCATGCATGAATCCCTGGATTCAATTCCTCAGTACCACATAAACAGAAAAAGCTGGAAGTGGTGCTGTGGCACAAGTGGTAGGGTGGTAGCCTTGAGCAAAAGAAGCTCAGGGGCAGTGCCCAGGCCCTGAGTTTAAGCCCCAGGGAATGGCAAAACAAAACAAACAAACAAAAAAAAAACCACCAGAATCAAAAAAAAACTATGAGAGGTGCTCCACTGCCACAAAAAGTGTTGAAAGCAAAAGACCTTTGCATAATGAGCAAGGACAGTGAGCTTACTGTCTTCTTAGAGTACTTGGCTTTTTCATATCTGGGGTCAATTCAATTTAAAAAGATTGTCATTTAGGATGTCAAAAAACTGATTACCTGAAGCATGGATTTGGGGTGAGGCAGATCTTCTCCTTGGTAAATTTTAATATATGCCTTAAAATATAAACATAAAAATCATTACGAAAATACATTCTAATATACTTTATTCATACTTTAAATTTTGGAAACAGCGGTTATACAACTACATTTTCCAAAGGACCTAAAACAATCGGGAATTAGCAGAAACACAACACACCTTTGAAAAGGGCATGTTAGCATTTTTAGTTATCTAAAATATTCTCAAGCAGCACAAGCCTCCTAAGGCTAGGACTCCCATTAGACTCCCCATGCACACTGGCCTCACCACGACCCGTGGGCAGAGGCTGTCCACCCGGGGTAGTTGTGTCACATCTAGATGCCATCTCTTACTCACAGCAACTTCCTAACCATCTCCTGTCCACACCATCTTCCTTGAGGACCAATCTTCCTTTAGCCACAGTAATCACTCCTCTAAGAGAGTGCAAAAAAACAGCCATTTGCTTCTTAGGCACATACTGCCACCCAGTGGCCCATACTTGGAAGGACACTAAGATCTCACACAAGATGCCTCAAAATATCTCCCAGGAGACTTTGAATAGTGAATTCAGGATGGTTTACAATCTTAACTAGTTTTATCAAAAACCAAACAATTCAAAATTAAGACTCATATTTACCTTAAAATACTCCAGTAGTCCCCGGCAGGTGACTTTTGAGCCATTGATCTCCTTTTCCATTAACTTAGATGGGTTTAGTACATATGGTATCAGTACCTGCAACTGCTCTTTGAATTCACCAGCAATATCTGTTTATAGAATGAAGAGGAAACAAGAAGTCAAACAGTCTTATTCAACCAAGGTCAGCATAAAAATCAATCCTTACATTATATACAATTATAGCATTTGCTAGTTGAAAGTAGAGGCAGGGAAGTGGGTAGTGCTAGACTATGTTTGGTGCTTTCTAGCTCTGACCAGGTTGCTGATAGGTCTCTGTCCTGATGTACTTTTGTCTCCTTCCCTCTTATCATACAAAGTCATCTCTAATTTAAAAAAGAATGTGTAGAATATATTATCCTATTTTTCATTCTGAGATATTTAATCTATTACCTAGTCTTTAAAGAAATTTCAATTTTGTTAGCTGGGCACTAGTGGCTCATACCTATAATCCTAATTACTCAGGAAGCTGAGATCTGGAGATTTGCTGTTAGACCCAGCAAATCTACTAGATTCCAGTCTACTAGATTCCATCTCCAAAATAACCAGCAAAAAGTAGGGTTGGAGATATGGCTCAAGTGCTAAGGGTACCACTGAGCAAGCAAGAAAAGTGAATGCACTACTGGTGCTGGGAAAACTGAGTGGCCATATGCAGAAAACTAAAAGTGGACCCCAGCCTGTCACCATGCACTAACATCAACTCAAAATGGATTAAAGACCTTAACATCAAACTTGAGTCTCTGAAACTACTGCAGGACAGAGTAGGAGAGACACTTGAACTTATAGGCACAGGCAGGAACTTCCTGAACAGAGTCCCAGGGTCACAACAAAATGGGGAGAGAATCGACAAATGGGAACAACCTTGATTGCTAAAGTCATAGCAATCAAGCTAGAAAGACAACAAACTAACTGGGAAAAAATCAGACAAGGGGTTAATAAACTAATTGCTCCCAAACCCAACAAACCAATTACTAAATGGGCAAGGGAACCAAAGAGAGACTTCTCAAAAGAAGAGATAAAAATGACAAAGAAACATGAGGAACTGTTCACCATTCCTGGTTGTAGAGGAAATGCACATAAAGACAACCCTGAGTTAGCACCTTACCCCAGTCAGAATGGCCTACATCCTAAAGTCAGCCAATGACAAACGCTGGAGGGGATGCCGAGAAAGAGGAACCCTATTACACTGCTGGTGGGAATGTACACTTATACAGCCACTTTGGAAAGCAGTCTGGAGGGTCCTCAGAAAGCTAAATAATGACCTCCCCTATGACCCAGCCATCCATTCCTAGAAATCTATCCTGAACAACAGGAACCCGTATACAAGGACACATGCACTTCCATGGTTATTGCAGCACTTGTTCACAATAGCCAGGATATGAAAACAACCCAGATGCCCCACCACAGGTGAATGGATCCAAAAACTGTGGTATCTATACACAACAGAATATTATGCAGCCATTAGAAAGGACAAAATAATGGCATTTGCAGGGAAATGGATGGAACTAGAAGAAATGTTGAGTGAGGTAAGCCAAGAGCAAAGGGACAAACGGCACATGGTCTCCCTGATAAGTGGATGTTAAATCCAAAACGTAAGGTGATACGACAAAGTTCACAAGACTTGAGAAACAAAGGGCCTCCAATCCATCTGGTTGAATCACTACTAAATACCCCATGCTGCTGATCACATATATGGTGTATATGTGCATACCAGGAGGAAACTTGGAGGAGGACACAGAACCAGAGGGAATCAGGGAAAAACATACAACAGTGGGACCCATCAGCTGCACTGGACATTGATCAAAATGAACTAAGCAACTCAGTGACAGCAATGGGAGGGAGGGAATGAGAGGGAAAGAGGGAACAGCTGACTCTATGCAAAAGGAAAGGAATGTACATATCACCCGACTTGGAAGAAATAAATGTATTGTCAAAGCTCATAGAACTCATAAACTTTCATAAGCAGAGAAAAGAAAAAAGCCGGCAGTGGCGCTGTGGATCAAGTGGTAGAGTGCTAGCCTTGAGCTGAAGAGCTGAGGGACAGCACCCAGGCCCAGAGTTCAGGCCCCATGACCGGACCCAAACAAACAAAAAAAAAAGAACTCATAAACTTTATAGGCAATTTGCCCCATGAAAGTTAGAATGTTTGTGATTTTAACTAAGCATCACTATCCCACAATACTGTGAAATTCGTGAAATTATGTAATCACTTAATCACAATAAAGAATTTGGGGGGGAAAAAAGAAAGAGAGAGAGAGAGAGAAAGAAAGAAAGAAAGAAAGAAGGGAAGGAAGGAAGGAAAGAAGGGAAGGAAGGAAGGAAGGAAGGAAAGAAAGAAAGAAAGAAATTAAGAAAGAAAGAAAGGAAGGAAGGAAAAAGGAAAAAAAAGAAAAGTGAATGCCAGGTCCTAAGTTCAAACCCCAGGAGCACCACCAAGAAAAAAGACAATTCAATGAAATTTGGGGGGATAGAATTGGTTTTGTTGGGGAAGGATTTGTTGTTGTTGACTTGTTTCTTTGTTGCTTTGTTACCAAGTCTCACCATGTAGTCCAGGCTGTCCTTGAACTTCTAAGTCTCCTATCTGTGTATTCCAAGGAAATTTCACTTTTTAGAGAATATCATTAACAAGATCTTCAGAACTAACAATGTCATAGGACTTGGCAAGACCCTCACCCCATCCTTTCAATCAACTGGAAAACACCATTCATTTGCTTTTTTGTTTTTTTTTTGCTGGTTCTGAGGCTTGAACTGAGGGTCTGGACTTTGTTCCTGAGTCTCTCAAGGACAGTGCTTTACCATGTGAGCTATAACACCATCTCCAGCTTTTTCTGAGTTGTTTATTGGGGTAAGAGTCTCATGAGAGGGGTGAGTGGGGTACGATGAGAAGGGATGGTAAGGGGAAACAAAGGAGGAGGCAACAATGCTTGGTAAGAAATGTACTCATTACCTTGCCCATGTAATTGTAACCCCTCTGTACAGTATTTTCACAACAAAAAAAGAAAATTAAAAAAAAAAAAAGTCTCATGAACTTTCCTGCCTGGGTGGCTTTGAACCATGAGCTCCACTTCCACTTTTCTGGTGGTTAGTTGAAGATAAGAAACTCAGGGACTTTCCTGCCTAGGCTGACTTTGAACCACAATCCTCAGATCTCAGGATTACAGGCGTGAGCCGCCAGCAGCCAGCTTGCTTTTTTTTTCCGCCAGTCATGGGGCTTGAACTCTGGGCTTGAGTACTGTCCTTCAGCTCTTCAGCTCAAGGTGAGCACTCTACCCTTGAGCCACAGTGCCACTTCCAGTTTTCTAGTCTTTATTGGAGATAAGAGTCTCACGGAGGGCTGGGAAGGTGGCTCAGTGGTAGAGCCCTTGCCTTCATGCATGAGGCCCTGGGTTTGATTCCTCAGCACCACATAAGCAGAAGAAAAAAAAAAAGGCCAGAAGTGGTGCTGTGGCTCAAGTGGTAGAGTGCTAGCCTTGAGCTGAAGGGCTGAGGGACAGTGCCCAGGCTCAGAGTTTGGGCCCCACGGCCAGACCCCCCCCCACCCCCACCCCCCGGGCCACCCCTCTCCCCCCCCCCCAAAAAAGTCTCACGGACTTTCCTGCCTGGGCTGGCTTTGAGCCTTGATCCTCAGATCTCAGCCTCCTGAGTAGGTCGGATTACAGGCATGAGCCACCAGCACCCAGCTTTGCTTTTTTTTTTTTTTTCACTAATAGTTGAATGTTAAGAGTAGAGGAACATGTTCCCTCGTGGTATTTATTTCTCGGTAAGTCCTCAAAGCCCTCAAGATGAAGATGACAGAAAAAGTGACAGGGTCTAAGCAGGTTCCACAAGAGTTTGAGAGAACCACTATGTAAGAGCTCTTTCCTCAAAGTAAGAATGAGCAGGTCCAACACAGGAGAACTAAAATACCTGAAAGCTGATTTCTGTATCATCTAACATCTTCCTGGAAAAGTTCTTACTCCTATCAAAGTAAAACTCCTTACACTCCACAAACCTACTTGCATATTAAAAAAAAAATAAACCCATGAAGTATTTTTTTTGGGGGGGTAGCAGGAATGGGCTGGTTGGCTTTTTTTTTTTTTTTTTAAATAGTGTAATAGAGATAAGCATCTCAGGGGCTGGGAATGTGGCTTAGTGGTAGAGTGCTTGCCTAGCATGCATGAAGCTTGGGTTTGATTCCTCAGTACCACATAAACAGAAAAACCCAGAAGTGGTGTTGTGGCTCAAGTAGTAAGAGTACTAGCCTTGAGCCAAAAAGAAGTTCAGGGACAGTGCCCAGGCCCTGAGTTCAAGCCCCAGGACTGGCAAAAAAAAAAAAAGAATTTCATGAACCTTCCTGCCCATGCTGACTTTGAACCGCAGTCCTCAGAATTTAGCCTCCTGAATAGCTAGCCTTATAGGCATAAGTTACCAGCAACTAGTTCATAAAATCTCAAAAAAAAAAAAAAAAAAAGTGGAATAAATTCTTTATAACTGTATACTAGAAAAGTATAAAATGGTATATACATAATATTCTGGTTCTAGGGGCTGACAAGGTGGGTCAGTGGTAGAGTGCTTGCCTTGCATTCATGAGGAGCGGGGTTTGATCCCTCAGCACCACATAAGCAGAAAAAGCCAGAAGTGGTGCTGTGGCTCAAGCAGTAGAGTGCTAGCCTTGAGTGAAGAGCTGAAAACGGCACCCAGGCCCAGAGTTTAGGTCCCACGACCAACACACACACACACAAAAATTTCTGGTTCTATGTAAAAAAAAAAAATACACACACACACACACACACACATATTTGCTTGCTTATATTTAAAGAAATTATGGGCTGGGAAGGTGGCTCAGTGGTAGAGTGCTTGCCTTACATGCATGAGGCCCTGGGTTCGATTCCTCAGCACCACATAAACAAAAAGAACAAACACAGAAGTGGTGCTGTGGCTCAAGTGGTAGAGCGCTAGCCTTGAGCTGAAGAGCTGAGGGACAGCACCCAGGCCCAGAGTTCAGGCCCCACGAACAGACCCCCCCCCCAAAAAAAAAAAAAAATAGTAATACTTCATATAAGCTGAGTGCTGGTGGCTCTTACCTGTAATCCAAGCTATTCAGGAGGTTGAGATCTGAGGATCATGGTTTAAAGCCAGCCCAGGCAGAAAAGTCTGTGAGACTCTTATCTCCAATAAACCACTAGAAAACCAGAAGTGGTGCTATGGCTCAAGTAATAGAGAGCCAGCCTTGACCTGAAGAGCTGAGGGACAGTGCCCAGGCCCAGAGTTCAAGACCCACAACCGACCAAAAAAAAAAAAAAAATACTGGGGCTGGGAAGGTGGCTCAGTGGTAGAGCACTTGCCTTGCATGCTCAAGGCCCTGGGTTCGATTCCTCAGCACCACATAAGAAAAAAGCCGGAAGTAGCGCTGTGGCTCAAGTGGTAGAGTGCTAGCCTTGAGCTGAAGAGCTGAGGGACAGCACCCAGGCCTAGAGTTCAGGCCCCATGACCGGACCCAAAAAAAAAAAAAGAGAAAAGAAAAGAAAAAAATACTTTATACAGAGAACTAGCAGTACTGGAATTTTAACTTTAGGCATGATAATTTAGCCAATTCCTCATAAACACATTTGGACTATTTCCAATTATTCCATATTATAACACTATCATGCCAAAGTATATATTCTTAGATGTATGTTTTTATCTAGTAATTTAGACAGTTCCTTAGACAAACTCCTAAAAGCAAAATACTTGATCAAAGAATGTAAATATTTTAAATTCTGATACTGCAACATTCTTGTGAAAAAAAAAACTTATATCAATATATTTGTGCCTTTTGGGTTATTATAACACTTCACATATTTTCATTAATATATGCTGACTTTTTTGTTGGTTTCATTGGTTTTTGTGATACTGGAAACTGACTCCAGGGCCATGAGAATTCTAGACAAACACTGTACTACTGAGCTTTATACACTAGACCTGTATTCGTTTTTGTATTTGGCTCTTCATGTAAGAAAGGAAGAATTAAACCTTATAAATGGGGGGAGGGGTTGTTTGTTTGTTTGTTTTTTATTGTGGAACCTGAACTCTGGGCCTGAGCACTGTCTCCTCAACTCTTCAGCTCAAGACTAGTGCTCTACCATGTAAGCCACAGTGCCACTTCTGGCTTTTTCTGTTTATGTGGTGCTGAGGAATTGAACCCAGGGCATCATGCATGCCAGGCAAGCACTCTACCACTGAGCCACCTTCCCAGCCATTATAAATGTATTTTATAGTTACATCTTGGACAAGGAAACCAAACAGTACATAGTGAAGGGACTAAAGAGTGTAGTCTTTAAATGTTATAAGCAAGAAATAGCACACTCCATACTTAATGACTAAACCATTCACAATCTCTACAGTCAGTTAAACAGTGCCTACCTCTCCAAATGCATATCCATATGGAGACTCAGATTGTGACCTTATTTGGAAATAGTCCCTGCAAATGTAATTAGCTAAAGTGAGGTCTTATTGGATTAGAGTGGCCTCACATCCAAAGCCTAGTGAGCTGACTCCATGAAGGGAAAAGACAGAGAACTACACCACAATGAATCAAGATTGGAGTGAAGCCATAAGCAAAAATACAAAGGATTGCCAGCTACCAGAGCCTTGGAGGGAGGCATGACACTTGTTCTCACTCAGAGAACTAACCATGGCTTTGATTTCTTTTTTTTTTTTTTTTTCTTTTTTTGGGGTCCGGTTGTGGGGCCTGGGAGCCACAGCACCACTTCCGGCTTCTTTCTTTTTGCTTATGTGGTGCTGAGGAATGGAACCCAGGGCCTCAGGCATGCAAGGCAAGCGCTCTACCACTGAGCCACCTTCCCAGCCCCATGGCTTTGATTTCTGTCTCATGACCTGTGAGGGAATAATTTCCATTGTCTTGAGCCACCCAATTTGTGGTGACAGAATTGGAAAAAAAAAAAACTATTTCCTGAAAAAAAAAAAAAAAAAGAACTGAATTTCCAAGCAGAATACTTTGAAATCATTAAAATACTTAAAAATAAGGGACTTGCCTTTTACCTGATAACCTGAGACCATGAGGCAAGGACATGAAAAATCACTCTAATTCATTCTCTCCCGAACATCACCACTGAATGTGTTTGGTAAAGTATGGCTAACAATGGAGCATTATTAACACTCAAAGAACTTATTACCTATGCACATACACATGCAAATTCATACTCAACTTTCTCTCTTATGAAAAGCTGAAAATTCCCTCATAACTGTTTTTTAGGTGAGAGATTCTAGCTCTACTAGTTGCCAAAGCAGATTTCTCTCCCCAAACCAGGCCTCAGTCGTGTATTTTTCAATCACCATAGATCAAGCTGGAAGTATCGTCCTCAAGAAAGCTGTCAACCACTTAAGAGATATACAAGTGGCACATAGAAGGTAAAGGTTCAGTCTTTCAAACTCCATTTATTCGGCAATACTGAGACCAGTGAAAATATAAATCTTAAATTGGATAAGGAGTTTTATTGAATCAACAGAATAACAGAAAATGATATATTTCATATTTAATGAGGCTATGGAAACCTTCCACTGTGAACAGCAAGATTCCCAGCTAACAAAACAGTATACATCTTCTAAAAGACTTCCTCCAAACAACAAAGGAACATTTTAGCAGTATGGCTTTAGGGCACCAAGATCTAGATGTAAATCTCCTTACTTTTAACTGAACACTCTGAGTGGATTACTTAACCTTCCTCATTTTTGACAGTTTCCTCGTCTATAAGATAAAGGAAATGATATCAACTTCATGGAGATTTCTGGGAACCTAGGTTTGAAAGCAGCTTGGACAACACTGGAAATCAGCTGGGTCTACAAAACTGGCAGCTATTTATTATCTCCATTCTATAGAGAACCTGAGAAACTCGGATAAGCTTATATACAAAGTGCAGCTTAACATACATACCCAGGATCAGCCATCTAATAACTCAAGGAGGAGGAACAAAAACAAGATATGGAACCTAAGAGTCCTAGTTGATTGGTCCCTCCAAATTGAACCATGCTCTCAGCACTTCCTGACAGTAACACATGATCCAGCACCAGGTCTGCTACAATCACACATAAGGTGGAAAGAACAGCTAGGTCATACCTCATGGTACTGCTAATTTTACTTGATAAATAGTAGCTAGTTTAGGTTTGGTCATCCTTCATTTAACAGTTTTATTCTTGTAAACCAATAACTATAAAATCCCTCTCAAAGATTATGTTGCCTGTTACACATTTTTAGATGGAGAAACAGGTAAGCTAGCTGGTCACAGCAAGTCAGAGAAAAATTTAAACAAGAAACTATATTATTCTAACAGAATACAACTTCTCTTAAGCATTCATTTGATTCATAATTGATATTTACTGGTCATTATTTAATTTCAAAGATCAACCACATATAGGGTAACAACATATGGGACATACCTTTCAATTTCCCATTAAACTCAGGGCTTGTGGCCACCTGGAGTCCTGGATGTGGTAAGAGAAAACAGGTGACATCCGAGAAACATGAGTGAATATGATTTCGAACATTCTGAATTTCTTCATGTTGATGTTCCTTGACCTGCCAACGAAGACCAACATTTTACCAACCAAACACTATTTGGTTTTCTTTGCCAGAAATCACTACTATGAGGACAAAGAAAAAACTTTCCAACTCTGATGGGTCACAATGGCCAATGAGAAAACTCAGAACCTCACGAAGCAATGAATGCGTAGTGTGACTAGCCATGCTTGACTTCCATAGCTAAAATGAACAGGTATTAAAGAATTTGTTTAAAATGTGTATTGCATAATGTTTAAGAACAAGAGAAGGTTTGTGGGCTGGAAGGAAAATATACCCAGTGAGTAGTGACTAACAAAGGACTCTTATGTGAGGCCATATAAACGGGCCTAACCTGTTTATATTCATGCCAAAGAAAGCAAATGAGATTACTGAATAGGAACAGAACTAAAATTCTGAACTTTTCTAAAGGCACACATAGAACCTGGCTTAAAAATGTGAAATGAAAATTATAACCACACTTGGGCTTTACCCAGAATTCTTCTCCGAAGTCCCAGTATTTTACATTTCCAGGTTTTTGTTTTGTTTTTGTTGGTTGTGGGACTTGATCTCTGGGCCTATACACTATCCCTGAGCTCTTCAGCTCAAGGCAAGTAGTCTACTATTTGAGCCACAACACCACTTCTGGTTTTCTGGTGGTTAACTGGAGATATGAGTCTCATGGCCTTTCATACCTGGGCTGGCTTTGAACCACAATCCTCAGATCTCAGCCTCTTGAGTAGCTAGGATTACAAGTGTGAGCCACTGGTGCCCGGCTCCAGGTTTTTAAAATTTGAAATAATAATATTGTAAGTTTATGCTTAAGATTCCTACAAGTTTAATATACTGAGTGTCATCATCAATAAACTGCCTTAAATTCCATAGCCAAAGGCAAATGAGTAATTTTTACTACTTTTAGAAAATTCCTCAGGATTATTTTCCCACTTACCTGTAAACGTTTCTCCAAAAATGCCATTCCTCCTTGTAGTCCATAGTTATATTCATAAGGGAAACTCCAGTCTCGAATTAGAAACATCAGTGTCTATTTCAGCAAAAAGTAGAACATAATACAACATAAACACATTTAAAGGTAATAATTGAAATACTTCTTTGCATAATGCCAATTTCTTTAAAGGAGGCAAACACATGTGATGAAGGACTTACCTATAGCACCATGTCTTAGAAACTTTATAAAAAACTCTACGGATGTGTTTAAGTACAAGATGAAGTCAATAGGCCCACCTGCTACTTGTGGGAATGAATCCCACAAGTTAACAGGAATAGAACAGATTGTTTAGAAAAAAAATTCAAGGGGATGGGTGAGGTTGGGAGAGGTGGAGGAAGACAATGGAAGGGTGACATTACACTCATAAGCTGGTACGTTGAATTAGAAATCCCCTTGTACAACTAAAGATAATATTTAATTTAAACTTTTTAAGTATATTAAAAACAGGGTTCTACCCTAAAAACAAGCAGGAGCAATGTAGTAAAGGACAGGAGAGAAAACATGACACTCTCAAACCATAAGATCACATCTGTTGCCAGGATTACGCCTGTAATCCTAGCTACTCAGGAGGCTGAGATCTGAGGATCGAGGTTCAAAGCCAGCCCGGGCAGGAAAGTCCATGAAACTCTTTTTTTTTGGGGGGGGTCAGGTTGTGGGGCCTGAACTCTGGGCCTGGGTGCTATCCCTCAGCTCTTCAGCTCAAGGCTAGCGCTCTACCATTTGAGCCACATCACCACTTCCGGCTTTTTTCTTTTTTGCTTATGTGGTCCTGAGGAACCGAACCCAGGGCCTCATGCATGCAAGGTAAGCACTCTACCACTGAGCCACTTTCCCAGCCCCTCCATGAAACTCTTATCTCTAATAAACCACCAGAAAACTGGAAGTGATACTGTAGCTCAAGTGGAAGAGTGCTAGCCTTGAGCTGTAGAGCTGAGGGACAGCACTCAGGCTCAGAGTTCAAGCCCCACGACCGAACAAAACAAACAAAAACAAAAACAAAAAAAAACCCACATCTGTTATTCACATTATAAAGCAGAAGATATAGTCAGGCTTGGAGCATGCCTCTAAGTCTCAGAATAG
This sequence comes from Dipodomys spectabilis, assembly GCF_019054845.1. Taxonomy (NCBI): domain Eukaryota; kingdom Metazoa; phylum Chordata; class Mammalia; order Rodentia; family Heteromyidae; genus Dipodomys; species Dipodomys spectabilis. The sequence continues at coordinate 9,202,912 of NW_024870707.1, forward strand.
AAAAATAAAAGGGAAGGGGCTGGGAAGGTGGCTCAGTGCTAGAGCGCTTGCCTTGCATGCATGAGGCCCTGGGTTCAATTCCTCAGCACCACATAAGCAGAAAAAAGCCGGAAGTGGCGCTGTGGCTCAAGTGGTAGAGTGCTAGCCTTTAGCTGAAGAGCTGAGGGACAGCACCCAGGCCCAGAGTTCAAGCCCCATGACTGGCAAAAATAAATAAAAAATAAAATAAAAAGAAAAGGGAGGATGGGGGATAATGCTCATTGGCTGGGAGAATGGCTCAACTGACTCAAGGCTATGAGTTCAAAAACCTAGGATTCCCCTCCTCCCCCCCAAAAAAGTTCACATATTAAGGCACCTCTAGCTTTACTGAATCAGTATGCTTTTCATCTTCAAGAAATAAGTAAAGCATGGGCCAGTAAATATTTTCTGTACTGGACTAGAGAATAAGAGTTTAAACAGAGTGGCGCTGTAGCTCAAGTAGTAGAGCGCTCGCCTTGAGCTGAAGAGCTGAGGGACAGCACCCAGGCCCAGAGTTCAAGCCCCACGACCGACCAAAAAAAAAAAAAAAAAAAGAGTTTAAACAGTTCTTCAACTCTGTTGCTGTAGTACAAAGGAAGCCATGGAGCTACATAACTGTATAGCTGGCTGAATAAATGGCTGTATAACTCAGACTTGCCTAGCATGTTTGAGGCCCCTGGCTTGATTCCTAGTTCTGCATAAAGAAAAGAGAGGGAAAAGAGAGGGAAAAAATAGAGCTGGGCATGACAACACATACCTGTAATCCTCAAGGTCAGCCTGGGCTACATACATAGCAAGATCCTGTCTTTTTTTTTTTTAATTCAAAGTTATTTATTTCTCTGAAGCACTCTACCACATATATAATATTTTTGTTTGCTTTTTTATGTAGTACTGAAGAATTGAACCCAGGGCCTCATACAAGCTAGGCAAGCACTCTGCCACTAAGTCACATACCCAGCCCAAGATCCTGTCTTTAAAAAAAAAAAAAAAATCACAGGTCACTCACAGGTAGCTCACACCTGTAATCCTAGCTATTCAGGAAGCTAAGGCTGAAATCTGAGGATCTAGCCCCAGCAGAAATATCTGTGAGACTCTTACCTCCAATTAACAACAAAAAAAAACAAGAAGAAGCCGGGCGCTGGTGGCTCACGCCTGTAATCCTAGCTACTCAGGAGGCTGAGATCTGAGGATCACGGTTCAAAGCCAGCCCGGGCAGGAGAGACCGTGAGACTCCTATCTATCTCCAATAAACCACCAGAAAACCGGAAGTGGCGCTATAGCTCAAGTGGTAGAGCTGAGGGACAGTGCCAAGGCCCAGAGTTCAAGCCCCAGAGCCGACCAAAAAAAAAAATAAAACAAGAAGAAAAAAAACAAAAAAACAAACAAAAAAAAAGAATAAAACCCAGAAAGGAAGTGGCGCTGTAGCTCAAGTGGTAGAGTGCTCGCCTTGAGCTGAAGAGCTGAGGGACAGCGCCCAGGCCCAGAGTTCAAGCCCCACGACCGATTAAAAAAAAAAAAAAAAGAAAGAAGAAAAAAACAGAAGTAGGTTTGTGGTGGAAATAGAACTGTGGTTCAAGTGGTAGAGTACTAATCTTGAGCAAAAAAAAAAACAAAACCTAAGGGACAGTACTCAGGGCTTGTGATCAAGCCCTGGTACTGGCGCGCGCACACACACACACACACACACACACACACACACACACACACACACACACACACACACACACACACACACACACACACACACACACACATCCCAGACATGGTAGTACAAACCAATAATCCCAATTACTTCAGAGTTAAGGAGCAATAAAAGCCAGGTTAGAGGTATGGCTCAAGTGGTCAAGTGCTAGCCAAAAGCAAGAAAGCCAAGTAACATGGACAGCATTAAGCATGGACTATGTCAAAGCCTCAGATTAAAGAGGGTAAAAAAACAAAAACTAGGAGGTGTACATAGCTCAACTGTTCAAGCACTTGCCTAACATATGTGAGGCCCCAGTTTGGCAGTGTCAAGTTTTCTCTCGTGTCCTTTACTGCATTGCTCCAGCTTGTTTTTATTTAATACACTTTAAAATTTTTAATTAAATATTATCTTTAAGTAGTTATACAAAGGGATTTCTAATTCAACATACCAGTTTATGAGTGTAATGTCTCCTTTTCCATTGTCCTCCTCCACCTCTCTCAACATGGTAAAAATTATCAAACAATAAAAACACAGGCATACAGCCCTGTGTCAGTGGCTCATACCTGTAATCCTAGCTATTTAGAAGGTTACGGTCTGAGAATCACAGTTCAAAGCCAGCCCGGGCAGAAAAGTCCATTAAGATTCTTTTTTTTTTTGGGTCCGGTCATGGGGCCTAAACTCTGGGCCTAGGTACTGTCCCTCAGCTCTTCAGCTCAAGGCTAGTGCTCTACCACTTGAGCCACAGTGCCACTTCCGGCTTTTTTCTTTTTGCTTATGTGGTGCTGAGGAATCGAACCCAGGGCCTCAGGCATGCAAGGCAAGCGTTCTTCCACTGAGCCACCTTCCCAGCCCCAAGTCCATTAAGATTCTTATTTCATTTAATCAGCAAAAGCTAGAAATGGATATGTAACTCAAGTGGCAGAATGCCAGTGTTGAGCAAAAACATCAAGCAAGAGCATAGTCAAGCCAATATACTAAAATGGAACAACACAGAAAAGATTAGCATGGCCCCTGAGCAAGGATGACATGAAAATCTGTGAAGTGTTCCATATTCAAAAAATAAAAAAATAAAATAAAAGCTGAGTACTGGTGGTTCACACCTGTAATCCTAGCTACTCATGAGGATGAGATCTGAGGACTGTGGTTCAATATCAGCCTAGGCAGGAAAGTCCCTGAGTTTCTTTTTTTTTTTTTTGGTACGATCATGGGGCCTGAACTCTGGGCCTGGGCGCTGTGCCTTAGCTCTTCAGCTCAGGCTAGCGCTCTACCACTTGAGCCACAGCGCCACTTCCGGCTTTTTCTTCTGCTTATGTGGTGCTGAGGAATTGAACCAAAGGCCTCATGCATACAAGGCAAGCGCTGTACCACTGAGCCACCTTCCTAGCCCAAGTCCCTGAGTTTCTTATCTTCAACTAGTCACCAAAAAGTGGAAGTGGAGCTCAAGTGGTATAGTCCTAGCAATGAGCTAAAAAACTCAGGGGCAGCATCCAGGCCCTGCAGTACCCACAACAGGCACACAAAGTGTATACATGTGTGTGTGTGTGTGTGTGTGTGTGTGTGTGTGTGTGTGTGTGTGTGTGTGTGTGTGGTACACAAAGTGTATACATGTGTGTGTGTGTGTGTGTGTGTGTGTGTGTGTGTGTGTGTGTACATGTGCATATAACATCCTGGTCAGGCCTAATGGTGCATGCCTATAATGCCACCACTCAGAAGGGTGGGGCAGGAGGAGTTTAAAGCCAACCTGGGCTCTACAGTGAGATTCTGTCTTACAAAAATAAAAAACAGTGCTCATTTCTGCAGCAAATATACTAAAATTGGAACAATACAGAGAAGATTAGCATGGCCCCTGCGTAAGGATGACACACAAATTCGTGAAGTGTTCCATATTTTTAGGGATGGCAGGGGAAAAACAGAGGGGGTAATAATGCTCAATAGTAAATGGACTCATTCACTTACTTATGTAACTGTAACCCCTCTGTATAGTATCTTTACAATTATATATATAATAAAAATAAATAAATAAAAAACACCTAACTTGCTGGGTGCCGATGGCTCAGCCCTATAATCCTACTTAGGAGGCTGAGATCTGAGTATCACAGTTTGAAGCCAGCCTGGACAGGAAAGTCCATGAGACTCATCTCCAATTAACCACCAAAAAGCTAGAAGTTAAGCTGTGGTTTTCACAAAGAACAAAAAACAAAAACACTCAGGGACAGCACTCAAGCCCTGAGTCCAAGTCCCAGGAAAGTATAAGAAAATATTCTCTGGGTGCCAGTGGCTCACACCTGTAATCCTAGCTACACAGGAGGCTGAGATCTGAGGATCTAGGTTCAAAGCCAGCCCAGGCAGGAAAGTCCATGAGAATGTTATCTCCAATAAACCACCAGAATACAAGAAGTGGTACTGTGGCTCAAGTGGTAGAGCGCTTGCCTTGAGCTGAAGAGCTGAGGGACAGTGTCCAGGCCCAGAGTTCAAGCCCTACAACTGACAAAAAAAAACAAAACTCAACTTTCAAGCCATATAAAAATAGGCAGCAGGCCAGGTTTGACCTGTGAGCTATGGTTTGCTGATCTGTGAACCAAAACCAAGACATGCATTATGTTCATAGCTAATACATTACCTGGAAGGGTTTTTGGAAAATTTCATCCATTGCCAGACGACCGTATTCTGTAAAGAGCTATAAAAACAACAACAACAAGAGTTATGGTTTGTAAGGCAAATTTAGTTAATATAGTTCTGTGCTATTCTTTAGCAAAGTACTTATTTAGCAGACTGGATATTAGTATTGAAACCACAGTTCCATAGCTTAAAAAGCCCACAGGAGCTTAAACTGTCATGAACCTTAAAATGGTCTTGATTATTTCTCTATTTTCCATATCCCAATTCATCAGCAAATCCAGAATCCAACCACTTATCAGTTCCACATAGCCTGGAATACTCAACAGCATCCTAAATATCCTTACCTCAGCTCTGCCTTCCCACAGACTATTCTCAAGACAGCTACCACAGTGGTTCTGTTACAAAAACATGGTTGCTGAAACACAGCACACTTCTGCTCACAACATTACACCCTCATTCAGTCTCCAGCCACTATGGATCACTGTGCCTCAAACAAGTGGACATGCAGCTGCCTGAGGGCCTTTGTTCTGGCTTCTCCTTCTGCCTATATAGTGTTCTTCCCACAAACAGACTTGGAATCAGCTCCCTCATTTTCTCACATCTTTATTCACATGGCTCCTTCTCAGTGAACCCTCCCATGACCATCTACCTAAAGGATTACAATTTTCTAGACAGTATTTCCTACCTCCATCATTTTTTAAAGTATTATTAGCACCAACTAGTTAAACACAGGGAATTCATTTTGATATGTCCATTTATGCACACATGTAACTTGGTCAGACTCACCTCCTCAACCCTGTCACCTAATATACTCCTACCTTTACTTGTCGGGACTAGTGTCAATTTTCTCCATGAGCATTTAAGTCCCACAGGACAAGAACATTTGCCTTTTTATTCACTCTGAGCCCACAATATTTACCCCATCCAGATTCCTGAATGGATTCATTAAGATTATAATGTACATGTATCATCACCTTTTTCTTCATAAACCTCACTAAAAACAAAAAACAAAGCTTAAATGTTACACAATCAAAGGACAAGGAAGAAAGGAAAAGCCACGAATGCTATGAAAGGAAAATAAACAGGCAAGAAATGTCAAGAAACAAGTAGATTCTCTACCAGACATGCTGATACATACCTGTAATCCCAACACTCAGGAGGCAAAAACAGTAAGGTGACAGAGGTCAGTCTAGATTACAAAGTGATATACTGCCTCAAAGAGAAAGAGGGAAAGAGAGAGAGACAGACAGAAAGAGAGAAAGAGAGAAAGACAGAGAGGCAGAGGCAGAGGTAGAGAGAGAAGTGGGGGGAATGGAATGGAATAGAATAGACCAGAATAGAACATTCTCTCAGTAGAATCTCTAAAAGAAGTCTGGGAAATAATAAATGCCCATACCCTGCATCATAGGTATGAGAAATGTTTGTGACTCTCTGGGAAGACCACCTACACCCCCAGGTTCCTAACCTCTCAGCCCTATCTTCTTCTTGCCCTCACAGAAATGTTGAACTAGAAAGACCAAAGAAAAACAAAACACTAAAGCAGGGTACCAGTGACTTGGGTCTGTAATCTGGGAGGCTGAAATAAGAAAGACTGAAGCTGGGCGTTGGTGGCTCCTGCCTGTAATCCTAGCTAATCAGGAGGCTGAGATCTGAGAATCAAAGTTCAAAGACAGCTTGGGCAGGAAAGTCCATGAAACTCTTATCTCCAATAAACCACCAGAAAACAGGAAGTGGCACTGTGGCTCAAGTGGTAGAGCGCTTGCCTTGAGCTGAAGAGCTGAGAGGGACAGTGCTCAGGCCCAGAGTTCAAGCCCCACAACTGACCAAAGGAAAAAGAAAAAAAATAAAGATTGAGGTTGTAGACCAATGCAGTCGAGAAAAGTTTATACACCTGTCCTATCATCTCAGCAATAAAAAGTAGGCAACTTGAGATAAGTGAGTCTCTAACTCAAAACAACAACAAAAGTAACAGCTTGGCACTAATGGCTCATGTCTACAATCCTAAGATACTCAGGGGGGTGAGGATCCCAGTTCTAACCTCCAATTAACTAGCAACAAAGCCAGAAATGCCAGGTGCTCGTGGCTTATACCTACAATCCTAGCTACTCAGGAGGTTGAGATCTGAAGAGTATGATTTGAAGCAAGCCTAGAGTAGGGAAGTCCATGAGATTCTTATCTCCAATTAACCTCAAAAAAAAAAAAAAAAAAAAAAGAAGAAAGCACGCGCACGCACACGCACACGCACACACACACCCCAGAAGTGGAGGTGAGGCTCAAATTGAAGAAAGTCAGCACGCACACGCACTCACACGCACACACGCACGCACGCACGCACGCGCGCACACACACACACACACACACACACCAGAAGTGGAGGTGAGGCTCAAATTGAAGAAAGTCAGCACGCACACGCACTCACACGCACACACACACACACACCAGAAGTGGAGGTGAGGCTCAAATAGAAGAAAGTCAGCACGCACACGCACACACACACCAGAAGTGGAGGTGAGGCTCAAATAGAAGAAAGTCAGCACACACACACACACACACACACACACACACACACACACACACACACACACACACACACACACACACTCCCCAGAAGTGGAGGTGAGGCTCAAATAGAAGAAAGTCAGCACACACACACACACACACACACACACCCCAGAAGTGGAGATGAGGCTCAAATAGAAGAAAGCACACACACACACACACACACACACACACACACACACACACACACCCCAGAAGTGGAGGTAAGGCTCAAATAGAAGAAAGCCAGCCAAAAGTGAAAGAAAAAAAGCTGAGTGGAGAGCAAGAGTGCAAGATTCTTGGTACTGGCATGCACCCACAACCACACAAGTACACACTAATACACACACCCACACAGTAAAATCCAGGGTTGGACACATGGCTCCAGCTATAACAATAGTGAGACCCTGAGTTTAAATCCTAGTACCACAACCAAAACAGTCTAGGCCAGACATGGCAGTGCATTAGTACATGCCTATATCCAAGCTCCTTGAGAAGCAAAGCTAGGAGGATCAAGGTTCAAGGCCAGGTAGTAATACCCTTTCTCAAAAACAAGCCAAGCATGATAGTGCAGACCTGTAATCTCAGCTACTTAGTAGGCAAAGGAGGACTGCCATCCCAGGCCAGCTCCAGCAAAAGCTTTAGACAAGCAAAAAACAAAAGGACCAGAGGCAGGACAAGTCTATGGTAGAACATATACATGCCTAGTAAGCATGAGGCCTTGAATTCAATCCCCACTGATACCCGCCCCCCGCCACCCCCCCAAAAAGTGAGTACATATATATATACAAATATAATACAGCCTTGGATACCAAACTCTAAGGTTAGATGCCCACTGTCTTATTGGAAAGTACTCAAACCCAAGTATACATATTGAACAGCAAGTTCCTTAACTTTCTCACCATGCTTAATTTAAAGAAATGTCTGGTGGAAGTGATTGCCCAAGAATAAACTTGTATAAATACTGACATTTAGGAGTTGGCAACAAAATAGACAATCTTTCCCAATCACTACACTCCTCCACACTGGTACATAAGGCCCACCTTTTCTAAGATCTCTTAGCCACTGAAATTGTTTTAAGTAGGGAGTAAGAGAAGGAAGAGTGATTATGTCGAAAAACGAACTTTAGGGGCTGGGAAGGTGGCTCAGTGGTAGAGCGCTTGCCTTGCATGCCTGAGGCCCTGGGTTCGATTCCTCAGCACCACATAAGCAAAAAGAAAAAAGTCGGAAGTGGTGCTGTGGCTCAAGTGGTAGAGCGCTAGCCTTGAGCTGAAGAGCTGAGGGACAGCGCCCAGGCCCAACTTTACAACTTTGGCGGGAGGTGGGGGGACGGGGGAAGATGGGAACGGGAAACAAAGGAGGAGGCAACAATGCTTGATAAGGAATGTACTCATTATCTTGCCCATGTAATTGTAACCCCTCTGTATGGTATTTTCACAATTAAAAAAAAAAAAAAAAAAAAAGAGTAGGAAGAGTGAGAGAGTGGGTGAGGCTGACTTCAATACATTGTATATATCACAATGAAATCTCATACAACTAATATATATATATATATATATATATATATATATATATATATATTACTATTTTCAAGCAAATAAAATTTTTTAAGAAAGAAAAGATCTTACTACACTGTTCAAGGTGACCTTGAACTGGGGATTCTCCTGACTAAGGCTCCAGAGTAGCTGGGACCACAGGCATAAACCATCACAGCCAGCTCTTACTCAAATTTTTAGTGGCTTTTAAAAAAATTTTGCAGGGCTGGGAAGGTGGCTCAGTGGTAGAGCGCTTGCCTTGCATGCCTGAGGCCCTGGGTTCGATTCCTCAGCACCATATAAGCAGAAAAAAAGCCGGAAGTGGCACTGTGGCTCAAGTAGTAGAGTGCTAGCCTTGAGCTGAAGAGATGAGGGACAGCGCCCAGGCCCAGAGTCCAGGCCCCACAACCAGACCCAAAATAAATAAATAAATAAAAATAAAAAAAATTTGCAGCACTGAGGATTGAAGATATATATTATGCCAAAATTAGATTGTATTATGTATTATATTGTATATTTTATATATATTAGCATTACAAAACCATTCATTCAAGGATTCTGGAAGGCAGGAAGGAGAGATGGGGCCAGGGGGAGTAAATGGCATAGACAGAAAAATAAAAGCATTCAGATAAGCCCAAGCAGAGGCTAGCAAATGCAATAAAATAGCTGTGGTCCTTTCAGACTCATGCCATATACTAGTGTCAAGAAGATTCTGTCTCACATACACCAGAGTCAAAAATTCTAATTCCACAAACAGAAGAGACTATGAAAAGGGCTCTGGGCAGAAGGTGTCCCAACTTCCCTGGCAGGGGAAGGAGAACAGAGAAAAGAGTTGCCTTGTCTTTCATCCAATCCCACTTTCCCTCCTGACTGAACTGCAGGCAACAGACAGCAAGCAGCAGCCTTAAGTTTGGCGGGATATGGATGCAGTGAACTTCTCTGCAGAAGTTGAGCTGGTGAACTTCTCTGCAGAAGTTGAGCTGACCAGGGCAAACTGTAGGCAGACTATCTTGTGGAAGAGACTGTTGCTTAAGAAGATGAAGAAGAGGCACAACTGGAAAAGGTTCATTTTTCCAGGGTCTTTTCTTCACTGACACTGATAATGAACAAAGGAAAGATGATAGAGAAGAGGCAGCCACGAATAATGTATAAGAACTGCATTGTTGTGAGGAAAAGGTAAGGGCAAATCAAATCTAAAGTAGCACGGCCAGTTCCTTTCTATGTTTGACAATTCCTTTACTGAACCAACCATACTCAAAGCACACAGTGAATAGAGAAGAAACATATGCAGCAGACTAAGCAGCTGACCAAAAAGATGGATGTAAAAGAGACTTAAATATCCCCTGGATAAGGAAAAGGTTGAAGGGCATGTCAGCAATGATTTCACTGACAATAAGGAATGGATGAGACTTCTTTCTTGATACCTCAAATGTCATCAGCTGTATCTTGAAACGAAATGCCATTCACAACTTTGCTAAGCACAAACAGGAAGTGCATTCAAAAAAGCACCCAAGAATTCCAGACACAACAAACACCTCCATGTAGTGATGGATCACCAATAATTCATGCTGTTACAACTAAAACAAGAGGAGACTGAACCAGAATACTCTGCACTGGAAAAGCCTACCAAGAGTACATGGCTCACTCTCGCTTTCTTTCTATCCTTTATACTTGGGACTCTCTCCAAGGCCAGGATACTATTTGTCTTTCTTTGCTGCTGTTCCTCTCTCTCTCTCTCTCTCTCTCTCTCGCTAGATTTGAGCATCTAGCTTTAAGATGGTACAAATAGCCCAGATGAGTCTGTTTCCCCCGCCATGATCTTGAAGAAAGGTTTTGACCCTGTCAGCCATCTCTTCTGCACACAGAGGAGAGAAAAGTGCCACAAAATCTTTCAATAAGCAGAACCCTGCAGTCCCCCAATTATGGATCTGGTAGGCCTACCTAGCACTCAAGCAACCAGGGCCCGCTCTCCATCTCTGTTTGATGCTCATCCTTGCCTGGCAGCTAGCTCCATCACAGGGCCAATGCCCACACTAGATATTCCAATTTATATTTTAACTTTGTCCCTACTGAACTTTCCATTTTTCTGTTAAGAGTTTAAATGCCTAGCTCTTTTCTTTTCTTTTTTATTTATTTATTTTATTTGTGAACATACTATACAGAGGGGTTACAATTACATGGGCAGGATAATGCGTACATTTCTTACCAAGCATTGCAGCCTCCTCCTTTGTTTACCCTTCACATCCCTTCCCAGCCTCCCCCCTTCCCCCCCAGCTTTTTTCTTATTTTCTGTTTTTACAGAATCTTGTTATTGCTTAGTCGGAGCATCTTATCTATGAGGAAAGGAGTTTACACAGAATAAGCAAAAAGCCATCACTAAGTCATGAAAAATGCATGCCAAGAATAAGACCTTTAAAGCTTCAGAAACAAAAAGGTTACATAAACAGCATCAGAAATCACAGTGAAAATTCAGCAGCTGTATTGGAAGCTGGACAACAAGGAAGCAATACCTTCAGAATTCTAAAATATTAGTTCCATTCTGTAATCCTAGAATAAAATAAAAATATTCTCAGGGGCTGGGAAGGTGGCTCAGTGGTAGAGCACTTGCCTTGCATGCCAGAGGCCCTGGGTTCAATTCCTCAGCACCACATAAGCAAAAAGAAAAAAAGCCGGAAGTGGCGCTGTGGCTCAAGTGGTAGAGCACTAGCCTTGAGCTGAAGAGCTGAGGGATAGGGCCCAGGCCCAGAGTTCAGGCCCCACGACTGGACCAAAAAAAAAAAATATTCTCAGACTTGAAAAAAGGTGTCTCCTAGGCATCCTTTCTTAGGAGGCTACTAGAGAATGAGTGAAGGAATGACAAGACAAAAAGAAAAAAACAGTCAATGAGATAATGAGTCAATGAAACAATCAATGAGACTAAGGTGGAAAATGAAAAGAAATGTCAATATGATAGCAAAGGAAGGCTGCTGGATGACAGCTGTGCCTATGCCTTCGAAAACCAATCTAGTCAGACACCAGCAGCTAATGCCTGTAATCCTAACTACTCAGGAGGCTGAGATCTGAGGAGTGTGGCAAAAGAGACCTTGAGACTCTTACTTTCAATTAACCACCAAAAAGCTAGAAGTGGAGCTGTGGCTCAAGGACAGTGCCCAGTCCATAAGTTCAAACCCCAGGACCAGCACCCAAAAACAAAAACAAAACAAAAACATGCTGCAGTTCTAACGTGTATTAAATTATGAATATGACCTTATTTGGAAATAAGATTTTTTTACAGATGTAACCAAGTTAAAATGAGGTCATGAAGTAGACCTGACCAGTATGTCCTTACAAGAAAAACAGAAACACAAGGAGTAAAATGCTATATAAAGACAGACACAGAGAGCAGACGGCCAGGTGAAGACAGGCAGAGTTTGAAATGTGCAACTGAAAGTCAACGGATGCCAAGGATTGCCAACGAACCATGAAATGCTATGAAGAAGCAAGAAGAGATTCTCCCCTCCAGGATTCAAAGAGAGCATGTCCTGTCAACACTTTGATTTCTGACTTAAGGCCTCCAGAATTATAAAACAATTCTGTTCATTTAAGCCACTCACCTTGTGGTACCATTACAACAGTCCTAGAGATCTAATATATCACCCAGTTCTGTTGTTATATATCTCACTGTAAAACCTATGATGATGTGAGTCATTATCATCTCAAGCATTTGATATCTCCTATAGCACTTGACTCTCAGTCTGACACAAAGTAGGTATTTGAGGTGGCTCAGTGGTACAGTGCTTGCCTTACATGCATGAAGCCCTGGGTTCGATTCCTTAGTACCACATAAGCAAGAAAAAAAAAAAAAAAGCTGGAAGTGGTGCTGTGGCTTAAGTGGTAGAATGCTAGCCTTGAGCTGAAGAGCTGAGAAACAGTACCCAGGCCCAGAGTTCAAGCCCCACAACCAACCAAAAAAAAAAAGTAGGCATTTGAAAAATTTGAGAAAGAAAGAAGCTTAGAAAGGAGTACATTTCAGATTTTTAAAAAAGCTAGGTGCTGGTGGGAGCAGTAAGCTTAGCTACTCAGAAGGCTAAAATCTGAGGATCACAGTTTGAACCACCTCAGGCAAAAAAAGTCCCTGTGAAAGTCTTATCTCCAATTAACCACTCAAAACTGGAAGTAGAGTTGTGGCTCAAAGTGGTAGAGTGCTAGCCCTAAGCAAAAGAGCTCAGAGACAAAGCCCAGGCCTTGAGTACAAACCACACACACACACACACACACACACACACACACACACAAAAAGCCAGACACACACACACACACACACACACACACACACACACACACACACACACACACACACACACACACACACACACACACACACAGCCAGCCAGCCATGGGCTCCCACCTGTAATCCTAGCTACTCAGGAGGCTAAGACTGGAGAATTAATATTCAAAGCCAACCAGGTCAGGAAAATTTATGTGACACTTATCTCCAACCAACAAAAAGCCAGAACTGGAAGTGTGGCTCATATAGTCAAATGTCAGGCATGAGCAAAAAAGCAGAGTGAGAATGTGGCTCAGAGTTGAAGCTTTTTTCTTTTTGCTTATGTGGTGCTGAGGAATCGAACCCAGGGCCTCAGGCATGCAAGGCAAGTGCTCTACCACTGAGCCACCTTCCCAGCACCTCCATGAAAGTTTTTTTTTGGCTTTTTTTCCCCATGAAACTCTTATCTCCAATAAACCACCAGAAAACAGCAAGTGGCACAGGAGCTCAAGTGGTAGAGCACTCACTCGCCTTGAGCTGAAGAGCTGAGGGACAGCGCTCAGGCCCAGAGTTCAAGCCCCATGACCGACCAAAAAACAAAAACAAAAAAACCATCAATTACAATGGACAAGCAATTTTGTTTAATAACATTAGGACTAATGTTAGAGAATGATTCTTTTTTAAAAGATACATATAATAAAACATATATAATAAATACATATTATATATAAATGTTATATATAATATATATGTAAAATAAATATATACATTTTACATATATATAAATCTTTATAACTCAAGATAATTCCGATAATGACACCCTCATTCACTCAAATTCTAATGTTTTCTCCAATGTCAGGGAGAGGAGGAATTAGAGAAACATGCTAAAGACTGCACCCATCCCTCAGGACCTAATGAGAGAAACAAACAAGAACTCTGCTATGGAGAACAGAAGTCACAGTAATAGCAGTAGTAGGAATAGAATAGTAACAATAGCTGGCAATTGTTAAGCCACATAGTTCCTTGAATTTAAGATTATCTAGACTTGCCTGAATTACTGAAATAACTCCAAAACTCATCTCACCGAACATATCCTTGTCCCTCTAAAAATCTATTCTGAACACAGCCACCAGTGATTCTTTTGTGACACATCAGCTAATACTATCGTCTGCTAAAACCTTATGGCTCCGATATTCTCCAAAGGAAAAACCCAAGCTCTGAAATATCTACGACCTCATTGCCTCTCTGATTTCATCATCTAGGACACCATCACACCTTTCAACTCTACCTGTTGACTGCCATGCTGTTCCCCTATTCTGCCAAGCACACTCTATATTTTAGTCTCGCTTCTCACTCCTCAGATACACCTTGTCCACTTTCTTCCATTCTTTGCTCAAATGACAAAGGCCATTCCCAGCCACCCCTGCTCTACCTCAGCAACAGATACACAGAGTATAGAGAATTACTATGAACAAAAAAATCTTTCTCTCCATATTGCAATCATTTGCTAAAACCTACTCAGCTCTAAAATTTTCCTCTCTTAAAACTTATTTTTATAGTAACCAGGGTCTTGCATATGCTAGGCATATGCAATATACTCAACCTCTTAGACTGAAAACTTTGAATGATGTATTATGATATCAAAATGTCTGTGAAGAATATATACCTGCAGCTGTTGAAGATCATCTTCCTGAATGTTCTGGGACAAATTGTAAATCTAGAAAACAAAAATCCAAATTGATACTGTTCTAGCTTTCGTCAAACAAACCCCAAATAAACCTAACACACTGAACATAAGTTTTAAAGTACTAAACTATGACATATAAGATTATGGGGAGCCAGGCGCCGGTGGCTCACGCCTGTAATCCTAGCTACTCAGGAGGCTGAGATCTGAGGATCATGGTTCAAAGCCAGCCCGTGCAGGAAACTCCATGAGACTCTTATCTCCAATAAACCACTAGAAAACCAGAAGTGGCGCTGTGGCTCAAGTGGTAGAGCGCTAGCCTTGAGCTAAAGAGCTGAGGGACAGCGCCCAAGCCCAGAGTTCAAGCCCCACGACCGACCAAAAAAAAAAAAAAGATTATGGGGGCAGTTTAAACAGTAATATTATCTGTCTTCTGCAAAAATTATGAATATATGGCTGAAATCACAAACTTATTCTTATCAATTTATAATGACTTGAGTTTGCTCAGAATACTTTATATATAATTATAAAAGTAGAAAAATAATTCAGCTCCTTCTGGCCTTCTAACAGCTTAATTACATCAACAGTCTGAAAGAAACAGTTCTATAGCATCACAAGAATTTTGCTAACAGAACAACAACTGAAACTAGATGCTTTCCTTTATTGTATTTCTTCTTATGTCCAAGTACAGAGTTTTACCTGAACAGAGCTGGTCATGGTACTTAGAGCGAAGATGGTGGCGCAGTCTTTCACAGTTGACTGGCTGTCAAACGCCCCTTGAGTATCCATCAAAATAACTGCAACCTAAAGAAAACCAAGCAAACAGGTTAAAGTGAGGAAGGAGAAAGTATAAGTGAGAAATTCAAAACTCTGTAAGCTCATAGGTTCTATCACCATTGTGCTGAGAGGATTTGCTGAAGACAATTATCTTCTCTGACCTGGTAAGACAATACAAAACAAGGGTATACAAACAAAACAGCATAGAAAAACCTAATGTTAGCCAGGCCCTGGTGGCTCATACCTGTAATCCTAGCTACTCAGGAGGCATAGATCTGAGGATCTAGGTTCAAAGCCAGCCCTCGCAGAAGAGTCCATGAGACTCATATCTCCAATAAACCACTCAGAAAACTGGAACTGGTGCTGTGGCTTAAGTGCTAGAGCACCTTGAGCTAAAGAGCTGAGGAACAGCACCCAAGCCCAGAGTTCAATCCCTACAACCGACAAAAAAAAAAAAAAAAAAAAGACAGAAAGACAGAAAGAAAAAAAGGAAGACAGAAAGAAAGAAAAAAATACCTAACTTGTAGTAGCCATCTAATTCACTCACTACCCAGCTATGGAGTAAAATCCTAGCACCAGAGGTAAAATAAATAAAGGGGGGGAGGAAATGTGTAAAAGAGATTATAGGTCATGGTAGAGCGCTTGCCTGGCATGTATAAAGCCTGGATTTGATCCCCCCCACCACTGCAAAAAGAAATGGATTTGGGCTGGGAAGGTGGCTCAGTGGTAGAGCGCTTGCCTTGCATGCATGAGGCCCTGGGTTCGATTCCTCAGCACCACATAAGCAAAAAGAAAAAAGCTGGAAGTGGTGCTGTGGCTCAAGTGGTAGAGCGCTAGCCTTGAGCTGAAGAGCTGAGGGACAGCACCCAGGCCCAGAGTTCAGGCCCCATGACCGGACCCAAAAAAAAAAAAAAGAAATGGATTTTATTTGACTAGATAAGTCCTCCCAAGAAGATACAAGTGAGTAGTAAGCAAATAAAAAGAGATTAGACATCATTAGTCACTCGGAAAATACAGTGTATTTTCAAATGTATTTAGTATTTGAACACTCAAACATTGAATACACTCAGATATATTCAAAATCACAAGGAAATATTACTTCATGCCAGGCACCAGTGGCTCACACCTGTAATCCCAAACTACGGAGATTCATTTCAAAGCCAGCTGGGCAGGAAAGTCCATGAGACTTTCCTCCAATAAGCCACTCAGAAAAAGCTGGAAATGGCCTATGGCTAAAGTGGTACAGTGCTAGCCTTGAGCACAAAGAGGCTCAGCAACAGCTCCTGGGCTCTGAGTTCAAACCCTGGGACCAGCAAAAAAAAAAAAAAAAACCCACACAGTATCACTTCACATCTACTAGGTTGGCTATATTAAAAAAGAATGGAAACAATGATGCACAACTGTAATCCAAACACTCAAAAGACTGAAACAAAAAGATCATGGCTTTTGAGATCAACCTAAACAACATAGTGAGACCCTGTATCAAAACAAAGATATGATATTAGGTACTTGCCAGGATGTGAAAACTTGAGCTTTATGCATGGCTGATAAGAATGTAGGTTGGCCTATAATCCTAGCTACTCTGGATCACGGTTCAAAGCCAGCCTGGGCAGGAAAGGCTGTGAGACTCTTTTCTTTTTTTTTGGTCACTCATGGGTCTTGAACCCTAGGCCTGGGTGCTGTCCCTCAGCTCAAGGCTAGCACTCTACCACTTAGCCACAGTGCCACTTCCAGCTTTTTCTGTTTATGTGGTGCTTTATGCATGCGAGGTAAGCACTCCACCACTGAGCTACCTTCCCAGCTCAAGGTTAAGACTCTTATCTCCAATAAACCACCAGAAAACTAGAAGTGGTGCTGTGGCTCAAGTATTAGAGCATTAGCCTTGAGCTGAAGAGCTGAGGGACAGTACTCAGGCCCAGAGTTCATGCACCACAACCAAACCCCCACTCCCACCCCCAAAAAAGAAAAATGTAGGTTGGTTTTAGCAAATTTTTTTTGTTTCTTGTTTTGTTTTTTGTTGTAGGTCTTAGGGCTTGAATTCAGGGTCTGGGTGTTGACCTTGAGCTTCTTTTGCTCAAGGTTAACATTCTTTATCACTTTATCTCTAGCTCTACTTTCAGTTTTTTGGTAGTTAATTAAGGTCTCACAGGCTCTCTGCCTGAGCTGGCTTTGAACCACAATCCTCACATCTCAACCTCCTGAGTAGTTAGGATTACAGGTGTGAGCCACCAACACCCAGCGTGTATGTCTATGTGTGTATGTGGGTGTGTGGGTGTGTGCACTCTCATGCACACATGTGTACACACAATAAAATGTTTAGCTATGAAAGGGAGCCAAGAACTGATGAATGCTGTATCACAGATGGGCCATGAGAGCATGGTGCTGATGAGGCCAGATATGGGGGGGAAAAGCCAGGTGGTTGGTGGATCCACTTCTAGATACTCAGGAGGCTGAGATTACAGGATCACAATTCAAAGCCATCTCAGGCAGCAAAGTACAATTAGCCGCCAAAAAGCCAGAAGTAGAGCTGTGTCAAGTGGTAGAGTGCCAGCCTCGAGCAAAAAAAGCTGTAAGACAGTGCCCATGCCCTGAGTTCAAGTTCCAGTGTAAGTACACTTGCAATATACATATACACAACACAACACACACACAGCAACAGAGGAATTATTCTGATTAATATATACATATGAAAAATACCCTATATTAAAATCTCTTGATACAATTAATATACACTTAAAAAATGGATAGGAGAGTAAAACAGGTTCTATTGGTATTAACAGATATGAACAGGAAGAAAGAAGGCTAATGGAGAGAGTGAAAGAGGGTAAATATGGTCAAAATATTTTATATGCATATATGAAAACAGAATAATAAACCAATTGAAATTATTTCAAGAAGTGGAAAGGGGAAAATAAGGGAGAGTGACAGAAAGAGTAAGGCTGATGGGGTATACTATTGCATGTATAGAAATGTCACAGTAAAACGCCCTCCTCATTGTAAACTTAATACATTCCAATAAAAAAAAATCTTAAATAAAGAAAGTTGACCATTAGTGGGCTCATTTGGTAATTCTAATTTCTCAGAAGGCTGAGATCTGAGGAAAGAGGTTCAAAATCAGCCTAGGCAACAAAGTCCCCAACACCCTATCTCCAGTTAACTAGCAAAAATGCCAGACTAGCTATGCACTGGTGGCTCATGCCAGTAATCTTAATTACGTAGGAGCCTGAGGTCTGAGCATCACAGTTTGAAGCTAGCCTAGGCAGGAAAGTCTACAAGACTCTTACTACCAATTAACCATTAAAAAGCCAGAAATAGAGGTATGGCTGCAACCAGTATACACTGGTAGGGCTGTGGGAAGTGATTGACTACCTTCCAAACATGAGATCTCTCAGTGCCCAGACTGAGAGCCCAGACTCTGGGAAGTGAAAACTGGGGTGTAAAGAAGACAAGCACACTGACAGCTACATTCTGTTAAAATTCTATCACTAAGTATCTGACCTTTTATACTATATTCACATACTACTACTACTACTACTATTAATATTATTATTATATGTTACCAAGGTTTGGACTCAGGGCTTTATATTGCCTTGCCTGCTTGCTTGCTTGGCTAGCACTCTACTACTTAAAAACCATGCCTCTAGTCTGACTTTTTTTTCTTTTTGCTTATGTGGTACTGAGGAATCGAACCCAGGGCTTCATGCATGCAAGGCAAGCGCTCTACCACTGAGCCACCTTCCCAGCCCCCCTTTTTTTTTTTTTGAAAAAAATGGGTCATGGGGCTTGAACTCTGGGACTGGGCACTGTCCCTGAGCTCTTCAGCTCAAGACGAGCACTCTACTACCAGAAACACAGCACTACTTCTGTTTTTTTAAGCGGTTTAGTGAAGATAAGAGTCTCACAGACTTTTCTGCCTGGGCTGGCTTTGAACCATGATGCTCAGATCTCAGCCTCCTGAGTAGCTAGGATTACAGGTGTGAGCCACCAGTACCTGGCTAGTCTGACTTTTTGATGGTTAACTGGTGATGGAGTCTCATGGACTTTTCTGCCCAAGCTAGCTTCAAACCACAATCTTCCAATTATATACGGCTAGGACCAATTATAGTCATGAGCCACAAGGGCCCAGCTGTCATTCATTGCTTGTTTGGTTTTCTTTTTTTTTTTTGGTCAGAGATAGGGACTTGAACTCAGTATCTAATACTTTCGCTCACTGGCTGATGCTCTGAGCCACTTCTCCAACCCCAACATTTACATATATATATATATATATATGTAAATTTTAAAATATATATGTTTTTATTCCCCGCCCCCTGCCCCTCCTCCCCCGGTTGTGGGGCTTGAACTCTGGTCTGGGCCTGGGCACTGTCCCTGTACTCTTCAGCTAAAGGAGAGGGCTCTATCACTTGAGCCACAGTGCCATTTCCTGTTTTCTAGTGGTTTATTGGAGATAAGAGTCTCACGGACTTTCCTTCCCGGGCTGACTTTGAACCATGATCACAGAACTCAGCCTCTTGGGTAGCTAGGATTATAGGCATGAGCCACCAACACCTGGCCCAACATATATTTTTTTAAAACACACATTACTTTTAAACTGCGTGCCTACATCAGCTTGATAAAAATTACTTTTATTATATTAGCACAGTACACATGAAGATTCTTATGGTACGTTCTTGCTATGATTTCTAAGTCATTTCATCCTTACCTTCTTCCCACCTGGCTTCTCTAGAGTGAAAACTTCACTCCATATCTGAATTCCAGTGGTTTCTGGGTCAGAGCCTCCTCTCCACGAAAATCCTGTTAATGGTTCTTCTGGGTCACCCAACCAGTTTAAATGGCCACCTTCCTTCTACAGAAGAAATGAGACACACTCACTAAACCCTTGGCACTTGTTTTTTGTGAAGTACTAGGTATCAAACCACACCTCAAGCAAGGTAAGCTCCAAAACAAAGCTACATTCCCAGCTCCCACATTAAATCTTTTTTTTTTTTTTAATTTTTAAGCAGTTGAACACAGGAGTTGCCATTCAACAAAGCAGTTTATGAATACCATGCATCTGGTCAATGTCACCCCTTTGAACTTTCTTTTTTTTTTGGGTCTGGTCGTGGGCCTGAACTCTGGGCCTGGGCGCTGTCCCTCAGCTCTTCAGCTCAAGGCTAGCGCTCTACCACTTGAGCCACAATGCCACTTCCAGCTTTTTTTTCTGCTTATATGGTGCTGAGGAATCGAACCCAGGGCCTCATGCATGCAAGACAAGCACTCTACCACTGAGCCACCTTCCCAGCCCCAACCCCTTTGAACTTTCTTACCCCTCCCCCTCTCAATCACCCCAACATTCAATCTTTTTTTTTTTTTTTTTTTTTGGGTCCAGTCTTGGGGCCTGAACTCTGGGCCTGGGCACTGTCCCTCAGCTGTTCAGCTCAAGGCTAGAGTTCTACCACTTGAGCCACAGCGCCACTTCCGGCTTTTTTTCTTTTTTCTTATGTGGTGCTGGGGAATCGAACCCAGGGCCTCATGCATGCAAGGCAAGCACTCTACCACTGAGCCACCTTCCCAGCCCCCCAACATTCAATCTTAAACAAGCAATTTTATACATCAAGGACAATTCATAAGCTTTTTTGCTCTTTTTCTTTTTTCTTTTTTTTGGGAGGGGGGGGTCCGGTCATGGGGCCTGAACTCTGGGCCTAGGCGCTGTCCCTCAGCTCTTCAGCTCAAGGCTAGCATTCTACCACTTGAGCCACAGCGCCACTTTTAGCTTTTTTCTTTTTCCTTATATGGTGCTGAGGAATCGAACCCAGGGCCTCAGGCATGCAAGGCAAGCACTCTACCACTGAGCCACCTTCCCAGCCCCCTCTTTTCTTCTTTTTCTGCCAGTCTTGGACCTTGAACTCTGAGCCTGGGTGTTGTCCCTAAGCTCCTTTTACTCAAGGCTAGCCCTCTACCATTTGAGTTATAGAACCACTTCTGGCTTTTTCTGTGATTAATTGGAGGTAAGAGTTTCTTGCCCTGGCTAGCTTCTGGCTTCAAACCGCAATCCTCAGATCTCACCCTCTTGAGTAGCTAGGATTACAGGAATGAGCCACTAGCACCTGGCTGTTTTTTGCTCTTTTCTACCTTGTAACAAACTCATTCTTCCTTACCTGAGAATACAAGTATCGCAGCATGAAGTCCAGAATAAAGGATTTGCCCTTTCGGAAGGCACCAGCCACTGACACCACCACCACATCAAGATCTCGAATGTGTTCCTGTAGAAGGATGCTAGCCAAAGCTTTCTCTTCTAGCTCAAAGGAATGTTGTTCTTTGTGAACCAAAACAACCTGCACTGGACCAGGCTTTCCGTTTTCCATGGCATCACCTGTCAATGTGGAAAGAAAAAAAATTTTTCAAAAATATTTCTTATTTTGGTGGTATTGGGGTTTGACTTAGGGCTTTGCATTTGTTAGGCAGGGGCTCTACCATTTGAGCCACATCCCTCATCCCTTTTTGCTTTATTTTTCTGATAGGGTCTCAAGTCTTTTACCCCAGCAGGTCTGGACAATTCTCTTATTCATACTTTCTACAAAGCTGAGGTAACAGGCAATATTTCCATGCCCAACTATTGTGTTGAGGTCAGGTCTTGCTTCCTGCTAGGGCTAACTACAATCCTCTTATCTCTGTCTCCTGTGTAGCCAGTTTCACACATTTTATCCAGCTAGTTTTGAACATTTTATGTACTTAACATTTTCTATATACTCAACAGTATACAGACACACACACAGTTTTTGGTGGTGGTGGTACTAATATTTGAACTCAGGGCCTTGTGCTCACTCAACTTGTTTGCTCAACTGGCACTCAACCATTTAAGCCACTGATTCCAGTCATGCTTTTTGCTAATTATTTTGAAGACAACAGTTTCAAGGACTTTTCTGCCTAGACTAGAACAATCTTCTAAACCTCAGCCTCCTAAATAGTGAGGATTACAGACCTAAATCATCAGCACATGGATTACATTATTTTTGAACATGGAAAAAACAAAAACCTTCTTTTATTTAAATTACTATAAATGTGGTATACAGAGGGGTTAAGAAAAGTAATGAGTATATTTCTTTTTGGACAATGTAACCCTTCCCCTCTCTCTGTTTTTCTCTCTTGTCCTCACCTACAAGTTGTATAATTAGTGAGTACCACTGCTGCATTTGTTCACCTTTTGTCCCTCCATTTTTGTGACTGCCCCTTGCCTTCCCAAAGACAGATAAACAAACAAGACAAAAAGAAAACAACAACAAAGGAAAAAACCTTGTTTCCATTTCCCGGAGCTCATTTTGATTAAGAAAAATCTTTTTAGGGGCTGGGAAGGTGGCTCAGTGGTAGAGCGCTTGCCTTGCATGCCTGAGGCCCTGGGTTCGATTCCTCAGCACCATATAAGCAAAAAGAAAAAAAGCCGGAAGTGGCGCTGTGGCTCAAGTGGTAGAGCACTAGCCTTGAGCTGAAGAGCTGAGGGACAGCGCCCAGGCCCAGAGTTTAGGCCCCACGACCGGACCCAAAAAAAAAAAAAAGAAAAACCTTTTTAAATAGAGCACAAATACACTATTAAAGGGGAAAAATACAAATTAGACTTCATTAAAATTAAAAATATCTTTTCATTATAAGATGCCAATGATGGTCTGGAGGTTCCTCAAAAAAAATGAAACATAGATCTTCTCTACAACCCAGCCATACCACTCTTGGACATCTACCCAGAATGTCATAAGCCAGGATACCATAAAGACACTTGTACATCCATATTTACTTCAGCACTATTCACCATAGCCAAGTTGTGGAAACATCCCAGGTGCCCTACAATAGATGATCAAAAAACTGTGGCACTTATACACAATAGAATTTTGTACAGCCATTAAAATAACACTTCATTTGCAGGGAAACGAATGGACCTAGGAAAAATCATGTAAAGTGACCTAAGTCAAGCTCAGAGACACACATCTTTTCTTTTATATGTGAAAGCTAGATATAAAATACAAAATAAATTGGTCTCTAGGCATTCACACACTCTAAGACTAAAGGAAAATACTTTTTTTTTCCCCCATGGGCCTGGGTGGTGTCCCAGAGCTCTTCAGCTCAAGGTTAGAACTCTATCACTTTACGGAGGGCGCTGGTGGCTCATGCCTGTAATCCTAGCTACTCAGGAGGCTGAGATTTAAGGATCACAGTTCAAAGCCAGCCCAGGCAGGAAAGACCGTGAGACTTCTATCTCCAATAAACCACTAGAAAACCAGAAATGGAGCTGTGGCTCAAGTGATAGAGCACTCGCCTTGAGCTGAAGAGCTGAGGGGCAGCGCCCAGGCCCAGAGTTCAAGTCCCATGACCGACAAAAAAAAAAAAAGAACTCTACCACTTTGAGCCACAGCACCACTTCCAGTCTTCTGGTGGTCAATTGGAGATAAGAGTCGCACTAACGTTTCTGCCCCGGCTGGCTTTGAACTGTGATCCTCAGATCTCAGCCTCCTAAGTAATTAGGATTACAGACGTAAGCCACCAGGGCCCGG
Organism: Dipodomys spectabilis; assembly: GCF_019054845.1. Lineage (NCBI taxonomy): Eukaryota > Metazoa > Chordata > Mammalia > Rodentia > Heteromyidae > Dipodomys > Dipodomys spectabilis. Next base: position 9,226,532 of record NW_024870707.1, read on the forward strand.
CCAGCAAGGAAAATACTCTCAAGGGAGGAACCCAAAGGCACAACACCTCTGGAATATTAAGATTTTTATTTATCAAAATGAATTCCAGAAAATAGAAACAAGGTTGCTTGTTTTTCCTCTTTGTTTATTTCTTGTTGTTTTTTTTTGTCCTGCTTGTTTATCTATCTTTTGGGGGGAGTGAGGGAGGACATAGAAATGGAGGAACAAAGAGTGAACAAATGCAGCTGTGGTACTCAGTAGACACTATGCTGAAAATGAACTATATAATGTGTGAGTAAGAACAAGAAGAGGAAGAAGAGAAAGCAAAGGAAGACAATGAAAGAAAAGAAAGCAAAGATAACAATGAGTAAAAAGGCAAGCTATAGATTCAGAGAAAATGTTCACAATACCTATTTCCAAAGGACTCACATCCAGAATTAATATAGAAATTCCCAAGAGGAGCTAGAAGGGTGGCTCAGTGGCAGAGTGCTTGCCTTGCATACAAGGTTCGATTCCTTGGGTTCGATTCCTCAGCACCACATAAGCAGAAAAAAGCTGGAAATGGCGTTATGGCTCAAGTGGTAGAGCACTAGCTTTGAGCTGAAGAGCTGAGGGACAGAGCCCAGGCTGAGAGTTCAGGCCCCAGGACCGACAAAAAAAAAAAAAGAAAATCCCAACAGTCAGGCGCCGGTGGCTCATGCTGAGATCTGAGGATCATGATTCAAAGACAGCCTGTAAGCTGGGAAGATGGCTCAGTGGTAGAGTGCTTGCCTTGCATGCATGAGACCCTGAGTTCGATTCCTCAGCACCACATAAGCAGAAAAAGCCAGAGGTGGCACTGTGGGTCATGTGGTAAAGCACTAGCCTTGAGCTGAAGAGCTGAGGGGCAGAGCCCAGAGTTCAGGCCCCATGACTGACCAAAAAAAAAAAAGGGGGGAGGGGGACTGGGAAGGTGGCTCAGTGATATAGAGTGCTTGCCTTGCATGTCTGAGGCCCTGGGTTCGATTCCTCAGCACCACATAAGAAAAAAGCCGGAAGTAGTGCTGTGGCTCAAGTAGTAGAGTGCTAGCCTTGAGCTGAAGAGCTGAGGGGCAGAGCCCAGGCCCAGAGTTCAGGCCCCACGACCAGACCCAAAAAACAAAAAAACAAAAAACAAAGACAGCCTGTAAGACTCTTATCTCCAATTAACCAACAGAAAACCAGAAGTGGCACAGTGGCTCAAGTGGTAGAGTGCTAGAAGTGGTAGAGTGAGCTGAGGAGCTGAGGGACAGCACCCAGGCCCAGGGTTCAGGCCCCACACCAACAAAAAACAAAAAACAAATCCCCAAGAAACAAATAAGCATTCCAAATTTTAAAACAATGACAGCCAGGAGCCAGTGGTTCACACCTGTAATCCTAACTATTCAGGAGGCTGAGATCGAGGATCAAGGTTCCAAGCGAGCCCAGACAGGAGTCTGTGAGACTCTTATCTCTAGTTAGCCATGAAAAAGCTGGAAGTAGAGCAGTAGTTCAAGTGATAGAGCACTGTCCTAGAGTAAAAAAGCTAAAGGAAAGCACCTAGGCCTTGAGTTCAAGTCCCAGTACTGGCTCAAAATTAAGTAAATAACAATGAACAAAGATTATGGATGGGTACTTGGTCAATAAAGGAGATACAATGGTCAAGAATCATACATAAAGAGCCAGGCGCCAGTGGCTCACAACTGTAATCCTAGCTACTCAGGAGACCGAGATTTGAGGATCACAGTTCAAAAGCCAGCCCGGGCAGGAAAATCTGTGAGTCTCTTATCTTCAATAAACCATCAGAAAACCAGAAGTAACACTGTGACTCAAGTGGTAGAGCACTAGCCTTGAGCTGAAGAGCTGAAAGACAGTGCCCAGGACCAGAGTTCAAGCCCCATGACTGACCAAAAAAAAAAACAAAAAACTAAATTAAAGCCACCAATGAGGGCTGGGAAGGGACTTAGTGGTAGAGCGCTTACCTTGCATGCATGAGGCCCTGGGTTCGATTCCTCAGCACCACATAAGCAAAAAGAAAAAAGCCGGAAGTGGCGCTGTGCTCAAGTGGTAGAGCGCTAGCCTTGAGCTGAAGAGCTGAGGGACAGCACCCAGGCCCAAAGTTCAAGCCCCATGACTGGACCCAAAAAAAAAAAAAAAAAGCCACCAATGAGTAACAGCACAGCACAACAGATAAAATTTTAAAGACTGACAATATCAACTGTAGGAGAGGAAATAGAGCAGATACAATTGTTGTGCATTCTCATTGCAGCATAAAATGGTGAGTACCTAGAAAGAGGGAGAAAGGGAAGGAGGGAGGGAGGGAGGGAGGAGAAGAAAAGGAGGAAGGAGGAGGGAGGTAGAAAGGAGGGAGGAACAAGGCCATGATGTCCTTTAGCTTTTTTTTTTGTCGGTCATGGGGCTTGAACTCTGGGCTTGGGCACTGTCCTTGTGCTCTTCAGCTCAAGGCAAATGCTCTATCGCTTGGGCCACGGCACCACTTACGGTTTTCTAGTGGTTTATTGGAGATAAAGAGTCTCACGAACTTTCCTGCCCGGGCTGGCTTTGAACAATGATCCTCAGATCTCAGCCTCCTGAGTAGCTAGGATTACAGGCATGAGCCACCGGCGCCTGGCTTTCCTTTAGCTTTTTAGCTCAAGGCTGCCCCTCTACCACTTGAGCTACAGCTCCATTTCAAGCTTCACAGTAATTAATTAGAGATAAGAGTCTCAAGGACTTTCCTCTCTGGGCTGGCTTAGAACCAAGAACCTCAAGCTGGTGCCAGTGGCTCATGCCCATAATCCTAGCCAGTCAGGAGGATGAGATCTGAGGATCACGGTTCAAAGCCAACCTGCTCAGGAAAGTCCTGAGACTCTTATCTCCAATTAACCACCAGAAAACTGGAAGTTGGCGCTGTGGATCAAGTGGCAGAACGCTTTCCTTGAGCTGAAGAGCTCAAGGACAGCGCCCAAGCTGAGTTCAAGCCCTATGACCGACAAAAAAAAAAAGAAGCACAAATAAAAGTCCTAAGTGATGGCTGATAATTTTCCAATATTCATTTTTCCTTCCCATTAAGTAATAGGTTTCTAATTGGGCTTTTTTGTTGGTAGTGGTCGTGGTCAAGGATCTTGAACTCAGGGCCTGGGATCTGTTCCTGCTTTTTCACTCAAGATTAATGCTCTACCACTTTGAGCCACAGCACCACTTCCAGTTTTCTGGTAGTTAATTGAAAAGAAGAGTTTCCTGCTGACCAGGTTAGCTTCAAATTGTAATCCTCAAATCTCAGCCTCCTGAGTAGCTAGGATCACAGGTGTAAGCCACAAGGACACGGCTAGTTAGGTCTATTAACAACCCAATCTTTTTTAGTTTTTTTGGTGCCAATCCTGAACTCAAGGCCTGACATTGTACCTGGGCTTGTTTGCTCAAGGCTAGTGCTCTAGCACTCCAGCCACAAGATCTGTGTGGTTAATTGAAGGTAAGAGACTCTTTGATTTTGCTGCCTGGGCAGGTTTCAAACCTTGATTCTGAGATCTCAGCCTCCCGAGTTGCTAGGATTATAGAGATGAGCCATCAGTACCTGGCTTCCAACACAATCATGTAACTGTAGAATAACCATGTGACCAAGTTCTGACCTACATCAATGATTTGAAAAGACATAGGCAACTTTCAGATCAGGCATTTTTTCCCCTTTGCTGCTGGCTAAGTGAGAGTGAGTCACTCTGCTTCAGGAACATGAGGGCAACACCCTAAAGCCACAAAAAAGGCAGGGCATAGGATTTATTGCAGCAGAACTGCCATACTGCTTCACTTTTATATAAATGAAAAATGTCTGCCTACACCAAGTGCCAGCTATAATCCTAGCCACTTAGTAGGCTAAGATCTGAGAATCACCATTCAAAGCCAGCAAAGTCAGAAAAGTTCATGAGACTCGTACCTCTACTAAACTTCCAAAAGCTGAAAGTAGAGTTGTGGCTCAAGAGGTAGAGCACTAGCCTTGAGCAAAAAATGCTTAGGGACAGCACCTAGATCCTGAGTTCAAGCCCCAGGACTATCACCAAAAGAGAGAAAGAGTTCTTTCTGGGAAGGTGGCTTAGTGGTAGAGTGCTTGCCTTGCATGCATGAGGCCCTGGGATTCGATTTCTCAGCACCACATAAGCAGAAAAAGTCAGAAGTGGCGCTATGGTACAGGTGGTAGAGTGCTAGCCTTGAGCTGAAAAGTTCAGGGACAGCGCCTAGGCCCAAAAGCTCAGGCCTTAGGACTAACAGAGAGGGAGAGAGGGAGAGAAAGAGAGAGGGAGGGAAGGAAAGAGTTGGAAAGAGGAGGGAGAGAGAAAGAGACAGTGACAGATTTTGTTTAGCTGAGGGACCTGGGCCTAAATCCTGGCTTTCTCCCCTCCAAATGTAAGTTTAAAAGGACAGGATTTTTTTTTTTTTGGGTCAGTCGTGGGGCTTGAACTCTGAGTCTAGGCGCTGTCCCTCAGCTCTCCAACTCCAACTCAATGCTAATACTCTACCATTTGAGCCACATCGCCACTTCCAATTTTCTGAGTAGTTTATTGGAGATAAGAGTCTCACAGAGTTTCCTGCCCGAGCTGGCTTTGAACTGCGATTCTCAGATCTTAGCCTCCTGGGTAGCTAGGATTACAGGTATGAGCCACTGGTGCCCAGCATTTTTGTCATTTTTTTTATTCAATAATATATCCCCCATGTTTCCAGAGCAATGCCCTCATGAAGTAAACAATAAAAAAGTGTAGGAGCTGGGAAGGTGGCTCAGTGGTAGAGCACTTGCCTTGCATGCTTGAGGCCCTGGGTTCGATTCCTCAGCACCACATAAGAAAAAAGCCAGAAGTGGTACTGTGGCTCAAGTGGTAGAGTGCTAGTCTTGAGCTGAAGAGCTGAGGGACAGTGCCCAGGCCCAGAGTTCAGGTCCCATGACCGGACCCAAAAAAAAAAAACAAAAAACTGTAGATTAATCAAATTTCAAAATAGTCACAATGTGACTCTAGAGAAATTTCTAACTACTTTCATCTTCATTTATAAACTTAATACCCATGTCAAAGCACAGCATCTGACTCATTTCTAGGAACTGAAAGGAAGGGTTGGGAAGGTGGCTCAGTGGTAGAGCGCTTGCCTTGCATGCCTGACGCCCTGGGTTCGATTCCTCAGCACCACATAAGCAAAAAAGAAAAAAAGCCGGAAGTGGCGCTGTGGCTCAAGTGGTAGAGCGCTAGCCTTGAGCTGAAGAGCTGAGGGACAGCACCCAGGCCCTGAGTTCAGTCCCCACGACCGGACCCAAAAAAAAAAAAAAAAAAAAAAAGGAACTGAAAGGAAGTTTCTCCTTCCACAAGCTTTTTTTCCACTGAAACCTAGTACATACTTTTAGCTTTCATCCTAACTATCCTATTGTAATTAGGATTTACCAGCCACACTTCTTAGTCTGGGATCAGAGAAACTGTCATATTCAGCCCCAGTATCTCATACAAAATGGTTTCTTCCCTTCGTCCTCCCATTTATTCATTGCTAAACTCCTTGAAAAGTATGTCTTCATCCATTCGTTATCTACCCATTCCCTTTACATCTGGAAATTTGGCTTCCCTCTTAATCTCTCTGTTGAAATCATTCCCTAATTTACCACTGACCTCTTTTACCAAAGCCAGTGGCCATTTCAACTCTTACTGAACTCTGCCTTTCTGTGACAAAACTGCCACTTTTTGACAAGACACAAATTGCCAACTACTTCTAAACCTGGCATATGTTTATAACCTTGTAATTCCAGCAGTGAGAGGAGTTAAGGCAGAAGGAAGGATACACAGTTCAAGGCCAATCTGGGCTACAGAATGAAATACTGTATAGATAGGTGGAAAGGTAAGTAGGTTGGTAAGTAGGTAGAGATCAACCAACCTACCTACCAGGTGTATGGTACAGACCTTTAAGCCCAGTTACTCAGAAGGCAGAGAGGAGGACTGAGGTTTGAAGCCAGCCCAGGCAAAAGAAACATACATGGTGGCGCATTATCTGTAATCCTAGTTATTCAGAAGACATAGGTAGGTGGTTCATGGTTGAAGCTGGCCTGTACAAAAAGTATGAGATGCTATAAGAAAAAAATAAAACTAATAAAAGCAAAAGATGCTGGAGGCTCACATCTGTAATCCTAGCTAAACTGGGGGCTGAAATCTGAGGATCCCGGTTTGAAACCAACCCAGGTGCCTGTGAGACTCTTACTGTCAATCAACCACCAAAAAGCCATTAGTAGAGCTGTGGCTCCAGTGGTAGAATGCTAGCCTTGAGCAAAGAAGGTCAGGGACAGTGCTCAGGCCCTGAGTTCAAGCTCCAGGATTGACACCAAATACAAAAGGTAAAGACTTGGCTCAATTGATAAAGTGACTGCTTAGCATGCACAAGTCCCTAAGTTTAGATCCTAGTACAGCCTAGAACAAAAAAAGGCAATCTAGCCTCCTAGCCCTTCCTTTCACTAGATTTTTCTTCTTCAGCCTCCAGTGGGTGGATATACACTAAGGCTGTGCTTCAGTCTCTTCCAATTCTTACTCACTCCCTTTTTTTTTTTTTAATTTTTATTGTAAAAATACCGTACAGAGGGGTTACAATTACATGGGCAAGGTAATGAGTACATTTCTTATCAAGCATTGTTGCCTCCTCCTTTGTTTCCCCTTCCCATTTCCCACCCCTCCCACCCCTTCCAATTATTCACTCCCTTAATGAGCTCTTATTCTTATCATTGCAACCATACCTCTATTTTTTTGTGTGCTAGTCCTGGGGCTTGAACTCAGGTCCTGGGCACTGTTCCTAAACTTTTTTGCTCAAGGCTAGCACTCTATCACTTGGGCCACAGCTCCAATTCCAGCTTCTTGGTAGTTTGTTAGAGATAAGAGTCTCAAGCAGAGCACCGGTGGCTCACGCCTGTAATCGTAGCTACTCAGAAGGCTGAGATCTGAGGATCACAGTTCAAAGCCAGCCCGTGCAGAAAAGTCCATGAGACTCTTATCTCCAATTAACCACTAGAAAACTGGAAGTGGCTCTGTGGCTCAAGCGGTAGAGCGCTTGCCTTGAGCTGAAGAGCGCAGGGACAGCACCCAAGCCGAGTTCAAACCCCATGATCCACAAAAGAGTCTCAAGGAGGGGCTGGGAAGGTGGCTCAGTGGTAGAGTGGCTTGCCTTGCTTACATGAGGCCCTGGGTTCAATTCCTCAGTACCACATAAGCCAGAAGTGGTGCTGTGGCTCAAGTGGTAGAGCGCTAGCCTTGAGCTGAAGAGCTGAGAGACAGCGCCTAGGCCCAGCCTAGAGTTCAAGCCCCACGACCGACAAAAAAAAACTCTCAAGGATCCGAGGGCTGGTGGCTCACACCTGTAATCCTAGCTATACAGGAAGCTGAGATCTGAGGACTGTGGTTCAAAGCCAGCCCAGGCAACAAAGTGTGTGAGACTTATCTCCAATTAACCACCAAAAAACCGAAGTGGAACTGTGTGGCTCAAGTGGTAGAGTGCTAGCCTTGAGCTGAAGAGCTGAGGGACAGCGCCCAGGCCCAGAATTCAAGCCCTACTACCAAAAATAAATAAATAAGTGAAAGTCTCAAGGACTTTCCTACCTCAGTTGGCTTTGAACAGCAATCCTCAGATTTCAACATCCTGAGTAGCTAGGATTACGGTACAGACATGAGTCACCAGTACTGGTTAATACCTCTATTTTGATGATAAAACTTTATTAGCTCTCTAACATGCACTTCAATGTTCAAATGTTTAACTGACAAAGAAGATTGTTCCACCCACCTCACTCCCAGGAAGGATATTTGGAAATCTATGAACTTGAAGTCAGGAGACAAGTTCCTATTCCAGTTATACCACTTACAGCCTATGTGATCCTGGGCATGTCCAGTCTTCAGTAAAATGAGTCAAGGGTTTAACATTTACAAGTCTATGTTTAGTATTGTCAAAGATCTCTCTCTGTCTCTCTCTCTTTTGGTGCTAGTCGTAAAGCTTGAATTCAGGTCCTGGGCTCTGTCCTTGAGCTTTTTGCTCAAGGCTAGTGCTCTACTATTTGAGCCACAGCGCCATTTAACAGCATTTTTATTGTTTAATTGGAGTTAAGAGTCTCATGGACTTTCCTACCCATTAGATTCAAACTATGATCCTAGGATCTCAGCTTCCTGAATAGCTAAGATTATAGGTGTGAGCCACTAGTACCCAGGTTATTTCTATCTTCTTAGATGCAATAATCCACCCAGTCATACCCTCTTCCTTCCATAATATAAATTCCTGCTTTGGCAAAGCCACTAGTACTCGGCTTCCAGAAATCTTTTTTTTTTTTTTCTTGGGTCCGGTCGTGGGGCCTGAACTCTGGGCCTTGGTGCTGTCCCTCAGCTCTTCAGCTCAAGGCTAGCACTCTACCACTTGAGCCACACTGCCACTTCCGGCTTTTTTCTTTTTTGCTTATGTGGTGCTGAGGAATCGAACCCAGGGCCTCAGGCATGCAAGGCAAGCACTCTACCACTGAGCCATCTTCCCAGCCCCATGCTTCCAGAAATCTTAAAGTCTGAACATTTTACCTAATCTCCAAGGATAGTACCTTTAAATGGCAACCTTACACGCCTTTTTTTCCCCCCCTAGTCGTAGGGCTTGTACTCTGGGCCTAGGCACTATCCCTCAGGTCTTCAGCTCAAGGCTAGTGCTCTACTACTTGAGCCACAGTGCCACTTCCAGTATTTTTTGTTTATGTGGTGCTGAGGAATCAAACCTAGGAGCTCATGCATACAAGGTAAGCACTCTACCACTGAGCCACATTCCTAGCCCCTACAAGCCTTTTTTCTTTAGGGAAGTAATTATTTTCCCAGATCTGCAACTGCAGACTGAGAAAATAGCTTGTGCTATATTACCTGCATTTAAATGAATATGAATAGGGGGTAGGAAGGTGGCTCAGTGGTACAGCACTTGCCTTGTATGCCTGAGGCCCTGGGTTCGATTCCTCAGCACAACATAAGCAAAAAGAAAAAAGCCGGAAATGGCGCTGTGGCTCAAGTGGTAGAGCGCTAGCCTTGAGCTGAAGTGCTGAGGGACAGCGCCCAGGTCCAGAGTTCAAGCCCATGACCGGACCAAAAAAAAGAATACGAATAACAGATACGACATTTTTACAAATATACAAAGAGTTGGCCTATCTAGAGTTATAGGTAGCATCCATATGCAATATAGTAAAACATATGTTTTACTATAACCCTAACTACTTAGGAGGTTAAGATCTACCAGACTATGGCTAGAACTCTAAAATACCCCAACAAAATGCCAGACTGGAGGCATAGCTCAAGTGGTAGAGTGCTAGCAGTGAGAAAGAGCCTGTGTGAGGAGGCCCAGAGTTCAAGCCCCAGTAGACCAGAAAACAACCACCAAATATATGCTTTTATAAAAAGATGGAAGCCAGGCACCAGTGGCTTACACCTGTAATCCTAGCTACTCAGGAGGCTGAGATCTGAGGATCTCAGTTCAAAGCCAGCCCAGGCAGTAATGTCAACAAGATTTTTTGTGTGTGTATGCCAGTCCTGGGGCTTAAACTCAGGGCCTGGGCGCTGTCCCTGAGCTGCTTTTGCTCAAGCACCTGAGAACTCTACTACTTGAGCCACAGTTCTACTTCCAGCTTTTTTTGTGTGTGTATGCAGTACTTAGGAATCGAACCCAGGTCTTCGTTCATACTAGGCAAGCACTCTACCACTAAGCCACCTTCGCAGCCTATCTACAAGATTCTTATCTCGAATTAACCATCAGAAAAACCAAAAGCAGAGCTGTGGCTCAAAGTGGTAAAGTACTAGCCTGAGCTCAGGGACAGCACCCAAGCCCCAAGCTCAATCCCCACATGCACAAAAAAAAAAAGAAGTAGAAACACTATATTGCTAATTCCTATTACTGTAAATAGTTGGTACAATACTATACCAGCCATCATTTCATCTATTTAGAAAATGTTATAACCATCGAGCGCTGGTGGCTCATGCCTGTAATCCTAGCTACTCAGAAGGCTGAGATCTGAGGATCACAGTTCAAAGCCAGCTCGGGCAGGAAAGTCCATGAGACTCTTTTTGGTCGGTCGTGGGGCTTGAACTCTGGGCTTGGGCGCTGTCCCTGGGCTCTTCAGCTCAAGGTGAGCGCTCTATTGCTTGAGCACAGCATCACTTCCAGTTTTCTAGTAGTTTATTGAAGATAAGAGTCTCATGGATGTTCCTGCCCGGGCTGGCTTTGAACTGTGATCCTCAGATCTCAGCCTCCTGAGTAGCTAGGATTACAAGCGTGAGCCACCAATGCCCGGTTTCCGTGAGACCAGAAAACAGGAAGTGGCGCTGTGGCTCAAGTGGAAGAGCACTTCCTTGAGCTAAAGAGCTGAGGGACAGTGCCCAGGCCCAGAGTTCAAGCCCCACGATAGAAAGAAAGAAAGAAAGAAAGAAAGAAAGAAAGAAAGAAAGAAAGAAAGAAAGAAAGAAAGAAAGAAAGAAAGAAAGAAAGAAAGGAAGGAAGGAAGGAAGGAAGGAAGGAAGGAAGGAAGGAAGGAAGGAAGGAAGGAAGGAAGGAAGGAAGGAAAGAAAGACAGAAAGAAAGAAAGAAAGGAAGGAAGGAAGACAGAAAGAAAGAAAGAAAGACAAAGAAAGAAAGAAAGAAAGAAAGAAAGAAAGAAAGAAAGAAAGAAAGAAAGAAAGAAAGAAAGAAAGAAAGAAAGAAAGAAAAAGGAAGAAAGGAAGGAAGGAAGGAAGGAGGGAAGGAAGGAAGGAAGGAAGGAAGGAAAGATTACAACCTTTAGATAATTACAAAACAACCTAACAATGTATGTGGAAACTACAAACTTTTTCCTAATTACTTAAAGTATTGATTCATCCTTTACTTTTGACACATCTTAACCAGACCAACAGGTTTCATATGACTGTTTAAGTAATCTCTACAGTAATTTCATTCCACAGACTAGCTTGACACTAAAATGACAACAACCCAAACTGAATGAAGTTGAAAGACTAACAACAGATCAAATTGATTACTGGGAAGAATTACAGAGACCATGTGCAAATTACAACATTGATTCTCACTAGAGTTATAGTCCTTTAAAAAAAAAAAAAGCCAGCAGTAGAGCACATGATTGAAACGCAAGAAGCCTGGGGTCAATCTCCACAACAGAAAACCGAGCTACCTATACTTGCTGAGTAAAAGTGAATGGCACAACTAATTATAGTTGGTCTTTCTGTCTTACACATGAACATAAATCTAGTAAGCTCTATCATAAAATCATTATGGGGTGGGCTAAAGGTATAAAGTACTTTCCTAGCATGCACAAGGTCCTGGACTCTACCCCAGCATAACACACATACACACACACACACACACACACACACACACACACACACACACACACACACACACACACACACACACACACACACACACACACACACACACACACACACAAAGGAAAATGATAAATATCCCCTCAAATATTTGAGACCATCCAAACAGTGATGAAAGTAGTTATTATTGTTCCTTTAGAAATTCAGAGCTGCTGGGAAGATGGCTCAGTGGTAGAGTGCTTGCCTCACAAGCCTAAGGCCCTGGGTTCAATTCCTCAGTACCACATAAACAGAAAAAGCTGGAAGCGGCGCTGTGGCTCAAGTGGTAGAGCATTAGCCTGGAGCTGAGGGACAGCACCCAGGCCCAGAGTTCAAGCCCCATGGACCAAACAAGAAAGGAAGGAAGGAAGGAAGGAAGGAAGGAAGGAAGGAAGGAAGGAAGGAAGGAAGGAAGGAAGGAAGGAAAGAAAGAGAGAAAGAGAGAAAGAAATTCAGAGTTGGGAATGTAGCTAAATGGTAGATCACTGGGCTCCATCCACAGCACTGCAAACAAGCAAAAAGCAATCCAAAGAGTATTCATTCATTAATTTAACAGTGTGGATCAAGGTTTCAAAACATTGGCATTCTGACATTTAGGGCCACAGAACTCTTTGCTGGGGGGGGGGGGGGGCTGGGGGGGGGGGCAGGTGGAGAAGGGCACTATAGGATATTTTACAGTCTCCCTGGCCTGTTCCCACTAGATACCAAGATATCTAAACAATGTTCCCTATAGGTCATGACATCCCAAAATGTCTCCAACCATTTCTAAAATCTCATAGGTATAAACACACTGGGTTATGAACCAGCCTCAATGCTCATCCTTACTGTCTATAGAAGTCCCAAAAGCAAAATAACCAAAGTTATAAAAACACTTTATGAAGCAAATTGTATGACTCATGGTAGAATTATGACCTGAGTTTTCCGTCCTCTTTAGAAATACCACAGAGCAAGAACAACATACCCAAAAAGAGAGGCATGCCATTTTCATGCCTGTCTTTTCTGGCAGTCACTGAAGTTCCTAAAGCAAGCCAAGGAAAAACTATCATACACCACGATAAGTATACCAAAACCTCTCCCAACTCTCATGCACTGGTCATGACTCTCTTTGGTGCTGGGGGAATAGGAATTAATATATTCCATTTGGGCTTAGGCAGTAAATGTGCCAGTAGATAACATATTTTTACTAAAAATACTACTTAAATTCAATTAACCAGAGGAAAACCTTTTAATTAATTGAAGAGTTTAGGAGGAAGATTTCTTTCCAGTTTATCTCTCATAGAAAATCTTGTGCCTTAGCACAAAATGCTGAACAAAATCACATTTTTTCCATTGACAGAATTTCGTAGTGCCTCACAGGTTTATGAAGATCAACTATGACCAAGGAGTATTTAATATTCAGGATAATGCAGGGACAGGATCAAGTTTAAAAATGACTCCTGAAAGTAGTATATGCTCCTGAAGTCCCAGCTACTCAAGATGCTGAGACAGGAGGTCAGGAGGCCAGAAGTTTTTTTTTGTTTGTTTTTTGGTGGTCGTGGGGCTTGAACTCTGGGCCTGGGCACTGTCCCTGAGCTCTTCAGCTCAAGGCTAGCACTCTACCACTTGAGCCACAGTGCCACTTCTGGCCTTTTCTGTTTATGTGGTGCTGAGGAATCGAACCCAGGGTCTCATGCATGTGAGACAAGCACTCTACCACTGAGCTACCTTCCCAGCTCCAGGCCAGAAGTTTAAGGTAAGCTTGGACAACATTGGATGACCCCCACTTCAAAAAAAAATAAAATAAACTTAAAAATAGATATAAATGATGTCAAACTATACAACAGGTACAGGTGAAAAATAAACTTCTTTTTCAGGGACCAGGGTTTCAACTCAGGGTCTCATGCCTGCTTGGTTTTATTACTTAGGGCTGGCACTCTAATACTTAAGTCAAATCTTCAGCCCATTTTTTTGGTTAGCCATGTAGTCCTGAGAACTTTTCTGGCCAAACTAACTTCAAACCAAGACCCTCCAGATCTCAGCTTCCTGAGTAGCTAGCACTACTGGCACCAGCCACCTGGTACCCAGATGAGGAGGAAAAAAAAAAAAAGCTTGCCTGCTATACTAATAAAACTTATCTCCTAATTTATAATACTTTAGCGATAAAATATAGCTACCATGTTCTCACACTCAACATAAATGCAAACAAAAAGCATTTCAAAATTCTGCTCAAGGGCTGGGAAGGTGGCTCAGTGGTAGAGTGTTTGCCTTGCATGCATGAGGCTTTGGGTTCAATTCCTCAGCACCACATAAGCAGAAAAACCCCAGAAGTGGCACTGTGGCTCAAGTGGTAGAGCACTAGCCTTGAGCTGAAGAGCTAAGGGACAGAGCCCAGACCCAGAGTTCAGGCCCCACGACTAACCAAAAAAAAAAAAAAAATCTGCTCAAAACAGCAATATCCCTCAGGAGGGTAAGGGGGGATGCAGAAATGGGAAGGACAAAGGGTAAACAAATGCAGCAGCAGTACTCACTAGACACTATGTTGAAAATGAATTGTGGGGAGAGATGGAAAAAATTGGAAGAGAGCAAGGGAAGGGGTGACACTGTCCAAAAAGAAACGAACTCAGTATCTGACTTATGTTAACTGTAATCCCCATGCATATCACCTTTATAATAACAATTAAAATTTTTTTAATAAAAAAAGAGCAATATCGAGATGTTGAAAACGAACAACTTGTGGGGAGGAAAGAGTTGGGGAGGTGAGGAGGGAAGGGATGGTAAGGGAAAACAAAGGAGGAGGTAACAATGCTTGATAGGAAATGTACTTGTTACCTTACTCATGTAACTGTAACCCCTCTGTACAGTATTTTTACAATAAAAAACATAAAGAGCAATATCTTCTCAACATAGATACTTAGCAAATTTTATTTCTCATAAGTCAATCCAAACATCAGTAATAACTAAGCCAGGCACCAGTGGCTCACACCTGTAATCCTAGCTACTCAGGAGGCCGAGATCTGAGGATCAAAGTTCAAAGCCAGCCCAGGCAGGAAAATCCATGAGACTTTTTTTTTTTTTTTTGGGGGGGGGGGGGGTCCAGTCATGGGGCCTGAACTTCTGGGCCTGGGCGCTGTCCCTCAGCTCTTCAGCTCAAGGATAGCGCTCTACCACTTGAGCACAGGGCCACTTCTGGCTTTTTTTCTTTTTGCTTACATGGTGCTGGGGAATCGAACCCAGGACCTCAGGCATGCAAGGCAAGCACTCTACCACTGAGCCACCTTCCAAGCCCTGTGAGACTCTTATCTCCAATAAACCACTCCAAAAACTGGAAGTGGTGCAGTGGCTCAAATGGTAGAGCGCTAGCCTTGATCTAAAGGGCTGAACACAGGCCCAGAGTTCAAGCCCCATCCAACAAACAAACCAAAACCAAATGTCAGTAATCACCTATAGGGCAATTTGATTATAGAGAAGTATGGCAAAGCAGAATTACTGCAAAATGTTTTGGGTTTTTTGTTGTCAGTCATGGGGCTTGAACTCTGGGCTTGAGGGCTGTCCCTCAGCTCTTCGGCTCAAGGCAAATGCTCTACTACTTGAGCTACAGCGCCACTTCTGGTTTTCTGGTGGTTTATTGGAGACAAGAGTTTCACGGACTTTCCTGCTGGGGCTGGCTTTGAACCTAGATCCTCAGATCTCAGCCTCCTGAGTAGCTAGGATTTCAGGCATGAGCCACCGGTGCCCAGCTGCAAAATATTTTTTTTTGAAAATATTTTTTTATACTGTTTCCTGGTCCCTGAATAGAATTAAAACAGAATTGATGACCCCAGCACAGGCAGGTTTTCAAAGTTCCTGGGAACCAGACTGGTGGTTCACACCACTAAATCAGAGTACTTGGGAGGATGAGGCAGAAAGATCTTCTGATCCAAGCCAGCCTGGCTATATAGCAATACCAGCTCAAAAATAAATAAATGAAGCCAAAAGAAAAACACAAGAGCCTCTGGGCAATTCTAATGTATCACAGCTCTAAAGAAACTGAATGATTGTTTTTCTTTATGATTTCTCCTCACATTTTCCCCTCACTAATTCTTAGTATGCCCCTAACAATCTCAAAGACAACTTTGGAAATTATTTTAATATTCAGACAAACTTTTAAGATGTAGATAAAATATTGAATACTTTATATGAAACTCAAGGCCATAAAGAAGTTTAATAGACATGCAAGTTATTACAGATAAATCCTTAAATAGTTCTCAAAGAAGTTCACACACATCTAGGATTCCCTAAGGTATTTTATGAAAATCTTAAAAAGAATGTGTGATCAGTCTACTTATGACTACCTTAAGGAGACTGGGGAGGTGGAAAATTTGTATTTCTTGTTCATACAACTCTATTTCATTTTTGTTTTTGTTTGGGTTGGAGGGTTGAAAGAAGAGGGTAGGATAAGGCAGATTCTCTATGTAGCCAGGCTGGCCTCTAACTCTTGATCCTCCTTAACTGAGTCTCTCTAGGGCTGGGTGTTAGGATTATAGACATGAAACACCAACACCACACTGAGCTCTATTATTTCCTTTTAAGTAATTAGTGTTACTATAACTTTTTCTATAAATGCCACCTCCCTCAAAGAAAAATGCACGTTAAACTGAAGAAAATTAACTTTGTGCCAGTTCTGGGGCTTGAACTCAGGGCCTGGGAGCTGTACCTGAGCCATTTTGCTCCAGGCTAGCGCTTTGTCACTTCAGCCACAGCACCATTTCTAATTTTTCTGTGTTAATTGGAGGTAAGAGTCTGAAGGACTTTACTGTCCTGGGTGGCTTTGAACTACAATACTCAGATCTCAGCCTCCTGAGTAGAATTAACCACCAGCCCCCAGAGAAAACTTTTTTCTTCTTTTTATTTTATTTATTTATTTTTTGGAGATCTCAGCCTCCTGAGTAGAATTAACCACCAGCCCCCAGAGAAAACTTTTTTCTTCTTTTTATTTTATTTATTTATTTTTTGGCCGGTCCTGGGGCTTAAATTCACAGCCTGGGCACTGTCCCTGAGGCTCTGTGCTCAAAGCTAGCACTCTACCACTTGAGCCACAGCGCCACTTCTGGTTTTTTCTGTTTATGTGATATTGAGGAATTGAACCCAGGGCTTCAAGCACTCTAAGCCACATTCCCAATCCAAAAAAACTGACTTTTAAAAAGGGTTTGTTCTTGGTGGATAGAACTCATGAATGCAGCATACTGGGTTCAGTCTCTACACCTCAAACAAAAATAAACAGGCCTTCCTGAAAAGTTAAAAAAAAAAAATTCTAGCACCTATCATTTAAGCTATTTTCTTTTTCTTTAAACTTTGATTACAGGAGAGAGTAAAGCCATAACTAATAAACAACAACAAAAAAAAAACAACCATGCTGGACTAGCCTAGAGATCTTACTTAGATCTCTCCCAATCAAATGTTTCCTTTACAGGTGTGAACACAGCAACAGGAATTTCTACAGTACAAGCTAATGTCTGTGGAAATTCGAAAAAAAAGTTTGAATTTTCAGTACAATATCTTGCCATGTCAAATACTTGGCACAGGTTAGAACTTGGCAGGTTTTGCTTAAGTCGGCTTCTCCAATTATCAGAAGGAAAAAAAAATACAGCCCGTTAGTTTTCCACAAAACTATTCCATCCTCTTTGTATTTAAATTCGAGGGCTTAGCAGATTCTGGAAACACAGTTCACCTTTTTGCTTTTAGATTTCCGAAGAGAAACTTCGCGCAATAAGCAAGAACAGGACATCGAGAATAAAAAGCCGGGAACCCTCGACGTGAATTTATAAGGATGCCCTATTTGATTTTCATTGAGGTTTTTTTTTTTTAAACCACAGTTTATGCTTTCAAGAACCCAAAAGGACAACGTCCACGTTCTCCGAACTACTCGAAGAATTTGCTTAAACGTGGTATTAGGCCAATGCTTTTTCTCTTCAAGCGTGGTCTGAAAATGGACTTTCCAAAATACTTGTCGGTGCCTCAAGGTCGTCAAGATAAACATAAAACTTCAACTCTATCCCAGCCCCGCAGGACTGGCCGCCAAGGCATCCTTCCCCGCCAGCCGAGCCCTTCCGTCCCGGTTTGGCGACGGGGACTTGGCCGCCGCCACTGCCGCCCGCGACACCCGCGACACCCGGCCCCGCGCAGGGCGGGGCTCGAAACCGCAGGGACACCGGGTTCCCCCCGCAGACCACCGGGCCCCGGGGGCGCGGGCGGCCTGCCCCGGCGCGAGGGCCCCGCCAGGAGCCCCCCCAGCCTCGATTCACGAGCGAGGGATCCGGGTTCCAGCGCCAGGAAGAGCAGAGAGCGGCAGGGAACCAAAGCAGGGAAGGCGTCGGGGGCGACCACGGAGCGGGTCGGGGAGTGGGGGGAAGCGGACGCCTCACCTGCTCCTCTCGAGGCCGCCACTACAGGTCGCTGAGGGGACAACATGGAGCCTCTGCCTTCAGCAGAAGGGGCGCAGAGAGGGGCGGGCTGAGGCGGGCGGGAACCGGGCCCTGGAGGCGGGAAACGGGCGTGGCCTGAGCTCTGGAAGAAACTTGGGGAGAAGGAGGGGCTTCGCGGAGCTGCCACCACT
This sequence comes from Dipodomys spectabilis, assembly GCF_019054845.1. NCBI lineage: Eukaryota > Metazoa > Chordata > Mammalia > Rodentia > Heteromyidae > Dipodomys > Dipodomys spectabilis. Next base: position 9,244,439 of record NW_024870707.1, read on the forward strand.
GGAGAACCGGGGACGTGTGGACGCGACTTGACAGGCGGCACGGGGCGGGAAAACGCACGCGGCCAGGTCCCGCCACCGCACCGCCGAGTACGCACGCGCAGGCTACCTGTAGCAGTGTACTGGAGGCTCCAGTCCGCTGGGAATTGTAGTCCGGAGCTTTCAGGGCGTGGCCCGCGGCCCTCATTCTGCTCACTCATCCGGGGCGGGGAGGGGGTGGGGCTGAGTGGGATGGGCGAGGGTGTCACGCTACTGAACTACAACTCCCACAAGGCCGTGCGGGGAAGGGAGCGGGAAAGGAGGGACTCTTCCTGCAAAAGACTCCGCCCGGTGCCTAGCGTAAAGACCAGGCCCGGGCGGAGGCCGGGGGAGGCTCTTTCCGCGAACCCCCAAACCACCAACGCTAGCCGAAATCTCAGATAGGCGACAGGAAGAAGGCTTCAATCCCGGATGACGTGAACGTTTTTGATGATTTTGACTTCACAAGGACCGGCAGCCCTGACTTCATTACCATCCTTATCATCGTTGCCTCCTTTTCCTGACTCATGTCAATGCCTTATGTTCACTATCACCGCTGAGATAGATAATGTGGGGTGGTGTACACCTGTAATCTCAGCAATGGGGATACCGAGGTAAAAAGGATCGAGAGTTCAAGGCCAGTCTAAACTACACTGCAAGTTGAAAGCCAGCCTGAACTATGTAGCCAGCTTCTCTCTCTCTCCCTCTCTCTCTCCCCCCTTCCCTCTCTCTCTCTCTCTCTCTCTGTCCCTCTCTCTCCCCCTTCCCTCCTTCTCTGTCTCCCTCCCTTTATTTCTCTCTCCTCCCTTTCTCTCTTTCTTCCTCCCTCCCAACCTCCCTCATCTTTTGTAAACCTCAAGCTTACCCAGAACCTTATTTAGAAACTGTTTTTTCGAACATTCCCAAACTGAAGGACAAGAATAGTACAAAATGAAGTTCTCTGAAAAAGATTTTACTGATACTTCATACAAAAAAGGGGAAGGTATCACTTGCCACTATAGAAAAATGATTTGGGGATGAGGATAGTTTTTGGGTATAAGTACCTGGTGGAAATTATGGGTAACTAAAACATCCCAGGGCCAACACTACATTACTATGACCTCATTCACTCAACAAATGATTGTACTTTCTTCCTTCAGCCTCAACTTGGAACTATTACAGCCTACAGCCTAACCTGAATCTCATTCAGCTACCTTGAGCCCTTGAGCTATTTTTTTTTTAACTTCCTAAGTGATTGGCCGGAGGTAGAAAAGTAGAAGTAATTCTGCCTTATCCTATCTAAAGAGAACTTGTTTTAGTCCCATCTCCCCACCCCCACCATCACCGCCTGGCTTTCTGATTATCCTAACACTCTGCAAGATTGTTTGGGAAATCTATGCCAGGCATTGGTGGCTCATACCTGCAATCCTAGTTATTCAGGAGGCTGAGATCTGAGGCTCATAACTTGAAGCCAGCCCAGGCAGGAAAGTCTATGAGGCTCTTACCTTCAATTAACCAACAACAAAAGCCAGAAGTGGAGTTCAAGCCCTAGGATGAGAATAAATAACTTTTTTTGGTCAGTTGTGGGGCTTGAACTTGGCCTAGGTGCTGTCCCTAAGCATCTTTGTGCTACCACTTGAACCACAGCACCACTTCTGAGTTTTGAGTGGTTTATTGGAGATAAGAGTCTCTTGGGGAGTTTTTCTAGCACTGGCTTCAAGTCACAATCCTTAGATCTCCGCCTCCTGAGTAGCTGGGATTATAGGCGTGAGCCACTGGCACCCAGCAAATAAATAAATTTTTAAAAATTAAATCTAGGTCAGATCTAGGCCAACTAGAGACAACAAGAAACTAGAGAAGTGAATGAACATCAAGGCAAGAGGTTATTACTGTGTAGAAAGCATTAGGAAATTACACAAATACAGGGCATGCTCTAAAAGAAAGGCCAAAGGCCAATGACTTGACATAATTACAACTCATTGTATAAGAATTTGAAATTGGGCCGGGCGCTGGTGGCTCACACCTGTAATCCTAGCTACTCAGGAGGCTGAGATCTGAGGATCTCGGTTCAAAGCAAGCCCGGGCAGGAGAGACCGTGAGACTCCTATCTCCAATAAACCACCAGAAAACCGGAAGTGGCGCTGTAGCTCAAGTGGTAGAGCGCTCGCCTTGAGCTGAAGAGCTGAGGGACAGCGCCCAGGCCCAGAGTTCAAGCCCCACGGCCGACCAAAAAAAAAAAAAAGGATTTGAAATTGGGGGGCTGGGAAGGTGGCTCAGTGGTAGAGCGCTTGCCTTGCATGCCTGAGGCCCTGGGTTCGATTCCTCAGCACCACATAAGAAAAAAGCCGGAAGTGGCGCTGTGGCTCAAGTGGTAGAGCACTAGCCTTGAGCTGAAGAGTTGAGGGACAGCACCCAGGCCCAGAGTTCAGCCCCCACGACTGGACCCAAAAAGAAAAAAAAAAAAAAAGAATTTGAAATTGGGGCTGGGAAGTTGGCTCAGTGGTAGAGTACTTAACTTGCATGCATGCAGCCCTAGGTTCAATTCCTCAGCACCAAATAAGCAGAAAAAACCTGGAAGTGGCACTGTGGCTCAAGTGGTAGGGCGCTAACCTTGAGCTGAAGAGCTGAGGGACAGCGCCCAGGCCCAGAGTTCAGCCTCTATGACCAACAAAAAAAAAAAAAAAAGAAGGGCTGGGAAAGTGGCTCAGTGGTAGAGTGCTTGCTTTGCATTCATGAGGCCCTGGGTTTGATTCCTCAGCACCACATAAGTGGTGCTGTGGCTCAAATGGTAGAGCGCTAGCCTTGAGCTGAAGAGCTGAGGGACAGTGCCCAGGCCCAGACCTCAGGCCCCATGACAGCAAAAAAAAAAAAAAAAAAAAGAATGTGAAATTGCTCACATATCCCAGCATTCTCTATTCTCCTTCTCTGCACTACAGTTCTCCATGAGACATTTTCTGTGTGTGTGTGTGTGTGTGTGTGTGTGTGTGTGTGTTTGCATGCATGCATGGGCTTGCACACGTGTGGCAGTCCTAGGGCTTGAACTCAGGGCCTGGGCACTGTCCTGAACTTCCACACTCCAAGCTAGTTCTCTACCACTTGAAAACAGCTCACTTCAGGCTAGTTCTCTTGAGCCACAGCCCCACCTCTGGCTTTTTTTTTTTTTTGCCAGTCGTGGGCCTGAATTCTGGGCCTGGGCGCTGTCCCTCAGCTCTTTAGCTCATGGCTAGCACTCTACCACTTGAGCCATAGCACCACTTCTGGCTTTTTCTGCTTATGTGGTGCTGTGCTGAGGAATCGAACCCAGGGCCTCATGCATGCAAGGCAAGTGCTCTACCATTGAGCCACCTTCCCAGCCCTTTTTTTTTTTTTTTTGTCAATCATGGGGCTTGAACTCTGGGCCTGAGGGCTGTCCCTCAGCTCTTCAGCTCAAGGCTAGTGCTCACTTGAGCTACAGCGACAATTCTGGTTTCTGGTGGTTTATTGGAGATAAGAGCTTCAGGACACCCGAGCTGGCTTTGAACCATGGTCCTCAGATCTCAGCCTCCTGAGTACTAGGATTACAGGTATGAGCCACCGGCGCCCGGCCCTCTGGCTTTTTTTTTTTTGGGTGGGGGTCCAGTCGTGGGCCTGAACTCTGGGCCTGGGCGCTGTCCCTCAGCTCTTCAGTTCAAGGCTAGCGCTCTACCATTTGAGCCACAGCGCCACTTCCGGCTTTTTTCTTTTTGCTTATGTGGTGCTGAGGAATCGAACCCAGGGCCTCATGCATGCGAGGCAAGCACTCTACCACTGAGCCACCTTCCCAGCCCCCTCTGGCTTTTTTGATAGTTACAAGAGTCTCACAAACTTTCCTGTCTGGGCTGGCTTTGAGCTGCAATCATCAGATCCCAACCTTCTGAGTAGCTAAGATTACAGGTGTAAGCCACTGGCACCTGGTTTCTCCATGAGACGTTTTACCATCTGACTTAAGAGTTTAGGTTTCCTCTCTCCCCACTAACATGTAAATTCTAAATGGAAAAGAATTATTATCTGTTTTGAATAAAACAGCTATATACCCATAGCCTTAGTGTCCACAGATAGTAGAGACTAAAATTTCTTCTGAATTGATAGATGAAGAAGTATGGGGGCTGGTAATATGGCTTAGCAGCACAGTGATTGTCTAGCATGCATCTAGCTCTGGGTTCTATTCCTCAGTACCACATAAACAGAAAAGGCCAGAAGTGATGCTGTGACTCAAGTGGTAGAGCACTAGCCTTGAGCACAGAGAGGCTCAAGGACAGTGCTTAGGCCCTGAATTCAAGCTCCAGGACCAGCAAAAAACAAACAAATGAAGAAGTGTTAAATCTAACTACTTTTTCTTTTTTTTGGGGGGGGGCCGGTCGTGGCACCCAAACTCTGGGCCTGGGCTCTGTCCCTCAGCTCTTCAGCTCAAGGCTAGCAGTCTACCACTTGAGCCACAGCACCACTTCCGGCTTTTTAGTTTTTTTGCTTATGTGGTGCTGAGGAATCAAACCCAGGGCCTCATGCATGCAAGGCAAGCACTCTACCACTGAGCCACTTTCCCACCCCAAATAACTAACTTTTTCTATGGAACAATCCTCTCTGTTCTATGTTAAGGACTCCCAATAAAGCTGCACTGAAATCCATCCCATTGGGAAGTAAAGAGAAAATACTGGCATTATAGCAGTCTTGGCAGAACATCCTCAATGTCACAAGGGGCATCAGCCTTCCTCATACCTGGAAGAAGCTTGTAGCATTTGAAACAATATATTACCTTTTAGATGGATTTTAGGATTAGTCACAGCTTAGAAAGCAACCCCCTCCCACATGAGAAACATATTTTACTGTTTTTACTTATTTTCAAGTATCCAGAATCATCACAACAAAGGACATTTAAAATGCTAAATATTGATTAAATTGATTATAGCTGCCTTCAGCCATCTCATTTTGAATTGGATTCCATGGCATGACCAGGGATTGATCTGTCCTTGTGTTCTACTAAGAGGTGACACATAGACACATTTGAATGGGTAAAACTATTGGCTTTGGGTCAGACTAACCTGGAAATGAATTTTGACTCTAATGCTCATTAGCTGTACAAGCTTGGATGAGTTAATTAGTCTCTGCTTCGTCATTCACAAAATACAAATACCCACAAAATTGCACTGATGACTTATGTGTGGATAATGCTGAATAGTTATCGTCATGTTCATGTGGCAAAACAAAGCCATAAATAGTCAAACTTCATATTTTATAAAGCACCAAATAGCAAAATTATTTTCTACAATGATGCCCACTGTGACTCAGGTTCCAAAGCTTTCCAAAAACAGAACATTTATGTCCCAGGCACTGTGCTAGGCAATAATGAATCTGCATAAAACACATTCCTGTCCTTCCAAAGACTCAATGTCTTATAACAAGTAAATATCACTCCCCATGATTGTACTGGGACAAAACAACTTAGAACAGAAGTTATCTCCCTGGACACCATTTAAACATCTACCTACAGTTTAGGGTGTACTAGAGCACGTGCATAGCATGAATAAGGCCCTGTGTCTTACCCCTAGCCTGTGGTTCAAGTGACAGAGTACTATCCTTGAGTGAAAAAGCTAAGGGAAAGGCCCAGGCCATAAGTTCAAGCCCAAGGACGGGCACCAAAAAAAAAAAAAAAAAAAAAAGGTGCACTCTCTTATACCAGCAGTTCTTTATGCATCCTGTGTTTATAGATTGCATCAACAGGCCACATGGAATGTTCAGTAGAGTTTTATGAAAGTACATTCTATGATGAAATTGCCTAATGATAGAGTTCTCAAAACATATCCCTATCATTAATTGACTCATCAGTGTATATACACTATTGATTTATTTATATTGGTGCTAAGGATCAAATTAGGACCTTCTGCATGCTAAAAAAAAAAAAGCACTCTAACATTGAGCTAGACACCAGATCTATATGTTGTATGTATATGTTTGTATGTATGTAAATTACATGTAAATGTATTTTTTGGGTGTTTTTGTTTTTGTTTTTGCCAATCCTGGGGCTTGAACTCAGGGCCTAAGCAAGCACTGTCCCTGAGCTTTTTTTGCTCACTTAAGCCACAGTGCCACTTCTGGCTTTTTCTGTTTATGTAATGCTGAGGAATTGAACCCAAGGCTTCACGCATGCAAGGCAAGCACTCTACCACTAAGCCACATTCCCAGCCCCTATTCTTTTGTTTTTTAGAAGGATTGTACTATATAGCCTAGGCTGGTCTTGAAGTCACAGTCCTGCATCAGGTCTCTGGAGTGTTGTGCTTACAGGTCTGCACCATGATGTCAAGCCTCTCATTTTTTATTTTTGTCAACCATGGGGCTTGAACTCAGGGTCTGGGCTCTGTCCCCGGGCTCTTTTGCTCAAAGCTAGCAGTCTATCACTTTGAGCCTCAGTGCTACTTCTGGTTTTCTAGTTGTTAATTGGAGATAAGAGTCTATGAGTGCCATTGACTCTTTTTTTTTTTTTTTGGTCCAGTTGTGGGGCCTGAACTCTGGGCCTGGGCGCTGTCCCTCAGCTCTTCAGCTCAAGGCTAACGCTCTACCACTTGAGCCACAGCGGCACTTCCGGCTTTTGTTTTCCTGCTTATGTGGTACTGAGGAATCGAACCCAGGGCCTCATGCATACAAGGCAAGTGCTCTACCACTGAGCCAACTTCCCAGCCCTGCCATAGACTTTTTTTTTTTTATTGTGAAAATACTGTACAGAGGGGTTACAATTATATGGGCAAGATAATGAGTACATTTCTTATCAAGCATTGTAGCCTCCTCCTTTGTTTCCCCTTCCCATCCCTTCCCATCCTTCCCCCCCATCCCTTGCCATAGACTCTTATCTCATGGACTCTTCTCAAAGTCAGCTGCCAGGGCTGGTATGTTTGTTTGTTTTTTTTTTTTGGTCAGTCCTGGGCTTGAATTCTGGGCCTGGGCACTCTCCCTGTGCTCTTCAGCTCAAGGCGAGTGCTCTACCACTTGAGCCACAGCGCCACTTCTGGTTTTTTAGTGGTTTATTGGAGATCAGAGTCTTCATGGACTTTCCTGCCCGGTCTAGCTTTGAACTGTGATCCTCAGATCTCAGCCTCCTGAGTAGCTAGGATTATAGATTTAAGCCACTGGTGCCCAGCCAGGGCTGGCTTTCTCAGATCTCTGTTCTCAGATCTCTACCTCCTGAGTAGCTAAGATTACAGGCATGAGCCACCAGTGCTCTGGTATTTGAGATTGAAACCAGGGCTTCAAACATGGGAAACAGTCAACCGCTATACTATATTCTCAACTGTACTCTCAACTAATTTAATTTTTCAATATATGTCCTTGTTTTCTAAAATGAAGAAGGAGTAGGGGCATAGCTCAGCAGTAGAACATGTGCTTATTATGACAAGGAAAAACACTGGGTTCAATCCCTAAAATAAAAACGTTGAGATGAGAAAATACCTGTCGAAATCCTAGTCCCAAAAAAGACAAGATAAACTGGGTGCTGTTGGCTCACGCCTGCCAGCTTAGCTACTCAGAAGGCTGAGATCTGAGAATCAGAATTTGAAGCCAGTGCAGGCAGAAAAAGTCTGTGAAAGTCTTATCTCCAGTAAACTACTCAGAAAAAGCTGGAAGTGGAGCTGTGGTTCAGGTGGTAGAGCATTAGTCTTGAGCACAAAATGGCTCAGGGACAGAGCCCAGACCCTGAGTTCAAGCCCCAGGATGGGCAAAAAAAAAAAGACAAGACATAGGAAGGAAAGGCCTGGTATAATATCTCAGCAGTAAAAGTTAAACTCCTGAGAAATAAGCTCCAGTGAGCACCTTCAAAATCTCTAGTGAATAGGAAAACGAACCCTTAAATATGTATTTTAATGTTTTTTTTTTCTTTCATGCATGTGTTTCTAACGCATTTATAAGATTATTTCTTTGTTGCTTTGTATGTCCCTCCCCCACAGTGTAACCCCCGCTTTCACTATATTTGATGTCAGTATAACTTGTGGAGGAGATGGGGACAAACAAGTCGTTTAAGGATTCAGGTGGACCTGTTGCAACAATGAGAAGTACAAAATGTCATGTCAAAAACGAGCTTTACAACGTCGGTGTGGGGGGGGGAAGGGGGGAAGGATTGGGTGGGGGGGAGGGGGGATGCTGGGAAGGGAGGTGAAGGGTAAACAAAGGAGGAGGCTGCAATGCTTGGTAAGAAATGTATGCATTATCCTGCCCATGTAATTGTAACCCCTCTGTACAGTATGTTCTCAAATAAAATAAAATTAAATTAAAAAAAAAAATCTCTAGTGAAGGATTGAAGGTGTAGCTCAGTTGGTAGAGTGGCAGCCAATGAGCAAAGTGTCAGGAACTGAGTTTGAGTTTGAGTTCTAGTCTTAGAACAACAACAACAACAAAAAGAACAAAAGTCCATGTGAAGGGGCTGGGAAGGTGGCTCAGTGGTAGAGCGCTTGCCTTGCATGCCAGAGGCCCTGGGTTCCATTCCTCAGCACCACATAAGCAAAAAGAAAAAAGCCGGAAGTGGTGCTGTGGCTCAAGTGGTAGAGCCCTAGCCTTGAGCTGAAGAGCTGAGGGACAGTGACCAGGCCCAGAGTTCAGGCCCCACGACCAGACCCCCCCCAAAAAAAAAAAAAAAAAAAAGTCCATGTGAAGCTGGGCACTGGTGGCTCCTATGTACAATCCTAACTACTCAAGAAGCTCAGATCTGAGGATCATGGTCTAAGACCAGCCTAAGACGCCGGGTGCTGGTGGCTCAAGCCTGTAATTCCAGCTACTCAGGAGGCTGAGATCTGAAGATCGCAGTTCAAAGCCACCGGGCAGGAAAGTCCGTGAAACTCTTATATCCAATAAACCGCCAGAAAACCGGAAGTGGTGCTGTAGCTCAAGTGGTAGAACACTAGCCTTGAGCTGAAGTGCTGAGGGACAGCTCAGGCCCAGAGTTCAAGCCCAAGACCAACAACAACAAAAAAAAAGCCTAAGAAAATAAATATGAAGGCTGGGAAGTTGGCTTAGTGGTAGAGTGCTTGCCTTGCATGCATGAGGCCCTGGGTTCCATTTCTTAGTACCACATAAGCAGAAAAAGCTGGAAGTGGCACTGTGGCTCAAGTGGTAGAACACTAGTCTTGAGCTGAAGAGCTGAGGGACAGCACCCAGGTACAGAGTTCAGACCCCACAACTGACGAAAGAAAGAAAGAGAGAAAATAAATATGAGCGTCTCTTTATCTCCAGTTAACCAGCAAAAAACCAGAAATGGAAGTATGATTCAAGTGTGCTTGTTCAAAAAGCCAAGTAGAAGCTTGAGCTTGAGGCCCTGAATTTCGAGCTCCAGTACCGCTCACGCACACACACACACAGATGTCATGTAAAGGAGCTCAAGAAACTAATCTCCCCCAAAATTAATAACACAATTAACAAATGGGCAAAGAAGTTAAATGGAGACTTCTCAGAAGAAGTAACAAATGCTCAACATCCCTGGCCATAAAAGAAATGTAAATCAAAACAATATCATGATTCCCTCATGCCCCAGTAAGATGGTCTAGTATTGATAATTCAAATAATACAAATGCAGGCAGGGATGTGGGGGGAAAGGAGCCCTATTAAACTGGTGATGGAAATGTAAACTAGTACAACCACTCTGGAAGATGGTTTGAAGATTCCTCAAAAAACTAAACACAGAACTTTCCTATGGTCCAGCTATACCATACTTGGGCATTTACTTAGACCATTGCAAGTCAGGACATGGTAAAGACATTTGCACATCCATGTTCACTGCTGCACTATTCACAATTGCCAAATTATGGAAACAGCCCAGATGCTATACAACAAGTACGGTACATATACACAATGGAATTTTGCTCATCCATTAGAATATTATGTCATTTGCAGGGAAATGGATGGACCTAGAACAAATCATGCAAAATGAGGTAAGCGAAGATCAAAGAGACAAACAGAGCATGTTTTCTTATATGCAGACGCTAGATCTAAAATACAACTATGTATGATAACATAAACAGGGCACAATGCATTTACATACAAACAAACTGATTAAAGGACAGTATACTTCGGGAACAAGTCCAAAGGCAAAACATCTCAGAACAACTAGAGTGCTGTTTATCAAAATGAATAACAGGAAACAGAAATACATTTTGAGGGTGTGGGCAAAGGGAGGCACAGAAATGGAGGGAGAAAGGGTGAACAATTTCAGTCATATTCAATTTCCATTATGCAAAAATGAACTATGGAACTTAAGGGTAGGGCTAGGAGGGGGGAAATGAAGGAGAACCTAAAGGAAGGAGTGACATTGACCAAGAAAAATTGTACTCATAACCTGACTAATGGGATTACAACTCTTCCTTTGTACAGCTACTTAATAATAATAAAAAAAAAATGGGGCTGGGAAGGTGGCTCAGTGGTAGAGCGCTTGCCTTGCATGCATGAGGCCCTGGGTTCGATTCCTCAGCACCACATAAGCAAAAAAGAAAAAAGCCGGAAGTGGTGTTGTGGCTTAAGCGGTACAGCACTAGCCCTGAGCTGAAGAGCTGAGGGACAGCACCCAGGCCCAGAGTTCAGGCCCCACGACCGGACCCCCCCAAAAAAAGAAAATGTACTCATTACCTTGCCCATATAATTGTAACCCCTCTGTATGGTATTTTCACAATAAAAAATTTACAAAAAAATGAAAAGAAAAAGATGTCAGGTGAGCACACATAGGGGAAAGGCAGTCTCTTCAACAAATGGTGAGGATATACATATACATAGGAAGAAGAACGAAACTAGATCACTTCTGCTCATCATACATGGAAATCAATGCAGAATAGATCAAAGACCTAAATGAGATTACTACAAGAAAAGAAGGAATACGTAATCACCAAATATCAGGAAAATATAAATCAAAACCACAATGAGGGCTGGGAATGTTGCTTAGTGGTAGAGTGCTTGCCTAGCCTGCATGAAGCCCTTGGTTCAATTTCTCAGTATCATATAAACAGAAAAAAAGCCAGAAGTGGTGCTGTGGCTCAAGTAGTAGAGTGTTAGCCTTGAGCAAAAGAAGCTCAGGGGCAGGGCGTTGGTGGCTCACACCTGTAATCCTAGCTACCCAGGAGGCTGAGATCTGAGGATCACGGTTCAAAGCCAGCCCCAGCAGAAAAGTCCAAGAGACTCTTATCTCTAATTAACCACCAGAAAACCGGAAGTGGCACTATAGCCCAAAGCGGTAGAGTGCTCGCCTTGAGCTGAAGAGCACAAGGACAGCGCCCAAGCCCAGAATTCAAGCCCCAGGACCAACAAAAAAAAAAAAAAAGAAGAAGCTGCAGCTCAGGGATAGGGCTCAGGTTCTGAGTTCAAGCCTCAGGACTGACAGAAAAAAAAAAAAAAGGAATGCAAATCCGTACAGCCATTATGGAAAATATGGAAATTCCTTAAAAAAAAAAACTGCCTGGCACCTGTGGCTCACACCTGTAATCCAACTACTCAGGAGGCTGAGATCTGAGGATCACCGTTCAAAGCCAGCCTGGTCAGGAAGTCAGTGAGACTCTTTTTTTGTTGTTGTTGTTGGTTGTGGGTCTTGAACTCCGGGCCTGAACGCTGTCCCTCAGCTCTTTAGCTCAAGGCGAGTACTCTACCACTTGAGCTACAGTGCTACTTATGGCTTTCTGGTAGTTTATTGGAGATAAGGGTCTCATGGACTTTCCTGCCCGGGCTGGCTTTGAACCGCGATTCTCAGATCTCAGTCTCCTGAGTAGCTAGGATTACAGGTGTGAGCCACTGGCGACTGACCGTGAGACTCTTATCTTCAATAAACCACCAGAAAACTGGAAGTGGTGCTGTGACTCAAGTGGTAGAACACTTGCCTTGAACTGAAGAGCTGAGGGACAGGCCCAGAGTTCAAGCCCCATAACCTACCTAAACAATAACAACAACAACAAAAACTGAAAACAGAACTGTATTATGATCTAGCTATCTTACTATTGGCTATATATCGAAAGGATGCAAAATCTAAGACAGCTGCATTTCTATGGTTTGTGCTTGTTGTTATTATTATTATTTTATTATTTTTTGGTCTGGTCTTGGGGTGTGAACTCTGGGCCTGGGTGCTGTCCCTCAGCTCTTCAGCTCAAGGCTAGCGCTCTACCACTTGAGCCACAGCGCCACTTCCGGCTTTTTTCTTTTTGCTTATGTGGTGCTGAGGAATCGAACCCAGGGCCTCATGCATGCAAGGCAACATTCTACCACTGAGCCACCTTCCCAGCCCCTGGCTTCAAACTTTCTATTCAGCCCAGGCTAGTGTCACACTCAAGATCCTCCTGCCTCAGCCTCCCAGGTGCTGAGGTTGCAGGTGTGAACTATTCTATCTGGCTTCCCATGTCTCTTTCACTTTTGTTCACAAGAGCTAAGGTAAGGAAGGATTTAACCAAGAAGTCCATCAATTAATGAGCAGACAAGGAAAATATAGTATACCCCAGGATATTGGGGCACACTCATAATCTTAGCTACTTAGGAGAGTGAAATTGGGAGAATCATGGTTTTTGGCCAGCCCAGGCAAAAAGTTCAACCAATAGGTGAGTATGATGGTATTTCTTTGTCATCCCAGCTACGTAGGAGACTGAAATTGGGAGGATCTTAGTTACAGGCCAGCCTGAGGGGGAGAGAGAAGAGTCTACAACCTAGAAGCTGGTGTTTTATGCCTATAATCCTAGCTACTCTGGAGGCTGAGATCTGAGGATCCTGGTTACAGACCAGCATAGGCAGTAAGGTACATGAGACTTACCTCCAATTATCCAGCCAAAAGTCAAAAGTAAAGCTATAGCTCAAATGTTAGAATTTCAGCCTTGAATGAAAATTTTAAAGGATAGGGTCCAAGCACTGAGTTCAAGCCCCAATACTGGTGCACACGCAGGCATGCATATACACAAAGCAACCCCCTCATTTGCTTAAAACCATCATGCTTCTTTACCTTTAACAACCTTATCCCTCATTTCTATTCTACTCAGAGCTTCTTCTTAAAACCTCCCCATACTTAACTTGTTTTTCCCCCCCTGTGGTTATACCCAAGCTAGTTTGTAAGCTCATTGAAGATAGAATAAACATTATAGTATAATTGGGGTTCCTCCAAAGTTCCCAGAATAGTGTCATACACACAACTAGTGACCAAGAAACAATTACCAAACAAGTCATATGTATACACACACAAACATTCCCAAGGAAAAATTAATCTCAGGGAAGCTGACAGATACAGCTAGTAAGGGAAGCATGAAGATAAACAGCTTCAAGAATTAGATCTAGTACAAAGGCTAGAGATGTGTGTATACACACACATATAATTTAAATATATAAATAAAAGCAAATGACATACATTAGAAATAGACACATGTGACATGTATGTATTTTGGTCTGAAGGGATCGCCAGGACCAACAATGCCTCTTGATTTTTTGGCTTTTCTGTTTCTGGGTGTCACAGAAATGGGCTTTCTTTCCAGTGGGGTCTACAGATTTTCTGTGTGTGTGTGTGTGTTGGTAACGGGGCTTGAATTCATGGCCCAGGTGCTATCCCTGAGCTTTTGTGTTCAAGGATAGTGCTCTACCACTTAAGCTACAGCTCCACTTCTGGCTTCTGTGTGGCTAATTGGAGATAAAAGTTTCACAGACTTCTCTGCCTGGATTGGCTTCAAAGCACAATCCTTGATCTCAGTCTTCTCAATAGCTAGGATGACAGTCCTAAGCCACTGGTGCTTAATCAAGGGGTCTTCAGTTTTTAAAAAGGGCTGTTAGTTTTAAGTACCAGCATTACTTATTTCCTGATCCAGCACTTAATAACAGATTTTTTTTAAAAAAGCAAACTCACATCAGAACACAGAGATAATTGACTTGGTTATAATACTGGCTTATATTTTCTTTTGCCATCTAAGGGACAGTTTGCTGCATTATCTACTCATGCTTTAAGTGCCAAGATAAGATATTTGCCATGGAGTTATTTTGGGAAATATCCAGTGCCTTTTGGAGAGCAATGCAATGCCAGGATGTTGTTTGGGCTTCACTTGACCTTAAAAACTGTCAAGGGCAGATGTAGTTGTAGAAGATTTCCACTGATCAGATCACTTTTCCTCTCTGCAGCAGCCTGGCTGACTACCTCCCCCATCCTGAGGCTGCATCTTTGTAGGATTTGCTGAAACCACAACTGCACTTTGAGTCATCCATTGCTGTATTAACAATAACAAAGCCAAAAGCCTTGATTTTTATTATTTCTAAAACACATCCCCTTAAAAATAAACAATAACAGGATTATGCACCTTTCAGATATTTTAACCGGTTGCAGGGAGGCTCTGACTTTGGCAAGCTAACTCAAAAGAAAAAAACAAACAAAACAACTCAATATGAGCTAAATTTAGTTTTAAATACATTTCCTGCTAATGAATAAAATTCAATAATGTGTATTTGTGCCTTGTTCTGAAAGTTTTTTTAATATTTCATCACCCCAAGAATAATAACCAGGATATTCTTACCTCCAGGCTTTTCTTTCCTTATTAACTCAGCATTTTTCCCCTCCCTTCGAGGTAAGTCTTCTCTATCTCAGAGCTTATTGGAAGGAAAAGCTAACCTGACCACCCAAGGTGGACCCCTTCTTTGGGAACAGTAGCGAGATAAAAATGTGAGGCCACTGTGTGACTGCATTGCGGTGTGCTCGGAATGAGTAATAGCTTTTCATTCTGTATAACATCATTCTCCACCTCCCAAACTCGGGCTGGTGCCACCTCTGCCTCGCGGTGAGCCGATATTACGACACATCCAGATCAGTTCTGAACGCACCTGGGGCCTAGTCTCCAACGGGGTTTTCACTTTTACAGGCAAGGGGGCACACGCATCCGACAAAAGTAAAGAGCGTTTCCAGCTAATGGAAGCACAAAGAAACTTCCATTGTTAAAATACGAATTATGCCAACAAGAAAACATTCACATCGCGATCTATGAAGAGAATTCTACCCGCAGCGCCTGGCTTTCGGCTGCAGTGGTGCGCGGTTTTTTGGCGCGTAGCCACGCCCCTTACGTCAGGTTTCCTCCCCCCCCCCACCCCCCTGGGGCGCGCCCCACCCGGGCCGCCAGAGACTGGCCTTGCCCCTCCCTCCCCACAGAAGCGCAGGGACAGTTCTTGCGTCTGCGCAGTGCGTTATTGCGCGCCCCCGCGGCCGCCGCCCGCCCCTGCCGCGCGCCCGAAGGCTCCTTGTGCGCATGCGCACTCATGCTCCGTCCCAGTCGCCGTGCTCAGCTCAGTCAGTCAGTCTGCGGGAGTCTGTCCTCGGAGTAGGCACTTGAAGGTGCTACGGAAAGCCAGCGACCCGATTGTTCTATCTTCCCTCCCTCTCTCCCGCCCCACATCTCTCTTCACCCTTCTCCCGCTTTTGCTCGAGCAGCCATGGCGGACTCGTCGGCGGCCACTCAATCCCCGTCAGTCTCCTCGTCGTCCTCCGGGGCCGAGCCGTCCGCGCCCGGCGGCGGCAGCGGGAGCTCGGGAACCTGCCCCACCCTAGGGACCAAGAGCTGCGGCTCCTTCTGTGCGGGTGAGGCGCGTGGGGATCCCCTCCCCCTTTCACCGCGGTGGGAGGGTGAGCGGGTCGGTGGGCCCGGGGTCTGGGCGGGCCGGGGGGGGGCAGCGAATTCCCCCGGCCGGCCGGGTGGCTTCAGCCCCGGGGCGGGGGCGGGGGGGAGCGGGAAACCGACGTTAGGGAAAAAATGGGGGTGGGGAAGCGCAAGGTCTTGCAGGCGGTGAGGAAATAACGGGGTGTTAACAAAACAGGTTGGGGGCGGGGAGGTAATGGAGAGAGTGGGCGTTGACGCCGAGCCCCGGCAGGTGGGGGAACAGCCGCTCGGGGGGAGAGCCGGGTGAAATGGAGAATTTGCTCGACGCCTGGAGACGGGATCGTGTTCGGGGGAGGCTCGGGAGCCCTGGGTGGAGGGGGGGTGATTTAGTAGTGGAGGATTAGCGAGGTTGAGAGGATTGTGACAGGTGGGTCGTGGTGGGGGAGAGAGAAAAAAATGACTCGTTACGATTTTGGGGGGATTGGTGGTGAAAGGGTTGCATTGCGGGTTTGCAAACAGGTATTGACATAACTAGACAGGCCTGATGATCCTCAAAAAAAAAAATGGTTTTTTGTTTGCCTGTGGGGAGGATGAGGAAGTTTAATGGAAGCCTATTTCTTTACTATTTTCGGCTAGACTCGGCTTGGGTTTTGGGTGTTTTTTTTTGCGAGGGAGGGGGGAGCGGTAAGGTTTTGAGGTAGAGGAGGCGTGATGAGAATAGCTCAGGAAGGTTTAGGAGGGAGCTGCTGATGGTCCAAGATGGATCCTTGGCTGTATCTGCACCACAGCCGGCTCTTCCTTGGCGCAGCGTGGGGGCTGGGGACACGCATTGCTTATATTCTAGAAGATAATAAAGAGAATCATGCCAAGCCATCCACATGTTTTGATTTCATATTTTCTATGTGCTGGTATTGATATATAACAAAAGAGGGTGTTTACTGCAGAAGCGGGGTGGGAGGGGGAGAGGGGAGAAAAATTCAGACAAAGCCAAAGGCTGGTTGAGCCCCTTCGATTTCTGAAAAGCTAGGGGGGAAGCTTGGGCCTCCTTTAGTTTCTATTGTATATGCGTCTGCCTGCTGGTGGGAGCTGACTGGCAAGCTCCTTGTGCAGAGCTGCAGTGCAGATGCCTTCTGGAGGAAAAGTATGCACCCCTGGCAGGTGGTGGTTCTTAAAGGAACTGAGCCTTTGAAGGAAAAAAAAAAGGGATTTGTCAAAGGAGGGATTTTTAGAGGTTTAAAAATATTTCATTGCCTCCTTTGGCAGAATCTTGGGTTGATCATTGTAAAGAACAATATTCCTGATCCTACCCTTCAATATATTCTCTACATTTTTGCTTTTCATTTTTTCCAAACAATGGATTGCCACCTGTCTAAGAGCTTCAGTACTCTATTGGATTTTCCAGGGTGGTCATGGCCATTTGTGTAGACATAGTATTAGAGGAAGCTTCTGCAGATGAAGGAATGAGGCAGCAGATTTAGAACCTTCACTCCCTTTAAATCACCAGCATTTCTCCTCCAGATTTTTATATTCTGGACTAAAATCCAACTGAACAGCAGCATCTCTATAACATAATAACTTGGCTTTAATAGTTTACTGTCTTTTTAGCCTTTTTATGTGTCCCTTTTGCTCTTTTTGGGGGGAGGGGGAGGTTGGTAGTCAGGCTTGAACTCAGGGCCTTGGCACTGTCCCTGCTTTCTTTTGCTTAAGGCCAGCACTCTGCCACTTTGAGCCACAGCACCACTTTCTTGTTCTTGAGTGGTTAATTGGAGATAAGAGGGACTTTTCTGCCAGGGCTGGCTTCGAACCACAATCCTCAGATCTCAGCCTCCTGAGTAGCTAGGTAGGATCATATGCATGAACCACCTGTGCCCAGCTCCTTTTGCTTATTTTTGTTTTTCAATTTTGATTCAGACCTAAGTTTTAGGAATTGGTCTTTTGTGCTCTATCTATGATAGATGTTAAATATTGAGGAGTCTTTCTAGTTAGTAAGCAGCCATTTAAGATATAGTCCTTGCCAAATGGTGAAATCATTTGACAGTTTTTAACATTTTACTTATATTGTCTTGGTTTTTTGAGACAATCTCAGTATTTAGCCCAAGTGTTATTAAATTCTCAGACCCTTCTTTAGCCTTGAATGGTACAGGTATTTGCTACCACACCCAGAGAAAAATCAACTTGTTTATTCCTTTAATGCACTGTTATGAAAGAATTGGCTCTGTATGGGCTGGGAAGGTGGCTCAGTGGTAGAGTGCTTGCCTTGCATGCATAGGCCCTGGGTTCGATTCCTCAGCACCACGTAAGCAAAAAGAAAAAAGCCAGAAGTGGTGCTGTGGCTCAAGTGTTAGAGCGCTAGCCTTGAGCCAAAGAGCTGAGGGATAGCGCCCAGGCCCAGAGTTCAGGCCCCACAACCAGACCCCCCCCAAAAAAAAAAAAAAAAAAAAAAAGGAATTGGCTCTCAATGGACAAGTGAAATCAGAGCATTTTGGTCATCACATCTCATTACCAAGTAGACCTTAAATTGGCAATAGAAATTTAATGCTATAACAAATACAATATTTCTGTTCATATTTCTTTTTTTTTTTTTGGGTCCGGTCGTGGGGCCTGAACTCTGGGCCTGGGTGCTGTCCCTCAGCTCTTCAGCTCAGGGCTAGCACTCTACCACTTGAGCCACAGCGCCACTTCACTGGTTTTTTTCTTTTTGCTTATGTGGTGCTGGGGCATCAAATCCAAGGCCTCATGCATGCAAGGCAAGCGCTCTACCACTGAGCCACCTTCCCAGCCCCTTTCTTAATCGTGACACCCCTCATTATGGTTTAAAAACTGGTAAGGATGCTGAAAGGAAGAATTTTGCTAAAAGTAGTGAAATTTATATCTTGAAATGGTATTCTAAGCATAAAGGTTTGCATTACGCTTTCCTAATACTGTTGAATATCTCAATTATTTTACTAATCTTAGTAAAAATTTCCTCTCAATTTTGCATTTCTTACATCAGCTGTAAACATTTGGTTACAGTTGGCACTTGTTTTCTTGTTTGTTTGTTTTTGTTTGTTTGTTTGTTTGTGTGATGCTGGAGATCAAACTCAGAGATTCAGATATTCTAGATAAGCTCTCTACCCGAGCCACACCAGTAGCTCTTAGAACAGTGTCTGATAAAGTACATGTGGTAAGCAGGGTTCCCATGTTTCATATTCTTTTTTTTTTTTCTTTTTTTTGGGGGGTCCGGTCGTGGGGCCTGAACTCTGGGCCTGGGCACTGTCCCTCAGCTCTTCAGCTCAGGGCTAGCGCTCTACCACTTGAGCCGCAGCGCCACTTCTGGCTTTTTTCTTATGTGGTGCTGAGGAATTGAACCCAGGGCCTCAGGCATGCAAGGCAAGCGCTCTACCACTGAGCCACCTTCCCAGTCCCCCCCCCTCCCCCATGTTTCATATTCTTGTACTAAAAAGTAAGTGATCACTTGACATCCTGCAGAAAACAGTTCTTTTTTTTTTTTTTTTGGTCCGGTCGTGAGGCCTGAACTCTGGGCCTAGGCACTGTCCCTCAGCTCTTCAGCTCAAGGCTAGCGCTCTACCACTTGAGCCACAGCGCCACTTCCGGCTTTTTTCTTTTTTCTTACATGGTGCTGAGGAATCAAACCCAGGACTTCATGTATACTAGGCAAGCACTCTACCACTAAGCCACATTCCCAGCCCCCAAAAAACAATTTTTTGTGTGTGTGTACCAGTATTGGGGCTTGAAGTAGAGTCCTAGGCACTGTCCCTTAGCGTTTTCTCTCAGGACTGGCACTCTACCATTTGAACCACAGCTCTACTTCCAGCTTTTTGGTGGTTAAATTGGAGATGAGAGTCTCATGGACTGTACTGCTAGAGTTGACTTTGAACCAAGATTCTCAGATCTCAGCTTCCTGAGGAGCCAGAATTACAAACATGAGCTATGGGCATCTGACAATTTATCTTAATTGACCTATCCAAAAATTAATTTTAGCATGTTAGTTTCAGTGTATAGATAGGAAATGAATGATGGCCCTCTCTGGTCCAGTGTTTTAGGTACTAGTACATGCTAGCACATAGTATGTATGCTTAGAGACCAAAACTAAAAGGAATCTGACCACCTGCTCAGCATTGACATTGTGCTTTACACATGTCAGATTCTCAGGGGTACTATGATATGGTGATACATGATATCACCTAGATTTCAATCCTAGCCTTGTCTCTTAATAATTGAATGACCTTGTACAAATTCTGAGCCTTCATTTTCTAAGAAAATATTAAAATGGTGATAATTGTTTGTATACAAATTATTAAACATACTTGAAAATCTTTTTTCCATAGAAAATAGTAGTACTAGTAGTATGAAGGAATAAGATACAGATACAATATAGACATTGTCCTTGTATCCTTAAGTCCTGACTTATTAAATAACAATACCTAATTAATAATATTTGCAAGTTAAAAGCTGTTTTCACATAGACACTACATAACAGTTGAATTACAAGCTAGAACTACATAACAGTTGAATTACAAGCTAGAAAGCACAGTCTTCTTCACAAGAAAATAATTTTTGGTGATACTATATATTTAACTCAGTACTTCCCAATTGCTGGGTAAGTGCCCTATTACTTGAGCCATGGCTCAAATTCTTTTGCTTTTTGGTTTGCTTTTCAGATGGGGTGTCTTGTTTTTGCCTATGCTAGCCTCAGACCATGATCTTCCTCCCTCTGCCTCCCAAATAGCTAAGACTGCTAGCTTTTGCCCAGGTTTTAGCCTGGAACATGTAATCCTTCTTTTTTGGGGGGGGGGGGGGCGGTCATGGGACCTGAACTCTGGGCCTGGGCACTGTCCCTCAGCTCTTCAGCTCAAGGCTAGCGCTCTACCACTTGAGCCACAGTTCCACTTCCGGCTTTTTTCTTTTTTGCTTATGTGGTGCTGAGGAATCGAACCCAGGGCCTCAGTCATGCAAGGCATGCGCTCTACCACTGAGCCACCTTCCCAGCCCTGGAACATGTAATCCTTCTATCTCTACCGCCCTAGAATCTGAGACTGCAGGCATGAACCACTGAGCCTGGCCCAAGAAAATTCTTTTTTTTTTTTTTTTTTTAAGTTATGGGGCTTGAACTCAGCCTGGGTGCCGTCCATGAGCTCTTCAGCTCAAGGTGAGCCAGCTCTGCCACTTGAGCCACAGCGCCACTTCTGGTTAATTAGAGATAAGACTTTCTTACCTGGGCTGGCTTTCAACTGCAATCCTCAAATCTCACCTCCTAAGTAGCTAGGATTATAGGCCACCAGCTCCCAACAGGCCTGGGATTTGAACTCAGGCCCTGGGCTCTGTCCCTGAGCCTCTCTGTGCTCAAGGCTGGCACTCTACCACTTGAGCCACAGTACCACAGTACCATTCTGGCTTTTTCCGTTTATGTGGTACTGAGGAATCGAACCCAGGGCTTCATTCATACTAGGCAAGCTCTACCACTAAGCTATATTCCCAGCCCATTTTTTTTTGGTGGGTCGTGGGGCTTGAACTCTGGGCCTGGGCTCTGTCCCTCAGCTCTTCAGCTCAAGGCTAGCACTCTACCACTTGAGCCACGACTCCACTTCCAGTTTTCTGGTGGTTATTGGAGATTAAAGTCTCATGGACTTTCCTGCCTCGGCTGGCTTTGAACCTCGATTCTCAGGTCTCAGCCTCCGGAGTAGCTAGGATTATAGACATGAGCCACTAGCGCCCAGCCATTGGTTTCTTTGAGGTAGGATTCTCCTACTTGTGTCTTCCCAGCATTACGGAAATAACTAGTAGGTGCTACTGTGCCCAGCCATTTGTTGAAATGAAGTCTCGCTTTTATACCAGTGCTATCTTCAAATCACTTGTCCTCCATCCCGCCTTCCAAATAAAGTTAAGATTGCCGGCCTGAGCCATTGTACCTGGCCAATACTGCTTTTTATTAAATTCTGCTGTAGGAGTCTCCTGTGTTTATACCTGCGCATGTTTAAAGCACTTATAAAATGAAGTTTTGGTTCAGCACTTATGGTTCAGAACCTCAGGAGGTTGTGAGGATCATGGTTAGAAATCAGCCAGAGCAGACAAATCTTTGAAATTCTAATCTCCAATTAACTAGTAAAAAAGCTATTAGTGGAAGTGTAGCTTGTTTATAGTGCCAGTTTTGAGCAAAAAGCTAAGCAAGAACATGAGGCCCTGTATTCAGCCCCAGTACTGTCATGCACATACAAAAAATGAAATTTGGTAATGAAAGGGTCTGTTGCATTCTCTTCTTTTTAGATTAGCTTATATTTCTAGAATTTACTTACTGTTTTCCAAGAAGAACTTAAATGGCTCCAAATTAAGTTTTGTAATGTTATTAAATATGCATGTCAATGTGTGTACTTAGCTTATGTTCTGTATTCAGCTTTATTGGATGTTTTTGTTTGTTTTTAGTGCCCATCCTAGGGCTTAACTCAGGGCCTGGGCACTGTCCCTAGAGCTTTTGTGCTAAAGGCTAGAGCTTTACCACTCCTCTACCACTTTGAGCCACAGCAACATTTTTGGCTTTTTGGTAGTTAATTGGAGTTAAGAATCTCACAGACTTAGCTGGGTGCTGGTAGCTCAAGCCTGTAATCCTAGCTACTCAGGAGACTGAGATCTGACGATCAGTTGCAAATCCAGCCCTGGCTAGAAAATCTGTGAGACTGTTATCTCCAGTTAACCACCAAAAAACCAGAAGTGACATTTTGGCTCAAGTGGTAGGGTGCTAGCCTTGAGCTGAAGAGCTAACTTTTTAGATAAATTGTCAAGTTGAAATTTTCTTATCTAATCAACTCATTCAGAAGTTACCAGAGAACTGATTTATATTTTTTCTGTTCACTTATAATAGTGAATACTAATTCTGGAGTTGTTTTAGATCATAGGATATATTATAGATGTTTTGAAAGAGTGTACATGCTATAGTAAGTTTAGCTATAGTCCCTGTCCCATGATAATGATAGCATCATAGTCCCACGATAATGATAGCATCATTGAAGTCTTTACTGGGTATGAGAATTACCTAAATCACTTAACTAGGTTATCATATCGCAACCTCAGGGAAAATTGGAATAATGTATTGGGTTTGTATTTTGATTTTACATTGTGAGAAGGTAAATTATCAGCAGAAGGCCTATTGTGATACTTAAATTTTTAATTTTGATTATTGGTTCTGGGGCTTGAACTTAGGGCTTGGGCACTGTTCCTGAGCCTCTTTATGTTCAAGGCTAGCACTCTACCACTTGAGCCACAGCACCACTTCTGGCTTTTTCTGAGTAGTTTATTGGAGATAAGAGTCACAGATGTTGAAGCCCAGGCTGGCTTCAAACTTTGATACTTAGATCTCAGCCTCTTGAGTAGCTAGGATTGCATGAGCCACCAGTGCTTGGTTTTAATTGTTTGTTTGTTTTTAATTCTTTGGTTTTTGTTTTTTTCAATTTCAAAGCAGTATTTGTATTTTTTTTCAAATCAACTGACTTACTACTTTCTATTTTTTTTTTTTTTAAATATGGAACGCTTCACGAATTTGCGTTTCATCCTTGCGCAGGGGCCATGCTAATCTTCTCTGTATCGTTCCAATTTTAGTATATGTGCTGCCGAAGCGAGCACTGACTTACTACTTTCTATAAGCACACCTTCATAACCTACCCAAGAGAGCAAGTAAGCTTTTTAACATAGTCCTCATCAACACCTTGCTTTTCAGGATGTATGAACAGGTATGTTGGAAAACTTTATGTAAGCAAAATTACTTTAGAAGTCCTTTGAATCTGTCTTCAAAATGTATCTGAAGTCAGACCAGTTCTCCCAATCTCCCCTCTGGTGGAGGCCATGGCAGCTCTTTGGAGATACTGTTGTCTCTCCCATATGAGAACTGGTTTTTCCATTTCCTCTTTGCATCTCTTTGATCTGTTCTCCATATGGCAGCTGGTATAAGCTAGTATGACACTCATGGATAAATATTCCAGCGAGGGCTGGGAAGGTGGCTCAGTGGTAGAGCACTTGCCTTGCATGCATGAGGCCCTGGGTTCGATTCCTCAGCACCACATAAGCAAAAAGAAAAAATCCAGAAGTGGTGCTGTGGCTCAAATGGTAGAGCACTAGCCTTGAGCTGAAGAGCTGAGGGACAGCACCCAGGCCCAGAGTTCAGGCCCCATGACCAGACCTCCCCCCCCTAAAAAAAAAAAAAAAGAATGTTCCAATGGCTTCCTGTCACACTCAGAGAAAATGCCAAAAATACATTGGCTTTCTTGTGTTTCATGTCAGGAACCCCCCCCCCCCCCCAACATACACATACCACCTTAGTACTTGACTTGCTGGTCACTCTGCCTGGAATACTCTTGCTGTGCTACAGTGGACTAAATGTTTATGTCCCAATCCAAATTCATACAGTAAAATGTAGCACCTAAGGTGATGGCCTTAGGAAGGAAGGCTTTTTTTTTCTTTTTTTTTTATTGTGAAAATACTGTACAGAGGGGTTATAATTCCATGGGCAAGATAATGAGTACATTATCAAGCATTGTAGCCTCCTCCTTTGTTTCCCCTTCCCATCCCTTCCCATCTACCCCTCCCCCCGCCCACCCCCCCCCCCCCCTTTTTAATATATATGTTGGTCATGGGGCTTAAACTCTGGGCCTGAGCGCTTTCCCTCAGCTCTTGAGCTCAAGCCTAGTACTCTACCTCTTGAACCATGGTGCCACTTTCAGTTTTTCTGGTGGTTTAATGGAGATAAGAATCTCATGGACTTTCCTGCCTGGGCTGCTTTAAACTGTGATCCTCCGATCTCAGTCTCCTGAGTAGCTTGGATTACAGGCGTGAGCCAGTGGCACCCAGGTGAGATTAGTGTTCTTATAGTAGAGACCCAGCAAGCTCAGCCCCTTCATGTGAGAACATAGCTAGAAGGTGCTCACCATGAACCAGATTTCCCTCAGGAGACACTGATTGTTTTTCCCACAAGAATATAAGTTCCATTAGAGTGGTAAATGCTGTTTCCTTTACTGCATTAATTCCTGTTAGTACCTGGCTGGAAGAAGTCCCTCATAAGCTTTAAGTGAATAATAGAAGAGACCTTACTGGTTTTGTTCAGCAAATAAAACAAGTTCTTGGCTCATAAAATAAGTATTTATGGAATGAATAAATGAATGGAGAAACTCTTCCCAGAAAAATATACATATAGACAAAGTATTGCATGAACTTTTACAGAGTTCATGAACCTCAAGTTAAGAGTATTTGGTTTGCTCCAGTGGCTCACACCTGTAATCCTAGCTACTCAGGACACTGAGATCATGGTTCAAAGCCAGCCCAAGCAGGAAAATCTGTGAGAGACTTATCTTCAGTTAACCCCCAGAAAACTGAAAGTGGAACTGTGGCTTAAAAGTAGTAGAGCACTATTTTTGGACAAAAAAGTTCAAGGATGAGTTCAGGCCATGAGTTCAAGCTCCATGACCAAAAATACAAAAAAACAAAAGGAACATTTGGTTTTTAAAAAATAAATTATAAACTTTACAAAAATCTTGTAATGTACAGTTTCCGTAATACCCATGTAGAACTTGCTACATCCATTTTGGTGCTGAAGACAGTTGTCGTGTAAGCCTTCAAAACTGTATCAATATATCTCTGTTGGAGATTGGCTGTCTCTCTTTTTTAATGGTATTGGGGATTTGAACTCAGGACCTCAAGCTTGGTAGGCTGGCGTGATACCATTCAGCCACCCCTGTAGCCCTTTTTTTACTGATCTTCTTTAGGATAGGGTCTTGCCTCCTACCCAAGTTTTCATCTGAGCCATTGTCTGCCTACTTTTAAGCTTCTTGTCATCACTGGGATGATAGACATGTGCCACTTTATCTAGTGTCCCTTCCATGGAAACAGAGTCTCACAGACTTTTGAGCCTGGTCTGGCACACCATCTTCCCAATCTCAATCTCCCATGTAGCTTGAGATGAGAGGTATGTGCCATTGTGGTCTCTCAAACTTTTTTGCTTAAGCTATCTCAAACCACAGTCCTCTAGTTGTCAGACTCCCAAGTAGCTAGGATTGTAGGCATGAGCAGAGGTGTTACTTGAGCTCAGAAGTTCAGTACCAGGGGCTGGGAAGGTGGCTCAGTGGTAGAGTGCTTGCCTTGCATGCCTGAGGCCCTGGGTTCGATTCCTCAGCACCACATAAGCAAAAAGAAAAAAGCCGGAAGTGGTGCTGTGGCTCAAGTGGTAGAGCACTAGCCTTGAGCTGAAGAGCTGAGGGACAGCGCCCAGGCCCAGAGTTCAGGCCCCACAACCGGACCAAAAAAAAAAAAAGAAGTTCAGTACCAACCTGGAAAATATAGCAAGATAACGGTTGTTTCTTTAAAAATAAGAAGATAGGCCTGCTGGCATACTCCTGTAACCTTAATTCTTAGGAGCTGATTTATAATGATCACTAAGTCAACCTGGGGTACATAGCAAGACCCTGTCAGATACACATAAAAAGGCATTATAAAGAGTATTATGATGAAGAGTTTAATAGCTACATTTTTGCCCATGAGTGCTTATAAATTTTGAGGTCTACTCATACATTTTGGTCCCTTCTAGCAATTTCTAGCAAATACTGTTTCTTTTTAGCATCTTCAATTTTTTTCTTCTAACTGGCTTTTTCCTTTCTCTGCAAATGTGATTAATTCTCATTTCTATTCCTAAAAACCCTTCCATCAGCCAGACATAGTGGATCACTCCTGTAATCCTAGCTACTTAGGAGGTAAGGACCAGGAAGATCACAGTTGAAGCCAACTAGGCAACAAGTTCAAGACTTCATCACAGTCAATAATTGCTGGGTATGAATGCATACACTTGTTGTCCTATCTGAGGAGGGAAAGAATTGCAGTCCAAGCCAGCCTGGGCAAAAAAAGCAAAACCCTGTCTCAAAAATAACCAACACATATATATTACAGACTGTGGTAGACAATTTGCTCCAGGGAAGTTAGAATGAACTTGTGACTTTGAAATTATGTAATCATTTAATCACAATCAAAAAAAAAAAAAAAAAGAACCTCGGGGAAGGGAGGGAGGGAGGGGATGGTAGGGGGAAAACAATGGAGGGGGTAACAATGTTCAAGAGGAAGTGTACTCATAACCTCACTCATGTAACTGTAACCCTCTGTATAGTAGCTTTACAATAAAAAAAAAAATAACCAACACAAAAAGGCTGGAGGTCAGTCATCTGTCCAGTAAGCATGAGCCTCTGAGTTCAGTCCCCTAGTACCACCTATTGATAGAAAACAAAACCCACTACCACCTTTTTTTCCTCTAAATGCCAAAAACCTTCCCTCAATTCTACCTCTCTTTCTGGCTGTTGCTCAGGTTTTAGTATTTTTGGTTTTTTTATGTGAGTTCTGGGTCTTGAACTCAGGGCCTGGCCGCTGTTCTAAGCTCTTTTGCTTAAGGCTAACATTGCTCAAAGCTACCACTTAAGCTACAGCTCCACTTCTGGCTTTTTGGTAGTTTATTTTTTGTTTTTTGTTTTTTTTTGTTTTTGTTTTTTAGGTCTGGTCATGGGGCCTGAACTCTGGGCCTGGGCACTGTCCCTCAGCTCTTCAGCTCAAGGCTAGCGCTCTACCACTTGAGCCACAGCACTTCTGGCTTTTTTCTTTTTGCTTATATGGTGCTGAGGAATCGAACCCAGGGCCTCATGCATGCAAGGCAAGCGCTCTACCACTGAGCCACCTTCCCAGCCCCTTTTTGGTAGTTTATTAAAGATAAGAGTCTCTTGGACTTTTCTGTCCCTGCTGGCTTTGAACCATGATCCTCAGATCTCAGCTTCCTGAGTAACTGGGATCACAGGTATGAGCCACGGGTGCCCGGCTTCCTATTTATTTCTTTCTTAGTCTTCAGTATCTGTACCTCTATCACTATTTATTTTGGGGGAGGGGGCGGGGTTTAGTGGTGGGGCTTGAACTCTGGGCCTGGGCACTATGCCTCAGCTTTTCAGCTCAAGGCTCTGCCACTTGCCACTTCCGGCTTTTTCTGTTTATATGGAGCTGAGGAATCGAACCCAGGGCCTCATACATGCGAGGCAAGCACTCTACCACTGAGCCACCTTATCACTCTTTAACTATAGAATTGTCAATGCCAAATTGCCTGGTTATTAATTCTTGTGGCTTTTTTCATAAGTCTTAATACCTTAACCAATCAATGACTTTGGTTCCTTTCTGTCTCCTTTGCTAGTTCATTATTTCTCTCCTTTAAATAGTTATGTAGGCCAGGTGCCAGTGGATCAGGCCTATAATCCTGGCTACTCAGGAGGCTGAGATCTGAGGATCACTCAAGCCCAGGCAGGAAAGTCCGTGAGACTCTTACCTCCAATTAACCATCAGAAAACTGGAAGTGGTGCTGCGGCTCAAGTGGTAGAGCACTAGCCTTGAGCACAGAAAGGTCAAGGACAGTGCCCAGGCCCTGAATTCAAGCTCCAGGACTGGAAAAAAACAAACAAACAAACAAAAAACTCAGGGACAGTGCCTAGGACCTGAGATTGGCACAAAGGAAAAACAAACACATATGATAATATTATTTTACCAAAAAACTTTCAGTAGTTTTTCTCACTGCATAGAGAATATCATCCAGCTTTTACTCCAAAACATTTAAGCCATTTGGAAATCTGGTTAGTTTTGTCTTTTTTTTTTCTTTTTTTGCTTTTTATCGGTCATGGAGTTTGAATTCTGGGCCTGGGGGCTGTCCCTAGCTCTTCAGCTCAAGGCTCGCCCTCTACAGCTTGAACTACAGCACCATTTCTGGTTTTCTGGTGGTGAATTGGAGATAAGAGTCATGGACTTTCCTGCCCAGGCTGGCTTTGAACCATGGTCCTCAGATCTCAGCCTCTTGAGTAGCTAGGAATACAGGCGTGAGCCATTGGCACCCGGCTGGTTAGTTCTTTCTCTAGAGTGCCTTCCCTTACCTTGTTCCCCTGACCAGGCCTACATCTGTTCCATTTGCCGTGGTAGCTGCCTCTGCTGCATCCCCACAGCTCACTGCACCATTTGTAATTACTCTTCAGCTACTTTGGGGCACCATGATTGAGTAGACCTAGCTACTTAACAAAATTTTCATTATTAGCATTTGAGAAATATGGAGTATCAGTACCATGTGGAAACCTCCTGCAATCTTGTTGCAAACATTTGGCTATCTATACTCTATATCAGAATAGATACCATGCATAAAAACTAGCATGTTGAAATTTTCCATTTGGAGGGGGTGTTAGGGTGAAAAGAAGGCACACAGCTGGCAGGTGCATAGTATCTTTTCTGGCATTGAGTTTAAAGGCATTTGGTTTTTCAGGTTTGTTCAGATTTAAACTCAGCAGTTCACAGATTTAGTGTTGATAGTAAATGCATCTAGAAATAAACATATCTGGAAACATTAAAGAGGTAAGTAAACGTTTCTTTTTTTAAAAGGAAAGAAAAGGAAAGCTGTTTAGAAATTTGTAAAAGTATAATGCTTCATTTTAAATAACTTAAAAGCAGTACTCTTTTTTTTTTTTTTTGGTGGAGGTAGATAACTGGGGCTTGAGCTCAGGGTCTGGACACTGTTACTTAGCTTTTTTGCTCAAAAACTGGTGCTCTACCACTTGAGCCACAGCTCCATCTTAGTAGTTAATTGGAGATAGGAGTCTCATGGACTTTATTGCTCAGGCTGGCTTCAAACTTCGATTCCTGTATCTCCATCTCATGAGTAGCTAGTATTACAGGTGTGAGCCACCAGCTGTGATTTTTTTTTTTAAGTAGAGAGGGCCATCCTTGCATATTTGCTAGTTAAATAATGTTGACTTAAAGCTTCAAAATGCAGTTAAAAATGTGTAAAAGCAAAAATTAAATTAGTGTTTAGATTCCTGCTTTCCCTTTCTCATAGCAGAGCAGGAGAGTAGTGGCATCTATTAAGGTTGTGGCTCTTGGGAAATGCTAGGAATTTCCCTTCTTCCTCTGAAAGTGATTATGTTTAGCTTAATAAGGCTGAATCAGTTAACTTGTAGAAATACACCTTGGAAATGAAATGAGGTTTTATGGCAGGTGAGTGGAAATTATTGGAAATAAAGATTTTGAGTTTTCCTCTTGCTAAGCCCAATGACATTTGTAATGCTTGTCTTCCCCTCTCACCACCAAAATAAAAAGTTAAAGTTAAAATTCCTGTGTGAGATTGTCAAATTCTCATGCTGTATATTTTCTTTCAGATTCCTTTGTTTCTTCCTCTTCCTCTCAGCCTGTATCTCTATTTTCGACCTCACAAGGCAAGTCTGTAACTTTTTTTGCACATTTTAAAAGAAAAATGTTGAGAAAGAGGCTGTAACTGGGGATATGGGGTAAAAGTCTATTGCCCCAGATCTCTTAAAACAAAAACTAATTGTAAACCAGTCCTTTCTAGTTAGCAGTTACCTATGGGTTTTCTGTAAAGCTTAAAATAGAGGCTGGGTGGATAATTTAACATAGTGTAAACTTTAAATGTAATTTTGAATGTATCTTTAAAAATGAGAACTTGCCTACAGAATTTGCAGCAGATAGAATACCCTCAATTCATTTAAATGGTATTACAGTATACTTCCATCAATTATAAAAATACTAATGTAGGCAGTAGAGTTTAATGTGAGATTTGTCTCAAGGCTAGTTCCAGATTGCTTAGGAACATAGAACCAGGTTATTTGGCTTTTGGTAATTAAGGCTCCTTGTCTTAGAGATTAAGTTGTGGCTTTTTCCCCCCCTGGAGAAAGGCATATAAGTTTGCAGGTCGTGAGTCTGGTGGAAAGTGCACTGTATGTTTCATTGGTTTATACTATTTATGAAGCATTATTCCATTTGTATTATGGTCCTAGACCCCAAATGGTGGGAAAAAACTTTTTTAAGAAGGAAGGAAAGGAGGGACAGAATTACTGGGGGTTAGCTCAGTATAGAGCTCTTGACTAGCATGTGTGAAGCACTGGGTTCCCTAGCCTAGCACTACAGAAAAAATAATAATAAAGATTACTAGACAGTTGTGAAAGCTCTATATAAACAATTTATTGTCCCAGCTAGAATTCTCTTAACTTCCAAGTCTAGATGCTGATTAGGAAGACTTTGACCCTGCAGAAAAATAAAAACCTAGGGTTGGGATATAGCTCAGTGTTAGAACATTTATCTAGTAACATGTGTGAGGCCCTTTGTTCAATATCTCAGTACCCCACTCACAACAAATAACCAAAACAAATAAATACAACCGAACTAAATAAGTAAGCTAGCAAGCCAGACTAATGGGATAAAACAAATGAGTAAAACTTTTCCTCTGACACAATTTCCTTCTTAGGAAACATGTTCTGTTTTGTTTTGGTTTTGTGTCTGTCCTGGGCTTGAACTCAGGGACTAGCCTTTGTCTCGGCGCTTTTTTGCTCAAGGCTAGTGTTTTACCACCTGATCCACAGCTCCACTTCTGGCATTTTGGTGGGTACCTGCGTTGGGCTGGCTTTGAACCTGAGCCTCAGATCTCAGCCTTCTGAATAGCTAGAATTACAGGCAAGGGCCACCAGTTCCCAATAACTTACTACTAGTACTACTACTACTATTATCATCATTATCATTTTGTCGGTCATGAGGCTTGAACTCTGGGCCTCAGTGCTGTCCCTCAGCTCTTCAGTTCAAGGCAAGCCCTCTACCACTTGAGCCACAGTGCCACTTCCAGTCTTATGAGTGGTTTATTGGAAATAAGAGTCTCACGGACTTTCCTTCCTGGGCTGCCTTTGAACCATGATCCTCAGATCTCAGCCTCCTGAGTAGCTAGGATTACAGGTGTGAACCTCTAGCACCTGATCAGATTTTATATTTTTAAGGATTTTTTTTCCACTTCATGAGAAATGTAATCATTTAGAAAATAGGTGTTACATTTATTCTGCTCTGGAAGAAAGGATAAATATAAACAGAGGGGCTGGGAAGGTGGCTCAGTGGTAGTAGAGCGCTTGCCTTGCATGCTTGAGGCCCTGGGTTTGATTCCTCAGCACCACATAAGCAAAAAAGAAAAAAGCCTGAAGTGGTGCTGTGGCTCAAGTGGTAGAGCGCTAGCCTTGAGCTGAAGAGCTGAGGGACAGCGCCCAGGCCAGAGTTCAGGCCCCACTACTATTTTAGCCAGGCACCACTGGCTTACGCCTATAATCCTAGCTACTTAGGAAGCTGAGATCTGAGAATCAAGGTTCAAAGCCAGCCCAGGCAGAAAAGTCCATGAGACTCTGATCTCCAATAAACCATGAGAAAACTGGAAGTGGCACTGTGGCTGGCTCAAGAGGTAGAGCACTTGTCTTGAGCTGAAGAGTGCAGGGACAGCTCCCAGGCCCAGAGTTCAAGCCCCACAACCAACCCAAAAAAAAATCTATTTAAGTTTTCATATAGAAAGGGGATAGTTGATAACCTAAATCTTAACAATGAAACCCATGCACAACATACCTAATATAGATAATGTCAGAAAGATAAAATGGATTGAACTTTGTTTTAATTCCTGCTGGCAAAAATTACACTAGTGCTCAAGGAAAACAG
The DNA here is from genome assembly GCF_019054845.1 of Dipodomys spectabilis. Classification (NCBI taxonomy): domain Eukaryota; kingdom Metazoa; phylum Chordata; class Mammalia; order Rodentia; family Heteromyidae; genus Dipodomys; species Dipodomys spectabilis. The sequence goes on from NW_024870707.1 coordinate 9,276,511, forward strand.
ATTTAAAAAAGGATTTTTCTAATCAAGGACAGCATATATGTCCTGAGTTTAAATCCTATGAGCAGCATACACACTCTCTCCTCCTCTGCCCACCCCCAATACAAAAATAAAATGTTAAGCCCCCCCCCCCTTTTTTTTTTTGGTATTTTTCAGTATTGGGGATTGAGCCAGTCCCTTGTACATGCTTCTGGGCAAGTGATTTACCTACCACTGAGCTACCTCCCTGGCCTGCAAGTCATTTTTTTTTTTTTTGAGGGGGGGGCTCCATTGTGGGGCTTGAACTCTGGGCTTGGGTGCTGTCCCTGTGCTCTTCAGCTCAAGGCAAGCCCTCTACTACTTGAGCCATAGCACCACTTCCAGTTTTTGAGTGGTTTATTGGAGATAAGAGTCTCTGGGACTTTCCTGCCGGGGCTGGCTTTCAAGCGAGATCCTCAGATCTTAGCCTCCTGAGTAGCTAGGATTACAGGCGAGAGCCACCAGCGCCAGGCAAGTCATTCTTAAATCTAATGTCATTCTCCAATTAATGTTAGAGCTGAGCACTCATAGCTCAAGCCTATAATCTTAGATACTCAGGAGATTAAGATGTATTGTCGTTAGAGGTTAACATAGGTAGGAAAGTTCACTAAACTCTCATCTTCAAAGTAACCAGAAAAAAGCAGGTCTGAAGGTTGGTTCAAGTAGTAGAGTGCCAGCCTAGCCATCCATCATTCAATGGCCTTCATTCAAACCTTAATACCCCATTCCTCAAAAAATCTGTTGGCCTGGAGGCATAGCTGAAGCAATAAAACACCTGCCTAGCCATGAGCTCAAATTCCAGTACAGTGTTTTTAAAGAACATACATTTATCATTCTAAGTTGTTGCTTACAAGAAAAAATATTTTGACTAGTGCAGATTCAGGATAGTGTTATCACAAAGACACAGTTAAAAATGCTATACCCTTTAAAATGTTCCAATTTAACCTCTATTAGTACCTTTTTCTCTTAGGGGGAAATCTTGAAGGAAAATTAGTCCTGAAGGGTTCTGCTTCATTGGCAGTTTGGAAATCAACTTACTCAGTTACTTGAAGGAACACCTTGGCAGATGATTAGGTGGTTTCTGGGGTAGCCAAGATTAACAGCTTCTGATTTGTCTGAGTTAAAAATAAGGGAAGAGGAAGTTGGTATGTTTGGTTAACTGTATGAAAATTTCAGGGAAGGGGGTGGGATATTTGGACCAGTTGTGCCCCGTATAAGTTTTTCATGCTGCCACCAGCATGAACCTTGAGATCATAAACTTCCACTAACCCAGCTAATCTCTTTCATTATCTCTCATCAGTTATACCTTTGATTACCTATACCATACTAAGCGATGTGTAGTAATAATTAAAAAGGACATTTTTAGATTTCAGAATTAAGTGTAGGCTGGAGATGTAGCTCAGTGATAGAGTATTTGCCTTAGAAGCATGTGCAAGGTTCCTGGGTTCAGTCCCCTACAGTGAAAAGTACAAAAAAAAGGAAATTTTATTTCTTTATTTATGTATGGTGAGAGGGGGGATGGTCTGGGACTTAAACTTAGGGCCTAGGTACTTGAGCTTTTTTGCTCAAGGTTAGTACTCTACCATTTGAGCCGCAGCTCCACTTTGGAATTTTTGCTGGTTAATTGGGGATAAGTCTCACAGACTTTCTACCCATGCTGGATCCTCAGATCTCAGCCTCCTGAGTAACTAGGATTACAGGCATGAGCCACTGGTACCCCCCGCTGGTTTTTTGTTTTTGAGGGGGTAGTATATGCTGGTACTGGGGCTTAAACTTGTGGTCTGGGCACTGTCCCTGAGCTCTTTTTTTGCTCAAGACTAGCTCTCTACCACTCATAGTTGAGCCATAATTTCACTTCCAGTTTTTGGTGGTTGATTGGAGATAAAGGTCTCAAAGACTCTCCTGCCTAGACTGGCTTTGAACCACAATCCTCAGATCTCAATCTCCTGATTAGCTAGGATTATGGGTATGAGCCCCTGGCACCCAGCTGAAACTTACTTTTGGCCAGTCCTGGGGCTTGAACTCAGGGCCTAGGCATTGTCCCCGAGCTTTTTTTTGTCCAAGACTGGCACTCTACCACTTGAGCCAACAGCGCCACTTCCAGCTTTTTCTGTTTATATGGTACTGAGGAATTGAACCCAGGCCTTCATGCATGCTATAGCAGGCAAGCACTCTACCACTAAGCCACATTCCCAGCTCCACGGAACTTGTATTTTTAATTCTAAAATATATGTTTACCATTATTGGGTTTCAGGAAAATGCATGTGTAAAAACTGGATTAGTCTGAGTAAAAGGTAGTCAGTCACATTTTTCGAAAGTAAATTGTGTGATAGTTATATTAAATAACTTCTAGGTAGTACTATTGTAACATACATGTAGGAAGTTAAACTTTTTTTGTTTTTCTTTTTTTTAACTATTATAAAGGTGTGTACAGAGGGGTTACAGTTACAAAAATCAGGCAAAAAGTACATTTCATTTTGGGCAGTGTCACTCTTTCCCTTGCTCTCCAGTTTTTTCTTCCCATCCTCATCCAAAGTTGTATAGTTTCTGGGTAGATACGCTTTTTATATGAAAGTGTGAGTGGAATTATCAGCTTCTTAAGTAAGTTATACTCTGAAGTAGTCCTTAGAATCTTTTGCTTAGGAATTCCTTTTCCACTAAGCAAAGTCATATTTCAACCTAATCCCTGAGAGAATAACTTCAATGTCTTCCTGTGTAATAGAAGGCATAAACATTGCCAGAGATCTTGAATGTGGCTAATTTTTATTGAGCTTTTACTATGCTTAGTACTTCATGTGAATCATCTCATTTAATCCTCACAGCCTGTTTTGTGGAGGAAAAATACTAGTTCTTTTACCAGTTGAGAAAACATTTAAATGAAATGGCGTATTCAGGGTGACAGTAAGAGACAGACCAAGGACTCCAGAGTCCCATGCATATGACTGTGTACCTGTAATCTATACCATTGGATAGAACAGCTGTATTTTAGAGTTTAGAGATTTTCTTAGAGATACTATTTTGAAGCATGAAAGCAAATAGGTAGAAATGACTGGACCATATGTACAATTTACTGTCTTCTGGGGTCTGTGCTCCCTTTGTTAGACATAAATCAAAGTGGGGCTGGGAAGGTGGCTCAGTAGTAGAGCGCTTGCCTTGCATGCATGAGGCCCTGGGTTCAATTCCTTAGCACCACATAAGCAAAAAGAAAAAAGCCGGAAAGTGGCGCTGTGGCACAAGTGGAAGAGCACTAGCCTTGAGCTGAAGAGCTGAGGGACAGCGTCCAGGCCCAGAGTTCCCGCCACGACCGGACCCAGACCCCCCAAAAAAAAAAAGACATAAATCAAAGTGAAATTTGGTTTCTCTTTTTGAAATGTTTAAAAAGGCTGGAAAATATTTGATTTCCTTCAGAAAACATGTTAAGTAGGAAAAAGCCAGGTGCTGTGGCTCATGCCTGTAATCATAGCTACTCAAGAGGCTGAGATCCAAAGATCATGGTTTGAAGCCAGCCTGGGCAGCAAAGTCCATAAGATTTAAACCACTCAGTAGTATAGCCTTGAGCAAAAAATAAACTCAGGGACGACAACACTTGGCCCTGAGTTCAGGCCCCAGGACTTGGGAGGAGGGGGAGAAAAAATTAGATTGGAAAGGGGATCCACCCACCATCTGGAATTGGAAGCATATTTTCATTAATGAATGTTTGCATTCAATTTGATTAATGCAGTTGGCATCTAGAATAGGAAGTTACAACACTGGACTTTGGGGCAAGCATTGAGAAAAAAAATTGCCAGTTACAGCCTTTTTAAAAACAAAAAAAGTAAAACATTTTTCTTTGTACAAAAAGAAACTGTTTAGAACCTAGCTTGGCTGCAAATTGTCTGCTGGCAAACTTCCTATTTTGATGCTGTGGCTGAGTTGCTGATGCTGTTTTGCACGATAATTTGTCTCTTCCTTTTTGTTTTGTGAACATGAGAAAATTCAAGTGTAGGGAAACCTATACCTGAATATTCCAAGCCTCCTTGTATAACTATACATAGTATTTATGTGAAAAAGTGAATGGCTGCTATAATCTCTTATATTTTCTTCATTTGATAAGTGTAGTTTTCCATGTTACAGGTCTCCTTCTAATTACATGTATTGAATTGGCCTGAGCTAATTTGCAGCTCTGAACATAATTTTAAGTTAATTTAACATATTAATTCACTCTTTAGGAAGAACTCTGATACTAGATATAATATTCATTGTTGCTTATTTATTTCTGAGTCACATGTTTTCAGTAACTAAGTTAGAAATACATAGAAAAATACTAAATCTTTACACTTTCGGAGTTTGGGTAGATAAAAAGTGAAGAGAAGCCGAGCGCCAGTGGCTCACGCCTATAATCCTAGCTACTCAGGAGGCTGAGATCTGAGGATCTAGGTTCAAAGCCAGCCGGGGCAGGAAAGTCCGTGAGACTCTTATCTTCAATAAACCACTAGAAATCTGGAAGTGGTGCTGTCTCTCAAGCGGTAGAGCACTCGCCTTGAACTGAAGAGCACAGGGACAGCGCCCAAGCCCAGAGTTCAAACCCCATGACTGACAAAAAAAAAAAGTGAAGAGATATTATTTTGAAGGATATAGTAAATGGTAGATGAGAGATTCTTTTTCCCAATTCAAAGCTATTTACTTGTTGATAAGTTCATTGAATTCATGTCAAAATTGCTTTTCATCATTCTTGGTTTTGTTGTTGTTGTTTAGTGGGGGGTTTTGGGTTTTTTTTGGCCCGATCCTGAGCGTGAACCCAGGACACAGATGCTGTTCTTAGGCTGGCTTGCTTGTTTGTTTGTTTGTTTATTTATTTAGTCAATCATGGGGCTTGAACTCAGGGCCTAGGTTCTGTCCCTGAGCTCTTTTGCTCAAGAAGGCTAGTGCTCTACCATGTTGAGCCACACCTCCACTTGTTTTTGAGGGGTTAATTGGAGATAAGAGCCTCATGGGGAATTAACTGCCCAGTCTGGCTTTGAACCTTCGCTCCTCAGATTTCAGCCTCCTGAGCAGCTAGGATTACAGGTGTGAGCTACAAACACCTAGCTTCATCATTCCATTTTAACTCCTTGTAAAACAAAATATTCTAAGAATAAAATAGAGAAAAATCTTCCTCAGTTTCCATACCAGATTCCCTAGTCAGTTGATTCCAATCAATTACTGTATTTTAAAGTTAGTCTTAAAAGTGGTTTGGTTTTGTTTTGCTTGCAGTGCTGGGTATGGGAATGGAACCAAGTGCCTAATGCGTGCTAGTCAAGTTCTCTACCAGTAAGATACACATCCGGGCCCTATGGGAGTATTAAAGCAGACTCTAAAGGACTGTCCTTGCCTTGCTACTGCAGAGTTGTGTTGCTAGATGGAATGATCTATGGAGAAGAGTGGCAGCCTCTTCTTAAAAGATTCTTACAGAGCTAGAGTTCTGAAATATGATTCTGTCTTTCTACCCTTCCAGAACATCAAATATGGTAAAGCTGTGGACTATGAAACTTACAGTACTGATCTGAGCTCTATTGGGGATTCTGTATTAGTAGGTTAGAGATTAAAACCTATGAAATAGTAGTAGTTTTCCTGAAGATTGAAGAGGATTGTATAAGTTAAAAGACCTGTTGGTATTCTGAGATGAGGACTTCTAACTTGATCTCATAGCTTTACCTTAAATTATTATACCCCAAATTTAAAACTTTTGGAGTGCTAAGGGTTCAAGGAAGATGGAAGAGAAGTAAGACTTGGTAAACTGACAAGTGTGTGTCGTTTCAAACAGTGTCTGGCACATGGTAGGCACTTTATAAACATTTGCTGCATTATAACTAATTCACTTTGCCCACTTCTGTTACATTGTCACATCACACATCATCATGTGTGAAGGTAAGGTCTAAGTCTGAAATTTCTGTCTCTATAAAACATATAAGCTAAGCCTTCCCTGTGGAGTGGGATCAGTTTGGCTCACCTCAGAGTTCATTTCTTGAAGGAAGGGGTTCCCAGACAGTTTTACCTTAACCCGGATTTTGATCCATTGAATGGTTTCGGATAGAAACAATGACCAGTAAATCCAATAGCAAGTCAGTTTTAGAATATTTATGATTTTGGGGTAGTCTACAGTAATTACATCTTTCACCCCCAAAGTGCTGTGCCTTTTTATTTATCTTGTACCCTTAATCTAGTCATGCTGAATATCTCAACTATGTAATGATGGATACAAGTGATAGTCCCTAATAAAAAACTGCATTAGAATTAAATGAGTTGCAGCTTGCTTCAATTGTTTTTCTCTCCTAATAATAGTTTACAACCAGACTTTAACAACTTGAGTTCATCTACTAAAAGGTGTTTTTGTTTGTTTACAATAACCATGTTATAGTTTTATTATTCAAAAGCTTAGATCCTATCATGTCACATTTCAGTGATGTATCAAAATCTAATTTTACATGACATATGGAAACTTTATTTTTTTTAATTGTTATATAAGATAAGGTATAGAGCTGGGGGCCAGAGGTTCACCCCTGTAATCCTAGCTACTCAGGAGGCTGAGATCTGAGGATCAAGGTTCAAAGCCAGCACAGAAAGGAAAGTCCATGAGATTCTTATCTCCAATAAACCACTCAGAAAACTGGAAGTGGCACTGTGGCTCAGGTGGTAGAGCACTTGCCTTGAGCTGAAGAGCTCAGGGACAGCACCCAGGCCCAGAGTTCAGCCCCACAGCTGACCCTCCCCCCCCCCCCCCCCCCCCGAAAATAAAATAAAAAAGATGATGTACAGAGAGGTTGCTGTTACACAAGTCAGGCAGAGTACATTTCCTTTTTTTTTTTTTTTTTTTTTTTTTGTGGGTCGTGGGGCTTGAACTCTGGGCCTGGGCGCTGTCCCTCAGCTCTCCAGCTCAAGGGGAGCGCTCTACCACTTGAGCTACAGCGCCACTTCCGGTTTTCTGGTGGTTTATTGGAGATAAGAGTCTCACGGTCTCTCTTGCCCGGGCTGGCTTTGAACCGCGATCCTCAGATCTCAGCCTCCTGAGTAGCTAGGATTACAGGCGTGAGCCACCAGCGCCCAGCTTACATTTCCTTTTAGACAGTGTCACCCCTTCCCTTGCTCTTTCTCAGTTTTTCCCTCCTATCCCTATCCACAAGTTGTACAGTTCATTTTCAACATAATATGTATAGCAAGTACAGCTGCTGGAAACATTTTTATAGTAGAATTTTATTGTAATAAGTTGTTATTGCTTGTTTTTGAAAAATACTTCTGAATCAGGTGCCAGTGTCTCACATCTGTAATCCTAGCTACTCAGGAGACTGAAATCTGAAGATCACAGTTTTAAGCCAGCTCAGGCAGGAAAATCTGTGAAACTCATCTCCAGTTAACCACCAAAAAAGCCTGAAATGTAGCTGAGGCTCAAGTGGTAGAGTACTAGCTTTGAGTAAAAAAGTTAAGGAATAGGGTCTCGACCTTGAATTCAAACCCCAGGACAAATATAAAAAAAAGATACATTTGAATGAAGTTATAAATTCGCTTTTATCTATTGTGATTATTATTCAGCTCTCACATGAAAAAGAGAACAGATACTAAGGAGATACTTCCCGCCCCGCAAAGAACATTCCTTTGCATCTTCCCAATGACTCATTTGTACTCAAGGCATTGTTGTCCTGAGCCTGCTTAGGTTTCATCTGACCTGAATAACTGATTGTTTGATTGATTTGGAACTATTTAAGATCAGCTTTTTTCCAGCTTCAGACATATAACGATGTGCTTTCCCTTGAGATGGTGGTTTTAATCTTTTCCCTATTAAAGTTTGTTAGGTTGGAAAACTAGAGAATAATGTAATAAATTAATGAGTACTGTAGTATTCATAACTGATAAGACTTAGCTATTTTTGGGGAGGGGGGTCCGGTTGTGGGGCCTGAACTCTGGACCTGGGCACTGTCCCTCAGCTCTTCAGCTCAAGGCTAGCGCTGTACCACTTGAGCCACAGTGCCACTTCTGGCTTTTTTCTTTTTGCTTATGTGGTGCTGAGGAATCAAACCCAGGGCCTCATGCATGCAAGGCAAGCGCTCTACCACTGAGCCACCTTCCCAGCCCAGACTTAGCTATTTTAAAAGGAATTATATCTTAACCAGAGAAGCCAGTTTGCATCATTCAGTTTTTATTAAAATGACACCTTAGGACAAGATTTTGGAGCAGGCTACCCTTACCTGTTTTTTTTCTTTTGAAGTGGGGAGTATTGTGCTCTTAACTCAGGGCCGCCTCTTCCTCTCTTGGCTTCCTTGCTTGCTTGACTGGTGTTCTACCACTTGAGCTACACCTCCACCTCCCAATTATTTTATTAGAGATGAAGTTGAACAGACTCTTCTGCTCTAGCTGCCGCAAACGGTAGTCCTCATGATCTCAGCCTCCTGAGTAGCTAGGATTGTAGGCAAGAGGCACTAGGGCATAATGCTTCTTTTGGTACTTTAGTTTGTTTAGCCTATTTGTACATGTGACCAGTCTTTTCTTTCCTTTCTTTCTTTCTTTCTTTCTTTCTTTCTTTCTTTCTTTCTTTCTTTCTTTCTTTCTTTCTTTCTTTCTTTCTTTCTTTCTTTCTTTCTTTCTTTCTTTCTTTCTTTCTTTCTTTCTTTCTTTCTTTCTTTCTTCCTTTCTTTCTTTCGTGCCAGTCCTGGGGCTTGAACTCAGGGTCTGGGCACTGAGCTTTTTTTGCTCAAGGCTAGCACTCTACCACTTGAGCCATAGCACCACTTCTGTATTTTTCTGTTAGTGTGGTACTAAGGAATGGAACCCAGGGCTTCATGCATGCTAGGCAAGCACTCTACCTACCACTGAGCCACTTTCCCAGCTTTCATTTTGGTTTTTGGTTTTTTTGGGTCCGGTCGTGGGGCCTGAACTCTGGGCCTGGGCACTGTCCCTCAGCTCTTCAGCTCAAGGCTAGCGCTCTTCCACTTGAGCCACAGTGCCACTTCTGGCTTTTTTCTTTTTTCTTTTCTTTCTTTCTTTCTTTTTTTTTTTTTTGCTTATGTGGTGCTGAGGAATTGAACCCAGGGCCTCATGCATGCAAGGCAAGCATTCTACCACTGAGCCACCTTCCCAGCCCTTTCATTGTGGTTTTGACTTACATTTTCCTGATGTTTGGTGATTATGTATTTTTTTCATTCCCAGCCTGTGACAAGTCTTTCTTCGGAAATATAATTAAACAACTCTGGCCTTTTTCCTCTCCTCTCTCCTCTCCTCTCCTCCCCTCTCCTCTCCTCTCTCTTCTCCTCTCCTCTCCTTTCCTTTCCTTTCCTTTCCTTCTCTCTTTCTCTCCTTCCTTCCTTCCTTTCTTTCTTTCTCTTTCCTTCCTTCCTTCCTTCCTTCCTTCCTTCCTTCTTTCTTTCTTTCTTTCTTTCTTTCTTTCTTTCTTTCTTTCTTTCTTTCTTTCTTTCTTTCTTTCTTTCTTTCTTTCTTTCTTTCATTCTTTCTTTCTTTCTTTCATTCTGACTTAAATTTAGGGCCCAGGGGTATCCCTGAGCTTCTTTGCTCAAGGCTATCATTCTACCATTTGAACCACAGCTTCACTTCTGGCTTTTTTGGTGCTTAGTTGGAGATAATAGTTCATGGACTTTCCTGCCTGGACTGACTTCCAACCAGGATCCTCAGATCTCAGCCTTTGAAGTAACTAGGATTATAGGTGTGAGCCACCAGTGCTCAACTTCTGGCTACCTCTCTTGACTAACAGTGGGCTTAAGAGCCATTGTGTACTGGAGTTTCCCCTTGCACAGGTGTCAAGGTGCTTCTTAGTAACTTGTTTATTTTTTTATTTGTTTTGTTTTGTTTTGTTTTGTCAGTCGTGGGGCTTGAACTCTGGGCCTGGGCGCTGTCCCTCAGCTCTTCAGCTCAAGGCAAGCACTCTACCACTTGAGCTACAGCGCCACTTCCGGTTTTCTGGTGGTTTATTGGAGATAGGAGTCTCACGGTCTCTCCTGCCCGGGATGGCTTTGAACCACGATCCTCAGATCTCAGCCTCCTGAGTAGCTAGGATTACAGGCGTGAGCCACCAGCGCCCGGCTGTAACTTGTTTATTTTATATGAAGTATTTCTGTGTAATAGCTCCTAGGGGAAAAAAAACAGGGCAGGGGGAGGAACTCCCTCAAATTTCCCAGTACCACTACCCTTCCACTTGAGCCACAGCTTCACTTCTGGCTTTTTGGTAGCTATGGGCTCTCCTGCCCTACAGGCTTAAACTATGATCCTCAAGTCTCATCCTAGGAGTATCTAGTATGTAGTATCTGGCTCAACTATCCTTGTTTATGCTTTACCTTTACAATGGAAAAAGTAGACCATTTAATCTATCCTTATGTTTTCTTTGCTATTTGCAATTTGTGGCATGATATGGCTTCTCTATTTTACTGTTGGCAGTTTTATGCATGTCTTGTAGGAACTTTTGATTACTATTTTGTTATATATTTATGTGTGTATATTTATGTGTGAGATATATATATATACATATATGTATATATACACACATCCTGTGTGTATATGTGTATAATTTTAAAATGTAAAGCATGCTGCTTGGCCTGACTAGCTAATGTGCAATTGTATCTGGTAAACAAATTCTCTTTCAAATTCTGACCATAGAGGGACTGAGCTCCCTTAGCTCTCATGAGCCACCTTCAGAAATTATGACTTCCTCTTTTCTTTCATCCTCTGAAATACATAACCCTGACCTTTCAGCACTGCATGGAGAAAAAAGCCAAGTGTTAGGCAGCCAGCCTGTTATAGCCAAAGAAGGAAAAGACCATTTGACTCTTCTAGATATGAAAGAGGTGGGAAAGCTTCAGGGAACCAGCAAGGATGGAGCAGACTCCCTGGTTTCTCTTGCAGCAGGAGTTCCTTGCATTTGCCCCTCCATTCCAACCAGCAAGGAAGCTGCTCCAGTAGAAGAGCAAATAAAAACACACCAGGAGCCCAGGAGCCCAAGTGAGGCACCAAATAGGGAGGATAGAACTGCACTGGATGTTGGATACAGGCCTACTTTGCTGCCAGCACAGAAACCACCCTTTAAGCCACCTGATGCAGAAGTCACTGGTGCATACTTCTTGTCCCCATCTGACACTTCAGAAGGGGCTAGCACAGAAAAAGATTCCCCTGAATCACCATTTGAAGTGATTATTGACAAAGCAGCATTTGACAGAGAATTCAAGGACTCCTATAAGGAGAGCACAGATAATTTGGGTGGTTGGGCGGTACACACTGATGGAGAATCATCTGCAGACATGACAGAGACTAATGACAAAGTGTTTCCACTGAGAAGTAAAGAGGCTGGGCGTTACCCAACCTCTGCATTGCTCACTAGACAGTTTTCACATACCACTGCAGCATTGGAAGAGGTGTCTAGATGTGTGAATGATATGCATAACTTTACTAATGAAATACTGACTTGGGATTTGGTTCCCCAACCGAAACAACAGACCAGTAAGTCTTCTGACTACACCCCAAAAGGTACAGGACTTGGCAGGAGCGAATATCATTCAGAAATTCCAGTTATAAATCTTAAACCGAGTAATCATCAGAAGGTCCCTGTATGTTCTGTTAGTGGGAGCACTACCATCACCAAATCCACAGGTGATGGGGCAGAGACATCTGTCCCACAAGACAATGTTCTCATTGGGAAGGCTGGAAGAGATTCTCCCACAGAAGAAGTCAGTGTCGAAGGGGTGCAAGGTGATGCAGAGAAACAAGAGGATATGCTTTCAGAGTTAGAGAAACATGTCTCCATGGTTTCCAGAATGGCCACAGTGAACGTAGCTTTACCTGATGAGCACTTGAAGGATGATGTGAACTGGCAGAGCTCTGCGCTGGGAGAAATCACAGAGGCTGATAGTTCTGGTGAATCTGATGACACAGTCATAGAAGACATCACAACAGATTTAACCCTAGAAAATAACAAAATTCAAGCTGAAAAGCCTGTTTCCATTCCAAGTGCTACAAATGTGGGTGAGAGGGAAATCAAAGAGATTCCCAGTTGTGAAACAGTGGAAAAGAAAATATGTGCAAACTCTGAAGAGCCAGTCAGTGTCTTTGAGCCACGTCAGGTTCAGCCTGATACTCTTGGAAGAAGTCCAGATACCAGTGTGTCAGAAGTTGCTCCTGAAAAGCCTGTTACAATTGATGGTGACTCCAAAGTTCCTTCAGCAGCACCTAGTGTTTTCAATAGAACAGAATTCTCACTAAATACAACAGCTTCTGCCAACTTGAAGTCATTACAAGGGAATGTTGGAGATACAGATGATTCCTCCCCAGAGGACTTGATGGCTGCCTTTACAGAGACCACACTGAAAGGAATAGTAGACAAAGGGGAAGGAAATGTCTCTGAAGCCATGTTAGAACAGACAACTGACTATAAAAGAATTTTCTCTGTGGAAACAGTCTTACGTGAAAGTAAGGCAAATGAGCCTGAACATAAGGACATTAAAAGCAAATGCAGTGAACCAAGCAAAGAAATCAATGGAAGGGAGCTTCTAGAAGCCTATTCTTCCCAGGGACCTCCTGTGGCATCTCTTGATTTAGAACAAGAGCAACTCACAATCAGAGCCCTCACAGAATTAGGTGAAAGACAGATGGAGAAGTCCACCTTTGTGCAGGCTGCAGGAGAGTCTCCTGAAGGAAGATTTGAACAAACATGCACTCCACAGCAGTCATCCGGCACTTTGGAACACACAGATGCCAAAACTGGATCTGATCTTGGGATTTCCAAAGAGCCCACTATTATCAGAGAAAGTAGGGTAGATACTCTTCCCAACCTTAGCAAGACTGACCTGGTAACCAAGCATGCCCTAGCAAGACTCCTCACAGACTTCTCAGGTAACCCTTTATGTTAGAAATGCTGCATGTGGTTAGTCCTGCTGTGATTACTTAGCAGTGCTATTTTTTGTCTCTGGGTTTTAGCTATAAATTTATAGCTATACACAAACTATATGATGGGGACAGGCAAATACCTTTTATTTCTTTAACTTTTATTTATTTTTTATTGTGAAAATACTGTACAGAGGGGTAACAATTATTTAGGCAAGATAATGAGTACATTTTTTATCAAGCATTGTAGCCGCCTTTATTTCCCCTTCCTATTCCCCTTTTATTTTATTTTTTTTGGGGGGGAGGGGTCCGGTCATGGGGCCTGAACTCTGGGCCTGGGCTCTGTCCCTCAACTCTTCAGCTCAAGGCTAGCACTCTACCACTTGAGCCACAGCGCCACTTCTGGCATTTTTCTTTTTGCTTATGTGGTGCTGAGGAATCGAACCCAGGGCCTCAGGCATGCAAGGCAAGCGCTCTACCACTGAGCCACCTTCCCAGCCCCCCTTTTACTTTTTTTTAATGATTGCCTGATTTGGCTTCCTTTTTTTTTTTTTTTTTTGGTCGGTCGTGGGGCTTGAACTCTGGGCCTGGGTGCTGTCCCTCAGCTCTTCAGCTCAAGGCTAGCGCTCTACCACTTGAGCTACAGCGCCACTTCTGGTTTTCTGGTAGTTTATTGGAGATAGGAGTCTCACAGTCTCTCCTGCCCGGGCTGGCTTTGAACCGTGATCCTCAGATCTCAGCCTCCTGAGTAGCTAGGATTACAGGCCTGAGCCACCAGCGCCCGGCTGATTTGGCTTCCTTATATCACTATTTTCCAAAAAAACAGGCCACTTTATGAAATTAATCTCCTAAAATTTGTTTAATGTTTCAATTATATTTCAAGATCCTTATAGGTTAGCATGAGGGTGGGACTGGTTTAAAATATATCATGATACTTATTTTTTAAATTTTTTTTACATAATTACAGTCCTGGATTTTTTTGATAGGGACTTTGTGAAATCTACTTAACAGTCAAAGATACAGAATTCCTTCTGGGAAACACAGTAAATGAAACTTATAATTAATTTGATCGTATTCCACAGAGAACTTAATGCTCTGAAAGTAGGTAACCAGTATTATTAGAGTACTATTTTGGAATGATACTTAAGAGAAACTCACACATTTTTCTGCTTTGAACCTTATTTAATAATCTTTAGGCCACAGCTCATTAGTTGGTACCAGACATCCTTCCTGTTCTTTTTATTTAAAATTATCACTTCCTTGCATTGACTCTTAGTAAGAGTACTTTAAATGCTGTCTATTCCGGGCCCTTGGAAAAATAAAAGGAAAAAGCATGTTCACAGCCCTCCACAAATCCCCCTCTCCCACCTCACCCCTCCCCTCCCCTCCCTTATTGTATAAGGATAATCAGATGTTTCGTGTGTGTGTATGTGTGTGTGTGTGTGTGTGTGTGTGTGTGTGTGTGTGTGTGTGTGTGTGTGTGTGTGTGTGTGTCATCGGGGTTTGAACTCTGGGCCTGGGCACTGTCTCTGAGCTCTTCAGCTCAAGGCTAGCTAGCCCTCTACCATTTGAGCCACAGTGCTACTTCCGCTTTTTTGGCAATTTATTGGAAATAAGAGTTTCATGGACTTTCCTGCCCAGGCTGGCTTTGAACTGTGATCCTCAGATCTCAGCCTCCTGAGTAGCTAGGGTTACTAGTGTGAGCCGCCAGTCTGGGCTCAGGTTTATTTTTTATTGTTATTATAAAAGTGATATACAGGGCTGAGAAGGTGGTTCAGTGGTAGAGTGCTTGCCTTGCATACATGAGACCCTGGGTTTATAAAATTCCTCAGTATCACATAAGCAGAAAAGGCCAGAAGTGGTGCTGTGGCTCAGGTGGTAGAGCGCTAGCCTTGAGCTGAAGAGCTGAGGGACAGCGCCCAGGCCGAGTTCAGGCCCCACAAACCTTCGGTTTTCTGGTAGATAATTGGAGGTAAGAGTCTTATGGACTTTCCTGCCTGGGTTGGCTTTGAACTGTGATGCTCAGATCTCAGCCTCCTGAATAGATAGGATTAACAGGTGTAAGCCTGGCTTGCCAGCCTTTTTTGTATTGGTTGTTTTGAAATAGGATCTCACTTCATGCTCAGGCCAGCCTTGACTTCAATCCTTATTTATGCTTCCTTCACTGGGATGATAATTATACACCATTGTGCCGTTATTGGTCAAAATGGACTCTTGCAAACCTCTCTCCCCTCAGACAAGTGCTGTACTACCAAACTACATCCTCAGCCCTCTCCCACAATTTGAATAATTAAGAATAACATAACAGGGCTGGGAAGGTTGGCTCAGAGGTAGAGTGCTTGCCTTGCATGCATGAGGCCTGGGGTTTGATTCCTCAGCACCACATAAGTAGAAAAAGCCGGAAGTGGCGCTATGGCTCATGTGGTAGAGCACTAGCCTTGAACTGGAGAGCTGAGGGACAGTGCCCAGGCCCAGAGTTCAAGTCCCACGACCGACCAAAAAAAAAAAAGAGTAACATAACATAATAATTGAAGATTGTGGAGCTTGGATTAAGGAATACTAGGTTCTAATTCTGGTGATAACTGCACATTAAAGTATTATTTTGAATAATTAGTTCACTAAACTTCTGGAGTGTTTTCATTATCTGTAAGTTTAAGATGCTTGAAGTTGATTCTCATTTTTATAATTCTCTGATACATTCTAGACTTCTTCCTAAGTTGTAATAATTCTTAAAGATAGTTACTTTTGAGTCATGAAGTATATAGGAATGACTACAAAGCCTCCAGGGTGAAATCCCAGTGCTCTGGGGTATTAGTGTGAGCTGAGACAACTAGCCTAACTGGTTCAGCATCTTCCTTTGTTAATGGGATGATGGTGGTTGTTTTGCATGCTTTTTTATAGTGTTGTTGAAGCAAAGAAGAATATAAGTACTACTTACTAGTCATCCCTAACTACATTATTTCATTTAGTATGAAAGATGAAAAGGGCCAGGAGGTTCTGGATATTCATCACTGACCAAATTCTATTAGAAGGTATTTTTAGAGAATAATTAAAGAAGATTGATATTATTAAGTGGAAGCCGAAGGTTTTTCTTCACAAGTTTCAAACAGCTTTTTAAAATTATCTTTCTCTGTGACTAAATCTTTAAAAATGTAAAGTATTTCAGTAAAATAACATCCTTCCCACTTAAAATAAAGTTCCATAGTTATGTTTTGCCTAACATTGTTGGGTGGAAATAAGCAAAAAAAACCCAAAAAACTGATGGTATTTCGTTTTTCTGCTGCCTAGTATTATGTACCAGTATATAATTAGGTCTTCATGTTGATATTATAGGTTACTGAAAAATTATGGTACAGTATTCTCTAATAGTTTGGGAGGAAATTAGAATCCTACCTCTCACACTTAATAGTTTTTGAGTATTCAGATCAGGAAGAATGCAACCAAATGGACAGGCGTATAGCTTGGTGACTGGTATGTAACTGCCCTAGCAATTTAAGAAATTTATGTACAAGGAAATTGTTCATTGTAGTCCTGTTTATAATAATGGCAGATTGGTTGAGTACATGATGACATAACAATGTATTACACTATTATGCAGTCATTGATGTTGTTAAAGGTATTTGTTTTTGAGAAATGGAAAAAATATAATTGGGTATGGCAGCATACACCTTTTACCCAGAGACACAAACACAGATGGAGGATTGGGGTTTGAAGCCAGCCCCTACAAAAAAAACTTAGTGAGGCCATATCTCAACAATAACAACAACAAAAAGCCAGGCCAATCAGGAGCTGATGGCTCATATCTATAATCTTAGCTACTTAGGAAGCTGAGATCTGAGGATCATGGTTCAAAGCCAGCCCAGGCAGACAAAACCTTGACTCCTAGTTCCAATAACCAGCAAATAGCCAAAACTGGAAGTGTGGCTCAAGTAGCTCAAGTGGTTAGGTGCCAGCTGTAAGCAAAAAATATCTGAGCCAGAGAGTAAAGTCCTGATGAGTTCAAACCTCAGTGTGTACACACATGTGCGTGCACACATGCACAGAGCCAGGCTAGTCATTGTGAACCTCTGTGAAGCTAGGTTCACATCTGTGAACCTAGCTACTTGGGACATAGATATTGGGAGAATCATGGTTTGATAACCACCCAGACAAAAAGTTGGTGAGACACCATCTCACCCAATCAACTGGATATAACAGTATGGATCTGTGATCCCAGCTATGCAGGAGGCTATAAGTAGTATCCATGATCCAAGGCTGGCCCTGGGCAAAAGCTGTGAAGCCCTACCTGAAAAATAATTGAAACAAAAGGAGCTGAGGCACTGCTCAAGTGGTAAAGCACCTGCCTAGCAAGCATGAGGACCAGAGTTCAAACTTCAGTACCTCCAAATATAAGTATATATTTTTCATAGATACACACTTACTTGTATTCATAAAAAGTAACTTCTAGTAATTGTTAACCCTGGAAGTCAGGTTTATTTCAGCTAAAGGCCCTTCATCACCGCTGTTTAGCCTGCTGGCTTTTCCTCCCCGTTCCCCAGCACTAACCACCATCATGGCCCAGGTTCATCTTTCTAGTTTACATAGATATGTGCTTCTAGTATTTTAGGTTTTTCAGTGTTTTACTTTGTATTCTTTTTGGGGGGGGCGGGGAGGCGCGTCATGGGGCCTGAACTCTGGGCCTGGGCACTTCCCTCAGCTCTTCAGCTCAAGGCTAACACTCTACCATTTGAGCCACAGCACCACTTCAGCTTTTTCTGCTTATGTGGTACTGAGGAATGGAAGCCAGAGCCTCAGCATGCAAGGCAAGCACTCTACCATTGAGCCACCTTCCTAGCCTTTTACTTTGCATTCTACAATGGAATTAAATCTAAGGCTATAATGGGAATTAAACCTAAGGCTTGTGCATGTTGAGCAAGGAACATACCTCTGAGCTTCACTTAACTTCCCTTTATTCCCCTTGTCTTTATTATACAACTTTTCACTTTTATTTTAATCGGCCACGGGGCTTGAACTCTGGGCCTGGTTACTGCCCCTGAGCTCTTCAGCTCAAGGCTAACACTCTACCACTTAAGCCACAGCGCCACTTCGGTTTTTCTGGTGGTTAATTGAAGATGAAATTCTCACAGGGGGCTGGCAATGTGGCTTAGTGGTAGAGTGCCTGCCTAGCATGTACCCTGGGTTCCATTCCTCAGTACTACATACACAGAAAAGGCCAGAAGTGGCATTGTGGCTTAAGCAGTAGAGTGCTAGCCTTGACCAAAAAAAGCTCAGGGATAGTACCCAGGACCTGAGTTCAAGCCCCAGGACAGGCCAAAAAAAAAAAAAAAAGATTCTCAGACTTTCTGCCCAGGCTAGATTTGAACAACGATCCTCAGATCTCAGCCTCCTGAATAGCTAGGATTACAGGTGTGAGCCACCAGTGCCTAGCTCAGATCCTTTTATATTGAAATACACAGGGCTTATTTATCTAATAGCAGTATAGTAATCCATTTATGTACATTACTATTTACTTCTGATAAAGATTTAGTTTATTTTCTATTTGTATAGATCCTGGGGCTCAAGCTTCCTACCACTTGAGCCCTGAGCCCAAAGGTCTACTTCTAGATTTTTTTTTTTTTTTTTTTTGGGAGGGGGTTGTGGGGCTTGAACTCTGGGTTTGGGCGCTGTCCCTGCGCTCTTTAGCTCAAGGCTAGCACTCTACCACTTGAGCCACAGTGCCACTTCCGGTTTTCTAGTGGTTTATTGGAGATCAGAGTCTCACAGAGTTTCTTGCCCAGGCTGGCTTTGAACCTCAATCCTCACATCTCAGCCTCCTGAGTAGCTAGGATTATAGGGGTGAGCCACTGGGCTGGCCAAGGTTGTTATCTTAATTATACCATTTAGATAACTGAGGTCAAAAGTTCACGTTTTCAGATTCACCCTCTATTCATTTGGCAGGATAGTCAATGCTGTTTTGTTTTCTGTGTTTTATAAATCAAAAAATTCAGGGCAAAGGCGATGTTAGGTTATTTTAATGAATGAAAAACTATTTTTTCTGAAAGCCTGAGAGGAATGTTACTTTGAAAGGAGTTCCTACAAATTTCTTTGACTTACTGCCAGACTTGTCTGTAGCCAAAAGCCTGTGTCTGTTTGACAGTGACTGCTTTGTATTGTATCAGTGATTTTTCTGTGTCATTTTGGGGGGAATTTTGTTAAGAGTAAATCTGGGGGCTGGGAAGGTGGCTCAGTGGTAGAGTGCTTGCCTTGCATACATGAGGCTCTGGGTTCAATTCCTCAGCACCATATAAGCAGAAAAAGCCAGAAGTGGCACTGTAGCTCAAGTGGTAGAGCACTAGCCTTGAGCTGAAGAGCTGAGGGACAGCGCCCAGGCCCAGAGTTCAGCCCCTACAACCAGCAAAAAAAAAAAAAAATGTCTGTAGCAAAGCAGATTATTAACCCATTTCAGTAGTCATAAAATTGGGACTTGAATTTTGCAAATCAAACAAAAGGCTTTGTGCTGGGAGCCAGTGGCTCACCTCAAGCAGGCTTCATGAGACTCTTATCTCCAAATTAACTACCAGAAAGCTGAAATGAAGCCTGTGACTCAAGTAGTAGAGCACTAAACCCAGGGGGAGTGGGGGGGGCTTAAAGCCAGTGTCCATACAGGCAAGGTGGCACATGAACAATTCCAGCACTAGGAGGCTAAAAGAGGAGGATAGTGAGCTCCAAGCCAGCCTAGGTGGGCCAAATAATGAGGCCCTGTTACACCCTGCACCCCTCCCCAAAAAGGGGCCAGTGGCTCATGCTTTTAAGCCTAGCTACTCAGGAGGCTGAGATCTGAGGATCACAGTTCAAAGCCAGCCCAGGAGGAAAGTCTGTGAGACTCTTATCTCCAATTAACCAACAGAAAACAGGAAATGGAGCTGTTGCTCAAGTGGTAGAATACTTGCCTTCAGCTAAAGAGCTCAGCTGCCCAGGCCCAGAGTTTAAGCCCCACAATGACAAACAAAAGAAGAAAGAAAGGGTAAACTAAGAAGAATCCATGTGAAATGTTAGTTTTCTCACAGATTAATCATTCATATTTTAAAAGCCTAGTTGACATTTTAAAATTTTTGTTTTTGTTTTTAATGTGCTGGGATATCAGTGCTTGTATGTCAGGCACAGACTGTACCACTGAGCTACATCCCTGATCCTCCCCTACAATTTTCCCTTTTGTAGGGAAAGTCTGGTATGGTCCCAGGACTTGGGGAATGGACAGGTTACATGGATGATCACAAGCTGGTCTAGCAAATTTTGAAAAAAAATACTCGGGAGGCAGAGATATGAGGATTGCAGTTGAAAGCCAGCCCAGGCAAGAAAGTCCATGAGACTCTAATCTCCAGTAAACCACCAAAAAACAAACAGAAGTGGCTTTGTGGCTCAAATGATGGAGCACTTGCCTTGAGCTGAAGAGCTGAGTGACAGCACCTAGGCCCAGAGTTCAAGCCCCAAGACCAACAAAATAATAGTAATAATAGCTAGGCAATGGTGGCTCAGATTTGTAATCCTAGCATCTCAGGAGGCTAAGATCTGAGGATCTCTATTCAAAGCCAGCCCAGGTAGGCAAATCTGTGAGACTCTTTCTTACCTTCAATTAACTACTGAAGAACTGAAAATGTAGTGTGGCTCAAAGTGTAGAGCACTAGCCTTAGCGGAAATGTTCAGTGACAAGTGTGCAGGTTCTGAGTGCAAGCCTAAGACAGACACAAAATAATAATAACAACTAAAGCCTGGCTTTTGTTTATTTTAGTTATTTCAAATGTATTTAAATGTTCATACATGAGTTAAATATTAACAAATTTTGAAAAAAGGCTGCAAGGAAAATAAAATGTATTGTGCACATAAATTCAGAAAAAGAAATGTACTTCCTAGCTGGGCGCCGGTGGCTCACGCCTACAATCCTAGCTACTCAGGAAGCTGAGCTCTGAGGATCTTGGTTCAAAGCCAGCCTGGGCAGGAAAGTACATGAGACTCTTATCTCCAATAAAAACCGGAATTGGTGCTGTGGCTCAAGCGATAGAGCGCTCGCCTTGAGCTGAAGAGCGCAAGGACAGCGCCCAAGCCCAGAGTTCAAGCCCCACGACCAACCAAAGGACCTGGGTTCAATTCCTCAGCACCATATAAGCTGAAAAAACCGGAAGTGAGGCTGAGGCTCAAGTGCTAGAGTGCTAGCCTACAGCTGAAGAGCTGAGGGACAGAGCCCAGGCCCAGAGTTCAGACCCCACGACCGACCAAAAAAAAGAAAAGAAAAAGAAAGTGCAAAAAAAAAAAACGAGTAAGTTTTATTTTTTTAATTAAGTTTGGTGGGCTGGGAAAGTGGCTTAGTAGTAGAGTGTTTGCCTAACATTCATGAAGCTCTGGGCTCAATTCCTCAGTACCACATACACAAAATCCAGAAATGGTGCTGTGGCTCAAGTGGTAAAGGGTTCACCTGGAGCTGAAAAGCTGAGGGACAGCACCCAGGCCCAGAGTTCAGGCTCAAGGACTGACCCCCCCCCCCCAAAAAAAAAAAAAAGCTCAGGGACAGTGCCCAGGTCCTGAGTTCAAGACCAAGGACTAACAAGGGAAAAGAAAGAAATACTAAGTTTGGTGAGGGAAGGTATGACATCCAAAAAGAAATGTACTCTTTACCTGACTTACATAACTGTAACCCCTCTGTTCACCACCTTTATAACAAAAGAATTTTTTTAATTAAGTTTGGTTAAACATGGCATAGTGCATGCTTATAATCCCACTGGTCAGGAGGCAGAAATAGGAAGGTTGCAATCCAAAGAGTCTTGGGCAAGAAAAGCAAAAGGCCCTATCGATAAAACAAATAGGCTAGATAAAGCCTGGCTCAAGTGGTAGAACCCTTGTCTAGCAAATATATAAAGCCGTGAGTTCAAACCCCAGTTAACATTCCTCCCCAAATAGCAAAAAGGACTGAGGGCATGACTTGAGTGATAAAGTGTTTGAGGCCCAGAGTTCAATCCCCAGTAGTGCCACAAACATATTAAAAATGAAGTTAAATCCTGCCTCTGCTTCTCAGGTGCTGGTATTACAGGTATAAACTACATAAACTACATATCTAACTGGTTTTTTGCGCCGCCCCCCGCCCCCCCATTGAGTCACTTGAGGCCCAGTAGTATACTGAGTTCTGGTCAGGAGCACAGGGACCATAGAGAAGCAGCTGTCTGGGATGATAGATACTGATGCTAGAAGGTTGAATAAGATGTTAAACAGACTGGATTGTGGCATAAAGGGTATGGGGAGTCTGATTCTCCATCCCCTTTGTCATTCCTCCCTGGAACCAGTTATATCAGGAGTCAGTGAGCTCCCTGATACTCACTGATTGAAGCTAGAATACATCACAGAGGTGGTAGCAGTGAGGAGCATGAATGCTATGGTTGAAGTTTATCTGCTTGAAACCAGTTGAAATGTGTTAGGGTTTTTTTTTGTGGGGGGTGGGGAACCAGTGGGGTAAGGGAGATGTGGAGATGAGGCTGATCAGATACATCTTATACATGTGTGTGTTACAATGGGGCCACCTAATTGTGCCTAATAAAAAATTAATGAAGTTTAACTTGAATACTAAATCTTAAAGATTCCTTCAAGTTATTTCTTTTCAGAATAAGCATTTGAACAACTTTTGAGAGAGAAGATTAATTTTTTTTTAATTTAATTTTATTTTATTTGTGAACATACTGTACAGAGGAGTTACAATTACGTGGGCAGGATAATGCGTACATTTCTTACCAAGCATTGCAGCCTCCTCCTTTGTTTACCCTTCATATCCCTTCCCAGCCTCCCCCCTCCCCCCGAGAAGATTAATTCTTTGTGAATGGTTGAGCTTAGGATCAAACCAAGTTCTTTTCCCTAAGTGCAGTAATAAATGGGTAGGGTGTCCACAGGTTCACTGCTGTTCTTGAATTGGCACAGAGGGATTTTATTCTAAGATTGTCTGTGAATGTGCTAATGCCCTCTTGTGGTGCATTGTGGCTGCTGCAACTGCAAATAAAGGCTTATTAGCCTTAAATGTTTTTACAATAAAAGTAATTTGGCCACATTAAAGACTACTTGAAAAACAAGGACAAGGAATTATTTGCTATTTTGCCAGCAGTATAAACACTTGGCAAATACAGGCCCTCTGTGTCAGAATTTTCATCTACCATTAGCAAAATAAGGTAACAAATTCCTGATTTTGCCAGGCACCAGGTGGCTCACACCTGTAATCCTAGTTACTAAGGAGGCTGAGATCTGAGGTTAGTGGTTCAAAGCCAGCCTGGGGAGGAAAGTCCGTGAGACTCATCTCCAATTAACCACCAGAAAACCATAAGTGACGCTGTGGCTCAAGTGGTAGACTGCTAGCCTTGAGCTAAAGAGCTGAGGGACAGCACCCAGGCCCAGAGTTCAAGCCCCAGGACCCACGAAAAAAAAATTACTGGGGCTGGGAAGGTGGCTCAGTGGTAGAGCGTTTGCCTTGCATGCAGCATGCATGAGGCCCTGGGTTCGATTCCTCAGTACCACATAAGCAAAAAGAAAAAAGCCAGAAGTGGTGTTGTGGCTCAAGTGGTAGAGCGCTAGCCTTGAGCTGAAGAGCTGAGAGACAGCGCTCAAGCCCAGAGTTCAGGCCCCACAACCAGACCTCCCAAAAAAAAATTACTGATTTTACTTGTAAAATATTATGTGTTGAAATGGACTTTAAGACAAGGCATTATTTGTACAGCACACTAATTTGATGCAACATATTATGGTACAATTAGGAAAAAGGTCTTTCAGCTGAAAATAAATGTTATATAATATGGTATTATTGAAGATAAAGCTAGTTATAGCTGGGCACCAATGGCTCATGCCTATAATCCTAGCTACTCAGGAGGCTGAGCTCTGAGGATCTTGGTTCAAAGCCAGCCTGAGCAGGAAAGTCCATGAGACTCTTATCTCCAATAAAAACCACTTGAAAACCGGAATTGGTGCTGTGGCTCAAGCGGTAGAGCACTCGCCTTGAGCTGAAGAGCACAAGGACAGCGCCCAGGCCCAGAGTTCAGACCCTACAACCTACAAAAAAGAAAAAGAAAGAAAAGAAAAGCATGAGCCACCAGCATCCAATATGATAAGTGTTTTGATAATGTAGAATCTTAGTTGTAACCTAAAGGATCAGAACAAGACCTAGAGGCTCAAAGCTCGAAACCAGCCCAGGCAGAAAAATTTTCAAGACTCCATTTACTCAAAAATGCCCAATGAAAGTATGGCTCAAGTGGTAAAGCAGTAGCTGTGAGCAAGAAAGCCAAGCCAAGAGCATGAGGCCTTGAGTTTAAGCCACAGCACTGGAGTGCCCATACACATGTGCATAGGCACACACGCAGGAGTACAAATAGTACTATACTACTGTTGTACCAGGAACAGATGAATGAAAGTAGAATACAAAAATTTATGGATACAATCTTTTGTAATCATTTTGTGCTTACGAAATAAACACTAACACTACAATATTGTTTAGTGGTTCAAGCTGAAGAGCTTAGGGACAGTGCCTAGACCCAGAGTTCAAGCCCCAGGACCAACACATACACACACACACACAAAGTAAGTAGTGGTTTTACATTTTAAACTTTTGGCAACTATCCCATTTCTTGCTTTTTTTCTTTTCTTTTCTTTTCCTCCTCATTTCCCCAGGGAGTAGAGAAGGAGAAGTTTCCACATTCCATGCCAATTTCCTTCCTTTGCTACTTGTGCTTCCTCTGCTGTTCCATCTCTCCTGCCCAGGGCTGATTCATGTGCATGCAGCAGCACTGTGCGGACAGAAGTGGAAGATGTACTTATGCCATCTTGGCAGATAGGCCCATGGTGGAACATTCACTTAGAGATACGAGAAGCTCTTACATATCACTAAAGTGGTTGGTGCTGTGAAAAGAAATAAGGCTGCTTAAGAGATGTCAGGTAGGATGAGCAGAGGAGGAAATAACCTCTGAGCAAGGATTGAAGATTTGATATATTGGGCCATTTTGCCCAAGCTCTTTCTCTACTCTTCCCCCTTTCAACCAGTATGTACCCTTTCAGTTGAAAATAGGTAATTTCACTGTTTAATTTAAAGCTGGGAGGGGCGCTTGGTGCAGGTTGTGTACTGCTCTCTTGTAGGCACATGAGTTAGTGTTGTAGGCTTGACTATTGTCATAGTTTTCCAGCAGGTGACAGTAGAGTTCATGAGGACAACTTGCACATGAATGAAATTTCTAATTTGTTTTCACATTGTTTACCCTTCTCCATCTCTGATACATAAAGTTCCTTTCTGTGTAGGCCTTAGCCTTGTCCTCTAGCTTGCTTCACACACACACACACACACACACACACACACACACCTCAGATATTTAAGACTTAAAAACTAAGGGCATAGGGCAAGAAACTTTCACATGACTTGGCTTGTTCTTGTTCACTATAAACATTTGGTTGTATGTGCTTTGGTGTTCCCTCCTTCTCTGTCCACATGCATGTTTTTTCCCTGAACCATTGATGGTTGATAGATATTCTTGGAATAGGAACCTTCTCTTTTCCTTTTTTTTGGGGGGTTAGTTGAGGGGCTTGAACTCAGGGCCTGGGTGCTGCACCTGAGCTCTTTTGCTCTACCACTTTCAGCCTCAGCTCCACTTCGGGTTTTTGAGAGATTAATTAGCGGTAAGAGTCTTTGAACCATGATCCTCAGATCTCAAGCTCCCAAGTAGTTAGGATTATTGGTATGAGCTGCTGGTTTCTGGCTTTAACTTTTTTTTTTTTTTTTTTTTTGGTCCTGGGGCCTGGGCACTGTCCTTGAGCTTCTTTTGCTCAAGGCTAGCATACCACTCAAGCCACCGAACCACTTCTGGCTTTTTCTGTTTATGTAGTACTGAGGAATGGAACCCAGGGCTTCATGCATGCTTGGCAAGTATTCTACCATTAAGCCACATTCCCAGCCCTTCTTTAATCGCATAAAACCAAGTACAGGCCGGGCACCAGTGCTCATGCCTGTAATCCTAGTTACTCAGGAGGCTGAGATCTGAGGATCACGGTTCAAAGCCAGCCCTGGCAGGTAAGTCTGTGAAACTCTTATCTCCAACAAACCACTAAAAAACTGGAAGTGGCGCTGTAGCTCAAGCAGTAGAGCACTTGCCTTGAGCTGAAGAGCTGAGGGACTGCGCTGAGGCTCAAGAGTTCAAGCCCTATAACCGACCAAAAAAAAAAAACCAAGTGCAGTACTCTAGTCTATTCACATTCGGATTTTGTCATTTGTGCAGCATGAAGATTTGGTTGGTTAGATGATTGGTTGCTTTTTTGTTTTTTTTGCCTTGTTTTTGTTTTTTGAGGAGGATCTTGCTATGTGTAGCCCAGTCTGGCTTTGAACTCTTACAGCCTTAGCCTCCTAAGGCTTTAGATTACAGGAATGGGCTACCACTTTCAGCCCAATGGTGTCTTTAATGATTTTTACCCCTATTTGCAGCGTCTAGTCCAAGATCACACTTGGCATTTATGCACTGACATGTCTCTCCATTGATAGTATTAGAAATAGGTCTTGTTGACTTTGCATGGTGTCTTCTCTTTAGAATCAGGTTGTATTTGAGGCAGGAATACCATAGATACAACACTCTCCTCCATGCATTCCATCCTGAGGCTTGTGGCATCTGTTTGTTTCTCTGTCAGTGACACTTAGTTCCTCTTGTAGCATATGAACTCCAGCCCTGACTCCTACTTAGCACTCATTCTCTAGTAGGCTCTGTTTGGTTTTCCTGTTCAGCCAGGTGAGTCTGAGTGCCTTCCACTTGTCTTTCACTTTTGCAACAATGCTTAGTTTTCCACTGGGGATCAGGATGCTGCTTCTGAACCAGCAGTTATTTCTTCTATACATTCAGCATATTTTTAGTGTTTTCTTTTAGATTTTGGCAAAATCTGGTTTTAGGATTGGGTCCAGAGGAGAGTATTACAGATGACCGTGGGGAAGAACTGGGTGCCATCTGGTCAGTTGGGATCAATTTCAAATTCACTTTATCCAAAATCACAGTCTTTTAGGCTAACCATATTTTGAGTACAACTAAAATTTGAATGTCTACAGTGTACCTCCCTGTATTAGCTTTATGTAGTCCTAGAAACATCTTTTCTTCATAAAGGTGAAAAGATGGATGCTTTTAGAAAGGTTAAAAGTAAGATGCTTAGAAATTACCAGGATTGGGGCTGGGAAGGTGGCTCAATGGTAGAGCGCTTGCCTTGCATGCCTGAGGCCCTGGGTTCGATTCCTCAGCACCACATAAGCAAAAAGAAAAAAGCCGGAAGTGGTGCTGTGGCTCAAGTGGTAGAGCGCTAGCCTTGAACTGAAGAGCTGAGGGACAGCGCCCAGGCCCAGAGTTCAGACCCCACAACTGGACCCAAAAAGAAAAAAAAAGAAATTACCAGGATTCACACTCTACTTTCCTACTTTCCTTCCCCCCTTCAGTTGTGGGGCTTGAACTCAGGGCCTGGGCTCAGTCCCTGAGCTCTTTTGTTCAAGGCTAGCAATCTACTATTTTGAACTACAGTTCCACTTCTGGGTTGTTTTGTTTTGTTTTTTGTTCTTTGTCTTTTTTTTTTTTTTTCTGGTTGGTCGTGGGGCTTGAACTCTGGGCCTGGGCACTGTCCCTGAACTCTTCAGCTCAAGGCAAGTGCTCTACCGCTTGAGCCACAGCACCACTATGGGGTTTATTGGAGATAAGAGTCTCAGGGACTTTCCTGCCCTGGCTGGATTTGGACCTGAACCTGGTCTTCAGATCTTAGCCTCCTGAGTAGCTAGGATTATAGGCATGAGCCACTGGCGCCCAGCCAATTCTGGTTTTTGAGTGGTTAAATTGGAGATGGGAATCTGAGGGGAACTTTTCTAACCCGAGCTGGCTTCCCACTGTACTGACCAGATCTCAGTTTCCTGAGTTAGCTAGGATTACAGGCATGAGCACCCAGCACCTAGTTCTCAAACTTTGTCTCTCCAACTCAGAGCCTTGCTCTTTATGTGAGCCTGTCCTGAAGCTTTGGTAGTTAATTTGAGATAAGAGTATCGGACTTTCCTACCCAGCCTGGTTCCGAACTGCAATGCAAAGATATCAGCCTCCTTAGAAGCTAGATTTAAAGGCATAAGCCACCAGTACCTTGCTCTTTTTTGTGAGCAGAGTAGAGGGAGAGTCTCACTGGAGCAACAAGTGTTAAGTGTTGGTCTTTAGAAGTTGAAATGCACATTTTGTGTCTAGATTGGAAGTACTTGTCAACATATGCCATCCAGTTGTTGAGGCAGAGAAAAGAAAAGATTTTTTTTACTTTAGATAGCCCAGCCATAAAAAACCCTGTTTCCTCAATGGTCTGCTTTACACGTGCTTCCTAACACCATTATTAATAGTGCCCTACTTACTTTGAAAGTATTGTGGAAGCCGGGCGCTAGTGATTCACACCTGTAATCCTAGCTACGCAGGAGGCTGAAATCTGAGGATCTAGGTTCAAAGCCAGCCCCGGGCAGGAAAGTCCATGAGACTCTTATCTCCAATAAAACCACCAGAAAACCGGAAGTGGCCCTGTAGCTCAAGTGGTAGAGCGCTCGCCTTGAGCTGAATAGCTGAGGACAGCATTCAGGCCCAGAGTTCAAGCCGCACGACCGACAAAAAAAAAAAAAAAAGTATTGTGGATGGCCAGAATGTTCTGGTTCCTGTCTATGGTCCCAGCTGCCTGGGCGCTGAGTTAGAAGCATCCCTTGAATAGTTCTATGCCAGCCTGGACAACATAGTGAGACCCAGGCTCTTAAAAGTAAAAATTAGCTGGCATAGTAGCCCATTCTTATAATCCAAGCTACTGGGTAGGCAAAAGAATTAGAATTTTGAGGCTAGCCTAGGCAGTTTAACTAGACCCTTTCTCAAAAGGCAAACCGGATGCCAGTGGCTGTAATCCAAGCTGCTCAGGAGGCTGAGATCTGAGGACCTAGGTTAGAAACCAGCCTGGACAGAAAAGGCCATAAGATTCTTATTTTCAGTTAACCAGCAAAAAGATGAAAGTGAAATAGTAGAGGCTCTCAGCCTTGAGTGAGAAAGCCAAGTGTAGAGTACTCTAGCCCTGAGTTCAGGCCCCAGTATAATCACAAAAATAAAACAAAGCACCAGGTAAAGGGGGTGGGTTAGTCATAAATCACTTGCACAGGCCCTGAGTTCAATTTCTACACACACACACACACACACACACACACACGTATTACAGTTCGCATAACAGTATGAATTAACAGTACATCTCCTAAGCATAATCCTTGAGTTGTCCAGATTATCATAGACTGACATCATCGTAACTAGCACTATGGGTATTGGCTAGTTTTTATTGCTACTTTCTTTGCCCTTGTTCCATTTTGTACATTTCCAGTTAGCTTTGGTTTTATAGTCTAAATCAATTTATAACCCTTCTGTACTTTCACTTTTTTTTTAATTTAGCAAGGATTTATTTTTGCAAAATGAGATTAAATGAGAAAAGGAAAAAACAGAAAAATAGTTCCTGTTCTCCATGCAGGAAATGGGAGCTAAAGATTTACTTTCACGAGTTGGAAAAGTGGCTTAGTGGTAGAGTACTTGCCTAGCATGCATGAAGCCCTGGGTTCGATTCCGCAGTATCACATAAACAGAAAATGCCAGAAGTTGGCGCTGTGGCTCAAGTGGTAGAGTGCTAACCTTGAGGAATAGAAGCTCAGGGACAGTGCCGAGGCCCGGAGTTCAAGCACCAGGACTGGCAAAAAAAAAATACTTGGGGGAAAAAAAAAGTACAGTTTTTCAGGCCAGCCTATAACTCTTGGGATCCTCCAGCTTGTGCTTCCACAATGCTGAGGCTTCAGGCATAAGCCATTGTCCTTGATTTGATTGTAAAGTTTTAGTCAGCAGTTCCAAAGATATCGTATTGTCAGCTGTCATCCTTTCTGCCAAAGACACTTTACCTATATGGACTTCAGTAGCCAAAATAAACTCTTTAAGTATCAGATACTCTTGAAATGGGTTGTAGCCATGTCTGTGCTAGTGGGGTGCATGCAAGACACAATAGAGAGCAGTCTTGGCTTCTATACCTTACACTCCCCCTCCCCTCTCTTGGCAGTGCACGATCTGATTTTCTGGCGAGACGTGAAGAAGACTGGCTTTGTCTTTGGCGCCACGCTGATCACGCTGCTCTCCCTGGCAGCTTTCAGTGTCATCAGTGTGGTTTCTTACCTCATCCTGGCCCTTCTTTCTGTCACCATCAGCTTCAGAGTCTACAAATCTGTCATCCAAGCTGTGCAGAAGTCAGAAGAAGGCCATCCATTCAAGTAAGTTAAAATGATAGTCCACATTTTAGTTGGAGGGGTTTTCTGGGTCTGATCAGCTCTAAAAAAAAAAAAAAATCAGCCCTAGCCAGGCACAGGTGGCTCACACCTGTAATCCTAGCTACTCAGGCTAAGATCTGAGTACCACAGTTCAAAGCCAGCCCAGGCAGGAAAGGTCATGAGACTCTTCGCTCGTTAACCACAAGAAAACCAGAAGTGGAGCTGTGGTTCAAAGTGGTAGAGCACTAGCCTTGAACAAAAGAGCTCAGGGACAATGCCCAGGCCCCAAGTTCAAGCCCCATGACTGACCAAAAAAAAAAAAATGATGATACAAACCAGCCCATACAGATTTTACAGTCAGTCACCCTAAGAAGTGGCCAGGTTAGGATCTGAGAACTTTTCAACAAACTAGAGGCTCACACTGTGAACCCTGGGTGGGGGAGAGGACACCACATACCCAGAGCACCTAGTCAGACAGCCATGTTAATGTTGAAGCTGCATTTTGGGGGCAATAATAGCATGTGAACCCTGAGCCTTTGCTCGTTAGCCCTATACCTGTACTACTGACCCACGCTCCCAGGGCTGGAAGTGGCTTTGAAATCCTGGCATGGGGGCTGTGCTCTGTGTTTTCTCTTAGCTTTATTTCTGATTTCCTTCTTAGCTGTCATTTAGTTTTCATAATCTCAGAGGATTTTTTTTCTTAGTTTATATTAATTATGCCAGGGGTGGGGAGAGGTATTGTTACATGTCCACATAGTTTACAATATATTCTAATCAATATCACCCCCTCTGTTACTGTCCCTGCCTCCTTCCCAAAATAATATCAACAGGTTTTATTGTTCCGGGGTTTTTTGTTTTTGTTTTTCGTTTTTTTTTTTTGGGCCCGGTCGTGGGGCCTGAACTCAGGGTCTGGGCGCTGTCCCTCAGCTCTTCAGCTCAAGACTAGCGCTCTACCACTTGAGCCACAGCGCCACTTCCGGCTTTTTTCTTTTTGCTTATGTGGTGCTAAGAAATCGAACCCAGGGCCTCATGCATGCAAGGCAAGCGCTCTACCACTGAGCTACCTTTCCAGCCCCTATTGTTCAGTTTTTATAGGCACAGTCTACTTTGACCATATTCATTGTCTTTCATCCTTCTTCCTCACAGGCAAATCTTAATAAATGAGGTCATACACTCTAGGGTCTGATTTCTATTTTTTCTGATTATAATGTAACTTTAACAAATGCTTTCTTCACATTTTTACTCTTAACATTTTTAACCCACATTTAGTGGGTTAATAAATGCCAGGGTTCTTAATTTTATTTTACTTATTTTTATTTATTTGGCGGGGGGGCGGGGGCAGTCCTAGGTCTTGAACTCAGGGCCTGGGCTCTGTCCCTGAGCTTCTTTTGCTCAAGGCTAGCACTCTACCACTTGAGCAACAGCGCCACTTCCAGCTTTTTCTGTGTATGTGGTGCTGAAGAATCGAACCCAGGCCTTCATGCATGCTAATAAAGCACTCTGCCACCAAGTCACATTCCCAGCCAGATTTCTTTATTTATTTATTTATTTTTTGGTCCGGTCGTGGGGCCTGAACTCTGGGCCTGGGTGCTGTCCTTCAGCTCTTCAGCTCAAGGCTAGCACTCTACCACTTGACCCATAGCACCACTTCTGGTTTTTTTTTTTTCTTTTTGCTTATGTGATGCTGAGGAATCGAACCCAGGGCCTCAGGCATGCAAGGCAAGCACTCTACCACTAAGCCACCTTCCCAGCCCGATTTCTTAAATTTTTTATGTTTCTTGTGATCCTCTCAGGCTTGCAATAGAACAGGCTCTGGCTGTCAGGCTGGAGCTATTCTTTCTCTTGGTGAAATAAAACAGTTAAAATCATATATAATTTGAAATTTTATGCAAATTGTGGATTGGTTTGATGATAAGAGTGCTTGCCTAGCATTCATGAGGCCCTAGGTCTAATACCCAACACCACCAAAAAAAAAAAAAAAAAATTCATAATGTGCTGGGCACAAAGCTTAAGAACAGTGCCAGCCCTGAGTTCAAGTCCTACTACTAGCACAAAGGAAAAAAAAAATCAGAATAAGGGTAAATTGAGGCTTCGCATACTTTTAATCCCATCAAGCCAGGAGACAGATACCTGGGTGATTCTGGTTCAAAGCCAGTCTAGGTAAACAGGTATGAGTGATATATGTCTCTGATTCCCAGATACTAAAGACGCCATAGGCAAGAGGATCTCAGTCTAAGACCAGACCCAGGGAAAGAATTTTGAGACCTTAACTAAAAAAATAACTAAAGCCAAAAAAGGGCTAAGAGCATGGCTGAAATGGTAGAGAAACTGCCTAACAAACTGAAAGTCCTGAATTCAAGCCTCATTACCACCAAAAGATAAAGAGAGATTCAGGACTGTTAAAAATTGTTGGGAGCCAGTCACCAGTGGCTGACTGTCATCCTAGCTACTCAGGAGGCTGAGATCTGAGGATCACGGTTCAAAGCCAGCCCAGGAGGAAAGTCTGTAAGACTCTAAATCTCCAGTTGATGACCAAAAAGCCAGAAATGGAGCTGTGGCTCAAAGTGGTAGAGTTCTAGCCTTGAGTAAAAAGAAGCTCAGGGACAGTGTCTAGGCCTTGAGTTCAAGCCCCAGGACTGGGTAAAATAAATAAATAAATACAAACAAGTATATAATATATGTATACATACATACATATATACAATGGAATAAAAGTTATGCAGAAGCCAGACACCAATGACTCACACCTATAATCCTAGCTACTCAGGGGACTGAGATTTGAGGGTCATGTGGTTTGAAGCCCAGGCAAAGAAGTTTGTGAGAGTCTTCCTCCAAGAAGCTGTCAGAAAAAGCTCAAAGACAGCACCCCGGCCCTGAGTTCAAGTCCCAGGACTGGGTAAAAAAATTTTTTTTTAATTATGTAGGACTATAAGACAATTTTTTCTTGTGACAATCCTACACTTTGCAGCCACCTGGCATCTTTGCCTCTGCCCATTACATGATCATAAAAAAATTCCCCTATAAATTCCTAAAATGCATTCAGGGCCCAGTTTCACCCTTGTGCTGACAGAATCTTCCCTCCTGTATGACATGTGTGACTGTTGTTTCTTCCTCTGGAAGAGCGTACCTGGACTTGGACATTACCCTGTCCTCAGAAGCTTTCCACAACTACATGAATGCAGCCATGGTGCACGTCAACAAGGCCCTGAAGTTCATCATTCGTCTCTTTCTCGTGGAAGATCTGGTTGACTCCTTGAAGGTTAGTTGTTTCTGTAGCTTTTGGGGGTGAGTCTGACGTGGAGTATGGTTCAGAGTGACAACACTGTTAGTTGGGTTTTATCTGTGCACTTACTAGTCCATCTTTGGACCTAAGAGGTGGGCAGAATTCTCTCTCCCACTCTGACATATATAGTTCAATGGGAATGTTCATCACCCATTTATAGTATCAGTGACCTGAAGTCTGCATTACTTTGATTCCTGCTCGTTCTCCTTCACAGCTCGCTGTCTTCATGTGGCTGATGACCTATGTGGGTGCGGTTTTTAATGGAATCACCCTTCTGATTCTTGGTAAGGTGGCAAGGAAAGTGTCCCAGCTTCTTGAGTAAAAGTATAGAGATGCCCAGCATGGTTCCCCTCACTTGGCAGCCATCAGGGATGCGCTCTGGACACGGAGGAACCAGACAGCTGCAAGGGAGAGTTGTGTAGGTTGAATACAGGAAACTTACTTCAAGAAACCATTTTTTTTTAATTTGGAAATGGGTGTGTGTGGTACAAAGAATGCAGCCTGTGTACCAGAAGAGGTCTTTGGGTTGTTAGACTACCCTAATTGTCCTTTGTTGAGACCGTTAGCCAGGATTCCTCATTTTTAAGGAAAATCTGCTTCATGAGGACAAAATGCACTTCTTGAATCTTGAGACTTGGTCTCACATTTGCTCTTTTCTTGTCTCTTCCTTCTGTCTTCCAGCCGATCTGCTGGTGTTCAGTGTCCCAATTGTGTATGAGAAGTACAAGGTAGGCTATTTGTTTCCAATCATGTGCTGGCTAGTTTGACTAGTTTAGTTCATTTTGAGTCAAGTGCCTGTAAGGATGTAGTGACTGGTTTCCTCCAGCAAGAGAAATTAGATATATAGAACAGATGCAAGGAGGAAAGAGATATTTGATGCCTTATTATATGCATTTTGGCTTTTTACCATATATATGATCTGTTCCAGTAAAAGTTCAAAAATGCTTAATGAATAAAAGTTAAGTGCCTAAATAAAAGCTTAAACTGTGGGCTGGGAAGGAAATGGTCAGTGGGGTGGTGTGTGCAGTGTACTTTCTATGTGGATTAAGCAAACATCACAGATCTCTAGTTCTTCTGCTATTAAAAACTTAACCAGGAGCTAAAACTACAGAATACAGATTAGTATTCAGAAAACTCTGTACATCAGGGTCTCTAAGTAAGGCTTACCTCTGCAAAAGATTAAGTCTAAAATCAGAAGTTGATACAATACTTTGAAAAACTAGGCTTTGTTTTTCATTTTCCAGCATATTCATAATGTTTTTAAAAATGGGTAAACTACATAAAGGAAAGTGCTTTCGGGAAAGTTATTCATCTGTGTATGGCCACAACTGAGTCTTCTTTCCTTCCTTACAGACACAGATTGATCACTATGTTGGCATTGTCCGGGATCAGACCAAGTCCATTGTTGAAAAGTATGTATACTCAGGCCATTTTCATCACTATTTTCATGTGATTTCTTTTCCCCTCCAATTATTTTAACCCCCCACAGAAAATGCTAAAGCCAAAGGTAAGTAATTTTCATGCTGAAAAAGAAAAAAAATTTTTGACTTTTTTGTTGGTCGCAGGGAGGCTTGAACTCTGGGCCAGGGCGCTGTCCCTGCGTTCTTCAGTTCAAGGCAAGCGCTCTACTGCTTGAGTCACAGCACCACTTCCAGTTTTCTAGTGGTTTATTGGAGATAAGAGTCTCACAGACTTTCCTGCCTGGGCTGGCTTTGAACCGTGATTCTCAGAACTCAGCCTCCTGGGTAGCTAGGATTACAGGCATGAGCCACTGATGCCTGGTTATTTCTATTAATTTGCAAAATATGCTCGTAGCTCAGTTTTGGACTTGGTGTCTTCTTGATCACTAGTGTTAGTTGACATGAATCACCTGC
Organism: Dipodomys spectabilis; assembly: GCF_019054845.1. Taxonomy (NCBI): domain Eukaryota; kingdom Metazoa; phylum Chordata; class Mammalia; order Rodentia; family Heteromyidae; genus Dipodomys; species Dipodomys spectabilis. The sequence goes on from NW_024870707.1 coordinate 9,311,813, forward strand.
TGTTAGATGTGGAAGGTAGCCTTGACATCCTGAGGGAGTTTGAATGACCTTTCTAGTATAAGCGAGGGACCTGGCATTCATTTTTCTGTGCCTGCCAGAGCCAGAGAAATGGGCTGTGGCATCCTGCATCATCAGCAGGCACTATGCCTAATACCTTCATTCCTCTCTGGAACCCCAGTGAGGGGCCAAGAAGCTCTGGCAGAGGAGAGAAGCAGGCAGGTGAGGTGGGCTTTGTGGACCCTGGGCTTGTGCCAGGCATAGAACAGAACAGCTCATACCCCTGCCTCTGCCTGTCTTCACCCATCCTTGTGAAAACAGGAATGTGTTCCATGTGATTTAAGCAGTCCATGATGGACTGCTGGCATTACTGTGAAATTTAAAACCTAGCAATTGTTCCTTATACCTTTACTCACCTTTTCTTTTTTTTTTTTTTCTTTCTCCAATAGGATCCAAGCAAAAGTCCCTGGAATCGCAAAAAAAAAGGCAGAATAAGCATATGGAAACCAGAAACACAACAGTTACTAAAACACCATTTAATAGTTATAAAATAATGTTGTTACTTGTACCGTGAAGGCACATGCTCAGTGTCGGCTTGAGCCTGCATTCCAAGCTTTTTTTAATTTGGTGTTTTCTCCTCTCCTTCCCCCTTACCCTCAGTATCAAGCACAAGAAGTGTTGGACTGAAGGAAAAAAAAAAAAACTGCTCTAAGAACCCAAAAGAATAAAGAATCAAATTGGTAGGGTCAGTCCCTAGTGGTGGTGGAGCTCTTACCTGGGGGAAGGCACTGAAGAAGAAGGCGAGTGGTTGCACACATGTCGGGTCCACTCTCCGTATTCAAGGACAAGTCTCACCCGGCTCCCATTATACTTTTATCCCTATTTTTTAAGTTAAATAATGAGTAACTTGTGAAGAAGAAATTGTTTGGGGCAGAAGTGGGATTCCTTCCTCTAATTCCACCTTCCTGCCCCGCACCATAAGCAGCTATTCCTAATATTCCTCTTTGAATTGAGTAACTTATAGAGGGTGATTCCTAGTGCTCAGAACCATCCAAGAAAGGAGAGTGGGAACGGAGGGTGGGATGGAGAGGGTGGTGGGAGCACGTCTGGCTGCCAGCCCTCTGCCACCCATGCTAGCAAAGGAAGTAAGCAAGGGCTCCGCAGGCTGGAGGGAGTGTCCTACCCAGCTCTCTTGGACACCAGTTTGAGCATTGGTTTGGGAATTCATTCCAGAATGTGCTTCCCCTCTTCCTGCCCACCTTACCTCAAGTTTAATAAATATGGTTGTACTTTTATTATGAAATAAATGTCTGTAACTGCTGTACACTGCTGCAAACTTGTTAGAGAAAACATAACCTGCATGTGGGCTCCTCAGTAATTGAGTAATTGTAATCCTACCTGTCTGTGGGGGGGAGGGAAGGTCCTCAAGAGGTGAACTCCAGAAATACAGAGGCCCATTTTCTTTATCTTCTCTTCACATGCTGCATCTTTAACCTGCACTCATCCATTTAGCCTGCGGACCCAGGCTGCACTAGCTTGAGAGGCTGCACCGCCTGTGGTGAAGGGAAATGTGTCTGCTGCACCGCCTGTGGTGAAGGGAAATGTGTCTCATTGCTTATGTGGAGTTGAGCTGCTTGGAGGCTGGCTTGTGGCTGTATTTAAGACAGGTAAACTGGCTCAACACCTGGTTGTGGCCCAGGGTGCTCCTGTGGAGAGCACTTTAGGTAAGCTCGAGTAAGCAGGGCCACATTGTGTTGATGGGCTGTGTGCAGTTGCTGGAGAGTGAGTGATAAGGAATCTCCAAGTCCAAGTCTACATGAAGTGGGTGGGAATCCAATCATTGGGAAAGCAAGCAGAGATGAGTCCCACCCCTCAAGGAGGAATGTGAGCTGGCGACTTTGAAGTACAAGCTGTGGTGTTTCATGCACCTTCTTACAAGTAGGGAGAGGAACTTTATTTCTACTCTGGAAAATTACTTGCATTTAGATAGGTAAAAGAGGCTGTAACCTTTCTCCATTTTCTTTTCTCTACTTTCCTCTTCCCTTCTAATTTTTTAACTCACTTTGTCATCCACGTCCTTTGTCTTACGAGGTCAGCACATTGACAGTCACAGGCATCTCCACCAACGGGCCCCTCTCTGCACTGGAAGCCTCCGCGTCTGGCTCTTTTCTTTTGTGTTGCTGCTGTGTTTAAATAATTGGATTTTTTTTTTTAATGTGTGCCAGGATCTTTTTTTTTTTTAAAGAAAAATCTATAGATGAAAAAATTACTAATGAAACTGTGTACGTGTCTGTGCGTGCAACATAAAAAATACAGTAGCACCCAAGGAGCTTGAATCCTGGTTCCTGTAAAACTGCAAATTGATGTGGTATTAATTAAATAAAGAACGCAATGACTGTGGTATCGTTCTGCTAACTTCATTCTTTCTACATCGTATGGGTAAAGTAAGAACCAGACAAGGTTTTCCAACCCTTGGTCTACTTGGGGACTTTCAAAAACAAAATGCATGGCTGAGCCAGGCGCCAGTGGCTCGTGCCTGCAATCCTAGCTACTCAGGAGGCTGAGATCTGAGGATCGAGGCTCAAAGCCAGCCACAGCAGGAAAGTCCATGAGACTTTTTTTTTTGGGGGGGGGGTTCCGATTGTGGAGCCTGAATTCTGGGCCTGGGCGCTGTCCCTCAACTCTTCAGCTCAAGGCTAGCACTCTTACCACTTGAGCCACAGCACCACTTCCGGCTTTTTTTTTTCTGCTTATGTGGTACTGAGGAATTGAACCCAAGGCCTCAGGCATGCAAGGCAAGTACTGTACCACTGAGCCACCTTCCCAGCCCCCTGTGAGACTCTTATCTCCAATAAACCACTAGAAAGCCAAAAGTAGTGCTGTGGCTCAAGCGGTAGAGCGCTTGCCTTGAGCTGAAGAGCACAGGTACAACGCCCAAGCCCAGAGTTCAAGCCCCACGACCGACAAAAAAAATAATGAATGGCTGGGGAATGTGGCTTAGTGGTAGAGTGTTTGCCTAGCATGCATGAAGCCTGGGGTTCAATTCCTCAGTACCACAGAAACAAAAGGCCAGAAGTGGTGCTGTGGCTCAAGTGGTAGAGCCGCTAGTCTTGAGCAAAAGAAGCTCAGGGACAGTGTCCAGGCCTTGAGTTCAAGCCCCAGGACTGCCACCACCACCAAAAAAAAAAAAAAAAATCAGTTCCCAAGACCATGGGATTTCCATAGCGTAAGGCACAGCTGTGCAGGAACTGAGATACACCCCAAGAGGGGATCCTTGCAGGAGCATGGGAAGGTCCTGGATAACCAGGGAGGTTCCCTGCTTGCAATGTGAAGCAACCTGTCTACCTACCATCACCTGCAGCCACAGCCACAAATGCTGAAATTCAGATTTGATCACACGCACCAGGTCTCTCCTCTGAATTATTCCCCCCCCAATGAAGGCTGCTGGGACTTGATCTGAAGTTTAAAATTTTATTCAACATACCTCTTAGAAAACTTAGGCTGAAATATTTTTTTTAATGACTGAATGCATACAACTTCACAAATACGCATACAAATGTTTGAATAATGTCACTAAGTAACATGGTATATAAATATGTATTCATAGTAACATTTACATATTGGCCATAATAGCAAGCATACCATTAACACACACAAAAAAAAAAAATCATGAAGAAACTTCACCTGTTAATGATGATCTGAGACTAGGAGGCACGGCAGGGATGAGGACTGGTCACCATGGAATCCCCACAGTGATATCAGACCTTGGCTGGGGACCTCAGCTGCATCAGGACCCTTGGGGGCTTACTTCAAAATGCATGGCTGGCCCCATCCCAACACTAATTCTGGAAACCTAAATGTATATGGGCCTAGGAATGTTTACATTTAGCAAGTTCCTAAGATTGCTGCTGCTGGTCCACACTGTAAGCCACTGAAGTGCTTGAGCTGTCTCCATGAAGACAGTGCTTCCTGTCCTACCAAAAGGTAGAATCATTCCTAACCTGCTCTGTCCCACTTAACCTGAACTTCAGGTCGGGGTGGGGAGGGAGTGGAACACTCATTCTGAGTTTGAGAATATGCATGAAGGAAAATAATACCAGTGCCCATTCGGGTACCATTCATAATCTCTGTCCTCGTTATTTTAATACTGTCTTAGAAACCCTGAAAGGTGAAAAGTCACTGGAAGTTCATCTTCAGTAAATTGAATGCCGGGTCCTGAACTCCTGATGGCCTCAAAAGTAAAGAATGCAAAGCCAGAGCTCTGCCTGCTGCGAGATCTTGGGCATCACAGATAAAGCAGGCACCGCTCCTTTCCAACTGAGGCCCCGTGGCAAGGGCTGCCCCAAAGAAGAGCCCAGCATCCTCATTGCAAGGAAGTCAAGTCTTTCCATGCTCACAAGTTACAGATGCACCGTGATGGCCTACAGTGCCCAACACATGCCACCCCTTGGCAGAACGAACACATAAGAGAAATCTCAATAATTTCCCAGAGACTGGGAGGCAGTGTGGTATAGTGCAAAAATCAATGAATTGGAAGTTGACATTTTTATGCTAGTTTTTGTCCTGTTCTAGTTGGCTGTGTAATCAATCTCAGTTTCTGGCCTTGAGAAGTTTCCTAGTGATGGAGGAGGTATGGTACTACTAGTGATCTCCAGGGTGTATTCCCACTCAGACAATTTGGAATTATATAAAAATGATACAAAATCCGTGGTATAAAATCCAACTCCCAATCAGGAGTCAAGGAGACTGGGCCTGAGGCACTTGAACCTTGGGTTCTGGCCTGAGGGAGGAAGAGGAGGGAGGCGGGGAAGGCCTTAGGCGTTGTTCTCACCCACCAAGGCAGCAGCACCGGCCCCAAGTGGCAGGGCAGCCGGGTCTGCTCCCCTGACCTCTCCATCCGACTCTAAACTGAGGGCCCTGTTCCCCCAATGGCTTCTCTTGATGAAGAGCAGACCCTGGGGCCAGGAGAGGAGAGGAGGTTTTGTGTCCTCCCATCCCTGCATGTCTGTCCTCCATTCTTTCCGGTCCTTCCTCCACCACCTCACAGCTTATCTCTGATACACGCATAATAAATAAGACATTTTGCACATGAGGGTGATTGGGTCAGCTCTCTCCCCGCCCCTCCCCCTTTCATATAAAAGCATTAAATACAGTTTCAAAATAAAATACAAAGAGCAAAAATCGGGCCTGATCTCGGGGCCGCCAGTTCTCCACGGGAGAATGAATCTACACATCCCTCTCGGACCTGCCTGGGAGATCTCGGGGGGCTGCGGGGGGCTGGGGGGGCGGCTCCCCCACCCCCACAGAGCCTGGAAAGAGAAGGGGAGGCCAAGGCTCCGCCCAGGCCCTGGGAGCAGAGAATGTGGCCATCCACCCCGCATCCACCAAGGACCTAAGCGGCCTGGGGAGGAGGCGGGATTCTAGGCCAACTGCCGGGACCGCCAGTGTCCCGGGCCGGGCCAGGGGCTCCTCGCTCCGCTTAGGGGTAAATGGGGGGGGGCCTTCCGGGCAGGAGAGGAGCAAAGGAAAAAAAAAGTGCTAATCCCTCTCCGCTACCCGATCTCTGCCTGGGCGGGCGTGACAGTGGCCCAGGAGGCTGGCACAGCTGGCCCTGGCCCGGCCTCGCTCGCCCCGCCCGCGGTTGGCTCAGCGCTTCCGCCCCACAGCAGGGCCGCCCGCCTCCCCGCCTCCCGCGCCCGGGGCCTCCGAGAGGCCAAGGAATACCAATGGGGGCCGGGCAGCCGAGCCCTCCCCTCCTCCCCCGAGCGCGGGGCCGCGCCCGCTGGCGCAGAGACCTGGGCTCCACCAGGGCAAGGGGCCGGCGCGGCCTCCGGGCCCCGCCTTCGGCATAATACTGACAGTCGGCGCGCGAGCCCGCCCAGCAGCCGAGCGCCTCCCCGGGCGCGGCCGGGGGCTGGTAGCGCGGATCGGAGCGGGCTCCCGGGACGCGGCTTTGGCTCGTCGGGAGACGTGGGGGCCCCGCGCGGGGCGAGCGGGGCGCCGCGCACGATGCACCCACTGGCGCGCACGTGGAAATGGCACCGGGCCCCACCCAGCCCCGAGCCCGCGCCCGGCCCCGCCTGCGGGGGAGCGGGCAAGGCAGCGCCGCCGGCCCAGGATTGTGGGACCCGGGGCTCCACCACCCCACCGCCCCGCGATCCCCAGGCGGGCCGAGCACAGGGCGGGGAGGCCCGCGAGTCCGCTATGCCCGACACACGGCGCCCGGCTTGAGCTCAGCGCCGCCGTCACGCGGCGCCGGGGCCGGTGGCCCGAAGCCCTCGTGGCCGTAACAGCGCAGCGCCGCCTCCTCGTAGGCCTCCAGGATGGTCTGGCGCTCCTCGGGGGTGAAGTCCATGGAGAAGGGGTGCACCTGCAGGATGTGCCGCTTGATGGTGCTCACCTTGAGCGTGGCCAGCGCGCCCCCGCACACCATGCACACCAGGCCGCGCCGGCTGCCGTCGTAGTCCATCAGGTACTCGCCCCGCCAGCGCGGCTGGTAGTTCCGCCGTTGCTCCCGGCTGCGGGGCGGCGGCGGCGGCGGAGGCGGAGGCGGCGGCGGCGGAGGCAGCGGCGGCGGCGGCGGCGGAGGCGCGGGCAGCGGTGGGAAAGCTAAGCCCCCCGGCTCCTGGCCGTCCTCTTCATCCTCCTCTTCCTCAGCCGGCCGCTCCAACGGGGTCCCCGGGGACGGAGGGACGTCGCCTAGGGAGGGACAAAGGAGCAAAAGTGGGGGGTAGCAATCAGGCTGGATGTCACCTGGCATCTCCATCGTCCCGGCCCCCTTTGTCCTCTGACCCCGACCTCCCCTATCTCCCATCCATCCATCGGTCCTTCCTTCCCACCCACTCATCCGCGCCAGGCCCGGCCCCGGACCTCGTTCCCTGCCTGCCGGGGGTGGGGGAGTCCCTGACCCGTCTCCCTCGCCACCTGCGCTGGCCCTCCACGGCTCACCCCACCACTCCTCCTCTGGCTCCGCCTCCTCTGCCCCTCCCCCCTGCTCCGAGGCGGCGGCGGCGGCGGCGGCTGGGCCCCTGGGGGACTCGGGGCCCGGCAGCCCCAGGGCCAGCAGGCGGGCGGCCTTCTGGCTCCACTCCCGGGCGATGAGGGCCTTCACAGGCCCGCTGAGGCGCGTGGAGCCCGGGTGGTGCTGGCGGATGTGCCGCTGGATGGTGCTCATCTTGAGCGAGGCCAGCGCGCCCCCGCACACCATGCACACCAGGCCGCGCCGGCAGCCGTCCAGCTCCACGAGGTACTCCAGCCGCCAGCGCTCCTGGTAGTGGCGGCGCGGGCGGCCCCCAGACGACCGGCCCGGGACCCCTGCCCTCTCGCCCTCGCCCTCCTCCTCCTCTGCGGACCCGGGCCCCTCAGGGACCCAGCCAGCCTCTTCCTTTACGTCTGGGGGGCTGAGGTCCTGAGAGGAGGGGGCGCCAGCATTGGGGGCGGAGTCCCGGCTCTTTCTGGTCAGGTCCTGGGGGATGAGGTCATCGTCTGTTGGGGAAGGGGTGGAGAGGGGCTCAGCCCGCTGGCGGGGTTGCCCTTACCCACGTAGGGGGAGGAGGGGCGCATCCATCCTTGCTCCACACCCCAGCCCCAAACTAGCAGCCCCAGCCATAGTGTGCGTGTGTGTGCGCGCGCGTGCAGGAGTGGAAGGTGAGCAGGCCTTGAGCACTCAACCAGGAGTCCCTGCCTTGCCTCCCAGGGTAACAGAGACCACGCGCTGCAGCCCTTAGGTGGGGGGATCTCAGCCCTGGGAAGAGAGCCTCGCACCTGGTGGGGCCTGGGTGAGCTCGGACAGCGCCTCAGGCTGGTCACCCCAGGCCTGCAGCAAGGCACTGCGCTGGGGGCCGCTGAGCCCCAGGGAGCTGGGGTGCACCTCCAGCACGTGGGCACGGATGTCGTCCAGGTGCAGGCTGGGCAGTGCCTGGCCACAGGCCATGCACACCAGCCGGTTCCCCCGCGGGTCATAATCCATGAGACACTCAGCGCGGAACCAGTTCTGCAGGGACTCCTTCAGCCTCCGCTCCAGGCGCCGGGCCCCCAGCCCCCTGCTGCCCCCAGCCCTTCGGGAGGCTGAGAGGCGCCGGCGCCAAGGTGCCACTGGGACCCCTCGCACCCCTCGATGCTGGCGCCGGCAGCCCCCACCAGCTGAGGCTTTGCCTGAAAGGGTTGGAGGGAAGCAACTAAGGTGCTGGGCCCTGTGGGCAGCCCCACGCCACGGCCAGGCTCTCCACAGCCTCGCCCCTGACCTTTGCCCTTCTCTTCTCCCCTCACATCTTCTAGCACACAAAGTCTCCCCAGGCTCAGATTCAGGAAAGCTGCCAGCCATCCTTCAAGCCCTCGTATCCCCACACCAGCCCCAGCTCCTCCCAGCCTAAGGCTGCTATCAAGGATGCTGGAGACTACCCTCAGCCAACCCCCCCTCTCCACACACACACACCCACAACCAGACAGGAAGGCAATTAACAGACCCCACTGGAAGGAGCAGTGACATCCTCCAGAAAACCATCATCTAAGGGGGCTGAAAGCTTTACTGGCCCCAGCCTCCCCATCGCACCCCGGAACCAACCCCTGCCTCTGGCCTGCCCTGCATTACCTGGGGCCTTGGGCGGACACGCTTGGAGGCTGCCTGCCTCCTCCTCCTCCTCCTCTTCCTCTTCCTCCTCCTCAGCCCCCTGGGCCCCTAGGCCCTCAGCCTCGCCACAGGCCCCCAGCCCCAGGTGGGCGTCCCAGCTGTTGCTGATGACTTCCTTCTCCCGGGGACTCCAGTGCAGGGAATAGGGGTGCTTCTGGCGAATGTGCCGCTTGATAGTGCTGAGCTTGAGGGTGGCCAGGGAGCTGCCGCACACCATGCACACCATGCCGTGCCGGGCGGGGTTGAAATCCATCAGGTACTCCAGCCGCCAGTGGTCGTGGTAGTAGCGCCGGTGATCACGGCCAGGAATGCGGCTCTTTCCAGGCCTGGAGGCCCGGGCCTCACAATGGTCTGAGTATTTCCTGCCTGAAGATGCTGGTCCCCTGGCCCTGGGAGAGGGGAGGGGGTTACTCCCCCAGGACCCCAAGGCACCCCCTTCCAGCTGAAGATCTTGTCCTGAAGAAGGGGAAAGGGAGACAGTTGTTCAATCTCCTGTGTCCAGAGAAAAGAACCTGGGGCTTTGATTTGGAAGCATGAGAAAGCCAAGTGAAAGGATGCATGGCAGCGAGGGAAGGGCGGTGAAAAGGGATGTGGGAGAAGCAGGGAGTCAAAGCACCCTTTACCAAGAGCAAGGATCCAGTGAGAAAGGCTCAAGAACAAAAGGACACAGGACGCTGCATGGACTAGCTGTGACTTTTGAGAAATAAGGTGAGGGCCAAGGAGGCCGCCAGCTCTGCAAGGTGCCCTTTTGAAAGCAGTAGGGATAAAGCCAGGCGAGCAGCAGCAGGCTGGGGCGGTTACAACCAGAGCAGAACAGGCAGTGGGGTGAGAGGAACAAAGGGGGCATCTGTCTGCAGCCAGAGCTGGGCCCAGGATCCACCCACCTGGGGCTCAAGCCAGGAAGGCCCCCACCCAAAGCTCTTCTCTCTTTTCCAATAATGCTTCAAATACATACTGAGGGTCTATTCTGAAGGTAGGGTATACAGTTAGTTCCCCCAAATAAAGGTCCCCCACTAGAGGGACCCTCCAGAAGAAGCTGTCACCACCTCCAGGGAAAAGGAGTTTCTGAGACCTGGCCTTCCCCAGAATCTGGGAGGGTCAGTGACCCTGAAAAGGGATGGCAAGGGGCTGGCCCCGGAACATACAGCGTCAGGGAGCAGCTACCACCCACAGGAGCCGGTGAAGTCTTTCTGGGCATTTATTCTCTGCTGTGGCAGGGAGCAGACTGCTGCCCGGCAATCAGAAGGGCGGGCACACTGGAGGAGCCCTTTGACCATCCCTTTGTCACACAGACACCCACCCTCCCTACAGTTCTGAGCAAATGGCCAGGAGACCTGGTCATAGAGACGGAACTGGCACGTTTTGGCCATCCTCCTAGTAGAGAATCCCAGGGTCAGGCAAACAAAAGGCAGGATCTGAGAGGGCTCCGGTGACATTGGTGGAGTTTTGCTTGTTTGCTTTAGTTTTCTTTTCCTTCTGTTATAAGGAGATCCATGGGTGGGGGAGTGCTGGCTTCACTGATGACTTGCTCTGTGACCTTTGGTAGGTCACGTCTGCTCTCTGGGCCTGAGAGTCTTTGTCTGGTAAGGCACAGGGTAGCTAGTGGGGGTCTCTCTAAGCATCCTTCCAGCGCTGAAATTAGGCTTGTCTAAGGCAGACTGGCCCTTTAAGAGCCGATAAAAAAAAAAAGGGAGGAGGAGGAGCTGAGATTTTTTTAAAAACAAAAGGGGATGGGGAGTTTCTGGGAAGAGATCCCAGAGAGGTGCAGGCAGGTCTCCCCGACCCCGGACAGGACCTTTCCAGGGTCTTAAGGCGTGGACCCTACAAGCAGGCAAATGATGAAAGCCTCTGATTTCGGTGCCAAGGAAGCCTAGCTGGTCCCGTGAACAGCTGACAAATTGGGGTCCAAATAAACCCTGAGAAAGGGACGAGAAGGCACCCGGCAGGCGCGAGGAGGCGTCCGCCTTTGTGGGCAAACCCATCCCTTATTTAAAACCTGCCCGCGGTAGGGGATGGGGGTAGTAGTGGCCCCCGGGGGTGGGGGGGGGGAAGAGAGAGAGAGAGAGAGAGGGAGGGAGAGAGAGAGAGAGAGAGAGAGAGAGAGCGCTATCCTCTTCCCGAGGGAAAACGTGGGGAAGAGTTCCAGTCTTCCACCAGGCCACGACAAGGGGCAGCCCGCCCGAGACCAGCGGGATGCCGAAATCCACTGGGGGGGGGGACCCCGAGGGGAAGGGGCTGGGGGTCAGCGCGGCCCTTCAGAAGACGGCTGGATAAGAAAGACCACCAGGGTGTCTGGAAGAGAAGGGGCGGCGGCGGGGGTGGGGGCGCAAGTCCAATCGCCCCGAGCCCCGTGGCGCTGGCGCGGGGCCCCACCGCCGGGGCCCTCCAAACCGGGGCGCCCGCTGTGGGGCCCTTTAAGCGGACGGGGATCCGCCCGAGCCCCCCGCGGGCGGGCCGACCCCGGGAGCTGGGCGGGGGGCTCTCCCGCTAGCCCTGCGATCGCGGCCCGCGCCCGCCAGGTGGCGCCCCCGGCCGCCCTGCCCACGTCCCCCCCTTTGTTCGGCGGCGGAGAGGGGCCCGGAGCCCGGAGCCCGGAGCCGCAGCCTCCCCTCCCCCACGCCGGGGCCCCCGCCCGGGCCCACCGGCCCCCAGCTCTTACCGCCGTCGTCCTCCTCGGGCTCCGCGCCGCCGCTGGATGCCGCCAGGGGCAGCCGTCGGCTCCGTGCCGAGGCCGCTGCTGGCCCGGGGCCGCCCCTGCCGCCGCCGCCGCTCCGGCTCCGGTGGTCCCCGCCGGGCTCCATGAGCTGCGCTGCGGAGCGGGGCCCCGGGGCGGCGGGGCGCGGGGCCGCGGGGGCCGGCGGCGGCCCGCGCGGGGCGCTCGGGGCGCGGGGCTCCGGGGCGCGGGGCGCATGCACGGGGCGGCCGGCCGCACGGACGGCTGGCTGCTCGCTCGGCGGCGCGGGCTGGACCGGGGTGGGGATTCCTGTCTGGGGCCCCTGGGGCTCCTTTAAGGGCTCCTGGGTAAATTTAAAGGGGCCGCGTGCTATTTCCTCCTGCCAGCTCGCGGGGGGCTGGGGGGAAAGAGGCAGGAGGCGACGAGCGCGCAGCTGGCGCTCGCCACCGACGCTTGGAGCAGGGCCCTCGCCGCCCGGCGGGCCCGCACCGCCGCCTCCGCGCCTCGGCTCGCGGCTCCCGAGGGGTCTCCGAGGTGGCGAGGGGCGCCCGTGTCCGCTGCGACGCGCTCCCGCTCGGGCTGGGCTCGCGGCCACCGCCCCTTCGGGGCATCCCAGTGCGGGGCTCTCGGCGGCGGCGCGGGCCGGGGGCCGTCCGGTGCGGCGCCCGGCGCTGCGGACCGGGGGCTCTGCCTCCTTCTGCTCGAGGTCGGCGCGGGCCCCGGAGCCCCAGCGACTGGCCGGGGCCCCAGATGGCTGCGGCCCCGCCGAGAGGGTGGAGCCGCGGGGGCGGCCGCGCCCCCTCCCGCGGGAGCCGCCGCGGAGCGCGGGGAGCTCGGGCCTCTCCTCGGGAGGGGCGCACGGGCGAGGCTCCGCCGGAGCCGGCCCCGGGGTGAGGGCGGCGGCCGCGGAGGCGCCGGCGGGGAAGGGAGGGGGAGCGCCCGGTACGCGGGGCCGAAAGCGGGCTGCGCCCAGGCCGGCCCTGCAAAACGGAGGTGGCCCCGGGGTGGCAGCCGTGACTCAGGCCCCGGGTCCCGCGGGCCGGGGTGCCGGACGAGGTCCCGGGCGCAGCCCTCGGCCCCCCCCTACACAGTCCGAAGGGACAAAGAATGCTGGCCCCGGCCGGGGACATCTGGGGACACGCACGTTCCCGCGGCTGGGAACTGCCGGGGCGGACCCTGGCTGCGGGCCCGGGGGCGCCTCCCGGTTCCCAAGATCCCGGGAAGCGCAGCACAGGGTCCCCGAAAGGCAGCGGGGTCGCGCCGGCGGGAGGTCCTCCTTTCGAGGACCAGCTGGAGAAGCAGGTGCTTGCTTTGCCTGTGGTTGGTCGCCCACAACAAAGGCGATTCCTGGAGATCCAAATTACAGGGTGCAGAAAGCCATGCAGGGTCTTATTAGCTAGCGGTGTGTGTAGCGTATTCCTCTCTCGGGGCGGTACTGTGATCGAAGTCGCTCACTGGTGACAGATTGCCTCCAGAACACAGTACCTACTATGTGCCAGCCGGCATTTAAGTCGCTGGACTTAACGAGGGGTGACTTAGGTGCCAATAACTTATAAACATGAAACAACTCCAGCCCTTTAGTGTCCATGGGAAAACATGGAAGTGCACAGAACACAGGAAAGCTTTCCCAGGAGACAGGAAGTAAGCTTGACCCAAGTGCACACAAGGTCTCTGTCATTGTTGAGAGAATGGCCCATCTCTTCCTCAATGTCAGGGATGACTTGAAAGAGACATCACCTGAGGGAAACAGAGTCCGGGCCCACAGCTCTGCTCTCTCCAGGGCTGGCCTTGCTCTCAGCTCTCAGAGCTGCTGTCTTTCCTTTTATCTGTTCTGATGGGCCAAGGGTCGGGATGCTCCAGGTGTGGGTGTCAAATGGGGCTCTGAGGTGGAGGGTTGCCAAGCCCAGAGATAACCAAGAGAAAATAACAGGGACTGGTCTTTACACGTGCTTCTAGGGTGTACCAAGCCTTTATCCCAGCATTTAGGAAGCTGAGACAAAAGGATCCGAGTGTTGGAGGACATAGACTTTCTCAAAAAGGAACAGGGAGGCCTGGAGCTGGTGCCTCCCGCCTGTAATCACAGCTACTCAGGAGCTGAGCTGTGAGATCACAGTTCCAAGTCAGCCGGGGCAGGAAAGTCCATGAGACTCATATCTCCAAATAACCACCAGAAAACCTGAAGTGGCACTGTGGCTCAAGTGTAGAGCACTGCTTGCCTTGAGCTAAAGTGCTCAGGTGGCGTTCAAGTCCAAAAGACCCCCCCCCCCCGAAAAAAAAGGAAAAAAGGAAGAGAGGAGAAAAAGAGGGAGGGAGGTAGAAGAGAGGAAAGGGTGGAGTTCAGTAGTAGTAGAGCACTTGCCTAGCAAGTATGAGGTCTTACTCCCCTTGAAAAGGCAAAAGCAACCCAACTACCCAGAGTTATTTTAGCCAGGTCATTTTAGCCAGGTGCCAGTGGCTCAAACCTATTCTAGGGACTCAGGAGGCTGAGATCAGAGGACCAGTGTTTGAAACCAGCCAGGGTAGAAAAATCCTGGGCTTTTAGAGACTCCATCTCAAATTAACCAGGCTAGAGGCTTGACTCAGTGCTAGTCATGAACAAGCGCCCAGTGAGGGCAAATTCATGAGTCTGGATTTTTATTGTTACTGTTTTGGGAGGAGAAAGGGCTTGAACTTGGCTTAGGTGCTGTCTTTTTCACTTATAGCTAGCTCTCTACCACTTGAGCCACACCTCCACTTTCAGCTCTTTTGGTGCTTAATTAGAACTGAGGAATAGTGCCCAAGCCCAGAGTTCAAAAACAAAAAGCCAGTGACTGTAGGTAGGTAGACGCATATACGAGAAAAACAATCCCAACATACCAGGTCAACTCCAGTGCAGAGCCAAAGTAAGATGCCATGGTGACCTAAGGAGAGAAGCAAAAAAAGAGGCAAGGTACAAAATGGCGGCTGTACCGCCCCTGCCTCTAGGAATTTAGGCTTGACCATCACCTGGGAGTGGGGCTTCACCTGCAAGAGTTAGATTCCCTATTATCCATCACATTGCCAAGATGGCACTAGATAGACCCAGTATCCTTATTTCAACCCATTAGTCTCTGAATGGGTATAGCCCTCCATGAGGGTGAAGCCTCAAGAACCAAGCACATCTCAAAGACTTACCTGTAAATGCCATTAACACGGGACTAGGAAAACAACAGGTTCAGATTCTTGGAAATTCAGACTGAATCCAACCCCACAGACACTCCTAAATGTCACTGGGTGTCCAAGGTTGGATCATGGAGCCAGAAAGGATATTAGTATAAGCACTAATGTCACTAGACACTTTGTGTCTCCTACAAAATTCATGTGAAGCCAACCACATAACTTGGCCTTGTTCATAAAAATTTATAGGTAGGATATTTTTGTTGTTGTTATTGTTGTGAAATAGTTATACAAAGGGGTTACAGTTCCATAAGTCAGGTTATAAGTATACCCCTTCCAAATAGAGTGTGTGTGTGTGTGTGTGTGTGTGTGTGTGTGTATGTGTGTGTATTGGTGTGCTGGTACTGGACTTGAACTCTAGGCCTCCCACTTTCCCTTGACTTTTTCTGCGAAAGTCTAGTACTCTACCACTTGAGCCACACCTCTACACCTGACTTTTAGTGATTAATTGGAGATAAGAGTCTCAAGCTCAAGCCGGGCGCTGGTGGCTCACGCCTGTAATCCTAGCTACTCAGGAGGCTGAGATCTGAGGATCTCGGTTCAAAGCAAGCCCAGGCAGGAGAGACCGTGAGACTCCTATCTCCAATAAACCACCAGAAAACCGGAAGTGGCGCTGTAGCTCAAGTGGTAGAGCGCTTGCCTTGAGCTGAAGAGCTGAGGGACAGCGCCCAGGCCCAGAGTTCAAGCCCCATGACCGACAAAAAAAAAGAGTCTCAAGCTCAGCTCGGGACCAGTGACTCCTGCCTATAATCCTAGCTACTCAGGAGGCTGAGATCTGAGGATCAAGGTTCAAAGCCAGGCCAGGAAGGAAAGTACTAGACTCTTATCTCCAATAAACCACTAGAAAACTGGAAATGGTGCTGTGGCTTAAGTAGTAGAGTGCTTGCCCAGAGTTCAAACCCCATTACCAACCAAAAAATCAAAAAAACAAAAAAAAACAAACTCATGCCTTTCCTGCCCAGATTAGATCCTGAATCTGGATCCTCAGATCAGAACAGACATGAACCACTAGCTTCTGACTTGTAGAAACTTGCTTTTGCTCAGCTTACTTGGCTGGTACTCTATCACTTGAACCACACCTCCAGTCTAGCGTTTTGCTGATTTTTTTTTTTTCTGTCAAGACTGGCTTTGAACCACAATTCTCAGATCTCAGCCTTGCTACAATTACATGTGTGTGCCACTAGGGCTTTCTGCTAGGATTCAAGCTTATTCAACAAATGTTTTGGGGCAAAAAGGAGGAGATGCTACCTGAGGGTGAGGGTCTACTCTGATTTGTCACTTGCCCATTCAAGGTTCATTCCCTGCCCTGTCCTCGGCAGACAGCTAGACAAGAGTCCTCTACCCTTTCTTTAATTTTTCTTAGGATCTTCTGCAACTTTGTCTTATTTATTGCCCCTTAATTGTCCATTAAAAACTGGACACCCTTGGGTTGGGAAGGTGGCTCAGTGGTAGAGTGCTTGCCTTGCATGCATGAGGCCCTGACTTCGATTCCTCAGCACCACATAAGCAGAAAAAGCCAGAAGTGGTGAAGTGGTTCAAGGGTGCTTGCCTTGAAGAGCTGAGCGACAGCGCCCAGGCTAAATTCAGGCCCCATGACTGACAAAACAAACAACAACAAAAAAAAAAATGGACACTCATGGCTCACACCTGTAATCCTAACTACTCAGGAGGTTGACATATGAAAATAGAAGCCAATGGCAGAGAAGAAAAATCTGTAACTCCAATTAACCAATGGAAGGCAGGATGGAGGTGTGCCTTAGTTGGTACATTCTTATTATTGGTGGAGCTATGTCATGTGCAGACCCACAAACCAATCACTATGAAAGAAACAATCGGTTGGGTGCATGGGGGTGGCTCACACCTGTAATCCTAGCTATTTATGAGGCTGAGAACTGAGGATCAAAGTTCAAAGCCAGCCTGGACAGGAAAATCCAAGAGACTCTCAGCTTTTCAGCTCAAGGCTAGCACTCTACCACTTGAGCCACTGCACCACTTCCAGCTTTTTCTGCTTTATGTGGTACTGAAGAATCGAACCCAGGGCCTCATGCATGAAAGGCAAGCACTCTACCACTGAGCTTTCCCACACCTCCAAAAGACTCTTATCTCCAATAAGCTTCTTAAAAAAAAAAAAAAAAAGCCAAAAATGAAGCTGTGGCTTAAATGGTAGATCATTAACCTTGAGAAAAAAATCTCAGAGACAGGACAGTGCCCAGGCCCTGAGTTCAAGCTCTAGTACAGGCAAGAAGGAAGGAAGGAAGGAAGGAAGGAAGGAAGGAAGGAAGGAAGGAAGGAAGGAAGGAAGGAAGGAAGGAAAGAAGGAAGGAAGGAGGGGGGAAGGAAGGGAGGAAGAGAGGGAGGGAGGGAAGGAGGGGAGGGGAGGGGGAAAGAAGGTATCCATCTCCTATCTCCTGGGGAGGAACAAGAGTCTCCATTTTCATTTCAGTATCACTGCCTGGCAGGGGGATTTTACCAGCAAGAAAAGGGGCACAACTTTTTGTTAAGCCATGGCATTCACCATATCCTTCTTCTACCTTCCTAAATATCATTTGGAAATAGCCACTCCCAGAAACGTGTGTGTGTGTGTGTGTGTGTGTGTGTGTGTGTGTGTGTGTGTGTGTGTGTGTATGTGTTACTGGGGTTTGATGGAACTCAGAGTCTCCAATCCTTTTTTTTTTTTTTTTCCAGTCCTGGAGCTTGAACTCAGGGCCTGGGAACTGTCCCTGAATTTCTTTTGCTGAAGGCTAGCTAGCACTCTACCACTTGAGCCACAGTGCTACTTCAGGCTTTTTTTTTTTTTTGGGTCCAGTTGTGGGGCCTGAACTCTGGGCCTGGGCGCTGTCCCTCAGCTCTTCAGCTCAAGGCTAGCACTCTACCACTTGAGCCACAGTGCCACTTCCGGCTTTTTTCTTTTTGTTTATGTGGTACTGAGAAATCGAACCCAGGGCCTCAGGCATGCAAGGCAAGTGCTCTACCACTGAGCCACCTTCCCAGCCCCACTTCTGGCTTTTTCTGTTTAATGTGGTACCAAGGAATCAAACACAGGGCTTTATGCATGAGAAGCAAGCACTCTATCACTAAGCCACATTCCCAGCTTGGCTTTTTTGCTCAAGACTGAGACTCTACCACTTGAACCATAGCTCCTCTATCAGCCTTTTGGTGATTAATTGGAAATTAGAGTCCTATGGATTATTCTGCTTGGGTGGCTTTGAACCACAATCCTTAGATGTCAGCCTCCTGAGTAGTTAGACTTACAGGCATAAGTCATCTATGCCCAGCTCTCTCAAAGATTCAAGTGGGATAAACCCTCATTAAGTCTCAGGAATGAACAATAAGAGTCAAAGTAATTGACTCAAAAGAAGCTCAGGGACAGTGAGTGTCCAGGCCCTGAGTTCAAGCCCCAGGAGGACTAGCAAAAGGAAGAGAGAGAGAGAGGAGAGAGAGAGAAAGCTGAGTGCCTGTGGCTCACACCTGTAATCCTAGCTACTCAGGAGGCTGAGATCTGAAGATCTCAGTTCAAAGCTAGCCTGGGCAGGAAAGTCTGTGAGATTCATCTCCAGAAAACTCAACACCAGAAAACCGGAAGTGGTGCTGTGGCTGAAGAGCTGAGGGACAGTGCCCAGGCCCAGAGTTCAGCCCCAGGACCAACCAAAAAAAAGAGTCAAAGTAATGGTCAAAGGTGGGCAAATGACCTAGCCAAAACTAATATCATGCGTCCTCTGCGATGTGCTAGGATTTATTCAACAAGGTGCATCTACTTGGAGCTAAACTTTAAGGCTTGCAAATCTGAGACCTTTGCCACACAGTAGTGAATTCTACCTGAAAAGAAAGCCAGTAAGAGACAGATCTAAGGGGTGGAAAGGAAGGCCACATCGGGTAACATCCTGTGAATCAAGATCCATTGCATCAGGTTGTGCCTGATGCTGGTAGAGCCCAATACCTTCTAGGTATATGGGCCAAAACTTGCTCTTGTCTACTTGACTCAACCTGCATGTGGTTGCTCCCTTTTCTACTGAAAAATCTCAAATAATATAGGAGACAAGCAGGAGCCAGGTCATAAATAAAGAACTTAAATGTGAGGTTAATTAATTGGAATATCATCCTGGGTGAACTGGAAGCCATAAAAGGTTTTGTGGTACGTGTGTGTGTGTGTGTGTGTGTGTGTGTGTGTGTGTGTGTGTGTGTGTGTGCCATCCTGGAGCTTGAACTCAGAGTCTGGGCACTATTCTTCAGCTTTTTGCTCAAGGCTATCACTCTATGATTTGAGCCAAGCTCCACTTCTGGCTTTTTTGGTGGTTAAAGGGAGATAAGAGTTTCATGGACTTTGCTGTCCAGGCTGGCTTTGCACCTTGATGCTCAGATCTCGACCTCCTGCGTAGCTAGGATTAGAGGCATGAGCCTCTAGTGCCCAGCCAAAGATATTTTTGTTTGAGCTGTACTGGGACTTGAACTAATGGCTTGAGGTTTGCCTCTTATCTGGCACTTTATCATTTGAGCCACACCTGGACTTTTGGCTTTTTGCTGGCTAACTGGAGCTAGGAATTTCATAGACTTTCCTGCCTGAGCTGACTTTGAATTGAGATCCTTGGATCTCAGCCTCTTGAGTAGCTAGTAGTATAGGTGTGAGCCATCAGTGCCTAACACTTCAGGGTTCTTGTGCCCAAACTCTCATCTTGAAATAGCTCCACCAAAGTTGGGGGTTCATTGCTCCTGAGATTTAAGGAAGGGCTGAAGCCCAATGTTGTGAAGGGTCAGGACACAGGCAAGCTAAGGAATAATTCGACATAGGCCCTGAGTGCTTCTAGGCCAATTCTTTCCATCCTGGATGTGCTGAGCACCAGCCTTAGTTTTTCTTTTTTTCTTTTTTTTTTTTGTCGGTGGTGGGGCTTGAACTCTGGGCCTGGGCACTGTCCCTCAGTTCTTCAGCTCAAGGCGACACTCTACCACTTGAGCTACAGCGTCACTTCCGGTTTTCTGGTGGTTTATTGGAGATAGGAGTCTCACGGTCTCTCCTGCCCGGGCTGGCTTTGAACCTCGATCCTCAGATCTCAGCCTCCTGAGTAGCTAGGATTACAAGCGTGAGCCACCAGCGCCCGGCCAGCCTTAGTTTTTCTGCACAGACTGGAGTTTCATTGCAAAGCGGGAAAAGTAGTTGTCCTCTCCCCCCAGACACCCTTCCTGCTCTGTGCATTTCAAATCGTCTTTCTCTTCCTTCTCTTCCACTGTCACATCCCTATCCAGCGCTGGACGCCATAGGACAATCTCATCTCACCAAGTGGCTTTGGCTCTGCACCTAGTGTCACTAGATGAGTCAGCTTGAGGACAATAATAGAATTTCTGGAAGCCACGGGATGACTGTCAATAACTGTGTAGGAAGTAGCCAGGCTATCCCAGAAAACCACTAGGACTAAACTACTCACCACTGAACCAATCAAATACCACTGAACTCAACTAGAAAATGCCAGTTGGGGGCTGGGAATGTCGCTTAGTGCTAGAGTGCTTGCCTTGCATGCATGAAGTCCAGGGTTCAATATCTCAGTACCACATAAACAGAAAAAGGCAGAAGTGGCACTGTGGTAGAGTGCTAGCCTTGAGCAAAAGAAGCTCAGGGACAGTGCCCAGGCCCTGAGTTCAAGTCCCAGGACTGGCAAAAAAAAAAAAAAAATGTCAGTTGGACCCACTCCATCTCCATTGACATGAAGAGAAAAACAGAGGAAAGCAGAAAAATCTCAGATACTCAAATGAATGTAATCAGGACTGCTGGAATGAATAGAAATAATGATAAGGGCTGGGAATGCGGTTTAGTGGTACAGTGCTTGCCCAGCATGCATGAAGCCCTGGGTTTGATTCCTTAGTACCATATAAACAGAAAAGGCCAGAAGTGGTGCTATAACTCAAGTAGTAGAGTGTTAGCCTTGAGCAAAAACAGCTAAGGCACAGTGCCCAGGCCCTGAGTTCAAGCCTCAGGACTGGCAAAAAAAAAAGAAAGGAAAAATCAATCAATGAATGATAAAAGGAGCCAGGCACTTGTACCTCATGTCTGTAATCCTAGATACTTTGTAGGCTGAGATTTGAGGATCGTGGTTTGTAGCCTCCAAGGCAAGAAAGTCAGTGAGGCTTTTTTTTTTTTTGGGGGGGGGGGGGTCTGGTCGTGGGGTCTGAACTCTGGGCCTGGGCATTGTCCCTCAGCTCTTCAGCTCAAGGCTAGCAATCTACCACTTGAGCCACAGTACCACTTCCGGCTTTTTTCTGCTTATGTGGTGCTGAGGAATCCAACCCAGGGTCTCATGCATGCAAGGCAAGCGCTCTACCACTGAGCCACCTTCCCAGCCTGAGACTTTCATCATAATTCTAAAACATAGTTGTGGCTTAAGTGGTAGAACATTAGTCTTGAGCAAAAAAACTCAGGGAAGTGCCTAAACCCTGAGTTCAAGCCCCAAGACAAGCACAAAAAAAGAAAGGCTGGAAGTTTGGGCCCTAAGCTGGTGCTGACACTATAACTAAGGACCAGTCTAAGAATCATAAAAGTATCAGGCACCAGTGGCTCATGCCTGTAATCCTAGCTACTCAGGACGCTGAAATCTGAGGATCAAGGTTCAAAGCCAGCCCAGGCAGGAAAGTCTGTGAGACTCTTATTTCCAATAAACTACTAGAAAACCAGAAGTAAGCCGGGCACTGGTGGCTCACGCCTGTAATCCTAGCTACTCAGGAGGCTGAGATCTGAGGATCGCGGTTCAAAGCCAGCCCGGGCAGGAGAGACCATGAGACTCTTATCTCCAATAAACCACCAGAAAACTGGAAGTGGCGCTGTAGCTCAAGTGGTAGAGCGCTCGCCTTGAGCTGAAGAGCTGAGGGACAGTGCTCAGGCCCAGAGTTCAAGCCCCATGACCGACCAAAAAAAAAAAAAAAAAAGAAAACCAGAAGTGCTGCTGTGGCTCAAGAGCACTAGCCTTGAGCCAAAGAGTATAGGGACAGCACCCAAGCCCAGAGTTCATGCCCCATGACCAACAAAATAAATAAATAAATAAGAATCATAAAGATGGTCAAGAGTCAGGCTTGCCTTTTGGCAGCCACAGAAAAGGGACTATAGGGCTGGGAAGGTGGCTCAGTGGCAGAGTGCTTGCCTTGCATGCATGAGGCCCTGGGTTCGATTCCTCAGCACCACATAAGTGAAAAGAAAAAAGCCGGAAATGGTGCTGTGGCTCAAGTGGTAGAGCGCTAGCCTTGAGCTGAAGAGCTGAGGGACAGCACCCAGGCCCAGAGTTCAGGCCTCACGACCAGACCCCAAAAAAAAAAAACAAAAACAAAAAAAACAAGAAAAGGGACTATAATCTATAAATAAAGGGGCAGGGAAGGTGGCTTAGTGGTAGAGTACTTGCCTTGCATGTATGAGGCCTTGGGTTCAATTAGTTAGTACCACATAAACAGAAAAAGCTAGAAATGGCACTGTGGCTCAAGTGGTAGAGCCTTGCCTTGAGCTGAAGAGCTGAGGGACAGCGCCCAGGCCCAGAGTTCAGGCCTCACGACAGACTAAAAATAAATAAAAATTTACAAACAAATAATTGCAGCACCATGTGCTGGCTTACTCTTTCTTGCTTTCTGTGTGTGTGTGTGTGTGTGTGTGTGTGTGTGTGTGTGTGTGTGTGTCCTGAACTCTGGGCCTGGGCCCTGTCCCTCAGCTCTTTAGCTCTTGAACCACAGCACCACTTCTGGCTTTTTTCTGCTTATGTGGTTCTGAGGAATCGAACCCAGGGCCTCATGCATTCAAGGCAAGTATGCTACCACTGAGCCACCTTCCCAGACCTCTTGGACCTCTTGCTTGCTTTTTTGGTGGCAGTATTGTGACTTGAACTCAGGGACTGGGCACTATCCCTTAGCTTTTTGTTTTGTTTTGTTTTTGTTTTGTTTTTTGGGTCCAGTCGTGGGGCCTGAACTCTGGGCCTGGGTGCTGTCCCTCAGCTCTTCAGCTCAAGGCTAGCACTCTACCACTTGAGCCACAGCGCCATTTCCGGCTTTTTTCTTTTTGCTTATGTGGTGCTGAGGAATCGAACCCAGGGCCTCAGGCATGCAAGGCAAGCGCTCTACCACTGAGCCATCTTCTCAGCCCATCCCTTAGCTTTTTCTTTCAAGGCTGGTGCTTTACCACTTGAGTCACTGTTTTACTTCTGACTTTTTGCTGATTAATTGGAGAAAGGAATCATGGACTTTCCTGCCTGGCTTAGAACCTCAGTTCTCATCTCTCAGCTTTCTCAGTAGCTAGGATTGAAGGTCTGAGCCACAAGCACACAGCTAGTGTGCTGCTTTTCATACCTGAGGCAGAAGACAAAAGAAAGGGACTTATGATGACACACTGAAACTGAATAAAACTTCACATAAAAATGATGGTCTGCTGAGCTTTTGTTAGTGGTGCTGGGAATGGGCCAGAGTCTATGTATGCTAGAGGAATACTCTACCATCTCCATTCCACTCTAAATTTTAAAGACTGAATTTTTTTTTTTCCTGCTGGTCCTGGGGCTTGAACTCTGGGCCTGGGCACTGTCCCTGAGCTTCTTTGATTCTAAGCAAATACTCTATGATGTGAGCCACAGCACCACTTCCAGCTTTTTCTGAGTAGTTTACTAGAGATAAGAGTCTCACAAGCCGGGCATGGTGGCTCACACATCTAATGCTAGCTACTCAGGAGGCTGAGATCTGAGGATTGAGGTTCAAAGCCAGCCCGAGCAGGAAGTTTGTGAGATTCTTTTTTTTTTTTTTTAGTTTGTGAGATTCTTATCTCCAATAAACCTCCAGAAAACCGGAAGTGGCACTGTGGCTCAAGTGGCAGAGCGCTAGCCTTGAGCTGAAGAGCTGATGGACAGCGCCCAAGTCCAGAGTTGAAGTCCCAGGACCGATAAAAAAAATTTAAAAAAAGAATCTCACGGACTTTCCTGGTTTTGAACCTTGACCCTCGGATCTCAGCCTCTGGCATAGCTAGGATTAAACATGTGAGTCACCAGGGCCCAGCTGGGACCAAATTAGCAGTGACTGGCTAGCTATCCACATTTGGGGGGGTGTGGGGGGTGGGTGGAGGTAGGGGTTCCTGGGCTTGAACTCAGGGCCAAGGCACAGTTCCACTTCTGACTTTTCGGTGGTTAGAGATAAAAGTCTCATGAACTTTCCTGCCCAGGATGGCTCTGAACTGTGATCCTCAGATCTCAGCCTCCTGAGTAGCTAAGATTACAGGTATGAGCCACCAGTGCCTAACTTGGATGGCTCTTGCTAATAAGGCTATTGTAAGGCTTGCCAAGGGAAGAGAGTTTATTGTGAGAATGACCAAACTGCCGACCAGCACAAGATGGAGGTGTGCAGAGCAAGAGAGCTTATGGAGGAGAGAGTTTATATCAGGGAAGGAGTGGGGGCGTAGTCACAGTGGATGGGGAAGTGACCTCAGAGGATGAGGAAATGACCTCCCACTGTCCCCAGGCATGCCAGTTGCCTGGGTTACAGGTCCTAGGCGGGGATTTCTAGGGTGTACAGGGAGAGAATCAAGGGAAGGGGTCATTTCTCCCGGGCCGTCCTAATAAGCTACTCAGACAAAAACACGGATATATAATATTACATTTTTCTTTTTTTTCCTGTACTAGGGTTTGAACTTGTGCTTGTTAGACTGGTATAGTCTACCAAGGAACCATGTATCCAGCTTTTTGGGCTTTTTCTTTTGTTGTTGTTGTTGTTGTTTTAAATTGAGGTACTAGGAATTGAACTCAGGACTTGTTAAGTAAGGCTTCTGTTTTTTTTGTTGTTGTGGTTGTGTGTGTGTGTGTGTGTGTGTGTGTGTGTGTGTGTTTTTGCTGGTCGTGGGCTTGAACTCTGGGCCTGGACGCTGTCCCACAGCTCTTCAGCTCAAGGCTAGCACTCTACCACTTAAAACACGCCTCCGGTCTTTTTGTGCTCCACTTCTAGTTTTTTTGGTGTTCAAGTTCTAAAGACTTGAACTCAAGTTCTTGTGCTCTCTTTGGCTTTTTTTTTTAAACTCAAGTCTGATGCTCTACCTTTTGAGCCATAACTCCAGTTTAATAGATTTAAAAGTCTTTTAGATTTGTCTGTCAGAGGCTGACTTCAAACCAGGATCATCAGATCTCAGCTATGTAGCTACGATTACAGGTATGAACCACAGACTTTTCTTCCTAAGCTGGCTTTGAATTGTGATCCCTGGGATCTCAGCTTCCCAAGTAGCTAGGAATACAGGCATGAGCTACCAGTTGGCTTCAACTTTTCTTCTTCTTCTTTTTTTTTTTTCTGTTGGTCATGGGGCCTGAACTCTGGGCCTGGGCACTGTCCCTCATATCTTCAGCTTAAGGCTAGTGTTCTACCACTTGGAACCCCAGCGCCACTTCCGGCTTTTTCTGCTTTATGTGGTGCTGAGGAATCAAACCCAGGGCCTCATGCATGCAAGGTAAGCGCTCTACCACTGAGCCACCTTCCCAGCCCTGATTTTTTTTTTTTTTTTTTGGGCCCGGTCATGGGGCCTGAACTCTGGGCTTGGGCGCTGTCCCTCAGCTCTTCAGCTCAAGGCGAGCATTCTACCACTTGAGCCACAGCACCACTTTCGGCTTTTTTCTTTTTGCTTATGTGGTGCTGAGGAATTGAACCCAGGGCCTCAGGCATGCAAGGCAAGCGCTCTACCACTGAGCCACCTTCCCAGCCCCTGATTTTTTTTTTAAGATGGGTAGTACTAAGGCTCCAACTCAATACTGTACTCTGTATGTGTGTGTGTGTGTGTGTGTGTGTGTGTGTGTGTGTGTGTGTGTGCCACTTAAGCAGTTCCTCAGTATTATACTTTGAATTTGTGATTGTTAGGTAGGTACTCTTTTTTTTTTTTTGTCAATCATAGGGCTTGAACTCTGGGCCTGAGCACTGTCCCTGTGCTCTTCAGCTGAAGGCATGTGCTCTACTACTTGAGCCACAGCACTACTCCTAGTTTTCTTGTGGCTTATTGGAGATAAGAGTCTCATGGACTTTCCTGCTTGGGCTGGCTTTGAACTGTGATCCTCAAATCTCAGCCTCCTGAGAAGCTAGGATTACAGGTGTGAGCCACTGGCGCCCAGTTTTGTTTTGTTTTGTTTTGTTATTTTCCAAGTAGAATCTTATATTTATGCCCACGAAGGCCTGGACAGAGATCCTCCTATTTATGCTCCCATTTAGATGGGTAACAGATCCAGTCCGTCATACTAGCTATTATTGAGATGAGGTCTCAAAAACATTTTGCCCTGAATGGCCTGGAATATGGTCTTCCTGATCTCTGCCTTCTTTGTAGCAAGGATTACAGGCTTGAACCTCTGTACCTGGCCAACACAATGGCATCAGATGGATTTTCAGTGTCAGTTTTTGCAGTGAAATCTCTCCTGAAGGTCTTTGTAGAAGCAGAAGCACCCACTTTATGTGACAGAGTAAAAGTTCACTCAGTGCATGACTGTAATAGCATTTTCAGGGCAACTGGATTATGATCTAGGGAATCTCTTGAGATAGCTGGGTGCCCTAGGGTAGAGCCATACAATCGACTTAAATTTATAAAAAGGTAAGTCAGATGTCGGTAGATCACATCTGTAATCCTAGATATTCAGGAGGCTGAGATCTGAGGATTGTGATTCAAATACAGCCCGGGCTGGGACTGTCCTTGAAGGTTAGCACTCCACCACTTGAGTCATAGCTCCACTTTCAGTTGTTTTTTTTTTTGGGGGGGGCGGGCGGTTAATTAAGAGTCTTTCTTTTTTTTGGGGTCTGGTCATGGGCCTGAACTCTGGGCCTGGGCGCTGTCCCTCAGCTCTTCAGCTCAAGGATAGCACTCTACCACTTGAGCCACAGCACCACTTCCGGTTTTTTCTTTTTCTGTTTATGTGGTGCTGAGGAATCGAACCCAGGGCCTCGGGCATGCAAGGCAAGCGCTCTACCACTGAGCCACCTTCCCAGCCCCAGTCTTACTGACTTTCCTGCCCAGGTTGGCCCAGCAATGTGTGAGCCTCATATCCTCAATTAACAACCAAAAAAAAAGCCAGAAGTAGGTTGTGGCTCAACTGGTGCAGTGCCAGTCTTGAACAAAAAAGCCAAGTGAGAGTGTAAGGCCTTGGGTTCAAGCCAACACACAAAGAAATAAGTAAACAAACATAGGCAGGCACTGGTGGCTCACTCCTATAATCCTAGCTCCTCAGGAGATTGAGTTCGAGAGGATCTTGGTTTCCACACCAGGCCACACAGAAAAGTCTGGGAGACGCTGTCTCCAAAGTAGTCTGCAAAAAGCTGGACTGATGTGTGGCTCAAGTGGTAGGGTGACAGCCTAGCAAGTGTAAAGCCCTGAGTTCAAACTCCAGTACCACCACCACCACCACCACCAACAAAGTCGTATCCATTGGGTCACATCCTCTTCATTCTCCATTCCTTTGCCAGAAGGGTCCGAAATGCATTTTGGAAGAAAAGATGAGCTATTCAAATTGCTCAAGGTCACAGAGACGCCAGATCAGAAGGAATGCGCTTCCGGGCTACGGTCCTTTTCCTCTGTCCACAGTGCCTTTCCCGCCTTGGGACACCTCCTGGCTGGCTCGTGCACGGGAGGGAAAAAAAAAATCCTGGGGCCCCGGTTAGCTGTCGGCGCACCAGCAACAATGCCCAGCAAGGCATTGTCTCCGTGGAGCCGGCCCACCATCCCGAGGCCCGCGCCCGGGGAAGCAGGGGCCTCCCCGCCACGCCAGCCACCCGGCCGCCCGCGGTCTCCAAGACTCTAACAACGCCGCGTGCCCGGGGGCGGGGCTTGCGTGGGGCCTCTCGTGATTGGTCAATCAGGGCCAGGGGGCGGGCCTGGCGGGCGGGAACCGACAATGAGCCTCTATAAAAGGGAGCGGTGGGGCCCGGGGCCCCGGATTGAGTCCTCCCCGCCCGGGGTCGCGGGTCTCTGAGTTCTGTGTCTGGCCCGGCCAGTGAGCGGGCGGGCGGCGCGTGGCGGGGCCTGCGCTCCGGGGCCCGGCGTGGTGTCTGGTGGGGAGCAGCCGCCCGCTTGCTGCACCAGCCGAACGAGGCCTTGCGCGCCGTTCTTCCGAAGTCTGGTCCCCGTTGTCGCCCCCGGCCGGCCGCGCCATGGCCCTGAGGGCGGAGGGCGCCGCGCTCGACTGCTTTGAGGTGACACTCAAGTGTGAGGAAGGGGAGGACGACGATGAGGCCGTGGTGGTGGCGGTCATACCGCGCCCCGAGCCGATGCTCAGAGGTGAGGATGGCGGGGACCCCATTTTGGCTTCCCGGCCGGGGTGGGAGTGGGGGGAGGCTCGGACCCCCGAGGCCCGGCGGGCTGGGTCCCCCGGGAGGCCCCCCCCCCCCCCGGCACCCTCGGGCCTGGCGCCCCGGCCCGCGGCCCCTCCCCCTCCGGTCCGGGCCCGGCGCGCGCGCGCTCCTCC
This sequence comes from Dipodomys spectabilis, assembly GCF_019054845.1. Lineage (NCBI taxonomy): Eukaryota > Metazoa > Chordata > Mammalia > Rodentia > Heteromyidae > Dipodomys > Dipodomys spectabilis. The sequence continues at coordinate 9,339,726 of NW_024870707.1, forward strand.
CCCGCCGGGTCTGGAATCTCCGGCCTCTCCGAATCCCCCTCCCCCACCTCGGCCCCGGGTCTGGAGACTTCGATCCACACCCGACGCTAAACGGATCTTCCGGTGCCTGGCGCCCCCTCGCCGGGGCCCAGCGCGGAGACTGGATCCCCGGGAGGGGCGCCGACTGTACGCGGGCTCTGCCTTGACTACGCCGGGGCCCGGCTGTGTCTTAGGCCGAGGGGCTGGCGAGGCCTTTAGGCCCGAGACTGGGCGCGGTAGCGACTCAGAGGGTGGAGGGAGGTATCGGGTGGACCTCCAAAAGGAGAATTTTAAGACCCCCTCCAAGAATTAGGCTTTCCCGCTCCCACCCATCCCCAGGCCTTCCCTTGTTGGAGCCACAGGTGTCAGGTTCTCCAGCAAGTGCGATGAATGAACTGCGTCCAACACCTACTAGGAGGAAAAAAGAAGTGCTGGCTAGGTCGCCCCCCGCCCTCCTCAGCCATCTAAAAGCCATCAAGAAGCCTCTAATGGGAGGTGAGGGGCAATTTGGGAGCACGCGCTCTCCCTTCTCCCTCTACCAATTGGTTTAGTCTTCAGGGGTTTGCAAACCATTGGAAAACAAAAGAGCCACCTTTGTGGAAGACTTAATATTCATGAAAATGCAAATATTTCTTCATTGTCCAATACCTCTTTCCGATAGGGTGAGCCATTCGTTGTAATTCCACCCAAACCTAGATGTATCACCATTTCTCAACCTTATTGGAGACAAGCAGGTGATAAACAGGGGAATGAAAGGGTCTCTCTTTCAGAATATTTAGCATTTAGCCCATGCTCCGTTATTACTAACCCATCTCCATTAATCTGCCCAACAACCCTGTAAGGGTGGCTTCATCCCCATTAACAGGAAGGAAATAGAAGTCTAGAGAGGTTTATTCATCAACCATTGTTTATAGGGTAACAACTCAATAAACAAATCTGGTGAAACCTTGCCTTGAACACACACACACACACACATATATATAAATATATATATATATGTATATATATATATTTATATATATGGCAATGATAAGTAAACAAGTATATTGAGCTAGGTGTTACTGACTCTCACTTGTAGTTTTAGATACTGGGAAGTTTAAGATCTAGAGGATAGAGGCTAGAGGCCTGTCCATGCAGAAAAATTCCTTAAACTCCCATCTCCAAAACAGCCAGCAAAAAGCAATCTTGGAGATAATGTTTCAAGTGAGTATAGCACCAGGTTAGGGAAATGAAAGGCCCTTGAATTCAAACTCTAGTACCTCAAACACAACACACACACACACACACACACACACACACACACACAACATAGCTTGGCAAGAAGAAAGGGAAGGAACAAGAAATTTCTATTGAGTAGCTAGAAAGGAGAAGCTTCTTCAATAAGGTGACGTTGTTGTTGGTTGTGGGGCTTGAACTCTGGGCCTGGGCACTATCCCTCAGCCATTCAGCTCAAGGCTAGCATTCTACCACTTAAGCCACAGTGCCACTTCCAGCTTTTTCTGCTTATGTGGTGCTGAGGAATCGAACCCAGGGCCTCATGCATGCAAGGCAAACACTCTACCACCTTCCCAGCCGTGCTCTAACACTTTTGAGCCACAGTACCACTTCTGGTTTTCTGGTGGTTAATTTGAGATAAGAGTATCACAGACTTTCCTGCCCAGGCTGGCTTTGAACCACTAACCCCAGATCTCAGCCTCCTGAGTAGCTAAGATTACAGGTGTGAGCCACCAGCTCCCTGCAAAGGTGATTTTTAAAAAAATATAATTTTATTGTTATTAAAGTGTGTAAGTTGGGCTGGGAAGGTGGCTCAGAGGTAGAGCGCTTGCCTTGCATGCATTAGGCCCTGGGTTCGATTCCTCAGCACCACATAAGCAAAAAGAAAAATGCCAGAAGTGGCGCTGTGGCTCAAATGGTAGAGTGCTAGCCTTGAGCTGAAGAGCTGAGGGACAGCGCCCAAGCCCCAGAGTTCAGGCCCCACGACCGGACCCAAAAAAATAAAAAATAAAGTGTGTAAGTCAAGTAATGAGTTTTTTATTTTTTGTTTTTTTGGCTGGTGCTGGGGTTTGAACTCTGGGCCTGATCTGAGCACTCTTTCTTTTTCTCAAGGCTAGTGCTCTACCTCTTGAGCCACAGCCCACTTCTGGCTTTTTCTGAGTAGTTTATTGGAGACAAGGGTCTCCAGCTTTCCTGCCTGTGCTGGCTTTAAACCATGATCCTCAGATCTCAGCCTCCTGAGTAGCTAGGATTACAGGTGTGAGCCACAGACATAGAGGAAGTTAGAGAGCCAGCCCTGGAAATAGCTGGAGGGAAGAGCCTTTTAGGCAGAGAAAAGATAAGTGTAGATAATTGAAGTATGTGAGAAAGAAGGTGAATTTCAAGCTTTTGGCCTAAGCAACTGAAGGATGCTTTCCTGTTTATTGAGAAGGAAGGAGACTGGGTATATGTAGAGTTGGGATATTGGAAGTTAAGGTTTGAAAATGGTAAATTCAAGATGCCAATTACGAGCAAGTTTGATGGTGTATACCTATAATCTTGACTGAGGCAGAATCACAAGAAGGCCAGTCTGGGCTATATAGCATTCTGGTGGAAGTGTAAATATGAGCATCATTAAGAGGCAGTAATAAAGGTAAGAATCAGAGGGAAGAGGCCAAGCAAGGAGTCCAAGGACCAGAGCCCTGGATGGAAGGCAGGGTGGAGATAATTCAGTCCTTTATCACTGGTAAGCTCTGTTGGTGTTGGAGATTTTAGACTAAATTTTGGCTTGCAGTGTGCAGAGGACACAAGGTGCCATGCTTTGGAGGGAAGGTGAAACGATGGGGCTCACACCTGTAACCCATAGCTACTCAGGAGGCTGAAACCTGAGGATTGCAGTTCAAAGTCCGCCCAGGCAGGAAAGTCCCTGAGAGTCTGATCTATCAAAACAAAAACCAAAAAAACCTGACATGGACCTGTGGCTCAAGTGGTAGAGCACTAGCTTTGAGTACGATAAAGCTCAGGGACAGCACCCAGACCCTGAATTTAAGCCCCAGAGTTTGCACACACATACACCACTGTGGGGAGAACCCTGCAAGGGTGCCTGAGAAGCAGCAGTGGAAAAGCAGAAAAGGAAGCTTGATTGGTGCCCTGCATATATCTGGAGTTAAAAATCTAGCTGGAAAGCTGACAGGCTGAGGAACTTCCTGCTGGGTTTACTGGTAACCTTTAGGAGAGCTGGTTTGAGGGAGTGGTAGAAAAGGATGGATGACCACTGAGAGGTCGGGGGTCCTGTCTCATGGGAAGTAAGTACAGTTCACCTGAGCCCTAGATTGGCCCAGGCCAAGGCTCAGGTCTGTTCTGGATACAGCTCCTAGGTGTTAGCTTGTGTTTGTTCGTCCTTTCTGGTGCAAGTGAGAGGTCAAAGAGCCACCATAGCCCTTGCCAGAAACAGTGACCTACCCAGCTAACATGGGTCTTAAGACACTTGGTGAGTTGTAAAGGGTTTCTCTCCCATCAGTGCTTCTCTTTCCCTTCCTCTTCTCTGTCTTCCCCTTCCCTTTTTGTCCCCTTCCCTCTTCTTTTTTTTTTGGGGGGGGGGGGGGCTCCGGTCGTGGGGCCTGAACTGTGGGCCTGGGCGCTGTCCCTCAGCTCTTCAGCTCAAGGATAGCATTCTACCCTGAGCCACAGCGCCACTTCCGGCTTTTTTCTTTTTGTGTATGTGGTGCTGAGGAATCGAACCCAGGGCCTCTGGCATGCAAGGCAAGCGCTCTACCACTGAGCCCTCCCGTTCCCTCTTATGACTGACTGACTGGCTGTCTCTGTCTCTCTCTGTCTTTGTCTCTCTCCAGTTTCTGTTGGTTAATTGAAGATGAGTCTCATGGACTTTCCTATCTGGGCTGTTTTTGAAGCATGATCCTTAGATCTCAGCCTTTTGAGAAGCTAGGATTGTAGGCGTCAACCACCAGCACCCAACTTTTTTTATGCTAGTCCTGGGGCTTGAACTCACGACGCCTGGGCACTGTCCCTGAGCTTCTTTTATTCAAGGCTAGCACTCTTATCACTTGAGCCACAGTGACATTTCTGGCCTTTTCTGTTTATGTGGTACTGAAGAATTGAACCCAGGGCTTCATGCATGCTAAAAAAGCACTCTATCACTAAGCTACATTCCCAGCCCCCAACTTTTTATCTTGTTATTGTGGGATGTGGAACTAGCCTTAGACCAAGGTCCTTCTCTGCTTTGTAACTACAGTTATGCAGTACCCGGCCAGCTTTAGGCTTAGTTCCAATTCTGGAGCTTGAACTCAGGGCCTTGATACTGTCCCTTAGCTTTTTCTCTCAAGGATAGTGCTTTATAACTTGAGCCACAGCTCTTCTAGCTTTTTGGTGGTTAGTTGGAGATAAGAGACTCATGGAGGGCTGGGAAGATGGCTCAATGGTAGAGCGCCTGCCTTGCATGCATGAGGCCCTGGGTTTGATTCCGCAGCACCACATAAGCAGAAAAAAAAAGCTGGAAGTGGCGCTGTGGCTCAAGTGGTAGAGCGCTAGCCTTGAGCTGAAGAGCTGAGGGACAGCACCCAGGCCCAGAGTTCAAGCCCCACTACCAGACCCAAAAAAAAAGACTTTGCCACCCAGGTCTGGCTTCAAACTGAGATCCTCAGATCTTAGCCTCCTAAGTAGCTAGGATTACACATGTGAGCCACTGGTACCTGGCTCTAGCTTAACTTTTTTTTTTTTTTTTTTTTTTTGCAGGGGGGAGGCAGTGCTGGGGAGCAGTGCAGGGCTTTATGCATGCTAGGCAAGCGTTCTATCACTGAGCTACATCCCCAGTCCAACTCTAGCTTGTTTTTTATATAACCTTGCTAACTTTTGCCCAGACTAGTTTTGGGGGGGGCGGGGGAAGCAGTTGTGGGGCCTAAACTCTGGGCCTGGGTGCTGACCCTCAGCTCTTCAGCTCAAGGCTAGTGCTCTACCACTTGAGCCAAAGAGCCACTTCCGGTTTTTTCTGCTTATGTGGTGCTGAGGAATCGAACCCAGAGCCTCATCCATGCAAGGCAAGCACTCTACCATTGAGCCACCTGCCCAGCTCCTAGGCTAGTCTTGAACAATGATCTTCTCATACAGGAGAGTGGCTAGGATTACAGGTTTATGCCACCATGGTTGATCTGTGCAGTGCTAGTTCAAGAACACAGAGAGCAGTAGAACAGGTGGCATATAGTTCAGTAGGGGCAAAGCCATCACTGCAAATACTTGGGGAGCACTGGTCAAGGCTAGTTGTGAGGGGGCCAGAGCGTGTTTTAAATACCTGTTCTTCAACATGTAGAGGAACCAGCAGGTGAGCCACTGACAGAATATCTTTTCTCCCCCATGGGGACCAGAAGATGATAAAATTTAGTTTCATGAAAATCAAGTACAGTTACAGCCAACCATCAGGAGTATGTCACAGGAATGATGTCACCAAATAGTCAAGAGTTCTGGGCATATGTCCAGAGACTGGCAACCTGGGAAACACGGAGCCGAAGACCCAGGACTGATAAGAGGTATAGAGGCATTAGTGGCGTAGTAATGCTAGGCACACAGGCTTTGTGCACGTGCCTGGAGCTTTGTGAGATCTGGTGGGAAGAACGCTGCATGGCCCTCACCTGCCCCACATAGATGTGTTCTAAGCATCATTTCTAGCCATGGGCATCTTTACAGACATTTTCCTTCCATCCTCAGTAACCCAACAGGAGAAGACCCCGCCACCTCGGCCCAACCTTTTGGAGGCAGGTGGAGATGGCTGTGAAGAGCCCAAGCAGCAAGTGTCTTGGGAACAGGAGTTCCTGGTGGGAAACAGCCCTGGAGGTGGTGGGCGGACACTGTGCATGGTGTGTGGGTCAGAGATCCGGTTCCCCTCGGCCGAAACAGCACGCATGCACATTCTGGAGCAGCATCCACACACCCTAGATCTGAGCCGCTCTGAGAAGAACAACATCCTGGAGGCCTGGAGTGAAGGAGTGGCCCTTTTGCAAGATGTCCAAGCTGAGCAGCCATCCCTACCGAGCCCAGGTAGGGAGGGTGGGGGCCGAGGGAGAAGCAGGGCCCGTGGGAGCCCTGGGAGCTCAGTGGGCCTTTGCCCCTTCAGAATCAGGCCAGGATGTCCAGCCAGATCCAGACTCCAACCCGAACCCTGCCAGGATGCCAGCAGAGATCGTGGTCCTCCTGGACTCCGAGGACAACCCTCTCCCTAAAAGGAGCCGGCCTAGAGGACTCCGCCCCCTTGAGCTGCTTGGTCAGTCAACAGGGGACCTTGGGAAGGTGGTGTGGGCGGGGGTGAGGGGTGAAGCACAAGCCCTATGATCTAGGCTGGGGCAGGAAGGTGTTGTTAGGAGCCTGAGGCTGTGGGGTTCAGGCATGGTGGCCTCATCTTTTATTTTGCAGCTGCCCCTGCTACAGAGCCAGGAAATAATAATAAGAAGTCCCGCACTCAGAGATGGAAGGAACCCTCTGGGGAAGAGCCTGTGAGAAAGAAGAGAGGAAGGCCAGTGACCAAAAACTTGGATCCTGACCCAGGTAAGTGTTGGCCCTGGCCACATAGTGTAGGCATGGCCAGGCAAGGGGCATCTGCAGCTCTCTGGGGGTAAAAGCTGACCATTCTTGCTGTCCTCCATCCCAGACCCTCCGTCCCCGGACTCACCAGCTGAAGCATTTGCAGCACCAGCCGAGGTCCGCCACTTCACTGATGGCACCTTCCCTCCTGGCTTCGTCCTCCAGCTCTTTTCTCATACCCAGCTTAGAGCCACAGACAACAAGGACTGTCCTAAAGAGGGCCAGGCAGCAGGAGAAGGCCTACCCCAGGCAGTAAGCCCCTCTTCAGGTGAGCCCTTCTGAGAGGACCATAAGGGAGGAGGGCAGGCAGTATCCTGGGTTCCAACTTCTGAAGTTGCTCTGTAGTACAGCCCAGGCTAAACAACTGAGCATTTCCCAGTGTTCTCAGGACTTTTCTGGAGGTGGTCATTAGGTTGGGCATCTCCTGAAAAGCCTTGACCTCCAGTTGTACTCATAAAGCTCTCTCCAGCTGGAGCCCAAGAGGAACCCACCTTACCTTCACCATGGTGCAGAAGCAGCCCAGATGGGGTGTTTGGCAATTCCCACAAATGTGTCTGTAATCACAGCACTTGGGAGGCTGAGGCAAGATGATTAAGAGTACAAGGCTAGCCTGGGCTAAGTAGTGAGACCTGTTTCAGAAACCATAAGGTATCGAGGATATAGGTAAGAAGACCACATAGATACTCCCTAGAGATACCAGTTCTATGATGGCAAGTGCTTGTGTTTGCATCTGTCCACTGATTTTAAGAAGCTTCTGTACAGTTCATTTGGGCCTCACAAAAATGCTTTGTAAAGGCAGGCATGGTGGCACAGTCTGTAATCCTAGCACTCAAGAAGCTAAAATGGAGGGATTGTGAATGAGTTTAGTGAGAACTTATCTCAAAAACAAAACAAAACAAAAACTTAATATGAAAAGAGCAAGTATCCCTTTGTCTAGATGGAGAAGCTGAGTTTCAAAAAGATGGCTCATTCCTCCCCAGAGTCCGCTGTATGAGTTTCCCACTTACTGCTGAAATAACTTACTACAAACTTAGTGGCTTAAAACAGCACATTTATTTTATAGTCAGAAGACCAAAATGAGTCTCCCTAAGCTAAACATAAGATATTGGCAGGCTGTGTTTATTTCTGGAAGTTGTAGGGAAAAATCTGTTTTCTTGCCTTCCTAACTTTTGGAGTCTTCCCGTATTCCTTGGTTTGTGGCCTCTTCATATTCTCAAAGCCAGCAGTGGCTAGTAGAGGTTCTCAAGATGCCATCTTTGGTCATCTAACTTTCTTCCTCATTTAAGGACCCTTGTGTTTACAGTGAACATTTTCAAATAATCCAGGCAGATCTATTTATCCATTTTAGTAGTTTGGAGCATAGAACCCAGAGTCTGACACAGGCTAGGCAAGTGCCCATTTCTTCTTCTAAGTCAGCTGATTAACAACCTTAATTGTATGTTCAACTTAATTCCCCTTGTTGTATAATAAGACATTTGCAGGTTCTGAGGATTCACTGGCATTGGCTCTTAACAGTTTGATTGCTTTCTTCTGCTTCTTCGCAAAGCTCCGTGTGTCTGTATTTGTGTTTGCTTTTGTTTACTTATTTACCAAAACAGGCCCCCTTTTCTCCTCTCAAGACAGGCCTCACCCCTTCACGTAGATCACAGTTCTAACTGTCTCAAGTTTCAGCTTGAGTCACGTTCCAATGCTGCCTCCCTGGGTTCACTCGGCCCACTTGGACTTGAGTGTTTCCGAGTCTCCGCTCACCCATGGATCTCCTAGATGGCTGGCCTCTCCACTGTGTAATGGATCTTCCAGTCTCATGCTTGAAGCGGGCCTTCGTTTCCTGTCCCAGGGTGCCCTGTGCCCAAACTCTACCTGTCTGGGGTGGTGAGTAGAGGAGCAGAGAATCCTTGAGGTTTAAGTTTGTTTGGGGTGAGTGGGTACAGTGGAGGGATGGGGCTTCATCAGCCTACAAATGTTAGGAGAGGGCCAGAGGAGGGTAGCTGTGTGTTGTTGGCAACAGCATGATTTGTGGGGCTTGGAGATGGTCTGGGAACTGTACTTTTAAGTACACTTAAGTAATACAATGACAAAGGTCATGGCACTTGCTCCCAAGGGAAGTTCTGGAGAATAAGAGGCACAAGGCAGGCTTTGGTCCAGAAAACTCAAGTCTGTTGGGAGCTAACTCACTGGTGGTAGGGAGGCCCCATGCTGGAGGAACCCAGAGCCTGGACAGATTTCCCAAACCAGAGAAGGTTCTTTTCTGTATGCTTGTATATGTGGTGACATTCTCTAAAGATTGGGAGGAATGATCCTATCATTAAAAAATAATAATAAAAAGTTTATTTTTTTAGTGCTTAGAAACGATTCCTCAGCACCACATAAGCAAAAAAAAAAGCCGAGAGTGGTGCTATGGCTCAAGTGGTAGAGCACTAGCCTACCACTGGGACAGCGCCCAGGCCCAGAGTTCAGACCCCACGACCGGATCCAAAAAAAAGTAAAAATAAAAGAAATGGCTTTGGAGCTTGGGTACCCTTGGCTCATGCTTGTAATCCTAGCTACTCAGGAGGCTGAGATCTGAGGATCACACATGGTTTAGAGCCAACCTGGGCAGAAAAATCCATGAGACTGATTGCCAATATATTACTCAAAAAGTTGGAAGTGGAGGGGCTGGGAAGGTGGCTCAGTGGTAGAGCGCTTGCCTTGCATGCATGAGGCCCTGCGTTCGATTCCTCAGCACCACATAAGCAAAAAGAAAAAAAGCCGGAAGTGGTGCTGTGGCTCAAGTGGTAGAACGCTAGCCTTGAGCTGAAGAGCTGAGGGACAGCGCCCAGGCCCAGAGTTCAGGCCCCACGGCCGGACCCCAAAAAAAAAGCTGGAAGTGGGGCTGGGAAATTGGCTCAGTGGTAGAGTGCTTGCCTGGCATGCATGAGACCTGGGAGTTCAATTCCTCAGCACCACATAAGCAGAAAAAAGCTGGAAGTGGTGCTGTGGCTCAAGTGGTAGAGCACTAGCCTTGAGCAAAAGAAGCTCAGGGACAGCGCCCCGGCCCTGAATTCAAGCCCCAAGACCAGGCTTCCCCTCCCCCCCAAAGAAAAAAAGGCTTTAGTTGTTGAAATGGTTCCTATGGATAAGTTAACCAAGCTGAGGGAGCTGGATATGAGGCTGTCTGGGAAGATTCTAGAGTTTTCCAAGGGCTTTGTAGGAGGAGTTGTAGATACAGTGTCTAGGACAGAAGAGAAGTGAACCGGAAGGCCCACTCGTAAGTCACGGGGAGAAGGCTTTTTTGTTGTGCTGACATTGGTTTGAGTAGTACCTGGGGGCTTAGTCAGAATGCTTGAATGAGGCACAGGGACTTGTAACCTGAACTTGGCAGGAGTGTAGTGGGCAAATGTGGCATCCATGGGACTGGCAGCCTCACACAGGCCTTGCATTCTGCTCACTGGTATGTCCTCAGTACCTACAACAGTGCCTGGCAAAAGGACAACTCAGACAGATGACCATGCCTGTCTTTGCTTGTTGGTCAAGTGTTGGCATTTCCAGAGTCCCTGAGGAGAGGTTGGCCGCAGCTTCTGCTAGAGGAACGGTGCATCTGTGGGCGAACACAGACAGACATATACACACAGATGCATTAATCCAAGGGAGAGTGTGAAATGATAGGACATTTGGGCAGGGCTGGTGAGTGTTCTAGGGCCAGGACCTAAAGGGGCTTAGTCTGTCCCAGAGACAGGTAACTTCTCCTAGGTTTCTTTCTTTTTGAGGGGCGGGGGGCCAGGGGGAGTGCCAGTCCTGGGACTTGAACTCAGGGCCTGGGCACTGTCTCTGAGCTGCTTTTTTGCCTGGGCACTGTCCCTGAGCTTCTTTTGCTCAAGGTTAGCTTTCTACCACTTGAGCCACAGTGCCACTTCAGGCTTTTTCTGTTTATATGGTACCGAGGAATCGAACCCAGGGTTTCATGAATGCTAAGCAAGCACTCTACTAAACCACATTCCCAGCCCCCAGTTTTCTTTCTTTCTTTCTCTTTTTTTGAACCAGTATTGGGGCTTAAACTTGCTTGAGCCCTATCCCTTTGCTTTTTGACTCAAGTCTAGTGTTCTACCACTTGAGTCACTGCTCCACTTCTAGCTTCTTTTTGCTGATTAATTAGGGTTTCATGGATTTTCCTGCCCAGGCTGGCTTCAAACCATGATCCTCAGATCTTAGATTCCTGAGTAGCTAGGATTATAAGTGTGAAATGCTAGCACCCAGCCCGGCTTGCTTTTTATACCTCTGGATGGGGCTCTCTTGCCCATGTCCCATGCTTCACTCTTCTGAATCCCTACCCCATACATCTGCCTTCCTCACCTCCAGCAAGAACTGACGCTTGACCATGGTAATTCAGGAAGTCCCTATGGGTGGGAATGTGGCTCAGTGGTAGAGTGCTTGTCTAGCTTGCATGAAGCCTTGGGTTCAATTCCTTAGTATCACATAAACAGAAAGAAGTGGTGCTGTGGCTTAAGTGGTTAAAGTGCTAACCTTGAGCAAAAGAAGCTCAGGGACAGTGCCCCAGCCCTTAGTTCAAGCCCTAGGACTGTCACAAAAAAAGAAAAACATAGTAAGAGCTAAGAGAAACCAGGGACTTGTTTTCTTTTTTTCTTTTTCTTTTGCTAGTCCTTAAGCTTGAACTCAAGGCCTGGACACTGTCCCTGGGCTTCTTTTTGCTCAAGGGTAGTGTGCCACCACTTGAGCCACAGTGCCACATCTGGCTTTTTCTGTTTATGTGGTACTGAAGAGTCAAACACAGGGCTGCATGCATGAGATGCAAGCACTCTACCACTAAGCCACATTCCCAGCTCCCCGCCTCTCCAGCGCTTACTACATATTGAACTTCCCTGGCATGCTATCTCCTAAAAATAAGCTATAGAAAGTATTATTCTGTTCTCCAGGAGGGGAAACTGTGTCAGGTGTGGGGGTCCCCAATGACCTAGTAACTCTGGAGGCTGGGGCATATGGATTACTTGAGCTTAGGAGTACAGGCCAACCTGGGCAGTATAACCAAGTACCTGGCTTAAAAAACAAGGGGTGTGGCCAGGAGCCAGTGGCTCAGGCCTGTAAGCCTAACTATTCAGGAAGCTGAGATCAGAGGATCATGGGGTTCAAAGCTAGCCCAGGCAGAAAAGTCTCATGTTCAATTTACCACCAGAAAACAAAGTGTGGTGTGGCTCAAAATGGTACAGTATTAGCCTTGAGCAAAAAAGCTCAGGGAACGCCGAGTTCAAGCCACACAACTGACAAACAATAAAACAAGGGGTATATGGGAAGTAGACAGGGGTAGACCACTTGCCTAGCATATATATGAAGTTCTAAACTTGATCCCTAGCACTAGGGAAGAAAAAAAAGCTGGGTGTGGTAGTGCCCACTTGTAATCCCATCCTCTTGGTTGGGAAGTGAAGTATAGGCAAACCCTGGCAGGAAAAAAAGCCCATCTTGGCCAACAAGCTCAAGTATAGTGGTACTGACTTGTAATCCCATCTATATGAGAGGTATAAGTAGGAGGGATCTCAGTCCAAGGTTGCCAAGCAGCAGACCTCAGGCAGGTTAAGTACCTCATCTAGGGTCACTTGCTTACTAAGCTATGTCTCTCTTTCCACTAAGCCCATCTGCAAGCTATGTGCAGCCATTCCTTCCCCCCTTCCCTGCCACTGTCTCCAGGGCTCCATTTCTTCTGGCACAAGACTGAGCTGCCCCCAGCCAAGGCTAGCCCTTTTCCCCAGGCTTAGGGCCAATGGGGTCTCTCCTCTCTGTTGCCCTGTCTTCTTCAGATCTTCCCCATCAACCTGCACAGAGCTGTAATTTGTCCTTTCTTAACCTCTTATTCTTCTATCCACTGTCAGTGCATCTTTGGATCCTGAAGGCCTTTTCTTTACTGACTGCCTGTCATCTCTTTGTGGACTCCACTTGAATCACTTGGTTTTATCTGCCACAATCCAGCCTGAAATTGTTGTTTGTTAGGATCCACTGACTTCCACAAAATTAAACCCAGTGGTCAGTTCTTATGTCCTTCCTTCCTTTCTTTTCTTCTCTCTTTTTTTCTTTTGCAGTACTGGGGAATGAATTTAAGACCTAGCTTGAGCCTACCACTTGAGCCACATCCCCAATCCATTGATTGGTCTTTCATTCTTGCTGTGGCAGCACCAGGGAGTAGACCTGTCGCTCGTGCTTTCCTCCTAGCAACAACTTTGTTCCCCTGGCTGTTCCATGTGTTCCTTTTTCTCGCCCTGGTATGCATGTGCACTGCACACTGCAGGGGCCCCTTCACTCACAACATACACACACACTCACACACTCACAATGAGACTCTGGGCTGGCCTCAACTAGGCCTCCGAAGTACTAGGATTATAGACATGTGCCACCACCTGGCACTTCTGTTTCTCTTTTTTTTTTGATTGACTAAAAGATCAACATCCAGGGCTGGGAATGTGGTTTAGTTGTAGAGTGCTTGCCTCGCATGCACAAAGCCCTGGGTTCAATTCCTTAGCACCACATAAATAGAAAAAGCTGGAAGTGGTACTATGGCTCAAGTGGTAGAGGGCTAGTCTGGCATTAGTCCCTACCACTTATTCCAGTTCCCCTTTCTAGGAAACTGGCAGCCCATCTTTCCATTTGCTCTGGTCAAACTCCAAAGTTGTCCTGCTTTTCCAGTCCCATATCAGTAAGCTTCTAAAAGAGGTTCAGAGTTTAGAGTTGGGTGTAGTTGACTCATGCCTGTAAGCTAAGTGTGGTGGTATGCACCTTGACAAGGAGAGTTTGGAGAACAGAAAACCAACTGGCCCTGGACAAAAAGTATCTGTGTTATGAAGTAAACTACCAGGAGATATCAACCACACACACAGTAGTTGATAGAAAGTCTTTATTAGCTGGCCAGTGACTACATTGTGCATTCGTGTGCCCCAAAATGCAGTCCTGAGCCTTCTTTCAGGACACATAAATTTACATCCTTGTTTGCTCAGGGGTGGAAAGTTCCTAATAGTTCTTCCAATAGTTCGTCCAAACCAAATGGGAAAAGCCAAACACAGCATTGAGCGAGGGCCGCATGGCCATTACTAGAGCTCATTTCTAGGACCAATTACTTAGGAACATAAACGGAACAGTGGGCATATTTTTTAATGTTGGGGCTGGGAAGGTGGCTCAGTGGTAGAGTGCTTGCCTTGCATGCCTGAGGCCCTGAGTTCGATTCCTCAGCACCACATAAGCAAAGAGAAAAAAGCCGGAAGTGGCGCTGTGGCTCAAGTGGTAGAGCGCTAGCCTTGAGCTGAAGAGCTGAGGGACAGCACCCAGGCCCAGAGTTCAGGCCCCACGACCAGACCCCCCCCCCCCCCAAAAAAAAAATATTTTTTTTTTAATGTTAAACCATAGGGAACCAGTCTCACGGCTAGGAGTGCAGTCCTATCTTTTAAGGAGTCATAAAAGCAAAATAGAGTTATAGAAGCTAAGGGTAGACTCTAGGGCAGTGAGGCTTAATAAGCTATCACATCTGGAAAATAAAAAGGGTAAGGGCATGGCTTTCAAGTGGTAGAGCACAGAGTTACCTCCTACCTCCTTCATTGTCACTCCCCTTGCTTGCTACCTGCAACTTTTTTTTTTGGTCAGAGGTGGGGCCTGAACTCTGGGCCTGGGCGCTGTCCCTCAGCTCTTCAGCTCAAGGCTAGCATCCTACCACATGAGTCACAGCGCTACTTCCGGCTTTTTCTGCTTATGTGGTGCTGAGGAATTGAACCCAGGGCCTTATGCATACAAGGCAAACACTCTACCACTGAGCCACCTTCCCAGCCCCAGGGCCTGCACTTTCTAACTAGTCTCTGGCCTTTGAGCTTTGCCAGCTGTTCTCTGACAGCAGTGTTCTTTTTTTTTTTTTTTTTTTTTTGGGTCCGGTCATGGGGCCTGAACTCTGGGCCTGGGCGCAGTCCCTCAGCTCAAGGCTAGCGCTCTACCACTTGAGCCACAGTGCCACTTCCGGCTTTTTTCTTTTTGCTTATGTGGTGCTGGGGAATCGAACCCAGGGCCTCATGCATGCAAGGCAAGCGCTCTACCACTGAGCCACCATCCCAGCCCAGCAGTCAGTGTTCTTACTAAAACACACCAGTCACTGTTGGGCTCCTCACACTGCTGCTCTCACTTGGTGAAAGTCAGTCAGTGTGAAGGCTGGTGTCCTTCCCCACATGCCTGGCCTGCTGGCAGGGCTGGCCTTGCCTTGCTGTTCTATGGCATCTGGCAGCATCTGCATTTGCTCTTTCCTCTATCTCCCGCCAGCTCTATGGCCGCCTCTCAGCTCCCTCTACATCTCTGCTCTGCAGTTGCTGGCTCTCCCACTCCTTGTTGCTCCTGCCTGTGGATAACATGAGTATCTTTGACTTACCAATCCTTCCTTTTTTTTGCTAGTCCTGGGGCTTGAACTCAGGGCCTGGGCATTCTACTACTTGAGTAAATGCACACTTACAGCTTTTTCTGAGTAGTTTATTGGAGATAAGAGTCTCATGGACTTGTTTACCAAGGTTATCTTTAAACCAGAAGCCTCAGATCTCAGCCTCCTGAGTAGCTAAGAATACTGGCGTGAGCCTCTGGCTCCTGGCCTGGTTTTGTTCTTAGTTGGCTCTCAGTAGCATGTCAGTCCCAAGAAGTCAGCGTGGTTGGCTCCACTTGCTGTGTCCCTAGCAACTGTAGAACAGTATAGGGAACATGGGAGTTGCCCATGCCCTAAGTTATTGTTGAGTTGATGAGCATATGAGTAGGGTTTTGACTTTCCCCAAGGGGCTTATAGTTTACCAGAAACACAAGCCAGATTATGCAAACACAAAACAGCTGGCCCAGTTGTGCGACCCAGTGGTTTTAAACTTGGAGTCATTTTAAATGCTTCCAAGCTATATGGCAAAATGGTACCTGTTTTCTCTGCTGTGTTTTCAGTAATTGTGTCTAAAAATAATGGAAAAACAACACTGCAAAGAATTTGAATATAGGCCATGCTGTTCCCATTGATGTTCCTGGTTTTGCTTTCCAATGTAATGAAACTTGTGGTAACTGAGGTGTGAACTCAGGACCTTATGCTTGCTCACTCTACTGTTGAGCCTCCTGTAGTCCGGTTTAATGGGCCCATGTCACAGAAGACATGGTAGCTACACGGTAGCCACAACATTCTGCCCTCGCTATCTGGAAGCCCCATGTTGCCATTTTGAATAGCTTCCCCTGATCCTGAAAGGTAGCTGTAGAACCCAGCTCAAGCTGCAAAGCTGCTATGCTCACCAGGGTTCTGTCTCTGCACACACAGCTCTGTGGGGACAAAGCATCATCCTATATTGCCATGTTAACTCCTAGTCAGTCCTGGGGCCAGGTGTCTCAGTGGGATTTATATGAGATGGAGTCAGCTGGCGGTAGGAGTTGAAGAGGTGATGTATAGCACTAAGCAGGAGGAACCCTTCATGGCAGTGCCTGGCCTGCTTGCGAGGGTAACACTTTATGCCAGCCAAGCTTGCTGCCTCCCAATGCCCTCTGCTTCCGCTCACATAGGCCCTAGGAGGATGGTTTAAACAGCTGTTAGGAACATTTGCCGGCTCTGGAGGGCCTTCCTCTTACTTTCTGTTCTGTCCCCGCCTAGCTCCCCCTCCGGGGCTTCGAGGGACACTGGATCTCCAGGTTATCCGGGTGCGGATGGAGGAGCCCCCAGCTGTCAGCCTCTTGCAAGACTGGTCCAAGCACCCCCAGGGCACCAAGGGGGTGGGAGCAGGTGACAGCTCAGACTGGCCCACAGTTCTGTCAGAATCCAGTGCCACTGTGCGGGGACAGCCAGAAGCAGAAAGTGGGGAGTAAGTTCTTGCTTTCCTGGGGGGCAGAGGGAAGAAAGGCAGCATCTCCCTTTGGCCTACCACTCAGCTATCATCTCAGCCACCTGATAGAGAATTTTAACACCAAATATCAGGCAGGGTGGAGGGGCAAGCGGGCAGCATCATCTCCATCACTTTGGGGCACCTGGTAGGTGTGGGCCCTTCGCTGGGTCTGAGGCCAGGCTCCCGAGGTAGGCAGTGGTAGCTGGCGCTGTTGTGAGCTGGGGCATTGGGCCTGTGGAGAACACCCATCCCAATCATTTGTGACCCCTCCACCTCCTCCCACCCATGTTTAGCCCCCTACCACTCTCCCCTGGCACAGTGCCTTACGCAGAGGTGGTCACAGCGGGGTTTGAACTGAGTCCCACTACCTCGGGGGACACCTCCTCCCCAACTTGTTCAGGCTTCTCCACCAGGAAGCCTCCATTACCTCTTCCCACTCCGTCCCTGAAAAGTCATCCATTAGCCCATTCTCCCTTTCACCTGTTGTCCTGTTGTATATATTGCCTTTGTTGACAATAAATTATTTTTTTTTATTAAGAGTTCAGTCTGGGCCATCATTGGGGACAAGGACCTCCTGGGGCCAACATGAGCGCCATGAGGGCTGGGAGATAGTGCTGGGCAGAGGCCGCCTGTCCCAGGGGTAGAGCAGTGAGCAACGGCAGGGCAAGATTTGCTTTACCCCTGGGCCTGTCTTGTCAGTTACGTAGGGAAGAGTGGCTTCCCTCCTTTAACCCACTCTGGAAAGGAGATCAGAAACACACTGTTGTGTTGCTAATTTGTTCACTAGGCTTCAGTAGACCATAGTGGGTCAGGAGCACTCATCCACGGAGCACAGAGTTGGGGAATTTCTCAAGTGGAATCATCCTGGCCTTCCTGCAAGCCCCTCTTACCCCATTCTGGGGAAGTAGCACGTGGGCCCCCTCTGGCATAGTCCACTCCCACCCTTTCCTCAGCCTAACCTTCAGCCATGCTTTGTCTGCTGCCCATATTGCCTTGACCTTGGGATCAAGATCAGGAGATGGCCCACCTCAAATCTCACAGATGCATGTCTTGACCTAACCCACCCCAGGCTGCTTCTGGGGTCTGTCCATCCCCTTCCCAGCCCGGCCGGCATAGGTTTGAGCACCCACTGCTCCTAAGAGGTCAGGGGCATGTAGGGAGAGGTAAGGACAAGCTGAGGATAGATTACCACTTCCAACTGGAAGTTCAGCTCTGTCGGGAAGGGTGAGGATATGCTGTGGGCTGGCCAGGCCAAGTGTGAGGGAGTCTTATAGCTTGGTGGGCTTTTGGGACATCGTCCATTCACCCCATCCAACAAGCTCTGGAGAAGGAACTGATTATATGGGGACCTTGTCCAGGGGAGGCTAGAAGGAGGGCGGGGGTGGAGAAAAGAAATATTGTCGAGGTGTCTTGAGTCTAGGATGGTTCAACCACTGCAGGATGGGACCATGAACCTTTTAGGCCTCCACCACTGCACATCTGCTAACCTAAGGTGTGCCTAAATAATGCTGAAAATCTGGCTCTGATGGCACAACCTTAATCATAGTGGCTTCTTGTCTGTCCTTTCAGTGGTATGACTGTTTTAAGACAACATGGTTGTGTTGCTGAGAGTTTATACACTTGGGAAAACACATAAGACTTGGTTGTGAAGTTGTGATTCCGTATGCACCTTTGCTTCTGTGGGGTGCTTAGCCTTCTAGTCTGTGAGCTCCTTTGGGGCAGAGATCAGCCTGCATTGATTCCATTTTTCTAGGGCCCGGCACATAGTGACATAGTGTTCAATAAATGTCAACTATCCACTTGCGTTTATTCTTTCCTGTGTGACATTTTCCTTGTGCACAGTGATCTTGGGAATGTGGGGTTTTTTTTGTTTGTTTGTTTTTTGTTTTTAACCAGGCCAGGGGCTTGAATTCAGGGCCTGGGCACTGTCCCTGAACTACTTTTGCTCAAGGCTAGTACTCTACCACTTGAGCCACAGCACCACTTTGGCTTGTTCTATTTATGTGGTGCTGAGGAATTGAACCCAGGGCTTCACATATACTAGGCAAGCAACTCTACCACTAAGCCACATTCTCAGCCCCCAGCCATGACGAGTATGGTAGTGGGGAAAAAAGTTTTCTGCTTCCTTGAATCCCAACCCCAGCACAGCCCAACTCCTCTGTCCCTCCCACCTCCACCCTTGTTACACTGTCCTTGGGGTCAAAAGTCAGGGAGAAGGGCTGGGAAGGTGGCTCAGTGGTAGAGTTCTTGCCTTTCATGCACGAGGCCCTGAGTTCAATTTCTAAGCACCACATTAAGCACATAAAGCCGGAAGTACTGCTGTTGCTCAAGTGGTAGAGCACTAGCCTTGAGCTGAAGAGCTGAGGGACAGTGCCCAGGCCGAGTTCAAGCCCCCACAACTGGCAAAAAGAACAGGTCAGGGAGAGGTTTATGGATACCTAAAAAGTAAAAATGTTTCTGCCCTCAATTTTGGACACAAAATTCACCAGTTATTCAAGTCAAATAGGATGTCTAGTTAGTCTGGTGTTGATTTTTTTTTTTTTTTTTGGAGGAGGGAAGGCTGCCTAAGGTTGTGGGGACTTTTTTGAGTGTTACTGTGTAGCCCCAGCTGGCTTCCAACTCTTGGTTCCAGATTCCACCTTCCTAGTGCTGGCATTACAGGTATGCACTTCACCCAGTCCGACCGTGAAGTCTGCAGGCACGCCTGTGATGCTGGTGTTGCGCAGCCCCATGGGTTAAGGGCTCTGTCCCTCAGATGCCTGCTGCCAGACCCAGCGTGTCGCCTGGTGTGTACTTAGTTTTACTGATTTAATTATGGCAAAGCCTATCGATGAATGGTGAGCTGACAAGGTTCCTGGGGCCTGGTACAGGAGTGTCATCGCGGTCACATGTGCCGTGAACCCAGATTTTAATTTTTGTGTGTGTATACTTCAGTCCTGGGCTTGAACTCAGGGCCTGGATGTTATCCTTGAGTGTTCTACCATGTGAGCCACAACTCCACTTCTGGCTTTTTTTTTTTTTTTTTGGTCACAGGGCTTGAATTCTGGGCCTGGGCACTGTCCCTCAGCTCTTCAGCTCAAGGCTAGCGCTTTACCACATGAGCCACAGTGCAACTTCTGATTTTCTGAGTAATTTATTGGAGAAAAGAGTCCATGGCCTTTCATGCCCAAGATCCTCAGATCTCAGCCTCCTGGGATTACAGGTGTGAGCCACTGGCACTCTGCCACTTCTGGCTTTTTGATGGTTCATTGGAGATAAGACTCACAGAGTTTCCTGCTCAGTATGGCTTTTTTTTCTTTTCTTTTCTTCCTTTTTTTTTTTTTTTTGGTTGGTGGTGGGGCTTGAACTCTGGGCCTTGGAACTAATCCTACTGCTCTAATAGTGGAGCCACAGTTTTACTTCCGGCTTTTTTTTTTTTTCCTCCTGCCAGTCCTGAGGCTTGAACTCAGAGCTAGCCACTGTCTCTGAGTTTCTTTTGCTCAAGGTTAGCTCTCTACCAGTTGAGCCATAGCACCACTTCTGGCTTGTCCTGTTTATGTGGTACTGAGGAATCAAACGCAGGGCTTCATGCATGCTAGGCAAGCACTCTACCACTAAGCTTCCTTCCCAGCTGCAACATTTTCTTTTGTGTGTGTGTATTGATTCTGAGGATTGAACTCAGGTCTGGGTGCTGTCCCTTGGCTCTTGCTAACAGCCAGCTCTCTACCACTTGAGCCACAGCTCCTTGTGATTTATTGAAGACCAGACTTTCTGCCCCAGACTGGCTTCAAACCTCAATCCTCAGCTCTCAGCCTCTTGAGTAGCTAAGATTACAGGCATGAACCACCAGTGCATGGCTTATAGAGATTTTTTTCAAACACTTCCAGAAGAAAAGAAAGAGGACAGCAAAACAAACTCCATGTCGCCCATAGTCCACCCTCAGCAAAGACTGCCAAATTTGGTTTAGCTTTATATCCCCACGCCCTGCTTCCTTCTGGATTATTTTAAGGTGAACTGCAGGCATTATATCATTTCATCCGAAAATACTTCCATTTGGATCTCTGAGATTCTGCCTCTTCAGTAAGATATATTATCACACTTTTAAAACTTAGTTGTTTCAGCTGGCACACTAGTGGCTCACACCTGTAATCCTAGCTACTCAGGAGGGCAAGATATGATGATCACAATTCAAAGCCAGCCAGGACAGGAAAGTCTGTGAGAATCTTATCTCCAGTTAATCCACCAAAAGGCTGGAAGTACACACACACACACACTAGTTTTCTTTGATGGTGTGGTAGGACTGTGCTATAATCACAGTGCAAAATCTTGTCTCAAAAGAAAAAAGCCCTCAAAGCTGTTATTTCCTTATTATCTAATATCTAGTCTCGTCTGTATACATTCTCCAAATCTATCACTATTATTATTTAGTAGTAGGGATTCTTTTTTTTCAGTGTTGGAAATCAAACCCATGCTTTGGCAAGCACTCTATTCTGGAGTTGCACCACCTGTCCTTTTTTTTTTTAATTTTTATCTTTTTGGTCGATTATGGGGCATGAACTAGAGGCCTGGGCCACAGCACCACTTCCATTTTTGAGTGGAATTGGAGTTTGCAGTCTCATGGGGACTTTTCTTCTCAGACTGGGCAAACCTCAATCCTCATATCTCAGCCTCCTGAGTAGCTAGGATTACAGGGATGAGCCACCAGTGCCTGGCTTCTTAATGTTTTTTTTTTTTGTTTGTTTGTTTATTTCTGGCTTTTTTATTCTTGTTTTTGGCCAGTCCTGGGGCTTAAATTCAGGGCCTGGTTGGCTGTCCCTAAAGCTTCTTTTGGTCAAGGCTAGCACTCTACTGCTTGAGCCTCAGCGCCACTTCTGTCCTTTTCTGTTTATGTGGCACTGAGGAATCAAACCCAGGGTTTCATGCATGTTAGGCAAGCACTCTACCACTAGGCCACATTCCCAGCCCTTAATGTTAGTTTGTTTGTTTTTCGTTTCCCAAGTGCTGGGATTATAGATATGTTGTCACCATGCTCAACTCCTAATTTTTTATTTTTTGTGCTGGTGCTGGGGTTCGAACTCAGAGCCTGGGCATGATCCCTGAGGTTTTTTTTTGTCTATCGTGGGGCTTGAACTCTGGACCTGGGCACCATCCCTCACCTCAGTTCTTCAGCTCAAGGCAAGCACTCTACCACTTGAGCCATAGCACCACTTCCTGTTTTCTGAGTGGTTTATTTGGGATAAGAGTCTCAGGGACTTTCCTGCCTGAACTGGCTTTGAACCTAGATCCTCAGATCTCAGCCTCCTGAGTAGCTAGGATTACAGGCATGAGCCACTGGCGCTGGCCCCTGAGATTTTTTTGTTCAAGGCTGGTGCTCTACTATTTGAGTCACAGCTCTACTTCTGGCTTTTTGGTGATTAATTGGAGATGAGACTTATGGGACTTTTCTACCAGGGGCTGACTTCAAACCACCATCCTCACTCCAGATCTTAGTCTCCTAAGTAGCTAGGATTACAGGCATGAGCCACTGGCACACAACACTCTGTGGTTCATGTCTATATGAATGGCTCATGCCTGTAATCCTAGCTATTCAGGAAGCTGAGATTTGCAGATCATAGTTTGAAGCCAGCTCTGGGCAGAAAAATCTGCATGACTCTATCTCCACTAAGCTACATTCCCAGCCAAGAAATGTGCTCTTTACCTGACTTACATAACTGTAACCCCTCTGTACATCACCTTTATAGTAACAATAAAAAATTAAAAATACATATGCATAAAACTTGCCATGTTAACCTTTTGCTTTTGTTATGTGTTGTATGTAGTCCATGCTGGCCTCAAATTCTAGTCCTCTGCCTCCATCTCCTGAGGGCTGGGATTATAGGAGCATACCACTGTACTTGATCATGTTAACCATTTTTAAATGCACAGTGAAGCACCAATACATTCACTTGGAATGTTGTGGAACTCATCTCCAGAATGCTCCCACGGATGTCTTTTTACAGCTGATGTGTTTAAATCAGGATCCAAATAAGTCCACACTTTGCATTTGGTAATGATTCCTCTCATAATCTGTTAGACTTTTTCTTTTCTCTTTTTCCCTATTCCTTTTGGTACTGGGTTTGAACTCAAGGCCTCATACTAGGCAGGCATTCTACATCTTACACCATTCCTCCAGCCCATTTTTGCTTTTTGCTTTTCCAGGGCAGATCATGACATTTTGTCTAGGGCCAGCCTTAGTTTGTGATTCTCTTAGCTATGGCCTCCCTCATTGCTGAGACCCCAGATGCATAACAACGTACCTGAGCTTGTCGGCCAAGATGAATTCTTGCTAACTTTTTGCTTATGCTGGTCTTGTACCATGACCCTCCAGATCTCTGCCTCCCAAGTAGCTGGGATTACAGTCATGAGCCACTGCACTGCACATGGCCTTTCTTCCTTTCTCCCTTTCTTCCCCTCTCTCTCTCTTTCTCTCCCTCCCTCCCTTCCTACCTCCTTCCCTCCCTCCCTCCCTCTTTTCCTCCCTCCCTCCCTCCTTCCCTCCCTCCCTCCCTTCCTTATTTCCTTCATTCCTTCCTTGCTTCCTTCCTTCCTTCCCTCCTTCCTTGCTTCTTTCCCTTTTGTCAGTTATGGGGCTTCAACTTAGGGTCTGGGCACTGTCTCTGAGCTTTTGTACTCAAGGCTAGTTTGCTACCCCTTGAGTCACAGCTCCATTGCTGATTTCTGATAGTTAATTGGAGATAATAGTCTCACAGACTTCCTGTCCAGTCTGGCTTTTAACTGTGCTCCTTAAATCTCAGCTTCCTGAATGACTAGAATTCCACGTGTGAGCCACCAGCACCTGGCTTTTGGCCTTCTTTTTTCCTTTTTTTTTTTTTTTTAGTACAGTGATTTGCACTGGAGAATCTCCTACATTCTGGATGTGGCTGATTGTAGCTCCATAGCCTGGCTTAGCACTCTGAGTCATCTAAGGAAGGAGGAAATTCTGGGAGGGGACTAGAGAGGTTTTCACAAGAGGAAACATTTTAGCAAAAATTTCAGGAACAAGGAGGAGGCTGCAATGCTTGGTAAGAAATGTATGCATTTTCCTGCCCATGTAATTGTAACCCCTCTGTACAGTATGTTTTCAAATAAAATAAAATAAAAAAAAAAAAAAACAAAAAAACAACAACAACAAGAAAGATAAAAAAAAAAAAAAAAAAATTTCAGGAACTAATGGCTCACACCTATAATCCTTGCTACTCAGGAGACTGAAATTTGTGAATTGTGCTTCAAAATCAGCCCAGGCAGGACGGTCCATGAGACTTTTCTTTTTTGCCAGTCCTGGGGCTTAAACTTGCCTAGGCACTGTTCTGAGCTTCTTTTGCTCAAGGCTAGCACTCTAATACTTGAGCCACAGCACCATTTCTTGCTTTTTCTATGTATGTGGTACTGAGGAGTCATACCCAGGGCTTCATGCATGCTAGGCAAGCACTCTACCACTAAGCCACATTCCCAACCCCGTGCTTTAGTTTTCTTTCTTTTTTCTTTTTTTTTTTTTTTTGGGGTCCAGTCGTGGGGCCTGAACTCTGGGCCTGGGCGCTGTCCCTCAGCTCTTCAGCTCAAGGCTAGCGCTCTACTACTTGAGCCACAGCACCACTTCCGGCTTTTTTCTTTTTGCTTATGTGGTGCTGAGGAATCGAACCCAGGGCCTCAGGCATGCAAGGCAAGCACTCTACCACTGAGCCACCTTCCCAGCCCTTTAGTTTTATTTTCAAGTTGGTTTTTGTTATGTTATGTTATGGGTCTTAAACTCGGGATTTGGGTGCTGTCTCTGAGCTCTTTTGCTCAACGCTAACACTTTACCACTTGGAGCCGCACAACACTTCCGGTTTTCAGGTGGTTAATTAGAGATAAGAGTCTCAGACTTTCCTGCCCAGGCTGGCTTTGAATTATGATGCTCAGATCTCAGCCTTCTAAGTAGCTAAGACAACAGGTGTGAGCCACCAGCACCTAGCTATTTTTTAGTTTTTCTTGCCAGTCTTGGGGCTTGAACTCTGCTCTTGAGCACTGTCCCTGAGCTTCTTTTGTTAGAGGCTAGCATTCTATCACTTAACCCACAGCTCCACTTCTGAGTAGTTTATTGGAGATGAGTGTCACAGACTTTCCTGCCAGGACTGGCTTCAAACTGCAGTCCTCAGATCTCAGCCTCCTCAGTAGCTAGGATTACAGGTGTGCAGATCTCAGCCTCCTCAGTAGCTAGGATCACAGGCGTGAGTCACTACCACCCAGTTTAATTTTTTTTTTTTTTAATTTGACAGTACTGAGGCTTGAACCCAGTGCCTCATGCTCTCACTTTGCTTTGGATTTTTTTTTTTTTTTTTTTCTCAAGATTGATACTCTACCAGTTGAGCCATAGCTCCACTTCTAGCTTTTTGGTGGTTAATTGGAATTAAATGTCTCATAGACTTTCCTGCCCAGATTGGCTTTGAACTGTGATACTCAGACCTTGACCTCTTGAGTAGGCAGGATTATAGGTAGGATTATAGGTATAAGGTACCAATGCCTAGCTTGGCCCCAAATTCTTGATCTTCCTGCCTCTGCCCCCCAAGTAGCTGAGCTTATAGGTGGGAGCCACTGTGGCTGGCCAACACTCTCCTACTTCTTTTTTTTTTTCTTTCTTTTTTCTCTTGTTCAGTTGTGGGGCCTGAACTCTGGGCCTGGGCACTGTCCCTCAGCTCTTCACCTCAAGGCTAACGCTCTACCACTTGAGCCATAGCACCACTTCTGGCTTTTTTCTGCTTATGTGGTGCTGAAGAATTGAATCCAGGGCCTCATGCATGCAAGGCAAGCATTCTACCACTGAGCCACCTTCCTAGCCCCACTCTCCTACTTCTGGATTTAGTTCTGTTCCTTAGGGAGTGGAGAAGATAGGACAGAGGCCACCAAACCACTTCCTTCATGAGCACAAGAGCTGGCACAAGTTGGCTGGGCACCAGCCTAAGCATGTTTTCTATATGAACTCATTGTATTCCCACAAATTAGCTGTATGCTGGAGGTATCATTGGCTCCAATCAGCCAATAGGAGGACCCAGGAAGAGAGAGGTTAAGCAGCTTGCCTAAAATTGTACAATTACTAAAGAGCAGAGCTAAGGGCCAGCCCAGAGCCTGGATGCAGGTGTGTGTTCTTTCCCTGTCCTGCTCTGCCTCTCACTTTCCTCATCCCCAAACCCACCATAAAGAACCAAGCTTCTCTGGGCTTCACTTCCTTATTACTAACTGGGGGAAAATAACGGTGCCTCTCTGCTTGTTGTTTGAGAATTCAATGTGAGATTACTACATGGTACACAGCTCTCAAGGTACACTAGCCAGCCAGGCACTAGTGCTCATGCCTGTAATCCCTAGCTACTTAGGAGCTTGAGATCTGAGGGTCACCTGAGCAGAAAAGTTAGCAACTGTTTTTTTGTTGGTCGTGTGGCTTGAACACTGGGCTTGGACGCTGTCCCCGTGCTCTTCAGCTCAAGGTGAGCTAGCGCTCTACCACTTGAGCCACTTCCAGTTTTCTGGTGGTTTATTGGAGATAAGAGTCTCACAGACTTTCCTGCCCAGGCTGGCTTTCAACCGAGATCCTCAGATTTCAGCCTCCTGAGTAGCTAGGATTACAGGCATGAGCCACTGACACCTGGCTAAGTTAGAGACTCTTTTTTTTTTGTTGTTGGTTGTGGGCCTGAGCTCTGAGCCTGGGCACTGTCCCTCAGCTCTTCAGCTCAAGGCTAGCGCTCTACCACTTGAGCCACAGCGCCCCTTTTGGCTTTTTCTTCTTATGTGGTGCTGAAGAATCAAACCCAGGGCCTCATGCATGCAAGGCAAGCACTCTACCACTGAGCCACCTTCCCAGCCCAGTTAGAGACTCTTATTTCCAGTTAACCAGTAAAAGCTGGAAGTGATGTGGCTCAAGTGAAAAAAGTCAATGCACATAAGAAGTCCTGAGTTCAAGTCCTAGTACCAGCACCCACAAAAAAAAGATGCTAGAGCCAAACCAACAATGGAAACAGAGCCACAGTTCCTTCCCTGTGTATCTTAGGTCCTACTCATGGCTGTGTCTAGGTAATATAATAAATATGTTGCATCATCAATTCTATTGTGCATATTGGCTCATTCTGACATCTCTACGATGTCCTTAGCTGGGTAAGGCCCAGGTCAGTGCTGCCAGAGCAAATGACAGGAACTCAAGAGATATCTAGACATAAGACAGAGAGTCGCCCGGTGCCTGTGGCTCACGCCTGTCATTCTAGCTACTCAGGAGGCTGAGATCTGAGGATCGAGGTTCAAAGCCAGCCTGGGCAGGAAAGTCCACAAGACTTTTATCTCCCATAAACCACTAGAAAACTGGAAGTAGCGCTGTGGTTCAAGCAGTAGAGTGCTCGCCTTGAGCTGAAGAGTGCAGGGACAGTGCCCAAGCCCAGAGTTCAAGCCCCAGGACTGACCAAAAAAAAAAAAAAAAGAGAGAGAGAGTCTGGAGTCACAAGACAAGAGTGGGTCTTACTCATCTGACTCTTCATCAAAGGAAATTCTGGACTGTGTGGTGCATGAATGTGCTCAGAATGTGCATGTCCCCAGACAGGAATGGGTTAAGAAGAAAAAGAGCTACAATGTCTCCAAGGGGTAAGAATGAAATTATCTTCTTAGCCAAGTGCCCATAATCCTTGCTACTCAGGAGGCTGAGATCTGAGGATAGCAGCTCAAAGCCAACCAGGGCAGGAAAGTTCCTGAGAGTCTTATCTCCAATAAACTACTGAAAAAATCCTGGAAGTGGGGCTGAGAATGTGGCTGAGTGGTAGAGAGCTTGCCTTGCATGCATGAAGCCCTGGGTTTGATTTCTCAGTACCACACACAGAGAAAAAGCTAGAAGTGGCGCTGTGGCTCAAGTGGTAGAGTGCTCGCCTTCAGCAAAAGAAGCTCAGGGACAGTACTCAGGCCTTGAGTTCAAGCCCCAGGACTAGCAAAAACTAACCAAACAAAAAAACAGAAGTAGTGCTGTGGACTAAATGTGCTCATGCGCTAGAGACAGCCCTGAGCAAAAGAAGCTCACGGACAGCACCCAGGCCCAGAGTTCAAGCTCTAGGACTGGCCTAAATAAATAAATAAATATCTTGGGGCCCAGCGCTGGTGGCTCACGCCTGTCATCCTAGCTATTCAGGAGGCTGAGACCTGAAGATCATGGTTGGAAGCCAGGCCAGGCAGAAAAGTGCCCATGAGACTCTTATCTCCAATAAGCTACTCAAAAAAGCAGGAAGTGGCTCTGTGGCTCAAATGGTAGAGCACTAGCCTTGACCACAAAGAGGCTCAGGGACAGTGCCTAGGCTCTGAGTTCAAGCCCCAGGATCAGCAAAACAAACAAATTTCTTCCTAGGGGTGGAGACTTTGCCTAGTGGTTCACTTATAAGTCTGAAGTTTCTAGAACAGTGCCTTGCACATAGTAAGTGACCAATAAAGGTGTGCTGGCCAAATTTAAAGGGCACTGAATGTGTGACAGTCATTATCTTTGAGGAGAACTGGGTGGCTTTAAGGATTTGAGTATATGGCAGCAGGACTGGACTTGGCAGTACATCTGGAAGCTGAAGTAGGATCACCCTGAACAGAGAGGCATAGCATGAGATCAGTTAGTGAGTGGCTGGGCAAGAAGGAGGGAGAAAGACGTATCAGCCAGTGATATTAGCTGGATATTAGCAAGGTCATTTGAGGCCAGATTGAACAAAATTGTGAATGTAGGCTAAAGGCTTCTTCTATAGCCAGGACTAGCTACATAATTTGTAGGGCACAGTGCAAAATTAAAAGGAAGACCTTCTTGGTTTAAAATATATACGTGTGTGTGTGTGTGTGTGTGTGTGTGTGTAAGAGAGAGAGAGAGAGAAGACAGCTGTGCATTAAATCAGACTCCAGAAGCTTCAGAGTATAAAGATCTTCTGTGTATCTGTATAGGTCATATGCCCAGAAAGGCAGCCCTGTCTGTGACTCACTGGAGATCCCATTCTAGAAGAGCAGAAATATAATCAGAGCTTGACTCGAGGAAGATTATTATAGCAAGTTTGGTGGCGGGATGGAGGAAGTCTGCTGGGGAGAGTGGTTAATGAGAGAGAGAAAGGGCAAGCAGGGGAAGGGAGAAGAAGAAGTGGGTAGAGCTGGGGTTAGATCTTGAGTGTGAAGTTTGGAGGAGGTAATGTTGGCCTTCAGCTCCTTTTCTTTTCCCTGCTTTCTAGACCTTGGCCACAGAAGTGACCGCTAATAGAGGAATCAGCAATATGTCTCCCTTTGGCCACCAGGGGGCAGATCATTCTTACGGATTTTCAATTTGAATTTGGGGTGGGGGAATGGCATGTACTCTTGTCTTCACCTTTTCTTTTTCTTTCTTCTCATTGGGTAAGTCTTCACCGACTTCTTCTGCAGCTGAAGAGGCTGGGGTGAGGCATGGTGAGGTGTCTCAAGAGTCCCAGCATGGTGCCTGTTGTTGTAGGAAATACTCTGCATCAGTTGGTACTTTCTCTGTTTTGTTTTTTTTTTTTGTCAGTTGTGGGGCTTGAACTCTGGGCTTGGGTGCTGTCCCTCAGCTCTTCAGCTCAAGGCTAGCACTCTACCACTTGAGCCACAGTACCACTTCTGGTTTTCTGGTGGTTTTTGGAGATAAGAGTCTCACAGACTTGCCTGCCCAGGCTGGCTTTGAACCTTGATCCTCAGACACTCAGATCCTGAGTAGCTGGGATTGACAGGCATGAGGTACTGGCACCCACCTGGACTATTCTATCTTCTAAGAGCTCAGGAGCCACCGGTGCCCAGCTGGTGTTTTGTTTTGTTTTGTTTTTGTTACCAGTCCTGAGCCTTGAACTCTGGGCTTGGGCACTGTCTCTAAGCTCCTTTTGCTCAAGGCTAGTGCTCTACCAATTCTGGCTTTTTCTGGGATTAAATGGAGATAACAGTCTTATGGAGGGCTGGGAAGGTGGCTCAGTGGTAGAATGCTTGCCTTGCATGCGTGAGGCCCTGGGACCAATTCCTCAGCACCACATAACCAGAAAAAGCCAGAAGTGGTGCTGTGGCTCAAGTGGTAGAGGGCTAGTCTTGAGCTGAAGAGCTGAGAGACAGCACCCAGGCCTGGAGTTCAGGCCCTACAACCTTCAAAACAAAAACCAAAAAAAAAGTCTTATGGACTTCCCTGCCCAGGCTGGCTTCAAACTACCATCCTTAGATCTCAGCCTCCTGAGTATCTAGGATTACAGCTGTCAGCCACCGGTGTCTGGTTGGTGAGATGATTTGTTGTTGGTGGAACTCAGGGCCTGGGCGCTGTCCCTGAGCTCTTTTGCTCAGGGCTAGCGCTCTACCACTTTGAGCCACAGCACCTCTCACTGGTACTTTCTCTGATGGAGGCCACCAGACCAAGGCTGTCACTCAAGGTACAGTAATAGCTGGAAGGACATCAGTTGACAACTAATACTTTCTTCCTAATCCCCTAGGAGCCTCTCTGTTTCTATACCTTTGGGGACCTATTATCTGAGTCTGGTCTTTAGCTGGCTCCAGCAGGGCTTGTAGCTTCCACCCACTTTAAGTCCTACTGGAGGCAAGTTCCAACACATCCAGGGTACCTGGAAGGGGCTAGCTTGGAGCTGGAGAAATTGTCAAGGTGATTGCTTCTCCTTGGTGGGACAGTCTGGAGGGAAGTGAAGAGTACATCCATGGAATTCTTGTTGAAGCCGTTGGCTCTCCAAAGGACCTCAAAGCCTGTGAGTCTAAAACCTCATTTTTAAAAATTAACTAACTAGGACTGGGAAGGTGGCTCAGTGGTAGAGCGCTTGCCTTGCATGCATGAGGCCCTGGGTTCGATGCCTCAGCACCACATAAGCAAAAAAAAAGCTGGAAGTGGCACTGTGGCTCAAGTGGTAGAGTGCTAGCCTTGAGCTGAAGGGCTTAGGGACAGCGCCCAGGCCCAGAGTTCAGGCCCCAAGTTCGGACCAAAAAAAAAAATTAACTAATTAATTATTGTGCTGGTGGTAGTAAGGCTTGAACTCAGGGCCTGGATGGTGAACTAAGTTTTGCTTTCTTTTCACTCAAGGCTAGTACTCTACACTTGAGCACAGTTCAACTTCTGGGTTTGGGGTGTTTAACTGGAGAGAAAGCGTTTCACAAGCTTTCCCATCCAGGCTGATTTCAAACCTTGATTCTCAGATCTCAGACTCCTGAGTTGTTAAAATTACAGGCATGAGTCACTGATACTCAATGTTAACCTCACTTTACTAATAAGGAAACTGAGCACCAGAAAAGGAAGGAAAATTAATATCTCTATCAGTCTATTCTCTGTGCCATTCTGAGGAAATATTTTGTATGTATGTATGTATGTATGTATGTATGTATGTGTGCATGTGTGTATGTGTGTTTGTATGTTTGTTTGTTTTTTTGGTCCAGTCGTGGGGCCTGAACTCTGGGCCTGGGCACTGTCCTTCAGCTCTTCAGCTCAAGGCTAGTGCTCTACCACTTGAGCCACAGCGCCACTTCCGGCTTTTTTTCTTTTTGCTTATGTGGTGCTGAGGAATCGAACCCAGGGCTTCAGGCATGCAAGGCAAGCACTCTACCACTGAGTCACCTTCCCCGCCCATGTTTGCATATATTTATTGGTGCTGGAATCCAGCCAAAGGCCTTCTGTATTCTAAGTGTGATCTGTACCATTGAGCTATAGCTCCAAGAAAGGTTGTCATTACTTTCATTGAATTGTTCTTCCCTTTTCTATGTTTTTTTTTTTTTTTTTGTCAGTTGTGGGGCTTGAACTCTGGGCCTGGGCGTTGTCCCTGTACTCTTCAGCTCAAGGCGAGCCCTTTACCTCTTGAGCCACAGTGCCACTTCTGGTTTCTAGTGATTTATTGGAAATAAGAGTCTTATGGACTTTCCTGCCCAATCTGGCTTTGAACAGCGATCCTCAGATCTCAGCCTGTGTAGCTAGGATTACAGGCATGAGCCACTGTTGCCCAGCTTTTTCTATGGGTTTCTGTTTTAGAATTATGAGTTAACCTGAAATGATCTTACCTGACTTACTTTATAAAGTATTTAAAGGTAGCCAGGAAATGTATTTCTCTCCCTCTCTCTCTCTCTCTCTCTCTCTCTCTCTCTTTCTTGCCAATCCTGGGGCTTGAACTCAGGGCTTTTTTCCCCCCTCAGTCATGGGGCTTGAACTCTGGGCATGGGCACTATCCCTGAGCTCTTCAGCTCAAGGCTAGCGCTCTACCACTTGAGCCACAGCACCACTTCTGGTTTTCTGGTGGTTTATTGGAGATGAGAGTCTCATGGACTTTCCTTTGGGCTGGCTTTGAACTGTGATCCTCAAATCTCAGTCTCCTAGCTAGGATTACAGGCATGAACCACTGGCGCGCCCAGCACACAGTGCCATTTCTGGCTTTTTCTGTTTATATGGTACTGAGGAATTGAACCTAGGGCTTCATGCATGTTAGGCAAACACTACCACTAAGCCACATTCCCTGCCTTCTTCCCTTCCCTTCCCATCCCTTCCCTTCCCATCCCTTCCCTTCCCTTCCCTCCCTCCCTGCCTCCTTCCCTCCTTCTTTCTGTCAGTTGTAGCGCTTGGACGCAGGGTCTGAGCACTATCCCTGAGCTTTTTCCACTCAAGGCTAGTGCTCTACCCCTTAAGCCATGGCTCAAGGTTTTTCTGGTGGTTAATTGGCGATTAAGAGTTTCATAAGGGGGCTGGGAAGGTGGCTCAGTGGTAGAGCGCTTGTCTTGCATGCCTGAGGCCCTGGGTTCGATTCCCCAGCACCACATACACAAAAAGAAAAAAGCCGGAAGTGGCGCTGTGGCTCAGTGGTAGAGCGCTAGCCTTGAGCTGAAGAGCTGAGGGACAGCGCCCAGGCCCAGAGTTCAGGCCCCACGACTGGACCCAAAAAAAAAACAAAAAAGAGTCTCATAAGGGCTGGAAATGTGGCTTAGAGGTAGAGTGCTTGCCTAGCATGCATGAAGCCCTGGGTTTGATTCCTCAGTACTACATAAACAGAAAAAGCCAGAAGTGGCACTGTGGCTCAAGTGGTAGAGTACTAACCTGGAGCAAAGACGCCCAGGGACAGTGCTCAGATCCTGAATTCAAGCCCCAAGACTAGCAAAAAAAAAAAGTCTCATGGACTTTCCTGCCAAGGCTGGCTTTGACCTTCAATGCTCAGAACTCAGCTTCCTTAATAGCTAGGATTACAGGCATGAACCACTGGTGCCTGGCAGTGCTATTTCTTTTTGTTCCTATTGTTCTAGTACTGAGGCTTGAATTCTGGGCCTGGGTGCTGTCCCTGAGCTTTTTCAAAAGTTCAAAGCTGGTACTCTACCACTTGAGGCACAAAGTCCACTTCTAGCTTTTTGCTGGTTAGTTGTAGATAAGAGGCTGGCTTTGTACCTTGTCCTTACATCCCAGCCTCCTGAGTAGCTAGGATTACACAAGTGAACCACCTATGCCCAGCTGAAGCAGTTATCTCAAATGGCAACCCTGCAACAAAAACATGTATCTTTCAAATGTAGGAAAATGTTATGTGATTTCACAGAAGCATTTTTTATCAGATAGAAAAGGGGCTAATGCAGGGTGCCAGTGGCTCATGTCTATAATCCTATCTACTCAGGAGCCTGCAATCCTAGCTACTCAGGAGGCTGATATCTGAAGATCATGGTTCAAAACCAGCTTGCACAGGAAAGTCTGTGAGATTCTTTTTTTTTTTTGGGTCCGGTCGTGGAGCCTGAACTCTGGGCCTGTCCCTCAGCTCTTCAGCTCAAGGCTAGCACTCTACCACTTGAGCCACACCACTTCCGACTTTTTTCTTTCTGCTTATGTGGTGCTGAGGAATCAAACCCAGGGCCTCATGCATGCAAGGCAAGCGCTCTACCACTGAGCCACTTTCCCAGCCCCTCTTTTTTTTTTTTTCTTTTGCTGGTGCAGAGGCTTGAACTCAGGCTCTGGGCGAGCACTGTACCACTTGAGCCATACTGCCACTTCTGGCTCTGAGTAGTTTATTGGAGATGAGAGTCTCATGGACTTTCCTGCCTGAACTGGGCTGTTTTCGAACTGTGAATCTCAGATCTCAGCTTCTTGAGTAGTTAGAATTACAGGCATGAGCCATCGGTACCCATACACTTTATCTCCACTAAAATTAAAAAAAAAAAAAAAAGCTGGGAGTGGAATTGTGGCTCAAGTAGTAGAGCACTAGTCTTGAGAGAAAAGGTCAGGGAAAGCTCCCAGGCCCTGAGTTCAAGCCCCAGGATCAGCCTCAAAAATAAATAAATGGTGAAATGCAGGTCCTGGACGCTGGTGGCAGAGTGCGGAGCACTGTCTGGGTCTTCCAGAGAACCTGTGGACAAGAAGCTAGTGTGCAGACTAGGTAAGCAGAAGACAGACGGTGACAGGTGTTGGTCGGCAGGTAGACACCTGACAGACTCACACCGCATTTCACGTGTAGAAGTCTGGATGAGAAACAGTAGTAGATACGGAGCTGACCGCAGAAAGGCAGGAAGAAGAACCCAAGATCCTAGAGGCGACGATCAGCTTTATTTGCCAGTGAAATACCACGCTTCCTACTCAAGGCTTGAAAATACCCGAAAACTGTCGGAAACAAACGAGAGGACACGCCGGCCCTTGGCGAACCGCACCGGGAAACGACTCGGTGTGCGGCGGGCCCGCGGGTGTTGCCGGAAATGGCTCTCGGCGGCGGTCCTCCGCCCGGCAGCCGGGGAAGGGGGCGTGGCCGACTTCGCACGCTGAGTCTCTCGAGTGTTTCCGGAAACTGCCGAAAAACCAACTGGAAGTGGGCGTGGCTACGTCGCCGGGCGTGGCCAGTCTGATGGGCGTGGCTCGGTGGCTCCGGAGGGCCGGGAGTTGCTTCGTGGATTTCCGTAAACAGAGCCGAAGCTCGGCGTTCGGAGTCGTGGAGGTGTGCGCGTTCCCCGGGGGTTACCGTCTTCGGCTGTTTCCGGCATTCACCGGTAGTCCCTAGTGGGGAGGAGAAGGAGCCGCCCCCTCCCGTTCCTAGTTGCTTCGGAGATTTCCGGCGGCGGCCGGCGGAAAGAGCCGAAGGCCAGCGGTGGTGGCGGCCATGTTGGGAGCAGCAGGTCCGGTGGCGGCTGCCTGTGTGCCGGGCGCGGAGCAGTGCGGCTGAGGGCAGGGGAGGAGCGAGGCGGGCGGCCGGCTGCGGCGGCAGAGAGTAGGCGGAGCGGCGCGGCCCGGCCGAAAGGCGGCACAGCCCAGCCGGGGGTCGGGGGGGTGCGGTCCGGAGCCGCTCGGAGCCGGCGCGGCCTAGCCCGAGCGGCGCATCCCCGGGCTGGCGTGAGCGGCTGTCCGGCCTCCCCGCACCCCCGGCCGGGGCCCATGCGGCGGGTGCTCCTGCTGTGAGAAGCCCCGCCCGGCCGGGCTCCGCGCCTTCCCTTTCCTCCCTTCCTCCAAGCTTCTCGGTTCCCTCCCCTGAGGTACCGGCGCCATGTCCAGCGCCCGGACCCCCCTACCCACGCTGAACGAGAGGGACACGGAGCAGGTAAGGAGCCCCGAGGGCTCCCCGAATTCTCTGGCTGGGCCCCCTGCACCTTGCGGAGCCTCCTCCCTCTGCTCTCCTACTGCCATCCCGCAGACCTCGGCTGCCCTGTCATCTGGCTACTGTCCCCGCACATCACCTTTGCGAGTCTTGACCCGGGACCCACCTTGTCCTGACTCGGAGCTGCACACTTGTCTTTCTGCCAGCTCCCCTCTCCCCTCACCGCCCTCCTGCTCTCTTCCGTGTTACCTCCCCAGCCTCCCCTTCTCTTCCCCTTTTTCCTCCCCCCTCTCTCAGGGGCCTTTCTGGTCTTCTTCCACCCACGCTCCGAGTAGCCACCCTCCCGCTCCTCGAATAACATCCCGCGATTTGCCACGGATGGTTGTCCACCTCTTCCTGCCTCTCCTCTAGCCTTGCTCCCCCGTCGCCCGCACCGGTTCTCCCAGTCCTCGGTTATCGCCCTCGGGGTCTTTGCCCCGGAGTGTGTTTTCGATACCCCGTCCCCCTTTCACTTTCCCAGCGGCTTTTTCTACCCTGTTTCGTTCCAAATCGGGCTCTCCCTCTTGCTTGCAACCCACCCGCTCCTCCCTCATCCCCTTTCCAAATCGTGCGCCTACTCTTTTTGCTCATCACTTTCCCTTCTTTTCGCCAAGAGCTAGCTAGCTCCCTGGTTCCCGGAGCTGGCATGTGTGTCGCTTCCGTGTTTCCCATATAGCTGTCATGCGCATAGTTTTCCCACAGGTTGCTTTTGGGGATTCAGTCACCACTGCCTCGGAGTACTTCTTCTCCCCCCCCCTCCCCCCACCTTCCCCTTGGGATTTGGCTTTTAAGTCTCTGAGCCTCTCGGGGTTCCCCCCCCCCCCCCCCCGCTGTGAGTGTTCAACCAGCTTCTCCTTGGGCTCAAACTTGGTCGTCTTGTTGGAAAAAAGAAGCTGTTGTAGTCTTGCTGTATTCACCTAACCTGTTGCTCAGTCCTTCCCCGGCCGCACTGTATCACCATCTCTGCCTGCCTTTCTGCCTTCTCACGCTGCAATACAAAGCAGGATGCTTTCTGTCTCTCTTCAACAGTGGCTGTCACTTCTCTTAGTGTCTTCCTTCTTGCTTGCTGCTTCCTGTTGCTCAACCTTACCCTGTCTTCCTTACTATGCTTCTTAATCAGTGCTGCCTTTCATGTCCAATGAGTCTCCTGTCCTCTGCACAGTATATAGTTCCCCCGCCACCCTCCAGTCCATCCCCTTCCTATTGGCTAGTGTTTGTGATTCCCAGGAAATCCACGCATTTTGCACGTGCATTTCTTCCACTGCTGGTCAGCCTCAGAATTCTACAGGCTCACTCTCTCCCAACCTGGCAATCAGTGCTTACACTTGTCACCCAAGCCTTTGCCTTTTCTGTCATCATCTGGCCTCAGCCCAGAGGCGTCCACTTTCCATCCCTCCCTTTCCTTTCACCCTCTCCCCTGCCTATCTGAACTTTCTTGGTGAACTTTACTAGGCTAAATAAATAAATGCACCTTGTCCAGAAAAAGAGACTTCTACCCTGAGGCTGCAGTGCTTTTTGCATTCTTTCCCCTCATTACATCTTTTCTGTTTTCCTGATTCTCTGTGTTCTTTGTAGTCAGGTGGGGTAGAGTGATGTTCCATTCTCTCGCACGTTAACCTCTGAGAAATCTTAACCTCCTTTCATTTATTTTGCTTTTCTGTCTTGTTAACCTTCTTGCCTTCTTGTCACATGGGCACGTAGGGGCTCAAGAGGAGTATAGATAGCTTTTCTCTGCAATGGTTGACCCTTATTTTATATGGACTGTTTGCTTTTGGGGTGAAGTAGGGGCTGTGAGTGAGGGGTGATTGGTTTGTCCCATCACTGGTCTGGTGGCTGGGTTGACAGGGGACAGAGGCCTTGATCTGGGTGCCCACAACCCCTCACTTGCCAGCTGGTTCTTTCCTACTGGGATCCACTTTCTCTAGGTTCTCTTGAGGTTGTTGCTTGTTTGTTCCCTTTCCTCTCAAGATCTTAGTTTTAGCAGGTAGACCCTGCCTGACCAGAGAACTTTCCCAGACTCTTTATTATGAGCTGGTAGGAGGAGGCCAAGTGACTGGCACCCTCAGGCATTCGGGGAGTGGCTGGAGTGCCTACTTTTCTCTGTGAGGTTGTGGGGGCATTGTGCTCCAGAGAGTAGCAGACTGCCTCAGTGTGGGTTCTTTGTGCTCTGCTAAATGTAAATGCATTATTGCCTCTGTCTTTTTCTTGTATTCTGTACACTGATTTCCTCTCTTATTTGCCTCAAGTACTACTGAGCAAGTAGTGGAGACTCAGAAGATGTCTACTGATTTTGTGATAGCGAGTGATCAATTTTGGATAAGCTCCTCTGTGCTAACTTTGTTTAGTCCAGTGGCTGCATATGTTGTCATTCTCTTCCAAATTTAAGAGTTACTTATCCTCCTTACTCTTTGTGAACTTAGGTTCCTCTAAGTCATTTCATGGTTCGTGTGTGTGTGTGTATACACTGGGAATGGTGCTCAGGGCCCTGCCTTACACATGCTGGGCGAGTGTTCTGCCAGTGGACTACAATCCCAGTTCAGCTATGTTCTTTAAAGCTTGTAAAAAAAAATAAATAAATAAAGTTCAGCAACAAGTCTTCCGTTCATAAGGCCAATGATGGCCTCCTTTAGAGTTGATCATGCTTTCTGTCAGGTGAAGTAGGTACCTGCTTTTTGGTCCTGTTGTAGTTTTGGCTGAAATGGCCATAGAGGCTCAGTCATTGCAGTGGCCTTAATGAAAAAAAATAAAAAGCAAGAGATTTGGTTGGGCACTTCCCTCTCTCCTGAGGTCCACTCTCACCTTATTTAAGTAGATTTAAATTATTTAAACTGGTTTCCCCAGAAAATAGGTAAACAAACTCTGGTGGTTGTCTCCAATCTTTTTTACTTGCTCTTTTCTCCCCCCCTTTTTTTTTAAAAAAAAAAATGTGGCTGATAAGGAACTGTTTCTGGGCGCTCTTTGATCACATCTGAAACACACACAGAAAAAAACGTTGAAGCATTAAAAATAAACCTTATGTTGCAGAGAGATTGCCTGTTTGCTGTCAACTTTGCTTCTTAA
Source organism: Dipodomys spectabilis (assembly GCF_019054845.1). Taxonomy (NCBI): domain Eukaryota; kingdom Metazoa; phylum Chordata; class Mammalia; order Rodentia; family Heteromyidae; genus Dipodomys; species Dipodomys spectabilis. Next base: position 9,377,746 of record NW_024870707.1, read on the forward strand.
CAGTGAAAGTAGGAGATAAAAGAAAGTCAAGCTCTGTCTTTAAGATGATTTTTTTTTTTTTGTGACACCTGATTCTAGATGTGCTTTTTTTATGGTGATAGACTTCTTCCTCTGCAGAAGGAGGATTCTGACCTGGGTCTGGTAGTTTTGGAGTTTCTTAGTCTGTGAGCTGAGCTTTCTGTAAGCTTCTTTTCCAAATGGCTCTGCTGGCCTGGAGGCTTGGCAGCTTTGAAAGCAATCAGCAAGATGACTGTTTGTCTTCTAGCCAGCAGCAACAGTCATAGGCAAGTGTGGAGATGGTCCAGTTTCCAGAGTTCACCTGCCACTGGCTAGCACTTTGGTTAGGCCCTGGGGAAGGTCCACATGGCTTTGGACCTGCCTCACCTCTAGGCCTAGAAATTGAAAGCACTCCCAAAAGAAAATAGAAGCCTCTTGCCACCCATCAGGTTTCTGGCCATTAGATGAGGCACAATGCTGCCCTCACTTTTTTTGGTGGGGAGAGGGGGGTGATGGTCATGGGGCTTGAACTTAGGACCTGTGCACTCTCCCTGAGCTGTTTTGCTCAAGGCTAATGTTCTGCCACTTTGAGCCACAGCACCACTTCTGGTTTTCTTGTGGTTAATTGGAGGTAAAATAGTCTCATAGACTTCCTTGCTTGGGCCAGCTTTGAACCATGATCCTCAGATCTCAATCTCCTCAACAGCTAGGATTACAGGTGCCCAGTTGCCCTCACATTTTTAGGGAATAGGGAATGTACATTTTCTCAGAATTGTAGAAAAAGAAGTTTGGAAGATTGATGAAGAGGAAAATCTTAATTTTAGGATGCTGTAAAGAACAAATAAGCGGGGCTGGGAAGGTGGCTCAGTGGTAGAGTGCTTGCCTTGCATGCCTGAGGCCCTGGGTTTGATTCCCCAGCACGACATAAGCAAAAAAGAAAAAAGCCCGAAGTGGCGCTGTGGCTCAAGTGGTAGAGCGCTAGCCTTGAGCTGAAGAGCTGAGGGACAGCACCCAGGCCCAGAGTTCAGGCCCCATGACCGGACCCCAAAAAAAAAAAAAAAGAACAAATAAGCTTCTCCATGCACATTGTATCCAGTGTCAGTCTGGATGCTGCTACTGTCGCCGCCTCCTTCTCCTCTTCTTCCTCTTCCTTCTCCTCCTCCTTTTCTTCCTCTTCCTTTTTTTGTGCCAGTCCTGGTGCTTGAATTCAGGGCCTAGGCAGTGTCCCTGAGCTTTTTTGCTCAAGGCTTGTGCTCTACCACTTGATCCATAGCTCCACTTCTGGCTTTTTGGTGGTTAATTGGAGATAAGAGTCTAGTGTTCTTTTCTGCCCAGGCTTCTGATCACTTCTGTGCTAAAAAGTTTGTGATGCCCTCTGGGTCAATAACTGGGTTAGCTAGGGTGCCACCTTCCAGCTCTGGGAGCTGTGCTGTACTGTGCTGGGGGTGCTAGCACTGATTCTTTGCTTTGACATGGCAGTGAGGTGGGGGTGGGGTAGAGGTGGGATGAAAGTACTCTTAGATGGGGATGTGGGTGAATGTCTGATCACATATCCTCACTTACCTGCTGCTGTGTCCTAGAGATTTCAGATGAGGTTTGGGTTAAGGGCTCTCAGAATCTGTAGAGTTGCCATGTGTGCTCTTTGCACCTGGTAAAAGTAGCCGCCTTACACATTGTAATAATGTCTCTCTATGCTTTCTGTGGACTGTAGGATGTAGCTGAACAGATGGAAACAAGTCAGTCATTGAGAATTGGCTTGCTTCAGATTGAAATCCAGTTTGCACAGGGGTAGCTGAATCTTTCAGACTGTGACCAAACAATGGGCTGGAGATTTTTTCAGCATGAATGTCTTAGGCAGAGTCTATGTCTATGGAAAATTTGTCTGAGAGATTTGCATGATGAGATCTCTTTGGGAATCAGAACTTCTCTGGCTAGACTTTTTCCCCTTTGGACAGAACAACCCAATTCTCAGTGGACATTTGACCAGGACTAACCCAGGCCTTCATGAACTCTTTCCCATTTTGAGCACTTAGCCACCTGGCTGGCATTTCTCTTCCCTCAGGAGCTTCCATGACGTTCCTATATATGTATTATGTCTATTCAAATGAATATTTTATACCTAGAGTGCAGCCAAGCCTCAGACTTTGTGGCCCATTATCGACAAGCAGGGTGGGGGCTGGGTACCACCTTTGGCCCCTGATAGTGTCTTTGCTAAATGGATTCCCTCCCAGCAGCACTTTGAAGCCCATTAATGGTTTGGGATAAAGTAACCTCGGCAGATGGAAAGGGCAGTAGGGTGGTCATCTCCCTTTCTTGAGACTGCCTCATAAGGCTTCTTGTAGTACCCAGGCCCAGCCCTGATTCCCCCTGCTTGGTTAAGCTAGGTTCTGTTATTAGGCCTCTGTGCACAGAGGGTTTGATTCCCTTTTAGCAAGGGTGGTGCTGCCATGTTCACTGCTTCTTTAGCAAAGCAAAAATTAAGAGGCATATGGAAAACGTGGTGGAATTTAAACATGGCCCCTTTTCCTTCCTCTTCTGAGTTTCAGCAAAATGACAAACAGGATAGGTGGCTGAATTTGCTTCTCTTGACGGGAGATTCCAGTGTTTGTATGTTTTGCACTGGAAGCTTGGGTTCTCCAGGCTTTCTCCCAGCCTTTATCAAACATGAGTGAGTCATTGAAGCATTAGCTGTGCATTTTCCCCTTCTGTCTCAGCACAGGGAAGAGTAAGCCTTTTACAAACCGTGTGAGGAAGGAAATCATCCTTTCCTCAGGTGGGCATGGAAAGCACCCAGGCCACCCTGGCTTAACCCTGAAAGTTTTACCTCCATTCTACCACAGGCTTTCCCACGGAGTGCCTTTGCTCATCCTTTAGGCTGAGGTGGGGCAGATGATTGTGAAGCACTGCCTAGAGGGAATCTGGCCTCTTGTTTTCCACTTATCTCTCCAAAGAGAAGGCACCCCGTCCCTTCCCACACCCACCAGACCACTTTCTCCTTTTTGGGTGTAAACAGGCTAGATTCCTTGGTCTGTATGTCTAGTGTATTTGAAGTTTCTGGATTTCTGTGAGGAATTTGTTCCAAGATGCCTGTCTTTGGGTTATCGCTTATTTCCCTATTTCCAGTTATTCCTTATGTTTCTCATTAGAAGATGGCAAAATGTGATCCCATTCCTCCCAAGATGGGGGAGCATTTCCTACCTACCAAATTATTAGTTTTAGGCTTAAAAAACTGTAAGATCACTCGAGGTTTGATAGAAGAGAGGGTAAGGTGAGCACTGATACTGGCTAAGGGATCCCAGGGACAGTTGAAGATGAGGAGAAAGAGAAGGGGTAGGTTCAGTGGCTGGCTCCAAGCCACCTATTTGGTTTTTTTTCTTTTTAATATAAGCAGCCCATAGTCTGTTCTGTAGAACCAGTCAAGCTGGTTTTGAGCAGCCTCGGCCTATTTTTCTCTGTGTTCTCTGAGAAGTTGGCAATACAAAGGTCTGCCTTCTCCAGGCTGTGTTCAGTGAGGCATGAGTTTGAAAAGTGTAAACAACCCCTCTCCTTCTCCAAATACCCATGAGTCTGGGAGCTGGACCTCATTCTTGAAAAGGGGCTTCTTTGCACCCCATGTACCTTTGTCTTCAGAATGACCGATCTTCCCTGGAAGTTTTAAGGCACGCACACTTTTTTCCCTCTCCCTCAAAGCTAGTGCTCTATTACTTGAGCCACAGCTCCACTTCCAGCTTTTTGCTGGTCAGCTGGTAATGAGAATCTCCTAGACTTTACAGGTCAGATTGGCTTTGAACTGCGATCCTCAGATCTCAGCCTCCTGAGTTGCTAGGATTATAGGTGTGAACCACCAGTGCCCAGCCTTTTAATGTTTCTTTCTTTCCTTCTTTTTTTTTTTTTTTTGTCCATGGTGGGGCTGGAACTCTGGGCCTGGGCACTGCCCCTCAGCTCTTCAACTCAAGGCCAGCGCTCTACCATTGGAGCGTCACTTCCGGCTTTTTCTTTTTGCTTATGTGGTGCTGAGGAATCGAACCCAGGCCCTCATGAAAGGCAAGTGCTCTACCACTGAGCCACCTTCCCAGCCCCTTCTGGTGGTTTTATTAGAGAGAACAGTCTCATGGGCTTTCCTGCCCTAGCTGGCTTTGAATCGGGATCTTCAGATCGCAGCCTCCTGAGTAGCTAGAATTACAGGCATGAACCATCAGTGCTCCCTCCCTCTTATCTTCTCTCTCTTTTCCTTCCTTTTTTCCCCTTACCAGTTACTATATAAAAGAAATAGAATATTGTTGGAGAATTTCATATAATTTTTTGGGAGGAGGGGATGAGGTTTCACTGTGTACTCAGGCTGGCCTGGAACTGATCCTAGTATCGGAATTATAGGCTTATACCACTAGCAGCTCTTCTTCCTTCCTTCCTTCCTTCCTTCCTTCCTTCCTTCCTTCCTTCCTTCCTTCCTTCCTTCCTTCCTTCCTCCTCCCTTCCTCCCTCCCTCTCTCCCTCCCTCTTGCCCTCCCTTCCTCCTCCTCTTCTTTTTCTTCTTCTCCTTCTTCTCCTCCTTCTCCTCCTCCTCATAACAATTTTATTTTAAATAAAGCCTCAATATTAGTCAATTTTGATTAAAGGAAAAAACACCACCTGCTGCCTGTCCATATTTCAGTGTTATGAATGCTAGTAATGATAGATGTGCAGTTTCATTGATAACCAGAAGGCTAAATCCAGATTTAACAGACCATCGATTTTGTGAGCAGGGACTCCAGTTTTAGAGGAGATGTCAAGGGTTCCTTTTGGTAAGGCCCCACCAAGTGCAGGGATTTCCTTTACCAAAGTCTCTCTTTATGCGCTGTATCAGCCCTTTGGCCACAAGAGAAAGCTCTCTGTTTCTCTTATAGACCACATGGGGCTTAGCAATACAGGAATGAAGGTTCCTTTGTCCCTAGCAGAATTGCCTTCAAGGGCAGGTTCTTGTTACTCCTCTTTCAAAGGCATGAAGGGATGCAGCCATTTCTCAGCTGCTTCTGTGAATTTTGGTCTGAATCTGGGACTGAGATCGTGGGCTCTGTCGGCTCCTTGTTTATCTTCATCTCTTGCCATCTGTGGAGCCCAAATGCCTTGTCAGAACAGCAAGTAAGCTGATGAGGCTTTTCACTGTGCAGCCGTGATCAGGGAGGAAGGTAACAGAGTAGCTTCAGAGCTAGCCATCAGGCACTCTATTTTCTTTCATTGTATTTTTCTCTTTCTTTTGACCTCTCTGCTGAGGTGTCATACTCTACCACTTTACTTTTCCTGTTTGGTGTCTTTGAACTCCCTTTATTGTCCCATCCATCTATGTTCCTCTCCATATTGGGTTTTTCATCTACTTATCTCACTCTCCTGTATCTGTGTCTATGCCCCCTGTGGCATGGCTCAGAAGAAGGATTTGTGTGTGTGCCAGTTCTGGGGCTTGAACTCAAAGTCTATGCTCTGTCCCTGAGCTACCACTTGAGCCATAGCACCACTTCTGTTTTTTGGGTTTTTTTTGAATGGTTTATTGGAGATAAGAGTCTCATGGACTTTTCCTGCCTGGGCTGGTTTCCAACCACAATCCTCAGATCTCAGCTTCCTGAGTAGCTAAGATTATAGGCATGAGCCACTGGCACCCAGACAGGAGAGGGATTTTGACAGTCTGAGAGCTCCTTCATGCATGGAATCCTAGAACCACCCACTCCTTTTCTTTTCCCATTCCTCTGGTTTCTATAAAGTTAAGAGTTTGCTACTTTAGAAAAGAAGTTCATTCTGTTTTGCTGGCGCTTGCTTGTCCGTAATCCCAGCACTTGGGAGGCTGAGGCAGGAAGCTGACCAGTTAGAGGCCAGCTTCAATTAAATGGTGAGACCTTGTTTCAGAAGAAAACAAAAATTCAGTTCTTTTTGTGTCTCTAGAGCTACCTTCCTTAGTAAAGCTAGGCCTTTCAACCTGACAACTTACTAGGGACCGTATTCTGGTTTCCGTGGTGACTGAATCTAATCCAAGCCGATTCTTGGCTATTTCCTCTGACCTTACAGCCAGTTCTGATAGACTCTTTTCCTTATCAGAAATAAGTCCAGACCCTGTTTTGAGTAGAGACCTGGGAAGATTTTGCTAATTTTGATGGTACGATGTTGAATTTGTTCTCTGTGATGTTGGGGCCATAGGAATCACTAAGGCCCTTTCAAGTGGTACATACAGTCAGTATCAGTTAATTTTATTGTAACATGCTGTTTTTCACTTTCAGGTTCTTACCTGGATGGTGGTGATTTCCAAGGGCTATATAATATGTGATCACATCACCAGCTAATGAGATGTGGGCTTCTTTATTACATCCTTTTACATACAAATATGACGTTTTCAGTGATGAACTTACTTTGTTCTTGGAACTTCTGTTATTCTCTTCCCAGCTCTCTTTGGTTTTCCTGCTAGAGTTTTCATAAACTTCATTATTGTCTAATAGGTCATTATTTTGAAATTCTGGTATTTTCCTATCTTTTAGGAAACTGCAAGGAGTATGTATATCTTGTAATACCAAAAAGTATTTGGAAAAAAGTCTAACTTAAAAAAATATATTTCTGCTGAACTATTTAAGAGGATGAGGGAAGGGGAGAGGGAAAATAGATGAATGGCAAAAAACCTAGAAATACATTGCAACTATATGAGATGTCAGCATAAAGAGTCTTAATAGGGGTTGGGGAGGTTAGGATTGAGAAAGCAGTAGAAAAGATTGTTCTGAGCAAAGTAGGGTAATGTCTTACCTAAAACGCCATGGTGGAGCCTCTTGGTGCAATTGATACCCACCATGAGAAAACAACCGACATGAAAGTGGAGCAGCTTTGTTGGGGTAGAGGTGGCAGCAGGAGCAGAGAGGGCTAAGGAGGAGGCATATGAAGATATAAATGATGGAAACTGTTTGCATGTATGAAAACAGAATAATGAGCCAGGTGCTGGTGGCTCACACCTGTAATCCTAGCTACTCAGGAAGCTGAGGTCTGAGGATGGTGGCTTGAAACTGGGCAGGAAAGTCTATAAGGCTTTTATCTCCAGTAAACTACTCAAAAAAAAAAAAAAAAAGGAAGTGGTGCTTTGGCTCAAGTGGTAGAGTGCCAGCCTTGAGCAAAAGAAGCTCAGGGACAGCACCCAAGCCCAGAGTTCAAGCCCCAGGACTGGCAAGAAAAAAGGAAAAGAAAGAAAATAGAACAATGAAACTTGTTGAAATTGTTTTGGGAAAGGGGAAGCAAGGTATAAGGGAGAATGATAGAGATGGTGTGGTTGATCAGCATAAGTTGTATGCATGGAACTGTTACAAAGGAATACCATGCATTAATACAATTAATGTATGCTATTCATTCTGAAATAGAAAGTTTATAGTATTTTTCTTATTTAAGTATGATTATTATCTTAAAAGGGATGATTAGATTAGCTTTTTCAAGGTATAGCTGCAACATCCATTTAAAGATACTAAAATGAACATTTCAACAAGTATAAGAGGGGATTCCACCTCAAAGAAATGGGGCAGAAGTACAAATAAGAATTTGAAGGAAAAAAGTTATAATGAAACTGTCTTCTCAACATTATAGATGTTAATAATGTGCCTTGGTATATCTTCAGCAACAAAACACTTTTGTCTGGTATTACCACCCAAGGTGCATCATTGTTGCAATGTCAATAGTAATTTAAAGAAAAGAGAACTGAATTTTTCTTTTTTGGGGGGTGGTCCATCGTCGGTCTTGAACTCAGGGCCTGGGTGTTGTGCCTGAGCTCTCTCTTTTTTTTTTTTTTTTGGTCCGGTTGTGGGGTCTGAACTCTGGGCCTGGGCGCTGTCCCTCAGCTCTTTAGCTCAAGGCAAGCGCTCTACCACTTGAGCCACAGTGCCACGTCCGGCTTTTTTCTTATGTGGTGCTGAGGAATCGAACCCAGGGCCTCAGGCATGCAAGGCAAGCACTCTACCACTGAGCCACCTTCCCAGCCCCTGCCTGAGCTCTTTTGCTCAAGGCTAGTGCTCTACCACTTTGAGCCACAGCACTACTCCTGGTTTTCTGGTGATTAATTGAAGATAAGAGTCTCACAGACTTTCCTGCCCAAGCTGGCTTTGAATCATGATCCTCAGAACTCCGCCTCCTGAGTAGCTAGTACTAGGCACAAGCCATCGATGCCCAGCTAAGAATTGAATTTTTTTTTTTTTTGGTCGGTCGTGGGGCTTGAACTCTGGGCCTGGGTGCTGTCCCTCAGCTCTTCAGCTCAAGGCGAGCGTTCTACCACTTGAGCTACAGCGCCACTACCGGTTTTCTGGTGGTTTTTATTGGAGATAGGAGTCTCACGGTCTCTCCTGCCCGGGCTGGCCTTGAACCGCGATCCTCAGATGTCAGCCTCCTGAGTAGCTAGGATTACAGGCGTGAGCCACCAGCGCCCGGCAGAATTGAATATTTTTATTAGCATACATAATCATACAAATGGGTTTCATAACAGAGCTCTGTTGTCTCACGCCTCTAATCCTAGTGACTCATGAAGCTGAGATCTGAGAGTTGTGGTTCAAAGCCAGCCTACGCAGGAAAGTCCATGAGACTCTTATCTCCAATTGGCCACCAGAAAATCAGAAGTGGCGCTGTGGCTCAAAGTGGTAGAGCTCTAGCCCTGAACAAAAGAGCTCAGGAATGGTGCCCAGGTCCTGAGTTCAAGCCCTATGATAGACATATCCCCCATTCCCCCCTCCTGCCACAAAAAGGGTAAGGGCTTTTGTAGCCTATCTATCCATATCTATAAACTGTACCCAGATTAACCTCATCTAGAATTGAATTATTTTAAGTGTTCATACTATGAGTACTTTATTTATTTATTTTTTGCCGATCATGGGGCCTGAACTCTGGGTCTGAGCTGTCCCTTAGCTCTTCAGCTCAAGGCTAGCGCTCTACCTCTGGAGCCACAGCGCCACTTCCAGCTTTTTCTGTTTATGTGGTGCTGAGGAATCGAACTCAGGGCCTCATGCTTGCAAGGCAAGCACTCTACCGCTGAGCTACCTTCCCAGCCCGCACTATGAGTACTTTAAAAGTCAAAGGATCTTCTAGTTTTTCACTCTGGAGGTGAGTCACTGAAGCCTCCTATGAGCCAACTGACCATTTTGCTTTGGCAAGAGAAACCTGCACAGTAGCTGAGAGGCTAACCAGGTCTTAGACAGCTAACATTCCTGAGTGCCCACTGGATGAAAAGTCAGTAGAATTCAGGGCATCATCACTTGAGATGTTTCTGGTACTTGGTGAATAGAAGAGGTAACTGTAGTCATGAAGACAAAGTTAATACCTTATTTTCAGAATGTTCACTCTCACCTAACACAAGCGAATGTACAGACATGGCTTGCCATGCTTCACCAGCATTGACTCGTCAAAGAATAATTTATGTGAATGCTCAGCCACAGACACAAGTGGTGATAAATATTCAAAGGATTGAATAACTTCTGAATCTCTTGATTTACCCTGGAACAGTTTCATTTCCATTTACACTGATGGCACAGAAGCAATGACAGAAAAAACTGCTGGCGCCAAAATCAAATCAAGATACTAGACCACCAGTGATCAAAGTCGTGGTCTTTGTTGCTGCCACTCAAGAACGTCTTGGATGAATAGCTAGAAACAATTTTCATTGTATCTTCCCCATTAACAAAAGTGTTTTTAATCTTGTGGATCATGAAAGCATCACTGAGCCATACCCATGAAACATCACTGTTATGAGCCACATTTTGGTGGAAGAGCATGTGTGACAGAGCTGAACCAGCTGCATGCATCATTTTAACTAGAAATAACAACTGGGATTGGGAATGTGTTTAGAGGTATAGTGCTTACCTAGCATGTAGGAAGCCCTGGGTTCAATTCTTCAGTACCACATAAACAGAAAAAGCCAGAAATGGCACTATGACTCAAGTGGTAGAGTATTAGCCTTGAGCAAAAGCAGCTCAGGGACAGTGCCCAGGCCCTGAGTGCAAGACCCAGGACTGGCAAAAAAAAAAAAAAAGAAATAACAACTGATGGACCAAACTTGACAACTTCAGTGGACATTCTCTTGGAAATTAATAAAGTAGCTTTCACTGATGTCAAAATGATAAAATTCAAGTTTTCAAGTGAAAATTGGAATTTTGGGAACTTTGTATCTATCAAAGAGGTGGTGAGAACAGTGTAAAGATAACATGACTTTTGATACTGTAAGTATTAGAGTTTGGAAATTCTGCTTAATTCAGTGTAGGGATATTCTTGAGTGGGTAAAAGAGCCATTCAAAGAACAAGCTAACCAATGAATTTTAACATACGAGTGTACAAAAAAGGTTTATTGGTAAAATTTAAGAATCTACTTTGCAGCTACCACTGTTTCAATTTTATTTTATTTTTTGTTGGTTGTGGGGCATGAACTCTGGGCCTGGGCGCTATCCCTTAGCTCTTCAGCTCAAGGCTGACACCCACCCACTAGAGCCCCAATGCCACTTCCAGCTTTTTCTGCTTATGTGGTGCTGAGGAATCAAACCCAGGGCCTCATGCGTGCGAGGCAAGCACTCTACCACTGAGCCATCTTCCCAGCCCGCATTTTTTAAAATTTTTGTTTATGTTGTACCTAGGAATAGAACCCAGGGTCTCATGCATGCTAGGCAAGCACTCTATTACTAAGCCATATTCCCAGCTCACCAGTTTTGGCCTGGTATCAAAGAAGAAAATCCTCTGTAACTGGAAGGCTGTAAACTCTGTTTTCTAACTGCCTATATGAAGTCAGGTTGTTTTCACATACTTCTAAACAAGGTGTTGAAACATTGATTGCAGACATAGATTTGAAGTCAGCTGTAGTCCATTAATTCAGATATTAAGGAGACATGCAAGGAGGTAAAAGAATACAACTCTTGTTATCAAATTTTATTTTGTTTAGGAAAACAGTTTTCCCATTAAAAATAGGTTGCATAAATGTGTATTTGTTTCATATTACTATTATTTTGTTGTTGGTGGTGGTCATGGGATTTGAACTATGGGCCTGGGTGCTGTCCCTGTGCTCTTCAGCTTAAAGCGAGCACTCTACCTCTTTGTTTTTTTGTCGGTCGTGGAGCTTGAACTCTGAGCTTGGGTGCTGTCCCTCAGCTCTTCAGCTCAAGGCGAGCGTTCTACGCTTGAGCCACAGCACCACTTCTGGTTTTCTAGTGGCTTATTGGAGATAAGGGTCTCATGGACTTTTCTTTTTTCTTTTTTTTTTGTGGGGGAGGTCCGGTCGTGGGGCCTGAACTCTGGGCCTGGGCACTGTCCCTCAGCTCTTCAGCTCAAGGCTAGCGCTCTACCACGTGAGCCACAGCGCCACTTCCAGCTTTTTTCTTTTTGCTTATGTGGTGCTGAGGAATCGAACCCAGGGCCTCATGCATGCAAGGCAAGCACTCTACCTCTGAGCCACCTTCCCAGCCCTCTCATGGACTTTTCTGCCCAGGCTGGCTTTGAACCGCGATCCTCAGCCTTCTGAGTAGCTAGGATTACAAGCGTGAGCCACCGGTGCCCAGCAGCACTCTATCTCTTTAGCCACAGCGTCACTTCAGTTTTCTAGGGGTGTATTGGAAATCAGAAACTCACAGACTTTCCTACCCAGGCTGGCTTTGAACCGTGATCCTCAGATCTCAGCCTCCTGAGTAGGTAGGATTACAGGTGTGAGCTACCAGCGCCAGGCTTAATATTATTTTGAATGAATAAATATTTTAAGAAATTTCTTTTCTTTTTTTTTGGTTGGTTGTGGGGCTTGAACTCTGGGCTTGGGCGTTGTCCCTGCGCTCTTCAGTCCAACGCGAGCACTCTACGGCTTGAGTCACAGCACCACTTCTGGTTTTCTAGGGGTTTATTGGAAATAAGAGTGTCACGGACTTTCCTGCCTGGGCTGGTTTGAACCGAGATCCTCAGATCTCAGCCTCCTGAGTAGCAAGAAATTTCTTTTTCTTTCTTTTCTTTTTTTTTTTTTTTTTGGGTCCAGTCATGGGGCCTGAACTCTGGGCCTGGGTGCTGTCCCTCAGCTCTTCAGCTCAAGGCTAGCATGCTACCACTTGAGCCACAGCACCACTTCTGGCTTTTTTTTTTCTGCTTATGTGGTGTTGAGGAATCGAACCCAGGGCCTCATGTATGCAAGGCAAGCAAGTGCTCTACTACTGAGCCACCTTCCCAGCCCCAAGAAATTTCTTTTGTCTAGTGAGGTTACATGAACTTGTAGTCTAGTGGTTGAGGATGTTAGTCTAGGAGTTTAGAATAGCCTGGGCAGCATAGCGAGACCAGCTTTCTCCTTCCCCCAAAAAGACAAGTTTATTTTTGCCAGTCCTGGGGCTTGAACTCAGGGCCTGGGCACTGTCCCTGAGCTTCTTTTGCTCAAGGCTATCACTCTTACCACTTGAGCCACAGTACCACTTCCAGCCTTTTCTGTTTATGTGGTACTCAGATATCAACCAAGGACTTTATGGATGCCTGGCAAGCACTCTACCACTAAACCACGTTCCCAGCCCCCAGTAAAATTTTTTATTGTGATTATAAAGGGTGATATACAGAGGGGTTACAGTTATATAAGTTGTAAAGAGTACATTTCTTTTTGAGCAGTGTCATCCCTTCCCTCATTCAATTTATTTATTTTTATTTATTTTTTTGGGGCCTGAACTCTGGGCCTGGGCGCTGTCCCTCAGCTCTTTAGCTCAAAGCTAACACTCTACCACTTGAGCCACAGCGCCACTTCTGGCTTTTTTCTTTTTGCTTATGTGGTGCTGAGGAATTGAACCCAGGGCCTCAAGCATGCAAGGCAAGCGCTCTGCCACTGAGCCACCTTCCCAGCCCCTCAGTTTAGTTTTTGAGGGTAGAGTCTTGTATTGGGGTCTTGTTAACTTTTTTGCATGGACTGGCTTCTGAGTAGATGGAATTGTTAGGTGTAAGCCAGAGCACCTAGCCTTATTTCTTTTGTTAGAGCTTATTCTTCGTTTTTGTTTTATTTGGTCTACCATTGTTTGTTTATACTGAGGTTTTGAACTTAAGGGAAATCTACCACTTGGGCCACTCCCCCAGTCTTTTTGTCTTACATTATTTTTTCAAATAATGTCTTGCTTTTTGCTTGGCTGACCTATACCATGATTCTTTTTATGATTTCCCAGTAACTGGGATCTCAGCAGTTTCTCTCCCATTTTTTTTTTTTGGTACTGGGGTTTGAACTCAGAATCTTACTCTTGCTGGCTGGCTTGCTCAGCTGGTGTTTACCACTTGAGCTACATTTCCAGTTCCACAGATTTTTTTGCTGCTTTATTAAAGAGTGTCAGATTTGTATGCCCAAACTGGCTTTGAACTGGGATTCTCAGAGTTTAGCCTTCTAAGTAGCTAGGATTATGGGCGTGAACTACCACCTGTGCCTCATATCCAGCCTAACTTTTTGCTGGTTAATTGGAAATAAGAGTCTCTCAGATTTTTCTCTTTGGGATGACTTCCAACCGTGATCTTCCTTGTCAGACTCCTGAGTAGAAGGTAGAATTATAGGTGTGAACCACTGTTGCCTAGCTATCTATATCCACTCTGGGTTTTTGCTGGCTAATTAGGAATGAAGTCTCTTGGACTTTTCTATCTGAGTTGGCTTTGGATGTGATCCTCTAGGTCTCAATTTCCTGAGTAGATAGAATTGCAAGTCTGAACCACTGGTGCTTAGTGACCTTGATAGTTTAAAGAATACTGTTCCAAATTTTTATAGAATGTTGCTCAATTATGGTGGTCTAAAGTTCTCTGTGACCTTGTGTTCTAATTCCATTTTTTATTGCAATGTATATAACTTAACAAAATTTATGTTGTCAAGTTAGACCAGTGCCATTAAATTAAGTCTCATTGATTTTCATCATCCAAGATGGAAGCTGTACAAACTAGACAATAACATCCACCTTCCCAGAGCCCCTGAAAAACTCTATTTTACTAGTTGTCTTTATGAATTTGTCTTTTTTTTTTTTTTGGCCAGTCCTGGAGTTTGTACTCAGGGCCTGGGCTCTGTCCCTGAGCTTCTCTGTGCTCAAGCTAATAGCACTCTACACTTAAGCCACAGCACTACTTCTGGCTCTTTCTGTTTATGTGGTACTGAGGAATCAAACCCAGGGCTTTATGTGTACTAGACAAGCACTCTACTACTAAGCCACATTCCTGCCCTGAATTTGCCTATTCTTCATATCAGTGGAATCAGAAATTCAGGAAAATTACAGGCGCTAGTAGTTCATGCCTGTATTCCTAGCTACTAAGGAGGTTGAGATCTGAGGATTGCCATTGAAAGCCAGCCCAGGCAGAAAAATCCCCATGAAACACTTTTTTTTTTTTTTTTTTTTGGGTCCGGTCATGGGGCCTGAACTCTGGGCCTGGGTGCTGACCCTCAGCTCTTCAGCTCAAGGCTAGCACTCTACCACTTGAGTCACAACGCCACTTCTGGCTTTTTTCTTTTTTGCTTATGTGGTTCTGAGGAATCGAACCCAGAGCCTCAAGCATGCAAGACAAGTGCTCTACCACTGAGCCACATTCCCAGCCCCCCATGAAACTCTTATATACACTTAACCACCAGAAAACCAGATGTGGAGCTGTGCCTTAAAGTGGTAGAGTGCTAGCCTTGAGCAGAAGAGCTCAGGGACAGACCCCAAGTCCCATGACCGACCAAAAGAAAAAAACAAAAACAGGTAGAATCATGTTGCATATTTGTCTTTCTGTGTCTGGTGTATTTCACATAGCATAATGTTTTCAAGGTTAATGTAAAAGCTTGAATTCCATTTTGAAGTTAGTATATTTGTATTTTTACTGATTATATATATTAAATTGATTCATTGGAAAATATGGATTTCATTAAAAATATCATGCATACAGGGCTGGGAATGTGGCTTAGTGGTAAACTGCTTGCCTCCATGCATGAAGCCCTGGGTTTGATTCCTCAGTACTACATAAACAGAAAAGGCCAGAAGTGGTAATTTGGCTTAAGTGGTAGAATGCTAGCCTTGAGCAAAAGAAGCTCAAGGACAGTGCTCAGGCCCTGAGTTCAAAACCCAGGACTGGCAAAAAAAAAAATGCATCGTTGTAATGGGATCAGCAAAATTTTACTTGTTAATTTATATATAGACATGGCCTTGCTGAGTAGCCCAGGCGGGCCTGAATTTGAGATCCTCCTGCCTCAGCTTCCTGAGTCCTGGGATTACCAGTGTGTGTGCCAACATACTAAGCTAGTAAAAAAAATTTAATTCATAGTTTTTGTCTCAGTTCTAATTTTAATATAGTAAATATGAATAGCTATAACCCACATGAACAAAAGCTATTTGACATCATCAGTAATGAAGAGTGTAAAGGTGAAGGTGAGAAGTCCCAAACAGAAGTGTGAGAATCACTTATGGGTAAATATCAGGTTCATCAACACTGTCCTTGATTGGTTGGTGACTTGCTTTGACCTCATAATGAGCCTGTTTTTTTGCCATCCCAGAGTTTGGCCCAGACTCAGGAAAGCACTTGCCACCTTGGTTTGCAGTCATTCTAGCTGAGAAGGCTGGTTCTCAGTGACCTCAGGGACTTGGATCAAAGTTGGCTTATTTCTCCTTTGAAAACAGCATTGGCTTTTCTTATTTTATTCCATTAAAAAGATCATTTGGCTTACTTGAATTTCATCATCATAGTAGGTTTTTTTTTTTTTTTAAGTTTATATGTTGGCTATTGGTCAGTTCCAAATTTGAAAACTGCAAAGCTTGCATGGCTTGTATCCTTGAAGAACCTTGTTGCCTACAATAGCTGAAGGCTGGGTAGCTGTGGTCATAGCACATCCAACACTCTGTCCGTTGGATACATACCAAGCCTGCATACTTTTGTTCCCTTTTCTTCTACTGTACTGTACTCTCCTCTTTTTTTTTTTTGGGGGGGGGGTCGGTCATGGGGCTTGAACTCAGGGCCTTGGTGCTGTCCTTGAGTTCTTTTACTTAAGGCTAGCACTGTACCACTTTGAACCACAGTGTCACTTCTGATTTTCTGGTGGTTAATTGGAGATAAGAGTCCCATGGACTTTCTGCCTGGGCTGGCTTTGAACCACAGTTCTCAGATCTCAGCTTCCTGAATAGCTAGGATTACAGGCATGAGCCACCAGCACCCAGCTTTCTGTACTTTTGTTAGATTTTTTTTTCCCCTCTTCTTTTTCCTTGCTTCCAGTGCTAAGGATGGAACCCAGGGGCCCTCCATTGTACCAGTGAGCTACAATCCCAGTCTATCTCGTTTTTTTAATTTTAATTTTTTGCCAGTCCTGCGGCTTGAACTGAGGGCCTGGGTACTGTCCCTGAGCTGCTTTTACTCAAAGCTAGCGCTCTACCATTTGAGCCACAGTGCTACTTCTGGCTTTTTCTATTTATGTGGTACTAAGGATTCAAACCCAGGGCCTCATGCATGCAAGGCAAGCACGCTACTACTGAGGCACCTTCCCTGCTCCCTGCTCCCTGCCCCCTGCCCCCTGCCTCTTGTTGTTGTTTTGTTTTGTTTTTGTCTGTTGTGGGGCTTGAACTCTGGGCCTATATGCTTTCCCTCAGCTCTTCAGCTCAAGGCAAGTTTTCTACCATTTCAGCCACAGCACCACTTCTGGTTTTCTGGTGGTTAATTGGAGATAAGAGTTTCACGGCCCCCCTTCACACCCCCCCCCTTCCCTTTTCAGCCATGCTTCTCCACCGTGCATGGCCGGAGCAGCAGTTGGGTAAATAAACTTCTTTTCCTGCCTGAAAAAAAAAAAAAAGAGTTTCACGGCCTTTCCTGCTAGGGCTGGCTTTGAACCTCGATCCTCAGATCTCAGCCTCTGAGAAGCTAGGATTACAGGTGTGAGCCACCAGTGCCCAGCTTGCCTCTTGTTTTTTTAATGAAATATGCTTGCCAACATTTTGTAAGTACACTTATGTACTTATATTGTATTTTTCTCCTCTAAGAGGTCAGCAAATTTGATGAGCTGATAACAGGGTGTGAATTCTGTCTTTGATGTCTTTGACAGGTAAAATTGTAATATATATTATATATATATATAGTTTCTAAACTAGCCTATAATTCTCAGACTTTATTCTTTGTACATCATAATCCACCAATTTCCAAAGCACCCCTGATTTAAGAGCTACTACCACAGTAGTAGCTCAAATAGTCACCTTCCTGGGCTTCAAGAAAAACTTTTTAAACTATCATTTACTCCCAATCACATCCCCTTGGAATATTTTTTTTAAAACAAAATTGTTTAATCACATGTTTAGCTTGTATCAATTTGAGTCTACATACAGATCTTCAAGATTACAGTTCTGTTGCCCGTCGCTGAGCAAGTCCTGTAATCCTCTACACAAAGCGTTTTTTCAGATACTCATTTAGCTTTCATTTGAGTTCCAGAATTGTGCTTGTTAGGCTGTTTTCTGTCTTTGGCTACTGGTCTATATAGAAGATAAAGACTATAGCTTAAGCCTGGTGCTAGTGGCTCATGCCAGTAATCCTAGCTACTCAGGAGGCTGAGATCTGAGGAATGCAGTTCAAAGCCAGCCAAGGCAGGAAAGTTCATTTCAGGAGCCTCTTAACTCCAAGTAATTACCAAATAGCCGAAAGTGGAGGTGTGGCTTCTGTTGTAGAGCACTACCCTGAGCACAAAAGCGTAGGGACAAGCGCCCAGGCCCTGAGTTCAAGCTCCAGGACTGGTAGAAAAAAAAAAAAAGACTATTGCTTAAAATTATTTGTTCACACTACTGACTAAGGTGGTGTAAGAATGTGATAGTACTTTCTGGATGAACTTTTAAGTTCCATACATTTTTCTTAGTTGTGGGGAAATTTGAACTTAAAGAATAGATAGCACCCCATACATTGCTAATCACTTGGCCTGGTTTGCCTTTAAGGTTATATATCTTTTTTCTTTTTTTGGTCATGGGACTTAAACTCAGGGGTTGTATGCTATACTTTAGTTCTTTTGCTCAGGGCTAGCACTCTACCACTTGAGCCACAGCTCCACTTCTAGTTTTCTGGTGGTTAATTGGAGATAAGAGTATCATGGACTTTCCTGCCCAGGTCGGCTTAGAACCACTTTCTTCAGTTCTCAGCCTCCTGAGTAGCTAGGATTACAACTGTGAGCCACCAGTGCCAGATGTTTATGTATCTTTATCTACAAATATTTATTGAGCATTTACTTTGTCCTGGGCACTTACTTAGCTGTTTTACATTCATTAGCTCATTTACTTTTTGTAAGATAGTAACTCTTACTATTTCCCCTACTTTACAGACGGGAAACAAATATTGAGTCAGGATAAATCTAGGTGGTCCAGATTGAGGCATTGTTTGAATTAGCCTTTCTTGGCTGTGGAAGGCCTTTTAGTCCTGGCTTAGTTATGTCGACACAGTATAAGGTACAGGGTAAGCATCCCTCATTAAAAAAAAAACCAGTGGAACTGTAGCACAAATGGCAGGGTGCCAGCCTTGAGCAGAAAAAGGTAAAGAACAATACCCAGTCCCTGAGTTCAAGCCCTACTACTGGCACAAAATCAGCAAATAACATTGACAAAGTTGAGCCGAGTGCCAGTGGCTTATGCCTGTAATCCTAGCTATTAAGGAGGATCACACAGTTCAAAGCCAGCCCGGGCAGGAAAGTCAGTGAGACTCTCATCTCCAATAAACCACCAGAAAACTAGAAGTGGCGCTGTGGCTCAAGTGGTAGAGTGCTTGCCTTGAGATGAAAGCTGAAGGACAGCGCCCAGGCCCAGAGTTCAAGCCCCATGACCGACCAGGAAAAAATAAAAATGAAAAAGTTGAAAAGCTGGTCACTGGTGGCTCATGCCCATAATCCTAGCTATTCAGGAGACTGAAATTTGAGGATCATGATTCAAAAGCAATCCAGGGAGAAAAGTCTCAGAAACTTTGTCCAACCAGCAAAAAGATGGAAGTGAAGGTGTGGCTCAAGTGTGGAGCTCCAGCCTGGAGCAGGGGGTTAAAAAAAAAAAAGAAAGAAAACCCCAAAAACTAAACAAGAGCACCCTTACTTCAAGCTCTAGTGTTGGCACAAAAGAAAAGTGGCACACATAGAGCAATGACCTACATAGCACGTGTGCGCCACAGGAGCCGGGGAAACCGACAGACCTCACTGAATCCTGGCTGCTTATTTGCTGCTTTATCTCTCCCATCTTCTGGAATTTCAGGAACTACTTTAAAGAAACCAAAGCTCTGATAGCTAAAACTTGGTAACAAGCAAGTATGTGTGTACCTCATGCCTAGAACAATTGAGACTTCTCGATTTGACTGTCCTGCTTTTTAATTTTTATTACTTCATTCTTTTGGTCAGTTATGGAGCTTGAACTTATGGCCTGGGCCACTGTCCCTAAATTTCTTCACTCAAGGCGAGTGCTCTAACACTTTGAGCCACATCACCACTTCTGGTTTTCTGGTGGTTAATTGCATATAAGAGTCTCAGGAGGGCTGGGAAGGTGGCTCAGAGGTAGAGCGCTTGCCTTGCATGCCTGAGGCCCTGGGTTCGATTCCTCAGCACCACATAAGCAAAAAAGAAAAAAAAAGAGTCTCAGGGACTTTTCCTGCCCTGGCTGGCTTGTCCTGCTTTATGGTACAATGAAGAGTTGGGACTTTAGAAGTCTTTGGTAAGCACATCTCATCCCCTCCCCAAAAGAAAAAGTAAAGAGCTTTGTTTTTACTTTTTTTTTGTCGGTCGTGGGGCTTGAACCCCGGGCCTGGGCGCTGTCCCTCAGCTCTTCAGCTCAAAGTGAGCGCTCTACCACTTGAGCTACAGCGCCACTTCCTGTTTTCTGGTGGTTTATTGGACATAGGAGTTTCATGGGCTCTCCTGCCCGGGCTGGCTTTGAACCGCGATCCTCAGATCTCAGCCTCCTGAGTAGCTAGGATTACAGGCGTGAGCCACCAGCGCCCGGCTGTTTTTACTTGTTTTAAGCCTGATTACCAGGAGCACTGAGCACTGTAGATGGTAGTGCCAGTCCATTCTTTGCATTTGGGACTTGTACATTCAATCCTTTTTGCTGAACTCTGCCTATCTCACTATGTCCTCTTGAGCCTGTTGCTTGTGTAATGTGCCACCACTTTGTGTTTGCATTTGCTTTTCTCTTGCTTCACGCCTCTCTCCTGAAGCTGGTCTCTGTAATTGCATGTGACCCTCCTAGACATCTGCAGTTGTTTCTTAGTAGGAGTGGTTGTTGCTTAGCTTAGTTGAACTTGGTTTGATTATACTTATTTAACCTTGGTGATGTGCCTTCTTTTTAAGATGCTAGCATGGGGTAAAGATGCTAGCCTGAGCTGCTGCCTATGCCTTGGTTCAAGCATCCCTTAGCCTCTTGTATCCCTCTTGCTGCCCTAGCAGTGAAAGAGGGAGTTTGACTATATGGTTGTTTGCGTTCTAAACTGAGTTCCTTCAAAATCACGGCATATCTAATTTAACTTTAGAATCCATCTCTTTTTGTTAGAGTGGAAAGGCAAGGTCCAGGGGCTGGGAAGGTGGCTCAGTGGTAGAACGCTTGCCTTGCATGCATGAGGCTTTGGGTTCGATTCCTTAGCACCACATAAGCAAAAAGAAAAAAGCCGGAAGTGGCGCTGTGGCTCAAGAGGTAGAGCGCTAGCCTTGAGCTGAAGAGCTGAGGGACAGCGCCCAGGCCCAGAGTTCAGACCCCATGACCGGACCAAAAAAAAAAAAAAAAAAGGCAAGGTCCATACGGATTGTTTTGCAGAGCATAGAATGTAGGCTTTTTTTTTTTTTTTTAATTTTTTATAAGTGGTTCTCCCTTCTTCACTCCCCAGCCCCAGCACATTTTTATCTCTCCGCAGAGGTGGTTGCTATTCACACACAGGTGTTCGTCAGTGATGCTGCTGGCTCTTCCTTAGAGAGAGTGTGGCAGGGTTTCCCTGCTAATGAAAAGGCTGGCATAATGGGTTAGGTCCCTAGGGGCTCTGCCCTTTTATACTTGAATTCCCCAGGAGAAAGCCATCTACCTTAATTACTAATGGAATGCTGGCATAGGGGTGGGGCTGCTAATTGATTAGAAGACAGTCCTTTGCATGATGTGGAACTGTTCTAGTGGTTTTATTATTTTTATTTATTTACTTTTTCAAATAAATAGATGGGGGCCATGTAAGTTGATCAGCAAGAGAGGACCTGTGTAGGAATTCCCTTTATTAATCTCATATTGTTAATATTACTTCCAAGTCCTCATTTTCTTTATTCCTTTTTTTTTTTTTTTGTCGGTTGTGGAGCTTGAACTCTGGGCCTGGGTGTTATTCCTGAGCTCTTCAGCTCAAGGCTAGCACTCTGCCACTTGAGCCACAGCGCTGCTTCCCGTTTTCTGGTATTCTAGGAGATGAGTCTCACAAACTTTCCTTCCCAGGCTGGCTTTGAACCGGGATCCTCAGATCTCAGCCTCCTGAGTAGCAAGGATGACAGATGTGAGCCACCAGTGCCCAGCTGTTTTTTTTTTTTAAAGACAGGTTTTCGCCATGTAGCCCAGGCTGCCTCTTAACTCTCAGTCCTCATGCCTCCCCCTTCCTCTTCTGCTGCCTCTTTTTTTTTTTTTTTTTTTTTGGGGGGGGGTCCGGTCATGGGGCATGAACTCTGGGCCTTGGCGCTGTCCCTCAACTCTTCAGCTCAAGGCTTCTGCTGCCCCTTATGATTTTTTTTTTTTTTTTTTTTTAGTTGTGGGGCTTGAACTCAGAGACTGGGTGCTATCCTGAGCTCTTGGTTAGCATTCTACCACTTTGAGCCACAGTGCCACTTCCAGTGTTCTGGCATTAATTGGAGATGAGAGTTTCAATAGACTTTCTTGCCTGGGCTGGTTTGGAACCTCAATCCTTGGATCTCAGCCTTGTGAGTAGCTAGGATTACAGACATGAGCCAGCAGTGCCCAGCATCTTCTAATTCTTTTCTTACTGTGATGTTGAAAATGGAACGCAGGGCCTCAGACATGTTTAACTACTGAACTCCATGCCAGCCCCATCATTTTATGACTTGGTAGTAAGCAGTTCTGACCAGGCCTTCTCTCTCGTTGGTGCTTGCAGTAAGTAGTGTCTTCCTACCAGCTCTTCCTCTGGCAAGCTCCTCTCTGTTTGGCAGTGCCAGATTCCTTTATTTGGTTTGGTTTTCATTCCTTCCTTCTGTCTTGGAATAGTTGAACCCTATTCTGAAATATATTTTTAAGATAGTGTTTAAGAAGCAAACACCCTGCCTTTGTGAAACCCCAGACACTGAAGCAGCCGATAGGGCACACTGCCAAATCCAGACTGTTAAAGCCAATCCCTTGGTGATAAAATGTCAAACACTGAAGTTAAGCCATCATCATGATTGTAGTGTGAGGATTTTCTCAATAATGTTTAGATGCTGAACTCCCAGTTTCGCGTTCAGAATGCTTACATAATAAAATTCCTCATAGTAATCCACTCCAGCAGAGTAGATAATCTGCTCTGTATTATAAGGAAGAGTTTTAAACCCAGTCCCATTTACCCTCATTCTAGGGTGATTTATTTTTGAGGTAATTTGGACCAATCCTTCCTGGATTTAGTTTCCTTCCTATATTTTGTTTGTTTTTGCCTTGGTTGGTCTCATATTTGTGGGCTGAAGTGATCTCCCTACTTAGCCCCCCATGTAGCTGAGACTGCAGACACATACCACTGTGCCAGCCTCTTCCTATTTTTTTTTAATTGTGAAAATAAAACAGAGGGGTTACAATTACATGGGCAAGATAATGAGTACATTTCTAATCAAGCATTGTAGCCTCCTCTTTTGTTTCCCCTTCCCATCCTCCCCACTTCCCCACGAAAGTTGTAAAGTTCATTTTTCCACATAACGACTTGTACATCTCATTGTTGCAATGGATCTACCTATATCCCTATTTAAACGATTTGTTTTTTTCCCTTCCCCTCTCTTCCTATTTTTTATTATTATTAATTAATTTATTTTTTCAGGTAAGGGGTAGGTTTATTCAGTAGACCTGCTGGGACCAGTCAAGGTTGGCACTCCACGTGGCTGGGAAAGGCCTGGGAATGAGAGAGCTGGGAAAGAGAGGAAAGAGAGAGGAAAGAGCTAGAAAAGAGCAGAGAGAGCAGAGAGAGGGCATCTGGGCCTGGGCTAGGCCTTATCTACGGTACGGGCAGAGAAAGGTGTGGCCACATCAAATTCAGATGTGACCTCAGCGGATTCAGATGTGACCTCAGCGGATGCAGATATGACCTCTTCCCGGTGTCCCAGTTGCCTAGGTAATGCAGGTACTGGGTGGAGACTTTGCTGTGAGGAGGGTGGAGTCTGCTAGCCATCCAGGAGCGGACCTTACATACCAGCCTTTTAATAATCATGAAATAGGGCGCAGATTCTCTCTGGCTACTTCCTGCTGACAAGGGGCGTCGACAATAGGGTTAAAAGGCTGGAATTTGGTCCCCTCCCAGAGAAGGCAGTGAGCAGCAGCTGTCCCTTGGTGGCGTAATTTCTTAGATGAAGTCTGGAGGAGTCTCATGAGCATTGAGGGGCTGGAAAAAAAAATACTAGAGAGCAAATAAATGGCAAGAGGAAGGACTTGGGGCTGAAAATGTTGGTAGAAATGTCCCTAGCTACCTCCGACATCTGGTAACTAGGTAGAAAAGTCAGATGACAAAGGCAAGAATATAAATTCCTGTTCAGTTAATAGGTAGACAGGTATAGACATTGGATGAGCAGGCTTCTTACTTCTACTGACCTCCCGGCTCTGGTTAATTTTGAAAGGGCAGGCACAAAGTATCTGATGTGACATCATCTCCTCTTACTCCTCTCCATGTTCCCTTGTTCCCCAGACTGGCTGAGTCTAGGTGCTCGTTGCTGGGATGGCTTATCCCAGTTGGTATTCAAGGAGGATTGAACTCAAGGCCTGGGCATTGTCCCTGAACACTTCTGCTCAAGGCCAGCACTGAACCACTTTGAGTTATAGAACCACTTCCAGTGTTTGGCTGGTTAGAGATAAGAGTCTTGAGCCATGCTTCCAGCCTGGCTCTTTGCAGGTTAGTTGGGAGATGGAGTCTTAGGGATTTTTCAGCCCAGGTTGGCTTTGAACTGCAATCTTTGCCACAAAAGCCCTATATTATTTCCAATTAAAGCAACAAGGAGATCAAATAGAATAAGTAGAGCTTACCTGGTCCTTATCAAGAATTGCCAACAAATATTCAGAGTAGAGAGGTGGTGTGGACATGGACGTGAAGGCCAGCAATGGTATAGATGCGCTGTGTCTGCATCAGACAGACGGGTTCGCAAAAGGCCGTCAGAGCCGGGCGCTGGTGGCTCACGCCTGTAATCCTAGCTACTGAGGAGGCTGAGATCTGAGGATCGCAGTTCAAAGCCAGCCCGGGCAGGAGAGACCGTGAGACTCCTATCTCCAATAAACCACCAGAAAACCGGAAGTGGCGCTGTATCTCAAGTGGTAGAGCGCTCGCCTTGAGCTGAAGAGCTGAGGGACAGCGCCCAGGCCCAGAGTTCAAGCCCCACGGCCGACCAAAAAAAAAAGGCCGTCAGAACTGTGGGTATTTCTCAGAGCAAAAAGGAAAGAACAAACAAAAAAAGAGAAAAGAGAAAAAAAAACCAGAGAAGAATCCCACCTATCCTGACTTTAAGCCCTTTATCCGAGTCATGGCACCATTTATGTTAGGTTTTTAAAAAGAGGTAGCCGAGTAAGAACAGCACCATGCACATGGTATTCAGGTAAGGAGTAGGTTTATTCAGTAGACCTGGCAAGGTTGGCACTCCACGTGGCTGGGAAAGGCCTGGGAATGAGAGAGAGCTAGAAAAGAGAGGAAAGAGAAAGGAAAGAGCTAGAAAAGAGCAGAGAGAGCAAAGAGAGAGCCACTTCCTATTTTTTAGATAGAAGAACAAGTTTCAGAATTCCAGAATTCTACTCTTTCCTCCAACAGAAGATTTTGCTTCCAAGCTCTGAATTAACCGATTTTTTTTTTTTTTTTTTTGGCCAGTCCTGGGGCATGAACTCAGGCTGGGCTCTGTCCCTGAACTACTTTTGCTCAAGGCTAGCACTCTACCACTTGAGCCACAGTGCCTTCTGGCTTTTTCTCTTTATGTGGTACTGAGGAATTGAAACTAGGGCTTCGTGCATGCTAGGCAAGCACTATACCACTAAGCCACAATTCCATCTTGAGCCACAGCACCTTTTCCAGTTTTCTAGTGGTTTATTGGAGTTAAGAGTCTCACGGGGTTTCCTGCCTGGGCTGGTTTTGAACCATGATCCTCAGATCTCAGCCTCCTGAGTAGCTAGCTTTATAGGCGTGAGCCACTGGTACCTTTTTTTTTTTTTTTCTTGTTAAAAATACCTCCACCTCTACCCACCCCAGGATCTTTTCTATATAGCTTAGGCTTGTCTTAAACTTGCAGTCATCCTACCTCAGTTTACAACCTTGGAATTACCAGTGTGCGCCATATCCTTCGTTCCCCTGCCCTCCCCTCCCCTCCCCTCTCCTCCCCTCCCCTCCTCCTCTCTCCCTATTTTTTTTTTGTGGGGGGGGAAATGAATATTGAACCCAGGACGTCTCATATGCTAAGCAAATGTTCTACCACTGAGCTCACCCCAGCCCTGACTTCTTTTTGTACATGGAATTAGGATCTCTTTTATCTAGAAAATTTTCTTTCTAGTTACTTTTAGGACTGGTATTCATTTCTCCCTACCATCTTTCCAAAGAGCCCTGAAACTGCTGGAAACTTGATGGATAGAGGACAGTTTAAAACTGAGTTGTAGCAATGGCTGAATAGGAATTAAGGAAGGATAGTAGACTTGCCAGTCAACAACTAGAAGATAAAAGAACAATTTCTAGGGCTGGAGGCATGGCTTAATTAGTAAGTCACCTGCCTAGCAAGTGCCAGGCCCAGACTTTAACACCTCCACTCCCCTGTTCTCCACCCCCCCCCACCCCCCAAAAAAGTAAACATGCTTCCCTAGTCACAGCAAGTATTGAGATGGGGATTCTGGGGCAGAACTTCATGGGTACCCCAATTGTTTACTAAGATAACTGGCTTTACTTCCTGTTGCTAGGCGCTTTTTCTGACTTCGTTTTTTTTCTTTTGTGTGTGTGTGTGTGTGTGTGTGTGGTCATGGGGCTTGAACTCTGGGCCTGGGTGCTGTACCGAGCTCTTTAGCTCAAGGCAAACACTCTACCACTTGAGCCACAGTGCCACCTCCAGTTTTTTGTTTTTGTTTTTTTTTCTGGTGGCTAATTGGAGATCAGAATCTCATGGACTTTCCTGCCTGGGCTGGCTTTGGACTGTGATCCACAAATCTCAGTTCCCTGAGTAGCTAGGATTACAGGCATGAGCCACTAGCTCCCGGCCTGACTTCATTTCTATGACCAAGAGCCCTAAACAACATTTTGTGGTGGTTGTTGGTTGTAGGACTTGAACTCAGGGCCTGGGCACTGTCCCTGAATCTCTTTGTGCTCAAGGCTAGTGCTCTACCACTTGAGCCACAGTGCTACTTCTGGAGTTAGAGTAGTTAATTGAAGATAAGAGTCTCACAGTGACTTTTCTGCCCAGAATGGCTTCCAACAGTGATCCTCAGATCTCAGCCTCCTGAGTAGCTGGTGTTACAAATGTGAGCCACTGGCACCTGGCCTACACAGCTTTATTTATTTATTTATTTTTATTATTTGTTTCTTTAGTTTTATATTGTTTTTGTACTGGTATTAGGACTTGAACTCAGGTTCTCATACTCACATTTGGCTCTTTTGTTCAAGTCTGGTGCTCTATAACTTGAGTCACACCTTCACATTCTCCTTTTTGCTGGTTAATTAGAGATAAGAGTCTCAAAAAGGGACTAGGAAGTTGGCTCAGAGGTAGAATGCTTACCTCCCATGCCCTGGGTTTGATTCCTCAGCACCACATTAGCAGAAAAAGCCCAGAGTTCAGGCCCCACGACAAACAAAACAAAACAAAACAAGGAGTCTCAAAAAATTGTCTTCCTAGTGGCAGAGAATGTAGCTTAGTGATAAAGTGCTTGCCTCGCATACAGGAAGCTCTGGGTTCAATTTCTCAGTACCACATACACATACACAGTGCCGGAAGCGGCACTGTGGCTCAAGTGGTAAGAGAGCTAGCCTTGAGCAAAAGCAGCTCAGGGACAGTGCCCAGGCCCTGAGTTCAAGCCCCAGGATTGGTCAAAAAAAAAAAAGTCTACCTGGACTGACTTCAAACCTTGATCCATAGGTGCCCTGCTTCCTCCCCTTCCTTCCTTTCCTTTCCTTATTTTTTTTTTTTTTGGGGGGGGGGGGGCGCTAGTCCTGAGACTTAAACTCTGGGATTGGCTTTTTTTCTGTGATTAATTAGAGAGGAGAGTCTTCACAGACTTTGCTGCCTAGGCTGACTTAGAACTGTGAACCTTAGATCTCAGCCTTCTGAGTAGATAGGATTACAAGTGTGAGCCACTGATACCCAGACCTTTCTTTCTTCCTCTCACTTTCGTTTAAAAATTTTAATTGTTACTATAAAGGTGATATATAGAGGGGTTACAATTACATAAGTCAGTTAATGAGTACGTTTCTTGTGCTTGCTTCGGCAGCACATAAAGGAGTACATTTCCTTTTTTTGTTGTGGTTGTTGATCATAAGGCTTGAACTTGGGGGCTTTGGTGTTGTCTCTTGGCTTTTTTTGCTCAAGACTAGCACTCTACCACTTGAGCCACAGTGCCACCTCCAGTTTTTTGTTTTTGTTTTTTTTTCTGGTGGCTAATTGGAGATCAGAATCTCATGGACTTTCTTGCCTGGGCTGCCTTTGAACCACAGTCCTCAAATTTCAGCCTTCTGAGTAGGATTTCAGGCATGAGCCATCAGCACCTAGCTATGAGTACATTTCTTTTTGGACGCTGTCACCCCTTCCCTTGCTCTTTCCTAATTTTTCTCACCTGTCCATAATTACAAGTTGTATAGTTTATTTTCAACATAGTATCTAGTGAGTACCACTGTTATATTTGTTCGCCCTTTGTCCCTTCATTTCAGTGCCCCCCTCAACCCTTCCAAAGTCAAATGAACAAGTAAGACAGAAAAGAAAACAAAAACAATGAAGAAAATAACCTGTTTCCATTTCTTGAGTTCATTTCAATCAATACTATTTTATATGATCAGATGCACAAAGACATTGCACTTTTGTTTTCCTCCTAAGAGTATCCCCTTTGGTCTTACTGTATATCCAGAGTCCTGTATAACTTCTTATTTCTTTATTTTGTGCCAGTCTCGGGGTTTGAACTCAGGGCCTGGGTACTTATCTTTGAGCTTTTGTGCTCTAGGCTAGTGTTCTGCCACTTGAGTCATAGCTCTACTTCTAGCTATATTTTGGTGTTTACTTGGAGATAAGAGTCAACTGGACTTTGCTGTCTAGACTTACTTTTTTGGGGGGGTGGGGGTTCGGTCGTGGGGCCTGAACTCTGGGCCTGTTGCTGTCCCTCAGCTCTTTAGCTCAAGGCTAGTTAGTGCTCTACCACTTGAGCCACAGTGCCACTTCTGGCTTTTTTCTTTTTTCTTATATGGTGCTGAGGAATCGAACCCAGGGCCTCGTGCATGCAAGGCAAGCGCTCTACCATTGAGCCACCTTCCCAGCCCTGCCCAGACTTCTTTGGACCACATTTCTCAGATCTCAGCCTCCTGAGTAGTTAGGATTACAGCCTATTTTTTTAAGTTCTTCTTATATTATCTTTGTTTATGTGTTGTGCTTGACTCTTGTTTTCAGCCAGTGATGAAAGGCAAGGAAGACCAGACAGGTGCTGGCAGAAGGCATGATTTTAAGTGTAAGTGAGAACTTGGATCTTCAGCTCTCTCTTAGCCATTGTTCTCTGAAAAATTAAGACCATAGACCACTAATAAATAATCCTAGGCTGACTTTAACTTCTGTTTCTAGATTTTGTCACAAGCTGGATTGTGTGATTTGTGCTTATCTCTCCGGTAGCTTGTCAATTTTTTTTTAGGCTGTGGTGTATTTTATCCCTCTGTGTATCAGTTCCCCCAACTTGACCTATTACTATGCTTGTACAAGATCATCTCTCAATTAATTATTTGTTGACTAGTAAATAAGAAGTGGGTACTGGGTGTGGTGGCTTGCGTTTATAATCCTAGCTAATTGGGAGGCTGTGAGCAGGATTGTGATCTGAAGCTATAGCCTAGACAAAATGTTTGAGAAACTTCTATCTCAGCCAACAAAAAGCTAGGCACAGATGATGCACACCTGTTATCCCAGCTCCATGGGAAGATAAATAGGAGGATCAAGATGGAGTCCAGCCCAGACAAAAAGTGAGATCCTATCTAAAAAATAAGGTAAGTGAAAAGGACTGGCAGAAGCACAAGGTCCCCAGTTCAAGCCTCCAGTACCGCCAAAAAGAAAAAAAAGAAATGTGCTGAGGGTGTAGCTCATTGGAGGCTCTTGAGATATTGTAACATGAGCATTCTCCATTTCATTTACCCTCGAGGAAGTGTACCCATATTGGTTTATAAGCTAGACATCTGTCTTTATCCATTCTTTGGTCATTTAAGTAACAAATCTTAATCAGTATGTTACTTTTGTGCAATAATTACTTTTTTTTTTTTATTTTATTTATTTTTTTTTTGGTCCGGTCTTGGCGCCTGAACTCTGGGCCTGGGCGCTGTCCCTCAGCTCTTCAGCTCAAGGCTAGCACTCTACCACTTGAGCCACAGCACCACTTCCGGCTTTTTTCTTTTTTTTTTTTTTGCTTATGTGGTGCTGAGGAATCGAACCCAGGGCCTCAGGCATGCAAGGCAAGCGCTCTACCACTGAGCCACCTTCCCAGCCCCAATAATTACTTTTTTTTAAAAAAAAAAAAAAAGGATTTTTGTTTTTGAGGCTGAGATGGGGAACTTGGGAGGAAACCACAGGAGAGAATATGCTTCTAAGGGATCCCCTCCTGATTTCCCAAAGTAGGAACCAGAGCCAGAAAACCAAGCCCTCTTGGTTTGGCTGAGTTCTGTTCTGCTTACGATCACACTCTGCTTGTGCTGCTGCTTTTGATTAACTAGCTTTATCGTTCCCTATTGTGGTGGGTGAACAGGTACACCTAGTATTGGGATTTTGTCCAGAGTTGGAGCGATCATGTGCTCTGTGTCAGAAGGCTGTAGTTATTTATAGGGGAGAAAAACTCAGGAGCATGGCACAGGAAGAACTGATTTCACACCAACTCAGTGCCTGGTGACAAGAACCCAGATTTTCCTTTGAGCATCTCAGAGATCAGTTGCTTTTCTCCCCTCCAAGTACTAACTAAAACCTAAACCTGCTTAACTTCCAAGATCAGAGGCACCTTCAAGGGTCCATAGCTTTTCTGAACAGACCAAGAGCTGGGAGGTGGTCAGGGCCAGTTTGCCAAGGACCACTGTGGGTAAGGCATGGCTAAGAAAGATCACTTTCTCTACTTGATTTCCTGGGCTTTATGACTGTATCTTCCATTTTGAACCCGTAAAAAAAAAAAAAAGAAAAGGGCAAAAACTGTAGGGTGGTGGAAAGAAGGACCTGTTCAACTGGTCTGCTTGGGCCTGCCTCCCCTCCCCCAACTCTGGGCAGGGAGACTGAAACTGCCGCTTGCTGGGCTTTGCCAAATCAGTTTCTCCTCACGGATTACCTGTTCACAGCAGGCTGGCAGCTCCCCACCCAGGAGCAGCAGAGGAGCCAGCCAGCTGCTGTGGGAGTCATGCGGGCGGGGGCAGGTGCTAGGCACTAGGTGTGCCTCACCACTGGGGACTGCGCCTACTCAGCTGCTCTCCTGAGGCTGCCAAGCCCTGGGGCCTGTGAGAAGTAGATTGTTTCTCCACGCCTTGTCCCTGTGCCTGTGGCCACATTCCTGCTACTTGGAGTGGCTGGGAGGGTGGGGAGCTTGTGAATGGGGGTAAATGAAATCTAGGGAGAGCAAGGATTCTTCCTTAGGGCATCGCAAATTTAGATGGTAATGTTTCTAAGGCGTGTTACAGTTTAGTACCTTAATTTCTGGAGCTGTCACCTTGGTTACCTTGAATGTTTTGAGCCCTAGGCTGAAGTTTTTCAGTTTGTGAGCCTGATGTCCAAGGCCCGTTACTTATGCAGCCTGGCTTTGAGGCTGGTTGACTTGACGTAAGGTCAGGAAGTGGTCTTCAGGACACACAGTTTGTGCGCACTTCCTGCTGCGGTCTCTGGGTCAAGGTTGGAAGGCTTATGAGCACTGATGCACCAAAAGCTCTCATATCCACACAGGACAGGCCCACAGCGCTTGTATGGGCCCACATTTTACAAGTGTGGAAATGAAGGTCCCACGAGGGCAAATGACTTGTTAAGGGTTACATAACTTGTTTGGGCAGAGCTGAGTCTAGAATAGCTCTCCCTTGAGGCCCTTGGCACTGTGCTCCTAGTGCCCCCACCTCAGGGGCAGTTATGCTGCTAAGAAAGCCTGTGTGGGGACTACCTGTGGACCTCATGGCAGGAGGCAAGCTAGGGAAGGACAAGTGGAAGGGCAGCAGCCCCAGTGCCACACACCAGTGATAAGCTCTGAAATTTTGCCAGAGACTGTGACCATTGAGATGCCAGAAGGCCCTAGGGAATGGGTTTAAAGCAGTGGGCAACAGCATTCCAGCCTTTGCACAGGCCAAAGGGGTCACACGGACAAGGTTGGGTTAAAAGCTGTTTGGTGAGGAGACACTCTAAACAGAGCAGGAAGACTCTGACCCTGTGACTTTGCGAGGTGACTTAGGGAAGCATTTCTCTCTCTCTCTCTCTCTCTGCTATTTTTTTGGGGGGAGGAGGGTCCGGTCGTGGGGCCTGAACTCTGGGCCTGGGCGCTGTCCCTCAGCTCTTCAGCCAAGGCTAGTGCTCCATCACTTGAGCCACAGCGCCACTTCTGGCTTTTTTCTTTTTGCTTATGTGGTGCTGAGGAATTGAACCCAGGGCCCTCAGGCATGCAAGGCAAGCGCTCTACCACTGAGCCACCTTCCCAGCCCCCTCTCTCTGTTTTTGTTGTAGGGCTTGAACTCTGGGCCTGGGCGCTGTCCCTAAGCTCTTCAGCTCAAGGCAAGTGCTCTACCACTGGAGCCACAGTGCCACTTCCGGTTTTCTGGTGGTTAATTGGAGATACGAGTATCAGGGACTTTCCTGCCCAGGCTGGCTTTGAACTGGGATCCTCATTTCAGCCTCCTGAGTAGCTAGGATGACAGGCGTGAGCCACCTGCGCCCAGCTTTAGGGAAGCATTTCTAAGTAGCCTGCTGAGGTGCCAGGCACTGTGCCTAGACACTAAGGACACGAAAGGAAGTAAGTCTTGGAAACTTCCTTGGAACTGCTCTCTGGCTTTGTAATGGTGAATAAGACAGGCACTAAGAGTTGCAGAGGAGACCAGCCTATACACAGCAGTAGAGTCCTAGACTGAGCCGGAGACTGCTTCGAGGGACCCCCAGGTAAAATGAGCCAGATGGGAGTCCATAAGGCTTTCTGGTTAAAGTGATGTCTGAGCCTTGGCTCATCAGGAAAAAGGAAGAGGAGCTGGATGGAGGGAAAGAGTCTCAGGTGATGGGAGGCTGCAGCAAAGACCTGGAAGTCTTGGAGAACACTCCATAGTTGAAGACAGCTGGCTGGAGCCCAGCCACAGGCAAGGAAAGGGAGCCAGCCAGGGTGATGCAGCTGAAAGGACAACCCCGAAACATTGAATTTGGTCTAGCAATCTACCCTACAAGTGTACGCCTATAGACACAGACACAAACAGGCATACAGGCACTCAGATAATTGTACGTATGTTTGTGTCTGTGTGTCTGTGTGTGTAAACTTCTAAAGGCATGATTTAAGCTGGAGGTGTATGTAGCTCAAGAGTGTTGGAGCACAGGACTTTTTTTTTTTTTTTTGGCCAGTTGTGGGGCTGAACTCAGGACCTAGATGCTGTCCCTCAGCACTCTACCACTGAGCTACCTTCCCAGCCCAAGCACAAGACTCTTGAGTTCTATCCCTAGTGCCATCAAAATAGACAGGCCAGGCACTGGTGGTTCATGCCTGTAATCCTAGCTACTCAGGAGGCTGAGATCTGAACATCACAGTTCAAAGACAGCCGGGGTAGGAAAGTCTGTGAGACTCTTACCTCCAATTAACCACCAGAAAACCAGAAGTGGTGCTATGGCTCAAGTGGTAGAGCGCTAGCTTTGAGCTGAAGAACTCAGGGACAGTGCCCAGGCCCCATGACTGACAAAAACAAAAAAATAAAAAACAGACAGATAGATGTGTGCTTTGAATATGAAGTCACCTCTTGTTCTCAGTGCTTAGTACCCTTCTAGAAGGATGCTTGGTACTATCCCACCACCATAAGCCATATTGTAGAGTAGGAGAACGGATGGTTTTGTGTGTGTATGTGCAGGTGTAGATGAGGACAGTAAGGCTGGCAGGGATTTCACCCTGGTGGGTGGGGCTGGCTGGGGGATACTGGGGCTGAGTCAGGCCTCAGGGTCAGGCCTGCTTTTCCTTTTCTGGTTAGGGAATGATTCACAGGCCATTGCTGCCACAGGAGCTTCTACAGGCTACTCTAATGTATCCTGGGGGGGCTGACCATAACAGTTGGTGAGAAAGAGGAAGTATCTAGTGGCTATCCCCTTTTTCCTGTCCAACATTTCTGTTGCCAGACATCACCTCTCTGTGGGAGGCCAAAGCAATGGCTTCTGCTCTGACCTTTGCTCCAGACTGGATCACACAATACCAAGAGCGAGTCCCTGCCCTCTATGGTACAAGTGCTTAAGAGTGGCGAGTCTTAACTGACAGGGTTGTTTAAATGACTTGACTCCGCTCTGGATGGGCCAGGGCAGGGCAGCAGTGCGGTGAGATCAGCCTGTGATTAGACTTGACTTGTTGGACCAGGAGAGGCTTCATGGGATATCACTTTACTTCCTACCACATGGGCTGGCCCTCTTCAGCCAGGGAAGTTGCGATTCATGCCAGTCTGACTTTACTGTTTCCCTTTCTGCTTTTTTCCACCTCCTGTTATGTTCTAGTACTGAGAAGAGTTCCATTCAGAATTCTTGGCTGAAGACCATTCCACTTCTGTCCTGGTTGGGCTCTCTCCTTCGGCCAACTTGTTTGATGTGCAAGTCCCCCAGAGCTCTCCTGAGGCAGCTGGTTGGCTCTGTCCTGGTCTGAGATTGGAGCTCCTGAAGCGGGAAGCCAGCTGCTTCCCTTCCTGGCTTTAGGGGCAGGACTTGAAAATAGAGAATCATAATCTCCCTTCCTTCTCCCATTCCCCCTTTTCCCCCCCTCCCCCTTCCTCTCCTCCTTCTTTTTCTCCTCCTCCTCTTCTCCCCACCCCCATGCTCCCAGGCAAACTGGAGTGACCAGCTCTGAACAGGACTCAGCCCAGCTCATTGCTCTGCATGACAGCTGGGATCTGGAGGAAGATTAATGGATGTGTGAGTCTGTTGAGTACTAGCGTGCTCACAGTGCCATCTTGGGCTAGCCTTCTGTGGCAGACTGTTATGGGTGGACTCATGACCCAACCAGGTGCTTGCTAATGTGTTGGCAAATTGAAAAGCGCTTTTAATAAACCCCTGCTCTTTAGGAGAGCTGGGGCTGGTGTGGAGAGCTTGTTCTTGGAACTTGTTGCCATAGATGATCCTTTTCTTCTCTAAGCCAGGTTCGTTCCTTAGGCTGACTTTTTTTTTTTTGCCGGTCATGGGGCTTGAACTCTGGGCCTGGGCGCTGTCCCTCAGCTCTTCAGCTCAAGGCAAACACTCTACCACTTGAGCTACAGCGTCACTTCTGGTTTTCTGGTGATTTATTGGAGATAGGGATTTCATGGTCTTTCCTGCCCAGGCTGGCTTTGAACCCCAATCCTCACATCTCAGCCTCCTGAGTAGCTAGGATTACAGGCGTGAGCCACTGGTGCCTGGTCTAGGCTGACTTCTTTCTGTGTCCTTAGCATGGTAGCATCTTCCACCTCCCAGTGGGAGGCTAGGTGAGTGGTAGCTGCTGCTCTGCAAGAAAGCAGGTTGGGATGGGAAGGGGAGTGCAAGTTGTCTTGGTTCCCGCTGTGGCTCTCTAGGTAAAGGTTCCACTTCAGCCTTCCTCTGACCTCTCTGGCGAGCCAAGGGAATACCCTAATGGATATGTCCTCTCCCTGTCAGGAGTGAATGCCCAAGGCAGAGACCCTGCAGAGGCCTGAGCTTGCTGAGTAGGGAGGGTTGGTTACATCTGTTGGTGACAAATGGTTTTTCAAGAGGAGCTGAGGAGAGAAAGTGTCAGAGGCCAGCTTCAGCTGTGTGTAGCCCTAAGTGCCCGGCTCCAGGCACAGTGCCTTCCCCTCTCCCTAACTGTTTGGGCTTGTGACTATCACTGTCAGGACGACCTTTTGATTAGAGAGGATGAGCCTCTCTTGGTGAGGGGTCTCTAAGCTCTTCACTGCCTGACTTCCCTCTCCTCTGAGGCTGTACCTAAAGGTGATAGCTTTTCCCTCCCGGTTCTGACATTGCTAAAGGCAAGAAATGGTTGTAGAAGTTCTGTATTGGCAGTTTGACTTCTGGTTGGGAGTTTAGATACCTGAGAACTGAATGCTTTCCTTTCTTTTTTTCTTTTTTGCTGGTCCTTGGGCTTGAACTCAGGGCCTGGGTGCTGGCTCTGAGCTTTTTTCTTTTCTTTTTTTTTTTGTCGGTTGTGGGGTCTGAACTCTGGTCCTGGGGGCTGTCTCTCAGCTCTTCAGCTCAAGGCTAACACTCTACCACTTGAGCCACAGTGCCACTTACGGCTTTTTCTGCTTATGTGGTGCTGAGGAATCGAACCCAGGGCCTCATGTGTGCAAGGCAAGCACTCTACCACTGAGCCACCTTCCCAGTCCTGTCTCTGAACTTTTTTGCTCAAGGCTAGTATTCTACC
The DNA here is from genome assembly GCF_019054845.1 of Dipodomys spectabilis. Lineage (NCBI taxonomy): Eukaryota > Metazoa > Chordata > Mammalia > Rodentia > Heteromyidae > Dipodomys > Dipodomys spectabilis. The sequence continues at coordinate 9,413,574 of NW_024870707.1, forward strand.
ACTTGAGCCACAGCTCCATTCTTGACTTTTTTGATAGTTAATTGCAGATAAGTCTCACGGGTTTTCCTGCCCAGGCTGGCTTTGAACCATGTTCCTCAGAGCTCAACCTCTTGAGTAGCTAGGGTTACAGGTGTGAGTCACTGGTGCCTGGCTTTGAATGTTTTCTTTATCCAAATGTACACTTAGAATACCTCCTCTTTGAGCTGGGCTGTTGCTCAGTGATAGGCGCTAACCTAGCATGTACAAGGTTCCATCCCTAGCACCAAAAAAAGGCTGCGGGGGTGGGGGGGATGCATCCTCTTTCTTAAGCATCACATATATATTCTTGGTTTGTCACAAAGACTTTGCTTGAGTATTAATTCGTTTGGGGGCTCTTAGAGGACCTGCCATTGCCCAACCTCCTCATCTTTCCCCCACCCCTAGTAAACCCCAAACATTAACTTTTCATACAAAGAACATTGGGAAAATTAAGCAGTGCCTGAAGGTCACTTGATTGTAAGTGGCATTTGGCATATGTAGCTGGCTTCAAGTTTGGTGAGAGATTTCTGCTTTATATTTGAGCAGAGATTTCTTGGCAGGATGCCTCTATGCTGTGTTCTCAATGCTTGCCCAGTGCAGAAGGTTTGTCCTCTCGTTCCCTGGTTGCTTTAATCTTCTTGCCTATAAACAAGTGCAGCAGAATGTGTAGGCCCAGCTCACATGACCTTGGTTATCTGGTTATCTCTTCATGGGTATGCAGCATCAGTGTTAGATGCCACAGTGTCTTGACGTGGTAGAGCTGTACGTAAAGCCTAGGTCTATCAAAGAGAACACACAGGAGCATGGAGCATGTGTGATTCCTTAGTGAGGAACAGGTGGAAAAAGTCATTGCCCATGAAGCAGAGCTTCAGCAGCGAGAAGATTGCAGTTCCATTCTTTCTTGCCTTTATTTATTATTATTATTAATTTTTTTTTTTTTTTTTTTTTTTTTTTTGGTCAGTCATGGGGCTTGAACTCTGGGCCTGGGTGCTATCCCTACGCTCTTCAGCTCAAGGCGAGTGCTCTACCGCTTGAGCCACAGTGCCACTTCCGGTTTTCTAGTGGTTTTTTTAATTGGAGCTAAGAGTCTCACAGAGTTTCCTGCCTGGGCTGGCTTTGATCCTCAGATCTCAGCCTCCTGAGTAGGATTGCAGGCGTGAGCCACTGGCACTGGCTTTCTTGCTTTTATTATAACCCTGTATTCCTAGTTCTGGGGTCTCACATCTTCTCCTGTCTTCAGATCCTGTGTTTAAGGGCCCAGGACATGTAGCTGTTTCAAGAAACTCCCCCTGAGTCAGACACCTGCTAGTTTCTGGAATATAAAGCCCAACATACCAAATCCCATCTTCCCAGTGAACATGTTAGGTTGTGTGAATGACAGCTGCTGATGATATCCTAACTGCCGCAGAAGGCCACTGAGTCCCCAGGAAGGGACACTGAGGAGCTGGAAGTGTGGCTGAGCATTACCCACACCATCCCCCCTCACTCTCCCTACAGGTCCCCCTCCTTACTTAGCATGAGCTTAAGTATAGGAGAGTGTATTTGTTCTGACCTTACCTCATATGTACATACATGTACTAGCACACATATGCCTGAAAGATTAGTCACATATCCCACAGTGACTACTCGTGTGCAAACTTCCAGGGACATATATTTAGAAAGTCCCTAGCAAGATTGCTAACACTTTGTGCCTGGGGAGCGGTGATATACTCTGGGTTTTCCTGGGGTGGGGTGTGTTTAAAGTGCTTTCTATCAGGGTAGACTGGGTGGTCTTTTATGGAAGGAATTAAAATGAGTGAGCCTAAGCAGGTCTGTAAGAAGCCCAAGTCCACATCTGAGCTGTGCAAGATGACCAGAACTTAGTATTTGACTATAGCGCTTTCATGAGCCAGTTTGGAAAGATCTATCTTCTTTGGAAGGTATGGAGCATTTATGGGAAACATTGTGCCTAAAGATGTTCAGGCAGACTGTGAGGGAAAGCCCACAGTACCTGGTATGTCACAGGCATTTGGTATGTGTGAGTCATTGCTTCAAGTGCTTTGGATGCTGTTGGATATTTGGTATTTCTGTTTCAAGATCTGTGTTTATACCTCCCTCTATTCTTGATGGTTAGCACGGACTGGGGAGACTGATGGTGAGGTACAGTGGTCTCTTGCTGCCCTGCTCAACTCTGACTAGAGGTGGCCTTGAAGGGCATTTTCCTCAGAACCCTATTTAAACCACTGTGCTTACTGCCAATTAGAGATACCCTTTAGGATTTCTTCTATGTGTGAGTGGGGGGGGGGGTATCCCAGCATTCTTCATAGCCCACCTTCTCAAGCTAGACTTGGCTGCCTATCTCCTTCAGTCAGCATTCTCTTGCTCATAGTCTTGTAATAGTGCATCTATCAGGATCTCCAAATCGCCCCTTCCTCCTCAATGCCACCTGTTAAATTGATAATTGTAGTTGTCTGATAGTTCCCTAGGACCTTCACCAACATATAATTGGTATCAAAGAGCATGGCCCTCAGACCCTATCTATCACAAAGGGCTGCAGCCCTGACCAGGGCTGAGCTAACCCTTCTCTGGATCATTCTTTTCTCTTCAAAGCTGGTAAGTAAGCCGGGCACCATTGGCTCATGCCTGTAATCCTATCTACTCAGGAGGTTGAGAGCTGAGGAACACGGTTCAGAGCCAACCTAGGCAGGAAAGTCTATGAGACTCTTATCTCCAATAAACCACCAGAAAAAACTGGAAGTGGCGCTGTGGTTCAAGTGGTAGAGCGCTAGCCTTGAGCTGAAGAGCTCAGAAAGAAACTCAGGGACAGTGCCTAGACCCTGAGTTCAAGCCCCAGGACTGGCCAAAAAAAAAAGTCACTTATAGCCAGGCATCAGTGGCTCATACCTGTAATCCTAGCTGCTTAGAAGGCTAAGATCTGAAGATCACTGTTCAAAGTCTACTGATGACTCAGGCAGGAAAGTCTGTGAGACTCTTCTCTCCAGTTAACCACCAAAAGCTGGAAATGGAGCTGTGGATTAAATGTTGAGTAAAAAAGCCTTGAGTGAAAAAGCTAAGATAGAACATGAGGCTCCGTCAAGCTCCTGTACTGGCACCAAAAGAAAAAAGCAATCACTTACAATAGAAATCATCTGTTTCAAAACTCATTCTAGGCTGAGAGTACAAACAGCTAGGGGCCCCTAGAGCACAACAGTCATCGCTCCAGTAATTAAACAACAGTGTTTGGTTGGAAGGGCACCCAAGGCCTAGTGCATGCTGAGAAGCTTGGACTTTCCAGTCTTCACCTACCTGCTGACAAATGAACCCTACACTTCTCAGGCAGGTGAGCCAGGGACCCTTCTGTGGCCACGGCTGCTTGGTAACAGGGTCTAGAGTCCCTGCCTGCAGCCTAGGGTTGAATTGTGAAGGTAGCAGCAAGCCTAGAAAGTGGATGGGAGCCAAATCTCTGCTTTAGTGGCACACACTGTAAGCAGCTTCAAAGACAATGGCACCAGCTATGTCAGGACAATGTCAAAGGGTCCTTTTTTCTTCTCTGTAGCCACAAATCTTCCTCCCTGGGCTTTCTTGCCCTCTCTTGGAAGGCAATAGTCATTCAAGATTCCTTTTCTCCAACTTCATCTCCATCTGGGTTGGATGTCTTCAGACCCTCTTTCCACCACAAGCTCTAGTGACCCTAAGTGCTTTTAAAGCCCTCCTGTGCGACTTCTTACTATAGACTAACCCAGACTGGCACCACAAGATCCGTGGCACTAGTGGATCACAAGGTTCCAAGTTGGAACTTGGAATTCATTTTCTTATACTAGACTGTGATTCCACTTTAGTTCAATTCATATTTTACTTTACATCCATTGGACTCCCTCATGGGCTAGCCTGAGAATACAATCTCTATTGATAGCCTGTTTCTGTGGGAGATTAATTCTTCTTAAAAGGGAACTCTTTGGTGGTGCTGGGAATGGGCCCAGGGCCTGGCTTATGGTAGGCAAGTATAATACTACTGAGCTACCTGCCACCTCCTAAAAGAAGGGGTGTTGTAGCAGATTGACATGGGCTTATGGAAGTGGTCTCTACTTGGTCATCCTGGCACTCTCTATTGTACTAGCTGTTGTAGATGCCAGACAACAAAAATGAAAAACACCCTCTTCCACCCAGGGCTGTTACAGGAGTGCTGCGCTCGCTGTCACATGATTTTCTTGTTCCCTGTGGGTAAGCAACTGCTTCAGAGGGGCAGACAGCACCTCTGCTCACGAGTGGGAGCAGCCCAGGGGACTTTGCTTCTGGAGAACAGCCAGTGGAATTTTAAAATCAGTTAAATGGAGCAGCTGCATTGCCGAATGCCTGGCCTAACAGGGACTGTTAAAAAGGCCAGGGTAGCCGGGTGCAGTGGCTCACGCCTGTAATCCTAGCTACTCAGGAGGCTGAGATCTAAGGATCACCGTTCAAAGCCAGCCCAGGCAGGAAAGTCTGTGAGACTCTTATCTCCAGTAAACCATCAGAAAACCGCAAGTGGTGCTGTGGTTCAAGCGGTAGAGCGCTCGCCTTGAGCTGAAGAGCTGAGGGGACAGTGCCCAGGCTCAGAGTTGAAGCCCTACAACGGACCAAAAAAAAAAAAAAAAAACAGGCCAGGGTGTCACTGATGGCCTTGGGTGGTTTCTGTTACTTTTTCTCCTGCTCATGCTCTGACCTCTGGCCATGGTGACTTCTAGGACAGCAAAGTTAGTCCCAGTGTTTTTTCTGACATTTCTTCTTTCCTGGTTTGTCTTCCTCTTTGAACCTGGAGGAGAAGGGGCAGATGCACTGGAGAGAGGCATGGGTCTTGTTCATCACCTTTAGCTTCCTGCTCACTTGCTGCTTATCTAGCCACAGAGTTACTGACTACTGTAAGAGTGCTATTAGGGGCAGGTCAGGAACAAAGGGTTAAGTTTGCACCAGGTAGAAAGACTGTTGCATAAATTCCAAGTGTGTGAGTGTGTGTGTGTGTGTGTGTGTGTGTGTGTGTGTGTGTGTTTTAAAGATTTCATGCTTCTTTGTTACTTTGTGTTGGCAAAAGCCCCAGGAGAAGACAGGAGATTCTGGGAGGAGATGGTTGTGCTGAGTGAGTCACTGAGCTCCCCACTGCTGCTGTTTTTAGTTCGTTTGCTTGGCTGTAACTGGAGACATTTTGGGGAGGGGGCAGGGTAGACATGTTGCTCACTGCAGAAAGACAGGAGGCAGGTAGGTATGAATGCATTTTTTGAGTACCCTAGGGTTAACAGGGACTAAAATCAGCACATTGGTTCAAGGAGGAAATACTACATAGAGGTCTGAGTGCGGCAGATGGTAAATAAATGTTTCCTGTGATCCTTATACAAGCCATTGCCACTTCCCCAATCAGTAGCTTCTGGAATGGCTAGCTTGTGTTTCATTGCATTCACTCAGCAACACATGATGGGTTTTGTTTTGTTTGGTTGGTTTTTGCTTATTTTAGTTTTTTTTGGGGGGGGGTGGATTTTTTTTTTTGTACCAGCAGTGGAGCTTGAACTTAGGGCCTGGGCGTTGTCTCTTAGCTTTTTAGTTCAAAACTAGCACTCTATTACTTGAGCCACGGGTCTACTTCTGACTCTTTGTCCTTTAATTAGAAATAAGCATCTTACGGACTTAGGCACTAGTGGTTCCTACCTATAATCCTCACCACTCAGGAGGTTAAGATCTGAGGGTCGCAGTTCAAAGCCAGATTGGGCAGGAAAGTCCAGAAGTGGAGCTGTGGCACAAGTAGTAGAGTGCTAGCCTTGAGGACAAAAGCTCAAGGATAGGGGCTGGGAAGGTGGCTCAGTGGTAGAGCGCTTGCCTTGCATGCGTGAGGCCCTGGGTTCGATTCCTCAGCACCACATAAGCAAAAGGAAAAAAGCCAGAAGTGGCGCTGTGGCTCAAGTGGTAGAGCACTAGCCTTGAGCTGAAGAGCTGAGGGACAGTGCCCAGGCCCAGAGTTCAAGCCCCCAAAAAAAAAAAAAAAAGCTCAAGGATAGTGCCAAAGCCCTGAGTTCAAGCCCCAGGATTGGCACACACACAAAAAAAGTTTCATGGACTTTTCTGCCTGAGCTGTCATCTAACTGTGATCCTCAGATCTCAGCCACTTAAGTAGCTAGGATTACAAGCTTGAGCTACCAGAACCCACCTGGCCACATGACAGGTTTTTTGTTTTGTTTTGTTTTGATTTGTTGTTAGTATATGCTGGTCCTGAGGTCTGAACTCTGGGCCTGAGAGCTGTCCCTCAGCTCTTCTACCACTTGAGCCTCAGCCCCACTTCCGGCTTTTTCTACTTATGTGGTGCTGAGGAATTGAACCCAGGGCTTCATGCATGCAAGGCAAGCATTCTACCACTGAGCCACCTTCCCAGCCCCTGTCCTTGAGCTTTTGTACTTAAGGTTAGTGTTGTACCACTTTGAACCATAGTGCTATTTCCAGCTTTTTGGTAGTTAATTGAACATAACAGTCTCACATACTTTCCTACCCAGGCTGGCTTTGAACTATGATCCTCGGTTTTAGCCTCCTGAGTAGCTGGATTGCAGGTGTAAACTATCAATGCCCAGTTTACTACATGACAGTTCTGTTGGCAGAGAATGAAAGGTATTGAAGATAGTGAGTGGGGACTGTCTTAGGAGAAGGCCTAGTGGTAGTCATAGGTAAGAGGGCTCCCCTTTGTGAGGAAGTAGGGGAAGGTGACTTGGATGTTGTCTGATGAGTTGTACCTTGACATGATTACATGATTTGTCAATGTAGGTCCCAAAGATGGTCATGAAGACACCCTAACACTTTTTTTTTTTTTGGTCAGTTGCAGGGCTTAAACTCAGGGCTCAGGCGCGTCCCTGAGCTTTTCCGCTCAAGGCTAGGCTCTACCACTTTGAGCTACAGAGCCGCTTTCTGGTTTTCTGATGCTGGTGGTTAATTGGAGATAAAAGTCTCATGGCCTTTCCTGCCCAGGCTGGCTTCAAACCTCAATCTCAGATCTCAGCCTCCTGAGAGGCTAGGATTACAGGTGTGAGCCACCAGTGCCCAGGCCCTAACACATGTTTTCATTTATGAATGTTTATTTGTTCATGACTTTACCAGATGCTGTTCTGGGCATTGTTTTGGCCAAGAATAAAACAGATCGTTGTCCTCCTTTTGACAGATACTATTGATTTACCTGCTTGAAGGGCAACAAGTACCTTGAAAGAGGACAAATGGGTGTCTCAACAAGAAGCTTTGGTGGTCTTCCCTCTGTTCTTCTCTAATCCCTTGGAGGTCAGGGGAGGTCAACTTTAAGGATCAAAAAGCTGTACCTGTTGTATTCTGCAAGCATTTTAACATAAACTAGTTGGGTGTGGGCACCCACCATTGGGTACTAAGGACACTTAGATCTCTAGAAGATGAAGAAGTTAAAGTATAGGGACACAGAAGAAATGAACAATAAGAGTGGGTTGTGAGAGTTCTGAGAAGAGAGTAGCTGCTCCTAGCTAAGAACATGCCCAGATTTGAGAGGAATAGAGACATGAGCACTCACTTCCCGGGATCACTGAAGAGAAAGCGTTGTGTGAGAGATGACCTGCAGTGTGTGTGCCTCTGCATGTCTCCTCCCCATTCTTTGTGGAAGCCAGCCTAGTGGAGTCAGGATCCCAACCCCAGGTCCAGCCACCATGCCACATCCAGCTTCCCAGTACATAACAGTGAGGCCGAGTCCAGAGAACATGCCCAAAACAAACTAGTAAGCAAAGAGAATGAGGTTAGATTGGGAGGAGGGCTCATTGGTATCCATCCCCTCCCCACAGTCAATCCTGTGAAGTGAGCCAAACCTTTATGCTGCAGGCTGCTTTCTGCCTCCCCCCACCACCCCCATCCCCAGAGCCTGGGCTGCTGGCAGGCTGGCTCTCCTGTGATATGGAGGAACTCACTGGTCTCCATGGTTACAGTAACCCACTGGTACGGGAGGAGCCAAATGAAGCGCAAGGCTGGCAATGTGAGCTTCCCCCAGCCCGTGGCACCATGTGGTACGGTATGTGGTATATCAGCTGTTAGTTGGGCCCTATCTAGAAAGAAAGAGTTAAGTTATTAATGAGAAGAGCGCAGGCAGGACCTGGCAGGACCACCTTCATCCTCCTTTGGGCTACATATCCAGCAGTAGCAGTTGCGCAGATGTCCTCCCACCCCCAGCCCCATGGCAAAGTGGCTTCATGTTAGGGAAAGGGTTCTCTGACTGACAGCCTAGTCATGGCAGGAATTGCCTTGTTCTCAAAGGAATACCACAGCTTAGGTACACTGGCACTTAGAGTTAAATTCCTGAAGATTACAACTCTCCTTCGAGTCCAGAGAAGCCTGTGAGTGGGAAACAAGTGGAGAGATTATAGAAATCATCATCAAGACAGCACTGAGCATCAAGCGCTGTGACAGAGCATGCATGGATGCTTGCTCCCCTTTAATTTTCACTCTGACCTGTGAAATGGCTACTACAGCTGGTGTTCTCATGTTCTATATCGGAGGAGTCATGTAATGTTGCTCAGGTTCAACTAAGTAGCAGAGGTGTGCTTGCTCTAAGGCTCCAGAGCTCTGCCCGCTATCCTAGCCATCTTCTCTGCAGTTCCGCTTCTGAACCAGATCTCACTGAACTTTGCACCTGGCCCTGGTTATAGTCAGATGCTCCACAAAGCACCTCCCTCTTCCCTATTCGCTGGAGCAACAGCTAGAAATCAGGACCAGGGATTCTCAGCACTTGCAGTGACTCTGAAGACTGGAGGCTGATGAGTGCTATTGCTTTGTGGCTTCCAGACATGAAGACAGTAAACTATTCCTATCTCTCAGTCTTTGCTTTCTACTTTCCCAGATAGGCTCTGGCTCCTGTGGCTTTAAGGGCCTGCAGGTTCCCTTCACCTGCAGGGTGCTGCATTGCTGCAATGCTGGGCTGCATTGCTGGTCTCCTTGCCCTTAGGTCTCCTTTATGCAGCTTTGAGCGTAAAGGAGAGCAAACCACCTTGTTTATTTAAGTTGCAGGTTGTGCTGCTATCTTTCATCTGGGAGGCACTTCACTCTGGCTAGAAAACAGGGGACAGCCCTTTGTGCTTCTTCTACAGTGGAATATTAGGGGACTCTTGATATTCTCCATGTGAAACCATCCCGGTTAATTTTGGAGGCCTCCTGCTGGTAAGCGCAGAGCAGTTTTCAAGTTCTCTCGTACCCAGAATGCTCCAGGTTTATTGACCTGTGGCAGTTGAGAATGACGGTTGCTGAGGATCAAAAGATGTGAGGAAGGCTAGCAGATGAGGTGAGGGAGAGGAGGAGGAGGAAAGGTTGAAGGACTGGCTTCAGCCCTATGACTGTACCTGAGTCCTCCCTGGCCTCCTCTCTTCATATGAGGTCAGTGTTTGCTACTTCCTCACTTTACAATATTCCATACTGACCCCACACACATTGGATTGAGGAAAGAATCCTGTCACCCTGGAAACTGGAAACAGCTATGTAATCCTCAATCCTGTTCTGGCTTCTGAGTCTGCTAGTGAGTGAAGAGGCAGGTGGTCCCAGGGGGCCTGAGTCTAGTATCCAGATAAACCGTGACTTTTTCTACCATGAAGGGTAAAAAGTGTGACACCCCTCTGGCAATACTCACCTCTGGCCTCAGTGGAACAACTGCATTGTTCCTGTAAGCAGGTGACTTTCCTGAGCTTCCTCCTGCTATCTGTATAGTAGAAGACTATGGAAAATAGCTAATTCACATCAAGAAAGGTTGAGGAATGCAGGGTGTGGTGTATCGTACCTATATTCCCAGCAGTGCTGGAGGCATAGTTAGTATCTGAGGTGGGGTGGGGGGGAAATGGGAGGGGGCAGGACATGAGACCCAATCCAAACTAAATGCAAAAGACCCAATCCATAACTAAAATGCAAAAGGGGCATAGGGCAGTTTCTGTACTAGTGCTTGCCTAGCAAACAGGAAGTTCTAAGTTCAAATTGAAGCTCCCACCACCCTCAATAAAAATAAGGTGTTGGGATGGGAAGCTGGCTCAGTGGTAGAGTGCTTGCCTAGCATGCATGAGGCTCTGGGTTCGATTCCTCAGCACCACATAAGCAGAAAAGAGCCAGAAGTGGTGCTGTGGCTCAAGTGCTAGAGAGCTAGCCTTGAGCTGAAGAGTTGAGGGACAGCACCTAGGCCCAGAGTTCAAGCCCCACAACTGACAAAGAAAAAGAAAAGTCTGGGAACAGGACAAATGGGTCACTGGCTTGAAGTTGACTTCAAACACTCATCACATGCCAGGACTTCAGTGCTTTGCAGGAGGGTGGGGTGAGGAAACTCTGGGCTCCCAGAGAAGCAGTATTATTTGAGGACAAGGTAGTGGGACCCTGAGGACAGACATTTAGGAGGAGGACTGGTAAGGGCTTAAAAAGTATGTTTGGGTTGTTACCAGGCATAAGCTTTCAGGCATAAGCTAGGATTAAACATCTCATTCTCTTTAACAGTCATAAAAGCTCTTGTGCCTATAGACCTCCAAAGGACTTCACAGGCTCCCCAAGTCCCCTGAAGTTATATCTAAAAAGCTGGTGCCTTAGCAGTAGACGTTTTTCTAAGGTTAAATGCTGTTTTTGTTAAGACCACTATGGACTTACTTGCACCCTCCCTGCTTTGGTCTCAAAGACGGTTTGCTGGCCTACTGCAGGGTCCACAGTAGGTCCTCTGAGCCATGTTTAAGGCCTTGTTAGAAGGATCTTCCCCTACCCTAGTCCTACCTGCCCCGGGTGAGATAAGGGCTTTATGATAGCCTGAGCTGGACTGAGTTTCCTCCTCACCCTCTCCAGCTGTTACCCAGCCGAGTACCTCAGGTGGGTGGGGCAGCCCACTTCCGGGGAGGGAAGGGGGGAAGGGAGGAGAGAAAAGGAAGTTGATCTAAACCCGCCTCTTTCTCTCTCTTCCTGCTCCCTCCTCTTCTACCCCTTTCTTCCCCTTACTTCGGGTGTACTGCTCTACAGTTTCATGCTTCTGTGACCACCAGGCTTCCTGTCCCTCGGGAAGTCTTGGTTGTCCCCCCCATTGCTCTCCTTGCCATCCACTGCCCCCCCCCCCCCCCTTGCTAGCGGTGGTTTCGGTTGCGACACAGTCCAGGTTCCCAGGCAGGAACCTCTCGGCCTGGCTGCTTTGCACCTTTTCACTGAGGAGGTGGTAGAAGGTGTCGCCTGCACCGGCTGAGTAAGGGTGGCTGGCTGAGCCGGCAGCCCCCGCCCTGGGCCTGGCCCTTCTCGGCCTCTGTACTTTGCCCTTGCTGCCTGACAGGTTCTGCTGAATGGAAGTCGCTGGTAGTCCTTGTCCCTTTCTCCAGCCGGGTATGTTTTCCTCTGGGACTGCCCTTTTCTTCTTTCCCTCCTCAAACACCAGATCTTTCAAGAATTGCTGAGCGCCCCAGGTACTAGTATGGGGTAGTGAAATTCACAGGAAGGGCAGTCCAGGGTCCAGGAGGCTTCAGCTAGGAAAAGAAAGCCGGAACCTAGAGCCCAGACTCTTGGCTCAACTCTGATCTTCTGGGACAGGCGGAGGCCAAAGAGGCTGGCGGCAAACAAGCCCGGAGGGCTCTTAGGTGCTATGGGTGAGGACCCAGCTGGGTAAGTGCCCAAGGAATACTCTCTCTCCTTTACACTGCTGGCCTGGGATTACTCTGTCTGCCTGTCATCTGTCCCAGCCATGAGGAAACCTCAGGCTTCTGGAAGCCAGTCTGAATGCAGATCCCTAGAGCCCCCCTTCTGGAGGGGAGAACAGTTGTTAGAGCCTCCAGCATTCAGGGCTGGGAACCCTGTCTGTCTGAGTCAGCGCCAGGCCTCTCAGGGTGGAGGCTGTCTTCCGGGTGAGCTTGGCACTATGCCTAGGCCGGGTTCTGAGATCCCCAGGCTGAAGGGCTCAGGTGGACCCAGTAGATCCACACCTCCCTCTTTTCCCTTCCACACCCTGCCTTCTCTCCTGTCCTTTGCTTGTCTCTGAGCCTGCTTAGGAACCTCTGTGGCCTGCCATTTGGTTCAAATATGGCCTAACAGCAGTATCCTTATTTTTCTTGAAAGCTGCTTTCACTGAGGGGACCTTGGGAGTCTGCCTGGAGTATGCTGTTGTACGCCTTCCTGTGAGCAGGAAGGCTGGAGGCGAAGAGAGGGCAGTGCCTTAGCCAGATCCTGTTTCTTTGGTCCAGAACAGTGGCCAGGCCTCTGAGCCTACCAGCCTATTGGTTGAGTCTGGGGCCAACATGAATGGATGTGGTGTGCACCATAGAAGAGAAACACTGTCCCTGTAACAGCCACCCTGTAGTCTTACCTCTTCATCCTTCAGAGCAGCAAAGGGGACCTTAAGAGTGGCCTCCCCTGGGACCTTGGCTAAGAGGCATTGTCTGTGGGAGTCTCTCCCTTTCTGTACTTCCTTCTTTGTCTGTTCTTCCCAGTGGACTTCCAAACCCTGCCCTACATCCATCCTGTGGAAAACATGAGACCTGGGAGTAAGAGAAAGACTGTATTTTGAGTCTGAGGAGTTGGATAGCACAGTCCTGAAAAGGGAGTTGGTGGCTCTGGAACAGGTAATCCAAGAGCAGAAGCCAGGGCTCGCTGCTTTCCAGGGCCCTGAACAAACAACACTTCCTCTCTCTCTGCTGGGCACTCAGGTTGGGACCAGCCCTCACAGCCACCCTGGCTGAGTCCCCTTCACCCTTGCAAAGATTGTAGAGGCTGAGGCCTGGCAGGAGCCAGTAGGAGGCTTAGCCTGAACCCTTGTCCCTGCAGTTGGCTCAGCTAAGATGCAGTAGCTTGTCGACTACCGGACTTTCTAGTTTAATGGACTGTAGCATTTAAAGACGTAATTATTGCCCATCTCTCTCTGTGCTGATACTAGGTGTTGAACTCTGGGACTGTGTGCTGTTCCTGAGCTTTTTTTGCTCAGGGCTAGCATTTTAGTGCTAGCCACTTGAGCCATAGCTCCACTTTAGGCTTTTCCGTGGTTAATTGGAGATAAGAGTCTCACAGGCCAGGCAATGATGGCTCAGGACTGTAATCCTACCTACTTAGGGTAGGATTACAGGGGGCTGAGATCTGAGGATTGTATTTGAAGCCAGCCTGGGCAGAAAAGACCATGAGACTGTTATCTCCAGTTAACCAGAACAGTGGCCAAGATACTCGAGTCCGTCTCAAGTGGTAGAGTGCTAGCCTTGAGCAAAAGATCACAGGGACAGCACCCAGGTCCTGAGTTCAAGCCCCATGAGTGACCAAAAACAAAATAAAATAGAAGTCTCACAAACTTTCCTGCCAGGGCTGACTTCTAGCCTTGATTCTCAGATTCAGCTAGGATTACAGGCATGAACCATTGGTATCTGGCTTGATTACTCTTTATTGAATGTTGGATAAAGCATTTTCTTTGTATTCTCTCCTATACCTATGAGAAGCAGTCACTTTACATATGAGGAACCTAAAGCTAGTAGTTGGGAGCCAAGTCATAAATCTCTTTCTGTGAACCAGGAACCTTCTTGAACACTCCACACAAGTCATCTATAGGGTGGTTATTCCCCCTACCCCACTTCCATCTGAAGAAGATATTGATAATAATAGCATTAATATGAGCTAAGTAGCAGGATTTGAGCTCTGGCAGTTTGTCTCTGGTGTCTGCACGTCTAATCCTAATAAGGAAGAGGGTGATTGTTAAGTCCCACTTAGGGCTGCTTGATGCTCCTTTTTTTTTCTTCTTAGATTTTTTATCTTGGATTTCCCTGATTTTTCTCCAAGATGGCTTTTGTGGCATTAGGGGGACAGGTTCAGTCTTCTAATTCTTTTTTTTCTTTTAATTGTAAAGATACTGAACAGAGGGGTTACAATAACATGAGCAAGGTAATGAGTCCATTTCCTATCGAACATTGTTACCCCCTTCTTTGTTTTTTCCCTACCATCCCTTTCCCCTCACCTTCCCAACTCCGTGATGCTGTTTGATGCTCCTTGAAGTCCAGCATGCAGCCACTGGCAGGAAATAGCATCCTGCTGTATCTCATTGGATCAGCCCCTGGATGGCCAGACGCAGCAAGAGGGATGGGCTATGGCACTCTCAGATTGAGCTTCAGAGAGGCAAAGGGCCCAAACTCCCAGGTAGATGCTAAATCCCTGTTCCAGGTTTTCAGGACTTGGACTTTGCCAAGCTCCAGCCACCTTTGGATTGTACCCTCAGAAAAGGACTCTGTCAAGAATATTAGCAGACTCATCAGCTACCAAAGAAAGGGATTACTCAGTGGTAGAGTGCCTGTCTAGCAAGCTCAGCTCCTTGAGTTCAAACCCCCAGTACCACCAAAAGAAAAGAAAGGAAGAAGGGATTGCTATGAAAACTTCCCTGGCTGTCTTTCATGAGAGTCAGAGCAGAGGGAAGGATTCTCTTGTCCAAGGCTCCTGGGAGAGTGTCAGCTTGTCAGGAAGGAGGATGGTGCTAAGAAGAGGTAGAGGCCAGGCCTTCAGGACCTGTGGATAGGCTTAGAGAGCCTTCAGGAAGCCAGTCCACCTGAAACGCCAAGAGTTGTGAGCCCTTGAGTTCCCTCGAGAAGAGCAGGTATTTGAAAATCTAAGTGTCTAACAAACACTGGGTGAGGACTGGCCAGGGTTAGGTGAGCTGCAGGATGTGTGGAGAAAAAGGGCCAGAGAACTCTGCAGCTGATGTGAACAGAGAGTCGGGTTGGGGAAGCAGGGGGAGGCGGGGGGGGGGGGGGGGAAGAGGTTGGGGATGAGGGACAGTGGGAACTTATAGTGGAGAAACTAATCTGGCATCTATAGGGTCTTTTGCCTCCAAGGGACTTTTGGAAAACTATAGTAACTATGCAGAAGCCCTCCGTGGACACATCAGGGAAGAGAAAATCAGAATCAGCCTACTTGTTTCTGTTTAAGGAGCATATGTGGAACCCACAGACGCTCGCCAAGGGACCCTGGACAGTTCCTTGGGTTGTAGCAAGTCATGCTTTTTTGTCTGTGGTTTTGAGGTCTTCCCTTGGAGTCAGGAGGGGCCTTGAAAGGAAGAATCCTGACTCACATGCCTCTGGTTGCCCTGCTGTTCAAACTGTCTCCCTCAAAGTTTCCAGGGCAGCTTTAGATGATTCTGGGATGGGGCGTTGGCACCAGCTTAGTCTTAGTGTGCTGCAGCAGTGGGTTTGAAATGGCAGTTAGACAACTCCATCTTTGAAGTTCTGCTGACTTTTATTAGAGTTGTGTATCTTTCACCCTATTGATTCAGAAAATTTTCATTACTCTGAGAAGAAGCCACATTTGTTGAGTTGAAATTTCTTTGTACAGATCCTTTTTTTTTTTTTTTTGCCAGTCCTGGGACTTAAACGCAGGGCTTAGGTTCTGTCCCTGAGCCTCCCTCAGCTTAAGGCTACCACTTGAGCCACAGTGATACTTTCAGCTTTTCTGAGTTTCACAGACTTTCCTGCCTGGGCTAGCTTCAAACTGTGATCCTCAGATCTCAGCCTCCTGAGTAGCTAGGATTATAGGCGTGAGCCACCAGCACTCAGCTACTTAAAGATTCTCCTACAAGGGCTGGAAAGGTGGCTCAGTGGTAGAGTGCTTGCCTTGCATGCATGAGGCCCTGGGTTCACTTCCTCATCACCACATAAGCAGAAAAAAAAAAAGCCAGAAGTGACGCTGTGGCTCAAGAGGTAGAGCGCTAGCCTTGAGCTAAAGAGCTGAGGGACAGGCCGGGCGCTGGTGGCTCACGCCTGTAATCCTAGCTACTCAGGAGGCTGAGATCTGAGGATCGCGGTTCAAAGCCAGCCCGGGCAGGAGAGACCGTGAGACTCCTATCTCCAATAAACCACCAGAAAACCAGAAGTAGCACTGTAGCTCAAGTGGTAGAGTGCTCGCCTTGAGCTGAAGAGCTGAGGGACAGCACCCAGGCCCAGAGTTCAAGCCCCACGACCGACCAAAAAAAAAAAAAAAAAAAAAAAGAGCTGAGGGACAGCACCCAGGCCCAGAGTTCAGGCCCCACGACTGGACCCAAAAAATAAAAAAAGATTCTCCTACAAGTCCCCCTCCTCAGCCTGAGATAGTCACTAACCTATATTCTGTCTACAGATATGTCTTTCTAGACATTTAAACAAGTGCATCATACAACACATGCTCCTTTGTGACCAACTCTATTCACTTCATGTCTTCAGAATTGTCCCATGTTGTAGCATGTGTCAGTTCTCCACCCCCCAACCCCATCCCCTGCCCCTTCGGTCATGGGGCTTGGGCCTGGGTACTGTCCATGAGCTCTGAAGCGCAAAGCAAGTGTTGTACCACTTGAGTCACAGCACCGCTTCCGGGTTTCTGGTGGTTCATTGGAGATAAGAGTCTCACAGATTTTCCTGTCCAGGTTGGCTTTGAAATGTGATCCTCAGATCTCAGTCTCCTGAATAGCTAGGATTACAGGTGTGAGCCACCAGCGCCCAGCTGCATGTGTCAGGTCTTGAACCCAGGACCTCATGAACATTAGGCTAGCACTATACCTAACTATAAATTGACCTTGAACTTGAGACTCTGCTGTCTCTACCTCCTAAATAGGCTTATAGACATGTGCCACCATACCTGGCTTTATTTCTCTCTATAGCCAACTAATATTCTATTATATGGGTGTGCCTCCTTGTTAGTTGGTGGACATTTATTTTTTTTTTTTTTTTTGGCTATTATGGATTATGCTGCCATGAACATTAGTGGACACAATTTTGTAAAGACATGGGTCCTCATTCCTCTTGGGAATAGATCTAGGAATGGAATTGCTGGGTCACATGGTCCCTATGTTTAGCACTTTGAGGAACGTGCAAGTCTTCTAGCCATGTTTTCATCTGAACAAGTGCTTTTTGAATTCTGTTAATATGCCTGTTCAGAGCCAATTGTAACTCCTGGGTCCTCCCAGCCTTGTGTGTGTAAGGAGAGCAGAGCAGGATAGACTGCTACCTCACCTCAGACCCAGTCATTTAGTTCTTTGTTGTACAAGGATTCTTTGAACATTGACCATAGTTCAGTCTCTAGATGCAGAAATGAGTAAGTAAATAAAGGACACATACTGGCCTCCATGGGCTTTCGCTCTCACTGGGAGTCACAGCAGATTCTTAGTGGTAAATAGTACAGATGAATGCAGTGGATTGTGTGGCAGTGAGGTTCTGACTGTGCTGCTCCTGCAACCCTCGCAATGTAAACACGAAGATGTAGGAGATTGGATCTCCCAGCAGAGGCAGAGGAGCCCTGTGCCCCAGGGATGGACTGGCTCTGGTCCTGAGCTCTGTGCCCCTGAGTTCTTGACACTGGATTTGATCTGTGCTCCATTGCAGTAAAGACGGCCGTGTCCTCCCTGTTCCTTTTTGTTCTACCTACTGTACACTTGCTTGCATGCTTACCAGCTTCATGGAGACGGCCTTTACATCTCTACCCTCTTAACAGTATTTGCAGAGAGCTGAGGGCAGGGGCTGAGGGGACTGGAAGGAAGGGCAGCATGTAAGGGTCTCTGTTTCCATCCTGCAGCCCACCTTGGGACACCTTGATTCCAAGCCCAGCAGTAAGTCCAACATGCTGCGGGGCCGCAACTCAGCCACTTCTGCTGACGAGCAGCCCCATATTGGCAACTACCGGCTCCTTAAGACCATTGGCAAGGGTAACTTTGCCAAGGTGAAGTTGGCCCGGCACATCCTGACTGGGAAAGAGGTGAGCACTGGGGTTGGGATGGCAGCAGCTCCCATCCTCTGGGCACTCCAGCAGATAGTGGTGGCACTCTGCAGCCAGCCTCTTCCATGTGAGCAGAACGCAGAGCAGACAGGGATGCTGAGAGCCACGAGGTGAAAAGCATGAAATGGAGTCAGATCCTCAATTTAGCTCGGTCATAGATTGTGATCTTGGGATTTCTGTCTTATGTTCAGGTAGCTGTGAAGATTATTGACAAGACTCAACTGAACTCCTCCAGCCTTCAGAAAGTAAGTGTCCTGTACTCTTGTCCCTTCCCAATCCTCCCCCAGCTCAGTAATATACTGACTCTAAACCTGACCCTAAAACCTCTGGCCAGTGCATGGTTCTACTACTCCCACTCTGTGCTCTGCTCCCTCCAGGGCTTTAGTTGGGGGTCCCCTGTGATGCCTCCACCTGGGTGGGCCTCCTGGCCATAGGCACCACTCTTCTGAAGTTCCTGCCCCCTTCCCAGCCACTTGGCCTACCTGTCTGACCTACTTCCTGTATCTTGTTATCATCTGGCCTGTGGCCAGCCTTGTGCAGAAACCATGTTCTTAGCATTACTAGAAACACTGGCAACTACTCCAAGATGTGCAGTGATCAGGGGACTAGTTCTACAGGTACAGGGATGAGGAGCAAGGGAACTTGCCACTGGATTTTATGCCAGCTCCATCTTGGAGAACAAGTATGGAGGACTGCAGTTTTAGAAGCTGAACTCCAGTTCTAAGTCTCTAACAAAGTGTTTAGATTAAGGATAGATAATCCCACTTTTCCTTCTCATTCCTTCTCATTTCTGGGCTCATTTGGCTAGATATCACAAAATCATTTGCATGTGGTTTCTGCTAGGTGAGGTTGAACCCTCAGGCAGGAACTATTAACAGAGTGATAGGAACAAAAAAGAAGAGAAGCTTGGGCACGGGTGGCTTATGCCTGTAATCCTGTAATCCTCATGCCTTAGAAGGTGAAGACCTGGAAGATTGTGGTTCAGAGCCAGCCAGGACAAATAAGTCCATAAGATGAAGAGGCGGTTGGGGGGAGGGAACGTGGGAGAAAAATGAGGGAAGGGGTAACAAGTTTGACAAGGAATGTACTCACTACCTTGCTTATATAACTGTAATCCCTCTGTACATCACCTTGACAAAAAAAAAAAAATTCACAAGATTACATTTCTAATTAACCAGCAAAAAGCCAGGCTGGAGGCATGACTTAAGTGTCTGGCCAAGCAAGCCATGCAAGCTCAAGGCCTGAGGCTCTGAGTTCAAGCCCCCGTACCAGAAAGAAGAAAAAAAGGGAGAGAGGGAGACCTTCAATTGCAGCAGGAAGCCTCCTTGCTGGTGACCATTAGTTGTAGAACTGAAGCTGTTAACTCCATCTCTTATCTCCCCATCCCGGGCTTCAGTTAAGGAAAGAAGGATGCTGCTTCTTGGCTCTAGATGAGGTGCCCCTACCCAACTACTACAACTGACCCTGTTCAGCTTCTCAAAAACAGCTTTAGCTCTTCTAGGGGGTGGGAAGGTGGCTCAGTGGTAGAGTGCTTGCCTTGCATTCATGAGGCCCTGAGTTCCATACCTCAGCACCACATAAGCAGAAAAAGCCAGAAAGTGGCGCTGTGGCTCAAGTGGTAGAGCGCTAGCTGAAGAACAGAGACCAGGCCCAGAGTTCAGGCCCCACAACCGACCAAAATAAATAAATAAATAAATAAGATTTAGCTCTTCTCAAGTTGTGGCCAATGGATTAGGGGGGAGTGTATGCGCGCCCATGCATGTACATGCATGGGTGCACACACACACACACGCGCGCGCGCGCGTGCACACGCACGCACGCACGCACACACACACACGCACGCACACACACACACACACAATGCTAGGGCTTGAACTCAGGGCCTTATACTCTCCCTTGGGTTTTTTGGGTTTTGTTTTTTTCTTTTTTTCATTCGTTGAAACCCTACTACTTGAGCCACACCTTCAATTTTTGCTTTTTGCTAGTTAATTGGAGATAGAAGTCTTACAGACTTTTCTGCGTGGGCTGGTTTTGAACTGTGATCCTCAGGTCTCATCCTCCTGAGTAGTAGGATTACAGGCATGAGCCACCAGTACTCAGCTGGAATTATTATTTTTTTTCTTGGTTGTAGGGTTTGAGCTCTGGGCTTGGGTGCTGTCCTTGAGCTCTTCAGCTCAAGGTGAGCACTGTACCACTTGAGCCACAACATCACTTCTGGAATTGGAGATAAGGGTTTCATGGACTTTCCTGCCCAGGCTGGTTTTGAACTGATCCTCAGATCTCAGCCTCCTGAGTAGCTAGGATTACAGGCATGAGCCACCAGTGCCCAGCTCAGCTGGAATTTTTAATTTCTTTATCACTTTGTGGTCATTGACTGAATGAATGGGCCCGACTCCACACAGTACCACAGTATAGTGGTGAGAGAAGACTGAGAAGGGGAAGACTAAGAAGACTGGGAGGAGGTGCCCCCAGAGTTAGAGCACACGGAGTGAATTCCCCTGATGTGCTGACAGCTAGAGCCACCGTGTTCCCGCAGGGGTCTACTTCCAAGGAACCATTGCTGCCGCCATAAAGGCTTTCGTGCTAGGAGTTTCCAGGAAGGGACAGAGGCTCCCATCTGGCAAAGTGAAGCCAACGTGGGGCAGGCCATTAGTTCTTGGTATATTATAGCCTGTCATTATGTTCATCACCGGGGTCAACCAAGCCATCTTGTTCCTGTTTCCTCCCTCTGATTTCTCCCTTCTTTTCTCTGACTAAGCTATACCTATACCAGACATACAGCCATTTTAAACCTCTAAACAAACTTATTAGCAGAACCAGTCTGACTGGCCAATCTCAGTTTACATTGACCCTAGAATGGTTCATAAAGAACAAGCGTTGATGACTCTGGTCCTTTAGGGTCTAGGCAAGCCTAGGAAGCTCTAGGCCCTTTGGAATGCTCTTCTAGAACAAGTGGTGCCCACTTGGCAGAACCTTGATCCCTGACTCTGGCCTGATTTTAGTGCTGTTCCCCATTACTCTTCCTGAACTAGAAGCCTGGAAATAGTGCTTCTTCAGTCAAAGTAACTATTGAGCCAAGAAATGAAGCACCAAAAACCTAGATCCTAAGAAAAGGAGCTAAGGTCCAAATTGGGTCAATAGATTGGAAAGCCAGTTATTTTTCTTTTCCAATTCATAAAAACTCTTGCATATCGTCGAAAGTTTGGGGACATTCACTTTATATCTTGATTTTGGATTCGATCTCGAGAAAATCCCTCCTCTCCTACCACAAAAATAAATAAATAAGTAATTATAAAGCAAAATAAATAAGACCAAATACCCAGTTCTGTTCTGTTGGATTTTTTTAGCATTTTTATTAGCATAAATTAGTTGTACAAGGGAGGCTATATTTTGACATGTCATAGATGTGTCCAGTGTGCCCTGATTAGACGCCCCCTTCCCTTACTCTCCCTCCTACCCTTTCCCCCGAACTGCTCTTTGTGCATGTGGTGAGGCCTGTAAGTTAAAAACCCTCACCTTCAGTTTTCTGGCCCCCGCAAGGGGGAAGGAGTTCATTTCTGTCATCTTTCTTTATGGAAATGTATGGTTTGCAGCCCCTGATTTTGTTTCACAAAGAGAGCGTGAGTGTGTGGAGGTGGATTTGATTAAAATTGGCATCAGCTATATATAGGAGTGGCTTCTTCTGTCACCACCTCGAAGCCCAGGAGAAAAGAGCCCTACCCTAGCGCAGGCCCTCTAACTTCTATGGGTCAGAAAGCAATGTGCACCCATCCTGTCCCAAGCCAGCTGGAGCATGTTTGGTCACTGCCCTGGGGAAGGAGCGTGGGCAAAGAATATTCACAGATAGGTAGCTCCCTTTCCCCACTGCTGTTTTGAGGCTAGATTTGGATGGTGTAGACAAGGGCATGGCTGGCAGCCTGGATAACAAGTCAACAGAGCCAAATCTACTCCAGCAACCCTTTCCACTCTCCTCCCCTTCCCTCCCTCCCAGCCATGAGAGGGCGATGGTGAGCTGGCCCACTGCCTCTCTCCTCCCTACCTGGTTTTGGTTTTCCTATCTTTTTGTTTTTTGGGGCAAATGTCCCAGCAGGGGTTTGGTTTGAAAGGACCTAACAGTGGGACCATGTTGAACAAGCCTGACCCTGTGTGTTTTCTTTCGCAGCTCTTCCGTGAAGTGAGAATAATGAAGGTTTTGAATCATCCCAACATAGGTGAGAACAGTTGCTACCCCTTTTTTTCCTCCCCCATAGCAAGTCTCCATTTACTTCTTTCCTGGGGCCTTGACTTCTGGAGTTTGTGTCAAGGAGGATGCCAAGGATACCTGTGGACAGGCCCAGCTTAAAGTCCAGCTCTACCCATTCTATCCTAGTTTGGCTTGTACAAGAGGAGCTTGTCCTGGAGAGAGGAGGTAGTAAAAATGGGACCACAGCTCCCTAGCCTACCTACCTCCTGATAACACTGGGTGACACAAGTGACCTTGTTCCTGTCTGGAGTCTAAGTTAGGCCTTTTCTCTTTTTCAGTTAAGTTATTTGAAGTCATCGAGACTGAGAAGACACTCTACCTTGTCATGGAGTATGCCAGTGGAGGTAGGTGTAGACCTGCCTCTTCCCGTTGCATCCCGCCTCTCCTAGCCCCAGCCAGCTCTCACGCACTCCAACCATCTCTTGCAGGAGAGGTATTTGATTACCTAGTAGCTCATGGCCGGATGAAAGAAAAAGAGGCTCGAGCCAAATTCCGTCAGGTGGGTGTGCCCATCTCCCGTGGCTCCAGGCGGAGCTTCCTAAGCAAGTAGCCTTAGGGAGGGTATTTGGAGCTCTGCTTTTCTGTGGTTAACTTAGAACCAGGTCATGGGTCACACAGCTCCAGCCCATATGTCCTCCCCTCAAATGCCCCAGCACTAACCCTTCTTCCTTCCTTTCAGATAGTGTCTGCTGTACAGTACTGTCACCAGAAGTTTATCGTTCATAGAGACCTAAAGGTGAGGCATGTTCTTACCTCCTGTGCCTTGGGTGTGCCTTGGGTGAGACTGAGTGCTCTCTCCTAGGCCTCCTTGATGAAGCCCTAAATTTAGGTAACTCCAGCCTTTGGCCTTTTCAAGATGACCAGGGACCCCTAGGAATGCTTCTGATAGAGGCCTTATGGCCAGCCCCAGCCCCACCACAGGGCTCTGCCTTTCTATAACGCTGGGCGTGGCATGAGCACGCCACCATTTCCTGCTCCTGGTCCCTTCGGGTGGCCTAATGGCCAGCCAAAGAAACAATTTGAGTGTGCTTCAGCTGTGTCACAGCTGCTTTGAAGGCACAGGGAACACCCCATCTCTGTAACCAAGGTACTTGAGTTAGAGATTACCTATGAGTCTCCCAGCCACTAAGTCCTCAAAGACATGACTGTAAAACTGGGGCCTGACCCTATAGCTCTGC
Organism: Dipodomys spectabilis; assembly: GCF_019054845.1. Taxonomy (NCBI): domain Eukaryota; kingdom Metazoa; phylum Chordata; class Mammalia; order Rodentia; family Heteromyidae; genus Dipodomys; species Dipodomys spectabilis. Next base: position 9,436,698 of record NW_024870707.1, read on the forward strand.
ACAGCTCCCAGGGTCTGTGGACCTGCAAATCTCAGCTTTCCTGTGCCTCCTGTATGAGGGGTGGTCTGCATGCCTCTGACTCCACTTGTTCATGCTGATTGAAAACCTGGCCCGGGGTGGAGCAAAGTTCTGAGACTCACGATGGCTTACCATTAGTTCTCCCATCTCCTTCAGTTCCTGCCTGCCTGCCCGCCCGTACCTATGAGTGTGGTCCACTTGAGGCCCTGATATTTTCCATCTTGTCTCCCAGGCAGAAAACCTTCTCTTGGATGCTGATATGAACATCAAGATTGCAGACTTTGGCTTTAGCAATGAGTTCACTTTTGGGAACAAGCTGGATACCTTCTGTGGTAGTCCCCCTTATGCTGCCCCAGAACTCTTCCAGGGCAAAAAGTATGATGGCCCCGAGGTAGATGTGTGGAGCCTGGGAGTCATCCTCTATACACTGGTCAGCGGATCCCTGCCTTTTGATGGACAGAACCTCAAGGTGGAGTGAAATGCAGGCTTAGATTATTTTACTACTTCTCCATTTCTGCTCTTCCTCTGGTCTTAGGTCTATCCTGTCTACATTTTTCTTAAGCCCTTCAGAGAAGGGCCTGCTGGAGCAGCCCTGCCTAGTGTGATGATGCATACCTAGACTCCCAGCACTTGAAATGCTGAGGCAGGATGAGCAGGCTAGAAGCTAGCCTTGGCCTTCCACATGTAGGAATTAATACCTCACTTCTCAATTCCTATATGAAAAGATAGGATAAATTGTATGTGAGAGAGCCAGGCACTGGTCCTTATCAATAATCCTTGCTACAGAGAAGGCTGATATCTGAGGATCAAATTTGGAATCATCCTGGGCAGACAAATGCTCAAAATTCTTATCTCTATTAAACCAACCCAGAGCCAGAACTGAGGACATGGCCTAAGTTGTAGAGCACCAGCCATGAGCGACAATGCAGAGTGAGAGTATGAGGCTATAGATTCAAGCCCAGTCCCAGCACACACACGCGCGCACACATTCACACAATTGTGTACGTGTTCATCCCTGGCCCTCTGGCCTCCGCAGGGCTCCTGGCTGGTCAAGCGACAGTACAAGGTGTATGACTTCCCCTCCCTTCTAGTGAGTTGCTTTAACAGGCTTTCTTCTTTCCACTGAGCTTCATTTCTGTCTTCTTAGCCAGTCTTTACCTCTCAGGAGCGTGGATATCATCCTTGGGGTGATTTAAACTTTCTAACCATAGGAGCTACGGGAGCGAGTTCTAAGGGGAAAATACCGGATCCCATTCTACATGTCCACGGACTGTGAAAACCTGCTTAAGAAATTTCTCATTCTTAATCCCAGCAAGAGAGGCACTTTAGAGGTGAGCTGCCTGAAGCCCAGATAGCCAGAGGTCCTGGAATCTCCATGAGAACTGCAAGCTGAGTTTCCTCTCACTCTGCCCTTTTATTTTCCCTTCCCTTGATCCCCAGCAAATCATGAAAGATCGGTGGATGAATGTGGGGCATGAAGATGATGAACTGAAGCCTTATGTGGAGCCACTTCCTGACTACAAAGACCCTCGGCGGACAGGTAAGGCTGTGCTGGCTGGAAGCTTGAGCCTATCCAAGATGTAAGTCCAGCTGAAACTGTGTTGTTTCCTCTTCCCTTCCCTCAGAGTTAATGGTGTCTATGGGTTACACACGGGAAGAGATCCAGGACTCCCTGGTGGGCCAGAGGTACAACGAGGTGATGGCCACCTATCTGCTCCTGGGCTACAAGAGCTCCGAGGTGAGTGCTCCCTATCCCCATGCGCTCGTCTGGCCACCATCACTGTAGATAGCACCCAGCCGTTAGTGCCAGCTGTGGACAGAAGCGCGTTTCCAAGTAGGTCTCACCTCTGCTGACCCGAGTGAAGCCTTGGCCTTGATGTCTGAGGCCTTTTGCTGGTCTTCCTCAGTGAACAAGAAAGAAAGGTGGCGGGGAGGAGGGGAGCCTGAGCCTGAGGCCAGGCTCCATGGGGTGAGGTGAGCTAGCCAGCTCTGTGCCCATTAGAACAAGCCAAGGCCATCTGGCTTGTGTTAGATGTAGGTTTAGTTGTCTTGGTATCTGTGTCTAGAGGTCTATATCTGTGTCTGTCTTGGAAGCTTTGCTCTGTTCTGATACAGTCTGGATGTTTCCGTGTATGTGTATCTGGCCTGGCTGTGGTCTGAGGCTCTCTGGTTGGGTTTGGGTCATCATTTGAGTACCCATATACATTCACATCCTTCCCCGATCCCCCTGGGTCAAGGCAGCAGGGTCCACCGGGTTATCACTTTAGTCTATTTAAGAGGTGTCTAGTGGTGGTGGGGCTGGGAAGGTGGCTCAGTGGTAGAGCACTTGCCTTGCATGCATGAGGCCCTGGGTTTGATTCCTCAGCACCACATTAGCAAAAAAGAAAAAAGCCGGAAGTGGCACTGTGGCTCTAGTGGTAGAGTGCTAGCCTTGAGCTGAAGAGCTGAGGGACAGCGCCCACTTCAGGCCCCAGGAGCGGACCCAAAAAAAAAAAAACCCAAAAACCAAAAAAAAAAAAAAAGAGGTGTCTAGTGGTAATTGACATAGGTCCAGATTTCTTGTGAGGATGGAGTAGGGTAGTAGGTCTCTTAATTCTGATTGTGTGTGTTCTGGTGGGTGTTTGTGACTGAGTTCAGAGCATCTTTGCTGGTTTGTCCCCAAGTGAATGTGGAAGCGTGTTTGAGTGTGTGTCTAGATGAGGTGTATAATGTTTTGTTTGAGTGTAGCCTGTCTGTGTGTCAGTGCATCGGTACTGCCCTAGCAGCCTATGCCAGCATGTCCACTAGCGGGATCTCTGCCTGACTCCTGCTTTCCCTTGATGCCCTGTGTTCTGTTCTTGCAGCTGGAAGGTGACACTGTCACCTTAAAGCCCCGACCTTCAGCTGATCTGACCAACAGCAGTGCCCCATCCCCGTCCCACAAGGTACAGCGCAGCGTCTCCGCCAACCCCAAGCAGCGGCGCTTCAGCGACCAGGGTATGTGCTTCGTGGACCCAAGTTGGGGCCACCTCTCTCCAGAGCCACCCTCCCAAGCTCAAGGGGCTTTGGGTGACAGCTGAGTTTCAGTCCTGGTTCAGCCACTTCTTAATAGCATGGCCATGAACAAGTCACCAACTTTCTACCACCATGGTGAACCAAGGCTTTGGTGGTAGGAGAGCGCGAGCGTGTCGTGGGTCCTCCGCAGGCTCCCAGCCCCACTCATTCCCTCCTCTGGCCCCACAGCTGGCCCTGCCATCCCCACCTCTAATTCCTACTCTAAGAAGACTCAGAGTAACAATGCAGAAAATAAGCGGCCTGAGGAGGACCGGGAGTCAGGGCGGAAGGCCAGCAGCACTGCCAAAGTGCCTGCCAGCCCTCTGCCAGGCCTGGAGAGGAAGAAGACCACGCCCACCCCCTCCACGGTGAGCCATGGCCCCGACCTCGCCCCCGAGCAAGAGCCTCGTCTAAGGCCAAGCTGGCCACAGGTGGCTGAGGAGGGAGGGCTGTCAGAGGACACAGCTCCCTGTGCAACAGCCCCTGCCCTTCATCTCCACAGAACAGCGTCCTCTCCACCAGCACAAACCGAAGCAGGAATTCTCCGCTCTTGGAGAGAGCCAGCCTCGGCCAGGCCTCCATCCAGAATGGAAAAGACAGGTGAGTGGCTGGGCACCTCCCCTACTCAGGGAGCTCCTGTCACAGGGGCGGCGCGGTCTGTCGGTGTCACTGTCTTCTGTCCCGCCACAGCTCTAGTCCTGCTCCCTGGAGTCCTGTCCTGGCTGCTGAGTCTGGCCATCCCCCACCCCTCCTCCCTGCTCCATGCCATTCCCCCTCCCTGTCCTCCTGACTGCTCCTCACTGTTTGCCAGGGGGAGGGCTCCAGTGGACACGCAATGCTCTCTGCTTCTGAACCTCAGCCAGGCCTGAGCTTCCCGGGATCCCCTACCCAGGGTGAACCTAGAGCTGCCCATCGGAGGGGCTCCACACCAAGGGGCTCCAGTAGTGCCCGCAAGAAGGGCCCCCACCTACCTAGCCTTGATTGTGGTCTTTCTTGGTGTGCCACATTTCTGGCTCCACCTCTTCCGCACCCGTGAAAGCTTTTCCTTAGCAACTCCTTGCTCTTTCTGTAGAAGAAACACCCTTGTTCTTCAAATTCCTAGGAGCCCAGTGTGGCCCAAGGGTGGTGGGCTCCCGTAGAGCTACTGCCTTTGTGGTTTCCTTGTTCGGGGCTCCGGCTCACCTGGCTGCTCCTCAACCTGCCCTCCACGTCCCGCCTCCATCCGGCCTCAGCCTGACTTGCTCCCTGGGCCTGAGCTGGTCCTGTTGGTGCTTCCAGCTCCGGCCTTGGCCCTGCTCTTGCTTCCTAATCCAGGCTCCTGCCTCTTCTACCCCCTAACCTGGGCCTCTCCGCTGCTTTTGTCTCCTAGCCTAACCATGCCAGGGTCCCGGGCCTCCACGGCTTCTGCTTCTGCCGCAGTTTCTGCGGCCCGGCCCCGCCAGCATCAGAAATCCATGTCGGCCTCCGTGCACCCCAACAAGGCCTCTGGGCTGCCCCCCACGGAGAGTAACTGTGAGGTGCCGCGGCCCAGGCAAGTGTGCTGGGGCAGCTGGCACACCTGCTGCCCTCAGCCTGCCCCCACCCCTGCCCCTGCAGGCTCTGCCCACCCCCGGGGGCCTGCTCCAGTCTTGTGTTCGCCACAAGGAGTAGCTCTGTTCCCTGTAGTTAGAAAGTGAAGGGCATAAAAACAGCATTAATGCCCCTCTTTTCCTCCAATTCTCCCTCTCAGAACAGGTATGCAGGAAGCTGTCCTGAAGCTCCGAAAGGAAGTCTTTTTGTTTGGAACCTTCCTGGATTTCCTTAGGGGCCCTCAGTCCTTAGAGCTCCTCCCCACCGCGCTGGAGGGGCCTGGCCCAGCTCTTGCCAGCCTGTGCTGCTCTCACACCTGGGTCCTTCCTTGTCTCCTTCCCTCCCTCTTCCCTCCTAGACCATCTCCACCTCCCCAAGACTCCTCACTGCTGTCCCAGTGGTCACTCCTTCCTTCTGTGTCCTCTGTGATGGCTGCCTCTGCCCCAGCGTCCCCCTCCCTGTCCCCACCACAGGGCGTTCCAGGTGCTCCGTGGTGCTGTTCCCTGCACCTGACACGTTCCCTCGCCCCCACCTCTTTTCCCACAGCACAGCCCCCCAGCGTGTCCCTGTCGCCTCCCCCTCCGCCCACAACATCAGCAGCAGTGGTGGAGCCCCAGATCGAACTAATTTTCCCCGGGGTGTGTCCAGTCGAAGCACCTTCCACGCTGGGCAGCTCCGACAGGTGCGGGACCAACAGAATTTGCCCTACGGCGTGACCCCAGCCTCTCCCTCTGGCCATAGCCAGGGCCGGCGGGGGGCCTCCGGGAGCATCTTCAGCAAGTTCACCTCCAAATTTGTCCGCAGGTGAGCAGGGAGCTGAGTGAGACAGAGTGTGGGGCCAGACTTTTTGCTCGCCGGGGGGCGAGGGTGGAAACTAAGATTGGGTTCTGGGCTTCAGGAAAGCTAAGAAACGGAGTTGTTGTCGATACCTTACATGCCCAGACCTCGTCTTAGGCCTCTCCCAAACTCCCCACAGTCACCTCATTCTCTGGCCCCAAGCAGATGGGCGATACCGCCTCCTCTCTAGGGGAGTGTGAACTCAGATGCTAAAATAAAAGCCCCCCTCTTCTCTCCTGGGTTCCCATGGAAACATATTTGGTGACGCAGCTGCAAAGTCATGAGGCATGAGCCAGGCTGGGCCGATAAGGAAAATTTTTCTTAGTCTCTTGTCTTGCCCCCTTTGACCTCCTCTATCAAGTTGGTTATGTCTGACTGCAGCCATGTTCTACCTGAGGGCTCCGGGGCGGGTGGAAGCCCATAAAAGGAATAGCCAGTGAAGGCCTGTGGTGGCCGCTCCTACAGTCCCAGGGGCTTCTCATGTCTGAGCCCCACAACCACTACCGAGGGCAGCCGGCCGGCCCCTAGGCCGCTCTGTCCCCAGCACACCTACTCAGAGTCCCAGCTCAGGAAGCTGCAGCTTTCAGAAATAGGCCCGTGTGACCTCCTCAGTGTTCCTCATTGCTGCCCAGACACCGCCCACCGAGCCCCGGGACGCAGCGTGGAGCTGAGCGGGTGGGGGCAGACCCCGGGTCCAGCACTCTAGTCTCGCTGAGCGGCTCTTCCAAAACTGGGGCCACCCTTGAACCTTGGACAGTCCGTTCCCACCTGCTTATCCACACACCGTCTTGTTGGTTTTGTTTTTGTTTTATTTCTTTTTTTATTTTGTCTTTTTTTGTTTGTTTTTTTTAGAAATCTGTCTTTCAGGTTTGCCAGAAGGTAGGCGTTGAGCCCGATGTGTGTGTGTGTGTGTGTGTGTGTCTGTGTGTCCCGTGTCTGTGTCCTGCCTCCATCACTAATTCCCCTGTTCTGGCTCCTGCTCCTTTTCCATCTGCTGACCTAGTCTGTGTGGCCCTCCTCTCTGCCATCTTAAAGGGATGAAGATAGCTTTGGCTGGGTCTCAGCCCCACGCCCACCTCCCTGCCCACTTCACCTTGGCAGGGCTTGGAACACACGGCCCTTGAAGAGGTCATTTGGGGCCCCTCAGAACAAATGGCATCAAACCTGGGGAGGGGGCCTTCCTAAAGCCACTGGCAGATTTATCCTCAGGCAAGAGGAGAGAGACCTCAGGGATTCTCCCTTTAAGATCGTCTCCTCTCACCACCCAGGTTTCCGTCCAAGCATTGGGTTCCTTCTCTGGCCCTTTCCCCCTGTCATGCGCATGTGCTCCGAGGAGGCTCTGCTGGGTCCGAGTGGGTCTGGGACGGCATCTCATCGGGGATCTCCTGGGCTGGCTGAGCTTCAGAGCTGTGTGGCCTCTTCCCCTGGGCGCACAGGATAGAACTCTGGAGGTGCTTCAGGGACGCCATGGTTCCTAGGCTAAAGTCTGATCCTGTAAACCCAGAGAGCCTTTGCCTCATGAGTGGGGCACAGCACCCCCTTCTGGCAGCTCCTGCAGAACCGGCTGTGCCCACCCTCCCCAGCATCCCGCCTCCAGCAGCCTCGCGATGGCCTGCTACCTCTCCACTAGACTGTTTCCTCCAGATGTGGCCTGTGCCTGACAGCCAAGGGGCCGAGCTGCTCCCCAGCTCCTGGCGCAACAGTGGCAGGCCTGCGCCCTCACTCCTGCAGCTCCTCCCAGGGTCAGCCCAGCCGGTATCCTTGTCAGGCCTGGGGTGGCTCAAATACCACGGTGCAGACCAAGGGCTAGATTGGGAGCATGGTACCCCAAATGAGGAAGAGACTGACCAGATGGATCTCCCGGCGCCCTGCTCTACTCCCCTGGCTCCCTGCATGGCTGGCAGGGCTTGGGGAGAGCAGCCAGGCTCATCCCTTGCACAGACGGGCCTGCTTGCAGTGTGCTTGTTGGCATCAATGTGTCTATGTGTCCGTGTTCTTTTACATGTGCTGCTGCTGCTCTCTCCCTTCTCGTCCCTCCCCTCCTCTGTAGTCTCCAGTTTCCCAGTTCCGGGCACTCGTCCCCCAGGCAGGAGGTGGAGAAGCCGCTCAGCAGGGCCAGACCTGTTCCCCACCCCGGTGTCTCTCCAACCCCGTCTCCTCCTGTGCTCGCAATCGGCCTGGAGGCCAGCTGTGGGCAAGTTAGAAGCACAGTGGCCTTTTCAGATTGGCCCAGATCCCAGTCACCCCAAGGTCTGCTGTGCAGGTCTGGGCCTTGGCACCTTGAGCCTTAGGAGAAGAAGCTTCCAAATGGCCCAGTCCCTCCCTCCAGGGGGACTTCATCCTCACATCCAGTGTAGTGGCCCCAAGGACCCGCTTCTAGCCCCCACCCCATCCCATAGAATGGGAGCCCAGCTGTGGTTCTGACTGGGTTGCTCCTGGTGCTGGGTCCACAATCTGCCCATACACGTGTGCGCGCACACAGCTGCAGAGGCTCCAGCACAACTAGGGGGGCATGCCTGGTGTGGGATTCCCTGTTGGAAAGGGACGCTTGAGCTGCCAGTGCGAGAGGGCTGCAGAGCTGTGTTGGCCTGCAGGTGATGGGTAAGTGGCTTTTGGGCTGAGGTCTCGTCCACCCACTGGTGGCACCTCCCCAGACCCCTCCCCGACCGGGGTCTGCAGCGGTGGAAGGAGCGAGAGATCCAAGCACTAAACTCTCCCTCGCTCTGTTTTTTGAGGAACCTGAATGAACCTGAAAGCAAAGACCGAGTGGAGACGCTCAGGTGAGGGGGCCGGAGCCAGCACTGGCCCTGCCCAGGCCACCGGGCTTGCCACAGCCTCCTGCTCCTCTCCTCCTCCTGCCACTTGGCTCTTCCTCTGATGGCCCTGCTCCCCATTCCTCAGAGGATTCCCCTTTCCCAGGCCCTTCTCGGATCCTAACGAGTTCTGGAAGTCAGAGCCCCAGGTTGGGCAGTTGAGGCTTGAGGTTCCTGGCCTGACCACCTTGTCTCCTCGCCTTGGCTTCGTCCTGGGGGAAGTCTGTGCACACCGTGCTGCTGAGTGCACTCGTTCCCTGCCTGTCCCCCCATCCTAGCTGGCCTCTCCTCACCCCCTCCATCCTGAGCCATGAGGGTCCCTAACCCCTGCACCCGAGTCCAGGGTCTGACCGCTCCCTCTTCCAGCTCGCTGCTCTGTGTTCCCTCCTGCTGTCTTTGGCTTCAGGGTCTGTCTGCCAGGGTGGCTCTCCTGCGGGTGGGTGCCTCAGCCTCTCCCTGACACCTCTTCGCCCTCCACAGACCTCACGTGGTAGGCAGTGGAGGCAATGACAAAGAAAAGGAAGAGTTCCGGGAGGCCAAGCCCCGCTCGCTCCGTTTCACGTGGAGCATGAAGACCACAAGCTCCATGGAGCCCAACGAGATGATGCGGGAGATCCGCAAGGTGCTGGACGCAAACAGCTGCCAGAGCGAGCTGCACGAGAAGTACATGCTGCTGTGCATGCACGGCACGCCGGGCCACGAGAACTTCGTGCAGTGGGAGATGGAGGTGTGCAAACTGCCGCGGCTCTCCCTCAATGGTGTTCGGTTTAAGCGGATATCAGGCACCTCCATGGCCTTCAAAAACATTGCCTCCAAAATAGCCAACGAGCTGAAGCTTTAACAGGCTGCCAGGAGGGGGGCAGCAGAGACCCGCCTGCACCAGCAGACCTGGCTGCTGTGCCGAGCCTGCACTCCACCTGGGTGAGACTGCAGGATGGATGGATGTCTCCCCTGCTGGCACTTGTCCCCTCCCAGGCCCTTCTCCGGTTTGTTTGTTTTTCTTCCATGTTTGTGAGGGTTGGGAGAGGGCACTCCCCTCCTCACACAGTGACCCCTGCCCCCATCCTCCCTTCCCCCCTCTCCCTTCAGGAGGCAAAGGAAGGGGAGGGGCAGTGGGGGCAGGGCTCCCCCCAGGTACTGCGGTTGCACAGAGTATTTCGCCTAAACCAAGAAATTTTTTATTACCAAAAAGAAAAAAGAAAAAAAAAAAAATCCCAGCGGCCACCTTTCCTCCCTGCCCCATTGGGACAGTCGAGACTGGATCTGTGGGGTTTCCCGGGAGGGTGGCTCAGGGCTGGAACACTCTCAGGCAAGAGTGGTGGAGTTCCCTGGCAGGCCCTCCGCCAGGCCCACTTCGGGCTTCTCCCCTCTCCTCCCCTCCTTCCCCTCCTATCAACCCACCAGAGGTGGCCTTCCCCTGCCCTCAGGCCCCTGGGCCGCAGGCCTGGGCGCTGGGGCTGGCGAGGGTGGGGCGCGGCGGGGGCCCTGGCCTCCCCATACTGTATCCTCTGCCCCACCTTTCCCAGAGCCCGGCATTTCCTTCCATGAGCTGCTGTGGGGACGTTTGCTCCCCTCCTCAAGTCTGTGCCATCTTCTCCCACCCACCCCTCCGTAGAAGGCGGGGCTGACCCCAGAGCTGGGAGAGGGGAGAGGCCGGCTGCGCAGCGCAGAGGCTCCTCAGCCCCCAGGGGGCCGCCTGCGCTGCCAGTCCCCGAACTGGGATGGCGGCTCCTCCATTCTGGGAGAGCCTTTGTCTGAAAGCACAGCCCCTCGCCCATCCCCCGCCCCCCCACTCCCCTCCCCTTCATTGGCATTAATCTGGGCACCAGTTCGGTCTGTAGCAGACTTCCTGCACCATTCTCATCTCTCGGCCTTGCCTTTTCTTCCTGACACTGTCGCCCCTCCTCTCAGGAGACTGCCCAGGGCCTCCACGGGGCCGCCTGGCGGAAGGCTGGATTGGGCGGCAGGGCCGGGAGCATCTGTCCCGACAGATGGGTGAAGTGACTCCCGCCTGCTAACCTCGGCCAGTGTGGGAGTGGGTGGCTGTGGGCGCTTGGCTGGTGGTGGCCACTGCATCCCTTAATTTATTTCTCTGCTGTTTCAGTTCTTGAGAAATTGGGGGGGTCCCACAGAGGCCGCCCCTGCCCTCACTTGAGTTGTACATTTTTTTTTTTGTGATGGGTTTTATTTTTTATTATTTTATTTTTATTTTTTTCTGATTAATGATGACTCCGCCCCTATCACCCCTGCTTCCAGGCCAGGCTCAGCCACGTCAAGCCCTTGGGTCCCAGGAAGGGGCCTCGCCAACCTCAGCCCTCCAGCCCTGTGCTCCCACTGGCTCCGGCTCAGACCAAGGGCTCCCCCTCCCACCCTGTGGAACAGCCCGGGTGCTCCAAGAGGGCTGGGAGGGCATGGCTTGGGCCCCAAAGGGGGTAGGGGCCAGGGGCACCCAGGCAAGGTGGTCTCTCCCCACCTAGCCCCTCCCCCCACCCTGCACTTAGTTTCTCCTCTGGATCAAACACGTAATAAAGAGAATGTTTGGAACCTGAGCTGCCGCCTCCTGTCTCTCCTCCCAGCTGGCTAGAGACCCAGTCCCTGTTGGGCACAATGTGGCCCAGCCTCCCTTGCCAGGGAAAAGCGATTCCTGTCTGGGGCAGGATGAGCCGGTGCTGGGTGGACAGGGCTCCCTCTGGGCACAGAAGGACAGACTTAGCCAGTTTAGCAGGTTGTATTTATTTCTTCTTAAAAAATGTTGAAAAATAAACCCATGTCTGCATAAGTTCCCAACCCACCAAGTTTTGGGGGGAGGGGGGCAAAGTGGGCACCTAATTCATTGCTGCTTAGCATTGCCATCTGGTCTTGAACACAGCTCCCCATCCAGCCTTGGCTGCCGGGAGGCTGCAAGGGGCCTTTGCCCACCTTCCCTCAGCCCGTCCCCGCCTCACCCCAGACTTATTGCTGAAAGAAGGGCAAGGTGAATGAGGTCGGCCAACACCCCAAACTATCTTTTCCACGAGACCCCCCCACGCTAAGGTCACTACCCCGTACCCACAAAAGGCAGGCCCCTGCAGGGAGGCAGGCAGCTACTCCAGTCCCAGCCAAGAAGCCCAGGAAGCGGAGTACCCTTGGGCCAGCTCCAAAGGGCCCCGAGTCCCAGCCCCTAGCCCGGTGTTGACTGGTTTAGCTGCCAGGACACAGGTCCCAGCTATTCCACCCGGTAGCTCTAGTGCTTCAAAAGATCTAGCAAGAGCCCTAATCCCTTGTGTCCTCAGTGGTGTCCAGCAAAAGGGGGGACAGGGTTTAGAAGACCAGGACTCAAAGTGAGGGTGCTGGAGGCTCCAGAGATGCTCCGATCAGGGTGGGTGGGGGCTGAGCGCCAGGGCGGGCAGTGTGGCGAGAGGCAGCCAGGGCTGGGCGGATGAGAGGAGGTGGGGGCTGGTTGGGGGCCAACCGGGGCTGCAGGAATCGGCCCTGCTGCAGTGGGGGTGGCTGGCGGAGCAGGGTAGGAGCCGTGGGCAGAGGTGGCCTCAGCAACGGGGGTGGCTGAGACAGTGAGGTGGGTGGTGGAGGGGGTGGTGGCGCAGGGGGTACAGATCGAGGCGCAGACGTGGAGACAGATGTGATCTGGACCTGAGGGAAAGAAGAGTAAGAAAGCTGCTCTTGCACATTCTCAGCCGCCTCCAGCCGACACCCTTTCCCTCCTCCACCCTCCCTCTCCCTCACCTCATCATCTTCTTCTAGGGCTGGAGCAGCCACTGGCACCCCTCGCCTAGCCTCCTCCATGGGGGCGGGAGCTGCAGGTGCCCCATCCTGCTCAGCCTCCCATTCCTGCAGCACCTCCTCCAGGTTGAAGCGTCGCCGGTAGCTCACAAAGAAGGTCTTCACCTGGGTCAGAGTCTTGTTTCCAATCACCTCGGCAATAGCCCCGAAGTCTTTGCCATATCTGCGGATAGCTGCAGAGGTCAAAGGGCAGTGAAGTGTAAATGCCCCTTTGCTAATAATTAGTTCTCTGACCCTTCCCTCTACCCTCAACTCCTTGGGGTCCTTGGTTCTCCCCTGCAGCACCCACCTTGTACAGCCAAAAGTTGCTCATCTGTAGTCCAGCGGGAGTTGAACTTGATATTGGCCTGGAGCAAGCAAACAACATCAATTATCTTTAGTCTCAAAAATATGGAGCTAGATGCTGGGAAGGTGGCTCAGTGGTAGAGCGCTTGCCTTGCATGCATGAGGCCCTTGGTTCGATTCCTCAGCACCACATAAGCAAACAGAAAAAAGCCAGAAGTGGTGCTGTGGCTCAAGTGGTAGAGCGCTAGCCTTGAGCTGAAGTGCTGAGGGACAGCACCCAGGCCCAGAGTTCAGGCCCCATGAATGGACCCCAAAAAAAAAAGCTCAGGAGAGTGCCCAGGCTCTGAGTTAAAGCCCCACAACTGGCAAAAAAAAAAAAAAAAAAAAAAAAAAAACTAGCTAGTGGCTCATGCCTGTAATCCTTGCTAATCAGGAGACTAAGACCTAGAAGGTTGTGGTTTGAGGTCAGCCTGGGCAGAAAAATCTGCAGGATTCTCTCTCCAATTAACTGGCAAAATGCCAACCTGGAGCCACAACTCAGGTGGTAGAGTGCCAGCCATGAGAGCATGAGATCCTGCATTCAAGCACCCATTTACAAAGCAGACTTTTTGTTCCACCTCCAGAAAGCCCCCTTCTGCACCCAAACTTGCAGAACAGTCTTACCTCTGGGGGGCGGAGGGGGTCAATGCCACCCTCTAGGGCTTGGCGGAGGCTGCTATTAGTCTGCTTCATGCTCTGCACCTAGGAAGGTCAGGAAGGAGGGATATCAAACTTGCCATCCCAAGGAAGCCGCCATGCCCCACCCCTCCCAGGGTCCTACTTAATAGATACGAGAGCCACTTTCCCCAAAAAGCTCTCTGCCCCCCACAATCCAGTACACTCCTCCTTTACAGCCACCAGGCAGCAGATGCCGCGCGCCTCTCCTGTCTGCAGACAGCTTTCTTAAGAAAGCCCAGACAATGGGACTGAGTTAGGTATCACCTCCCCTTATACCTCAGGTGGTCCCAAACCAGTTCCTACCAGCTGATTTCCCCCTCCCCCTTTTCTTGGGCCCCCACCTGGCGCTTGAGGGAGATGAGCTGTGAGTCAAGACCTCGAAGTGTGAGGTTGGCGAGGTCGGGGCTCCCTGACACTGCAGTGAGGCCCTCAGGGCTCAGGTACATGCCCTTGGGTGGGCGTCGGCGGGTTCGTAACGGGTGGTGGCGGTACTGTGATGCCTGGACCTCCTTCTTCCCAGGGCCAGGACGGGCATTCAGAGGTCGAGAAGGCAGAGGCTGCAGAAAAAGGAGAGGAGGTGGTAGGTAGCACAGAGGAAGGCAGAGGGGTAAGGGCCTGGAGAGGGCAGAGCAGCCTGGACTCACCTCTCTCTTAGGATCCCCCACATCAGGCTCTCCTTCACTCCCAGCTCCTCGTCCCTCTTCAAGTTCATCACTGTTGACACAGTGGCCAAGGAGGCTATGAGGCAGGGGCCAGAAATACCGCCCTTCCTATCCCCAGCAGACCCAGACCCCCCTGACCTGTCCTCTTTTTCCTTGCGGCCACCAAGCCGCCGTGCTTGTCTGTCCATCACGCTAGTTCGGCTTCGAGTCTTCTTCCAAGAGTAGTAATACTTCACCAGGCTGGGAATCAGCTTGTCAGGTAGCTAGAAAGGCAAGGCCAGAGGTGGGGGCCCACCTGAGACTCAGCCCCACATAAGCTGGCTGGGGTGGAGGGGTTGAGAAGCACCAGAGGGGCCAGGGAGAAGTTTACCATCTGCTGGATCCGCTGGAAACACTTGCCATGGAAGCCGAAAGCCTGTTCAAACAGCACCTTGTCCTCCACGGTCCACTCGTCCGGGAACGGAGTGAAGTTGGCCAGATCAGCCAGTGACTTCTCCACATCATGCTTATGCCACAGGAGCATGCCCAGGGCCTGGCCCAGGACAACAGGCCACTCAGGCTTGGCCACCCCTGCATAGTCCCCTTCCTACCCCTCAGTTCCTCAGGACCCCGGCTTACCTGCTCAATGTTGTAGCCATGCTTCTCCTTGGCCATCGCAATGTATTTGTCAACTGCAAGAAAGAGGAACAGGGTCTTGGCTAAAAAGGTTACAGCTACTAACCCAGGTGCGAGGGGCAAGGCCCCTAGGCCGACATCCCACAATCAAGAGCTGAACTTGAGCTGTTGCCCAGGCTGGTCTAGGAGCTCCTAGACTCAAGCAAACTATCGGCCTCAACCTGGAGAGTAGTTGGGGCCACAGAGCTGGCTTCCAGCTTTCTGAATCTTAAGAAGGCCTCATGAAGCCGGGCGCTGGTGGCTCACGCCTATAATCCTAGCTACTCAGGAGGCTGAGATCTGAGGATCGCAGTTCAAAGCCAGCCCGGGCAGGAGAGACCGTGAGACTCCTATCTCCAATAAACCACCAGAAAACCGGAAGTGGCGCTGTAGCTCAAGTGGTAGAGCGCTAGCCTTGAGCTGAAGAGCTGGGGGACAGTGCCCAGGCCCAGAGTTCAAGCCCCACGACCGACCAAAAAAAAAAAAAAGGCCTCATGAGGCTGGGAATGTGGCTTAGTGGTAGAGTGCTTGCTTAGTTAGCAAGCATGAAACCCTGAGTTTGATTCCTCAGTACCACATAAACAGAAAGAGCCAGAAGTGGTGCTGTGGCTCAAATGGTAGAGTGCTAGCCTTGAGCAAAAGAAGCTCAGGGAGGGGCTGGGAAGGTGGCTCAGTGGTAGAGTGTTTGCCTTGCATGCATGAGGCCCTGGGTTCAATTCCTCAGCACCACATAAGCAGATAAAGCCGGAAGTGGGGCTGAGGCTCAAGGGGCAGAGCACTAGTCTACAGCTGAAGAGCTGGGAGATAGCGCCCAGGCCCAGAGTTCAGGCCCCACAACCGACAAAAAAAAAAGAAGCAGTAGCTCAGGGATAGTGTCCAGGCCCTGAGTTCAAGCCCCAAGACTGGAGTGAGGGAACCTCAGGAGATGAACCTGAGTCTCCATCCCCCAGAGCTCAGCCTAACCATACGCCAGCCCCACTCACGCTTGGCATCAGACACGCAGTGGTTGGGTGACCACACCAGCATCCCCTTCAGCTCCTTGTTGCTATAGCGGGCCGGGCTCTCTAAAAGACACAGAAGCAGGAGAGAATAACTCAGATCAGCTTGATGATGCTGGCCCAGACCTGAGGCCCCCAGACAGCAAAGGAGCTGGGCCTGGGAGGTAAGGCCCAGGAGGAAGGAGGAGCAGAGACCCAGACAGGAAGGCAGTGAAGGAAAACCAACCATGCTACTGGGCCACTCACCCCCCCCCACCCGCCCACAGGAGCCAGCCAAGGGCTCCCCAGGTGGGGCTGCAGGCCAAGCCACCGGCCATGGCCTCCTCCTCCCCCTCCCCTTCACCGCCTGTCCTGCCACTCACCAGGCTTGCACTCCGGAATTACGGCCTGGTAATTGGTTCCAACGCGGATCATGCTGTCTGTGGAGGCAGGGGGAGGGAATCAGGACTCCAGGGAGGGAAGGGGGGGTGTGGAAGGATGTGGTGGGGGAGGTGGCTGGCCTGGACTTCTCCTTCCTGACCACCCAAGGCCCTCACCTTCTAGGAGACTCTTTCCCCAGCTACAGAAGAGACAAGAAGTGAACCCCCCACCTACACATGGACCTAAAAAGGGGGGAGGGGGGACCAGAGGGCAGTTTTACAACTCAGGTCAAAGCAGAGTGCTTTGTTCTGGCAGGGAGTGGGGCCTGGAGGGCATCCCCAGGCCCTGGACGGCAGCCCCCCCCTCCGACCCCCCCCTCCCCGGGAGTCCTCACAAGCTTGGTGTGGAGGTGTCTTTCCAGCCCCAGCCCCAGCCAGATGGTCTCCTACAAGGTGGCAAGGTGCAGGAGGGACCTCATTGTGGAAAGGTGGCACCCCCTAAACTTCCTCAGCCAAAGGGCAGAGTGGAGAGAGGCCAGACTCCTGTGCTGGCAGCCCTGGGCTGCGGAGAGGAGCGAGGCAGACGCTCCCATCCACAAGGGGAGGGAAAGGCAGCGTCATGACAGACCCCAGGGCTGTGTACCTCTTCTCCCCGCATCCTGCCCCTCTGCACCGCCCCCCGCCCCAGGCGGCGCCAGGCTCACCATGCGAGTGCTCCTCCTCGCTGCTGTCATCCTCCGAGTGCGGCTGTCCACCGTTGGGAGCCGTCTTGGCCCGGCTGCGGGACAGGATCCCCGAACCCGCCCCGGGTTTCTCCATCACCGAGGGCATGACCCCGTTCCGCTGCCCCGGGGGGGCGCGGGAGCCTTCGGGGGGCTGCGGCGGCGGCCGCGCTCGCTCCGCGTGCCGTGCCCGGCCCGGCCTGGAGAGGTCGCCACTGAGGCGGAGGCGGCAGAAGGGGCCCGGGGCCGGCGGGCCGGGCGGCGCGGGCGACCCTCACCGGCGGCGTCGGAAAAGTTTGTTAAAAAAAAAAAAAAAGTGGGGTGTGCGGGGGGGGGGGTGCGCGCCAGGACCGCAGCGGCGGGGCGCGCTCGCTGTGCGCCCCTCGGGGCTGGGGCTCCCCCGGAGGAGTCGGGGGGCGCCTGTCCTCGGGGCGCCCCGGAGCTCCTGCCGGCCGCCTGCCCAGGTCGTTCCAGCCGGCGAGCGGTGCAGCGCGATCTACGCCCGCCGTGGGCTTCGCGCCTCGAGGCTGAGCCAGGGATGCCCGGGGTGCCCGGGCGGGGACCCCCGGTCCCGACCAGACCCCAGCGCACGACGGCAGCCGGGCGGCGGCGGCGGCGGCGGCGGCGGCGGGACGGCGCGCACCGCACCGCACCGCACCGCGCGTGGCGCCGGGGGCAGAGTTGCCGGGAGGCGGGCGGAGCGCAGCCGCGGGCGCCGCCTCGCCTCGCGCCCTCCCCGGCGCGCTCCTCGCTCGCTCGCCCGCCGCTCGCTCCCCGCCGCCCGCTCGCTCTCCGCCCGCTCCTCGCGCACACAATGAAGCTGCTGGCAGGGAAGTAGTGCCGGCTGCGGCCTCAGCACCCCTCCCCCAGCCGATGCCTCCGCCAGCTGAACATCTGGCCCTGGGGTGGGAGGGAGGCCGGGGGCGGGGCCGGGGCCGGGGCTAGACCTCCAGGGGGTGGGGTCAGGCCCCGGGTGGGGCGCGCGTCCCTCCGCGGGGCCCCTTTGCATCCCTGAGGCGTCCCCCCCCTCCCGGACTGGCCCCCGGGGGAGACCTCATGCTCCCCCACACACACGTCCCCCATGTTCCCCTAGGGGCAGCCGCGGGTCGGGTCCCCCCACACCCGTGGGCTCGGGTTTCTGCCGCCCGCCGCCTGCCCCGGGGCCCCGAGGCCGCTTGCCCGCCCGCCCGGGTGGAGCCCAGCTTTTCCTTCCATTTCCCTTCCTGCCAAGGAACTCCCCGCCCCCCCTTCCGCAGGGGGACACCCCCCCTCCGTGCGCCCTTAGGGGCCAAAGCGGATGGGAAGCCGGACAGGACCGGCGAGCAATGAATTCCTCCAAGAGCTACTAGGCCAGAGCCTGACTTCTGGTGGGGTTCCCAGCGGGTCACCTCAGTTCCCCTTCACTGCTGCAGCCTGCACCCCCCAAAAAAAAAACCAACCCGGTGGCATGAATAGCTGAGGGATGCGCGTGGAAGGTGCGGGGAGGGGGGAGGTCTCCTCCCCGGGGGCTCCTGTCACCCCCCCCCCCGCGGACAAGCACGGGCAGAGTGACAGACAGACCGGGGAGCGGGCGGGGAGGCACAGACGGGGAGGGGGAGGGGGTGGGCAGAGGCTTCCAGAGCCAGACCCAGCCACCCTGCCAGGCACACAAAGAGCCAGCGCACACACCGGCGGCGGCGGCGGCGGCGGCGGCGGCGGCGGCGGCGGCGGCGGCTCGGAGCCCGCGCTGCGCCCCTGCGGTCCCCGCCGCCGCCGCCGCCCGCCCGGGCACGTGCGGCCCAGCACACCGGCCGAGGCCCCCGGACTCAGCGCCAGCAGCCACCTGGACGCGGGGCCCCCCGCAGTGCCCAGATCGAGCCCAGCCTGCACCCTCCACTCCCTTCCCTCCTCGGCCACTCTGTAATCAGATTCCTAAATTTAGCAGCAGCCGTGGGCCCAGCCAGGGATCCCCGCCCCCACCCCGGCCGGCCGCCTGGCCGGGGTCCTGCGGTCAGGCCACGACCTGGCCGGGGACCGCCCATTCGTGGGGGCTCTTCGAGGGCGGGCCTGGCCAGTCGGGCACGACCCCACCCGGCTGCGGGCCCGTCGGGCCACAGAGGGCCACCCAGCCAGCGGCCACGTTGCCCGCCACACCTTGGGTCACTGCTCCAGGGCCTTTTTTCCTTCTCTATCAAGGGTTTGGGGGCACAAAACCCCGGGGTGAACAGGTCTGGACAAAGGAGGAGGCAACTGCATAGACCCAGAAGCATTCTGAGTGCAAGGAGGGGGGGGTCTTCTCCAAGATGCAAAGCCTCTCCCCAGCCACCCCTCAGAGTGGCAGGGTGCCCCCCCACCCCGCCCCTCATCCATCCCCTCTGCCTGGCTGGCAACCAGGGCGCACCCCACCCTCCTCAGTGATGGCGGTGGTCTTTCATCTTGTGGCTGGAGCCCATTAGGCAGGAGGACCTCGGCGTGGTCCCCATCCCCCACTAGCTCCATCCATTCTTACACCTAGGATCCCGGGCTCAGTCAAGCACCCCTCCACCCCCACCCTAGACTTCAGCATCATGCTTATTTTTTTGCCTCCTTCCACCAGGGCTGCACAAGGGACCTCCCCCCCCACCACACACACACACAGCAGTCACACACTCACTACCTGGTGGGGATTCCTCAGCTGCTGACCCCAGAACCCCAACCCCACCCTCCAGGACCTAATTCTGTTCTCAGTTCTCTCCCTGGAACCAAACACTGGGGCAAAAAGAAGATCCTGCTCTCTGGAGGTCGGGGGAAGGGAGAGGCTTCTCCCCTGGGTGGAGCGATCTCAGGCCCTGGGTAAGGCTTCTGCGGAGGTGACACCCCCACACAGGAGGGCCATCACAGGGGTTGGAGGGTGCCCATGGGGGGCCACAGGGTCTAGTCAGGAGATGCATTTTCCCCAAGCAACCTCCTCCTCTAGGGGCCAGGGTGCAGGGTTGGCAGGGAGGGGCAAAGCCCCACCCCTCCCACCTGCTTCACCCACCCCCTCCCCAGCTGGCCCCCTCTTTTGTGCGAAGGCACACAAAGGACAAGGGGCCCCGGCCGGCCTGGCCATCTGCTCCCAGCAGCCTGAAGGCTCTTAAAGAGACAGCACCCCCTCCCTGCTGCCCTGGGGCTGTGGGGTGCTGCAGTGTCACAGGACCTGCATCAAATCAGCACCCCAGATCTCACCCACCTTCCCCTAAATGCCTGTGCCCCCAGACCTGGACGTCAGCCCTCCTCAGGCCTGGGGGTGCAGAGGTGCCACATGGCCCGCAGCATAGGGTGTGGGAGGGGAGAGGAGAGGCCGCCTGGGACCAGCCCCTCCCTCTCCTCCAGCCTAGGGAAGCTTGGTGACCAGCTGGAGGAGGGGGGGGGGTGCCTTGCCTCCCTGGGGCCACCTGGGAGCTTGGAGAGAGTGCGGGTCTCTAGGGAATGGCCTCCATTTTGACTGATGAGTTCTATTCATGCGCAGGAAGGGAGAATGACTGAAGGAGGGCGCCTGTGCATCTTCAGTCCAAGCTGCCCGAGATCGAATCCCTGCCTTTATCCTCTGTCCTTCCAGATGAAGAAACTGAGGCTTGGGCTTGGCCCCACAAGCCTCTGCCTCAAAGCCTGTCTCGCTTGCCTCTGGCACTAAAGGTGCCCCCTTCCTCAGGTCCCCAGGATCACCAGTCTAGCCTCTCTGGGCGATTTGCCACACCACTCACGGACACCCATGCACTTGGTTAGTATGACTGTGCCACTGTGTTGGCGGCTGTGTTCCCTGGGCCTGGCATACAGCAAGCGCTCGGCATTTGCTGACAGCGTGACTGTCAGGAGGCTGAGCCCTCAGCTTTTCTCTTGGCTAGAGCTCTCAGCCCTGCTGGCCTTCCTCTGCTTCAAGGTGAGGCAGGGGTACAAAGATCGCCCTGGAATGGTGGGAAAGAAAAGGAGAGTGACCTTTGGTGAGCCTCAGGCCTTCCTCCTCCTCTTCCTCTCCTTCCTCCTCCCCCCTCCTCCTCCCCTGAAATGGGGGGGAGGGGTTCCAGCCAATCCAGAACCTGCCAGTCCTGCCACACAGACTGGGACTGTCCTGAGCAAAGCTGATCTTTGTGGGGTGGTGCCTGGGACCCCCAGTGACCACACCAAGGAGGCTAAACTTGGGCAGAGAGCTAGAAACCTGGGTGAGCAGTTAAGGGGTGATGTATGCTGTAGAATGGAAGGAACTTGGGGGAGCTCCCCGAGGGCCCCCTCATGCTCCCCCTCTGCCCTCCCATGCACAGCCCCCCCCCAGCAGGCAGTGGGGCTCGGGGTGCTGCCCTACCAGTCCTTGTGCCCTGGTGAGCCCTGCCCTCCACTCAGCTCTGCCAGCCTCCCAGTTGTGAAGAAAAAGGCTGAGAGGTGACAGAGGTGGCAATCCGGTGCTTGGCACCAGCTCAGCACTGAGGCTAAAGGAATCTGCGGGGGGGTGGGGGGGGGAGGGTGGCTCTGGGAATGGCGCTGGGGGAGCTGGGGGAGTCCAGGCCCAGGCCGCAAGCAAAAGGAGCCCCCAGGCTTCCTGACACTCCACCAGGCTAGTGGCCTGGAAATCTGACTCCTGAGCCAGGCAGGAATAGGGGGAGGAGAGGTCCAAAAGACCTCCCTTGATAGGAAGGCAATGGGGCCTCTCTGAATCTCTAAGAGGCAGCTTCAAGACCTAGACCCCCTTCCTTTCTCAGGAAGCTGGGAAGGGGGGGGGGGGGGCGCTCCTCTTCCCTCACCTGGGCAACAACTGCGCCCTCTAGTGGTGACCGCGCAGACTGGAGGGTCCCACAGTAGTCTGGACACGTCCGTTTGAGTAAAGCTGAGCCTTCCTGGCACTCTGAAGTGATTAAGCTTTGGAGATGAATGCCTGAAATTTGCCCGATTCAATCCCAGGCCATTGGAATCACTGAGCCTTCAATCTGTCCCTAGCCCCCAGCTAAGTCTTGTCCCTAGATTTACCAAGAACCTTCCAGAGCAAAGTTCCAGGTAGTCTAGAGACCATAGTGGAGACAGGCACAGCCTGGACGAAAGCAAGCCAGAAGCTTAGTTCTAGGGTGAGTCCTAGCTCTGTGCTCTGTGCTGTGTGGCTGTAGGTGAGTTCCTTGTTCCCCTCTGTGTCCCGGCACTGTGCTGCAGCCCTAAGCAGATGGGTTTCTGGGTCTGAACTCTGGAGCAAGAAGCTCCGCCTCCATGACATCCTCCATTTAACCTCACAGGTGCCTCAGATCAGACCTCAGTGTGGTTCCTCAGATCTACTAACTGCACACTAACTGGCTAAATACGGATTCTCTTTTTGTTGTTGGTGGTGGTCGTGAGGCTCGAACTCGGGGCCTGGGCGCTATCCCTCAGCTCTTCAGTTCAAGGCTAGCCACAGTGCCACTTTTGGTTTTCAGGTGGTTTATTGGAGATAAGAGTTTCACGGGCTTTTCTTGTCTGGGTTGGCTTTGAACCGCCATCCTCAGATCTCAGCCTCCTGAGGAACTAGGATGACAGGCATGAGCCACTAGCACCAGGTTCCAGGGTTTTCTAGCCTGCATTGGATCCAGCCTAACACATCCATTCAGCGTCTACTGGGACCCACACACCTTGAAAACCCTGGCCCCACCCATCTCCATGCCCAGCCTCTTCCACCAGACGGCTGGACCCAGCCTATAACCTCTGTCTGCCAGGGCACACTCAGGGCTTCAGAGCCAGAAATGAGTACCCACCCCACACCTCACCCCAAGATCCACCTCCACTACTCCCCCATGACCCTGTGGCATCTGTGAAAACCCCAGAATCTTCCCCCACTCAGATTCAGCCTCTAGACTACCTTTCCCCACTTGAAGAGGACTTCCCTCCCAGCCCCCTTCCCCCCAATGCCTTGGTCCCCTTTCAGCTCAGCACCCCATTGTCCTTCCCCTCAGCAGACAAGTCTGTCTAGTTTCTTCCATCTTTAACTTCCTCCTCCTACCCAACATGGCTCCAAACCCATCTCCTTTCTGCTAAAGCTGGGCTTCTCCAAAGACTTGTTCACAGTCAGCAGTCAGGGCTGGTGGCTCACACCTGTAATCCTAGCGACTCAAGAGGCTGAGATCTGAGAACCAAGGTTCAAAGTCAGCCTAGGCAGTAAGGTTTGTGAGACTTTTATCTCCAATTAACCACCAAAAAGCTGGAAGTGGGGGCTGTGGTTCAAATGGTAGAGCACTAGCCTTAAGTGGAAAAATTAACAGACTAGGTCCTGAGTTCAAGTTCCAGTAGGTTGTCTCACGCATATTCACACCCCCCCCCCAACATCCTTGTCCTTGCCTCCCATTCCCTCTCCAACCACTCCTCAGAATCTGCACCTGCTGCCATGGGCTTCTTTATCTTTAAACTCAAAATCGCTTTGCTGGGCCTGGTCCCACCCACCCCACAGCAGCACTGGATGCTGGCTTCTCCCTGGATCCGCTCCCTGTGAGCTCCAAACCCTTAGTGTTGGTCCTGGTCCTCTAGGCTCTATCCACATCCCTCAAGTCTCCAGACTTTCAAAGCCTGGCCACCCCCATCCATCTATCGTAGGCCCCCAGCTCCAGACCCCGGTCCCCACATCCAACCAAATGCCTCCTGGTCTCTAGTTGTCTCTCGAGTCTGTACAACACTGATCTCACATCACTACAAGCTCAGCCAGCCCTCCCTAGCCCCATGTTTGGTAAGGTGGACCCTCCCTCTCCTTTCCTTGCTGGGGTCCTCCAGTCTCCAGCTCCTGCCCTGCCTCTCAGGGCCACTCTCAGGCCTTACCCTATTCCTGAGCCTCTTCTAATCTGCCCTCTTCTAATTTGTTCTTTATTGACAGCCAGGGTGCACTTTCCAAAACCCAGACCTGAGCAGATGCATCTTTTACTCACCAAGCTCCTTAGTAGGATTAATCTCCTTGAAAATCTGTTCCCCTTCAGTCCCTCTCCCTTTCCCCTTTCTTGCTCTGGCATCTACTGTCAACCTTCCCCCAGGCCCTGGACATCAAGATTGACTCAGAAGAAGCCTAGAGACCTGAGCAAGCCCAATTAACTGGCTGCAAATATGGGACCAAGAACAGGAAGTTGAACCCAGGTGAGTTAGCTGCCATCTTTGATTTTCAAGAATAGCCAGCTAGCTAGGTAGGTGTGGGCCAATAAAGGAGACTGGGGCCAGAGGACCAAGAGTTCAAGGCCAGCCTGAGCTGTGGATACAGCTCAGAAAAGAAAAAAAGACCAGGTGATGATGGCTCATGCTACTTAGGAGGCTGAGATCTGAGGATCAAGTATCATGGTTTGAAGCCAGCTGGGGCAGGAAAGTCTGTGAGACTCTTACCTCCAGTTGACCACCAGAAAACCAGAAGTGGAGCTGTGGGTCAAAGTGGTAGAGCGCTAGCCTTGAGCAGAAGAGCTCAGGGACAGCGCCCAGGCCCTGAGTTCAAGCCTTAGTACGTGTGCACACATGCGCACCTGTACATGTGTTATATGTGCATATGCACGCACGCAGTTGGTATGGTTATATAACATGTGGTCTACAGGGATTCCAGGCCAGCCTCCCTGCCCAAAGTTAGCACAAGACCCTATCTGAAAAACAAAACAGCAAAAGGGCCGGGGTCAAGGCTTAATGATAGAGCTCTAAGCAGGAGGCCAAGAGTTCAACACCCAGGACAAGGGAGGGAGGAAGGGAGGGAAGAGAAAAGACAGGAGAGAGAAGATAAGGAGGGATGGGAGGGGGGGATGCCGCACATCATTGCAGAAGATACCAGGAGATGCTCCGCTGCAGAAGACGCTGAAGAAATAAACCTGTTTTGTTTTGTTTTCAGCAACATAATTGACCTCATGGGCCAAACTCACCTGAAGCCACTAAACCTCTAAACGTTTTTTGTTTTTTTAGTGGGTCCTGGGGCCTGAACTCTGGGCCTGGGCGCTGTCCCTCAGCTCTTCAGCTCAAGGCTAGTGCGCTACCACTTGAGCCACAGCGCCACTTCCGGCTTTTTTCTGCTTATATGGTGGTGAGGAATCGAACCCAGGGTCTCATGCATGCGAAGCAAGCACTCTACCCCTGAGCCAACTTGCCAGCCCCACCTCTAAGCTTTTCCACCTAAGTAAATATTGAGCCAATACATTTCCTAGATTAAACCTTATTCATTTCTGTCTGCTTCCACACAGCCTCAGAACATCCCATGTTTCAAATGGTTCACCCACACTTAATCTGTAATTCTAAGCACTCACTGAGTCTCTTTATTTTTTATTTTTGCCCTTCCTGAGGCTTGAACTCTGGACCTGGGTGTCCATGAGTTCCTTTTGCTCAAGGTTAGCACTCTACCACTTTGAGCCACACTGACACTTCTGGTTTTCTAGTGGTTAATTGGCTATAAGAGGCTTGTGGACTTTCCTGCCAGAGCTGGCTTTGAACCAAGATCCTCAGCTCTTAGCCTCCAGAGTTGCTAGGATTACAGGTATGGGTCTTAGTTTCTGCTGACTAGTCCTTATTTACCTTTCAAAAAGAAGCTCAATGGGGCTGGGAAGGTGGCTCAGTGGTAGAGCGCTTGCCTTGCATGCCAGAGGCCCTGGGTTCAATTCCTCAGCACCACATAAGCAAAAAGAAAAAAAAAAAGCCAGAAGTGGCGCTGTGGCTCAAGTGGTAGAGCGCTAGCCTTGAGCTGAAGAGCTGAGGGACAGCGCCCAGGCCCAGAGTTCAAGCCCTACGACCAACCAAAAAAAAAACAAGCTCAAAGCTCAGCAGTATCTACTTGTAATCCTTGCTCCCCAGGAGGCTGAGTTCATTGTTCAAAGTCAGCCTACATAGAATAATAATCTGTAAGACTCTTATCTCCAATTACATAACAAAAATGCCAGATTGGAGGTGTGGCTCAAGTGGTTTGGTTTGGTTTAGAGTATGGGGCTTGAACTCAGGGCCTGGGCATTGTCCCTAAACTCTTTTGCTTAAGGTTAGCGCTCTACCAATTGAGACACAGCGCCACATCTGGTTTCAGGTAGTTAATTGGGGATAAGAGTCCCACAGACTTTCCTGCCCCAGCTGGCATTGACCATGATCCTCAGATCTCAGCTTCCTGAATAGCTAGGATTACAGGGGAGAGCCACCAGCACCCTGCATAGCACCGGTCTTGAGCAAAAAATCTAATAGGCAAGAGCACAAGGCCCTGAGTTCAAGTCCTAGTCCATATTGGTAGAGAAAAAGAAAAAAGAAAAGGAAGCAAGCTCAGCTCTCACCCTGCTTAGGACATCTGACTCTCCACTTCTCCCTCTTTTTTTTTTTTTTTGCTCGGTTGTGGGCCTTGAACTTTGAGCCTGGGCGCTGTCCCTCAGCTCTTTAGCTCGAGGCTAGTGCTCTACCGCTTGAGCCACAGCGCCACTTCTGATTTTCTAGTGGATTATTAGCAATAAGTGGAGTTTCCTGCTCAGGCTGGCTTTGAACCACAATCCTCAGATCTCAGCCTCCTGAGTAGCTAGAATTACAGGCATGACCCACCAGCTCCCGGCTTTCTCCCCCTTTTTAATGGTGTAACCACCTACCTGGTACCCGATGGTATTGCATGTGGTGCACAGCACACAGTAGGTGCTAAAACTCTGGCTGCTGACAGACTGGTGTTCTGAGCCCTCAGTTCCACAGCTCAACCCTACTCCCTCCACCCACACCAAAGCACGAGGTCTAGAGACCTTTTCTGTTGGTGGTAGTGGTCGTGGTGGTCCTAGGGCTTGAACTCAGGGTCTGGATGCTGTCCCTAAGCTTTTTCACTCAGGGCTAGCACTCTACCACTTTGAGGCACAGTGCCATTTCCAGTTTTTATTTTTTAGTAGCTAATTGGAGTTAAGAGCCACCAGGAGCCTGGCTCACTCAACCTTTTCACTCACAACTGATGCCCTACCACTTCAGACACACCTCCAACTTGGCATTTTTACTATTTATCTTATTTATTTTTTGATCAGTCATGGGGCTTGAACTCTGGGCCTGGGCTCTGTCTGTGAGCTCTTCAGCTCAAGGCTAGCACTTTACTACTTTAAGCCACAGTGCCACTTTGGTTTTCTAGTGGTTGGTTGGAGATGAGAGTCTCATGGACTTTCCTGCCCAGCCTGGCTTTGAACTGTGAGCCTCAGATCTCAGCCTCCTGAGTAACTAGGATTACAGATGTGAGGCACCAGTGGTGTCCAGCTTTTGTTGTTGTTGTTGTTGTTATTGTTGGTTTCAGGTTGTGTCCTGGGCTCTGTCCTTGAGCTCTTTTGCTCAAGGCTAGTGCTCCACATTGAGCCACAGTGCTACCTCCTGTTTTCTGGTGGTTAATTAGGTAAAAGTCTTACAGTCTTTCCTGCTCGGGCTGGCTTGGAACTGTGATCCCCAGATCTCAGCCTCCTGAGTAGCTAGGATTACAGGCATAACCTATGAGCACCTAGCCAAAATCAACTCCTGATGGGAAACAGAAACATTAGACCTTACAGTGAATGCTCAGGGACAGATAATCCAGGATAGACTGGCCAATGGATGGATTTCAAATAGTAGTTTAGACATATTTAGTCATTCCTTCAACAAACACATCCTGTCCAGTGTCTGTCTATCCAGTCTCCTCTCCTCTGCAAAGTCTTATCCAGCGGATATTGGCTGGCAGATTGCCTTGAATCTGTGCTGATGAGGACTCTGAGTCTATAGCTTGCTTCAGCAAGAAAGGCTGCCAGAGGGATTAGTAATGTCTGCCACAGGCACGAAATCGGGTGGCAGGAGACAGACAGTAGGAGAGAGGCTGGAAACAGGACAAATTTGGTGCAGAAAAACCTGGGTCCCTAAAGATGGAGTCCTTGGGTTTTATATGTTGAATTATGTCCTTTCCAAGGCCACTTCCAGCTTTTTCTGCTTATGTGATGCTGAGGAATCGAACCCAGAACCTCATGCATCCAAGGCAAACACTCTGCCACTGAGCAACCTTCCCAGCCCCCTTGACCTTTTTTTTTCCCCCCAAACTTCTGGGCTCTGCACCACTGTATACCCAGCCCTAGATATGGGGCAACCATTTAAAGTGAGGCCGTTGCAGGGGGTGGGGTGGGAAACGGGCACTGCTAATCTAGTCAGACTGGTGTCTTTAGGAAAGGGTGAAATTTGGGCACAGGTAGGTGTGTACAAAGAATGCCATGTGAGCTTGAGGACTGCCCTTTCTCAGCCCAGGAGAGACGCAGGAACAGCCCCCTCCCTCACAGCCCTGCCTGTCTCCTGACCTGCCATGTCTAGTGTGTAGAACCGAGAGATAAGTCTGTGCTACCTGGTTCCAGCTGACCTGCTGCAATGGTCTCCTGCACCTGTGGTCTATGCTCCTGAGGTACGTTCAGATTGGACACGAATTAATTACCTTGACAAAGCCTAAATTGTTGAGCCAGGTGCTAGTGGCTCAACCTGTAACCCTAGCTACTCAGGAACTGAGAATTGAGGTTTGAAGCAAAGCCTGAACAGAAAAGTCTGTAAGGATCATGTCCCAGTACTGGGACATGAACTAAGGGCTTGGGTGCTGTCCTTTAGCTTATTTTTTTTTCTTTTGGTCGGTCGCAGGGCTTGAACTCTGGGCCTAGGTGCTGACCCTCAGCTCTTCAGGTCTAGGCGAGCGCTCTACCACTTGAGCTACAGCGCCACTTCCAGTTTTCTGGTGGTTTATTGGAGATAGGAGTCTCATGGTCTCTCCTGCCCGGGCTGGCTTTGAACTGCAATCCTCAGATCTCAGCCTCCTGAGTAGCTAGGATTATAGGCGTGAGCCACCAGCGCCTGGCTTCCTTTAGCTTATTTTTTTCTCAAGGCTGGTGCTTTACCACTTGAGTCACAGCTCCACTTCCAACATTTTGGTGGTTTATTGCAGGTAAGAGTCTTAGACTTTTTTTTTTTTTTTGGTCAGTCCTGAGACTTGACCTCAGGGCCTGAACCACTGTCCTGAGATTCTTTTGCTGAAGGCTAGCACTCTACCACTTGAGCCACAGTGCTACTTCCAGGTTTGTTCTTCCTATGTGGTACCGAGGAATTGAACCCAGGGCTTCATGCATGTTAGGCAAGCACTCTACCACTGAGCCAAATTCCCAGCCCACTCGGGGAGCATTTTAACTGGGTGGTCCTGACTTGGGATTTCCCATAAGGGTATTGTTGCTAGGTGCTGGGCACTGGGGGCTCACATCTGTAGTATGTAATTCTACCTATTCAGGAGGTGAGATCTGAAGATCAGAGTTTGAAATGAGCCTGGGCAGATAAATCAGATTAACTTCGCCTTTTTTTTTTTTTTTTTTTGGTCGGTTTGTGGGGCTTGAACTCTGGGCCTGGGTACTGTCCCTGCACTCTTCAGCTCAAGGCAAGCACTCTACCGCTTGATCCACAGCGCCACTTCTGTTTTCTAGTGGTTTATTAGAGATAAGAGTTTCATGGACTTTCCTGCTCGGGCTGGCTTTGAACTGTGGTCCTCAGATCTCAGCCTCCTGAGTAGCTAGGAGCTAGGATTACAGGCGTGAGCCACCGGCGCCTGCCTTTTTTTTTTTTTTTGCCAGTCCAGGGCTTGAACTCTGGACCTGGGTGCTGTCCCTCAGCTCTTCAGCTCACTCTACCATTTGAGCCACAGTGCCACTCCTGACTTTTTCCGTTTATGTGGCACTGAGGAATTGAACTTTGAACTCAGGGCTTCATGCATGCCGAGAAAGCACTTTACTGCTAAGCCACATTCCCCCAGTCCCAACACAATGCGTTTTAAATTACCTAATCTTGGTGACTTTGCACCTTCACTGCTGCAGTATTTTTTGTTACACAGGTTGGCTCTATCTCAGGTGGTAAGGGAAACCCGGTGTGAATACCAGGAGGCGAGAGTCACTAGGGCTATTTTTGTGACTGGTTGTCATGGGTTAGATATGAGATCAGGGACTTCTGGGGGCCAGAGATCATGAAGGAAGAATATTATAAACTGAGTTTGGGAAATAGAACTTGGGGCATGGATTAGTTTTCATGGACTACCATAATGAAGTACCACAAAGCAAGATTTCGTTTTCTTTTGGTTCTGGAGGGTAGGTGGTCAGCAAGGTTGGTTCCATTTGAAGGATTTGAGGGAGAGTCTGGATACTGTTTCCTTTGCTTGTAAAAGGGAGGAGTTTTCACATTACCATTGTGTGTGTGTGTGTGTGTGTGTGTGTGTGTGTGTGTGTGTGTGTGAGAGAGAGAGAGAAAGAGAGAGAGAGAGAGAGAGAGAGAGAGAATCTTTCTTTTCTCTGATAAACACAAGCCAATAGGTTTAGGATTCACCCTAAATCATCCCAAGATGCTTTTTTTTTTTTTTTTTGCCAGTTGTTGGGCTTGAACTCTGGGCCTGTGCGCCCTCGCTGAGCTCTTCAACTCAAGGCTAGCACTTTATCACTTGAGCCATAGCTCCACTTGCAGCTTTTTTGGTAGTTAATTGTAGACAAGAGTCTCAGGGACTTTCTTGCCTGGACAGGCTTCAAATTTGGATCCTCAGAATTCAGTCTGCTGAGAAAGTAGGATTACAGGCGTGAGCTACCAGTGCTTAGCTTACGCTCCCCCTCTTAAAGGTCACACCTGCTTCCAATATTTTCACACTGGGGACCAAGCTTCCAAAACATAAACTCTTTGGGGACCAACTGAAACCTTTGTTAATCTAGGAAATCTGAAAAGATTCCCTTCCAAATTAGGTCACATTCACAGGTATCAGAGGGTTACAGCTTGCATTTATCTTTTTTTTTTTTTTGGGGGGGGGGGAGGAGGCTCTTCTCAATCCACCAAGGAGAAATCACCATGGGGGGAGATCTGCTTTGGCTAAGGTGTCACCTCACCTAGGCACCTAGGGAGCATTCTATCTCTCCTTCGTGCTCCATAACCGCACCTGTGCCCACCATCATCCCAGCCTGTCATTCCTCCAACTAATGTTTACTGAATGCCTAGTCTCTGCCAGGGCCCCAGGGGTACAGCAGTTAGGGTTGCCAAACTTAGCACATAAAAAATACAGGGACGCCAAGCACTGCTGGTTTACGCTGTAATCCTAGTTACTCAGGAAGCTGATATCTGAGCATCATGATTTGAAGCCAGCAGTAACTACCAGGAAACTGGAAATAGTGCTGTGGCTCAAAGTGTTAGAGCACTATCCTTGAGCAAAAAGAGCTGAAGAAACAGAACCCAGACCCTAAATTCAAGCCCCACAATGGACAAAGAAACTGAAAACCAAAACCAGGGACACCATTAATATGATTTTAATAAGTGAGTTGGTTTGTCCTATGCATGGAATCTGCATTTCCACCAGCAGTGGGCAGAAAGTGCCTAGTTACAGGGAGCCAACAGTCTAATGGGGAGGATGGGAGACCATTGAGAAGGATCTATAGATGTGCACAGGCCAGTGATGGGGAATAAGAGGAGGTGGCCACTATCTAAGCTGGAGCCTGAAGGGTGAGTAGGAGGAAAGAGGGTTCTGGAAGATATACTTTTTTTTTTTTTTTTGCAAGGCACTGGTGACTCACCCCTGTAATCCTAGTACTCAAGAGGCTGAGATCTGAGGATCTGAGGTTGATAGCTAGCCAGGGCAGAAAAGTCCATGAGACTTGTATCTCCAATTAATCACTAGAAAACTAGAAGTGGTGCTGTGGCTCAAAGTGGTAGAACACTAGCCATAGTGGGAAAAACTCAGGGACAGTGCTCAGGCCCTGAGTTCAAGCCCCATGACAGACCAAAAACAAAACCAAAAACCAAACCCCCCCCCCCCCCCCACACACACACACAAAAGCATACTAGAAAGCAAAGACTCTGGCTCCTCTGGAGATTCTGGGGCAGTCCCAGGGGCTTGCATACTGACACCTCCCTAAGTGATGCAGGTCATGTGGGGGGTCACACTGTAAACTCATCTGTTGAGATAGATTGGAATGAGAATTACCTGGGACACCTGAGGTCTCTTTCCTTTTTTTTTGTAGGTTATGGGGTTTGAACTCAGGGCCTGCCTGGATGCTGTTCCTGAGCTTTTTTGCTCAAGGCTAGCTAGAGCTCTACCACTGTGAGCCACAGCTCCACTTTCAGTTTTTATGCGGCTAATTAGAGATAAGCTCTCATAGACTTTCCTGCCTGGGCTGGGTTCAAGTTGAGATCCTCAGATCTCAGAAAGCATAAGCCCCCGGGGCCTGGCTTCTTTCCTTTTGTCTTTTAATTGGTTTATAACAGTTACAGGATGTGGGGAGAGGGGGAAATTTCACTGTTACTCTCTGTACAGGTTAATACTGTATTCCTGTGAATTTCATCCGCTTCATCACTCCCTGAACCTGGAACCTTTCCAATATTTCTTTCCAAGAAATATTGTCTCCCGGGCTGGGAAGGTGGCTCAGTGGTAGAGCGCTTGCCTTGCATGCCTGAGGCCCTGGGTTCGATTCCTCATCACCACATAAGCAGAAAGAAAAAAAAGGCGGAAATGGCGCTGTGGCTCAAGTGGTAGAGCGCTAGCCTTGAGCTAAAGAGCTGAGGGACAGCGCCCAGGCCCAGAGTTCAGGCCCCAAGACCGGCCCCCCCCCCCCAAAAAAAAAGAAATATTGTCTCCTAGGTTTCTTTGTTACTTTTCTTTCTTCATAGTGATGTGTATGTATGTTTGTGAGTGCGCCTAGTGCTGGGCCTTAAACTAAGAAACTAAGAGATTTTAGGTGGTTGTTGTTGTGGGGCTTGAACTCCGGGCCTGGGCGCTGTCCCCCAGTTCCGCAGCTCAAGGCTCGCCCACCTGAGCCACAGCGCCACTTGCGGTTTTCTGGTGGTTAATTGGAGATAAGAGTCTCACGGGGAGTTTTTCTGCCCGGGCTGGCTTCGAACCACGATCCTCGGATGAGATCTTATGTGAGCATCAGCATCTTAGCTGGGCTGAGCAGCTGTCGGGCGCCCGGCTCCCGACCGCGGAGTCTGGGAGGCGAGGGCCGTGGGCCGCGCTCGGCCCGGCGCTGGCAGGGCTCGTGAACGCCCCGCGCGAGCGACGGCGTGGAGGGCGCGGGGTCGCTCGCTGAGGGGACGGAGAGGGGACGCGGCCGGACTCGGCTTGGGGTGCCTTAGATCCGACCCCGCCCCCCTTTCTTCGGCGGCACCGCGGAAGAAAAGGAATTCCAAAAGTCAAAATCTCCAAACCCTTCCAAAGGCTCTCGGCGCCCGTGAGGACTCCGGAGGAGCCGGTGTTTCAGAGTTCTCGTCGCCATTCGTCGTCGGGGAAGGTGGCTGCAGGCGCGCTGGGCGGGGAGGCCGCGCGGCCACCCGCCGGCTGCCCAGCCGGGAGCCGCCTCAGGCTGGGGCGCGAGCGCGGCGCGACCGTTACCATAGCTGCAGACGCAGCCTGGTTGGGGGAGGGGGCGTGGCCAGAATGAGACGTCATTCTCTGCGCGACGCTCGTCGGAGCCTCCCGCCTTTCTGGTCCGAGACCCTCTGTCCGCTCCGGGAGCGCTCCACCTGCGCGCCTTCTCCCCGCTTGCACTCTCCGCCCCTCTCCGCCCGCTGCCCGGTTTTGCGCCGGCGCAGTGCTCGCCAGGACGCGCGGGGGAGCCCGCGAGGCGCATGCGCTGTGTGGGGCCCGCCGCTTCAGAGTCGCTGCTGCCGGTGCCGCCGTTGCCGCCTCCCTGCCGGCGGGTGAGCTGAAGAGGAGCCGAGGGTCGCCACCGCCGCCATGGGGGTGAGTGAGGCAGGGAAAGGAAGCGAGAGGTCCAGAGGTGCTTCCCGTTACCCTCTTCCCCCTCTCCCCCATTGTTCCTTGAGCCCCCTCACGTGACCCCGACCCCCTCCGACCTCACGTGACCCCCAGGCCCCACATGACCCGACTCCCCCATTCTTAGGGACCCCACGTTCGGCCTAACCCCGGAGCCCCGGGAGCCTCCTCCGCGGCCCCTCCCCCGGCGTCCCCCGCCCCTCGTGTCCCGCCGCCCCTTCCTGCCTCCGGGATGCGTCCCGGGCCTCCCCGCCTGCCCGCTCCCGCGCGGTCCTCGACGTGACCCCGCCGCTGCCGGGGTCACCCGTCCCCCGGCTGTCACCGTCCCGCGGCTTCCCGCGGCCGAGCCAACGCGGGCTCGGAGGGAACCCAGGCCGAGAGCCAGGGAGGCGCGTGGCCAAGGTCACACCGCCGCGGCGGGGGCGCCAAGAGCCCTCCTCGCGGCTCGGCGGGTCGCGGTGGGCCGCGCTGGGTTCCCGGGGAGCGTCCGCGCGGCGGGGCGCCCTGCCCTCCGGAACCCCCGCCCCCCGCCCCGGGGAGCGTCCCTTCCTAGAAGTTCCTCCCAGCTGTACAGGTGGGCGAGCCGGGAGGTCCGGGGCCACCGGTCGTGACCCCCCGGCTTAGGTGGATATCGACCACCTGTTTGGTGCCGGCCGTGGGAACGAGCGTTTAATTTTAGTGTCCTTTGCTGGAATGACTGGGTCCCAGCGGAGAAGTACTGGTCACTGCTAAAAAAGATAATTGCCTTTCCCTGGTCCTGGCTTGTTAGTACTTATGGGCAACAACTTACTTAACTGTACGTATTGTCTGTGCTGGTACGGGGGCGCGAACTCAGGAGCTTGGGCCCCCCTTTGGCATTTTTGCTCTAGGCTGGCCTTCTACCACTAAGCCACACCCCCACTTTCCGCTTTTTGTAACTAATTGGAAATAAGAGTCTTGGATTTGTCTGCTCAGCCTGATCGAACTGGGAGTCTCGGTAGCTAGGAACACAGGTGTAAACCACTGACACCCGGCTTCCACCCCCTTTAACTTAAAAGCTACCTTGTCTTCACCAGCTCCCAACAAATCGGTGTGTCACTGTTATAGCCTTTCTGGATTTTTGTTTCTTAAAAAAAATTTGTTTTTAAATCAGTACTGGGGGTTGAACTCAGGTCTATTGTTTTGCTCACTAAGTGTTTTACCACTTGAGCAATTCTTCCATCCAAATTTTCATGTTCTCACCTATGGGATAAGGATGATACCTGTCCTTTAGGACAAGAGTGAAGATTAATGAGATAGTGGATGTCTGTAGCCTCTTAGGTGCCCATTATTTTTGCCTGTATTGTCAGCCTTCACTTTAGTGATCCAAAATAGATCTGTGCTATTTTTAATCCACTGGGTTTGTCCCAACTGTTTCTAACCTAGATTTTTCCCCCCTTTTACTAAAAAATTTAGTGACTGAACAAATCAACTTACTAGACCAAAATAGTTGCTCAACCTGTGTTAAAACACTTGAGATAATCCATGGTAGAACAAACAAAGTCTAGAAGTATAGCTCAGTGGTAGGGCATGTGCTTAGCATATTCCAAGCCTTGAGTTCAATCTCTGAAACAAACATATGTCATGTTTCAACAGAAAATTTGGGTACTATGTCCTTCATATGTAGAAAATCAAGTTTAGAAACTTACTTTCTTTTTTCTTTCTTTCTTTTTTTCTTTTTGTCAGTTGTGGGGCTTCAACTCAGGGCCTGGTTGTTGTCCCTGTGTTTTTTTGCTCAAGGCTAATGCTGTCCCACTTTGAGCCACAGCCCCACTTCCAGTTTTCAGGTGGTTAATTGGAGAAAAGAGTCTCAACAACTTTCTTGCCTGGCTGGCTTTGAACCATGATCCTCAGATCTCAGCCTCCTGAGTAGCTAGGATTATAGGCATGAGCCACCAATGCCCAGCACCTTTTGCATATGATTTTAGTCAAAGATGTCAGGCCCCCTGGGTTGTTGTGACTAAGTAATGAATTTATGTCACTCTAATCCTCTACCCAGACTCGGTCACTGCACACTGATAAGAAGCATAACATGTTCAATAACTTCCTCATCAGGTGAGCTGACAGCAGGGCCCAGAGGTACCACGAACTGCTTCCACTAGGCCCATCTTGGCAAATGTGGATTTTTTTTTTTTTCTCTTTATGTGGTACTGAACCTAACCCAGGGCTTCATGCATGTGAGGCCAGCGCTTTACCACTGAGCCACCTTCCCAGCCCAAGGCCCCATCTCATCACTCATGCACTATACAGATGTGTTCCTCTGAATGGCCGCTTCTACCAATGGAAAGATTTTCATTCTCCCTGAGTCAGATCTTGATCCTCTCATTGCCCTCATTCCTCATCATGCCTCAGCTGGGTAGTGGGAAGTTATCAGTTCTAGTAGAGAGTGTTGCTCCTGATGTCAGGCGAGAGAGTGCTGTCAGATGGGTGCCTTC
Source organism: Dipodomys spectabilis (assembly GCF_019054845.1). Classification (NCBI taxonomy): domain Eukaryota; kingdom Metazoa; phylum Chordata; class Mammalia; order Rodentia; family Heteromyidae; genus Dipodomys; species Dipodomys spectabilis. The sequence goes on from NW_024870707.1 coordinate 9,472,261, forward strand.
TCTTCAAAGAACTTTTGCCCCAGCTGCTGTTTGTATCTCACTCCACTGAAAATAGGATCTTTTCTATATCCCAAACACTAGACTAGAGGCATGATACTGGAAATCGGAGCAATGTCATATTCCTTTTCTGGAAGGTGCCTCCCTCCATTTCTGTTTTCTGTTTTCTTTCTTTTTCTTTTTTCTTTTTTGCCAGTTCGGGGGCTTGATCAAGGCTGGGCTCTGTCCCAGAGCTTCTTTTTGCTCAAGGCTAGTGCTCTGCCATTTGAGCCACTGCACCACTTCAGGCCTTTTCTGTTTATGTGGTACTAGGAATGAAACCCAGGGCTGCTTCGTGCATGCTAGACAAACACTCTTTTTTTTTTTTTTTTTTTTTGTGGGGCCTGAACTCTGGGCCTGGGCGCTGTCCCTCAGCTTTTCAGCTCAAGGCTAGCGCTCTACCACTTGAGCCACAGTGCCACTTCCGGCTTTTTTCTTTTTGCTTATGTGGTGCTGAGGAATCGAACCCAGGGCCTCTGGCATGCAAGGCAAGTGCTCTACCACTGAGCCACATTCCTAGCCTCCCCCCCTTTTTTTTTGGTCAGTTGTGGGGCTTGAACTCTGGGCCTGGGCACCATCCCTAAGGTCTTCAGCTCAAGGCTAGTGCTCTACCACTTGAGCCACAGTGCCACTTCTAGTTTTCTGGTGGTTAATTAGAGATAAGAGTCAAGGACTTTCCTGCCTGGGCTGGCTTTGAACCAGGATCCTCAGATCTCAGCTTTCTGAGTAGCTAGGATTACAGGCATGCACCACCATCGCCAAGCTTCCTAGCCCTTTTTGTTTGTTTTTGTCCAGAATTCAGGGCCTAAAACACTGTCCCTAAGGTCTTTTTGCTCAAGGCTAGTGCTCTACCACTATTTCTTAAATTTTTGGCCGGTCATGGGGCTTGAACTCTGGGCCTGGGCGCTGTCCCTCAGCTCTTCAGCTCAAGGCAAGTACTCTACCACTTGAGCCACAGCGCCACTTCCAGTTTTCTGAGTGTTTATTGGAGATAAGAGTTTCAGGGCTTTCCTGTCTGGTCTGGCTTTGAACCTCGATCCTCAGATCTCAGCCTTCTGAGTAGCTAGGATTACAGGCGTGAGCCACCGGCAACAGGCTTAGTCAGGAATCTTATTTTCAATTAACGACCAGAAAGCCAGAAATGGAGCTGTGGCTCAAATTGTAGAGTGCAAAAAAATGCTAAGGGAGAGTGATGCCTTGGAAGTGTGGGATGGGGTGGGGGTGGGTGTAGGAAGACCTTTTCTGCCTGCTGGCTCTGAGACTGAAAAGTGGCCTTCTGTACTTTGGAGTTTTCATTGAAAATGTGGGTGTGTACATCTTACTGGTTTTGGAAAGATTAAAGCAGATCATCTTTAAGAAAGCACTGGCAGAGGGTTTGACATTAGTGTATCCTTATAAACAAAAGCCATTTCTAGGGTGGAGTTGGAACTGTAGTAGAGTGCTTGCCTAGTAAGTAGAGTGCTTGTCTAGTAAGTTTGGTTGAACACCAGCATTGCAAAAACAAACAAAAAAATGAATTTACAGTAATGTTTTTATGTCTAGTACATTTTAGTATTTTGTCCTTAACAATCTTTAGAGTATGATTATTCATGTAAGTATTTTAGTCCTCTTTTTTTGAGGGGGGCAGTGTTCTAATCCTAGACTTAGGACCAGGGCACTATCCCTGAACTTTTTGGCTTAAGGCTAGCATTCTACTGCTTGAGCCACAGCTCCACTTCTGGCTTTTTAATTGGAGATAGTTAATTGGTAGTTCATTGGAGATAAGACTGTCACAGACTTTCATGCTTGAGGTGATTTTGAACAGTGACCCTCAGATCTCTCTTGTCTCCTGAGTAATTAGGATTACAGTTGCGAGCCACCAATGTCTGACATATTAGTCCCATTTTATGGATAAGCAAACTGAGGTTCAGAGAAACTGAGTAATTGGATGAGATAGAGTTTAAGTCACTTGCCTAAAGTCACAGAGCTATTAAGTGAAAGACCTAACTCAAATTCTGGTCTCTCGAGTCAAAAGCCCACGCTTTATTACATAAAGCTCCCTGGGGAATGACACTTAGCCACAATGAGCTTTATTGTTCTCTGTGCTTATTTCCCATTTTAATTAGAAGAGTTTCCCCCATGTCCCTGCAGGACAGCCTTACCTCCACCAAGCTGAGTGAGGTTAATTGGAGCAGCAGGGGACCACTCTTTCTGGTAGAGGGAGCAGTCCAGCCTGCACAGCCTCCTTCTTACCTCTCCACCCTGCATGCTGGCAGGGGAAGACTTAAGGGGCGCTTGCTTTTATTATCTTTATCCCAGCCATGGCAGTCCCAAGGCCTCACTGCGGCTTACTTGGCTTGCCAGTTCCTCTGTAGGAATGAGCCTGTAAATCTGGAGGCTGGGATTGGCCCTCCTGCTTGTGCTTAGGTTTGCTTGCTTCAGCCTAGAGATGAGGTGCTGTAGCCAGAACCCAGTTTTCCATTGCTTTCTGGGTCCTGGGAGTCACACTGGCTTTGAAACACCTTCAGTCTTTCTGCTCCATGTTGAGACAAAGAGGCACCCAGAGAGGGCCAAGGCTTACAGCTACCATGGAGTTGTTCTAGATGCTGACTGTTCCCGTAGGTGTGTGGCCAGCATTTGCAGCCATAGCTTCCTGGGGTGGCAGGAAGGGCATTGGCCTGTCTTCTTGTTCTACCTCTCTGTCTCTGTCTCTCGTTCTCTCATTCTCTCCCTCTCTGGCTCTCTCGCTTTCTCGTTGGTTGTGGGCTTGAACTCAGGGTCTGGGCACTGTCCTTGAGCTCTTTTGCTCAAGGCTAACACTACCACTTTGAGTCACAGCTCTACTTCCTGTTTTTGAGTGGTTAGTTGGAGTAAGAGGTAAGAGTCTCACTGGGACTTTTCTGCCCCACTGGCTTTGAACTGCATCCTTAGATCTCAGCTTCTTGAGTAGCTAGGATCACAGGTGTGAGCCACGGGAACCTGGCAGCCCAGGAGTTTTTCTCTGTGGGGTTTTTCTTTCCCCCACCTCTTCCTCAGTGGGTAGGGTAGAGGCTGGGGTGGCACTGTCTTGGCAAGTGGTTACCAGGTATGTGGACAATAACAAGTGATTTGCTGGGTGGTTGTCCCGAGGCTTGTGGGACCTCTAGCTTGGCAGGCTGTGAGGAGGTCTTTGGTGACCCAGTAGGAATTCAGCAGCATGCTAAACCAGGGTTCGTCCACTGGAGACAATGGCCTGGTGGAACACATACTTGCTTCTTTCTTCTCTTGGCTACTTACAGTGCGGGAACTCTGCCTGAGTTGTATCATCCTTTTGAGCCTCTGTTTCCTAAGGTGTAAAGGAACTGAACCACACAGTGTTTGTGAGAACAATTTTTTTTTTTTTGCCAGTCCTGGGGTTTGAACTCAGGGTCTGGAGACACTGTTCCTAAGCTTCTTTTGCTTGAGGCTAGCACTCTACCACTTGAGCTACTTGGCCTTTTCTGTTTATATGGTACTGAGGAATCAAACCCTGGGCTTCATGTATGCTAGGCAAGTACTCTACCACTAAGACACATTCCCAGCCCAGAGAACAATTTTGTGAGCAATCTCTCAGTGTTGTCTTGAAACCTAAATTCCCAGAGAAAACAAACCTGCTGTCTAGATCAGAGCCTCTGAAGACAGTGTGTTCTCTTGTTTGACACCTCCTCTAGGGAGGTGAGAAATAGGATCCAGCCTGGCTTCTAGCACCCCCCTTAGCTAGAGGATGCTTACTAGCTGGTGCAGGTAGTTTTGTCTCTTAAGATCAACTAACCCCTGAAAGTTCTATTTTTTGGTGCCCCTCCTGGAGCTTGAAATCGGCCTGGGCACTGTCCCTGAGCTTTTGTGCTCAAGTACTCTTATCATTTTGATCCACAGTACCATTTCCAGCACTTTGGTAGTTAATTGGAGATAAAAGTCTAATGGACTTTTCTGCCCAGGCTGGCTTTTGAGCCGCAATCCTCAGATCTCAGTCTCCTAGGATTACATGTGTGAGCTACAGCCTTGTGAGTTCTCAATATCTGAACTCTGCCTCTGGTTGCTTGAGGTAGGAATGTCATTCTTTAGAACATTTAGGCTGGATTTATTATTTTTTCTTTTTGTTGGTCATGAGGCTTGAATTTGGCCTGGGCACTGTCCCTCAACTCTTCAGCTCAAGGCTAGTGCTCTACCACTTGAGCCACAGCACCACTTCTGGTTTTCTGGTAGTGTATTGGAGATAAGAGTTTCACAGACTTTCCTGCCTGGGCTGGCTTTGAAACTTGATTCTCAGATCTCAGCCTCTGAGTAGCTAGGATTACAGGCATGAGCCACCCGAGCCTGGCTTGGATTTATTCTTAGAAATATTCCCAGCAGCTGGATTTTTTTAGCTCATGCAAATATTAATTGTTCAGAGTTCCCTTCTTTGGGGCCAGGTATAACTGAGGGCTGTCAGTCCTCTGTCCAGTCAACTCTGGAAAGGAAGTACTTACTGTTGGTAAAAGCAGAGCCAGCTGCCCCATGACTTTGGGAACTTGGGCTGTATGGACCAGAATCTCTGCCTGCCTGTGCTGTCTGGTCTTCCTAGGGAGAATAAGAACTGAATGTGTGCGTGCTCAGAGCCTTGCATGCGTTGCTTAGCAGCACAAGGCTGACACTGTACCACTTGAGCCACTTTTTTTGTTTTTGTTGTTATTTGGAGATAGGAGTCTCACAGATTTGTCTGCCCAAGCTAGCTTAGAACCAAGGTCCTTGGAGCTCAGCCTCCTGAGTAGCTAGAATTATAGGCATGAGCCACCGAACTGTCATTTCTTGGGCATTTGTCACAATAATCCTTTGGGCTTGCACCACCATGGCATTGGGGCCTCACTTAGGTCAGGAGGCTCAGAGAAGGGCTGTGTCTTGTCCTAGGACTTTCTGGGTATGGAGAATACAAAGACACTTTGTTGAATTCTGTCAGACACCCAGCCTGGCTTTTTCCCTAGGTTACTTAGCTTAGCTTCTAACCAGAAGCCAAAAGAACCCCAGGTTAGCCTCCAACAAAACAAAATCTGATCTAGATGCAGTTGTGAGTAACTTAGTGCTTGCCCCCAGTACAAGGACCTTCCTCTGCCCTGCCCCTGCCCCTGCCCCTGCAGGCCTGCAACTTGGTCTTTCTGGCCCTGTGGCCCCTCTGTCCTGAGGTGGACCCCTTGGTTTACCTGTCTACTCTGTCCTTGCCTCTGCAATGTGTCTGTCACTTGTTGCCTTGGCTGAGCAGAGCTGCTTTTCCAGTTCTTTAATCTGTGCACCCTGGTATTGGCTTAGAGCCAGTATCCAGCTCCTGCAGGACTGCCTGGCTGGGTCTTTGTCCCTTGCAGCCAGAACACAGTCAGATGGAACTAAGGTGCCACCTCCTTCCTGAAAGCTGCCCTAATCGGGCCTACAGTTGGTGAAGCCATCCTTGATGGCTCAGCTCTGCGCTGCAGGCATTGTTGGCCATTGCTGGGGCCTCTCAGTGATGGAGGCTGAAAGGTCGGTGACCTCCAAGAGCTCAGGATGAGGAACCAGTGTTCCTGCTTAGATCACACGCTAAGTGCTCACTGGCAGCTTGGGCCAGCAGGCATGGATGCAGGTTTTCCTGAATTCTTCAGAGGGAATGTCAAGTGTTCTGTAAGCCCAGCCCTTCCAGCCAGTGTTGCTTTTCCCTGTTGCAGAGAAAGTCCAGCAAAGCAAAGGAGAAGAAGCAGAAGCGGTTGGAGGAGCGAGCAGCTATGGATGCTGTGTGTGCCAAAGTAGACGCTGCAAACAGGGTGATTCTCCTTTCCCCTTCCTGCCTTCTGGAACTTCAGCTGGGTTTTTCATTTGACTTCTTTCAGCGCCACCCTGTGGCAGACTTGTGACACTACCCACCCAGCCTCTGCCTCCTTGCCCTAAGGCTGAATGTGGGCTAGTAATTGACTTTGGTGCTCCCTTAAAGGTGCATTCCAGGGAAAGTGACTCCTCACTGCTTGTACAGAGGCTGGGGAAACTTTAGCTGGGAATTTGCATTTTGAGAAGGAAAGCTCAAATATGTCATACAGTTATGTCAAATATGGCATACAGTTCTCTCAATCTCCCATCCCATTCAGAACATGTTATGGATCTACTGTAACTGTCTTGGACCTCCTCACCAGCCTCCATTGTCCCTATGAGTTCAGAGCTGAGGCCAGTGGAGGCCGATGGAGGCCTCAGCTATGAGAGAGGGTTACCTCCAGCCTGGGCCCTGGCAGCCTGAGCATCAGGGCTTTTGGACAGGGTCGGCTCTTGCAACTGCCTGTCTGAGCTGCTTCTGTTTCCCTCTACAGCTTGGAGATCCTCTGGAGGCATTCCCAGTGTTCAAGAAATATGACCGGAATGGGTGAGTCTTATATGGTATTTCTTTTTTCCTTTTCTCATTTTTATTGTAAAGATGATGTATAGAGGGCTTACAATTACATAAGTCAGGTAATGAGAACATTTCTTTTTTGTTTTTGTTTTTTGGTTGTGGAGCCTGCACTCTGGGCCTGGGCGCTGTCCCTCAGCTCTTCAGCTCAAGGCTAGCACTCTACCACTTGAGCCAAAGCACCACTTCCAGCTTTTTCTGTTTATGTGGTGCTGAGGAATCGAACTCAGGGCTTCATGCATGCAAGGCAAGCACTCTACCACTGAGCCACATTCCCAGCCCATGAGAACATTTCTTTTTCTTTTTTTTTTTTTTTTTTTTTGGGTCCGGTCGTGGGGCCTGAACTCTGGGCCTGGGCACTGTCCCTCAGCTCTTCAGCTCAAGGCTAGCGCTCTACCACTTGAGCCACAGCGCCACTTCCGGCTTTTTTCTTATGTGGTGCTGAGGAATTGAACCCAGGGCGTCAGGCATGCAAGGCAAGCGCTCTACCACTGAGCCACCTTCCCAGCCCCGAGAACAGTGTCTCTTCTTCACTCAAGTTGTATAGTTCATTTTTAGGTATTTCTTTATATTTTTTGTTTTGTGGATGGAGACCGGGACTCAAACTCGGTACTTGACATTTTTGCTCACTGACTATTGCTCTACTGACACAGCCACACCTCCAACCCCATCTCTTGTATTTCCTTTTTTTTTTTGGTCGGTCCTGGAGCCTGAACTGTGGGCCTGGGTACTGTCCCTTAGCACAAGGCTAGCACTCTTATCACTTGACCCACCTTCCCAACCCCATTTTTTTGTTGTTGTTGTGGGGCTTGAACTCTGGGCCTGGGTGCTGTCCCTGAGCTCTTGAGCTCAAGGCTAGTGCTCTACCACTTTGAGCCACAGTGCTACTTCCAGTTTTCAGGTAGTTAATGGGAAATAAGGGTCTCACGGACTTTCCTGCCCAGGTTGGCTTTGAAATGGGATCCTCAGATTTAGCTTCCTGAGTGGTTAAGATCACAGTGTGAGCCATTGGTACCTGTTCTAACATTCTTTGACATGATTTAGAGACCCCCGTCCTGTGATATCTTAGTTTTTTGTTTGTTTTTTATCCATGGTGGTTTGAACTCGGCTTGTGTGCTGTCCCTGAGCTTTTTCACTCAAGGCTAGTGCTCTACCACTTTGAGCCATGGCACCACTTCTGGTTTTATGGTGGTTAATTGGAGATAAGAGTCTCATGGACTTTCCCTCCTGTGCTGGCTTTGAACTGCGATCCTCAGATCTCAGCCTCCTGAGTAGCTAGGATTACAGGTGTGAGACACCAGCCCCTGCCTATATAGTCTTTTTCAGAATGTGGTAGTATGTAGAGAATGTGATTTTAGAGTCCCTGCGGAGTTTCATTGTACTTAAATTTCCTTAAGAGCAGATATCTCTTGCTTTTTACTTTAGGAACAGAGTGGTGCATGAAATCCTGCTCCTCTGTTAAATGAGCTCAGATCACCCACTGAGTGTCAAAGGGGAGAGGCAGGCAGGATTTTTGGGGTTGGCCCTAGGATCCTTGTGTGAAGCTATGACTTTGAAGGGCCCCAGGTCACCTATGTGGTTTTGAAAATAAGATTGGTAGCTAAGAGGGAAGAGGTCTCATGGGAGCCCAGCTATAGTACAGAAATGGAAGCAACAGGAAAAAATGCCTAAGGGCAAGAAGAGAGACAAAAAAGACATGAGTGTTTTTAAGAAAATACAGAAAAGTTGGAACATAGAGAAGAGCTCAAAAGTAGCTGAGATGGATGAGATGGGTGGGTGCTAAATCTGATGTGGACAGTGCCGGGAGGCTTGGGAGGCAGGAAGCCATCCCTGTGTTTTAGGGGTGGGCTGTGCAGTGGTGGTTGCTAATCTTGGCCCAACATGCTCGGCACCTTCCCTAGTTGGGCAGAAACTTAGCTTTCCCTGGTAGAGTGATTGAGACAGGGACGTTTCCCTTTCCCTGTCAGACTTCTCAGGAAGAAGCCCTAGGCTCTGGTTGGAACACTGGACCCCTGACCAGCTAATGCCCTCCTGTGTTCTCAGGTTGAATGTCTCCATTGAGTGTAAGCGAGTATCTGGACTGGAGCCTGCCACTGTGGATTGGGCCTTCGACCTGACCAAAACAAATATGCAAACCATGTAAGCATGGCCTGGCCAGAGGGTAGTCTACTCACCAGCCCAATTTTCTCCTAGTCTTCTCCTGACCTGATTGCTCCCCAAATTCCCAGGTATGAGCAAAGTGAATGGGGCTGGAAGGACCGAGAGAAACGGGAAGAAATGACAGATGACCGGGCCTGGTACCTCATTGCTTGGGAGAACAGTTCTGTTCCTGTTGCCTTTTCTCACTTCCGATTTGATGTGGAATGTGGGGATGAAGTCTTATACTGGTAAGAGCTTGGAGTGGGGCATTGTGGGAGGGAGGCCAAGTGGCAGAGCCCAGTGGGCCTCTAGGTCTAGGGGCTGCTATGGCTACAGGGTCCTCTGGTGGGCCTTGCCACAGCTTCACAAGTTACCTGAACATTCACCCTTGGCTTTCTCCACCCAGCTACGAAGTGCAATTGGAAAGCAAAGTGCGGCGGAAAGGCCTGGGGAAGTTCCTCATTCAGATCCTGCAGCTCATGGCCAACAGGTAAGGGAAGGACTCCCTTAGAGCAGAGCTGGAAAGAGCTGCTGCTCAGTAGGACCCTTAAGGAGTCCTCTGTTCTTTTTTTTTTTTTTTTTTGGCCAGTCCTGGGGCTTGAACTAAGGGCCAGGGAACTATCCCTGAACTTCCTTTGTTCAAGGTTAGCGCTTTACCACTTCAGCCACTAATGCTTATTCTGAGTAGTGTATTGGAGATAAAGAGTCACAGACTTTCCTGACAGGGTTGGCTTTGAACTACCATCCTCAGATCTCAGCCTCCTGAGTAGCTAGGATTACAGATATGAGCCACTGGGCACCCAGCTACATTTCTTTTTTTTTTTGTCGGTTGTGGGGCTTGAACTCTGGACTTGGGCGCTGTCCCTTAGTTCTTCAGCTCAAGGCAAGCACTCTGCCGCTTGAGCCACAGCGCCACTTCCGGTTTTCTAGTGGTTTATTGGAGATAAGAGTCTCATGGACTTTCCTGCCCTGGGCTGGCTTTGAACCGTGATCCTCAGATCTCAGCCTCCTGAGTAGCTAGGATTACAGGCTTGAGCCACCTGCGCCGGCCAGCTACATTTCTTATTAGGCAGTAACTTTTTACACCTTTTGCTGGTTAATTGGAGATAAGAGTCTTACAGACTTTCCCTCCTGAGGCTAGACTACACCCTCAACCATTAGATGTCAGCCTCCTGAGTAGGTAGGATTACAGGTGTAAACCACTGGCCTTCAGCAAGTTCACTGTTTTTTTTTTTTTCCTCATTGGAAGAATCCTAGGGGAGAAGGGCATATGACCTCAAGCTTTGCCCTTATGCTGGGTGCAAAGAACATCTTTCGTTGTTGTTGTTGTTGTTGTTGCTCATGGGGCTTGAACTCTGGGCTGGGCTCCTTCTGAGTAGCTAGTATTATAGGCATGAGCCACCGGTGCCCGGCTTTTTTTTTGTCAGTGTGGGGCCTGAACTCTGGGCCTGGGCACTGTCCCTGAGCTCTTCAGCTCAAGGCTAGCGCTCTACCACTTGAGCCACAGTGCTACTTCCAGCTTTTTCTGCTTATGTGGTGTTGAGGAATCGAATCCAGGGCCTCATGCATGCATGCGAGGCAGTCACTCTACCACTGAGCCACCTTCCCAGCCCTCCTTGAGCTCTTTTGCTCAATGCTAGTGCTCTACCACTTTGAGTCACAGTGCCACTTCTGATTTCCTGGTGGTTAATTGGAGGTAAGAGTCTTATGGGGACTTTTCTGCCTGGGTGGGCTTTGAACCTCAGTCCTCAGATCTTAGCCTCCTGTGTACCTAGGATTACAGGGATGAGCCACGGGTGCAGAGCTCAGAGCATCTTTTGAGTGCCTGGTGTGAGCTAACCTCTGTACCTGCGGATTGGTGCTACTGAGGTAGTGGCAAGGATCCCTTACATGCCATGGTGTCAGTGCCTCTCAGGCTAGAGGAGGAAGAAAAGGCCTGGACTCGTGTTTCTCTTTCTAAGGGGCGATTGCTCCTCTTTCTTCCAGCACACAGATGAAGAAGGTGATGTTAACAGTATTTAAACACAATCATGGCGCCTACCAGTTCTTCAGAGAAGCACTGCAGTAAGGAGCTGGTGTTGGTGTGGTCCTTCTGGGTGGTAGGAGGTGCTGTCCTGATGCCATTTTTCTGGTCCTGGTCCCTACTTAATTCTCATGCCTGTGGGGTTTGAGCTTGGTGAGAGGAGATGAGCCCCCTGCATCCGAAGGGCCCCAGCAGGTGTTCACTGGCCAGCACCCAGCGCTTTTCTCCTGTTTCCTTTGCAGATTTGAAATCGATGACTCTTCCCCCAGCATGTCTGGTTGCTGTGGGGAGGATTGCTCCTATGAGATCCTGAGCCGGAGGACCAAGTTCGGGGACAGCCAGCACTCCCATGCAGGTGGTCACTGTGGTGGCTGCTGCCACTGAACTCCCAGAGCCACGAGCAAGTACAAATGCTATCTCCCGAGGCCTGCCTTCTCCCCTGGTCCCATGCCACTTGCCAGGTACCTCAGCTGTGGCTTCCTCAGCCCTGCCTGTGCCAGACGGCTCCGTAAGGGCACAGGACTCTGGGGAGCAGTGGCCCAAGCTACCTGCCACCGCTCTCCTGGAAGAGCAAAGTGCCAGGAAGGGCTGCAAGGACGTACTGTGAAGGAGCTGGCAGGACGACTGCGCAGTTCATCCTGGCCTGATGGCTGTCACTTGGCTCTTGGGCCCTGGAGCACAAGTCCCATCCCCCCTACTATGCAGCTGGTTTCCTGACAGTCCCCCCTCCCAACTCAGAAAAATGGAATGTTTATACCCATCTTTGACATTCCTGGAGGCCTGCTCTGAGGGCTGCTGGTACCCACAGAAGATCTGGAGTGGACATGGGCTTGGGATATGTCCTTGGAGAACTGAGCACTTTGGTAGAGGCCATTCAGCCCTCCTGCCAAGATGCAGGATGCACCTGCTAGCCATGTTCTTAGGGATCCACTCCACAGAGTGCTGTCATCTCAAGGGAACAGCCAAGTCTGGGGGGGGGGCTGTCCCTTCATCCTGTCAGTCAGACACCAGGAAGAGGGGGCCGCCATGGGGCCGACTGCTTCTCTGGGCTTTTGGACTTCGCTGCATTCTGTATTTCACTTCATCTCATGACAGTGATTTGAGCTTTTTGTTCTAGAGGAAAGCTAGAGGTGTGCCCGTCCTCTCCATTGCCTCCCAGCCTTGCCGCTGGCCTCACCAATCACCTCTGTTCTTAGTCTCCAGGGGGAATAACATCAGGGAGCCCTTGTCTTCCCCCAGAAGGACCCCACATTCCTTGTACAGCTGTGCTCTTTCCGCTCGCCTATTGGTGCTGATAGCTTGCTGAAACTGGGGCATTCCTCCCCAGCTCTTCCTCTTCAGAAGCCCAGCCAGCAGCAGGCCCCTCTGCCTGTGCTCCCCAGCCTTGCCCCCCTCACCGCCTCAGTGAGGCACTGGTGCTGCTCTTTTGGCGCAGCTGGGCCACAGCAGGAATGCCCTTCCGTGGCACTCACAGCTGCTTTCCCTCTCTGGGATCATCCTGTGGCAGAGAGAGGAAAGGCACTCTTCTCCGAGCATGAAGAAGGTGTGGGCTCAGAACTTACACCCATCCTGCTCTCAAGGCCTTGTTCCTCTGCCAAGGAAGGAAAACCAAATCCTCCCCCAGGAAGAAGCACATGACACCTGGCTTCGACACCCTTGAGTTCTGCCTCCCTCAGGGAGTGTGGTGAAGTCTCACGCTTGTGCAGTTACTCTCGTGGGGTCTGTGGGTCTTCCTGCCCTCAGAGTCTCCCCCATCTTCTACCCTGACTCAGGCTGTCTGTCCTGGCAGGGCTCCCCACAGCCCTTGCTTCTCCCCGGATCCTTGCTTACACAGGGGGTAGGCACACAGAACCTCTTGTGCCTGGCCTCCATCTAGTGCACTGTGCTGCTCTCAGCCTGATCAGCACGGGACCTGGCAGCTTTACACTGGAACAGGTCTACCTTTGCCTCACCTGCTGGCTCCTGGGGATTTTACCTTGTGGAGAGCTGTGGTTGCTAGAAAGGGATTGGTAGACTCCTTCCAAGAATCATGAAACAGCAGGAGCATGTTGAGGAAGTTCTTCCACTGATCTCTCAAAAGACACAAATCAACGGGCACCGATGGCTCACGCCTGTAATCCTAGCTACTCAGGAGACTAAGATATGAGAATCATGATGTGAAGCTAGTCTGAGCAAGAAAATCTGAGACTCTTTATCTCCAGTTAACCACCAAAAAAGCTGGAAGTGGAGCTGTGGCTCAAGTGGTAGAGTACTAGTCTTGAGCATGAAAGCTCAGAGACAGCACCCAGGCCCTGAGTTCAAGCCCCAGGACTAGCACACAAACAACAAAAGACAGAAGATAAGTATGCGTCATACATTTCTGATGCCTTCCACTCCAGAGGACCACCAGGAATTCCCAGTGTAAACCTATGTGATGTGAGCTCAGTGTGTACTTACCAGTGAGACTTGCTGCCAAGCCTCCCATAGGGCATTTGGTAGCATGGCCAGTTCCCTCAGCCCCTGTAGGCCACATCCCAAGGGCCCCTTGAGGGTGCTGGCCACACAGCAGGCAGGTCACTGCTTTGGGTGTGGAGCCTATTGCTCCATCTTCCTCCATTGTGGGTCTTGGTTTTGACAAACTAGGCCTTTGGTATCAGGCTTTTGTTGTTTCTTGTTTAGGCCACCCTATTTCAGGTTGTTGTTGATGTCATATGTGTTTATATGACATACATATGGTTCTTTTTTAACTCTGCTTTGTTTTTTTTTTTTTTTATTTTTTAAGAGGCAACTTGGAAGATAAACTTGTTGGGAGATATATACATATATATCTTTAGCATTTTGTTATCACTGGATATCAGAGGGAAAGGCAATCCCTTTGTACATCAGTTGTATTTGTATGTCACTAATAAAAAACACTTGGTTCCCTGTTGGGATGGCTTCTAGGTACTGGGTGCCATGGCAGCAGGTGTTGGGCCTAGGCCCTGGAAAGTACTGTGCTGGACCCACACCCTTCCTGAGAAGAAAGCCTCAAGGGTCTGGGGCAGGCAGCCAGAAGTGGGAGCCACAAGTGTCAGTACCATTTCCCAGCAGTCCTGGGCAGAGGTCACAGATGCCCTGAGGGATGTCGTCTTTGCATCCTGGCATTTCACATCGTAGTGTTGTGGGGGAATTGAGTAGTGTTTCTTTCCTCCCTTTTATTTACTAGGTTACTCAGAATTTTCTTTGTCTCTTAGAAAGTCCTCTCCCTTCCCAGAGGACAAAGGCTGGCAGGAAGAAATGTATGAAGTGACCTCCTGTTGTGTGACAGATGGAGCTATGCAGCTTGTCCCCAGGCAGGGCTCCCCAGAGAGGGCTGGGAGGAGAGACCGGAAGTGGGCGAGTGAGTTGGCGCTTAGAAGCTGCAAATGGACAAGGGAGGGGTCCACTCAACTTCTCCATAAGCTGGAAAGCTGAGGGGAGGCCAGTGGGGCCCCAGACTCACATGGGGTGTTGGATCTCTGGCAGAGCAGTGGTCTCATGAGGAGTGAAATTAACAGTTGTCCTGTGGGTGGGATTCATCTGGTGGGTGGGACTCGTCTGTCCCCCCAAGTTCCTTGAAGACTGTCCTAGTCCCAGTTTTCACCCCCTGCGGTACCCCTGAGAGCCAGGATTGCTGGGGTCAGCTCCACCTCCCCAAGTCCAGCCAGACCTTGTCACACCCAGGTATGAGACCATGGTGGAGGGAAATGGCCTGGGCTTCCTCAAGCCAGAGTCACTGTCTCACAGCAAAGCTCATCTTCATCACAGCTGGCTATTGCGGACTGCAGGCACAAAGGTTCACCTCCTGCACTCCCAAGTCCCAGCCCACTGCTTCCTGTGGCAAGGGGTTGGGGGATTCCCCTTGAGAAGCCAGGCCAGACAGCTGCACCTGCGAGAGGAGCAGCAGCTGCCCCCGCGCTCCACCCCTGACAGCTGTGCCCCAAGGAAGAGCACACACTCTGGTTGGTTGTTGCTGTGTTGTCCTTGTCCTCATGCCACCCCACCACCGCCTGCTTAGGTTTCCTGGCTCGTCTTCCAAGGTAGCCAGCCCTTTCTTTTTTTTCTTGCTAGATTTTGCATTAATGCTCCTGTTTTACAGATGAGGAAGTTAAGGTCTAAATAGGGAAAGGGAAGTTTTGTTTTTGTTTTAAGTACTAGGCATTGAATCCAAGGCCTCACACTGGCTACCACATGACCCATCCCCAAGGACACCCCCCCCCCCCCCCCCCCCCGCCTCTCAAAAGAGTGCTTACAACAAGGCTTATCAGTATTAGTGCTTCTTTTGGGGGGAGTAGGGTGGGGGGGTAGTCCTGGGGCTGGAGCTCAGCCCTTCGGACTGTCCCTGAGCCTCTCTATGCTCAAGGCTAGCACCCTACCACTTGAGCCACAGCACCACTTCTGGCCTTGTGTATGTGGTACTGAGGAATCAAATCCAGGGCTTCATGCATGCTAGGCAAGCACTCTACCACTAAGCCATATTCCCAGTCAGTCCTTTTTACTTTTTTTTTTTTTGTCAGTCATGGGGCCTGAACTCTGGGTCTGGGCACTGTCCCTCAGCTCTTCAGCTCAAGACTAGTGCTCTACCACTTGAGCCACAGCACTACTTCTGACTTTTTTCTTTTTGCTTATGTGGTGCTAAGGAATTGAACCCAGGGCTTCAGGCATGCAAGGCAAGCACTCTACCACTCTACCACTGAGCCACCTTCCCTTTTTTTATTAAAAAAAAAAACAACCATATACATGTTTCTGTTTATGTATATGCCAAGATTGAGGCTTGAAATCGGCGTGGATGCTATCCCTTAGCCTTTTGGTTTTGTTTTTTTGGTCATGGAGCTTGAACTCTGGGCCTGGGCGCTGTCCCTCAGCTCTAGCTCAAGGAGGGTGGTCTACAACTTGATCCCAGTGTCACTTCTGATTTTCTGGTGGTTGATTGGAGATAAGAGTCTTACAGACTTTCCTGCCCAGGCTGGCTTGTGAATGGCGATCCTCAGATCTCAGTCTCCTGAGTAGCTAGGTTTACAGGCGTGAGCCACCAGTGCCCGGTTTCTCTTGTTTCTTTTTTCTTTTTGTCGGTCATGGGTCCTGAACTCTGGCCCTGGGTGCTGTCCCTGAGCTATTCAGCTCAAGGCGAGCGCTCTACCACTTGAGCTAAAGCACCACTTCCAGCTTTTTCTGCTTATGTGGTGCTGAGGAATCGAACCCAAGGCCTCATGCACGCAAGGCAAACACTACCAGAGCCACCTTCCCAGCCCTCCCTTAGCCTTTTCTGCTCAAGGTTAGTAGCACTCTTACCACTTGGGCCATAGCTTCACTTCTGGTCTTTTGGTGGCTTACTGAAAATAAGTCTTTTGTCTGGGCTGTCTGAACCATGATCCTCAGATTTCAGCCTCCAGAGTAACTAGGATTACAGGCATAAGCCATCAGTGCCTGGCTTTGATGATTTTTTTGGAGGGGAGGGCGGGGGGTCCGGTCATGGAGCCTGAACTCTGGGCCTGGGCGCTGTCCCTCAGCTCTTCAGCTCAAGGCTAGCGCTCTACCACTTGAGCCATAGCGCCACTTCTGGCTTTTTTCTTTTTGCTTATGTGGTGCTGAGGAATTGAACCCAGGGCCTCATGCATGCAAGGCAAGCGCTCTACCACTGAGCCACCTTCCTAGCCCCTGATAATGTTTTTATAATAGGTGCTTAAAGCTGCTTTGGCTGAGAAGCACTGACTGCTTCCTTGGGCCTGTGAATTAACTAAAAGCGGAAAAGCTTGTCATCCCAGCACCTGTTTTGTATGTCTTGTTCTAAGTCATTCACTTTGCAGTCACCTTGGAACCCAGGAAAGTCAGGGCTGATCGATAGCAAATTTATGCCTAAGGACCAAAAATAAAGACCAGGACTGAGGACCAGCATCACTTTCAGGAGAAAACATCCGCAAATTAGAACAATTACTGAAATGATGAGGCTGCACAATTACGTGGGGCAAGTGTCCACATCTTAGAAGACCCAGATTGTTTCTCACAATAACTCCCAGAATCTGGGAGAACCTGACTGAGATGATCAGCCAGGCCACACGTAACTGGGGCTGTTCATACCTCTTTGATCCTCCTTTCTTGTCTACTTAAACCTATAGCTCATTCTGACCCGGAAACAGCTGAACGGCTGAAGTGTTTGCTTCAGCTCTTTTGCAGCAGTTGATGCTGTATAATCTCCTTTCTCTGCCTTTCACCATCAAGGTCATGTTTATTTGGTGTATGGGGACCAGTCACTAGAACTGATAGGGAAATCTCAGGAGTTTGGACTTGGATCCTAAAACCACAGGGTCCCTATCTGTTCCAGTACCAGAAACGGCAAAGGGAGGGAGGGGGATGGAGACATAAAGGAATGAAGCTAGCTCCACTGCACAGAAATTGAAGAGTTCTCTTAGGAGTGTCAGCGCGGCAGCTCAACCCAGGAATGATGGGTAGTACCCAAAGGATTTCTAAGTAGATGTAAGGGTATGAATGGAGGGAGGGGTCGAGTGCTGTCCTGATTGGGTGGTCGAGAATGTCACTCACGAAAATAGACCGTCCTCCAGGCAGGTTGTAGTCGGAGGGCTCCGCTGAGCCCCGCCCACCGGCGGGAGGACGGCACTGATTGGCTGTTTTAAGGACGCGCCAAAAACATTGCAAGAGAGGGATAGGGGCGAGCGTCCTGACGTCACTTCCAGCAAATTTCCGGGTCCGGCCCCGCTCTGGGACTTCCGGCTCGTGTAGCCATTTTGCCTTTCTGACCTTGGGTCGCTGCGCCCGCGGTCTGGGTCTCGTCGTGCGGTCATGTCCGTCCTGACGCCGCTGCTGCTGAGGGGCCTCACGGGCTCGGCCCGGCGGCTGGTGGTGCCGCGCGCCCAGGTCCATTCCAGGCCGGCGCGGGAGCAGATCGGGAGCCTGGTGAGCAGCAGGCCGGGAGAGGGCGCGGGCTGGCCGCGGCCTTCCCGAGCGGGCGGTCGGCTCCCCCGAAGCCCCACGATCTCGGGCCCGACCTTGGGGTCCCCGACTCGTTAAGCTTCCATGGGTTGGGGGCGCCTGACAATTGTTAGCGGCTGTAATGGCGGTTACTGGGGAGGGGCGAGAGGACCCCGGCCAGCCTCTGGGACTCCCAGAAATTCAGGAGCGTTCATCTCCGAGGACAGCTTTATACGTGCCTCAGTGGCAAAACTCGGCTCAGAATGCCAGCCGTCAGAATCGAGCCAGAGAGGCAGCAGGAGCAATCGGGGGAAGAAAAAGCCTTAGGCAGAAGGGAGGGGAGATCGAGTAGCTGGATTGTGAGGTTTCCAGGACTCAACTTTTTTTTTTTTTTTTTTTGTCGGTTGTGGGGCTTGAACTCTGGGCCTGGGCGCTGTCCCTCAGCTCTTCAGCTCAAAGCTAGCACTCTACCACTTGAGCCACAGCACCATTTCCGGTTTTCTGGTGGTTTATTGGAGATAGAGTCTCACAGCTTTCCCAGTCCCACCTGGCTTTGAACAACGATCTTCAGATCTCAGCCTCCTGAGTAGCTAGGTTACAGGTGTGAGCCTCAACAGGCCATCTTGAAAACAGGTTCAAATCCTCTACTTTGTCATCTTGCAATTTCTACACGGATCCTAATTCAAATTGTCTCTCCTTTCTGTCCCTCATCTCCCTCTCCACAACTGACTTTTTTTTTTTTTTTGGCCAGTTGTGGGTTCTGAGCTCTGGGCCTGGGGGCTGCCCCTCAGCTCTTCAGCTCAAGGCTAGCACTCTGCCACATGAGCCACAGTGCCACTTCTGACTTTTTCTGCTTATGTGGTGCTGAGGAATAGAACCCAGAGCCTCATGCATGCAAGGCAAGCACTCTACCACTGAGTCACCTTCCTAGCCCCCAACTGACCTTTTTTGTTTGAGTGTGTAGGTCCTCTGGTTTGAACTCAGGGCCTGAGCATTGTCCTTGAGCTGCTCTGTTCAAGGCTAGCACTCTACCATTTGAACCACAGTCCACTTGAACTTTTGGTGGTTGATTAGTGAAGTAAGAGACTAATGGCTTTCCTGTCCAGGCTGGCTTTGAGCCAAATCCTCATCTTAACCAACTGAGAAGTTAGGATTACAGGCGTGAGCCACCTGCTCCAGGTTATACAACTTGACTTTTTTTTTTTTGGGGGGGGGGGTCATGGGGCTTGAATTCAGCCTGGGCACTGTCCCTGAGCTCTTCAGCTCAAGGTGAGCGCTCTACCACTTGAGCCACAGTGCCACTTGCGGTTTTCTGGTGGTTAATTGGAAATAAAGAGTCTCACGAATGTTCCTGCCCAGGCTAGCTTTGAACCACAATTATCAGATCTCAGCCTCCTGAGTAGCTAGGATTACAGGTTTGAGCCACCAGTGCCTGGCTTACAACTGACTACATCTAGGCATTGGATCTGTTGTGTCCCTTCCTTGTAGCTTAGTGTGGGTCTATTTTTTTTTTTTTTTTTTTTTTGCTGGTCATGGGGCCTGAACTCTGGGCTGGGCACTGTCCCTCAGCTCTTCAGCTCAAGGCTAGTGCTCTACCACTGAAGCCACAGCGCCACTTCCGGGTTTTTCTGTTTGTGGTGCTGAGGAATCGAACCCAGGGCTCATGCTTGCAAGGCATGCACTCTACCGCTGAGCCACCTTCCCAGCCCTGTGGGTCTATTTTTTACTGCTTGGAATTAAACCTCAACCCATGTGGGCTTCTTTAAAGTGGGTATGTTAGACCTCCCACTTAACCTCTGAGCCTGGGCTCTCTGGGGGAACTGAAGGTTGCTTTCTTTCCTTTGTGTTTCAATATTGGGACCTGAACTGAGGGCCTGGGTACTGTCCCTTAGCCTTCACTCAAGGCTGGCCTTCTACCAGTTGAGCCATATTTCTACTCAATCCTGCCTTTTTTTTTTTTTAATTGATATTTTAGAGGTGATATACAGTGAGGTTACATTTACATGTCAGGTAATAAGTACATTTCCTTTCATAGTGTCATCTATTCCCATTCCCTCTTTTTTTTTTTTGGGGGGGGGGGTCCGCTCATGGGGCCTGAACTCTGGGCCTGGGTGCTGTCCCTCAGCTCTTCAGCTCAAGGCTAGCGCTCTACCACTTGAGCCACAGCGCCACTTCCGGCTTTTTTTCTGCTTATATGGTGCTGAGGAATCGAACCCAGGGCCTCAGGCATGCAAGGCACAAGCTCTACCACTGAGCCACCTTCCCAGGCCCTCCCATTCCCTCTTAACCCATTTTGCTAGTAAACTGGAGATAAAAGTGTCAGGGACTTTTCTTCCTAGGCTGGCTTTGAACCTCAGTCCTCAGCTTTTCTAGTAGCTAAAACTACAGGAGTGAGCTGCCTGCACCCAGGCTTTCTGGAGCCTGAGGACTGCCAAGTCACTGAGGTGCCTGGAGCAAATCAATCCTTACCCTAAGGAATCCTTTCTTGTGCTCTGTGTAGGATGTCGCCATTGCACTCACCTCCTGCTTCATATGTTTCTTCCTGCCTTCGGGCTGGGTCCTGTCAAACCTGGAAAGCTACAAGAAGCGGGAGTGAAGGGGGCTGTACTCCTGGAACCTGGGACTAGACTACCCTCGCCAGCCCATCCTGATCATGGCTCCTGAGTTTCTGGCTGGCCTTTCTTGGATCATGTTATCATCTCTTCTGCAATCATGACTTCACTATAGCCCCGTGGTGACACCTGGAATCATGTGTATTGATTGGCTCTGTTCTGTGGGGGGCACTATAGTAACAATAAAGTCTATTTAAGTCTCCAAAAACTCACCCTGCTTCCTGCCTGGTTCTCACTTCCACACAGGAGCTGAAAATGGTACCCAGAGGGATTGCAGAGTCCCACCAGCAGTTAGGTCCTCAGTACCTGTGTGCTTCCCTTCCAGACAAGGGAAAACAAACCCTGTTATGCCTGGCAGTCAGTCTTACTCATCTTCTCTAAGTCTGTTGGCTGTGCCAAGCACAATGGGCATCTGTGCCCATACATGCACACATGTAGGTCTGTCCCTCAGGGCCAGCTTAGGTTGGGAATCAATCCTTCAGAGCCCAGTCTTCCCTGGTCCTCAGGTGCCTGGGGGTGGGATACTTGTATCTTCCAAGTGCTAGGGTTGGAACCCAAAGTCCTCTCATAGCTTACCATTGGCCTCTAGCCCTTTTTTGGGGGAGCTGAGGGGGATTTGGTCCTGGGGCTTGAACTCAGGGCCTAGGCACTGTCCCTGAGCTTTTGTGCTCAAGGCTAGCACTCTACCACTTCCAGCATTTTGGTGGTTAATTGGAGATAAGAGTTTCAAAAGACTTTCTTGCCTGGGCTGGCTTCAAACCATGATCCTCAGCTCTTGGCCTCCTGAGTAGCTAGGATTACAGGAGTAAGCCAGCATCACTTGGCAAGTTGTTTAGTATCAATTCTAGGACCCCACTTCATTCTCCATACATTCCCCTGGACTAACTGGTCTTCTTTTTCTCTGCACTCCCCACCCCAGCACTACTGAAGGGGCTGGACGCACCTTAGCAGGGATGGGACCTGTGGAGCCTGCTTGTTGAGCTGGAATCTTCTGCCAGAATGGAAGGAACAGAACTTTTGGACCTGTCAGGCCCACTCAGGATGACACACTTTACCTTGTGCCCTGCCTCATGTGCCCTGGTGGAGGCGATTTGGTTGATTTTATTTACTCTTTATTAGCAGCATTATTTATCCAAAGTGGGGTTTCACTATAACACAAATGTTCCCAGAAAGCATTTTGCAGACTCTTGCTTCCTGTTTATGTCAAGGATGCTGCAGTCCCTCTGGGCCTGGGCGCTGTTCCTGAGCTCAAGGCTAGCGCTCTAACCACTCTGAGCCACAGCTCTACTTCTGGGAGTCTCACAGGCTTCCCTGCGGGGCTAACTTCAAGCTTGGGCTTGGCCTCCTGAGAAGCTAGGATTACAGGTGTGAGCCACCAGGGCCCAGGTCCCTGAGCTTTTTGTGTGTGTGTGTGGGGGGGGATGAGTTGTGGAGCCTGAACTCTGGGCCTGGGCTGTCCCTCAGCTCTTCAGCTCAAGGCTAGGGCTCCTGAGTCACAGCGCCACATCTGGCTTTTTCTGCTTATGTGGTGCTGAGGAATGGAACCCAGGGCCTCATGCAAGCAAGGCAAACACTACCACTGAACCACCTTCCCAGCCCCTCCTGAAGATTAGCCCTTTACCATTTAAGCTACAGCTCTATTTCAGCTCCGTGTGTGTGTGTGTGTGTGTGTGTGTGTGTGTGTGTGTGTGTGTGTGTGTGTGTGTAATTGGGAGATAAGAGTCTCAAGGAGCCAGGCGCTGGTGGCTCAGGCCTGTAATCCTAGCTACTCAGGAGGCTGAGATAAGAGGATCATGGTTGGATCATGGGCAGTAACACCCATGAGACTCTTTATCTCCAATTAATCACCAGTGGCACCGTGGCTCAAGTGGTAGAGCGCTAGCCTTGAGCTGAAGAGTTCAGGGACAGCACCTAGGCCTGGAGTTCAAGACCCATGACCAACAAAAAAAAAAGTCTCAAGGACTTTCCTGCCTGGATTGGCTTCAGACCTTGGCCCTCAGATCTTGGCTTCCTGAGCTAGGATTAAAAGCGAGATCATCTGGAGTCCAGCTTTGTTCGGTATGGTATCCAGTAATGCTTGGGGACCAGGGCCTAAGTACTGTAGCAAGCTTAGCTCCTGCCAGTGGCTGTTTCCTGAAGGGCAAGAAGGGTTCCCTGCTTTCTGGAGGCTACTTTGTTTCTACACAAACTGCCATGTGACTGGGGCTGATGGGGTGAAGCCACAGAAAGCTAGGAAGAGCTGTTGCTTTGGAGAGCCTGCATGGTGGTCAGGCCGTCTGAAGGAACGGCTTTAGCCAGGATGGGATGCTGAGCTGGGGCTTCCATCTGCCATCCAGATACTTCAGCAGCAGGGCAAGTGGCCTTACAACTGTCCCTCATACAGGTCTCCCCTTACTGCACACCTCACACTAGGAGCCTGTCCTGTACACCTGGCTCAGAGAGCCAAGTGCTCACCATTACCTCTTGGATTGGATTCCCAGTTTGTAGGGTAGTGGAACTGGAGTGGAGGTGGCCTGAGCCATTCTGACCCGGCTTCCACTGTTCAGGAGAGGATTGGGGTTGGGACTCCAAGTTGCTTTCTTCCTGCTATAGATACAGACTCTGTTGTCTCAGAGCCTGGGGCTGCCTCACAAGGATATAGAGAAGCCAGCTACCTTTCAGTTTCTATGGTAACGCTACAGTCCTGCCAAGGATCTGAGTAGGTGGCTCTTACTTTTGTTGGTGTTGTGGGGCTTGAACTCTGGGCCTGGGCATGCTATCCCTCAGCTCTTCAGCTCAAGGTGAGCGAGCGCTCTACCACTTGAGCCACAGCACTACTTCCGGTTTTCTGGAGATGAGACTTTTCTGCCCTGGCTGGCTTTGAACTGTGATTCTCAGATCTCAGCCTCCTGAGTAGCTAGGATTACAGGTGTGAGCCAATGGCGTCCAGCGGTGGCTCTCATTTTTGTGCCCCTGGAATACAAAGATGGGGGTGACAGTCCCCCATCCCAAAGAATGTTCCTGCCTAACGTGGTCTGTCTGGAAGATGGTAGAAAGCCAGTGGCTGCAGGCAGGTCTTCAGGTGCTGGTCTGGGAAAATTTTTGGATAGCCTATTAGCTCTTCCAGCACATGTGGGTTAAGGCCTGGGGCCTTTCCCTCGTGTTCCTCTGCAGTCCGGTCAGCTTTTTTGGGGTCTCTCACTCTCAACTAAGTTGGAACTATAGAGCAGCTCCCTAGAGAAAAAGCAAGGCTTTGAGCTCTGAGTGGCTTTTTTGGGGGGGCGGAGGGAGGGCAGTGCCTGTTCTGGGGCTTGAACTCAGGACGTGGGTGCTGTTCCTGAGTGGTTTTGGTGCTTAATTGGAGATAAGAGTCTGTTCCCACTTGGGCTGGCTTTAAACTATAATCCTCAGATCTCAGCATCCTGATGAACTAGGAATACAGATGTGAGCCACCAGCACCTGGCCCTGGCTTTTTTTTTTCTTTTAATAAAACAGAGATGGGATATAGCTCAGTCGCAAAGTGCTTTCCTAGCAAGTGCAACATCTTGTGCTCAATCCTCAGTACCAAAAAAAACATAAAGAAAAGAAAAAAAAAAGAAAAGACAAAAATACCAAAAACCAACATTAAAAAAAAAAAATAACAGGCTGGGCGCCAGTGGCACAAGCCTGTAATCCTAGCTACTCAGGAGGCTGAGATCTCAGGATCACGGTTCAAAGCCAGCCTGGGCAGGAAAGTCCGTGAGACTCTCTCCAATAAACCATGAGAAAACCGGAAGCGGCGCTATGGCTCAAGTGGTAGAGCACTCACCTTGAGCTGAAGAGTGCAGGGACAGAGTTCAAGCCTCACAACCGACCAAAAAAACCCCCAAAAAACAGTAACAGCTGGGTGCGGTTGGCTTACACCTGTAATCCTAGGTACTCAGGAGGCTGAGATCTGAGGATTGCAGTTCAAAGCCAGCCTGGGCAGAAAACTCTCTTATCTCCAGAAAACCAGAAGTGGTGCTGTGGCTTAAGTGGTAGAGTGCTAACCTTGAGCTGAAGAGCTAAGGGACAGCACCTAGGCCCATAGTTCAAGCCCCAAGCCAACCAAAAACAAACAACCTCCCCCACAATAACAACAACAACAAAAAAAACAGTTGCCAGGTGCTTCAGGCTCACACTTGTAATCCTAGCTACTCAGACTCCTAAGGCTAAGATCTAGAGATCGAATTTCAAAGTCAGACAAGGCAGGAAAGTCCATAAGATTCCAATTACTAAAAAAAAGCTGCAAGTGGAGCTGTTAGCCCAAGTGGTAAAGCACCAGGCTTGAGCAAAAAAGCTAAGGGACAGTGCCTAGACTCTGAGTTCAACCAAGTTCCAGTAGAGGCACTTAATAAACAAGATAAATTAAAAATAAATGTCTCACTATCATGTAGTCCAGGCTGGCCTCCAACTCTTTATCCTCCTGCCTCTGCCTCCTGAGTGCTAAGATGACAGGTATGTACAAGTAGCATGGATGGCATCTTGTGTCCTGTTCACATACCTGGCACAAGTTGTGATGTTAGCAAGAGTATGCTAAGGTGTGAGGCCTGGCCTGTCCATTTACCTATGACTTGGGGCAAGTCATCTAGTCTCTCTTAGCTTCAGTTTTCAGGTTGGCAAGATCATGTGGTAGGCAAAATAACTCCCAGCTGTAATCTCTGAAACCGTGAATAGGTTTTTGTTGTTGTTTTTAACATGGGAAAGGCAATTTTACAGATGTGATTAAGGTTAAAGGCCTTGAAACAGGAGATTATCCTGGATGATCAGGGCCAGCTCAGTGTGATCAGTCCTGACCTGCAAAGGTCAGGTCCCTGATGGAAATTTCAGCTAGAGGAAGTAGGCCATAAGCCAAGGAATGCAGTAGCCTCCAGAAACTGGGAATAGGCCTGTTTTACAGCCAGCAAGAACATGGGGACTTTAGGCTACAGCCATGGGCATTGGGTTTTGCTTCCAGAGAGGGGCACAGCCTCCTACACCTTGATTTTAGTCTTTGAAACCCAGACTGCTGACCTCCAGAGCTGTGAGCTAAAAGTCTTGCAGGCACGGGCCCTCACCGGAAGATGGATACCCCAACAAGGAGGGTGGGCACTGAGTTTGTTGTGTATGTGTGGGAGGCTCTCCCATTGTCCGCTCTGGCCCTCCTTTGCTTGTTTTCTGCCTTAGGTGGCCTGGATCCTACAGGTGATTGTGACAACCCAGCTGATTCCACTGAAGTACAGTTACGACTGAGCTATGTCACCCTAGATCCAAGTCTCCCTACACCACAATTTCAGGGCTCCTGTGGTACAATAGGGCTCTGCCAGGGGATGGGCAAGCCTTGTACTGTCATGCTCTTTGCCTTGGGCCAGTATGCCCCCTTACACTGACAGTGTCAGCTGCAGAGCAGATATTCTGCAAGAGCACATAGGAATATGTGGTTGAAACTTCACAGTCCTGGGTCCCTAAGGGGCCTCCTCCTCCTGGGACGTGAGACTCTAGCTAGGTCCCAACCCAGGAGACAGTGTGTGGTGTGTGAGGAGGCAGAGGAGGCATCCATGCCATCTTGATCCTATCTATGGCTACTGTTACCAAGCAGCCTAAACCTACTCACCAATGCTGACTGTTGACTGTTTTGTTATAGGCCCCGGGCAGTCAGGGCAAATAGCAGGAAACCATTTATACGATGGCAAATTAGAAGGCTGAGACAAGTATCTGGGCTGTGCAAGACTCCTGGAAAATCTGCAGGTGGGTTTATGTATTTACATATGTATGTATGTGTTTTATGTTTGCTGGTCCTGGGGCTTGAACCACAGCACCACTTACTGCTTTTTCTGAGTAGTTTACTAGAGATGAGTCACATGGACTTTTCTACCCAGCCTGGCTTCGAACCACGATCCTCAGATCTCAGCATCCGAAATAGCTAGAATTTTAGGCACTGAGCCACTGGCACCCAGATACATTTATTTAATTTATTTCTGTGCTGTTCCTGGGGCTTGAAGTCAGGGCCAGGGCACTGTCCCTGAGCTTTTTTGCTCAAGACTAGTGTTTTGCCACCTGAGCCACAGCTCCAGATCTGGCTCTTTGCTGGTTAATTGGAGATGAGTCTCATTAGCTCAGACTTTCCTGCCTGTGCTGGTTTTGAACTGCAATCCTCAAATCTCAGTCTCAGAGTAACTAGGATTATAGGTGACAGCCACCAATGCCTGGTGGATCTTTTGTTTTCTAGAGTTTGGAAGAAAACCAAAGGCCCATGATCCAGCAAATAATCATTTGTAAAGTAATGGTGTGAGCCAAACATTTGGTGTCTGTAGCCTAGCTATGAGAAGTCAAAGTATCTGTGGGGGCCCAGGCACCAGTTACACCAGGTGGTCAGGGTTGGCAGTGACTAACAAACCTGTTCTCCATCTGCCCTTCCATGAACCTTTCACAAGCCAAGAATCTGCAAGGAGCTCAGGCAGAGAGTCCATGAGTGCTGACAGACCATGTCACATAAAAGGCCCTCCCCAGTGCACACCTGGGGTTGTCTCTTACATAACAGCATCCCTGCCATCCAATCCTTGTTACTTTTTGTTTTTGTGTGCCAGTAATGGGGCTTGAACTTCAGGTCTGGGCACTATATCTCTGAGCTCTTTTGCTCAAGACTAGTGCTCTACCACTTGAGCCACAGCTCAAGCTTTTATTGTTCTGTGGTTAAATGGAGGTAAGAGGATCTTGGATTTGTCTGCCTAGACTAGATTTGGATGAAGATCCTCAGATCTCAGCCTCCTGAATAGCTAGGATTACAAAGCATACACCAAGCACTGTTTTTCCTCACCTATACCCATTTCCTTTCAACCCTCTCTTGATGCCTAGCAACAACTGGCATATTCCGTCTCTAGTAAGGCCTTGATTAACTGTTTGTGTGTGCTGATCCGAGGCTTGAACTCAGAGCCAGAACAATGTCCCTGAGCTTTTGTGCTCAAGGCTAGTACTCTACCACTTGTGCTACAGCTTCTGGATTTTTGCTGGCCTGCCTGGGCTGGCTTTGTGCTGTGATCCTCAGATCTCGGCCTCCTAAATGGCTGGGATTATAGGCATGAGCCACCATCACCTGACATAATGATCTACTTTTAGTGTTGGGATTGAGCCCAGCAAGGACTTCCCAAATGTTAAGTTCACGTTCTATCTCTAAACTACATCCCCTGCTAAGTCCTTGCTTTTAATAGAATCCTTTTGAGCTGGGAATGTGATAGTGGTAGAGTGCTTGCCTAGCACACATGAAGCCCTGGGTTCGATTCCTCAGTACCACATACATAGAAAAAGATGGAAGTGGCGCAGAGGCTCAAGTGATAGAGTGGTAACCTTGAGCACAGAGAGGCTCATGGACAGCGCCCAACACTTGGGTTCAAGCCTCAGGACTCGCAAAAAAAAAAAAAAGAAAGAAAATCCTCGGCTGGGAAGGTGGTCCAGTGGTAGAGGGCTTGCCTTGCATGCCTGAGGCCCTGGGTTCGATTCCTCAGCACCACATAAGCAAAAAGAAAAAAGCCGGAAGTGGCGCTGTGGCTCAAGTGGTAGAGTGCTAGCCTTGAGCTGAAGAGCTGAGGGACAGCGCCCAGGCCCAGAGTTCAGACCCCACGACCGGACCCCCCCCCCAAAAAAAAAATCCTTTGTATGCACTGTGTGTGTGTGTGTGTAATGTATGTATGTATGTAATGTATGTATGTATGCAAATGTCCCAGTGAAAAGTCCCCTGTACAACTAACGTATGTTAAAATGAAACGTTCCTTCCATCTCACGACTAGAAGGGACGGAGCATAAAGTTGGGCCGGAAGCTTAGGCCCCAAAGAAGAATCCTCAGCCCAGAGCAGGTGGCTAAAGCCTGAGAAAGCCAGGCTCAGTGCTGAGGGCAGGGGCTGGCAGGCGCGGGCTCGTCACGGCGCGGGCATCGCTTCCCGTCGGCCTGGCCCCGCGCTCCGCACTGCAGCCGCGTGCGAGGGCCGCAGAAGCCCGCAGCAGTGCGGCCTTTGGGGATGTTAACTGCTCACCTCCGGAATACGACCCGCGTTTCAAACTCCAGTGCACAGAAAAGAGAATTGGCTTCAGCGGACTCTACTCACCCCGGGGGACCCCAGGAGCCTGTGCGGGGTGGAAGCGCGGGCCGGGGCGGCCGGGCTCTCACGGAGGCGCGGTCCCGCAGGCCGGCGGCAGCCATAGGACCGAGTGGATGTCCATCAGTTGACAACCACTCACGTTATCCCGTCGCTAGGGGCGTTGCCAGCGAAGGGTCAAGGGGAGGGGCTCACTTCCGGGAGGAGAGCGACTAGTAACCCGGAAGCTCTCGACAGTGCGGCGCTGTTTAAAGATGGCGGCGGAGGAACCTCAGCAGCAGAAGCAGGAGCCGCTGGGCAGCGACTCCGAAGGTACAAACCGAGGGCCCGGGCTTACGGGGTTGAGGCCCGGACGACTGTTCCCGAGGAGGTTGAGGAGGCAGAGCGGAGACGGCGGGCCGGGAATGGCGCGCGTGGACTGCCCCGTCCTCCTCTGCCGTCGTCTCCCCTCCCCCTCACAATGGAAAGAGACGCCGCCGCCGCCGCCGCGACCCCCGGGCGGGCGAGCCCGCCGCTGCTCCCCGGCGCGCGCCGGGGCGGGGCCTAGGCCGCCCCGCCTTCCGCTCGGCCCCTCGGCGCCGGAGCCAGGGCGGGAGCCTGGATCGGGCCGCCCGGCTCCTCGTAGTCCTGACGCGGCCTAGGCCCGGTCGAGCCTCCCGCCTTTTGCGGAGCAGCCGGCGCCCGCAGGCTGACGCGGGGCCGCGGAGCACCAAAGGCCGAGCGCGCTGCCCGCTGTCGCTGGCGGCCCCGGGCTCTCAGGGGCTGCCGCCCTGCCCGTTCTTACGGCCTTGCAGCCTCTTTCCAGCCGGCTTAGCCTTTGTTTTCTTAGCCCCTTTTTCAAACGAGGAGACTTCCAAAAGCCCGTCATTCACTCACTCTGCTCTTCCACCCAGGAGTTGGGGCCCGACTGAGTACAGACAGTCCCTAATGGAAAGCCTGAGTCCAGGCCCAGATGAGAACCGGGGATGGTCAGATCCAAAAGGATTGACCTGAGAAGCCATTGAGCATACACTGTCACCCCACAAGAAGAGACTTGTTCATGTCCCAGGGACTGGATAGCAGGTGCCCTGCTCTTTCACAGTGGGCCCGCTCAATCGTGGGCGACTCTAGAGTACTCAGGTACCACCTGCTGTCTTGAGTCTCGTGATATTTCAGTGTCTGGAGGGACACTCCCATTTTACACGGGAGGCAAGGGGGTTCGCTTTGAGGTGGCAGAAGTGTGGGAAGAGTTCAGGCTGCAAGCAGACAAATCGGGGTTTGTCCGCAACTCTTTACTGCATATGACCTTGGGCAGATTACTCCTTGGGTTTGTTACTTATAAAATGGACACATTTGTTAATAGCTTGGACTGCCGGAGGAGGAAGGGTGTGACCCAGTAAAGAGCAGGCTAACAATACTGCCATCCAGCTCAGGACTCCACCTCCTCAGCTTATTTTCCTCTGGGGACTCCGGGATGAGCATTATCAGGCTGCTTGGAAGTGGGATGGAAGAGTAAGGCGTTAAGAGCTGGAAGAGCATTTTTAATTAAATTTTTTTTTTCTTTGTGCTGGTACTGGGTTTTGTCAGCTTGTTTTGCTCAAGGCAGTGCTCTACCACTTGAGCCGGAACCCCACTTGCAGCTTTTTGGTGGTTAATAAGAGTCTCAGACTTTCATGCCCGGGATGGCTTTGAACTTCGATCCTTAGATCTTAGCCTCCTGATTACAAGGGTGAACCACCAGCACCCCACTTAAAAAAATTTTTTTTTGGTTGTGGGGCTTGAAATTGGCTTGGGTGCTGTTCCTGAGCTCTTCAGCTCAAGGCTAGTGTTCTACCACTTGAGCCACAGCATCACTTCTGGTTTTCTGGTGGTTTATTGAAAATAAGAGTCTCACAGGCTTTCCTGCCCAGGCTGGCTTTGAACTGTGATCCTCAGAGCTCAGCTTCCTGAGTAGCTAGAATTACAGGCGTGAGCCACTGGTGTCTGGCTCCCACTTACTATTTTTTGTCAACCAAGGGGCTTGAACTCAGGGCCTGGGCTCTGTCCCAGAGCTTTTTCACTCAATGCTAGTGATCTGCCACTTTGAGCCACAGCTCCACTTCTGGTTTTCTGGTGGTAAATTGGAGATAAGAGTCTCACAGACTTTCCTGCCCTAACTAGCTTTGAACTGCAGTTATTAGATCTCAGCCTCCTGAGCAGATAGGATTACAGGTGTGAACCATCAGCATCCTGGCTCCTACTTAGTTATTTTTATTTTTATTTATTTTTTTAAATTTTTGGGTCCGGTCATGGAGCTGGAACTCTGGGCCTGGGCGCTGTCCCTCAGCTCTTCAGCTCGAGGCTAGCGCTCTACCACTAGAGCCACAGCGCCATTTCCGGCTCTTTTTTCTTTTTGCTTATGTGGTGCTGAGGAATCGAACCCAGGGCCTCAGGCATGCAAGGCAAGCACTCTACCACTGAGCCACCTTCCCAGCCCAGTTATTTTTTTTATTTTGCTAGTTTTGGGGCTTGAACTTGGCCTGGACGCTGTCTCTGAGCTCTTCAGCTCAAGGCTAGTGCTAGTGAGCCTTGGCACCACTTCTAGTTTTTGAGTGGTTAATTGGAAATGAGTCTCATGGGACTTTCCTGCCTGAGCAGCTTTGAACCGTGATCCTCAGATCTCAGCCTCCTGAGTAGCTAAGATTACAGGCATGAGCCACCGGTGCCCAGCTTAAATTTTTTAATTTTTATTTTTTTTGATGCTGGTCCTAGGTCTTGTACTCAGGAACTAGGCACTGTCCCTGAGCTCTTTTGCTCAAGGTTAGCACTCTACTACTTTGAACCATAGTGCCACTACCAGTTTTCTGGTGATTAATGGGTGATAAGGGTCTCACAGACTTTCTTGTTTGGGCTGGCTTTAAACTAAATCCTCAGATCTCTGTCTCCTGCGTAGCTAGGATTACAGGCATGAGCCACCAGTGCCTGGCTTGTTACTGAGCTGCTTTTGTGCGATGCTAGTGCTCTACCACTTGAACCACAGCTCCATGTCTGGTTTTTTGGGAGTTTATTGGAGATAAGAATCTTATGGATAGTGCTCAGGCCCTGTGTTCAAGCCCCACAACTAGCAAAAAAAAAAAAAAAGAGAGAGAGAATCTCACAGACTTTCCTACCTGGGCTGGCTTTGAACCTCAATCCTCAGATCCTAGCCTCCCAAGATGCTAAGATTGTAGGCCTGCACCACTGGTGCCAACTTTTTTTTTTTTTTTGGCCAGTTGTGTGGTCAGAACTCTGGGCCTGGGCGTTGTCCCTGAGCTCTTCAGCTCAAGGCTGGCACTCTACCAGCTGAGCCACCGCGCCACTTCTGGTTTTCTGGTGTTAATTGGAAATGAGTCTCACAGATGTTCTTGCCCAGGCTGGCAGCCTCCTGAGTAGCTAGGATTACAGGTGTGAGCCACTGGTGCCCAGCCTTACCTCCTTATTTTAAAGTGAGGAAATGAAAGGCCAGGAGGGGAGAAACTTTGCTCAGAGTACCCAGTAGGGTCGAGCAAGGTGTAAGACACATGCTTCCAGATTTCAAACCTGCTGGCCTGCTCCCGGGGTGCTCAATTCATTGTTGGCAGGGGAGATGGCCAAGCCAGTAACCCTTGGCACTTTTCTCCCTTTTCTAGGTGTTAACTGTCTGGCCTATGATGAAGCCATTATGGCTCAGCAGGACCGAATTCAGCAAGAGGTGAGGGACTGGAAGGGAGTGGGGCTTAGCCAGGGATGCCTGGTGGGCTGCACTGTCTGGGCCTGAGGCTTAGTCTGTCTCTACTTTGGAAGCCCGTCCTCTCCAGCGTATGCTAGGCACTGGATGCCTTGGTGGGAAGTCACTGTGCCACTGGGTAACTAGCTCAGCAACCCTTTTGTAGGTGTTCTGGCTGGTAGGCCTGGGTCACTGTGGCTCTCTGCCAGATCATGATGGATTCCTGCCTCCTCCAGATCGCTGTGCAGAACCCTCTGGTGTCAGAGCGGCTGGAGCTCTCGGTCCTGTACAAGGAGTATGCCGAGGATGACAACATCTATCAACAGAAGATCAAGGTGGGGCCTGGTTGGAGGAGGTGGCAGGCACCTGCTAGGATCTGGGGGCTACAGTACTCATAGTTCTTCTTTTTATTCTTTTCTGCTTTTTTGGTCAGTTATGGGGCTTGAACTCTGGGCCTGGGCACTGTCCCTCAGCTCTTCAGCTCAAGGCTAGCACTCTACTACTTGAGCCACAGCACCACTTCCAGTTTTCTGCTGGTTTATTGGAGACAAGAGTCTCATGGACTTTTCTGCCCGGGCTGGCTTTGAACGGAGATCCTCAGATCTCAGCCTCCTGAGTAGCTAGGATTACAGGGGTAAGCCACCGGTGCCCGGCTCGTAGTTCTTAAAATGTGTAGGACCTGGGCTCTCACCTGGATTCAAATCAGACTGCTTTCTACTCAGTAGCTGGCTGTGTCCCCTATGGGCCCTTCGAGCCATGGCACGCTCTTCTGTAAAGTAGGGGCAGGGAAAGCATTTGTCTGTGGAGTGCGTCTGATTTTGAGGGAGTTAGAGCTCAGATGCAGCCACCCTCTCAGTGCCTAGTAAGGAGCTCACTTGGCTGGCTCCTCTTGGGTGGAGTAGTAGGAGTGCACGGAGTGGCTTCCTGGCCTGCGTGGAGGGCAGGCAGAGGCAGGGGGAGAAAGAAGCTAGGCCATAGGCCTCTGCCAGGTTCTGCTTCACCACCTTCCTCCTGGAGCCACGGGGGGGAGGTCGGTTCAAGTGTGATCCAATAGGCACAGCACAGGGTGCAGTGAACATCACTCTACTCTTCCAGCCCCGAAGTTCAGAGTGCTTAGATCCTTGCACTTAGACAAGTAGCCTTGGGTGGCCAGGCAGGTAACTGAGTGAAGTTGGCCAGGAGGCAACTAGGGAGGGCACCACAGCTCAGAAGCAGCCACACATGGGAGGGAGTGCCCATGCTGCCTTTCCCTTGTCGCCAGAGAAGCCAAAACTCAGGAAATGTTACTTTAGCCATTGGCAGCTAGTTCAAGTTTACAGTGTTGTGTAGGGATGAGGGTGTTGAGAGCCCAGTGGTGGTGTGTGCATCTCTAGCACTCTCCACAGCCTGGGCAAAGCTGAAGGTGCGGCTGTGTGGGGTCTTAACTGCTCACATTCCCTGCTCAGGGTGTTTTGGGGGGTTCCCCAAAGGGTCTGTGGGAGATGTAAGGCACTAGCTTTGGAGCCCACAGAGCAGTTCAGGTACTAGCCTCTGCACTCATCTGGGCAGTGGGCACTGAGGGAGCCTCAGCTGTTTGCTTCTCTCTCCAGTGAGAGGAGTCTCCTGCCTCAGGGAGTGGCCTGGCTAGCAGAGTGCTGCTCCATTTCCACCACTACCCTGCTAAGACTCACAAGGAGAGGCTTGAGTCTTTATTTTTTGGTCAGTCATGGGGCTTGAACTCAGGACCTGGGCGCTCACTGTCCCTGAGCTATTTTGCTCAAGGCTAGCACTACCACTTTGAGGCACAGCTCTGCTTCCAGTTTTTCTATTGGTTAACTGGAGGTAAGCGTGTCATGGACTTTTCCTGCCGGGCTCGCTTTGAATGCATTCCTCAGATCTGAGCCTTCTGAGTGGCTAGGATTACAGGTGTGAGCCACCAGTAGGTCCTCAGTTCTTCCTGTTAAGCCATTTAGCAAGTGGTGGGATGTCTGGAGCAGGGTGTCTGCCCAATTCCTTGGGCAGTCCACCCATTCGATGTGCCCAGCCCACCTCTGACAGAGGGCAGTGACCCGTACAGACTGGCTGCTGTGCAGAGTGGGCCTCTGGAGAGTGGTAGAATGCAGCAGGAGTGCGCACAGTGCCCGGCAGCGAGGGTTGTTGCAGACACGCCATGGCACACAGGACCCCACCACCCCCACCCTCCCCACCCCCTGCCCGCCCGCGCGGTGCTTCCTGGATGCTGGATTGAGGACTAAGCCACCTGAAGTCCACAACGGTGGGAACCACAACGTTTGTGTGGTTATGCAGGCCTGTAACACCAGCTTGAAGGAAGCAGAGGCAGGAAGGTTGTGAGTTCAAGGCCAGCCTGAGCTATATGGGAAGACCCTGTCCCCTTACTCTCTCTTCCCCCCAAAAAAAGTTTGCTTGCCAGTGCTGTAGCAAGAGATAAGGAAAAGCATCTTGGGGACAGGAAAGGTTGCAATTTCAAATGCGGTAGTGGGGGAGGCCTGCCTGAGGAGGTGGCATTGAAGTTCTGAACCGAAGATGGGAGGCGCGGGAGGGAGCGGCCAACAGGGCTGTGAGTGCAGGAGGGGAGAGGCCCGTGGGGGGGGGGTGCAGGGGACTGGCTCGGAGATGTGTGGAGTGTGCACATGTGGGCAGAGGCAGGGCTGAGGGAGATGAGTGTCACATGCCACTTGTAGCATGGAGATGGCCGAGTGGAGGCAGAGGGCAAACAGGCGGGGAGTGGAGTGGGCAGGATTGGTACGGAGGAGTTGGCCTAAGTAGTGACAAGTGTGGGTGCTGGATGTGCAGGAGGAGGAGCCAGAGGGATCTGCTGTCTGGCAGGTGTGGGTTAGCGTGGCTTGGGGTGAGGGGGGCAGGTGGCTGCTATGGGGCTGTGGGATGGTGGAGAGCAGAGCAAGGGCGGAGGTCAGGGTGAGGACTGACTAAGCCTTAGCCCTCTGGTGCTTAAGGTAGCTGCCGGCCTGGGCCTGGGCAGGCTGTGCAGTGCAGTGCGGCGTGGTGCGGGCACTCTGCACACCCACTCAGTAGGTGGACAGCTGGCTGCAGGCAGGTGGCATATCCATCTTGAAGGCAGAGAGTGGGGTACCCCGTAGTTGGGGCGTGGTATGACATCAGAGCTGCTGAAAGGCCGACCTGGGGAGGACATGTGTGACCTTGACTGGGGCAGAAGCCTCCCAGAGGAGTTGTGACCTGGCTGGTGCTTATGTGGTGCCCAGTGTGAGGCAGCAGGGAGAGCAGAGGTGCTTCAGAATGGCAGAGCCACTGCCGTGGTGGGCCAGCTTAATTAAGCAGCAGGGACCGAAGGACCGGCAGGAGAGGTGTGCAGATTCAAGGTTATTGTCTGAGGGAGGGGCTTGCGGGGAGGTGCCCTGCAGTCTGGCAGTGCCAACAGCCCGAGTGAGGAGGTGCAGGAGATAGAAATCCCACTTGGGTAGGGAGGAAAGTGGAAGAGTGGAATGGAGAGGTAGCAGCAGGTGGCTTCAGGGGGGCTGGAAGTAGGAGCTGCTTGGCCTCAGAGGTCTGGGGAAAAGGGTGTGGCTGTGCAGACCTCTGCGGAGCAGGGGTGGAGCCTGCACCCCTGCTCTGACTTGCATGGGTGGAAGGACTCAAAAAACTGAGTTGTTCAAGGGCAAATCATGCAGCCAGTAGTGTGGCGGGGCTGCTTGTGGCTGGTGCTGCACACAGCTAGTGCATATAGAAGTGCACTGCTTCCGGGGCTACTGTCAGGAGACTCAGTTTCAAGGGGTACCCCTCTATCACATCTAGCAGCCTGGAGGTGTGGCCTTTGTCAGGGTGATTTCTGGGCCAGGCCTGCTTCCTGCTCTGGTTGCTCTTGATGGGTTGTTGGGGTGCCCCTCTGCAGGACCTCCATAAAAAGTACTCGTACATCCGGAAGACCAGGCCTGATGGGAACTGCTTCTACAGGGCGTTTGGCTTCTCCCACTTGGAGGCACTGCTAGATGACAGCAAGGAGCTGCAGCGGTGAGGAGGGAGGGCTCCCACCCCTGCCTTCACCAGCCAGAGGCTGGACTTCCACTTGACTTGGGGGTGGCTTTGAGGTGGGACAGTGCTGGCTGTGAGCCTCCTTTCCCCTCCCTCCACAGGTTCAAGGCTGTGTCTGCCAAGAGCAAAGAGGACCTGGTGTCCCAGGGCTTCACTGAGTTCACAATCGAGGACTTCCACAACACGGTGAGCCCCAGCTCCTGCCTCCCGCTGGCCCGGGGGAGGCCGGGCCCCTGGTGGGGTTGAGCCCTCCGGCTCCCTCATTTTGCCTTTTGTGCCTCCGTGGGGCAGTTTATGGACCTGATCGAGCAGGTGGAGAAGCAGACCTCAGTAGCTGACCTGCTGGCCTCCTTCAATGACCAGAGCACCTCCGACTACCTTGTGGTCTACCTGCGACTGCTCACCTCCGGCTACCTGCAGCGGGAGAGCAAGTTCTTCGAGCACTTCATCGAGGGCGGGCGGACGGTTAAGGAGTTCTGCCAGCAGGTGCCGCCCTTCCCCTCCTCACCCATTCACTCTTGCCTCAGGGCGGCCAGAGCTGGGGGCAGGTGCATCTGGGTGACAGGGTTTGGGGGTCTGGGAGAGGTGTTGGAAGGGGTCTGACATGCACCTGTGCCGCAGGAGGTGGAGCCCATGTGCAAGGAGAGCGACCACATCCACATCATCGCGCTGGCCCAGGCTCTCAGTGTGTCCATCCAGGTGGAGTACATGGACCGTGGAGAGGGTGGCACCACCAACCCACATGTCTTTCCCGAAGGCTCGGAGCCCAAGGTCTACCTTCTCTACCGGCCGGGACACTACGACATCCTCTACAAATAGGGCTGGCCTGCCGCCACCCTGCCTGCCTCCCCTCTGCCAGGCGCTAGACATGTACAGAGGTTTTTTGTTTTTTTTTTCCTTTTTTTTGTGGTTGTAAATGGTCATATTTCACTTCCTCCCTCTTCCTGTCACAACCTTCCATGTTTTATTAAAGGGGATGCTGGTGGTGAGTCACGTGTGTGTCCCTGCTCTGCTCTCCCCCTCCCCCCTCCTTTTATTGGCTGCTGTGTGTCTGGCTGCCCCCTCCCCCGGGTGGATCCTTCTGCCTTCCTTCAGGCCTCCCAGCTTCTCCACCTGGAGCAGTTTTAGGTTAGGCCTTAGGGGACCCTTTCTGGTTCCTTGGAGTCGTTCTTGCTTGCTTTGTAGACCTCCTCCCTTCCCTCAATAGCTGGCCCTGGGGCTGCCATAGGAATCCAAGTTCCTTGGGGATTTTCCGACGCGCCCATCTCCCCCCCCTCCCCCCTTATTGCCACTCCTAGGCTGCTTGCACCCTGCTCGTCCAGAGGCCTGGACCCCAGCCTCGGCCCTCCACTGAGGATTTGCATTGGGAGTCCAGGGAGAAGAGGGCCTCCGCGATGGGTGTGCTCAGGGCAGGTGGGGGAGCTAGGCACCCTCACTGGGTGGGGCTGGCCTGGTGTGGGAGGGGCTCCTCCTCCTTCCCCCCCTCCCCCTGCATCCCGGCCTGTTCCTGCTCTGCACCTCCCTTTGCTTGGGTTCCAGTGTCTGCATTGCCTGCCTTTTTGCCTTTGCCTTTTCTCCCTTCTCACCCCAGCAGCTGCCGGCTCTTACCCCCAGGCTGTGAGCTCCTTGGGGCAGGCCCTCAATAAATACCAAGTGCTGCCACCCTGCCGTGTGGCCTGTGCCTTCACCCGCCTGGCTCAGCCAAGCCAGGCCCATCCCCTGGCCCGGCCCACCTTGGGGGTCCCCCCTTAGCCCCAGCACTCCGAGGATGGGGCTGCAACGGTTCTTTATTAGCAGGCTCCGCTGGGCAGGGCTGGGCCGGGCGCGCAGAAGGTAAGCACGGAGAGGGTGGTCAGCTGCGAAAATGGCTGACTCCGGACACCTCAGAGCTGGGAGCAAGGCCCGTCAGGCCCAGGCGAGTCTGAGGGTAGAACAGAGGGGTCAAAGGGAGCCCAGGCTGTGGAGGCCCCCCAGGGCCCCTCCCTGGCTCCCCACCTCCTGCACTGGGGGACGGGAGGGCAGAGCAGCGTTAGAGGACCAGGTTAGTGTCGGGTGGCACCGGGCCAGGCCCTGCTTACCAGTCCTGGTCTGGTGGCTGCAGGAGCCTCAGGCTGGAAGGCAGAGGACAGTGAGAGCCGCCCGCCCGAGGGGGGAGGGGGAGGGGGCGGGGCACCTACCCGCCGGGAAGTAGTGCGGCAGCCGCTGCCGGTAGATGCGCTCGTCCTTGTCGAGGAACACGCAGATGACCAGCCGCTCCACCTGCACCAGGGCAGCTCAGCTGGGCCCGAGTCCCCCCCACCGCCTGCCCCTTCTCTGGAGGGTGAGCCCAAGAGGCCCCCCGGGCCTGTGCTCCCTCCCCCGCCGCTCCGCCGGGCGCCGGGTCCCACCTTGTCCTTGTGCTGCTCCAGCCACGCCCGCAGCGTGGTCAGCACCACCTCCGCGGCCGCCTCATTGGGGTACCCTGGGGGCGAGGAGGGCGCGTGAGCCCCGGGCTGGACTCTCCAGCTCCCGCCACTTCCCCGCCTCGGGGGTTCCCACTGCCCACCCGGGTCCCTCCGCATTTCCAGACCCCACTTACCAAACACCCCAGTGGAGATGCACGGGAACGCCTGGGGCGGGGGAGAGGGGGCGGGGCGGGGCGTGGTCAGGGCCCGCCGCGCCTCCCCGCCCTGCGCCCCGCCCCCTGCGCCCGCCCCGCCCCCTGCGCCCCGCCCCCGCCCCTGCGCCACGCCCCTCACCGCCGAGCGCAGCCGGTGCTCCAGCAGCAGGTCCAGGCTGTTCAGGTAGCAGCTGCGGAGCTCGGCCGCCTGGCTGTCGCTGGGCTCTCCGTGGACGATGGGACCCACCGTGTGGATGACGTCTGCGGGGACCACGGGTCAGGACGGCAGGGGCTCCGCGCCCCTTGGCTCCTTGGTTTTCGCCCGCCGTCCTGGCCGGGGATTGGGCAGAAGGCCGCCTTCTCCCCAGGAGGACACGCGGGAGGGGAGGGGCGGAGGCGCGGTCCGCCGGTGCCCGCCCGGCCGCCGGGATGGGTGGGGCCCGAAGCGACCCCGACAGCGGCAGCCTCCCCGCTTGCCTCCGGCCTCCGAGTTCCCCAGCCCCTCCGCATTGCCTCGGGTGCTCGGGAACGGCCGCTCGGATTGGGAGCCGGAGCCCGCGCCCGCGCCCGCGCCCGCGCGGCCGGACTCACACTTGGCCGGCAGCCGGTAGCCGCAGGTGATCTTGGCCTGGCCGGTCTCGCAGCTCTGCAGGGTCCGGCACTCGTCGGTGAGCAGGGGTCCGGCGGCCCGGTGAATGCAGCCGTCCACTGCGGGGGACGGAGGAGTGAGCCGGAGGCTCCCCGGGTCCGGAGGCGTCAGGCCCGCGGCTCCGCTTCACCGAGGCCCAGGCCCGCGAGCGAGACACTTCCCAGCCCGGCGGGAAGCGGCGCGGGGCGGCCGGCAGAGGGCGCGCCAGGCCCGCCGCGGCCCGCTCCTCCCGGCGGCTCGCCCGCATCTGCTTCTAATCGCCGCTCCCTCCGGGGCCATTTCACAGATGAGGACACCGAGGCCACCTCGTGGCAATCGACCGATGAGCCGCGCCGAGCCTGGGCCCCGCCTGGCGCGGCGAGGGTGGGGCGCCCGGCGGCGCAGGTGTCCCGGCGCGGGCGGGCGCGCGCGCACCCCGCGGTAACGAGGGCCAGCCGCCTCGTTAGCTCGCGCATCCGCTTAATTGCCGCCAGGCCGGGGCTCGTGGATCCCAGGGCGGCACCAGGCCCCGGCGAACCACCCTGGGGACCCCAGCCCAGATAAACAACTTGAGGAGACTGCCGCCGCCAAACGGGCCGAGGGCAGATCCTGTTTTCCTGAATGTCAAGACCTTTCCCCCCTTGCGTGCCAGACGTCTCACCTGCAAAACGGGGACAGGGGCATGACCACCTCGGAAGGCTGATGGCGCCCGCGTGTGTGCCAGGCCTTCCTGCCCTCGCGGCTAGCTTAAGGAAGGACCTACAGCTGGGCTCCAGACTCACGCCTGTAATCCTGAATGGGAGGCTGAGATCTCAGCATGGAGGTTCAAAGCCAGCTGGGGCAGCAAAGTCTGCGAGACTCTTCAATGAACCACCAAAAAGCCCTAGGGCTGTGGCTCAAGTGGTTGAGTGCTAGCCTTGAACAGAAAGAGCTTAAGGCCAGCACCCAGACCCTGAGGTCAAGCCCCACGACCGACTCAAAAAGGAAAGAAAGGAAGAATCCCCATTTTAGAGCAGCACAGCCAAGGCCGTTTCTGCGTCAAAACGGCGACTTGCTGCACAGCTGTTGACATCAGCCAGGCTGGTGTCTAT
Source organism: Dipodomys spectabilis (assembly GCF_019054845.1). Taxonomy (NCBI): domain Eukaryota; kingdom Metazoa; phylum Chordata; class Mammalia; order Rodentia; family Heteromyidae; genus Dipodomys; species Dipodomys spectabilis. The sequence goes on from NW_024870707.1 coordinate 9,512,466, forward strand.
TTTTTTCTGGTACATTCTCTTAGGTCCTGTGGGGCCCAATTAAACCTAGCTTTGTGACTTCACCCAGGAGCCGGCACCAGGTGATTTCCCAGAGAGACCTGGGTGGGGGTAGGCAGATGGAGAGGTTGGCGGAACCCCGGGAGTAGCTCGGGTTGGGGTCCTTGCAGACCCCCCCTCACCCCGCCCCCCCCACACTTCTGAGAGCCAGTGGCTGGCCCAGAATTCACACTCTGACCCCTAGTACATCTGTTCTGAGTGGGGTATCTTTGGTGATCCAGCACAGTGTGCAACAGCAGCTACTCAGGAGGCTGAGATCTGAGGATCACGGTTCAAAGCCAGCCTGGGCAGGAAAGGCAGTGAGACTCTTATCTCCAATAAAACACTAGAAGACTGGAAGTGGCGCTGTGGCTCAAGCAGTAGAGAGCTTGCCTAGAGCTGAAGAGCGCAGGGACAGCGCCCAAGCCCAGAGTTCAAGCCCCACGACCAACAACAACAACAAAAAGAGTCTCATGGGTGTTCCTTGCCCAGACTGGCTTTGAACTGTGATCCTCAGATCTCAGCTTCCTGAGCAGCTAGGATGACAGGCGTGAGCCACCACCAGGGTAGTTTTTAAGACCATGTGTCACTGTGAATTCACCCTGGCCTTGAACTCTCAATCTTCCTGCCTCAGTCTGTCCTTGCCCCCAGTCAGCAGAAAACCTGGGATGGCTCCTGTCATCTGTCTAGCAGGCCTGGAATGCCCCTCTTCAGTGGCCCACAGAAGCTCTGGACTCTGCCAGCCTCCACTTTGAAGTCCTCCCCTGAGCACTAAGTACTGACTCAGTCCCTTAGGAGGGACTGCCGTTCCCTGCTAGCATGAGAAACTGAAGCCTGAAGTCGGTGGCTCACACCTGTAGTCCCAGCTATTCAGGAGGTTGAGATCTGAGGATTGTGGTTTGAGCCCAGCCCAGGCAGGAAAATCTGTGGGACTCATTTCCAGTTAACTACCAAAAAGCCAGGAGTGGAGCTGTGGCTCAAGCAGTCGAGAGCTAGCTTTGAGCACAAAAGCTCAGGGACAGTGTCCAGGCCCTGAATTCAAGCCCTGGTACAAAAAATAAAAACAGGGGCTGGGAAGGTGGCTCAGTGGTAGAGTGCTTGCCTTGCATGCCTGAGGCCCTGGGTTCGATTCCTCAGTACCACATAAGCAAAAAGAAAAAAGCCGGAAGTGGCGCCGTGGCTCAAGTGGTAGAGCACTAGCCTTGAGCTGAAGAGCTGAGGGACAGCGCCCAGGCCCAGAGTTCAGACCCCACGACCGGACCCAAAAAAGCAAACAAACAAAAAAATAAAAACAAAGTAAGGCAAGGAGAGAGAAAGGAACTCGGTCAGAGATGAGTTACTCTGAACTTAGGGTCTCCCTTTCCCCTAAGACCACTAAAGAGCCTTCACCCCCACCTCCACGCCTCTTCATCCAGATCCTTCCGGAAGGTTCTTCTCCACCTGTTGTCTCGGCCCCTCAGCCCCTCCTTACCAGCAGCCTGGCTCCTGTCCGAAGCAGCACAGGGCCTCCCCCCCACACACACACCCCTCCCGTACCCCCAGCTCTCCTGTCACTAGGTGCTTCCCAGCCCCCGGCCCCCCAACTCCCTCTCAAGCCCTCCTGGACTTCTCTAGGCCTCAGCCCTGGCCCCTGAGCAGCCCTGACCCTCTTCTTGATTCTTAGCTACCCCTGCCCCGGTGTGGACAGAGCTCCTCCACATCTCGCTGGGCCACGCTGGCCCCCAAGCCCTTCTCAGCCCAATGTATCCGCCAACAGTGGGAAGGAAGAAGGCAGGGAGTCCTGGGGTACAGGGGAAGGGGGTGCTGGCCAGCCCAGGGGCCAGGCAGCCGGCTTCCATGGAGGCCACCCACCCCGCGCGGGGCACCAAGGCCCGTGGGCGACTATTTAGGGAGCTGTAATATTCATGAAGGGAAGATTAGCTATTTAAATTTATTCGGCAATAAATGCATCGCAGTGGGGGAGCATTCCTCATGCTAAACAAACAAGCAAGCAGGGCTAATTAATTATTTACAGGAACACGGAGCCCCGGAGCCCCGACATCCGGGCTGGCCCTCCGCTCCCCCAACACCCCTGCACCAGCCTCCTGTGAACCTGACCCCTTCTGGGATTTCTCTCTGGAAATTCTGGGGGTGCACTCAACCTCTCGGCCTGGAGCCCCATCTCGAGAGAATTGTGGACCGCGCTGGCCGGCTGGGAGAGGCCAGCGGGACGGGAGAACGGAAGGCGAGGACAGGACCCCGCCTGTCCCCCTGCTGCACACGGGCCGGGCGCAGCCCAAGACCTGAGCCGCGAACTCCACATCGGACGAAAGTCAAGACAAAGGCTCAGAGAGGTAGAGCCGCTTTCTTGGAGTCACAAAGAGGGGGGCTCTAAGGCCCTGTCTTGGCCCTGGGCTTCAAGAGGCCACCAGGGCAGGGAGGCCTGGGCCACAGGCCCTAACTGAACCAACCTCGGGCCACCTCCTCCCTCCCCTCGCAGTGCCCCACAGCCTCTGAGGTGAGCGCAGCGGGACCAAGGCTCCAGCTTCCAGTGCTGGCCGCCCGGGGAGGCCAGGCTGAGGGCAGGCGGCCCAGAGCCGCGCCCATCCCCAGGATGATCTGCTCCACCCCAGCTCCAGGTCACCTCCTCCCCTTGGTGCCTCAGTTTCCTCAGCTGTCCCTCTTCACCTGTCCATCATATGGTCACTTTGTTTTCACAGATGGGGGGATGGGAGACAGGTTCAGACAACAGATCAAAAAATTCATTTTTAGGGCTGGATGTGGTCGCTCACACCTATAATCCCAGCTACTCAGGAAGTAGAAATTGGGAAGATGGACATTTGAGGCCAGTGAAAACCCCCGTCTCAATCAAGCTGGGCATGGTGGGTCATGCTGGTGATCCCAGTTATATAGGAGGCTGTATATTGGAGGATCATGGTCAGAGGCCCACCCTGGGCAAAAAAAAAAAACCAAAAAGTGTGATTACCTGAAAAAGAACGAAAACAAGAATACATTTTTTTTTTAAGCGGAAAAAGGACTATTGGTGTGGTTTATGCGGTAGAGCAGCTAGCTTCTTAGACCGCATAAGGAAAAGATTCTTTTGCAAACCCTTCCTGCTTGCAAGCCTCCTTGCCCATTGGAACAGGATGCAGTTCAGGTTGGCGGCGGCTGCGGCTCTGAGCCCTGAGCAGGCAGGGAACGGGAACCGGCCAGAGGAGCTGGAGGCTGAGGGGAGGTGGAGGCCCAGGCAGGAGGCTGGGGAGCCCTGTGGTTCCAGCTCCTCATACACTCTGCTACGCAGCTGGACCCTGGGACCGCCAGCCAGGCTAGCAGCAGCCTCCAGCCCCATCACACCCAACTGCTGCCCAAGCAACTCAAATGTTACATGCCAGGGCTGCTGGGGGGCCAGGCCCCATTGCCAGATGGGGAAACTGAGTCCTCAAGAGGATACCAACTGTTGGGCTGGGAAGGTGGCTCAGTGGTAGAGCACTTGCTTTGCATGCATGAGGTCCTGGGTTCAATTCCTCAGCACCACATAAGCAGAAAAAGCTAGAAGTGGCGCTGTGGCTCAAGTGGTAGAGTGCTAGCCTTGAGCTGAAGAGCTGAGGGACAGCGCCCAGGCCCAGAGTTCAGGCCCCACGACCGGACCCAAAAAACAAACAAACAAAAAAGAGGATACCAACTGCGTGAGACCCTGAGCTCCCCCATCTCACACACACACACACACACACACACACACACACACACAGCATCCAGACCACCCTCAGAAGTCTCAAGCTCCTTTTTTTTCCCAGCATGGCCTGCCCTGGTCCACCTCTAACCTCTTAGACCTGGCTGGGCTTTGGAGACTAATACCCTGGGGCGGTGGTTGGGGGGGGGGAGGGGTCTCTACCCACACCCTGTGATCGCTCATTCAATCAACTGCCCTGCAAGGCTGAGCTCAAAGGCCCAGCTGGTCCCAGTCCACCCAGGCCACGCCCCCACCGTCCGGGTGTCAAGGCGGCGGTGCCCTGGGGAGAAGACGGATGGACGACAGCACAGAGATGTGATCTGAAATTCATTACGGGGTGAGATCAGCTCCTTAAATGGGGATTTGAAAACATTAGGACTTCATTATGTACACAACGGCCGTGCCTCATTCATCATGCAAAAATCACTCCCGTTATTAAAGATCCCTGGGCAGCTGTGCGGGGCCTGGCGGCTTCCTGCCTGCCGGGAGGGGGCGGGGCGCGAGCCACGGCCGCCAGTGAGGAGCCTCAGTTTCCTCATCTGTAAAATGGAGCCAAGGGTGGCGGGCCCAGTGCTGTGTGGGGGCAGGGGTCTGACCCATGCACAGAGCTGTGGTCAGGCAGGGCAGAGGGCAGGGGGCCTGCGCTTTTCCTGGGGGAAGGGCTCCTCAGGCCCGCATCTCCCATCGGCCTCAAGTGGTAGAGTGCCAGCCCCGAGGGAAAAAGCCAAGTGCCAGTGTGAGGCCCTGAGTTCAAGTCCTACGACCAGCACACACTCCACACCCAAGGCCAGAGAATCAGGTCCTCCAGGCCAGCCACACCTCTGAGCAACCCCACACCTGCTCTGCCGGGGAGGAGGAAGCGGAAGGTGCCAGAAGGGGGCCGGGCAGGAATAGGCGCTGAGAATGGGCTATGAAGGCGCCTTTAGCCCTGACAGAAAGCTTGGGGTGGGAAAGGCAGGGCAGGAGCGGCCCAGGCCGAGGCCGAGTCTGAAGCAGGAAGGCAGAGCCTGGGACCTGTGGGAGGTGAGGAGTTTGGGGGTGACTCTAATGGGGTGAGCCTGTGGGAGCAGGGTGGGGGTGGGGGCTTTGCTGTTCCTCCTGGTTTTGCTTTGCCTGCCTGCTTTCCTTCCTTCCTTCCTTCTTTCCTTCCTTCCTTCCTTCCTTCCTTCCTTCCTTCCTTCCTTCCTTCCTTCCTTCCTTCCCTCCCTCCCTCCCAATTCTGGGGCTTGAACTCTGGACCCAGGCACTGTCCCTGAGCTTCTTTTGCTCAAGGCTAGCACTCTACCACTTGAGCCGCAGCGCCACTTCTGGCTTTTTCTGCGTATGTACTGAGGGATCAAACCCAGGGCTTGTGCGCACTAAGGAAGCACTCGACCACTGAGCCACATTGCTGCCTTGTCCTCCCGCTTTTCCTCCCCTGACCTCCCCTTTCCGCCTCTCCCCTCCTCTTTCCTTATCTGATTTCCCTTTCCCTTCCTCTCCCCTCCTCTCCCCTCCTCTCCCCGTATGTGTGCATATGTGTGCATGTGCATGCTAGTATTGGACCTTGAACTTGAGGTCTTCTCTCCCACACAAGGCTGTGCTGTACCTCGTAAGCTGCACACGTCTAGTTCTGCTTTTCTGCTAGTTAACTGGAGATAAGAGCCTCACGGCCTTTCCTGCCAGAGCTGGCTTCCAACCGCAATCCTCAGCCCTCAGCCTCCAGAGTGGCTGGGGGGCAGCCGACCTCAGCATGAGGTCAGATCACCTGGTGGCCACAGGCCACAGAGGCCGCGTCCTCCGCCCACCCAGCCAGGCCGCAGCTCACCAGGGCAGCCGAGCGCCTTTCCCCGCGGGCCACAGAAGTGTCCACAGCTGAGGCTCACAGGAGGGAGGGGGAGGCCACGCGGGCTGGGGGCTCAGAGGCCCCACGGACCCTCCAGACTGCTGTCCACAGAGGCCACGAGCGAGAGGCACAGCCAGGGAGAGACAGAGAAGGAAAGCCAGCGCAGGAGAGGAGGGGAGAGAGAGGGAGAGGAGGGAAAGACCAGCGGCAGAGAGACAGCGAGAGGGAGAGACGCAGCCAGTCCCCGCGGCCTGGGGACCACCCGTGTGTGAAGAAGGTCGCGGTCGCGGAGGAGGAGACGCCAGCCGGGGTTCACGCTCCTGCCTTGACCTGTTCGGCAAGCCTCCCCTTAGCCGGACAGGGGGCAGCAGGTGGAAGTTGAATGCACAGGAAACAGAATGCCAGCAGTGGTGGGCGGGGCTGCGGCCCAGCGTCAAGCTCAGTGCTGGGCACATGGCTGAGGCTACATAGAGATGGAGGGACGCGGGCGGCCATAGCTAGGTAGGAAGGCTGTGACGGGGGACCGAGGAACAGCAGGTACAAAGGGCCTGTGGCAGGCATGAAGTCGGCACAGCCACCTTGGCCTCTCCCGGGCACAGAGGTGCCCACGAGGGTGTCGGGCCCACCCTGGCCTGGGCGCTGCCGGAGCAATGGAGACGGCACCACCTCGCAGGAAGAAGAGGCGGCTCTGAATTAATCTGTCACTAAGGCTTGGCCGTGGCAGACGCAGTCATGATTTAGATGAATAATTGAAACGCTCCGATACATTTATTATCCCTTTAGTGCAAAAGTGGCAGAGAAAGACGAGGGGTAATTGAAAAAGAGTGCACAAATCTCCCCAGAAAGCTGGCTCCTTGTCGCCAAGTAAACATTTCAGCCCTAATAAACAGGAGAGAGGCCCTGTCGATTCCTGTCCTGATTTAGAGCCCTCCTCCCTTCTTCCCATACAATAGGAGAGTGATTTTTTGTTCTTTTTTTAAAAAATTCTTTTTATTGAGCCAATAAAAGGCTCTCTGGGAGGGGGAGGGAGTTGGGAGGGAGGGGGGGTGGGCGAGGGAACCTGATAATCACCAAGTCTGGCACTGGGCCCTGCCTGGGTGCCACTCCGTCCGGCTGTGCCCCCTGAACTCCTATTCAGCCTTCAGGGCCCACGTGCAATGTCCCCTTGCCGACAAGGCTTCCACCAGATAGGGTCCACCTTGAGCACTCAGCCAAGTCCTGAATTCAGGCATTGGCCTGGTCCCCAACTCAGAGGGAGCCTCAGGAAGGAATAGGGAAGAGGGGGGCGTCTCCAGGGCTGGGGGATGTCGCTGAGCCTGGGGTCTTCGAGGACCCCTCTTTGCTCCTCAGCGGCTGCAGTCCCCTCTTAAGCCTAAATCACCACCTGCTTTCAGCAAAAACGTGTGCTCCCGCCCCCAAAACCCGCCGCCACAACTTCACCCTTTTGGGTATGTTTGCCTTGGAGCTTGAACTCAGGGCGCGGATATTGGATATTGTTTTTTTTTTTTTTTTGTCGGTCGTGGGGCTTGAACTCTGGGCCTGGGCGCTGTCCCTCAGCTCTTCAGCTCAAGGCGAGCGCTCTACCACTTGAGCTACAGCGCCACTTCCGGTTTTCTGGTGGTTTATTGGAGATAGGAGTCTCAGGGTCTCTCCTGCCCGGGCTGGCTTTGAACCGCGATCCTCAGATCTCAGCCTCCTGAGTAGCTAGGATTACAGGCGTGCGCCACCAGCGCCCGGCGGATATTGGATATTGGATACTGTTATCTCTTAGCTTCTTTTTCCCTTTCCTTAAAGTTGGCGCTCTATCACTTGAGCCACAGGTCCATGTCTGGTTTTTGGATGGCTAATTGGAGACAAGAGTCTCATGGACTTTCCAGCCTGGGCTGGCTTTGAACCACGATCCTCAGACCTCGGCCTCCTGGGCAGCTAGGATGACAGGCGTGAGCCACGGCTGCCCGGCCGCCCTGGCTCGTGAGACCCTGCCTACACCAGGCACCCGGTCATCTCCCAGCTCACGCCAGGGACGAAGGGAAGGGGCCTAGCATGGGGCGTGGCGGAAGTGGGCAGGAGTGGGGGGGTGCCAGGGGGTGAATCCCGGGGTTCTTACAGACAGCCAGGCGGGGGTGCGGTGGAGCACAGGGGCAGGAGAGGTGTTAGGGCTCCAGTTTCAAATCCATCATCCCCAGGAGGCATTGGGCCCCACGGGTCCCAGTCCGGTCCCCTCGCGGTCCCCTGCACCTCCTTCCAATCACATTAGAGAGTGACAGCCCGCGGCGCGCCGCCGCCTCCATAAATCTTGGCGGCGTTAAAAGGCTGGACTCCGGGCCCACTTCCGCCGGGCCCGCGAGCCATCCATCTCGGCGTCTGTCAGGCCAGCCTGGCCCGCTCCAGCCTTCACCCCGGAGCCCCAAGGAAAGCGGAGGGACCCCTGGTGGCCTCCAGTCCAGCCAGGTCCGGTGACCCCTGACTTTCCTAAAACCCCCGAGGCTCTGCCTGTACCCCCAGCTTTTTGTTTTCTCCATTTGTGTGTGTGTGTGTGTGTGTGTGTGTGTGTGTGTGTGTGTGTGTGTGAAAGAGAGAGAGAGAGCGAGAGCGAAAGAGAGTTCTGGAGTTCAAATTCAGAGCCTGGCCGCTGTCCCTTTGCTTTTCTACTCGAGGCCGGTGCTCTACCACTTGGCGTCTACTGTTTGGTTAAATGGAGACTAGAGTCTCTTGGATTTGTCTACCTGGGCTGGCTTGGAGCTCAGATCCTCAGATCTCAGCCTTCTGGGTAGCTGGGGTTACAGCTGTGAGCCACGGTGCCCGGCTTCATCTTCCTTTTTGATCCATCCGCTTTCTCAAACTGAACAGCCCCCCAGGTCACCCCAGGAGCTCCCTCCCTCCCGCTTTCCTTGGTTCCAGCACAGATGCTGCCTCCTTGCAGATGTCCCCCGATGTCTGAGCCAGGATGGTACCCCACACCAAGCGCCATCCACCCTGCACACACGGTGGGCCCCGAAGCACGGGGTGGGAATAGACGGGTGGAGTGCAGCAGGTGGCCAATCAGAGGCTCCTGTCCCCGTCCTGGGTGGCTGTGCCCTCCACGGGGACAGCTAGAGGAGACGCAGGCAGGGGGGGGAGGGAAAACATCTCTAGCCACAAACAGACCCCCATCCTGCATCCTGGCTGGTCACCGACAGCTCTTAGCACTGCTTTTATTTATTTCTGACCTTCGCCGCCCCTTTTATTTTTCCCCCTTTTAAAACCTGGCCTGGGCCCCGCCACAGTTGCCATAAACACGGCCCCCGGGATTTATCCCACGGCGCATTAACCCCTGCCCTGAGGCTCACCAATCATCCAGATGCACAGACAGTGGCCGTGGCTGGCAGGGGGCTGGGGCTGGGGGGGGGGGGGAGGGAAGGGGGGGGCAGGCGTGGGGAACATCGGGACGCAGGATGCCTTCTTCCCCCAAGGGACCTTGTGACTTTGACTCCCAACCCTGGCAGTTAGACCACGCTGATCTGGAGAGATTGGCTCTTTCCTTCCTTCCTTTCTTTCTTTCGTTTTTTTTCTTTTGTGTGTGTGTGTGTGTGTGTGTCCTGAGACTTGAACTCAGGGCCTGCACGCTGTCCTTGGGCTTTTGTGTTCGAGGCTAGCGTTTTCTCACTCGAGCCACAGCCCCACTTCCGGCTTTTTAGTGGTTAATTGGAGGTGAGGATCTCACAAACCTTCCTAGGGGGCCCCGGCTTGGAACCACCATCCTTAGATCTCAGCCTCCTGAGTAGCTGGGATGACAGCGTGAGCCCCGGGCGCCTGGCTGTGGAAACGTGTTTCTTAGCGGATGTCAGGACGGCATGCGCATGCGCGTGGGTATGTGGGAGACCCAGCCTCCCTCACCAGCCCCCCACCTGGCACCTGGACACCTGCAGTGGGCCAGCACTGACACTGCTGGGCATAGTACCATCCCTGGAGGTTTCAGCCTAGGATATTGAGCAGGGGAAATATTTTTGCCTACACAGGTGGGGAAACTGAGGCTGACTGGAACAGGCCTTCCTGAGACCCTCCCCCCGATGCATCATGGATGGGGTGAGGCTTGTGGTACCTCACTTCACCTCCAGTGCCCCTTCTAATCACAGAGCAGGATGCAGGCAGGAGTGGTCGGGGGGGGGGGGGGGGGGGGAAGCGCAGCCTGCTGGCCTCCAGCTCCGTCTATGGGGACAGCATGGCTGAGACAGTGGGACAGGCGGGATAACACCCCCACCCCCATCCACCCCCAAGCCCGAGATGCAGAGATCTACTCACCGCCTCCACCGCCGAGCAGGGAGCTGTTGGCTGCAAGAGAGAAAGAGAAGCAGGTTAGTAGGCCAGTGGCCAGAGCGGACAGCTGTGTGGGACTGGGGGATAAGGCGGGGGGGCTCAGTGGGTCCCTGGAGCAGCAGGCCCAGGACCCAGTTCTTAGATTTGGTCACAGGGGCTCCCAGGCTCCGAGCTGGGGCAGTACAGAAGAGCCCCCTCTTACGGGCCTGAGGTTTTGGGGGTTTTTTGGTTGGTCGTGGGGCTTGTATTCTGGGCCTGAGCACTGTCCCTCAGCTCTTCAGCTCAAGGCTAGCGCTCTACCACTTGAGCCACAGCGCCACTTCCAGTTTTCTGGTGCTTAATTGGAGATAAGAATCTCACAGCCTTTCCTTGCTCGGGCTGGCTTGAACCATGATCCTCAGATCTCAGCCTCCTGAGTAGCTAAGATTATAGGCATGAGCCACCAGTGCCTGGCAAGGGTCTGAGGTTTGTAGGGTGCAGCGGCACAGGGGAGTCCCGAGAGCTGCCCGCTCCCCGGAGCAGCTTTGCGTGGGGTCAGATGTCAGGTGTTGTGTACCCCACATCCTTCTCCCCACTTTTACCCCATAGCATCTTTTGTGTTGTTGTTGTCAGTGATGGAGTTTGAACTCAGGGCCTGATCACTGTTCCTGAGCTTTTGTGCTCAAGGCTAGCGCTCTACCACTTAGAGCCACAGCCTCACTTCCCGTTTCCTAGTCATTAATTGAAGATAAGAGTCTCACAGGGACTTTTCAGTGTGGGCTGGCTTTGAACCATGATCCTCAGATCTCAGGCTCCTGAGTAGCTAGGATGACAGGCGTGCACCACCAACACAAGGCATCCTGGAGCCCTCTAAGGCCCTGGTGCTCACAGGCTGCCAGGGGCACAGACGGACATAAGCCAACCAGAAAACAACTAGAGAGCAGGTATGGGAAGCACTGCCCAGAATGAGCAGATGTCAGGTGACCACTGTGTCCAACAGGTGGGTGACTGGGCCGTGCCTCAGTTTCCCCACATGTAAAAAGGACAGAGCAGCCCCATCCTACAGGGTGGGTATGAAGGTCAAGGGAGAGGGTCCTCAGAGATGGGCCTGGAGGCAGGAGGAGACCCCGCATCCTGCCTGGCTGGAGGGGGTCACTAGGAGGAGGCCTGCTGGCCCCTGGGACGGCCCCTTGTGGAGGGGCCCTGTCCATCATGATCTGCCCAGCTGCTGCCCTTCCCACCTGCCCATGTGGCTGACATGTGGTCAACACCAAGCTGGCAGCCCCTCCTCAAGGATGCCTGTCAAAGTCCCCCTGGTCAGCCTGGGTTCCCTTCTGCCCAAGCCTGCGCCCATAAGAGATGGGAGAGTCGGGCGCCGGTGGCTCACGCCTGCCATCCTAGCTACCCAGGAGGCTGAGATCTGAGTATCCCAGTTCTAAGCCAGCAGGAAAGTCCAAGAGACTCCTATCTCCAATTAACCACCAGAAAACTAGAAGTGGCGCTGTGGCTCAAGTGGTAGAGCACTTGCCTTGAGCTGAAGAGCTGAGGGACAGCGTCCAGGCCCCGAGTTCAAGCCCCACGACCGACACACACACACACACACACACACACACACACAAAAGGTGGGAGAAACGAGGGTGAGGTAGAGGGGTTCCCGGCTCACGTGCTGCCCAGGACTTTTTGCCTGCAGCCCCCCACCCCCAGAACCTTGTCCCCACCCTACTGGTCCACCAGGCTGCGGCCAGGGGGCTTTGTGCGGAGGCTGTGGACGCCGCTAAATGGTGTCGGGCGAGTCCGAGTGGTTGGTCTCCCAGACCTGCCAGCTCCTCGCTTGGGGAATAATTAATTCCACAGCCTGAAAACCCAGGGCTGCGAGTTGCCACGTTACTTGGGAGATTAATACAAGCAGCTAATTAAGATGGAGAGGCAAGGAGCGGCCGGGTGCTCCCAGAACAGGGGTGGAGGCCGCGGGGAGACGGCGAGCCCAGAGAATGGGAACAGGCCACATGCGCCCTGGGCGGGCAGGCAGGGGGGCTGGCTCGGGGCAGAGCCGACCCTCCACCGGGTTTGGATGTTGCCTTTGCCCCAGGAACCTCCATTTCCACTGACCTAGGGAAGACGGCTTGCTGGGCACAATTGACCCCACTTATCACCAAGACAAAGCCACCGGGGTGGGGCTCCTGTCTCCATTGACAAAGAAGGAAACTGAGGTTCAGAGAGATGAGTCCCACAGTGGTGCTGGTGGCTCAAGCCTGTAACCCTTGCTATTCAGGATTCCGTGCCAGCCTGGGCCAAGAGAATCTGTGAGACTCTAACCAGCAAAAAGCGAGAAGCTGTGCTCAAGTGGTAGAGCGCCAGCTTGGGGCAAAGCAGCTAAGGGAGAGTGCTCTGGTCCTGAGTTCAAGCCCCATGACCGGGTCTGACTCCAAAGAAACACTCCTAACACCCCTTCCCTTGGAGAGATCTGAGCCTCCCCCGCCCATACCCTGCAGAACACAGAGGCCTCCTCTTGGCCTTGGCCTTGATCTCTGAGGTGGGCAGAAACTGGGGTGTCTCCAGCCCCCTGGCACAGGACCGCACTGGCGGAAGCTGCCCTCTGCGGCCCCATCACCTCTCTCTTAATTAACACCGCCTGCAAACGAGCTGGCTCCCACCCAAGCAGGGCACCGTGCCAAATGGGTTGGCAGCGAGCTGTGACGGGGTGGGCGGGGCGGGGGCGCTGACCGGCTGCTCCGCACGGCCCTGCTGGAAGGGGACTCGGCCTCTGCCCTCTGCGGCCCCAATCCTCCCCCATGAGGCCTGAATAAAGGACAGGGTCTCCCCAAAATCAACCAGACCTGTCAACAGAGGTCTTTCGTTTGTTGTCAGTCGTGGGGCTTGAACTCGGGGCCTGGGCGCTCTCCCTGAGCTCTTTTACTCTACCACATGGAGCCACAGCTCCATTGTTGGTTTTCTGGGGGTTCCTTGGAGATAACAGTCTCTGGGACTTTCCTGCCCGGGCTGGCTTTGAACCGTGATCCTCAGATATCAGCCTCTTGAATAGCTGGGATTATAGCCTGGCTTTGTTTTTGAGACTGTTCTTGTTATGTTGTCCAGGCTGGCTTTGAACCAACTCCTGGGCAATTCAGTTTCCTATGTCTCAGCGTCCTATGTAGTTGGGGTTTCAGGGATGCATCTGGCCCTTACACAGGGGAGGGCTGCACTGGGGGGCTGGGGCTCTGGGCTGCACTGGTGGGGTGCAGGCTCTGGGCTGGGCTGTGGACCACCCTGCCCCCGCCCCTATCTGCTCTTGGCCTCCGCCCGGGCTTGAGGGGCAGCCTCCCTGCCCGTCTCCACACCCCACTGGACTTGATGAGCTGGCTTCCAGCCCAACACGCCCCCGTGACCTTGGGTGCCCCCCCAATGCCAGTCACTGCTAAGTCCTCTACTGGGGCGGGGGAGAAGCCTGGGGGGGGGAGGGGGGATCTCAGCCTCCCTCCCGAGCATTCTGCCTGTGGTCTCTCCCCACCTCACCCCTCCAGCCCCCGGTCCCCGCTCTGCCCTTGAGGGTGAGCCGGGCTCACGCCGGCCTGTGTCCCTGCTCCCGGCTGGGGTGCTGGCCACTGCCCAGGGAGAGGGACGGGGACGGTCCTGAGGCTTTGGCAATTGTCACCAAAGGTCAGAGGAGGCCCAGGGACAGCTGCAGACCCAGCCCTGGCTGGCCACGCTCATCACGACCCGTTTTAATTGAGCACCCGCTGTGTGCAGGGCTGTATACGGGGGTACACAGGCCTCGGGGCGCACAGGCCTCGGGGCGCACAGTCCTGCGGGGGGGGGGGGGAGATGGGGCAGAGGCTGAGCTGTCGCAGGGGTACCTTTGCCTGGCTACCATTGCGGGGTGAGCAGGCCAAAGGCACCTGACAAGGAAGGGGGGCAGGCTGGGGGGCCAGCACTGGGGTCCCTTCCTGCTTCTGCCCGGCAGGCGATGGATGATGCGTCTGGCTCACGGGAGCGGCTTCCCCGCTGGACCTGGGCCTCGAGACCCAAGACAATGTAATTCCTTTCACTATCAGAAGGAAAGATGGACTTCTAGGTCACAGAACATGTTTTAGCATCTCATAGGAATCTATGCGTCTTTATGCCAACAAAGCCATAAGGGAAGACGTGGAATGGCTTTTCTAGGAGGCGGAGGCCCGCTGAGCTGGGGCTGGGTGGAGCTCAGGCGCGGCTGGTTCTGGCTGGGAGGCGCTGGGAAGGGCCGGCCACTGCCTGGGGTTCAGGACAATTGTTCTCACTTCTTTCTTCCCCCCAAGCTTCCCGATTCAAACCCTCCCAGGGCTGGGCTGGGGGGCCCTGGTAGAGCATCTCCCCCTAAATATTCCCAACGGGGACCCCAGGAGCCTCCGTGAGCCCCAGTGGGACAGGAGGCCCCCTCTACTCTCAGAATTGCCGCTCGAGCCAGCTCCCCACCCTCATGGACCCCACAAACACATCCCCCCCATCTCCCCAGCCTTCCAGTGCCTACGACAGGGCCTGGGCCCAGGGCAGTGGTGGGGCCCAGCTGCCCTGGCTCCTCAGGGACAGACAGAGGCCGGCCGAGGGCTCCCCAGGGGGACGGTGCGGGGAGGACAGGCAGCCACCAGTGACCCAAGGAAAGCGCTGAGCAGCTGCCTGGGCTGGGGGAGGCGGGGCGTGCGCATGTCCCTGGAGACTACCGCCCCTCACCCCTGCCTGCAGCTCTCCCTCCTCACCCTGTCCCCAGGCCTGGAGCAGCAGGGAGCTGGGGGGGGGGGGAACGGGCCGGATGGGGGCGAGGAACGGGCCTTGGTGCCCAGCCTCCTGTGAGCCAGACCTCAGCTTTGGCAAAGATGTATCCCACCCCTACCATGTGCCGGGCACTGGGATACAGATGGGCAGAGCCCTCTGGCAGAGAGCGCTTGAGACAGTCAAAGGCAGCAGGAGGAGAAGCAACTTGAACCCGAAGCCCTGGGAGTGCCAGAGGTTGTGAAGGAAATCTAAGGAAGAGAGTGGAGAGGGAGAGGCAGGAGGGAGCTGTCTCCAAGGGATAGCCTAGGACCTGCTGTATGCGGGAGGCAGCCTGGAGGAGTGGGTGCAGGTCAGGGGAAGGCGGTGCAAAGGCCCTGAGGCAGGAACTGGCCTGGAAGCAGGGAGAGCCCATGGAGGACCTTGAGAGTCAGTTAGAGATGGGATGGGGTGTTAGGGGAGAGGAAGGATGCGCTACAGAGATGGGCCTGGAGGTGGACGAGCCCCTCCTGCAGAGCCTAATGCTAGCCACAGCCTGACTCCGCGTCACCCCACGGTGACACACGGACGGGCCCCCGGCTCACAGGGGACAGAGGGGAGCGACTTCCGGTTTCCAGAAGTCACAAGCTGCCCTGTCTCCTGCAGGCGGGCTGGGAGGAGATGGGGGAGGGCAATCCATGTTCCCAGAGACACGTTTTAGATTAGAGCCCCCCACAGGTGGAATGAAATGTGAAATGTGCTGAATTTTGAAGATAAAACCAGACACTTCAAAGACACCTCACGCCGGGAAAGTAGTGGCCATGTTTGACAAGCTTCATCCCCTCAGGCCTAGGTCACTGTCCTGAGAGATGCAGCAGCTGGGGGGGGGGGGGGGGAAGAGCACCGGGCGGGGGAGGGGGGAGATCGAGGCATGGGGGGGCGGGGGGGGGGATGGGGTGAGGTTGTCTAGCTTGGCAGGAGTTTGGGCTGGTTACCACCAAGTGCATTCTCAGCAAGCTTTCTGGGGGACTCAACAGTCACCCTAACATCACCTATTACACACGGGGAAACTGAGGCCTTGAGTGGAGACTGGACCCAGGCTATCTAGCCCTTAGCAGAAAAACCTCTGTCTATGTTGACTTTTCTTGTGTGCCAGTCCTGGGGCTTGAACTCAGGGCTTGGGCGCTGTCCCTGTGCTCTTTAGCTCAAGGCAAGCGCTCTACTGCTTGAACCACAGCACCACTTCTGGTTTTCTGGTGGTTCATTGGAGATAAGAGTCTCAAGACCTTTCCTGCCTGGGCTGGCTTTGAACCGTGGTCCTCAGATCTCAGCCTCCTGAGTAGCTAGGATGACGGGCGTGAGCCACCAGGCCCGGCTATCCCTGAGCTTCCTTTGCTCAAGCGCTCTACCACTGGGACCACAGCGCTACTTCTGGCTCTTTCTAGTGAGGTATTGGAGATATGAATCTCATGGACTTTCTTGCCCGGGCTGACTTTGAACCGCCATCCTCAGATCTCAGCCTCCTGAGTAGCTAGGATGACGGGCGTGAGCCACCGGCACCTGACTTGTTCTTGCTTTTATATTTTTGCCAGGCCTAGTCCTGAAATCCCCGGCTGTGACCTTAGGCTGGAATTTTTAACCTCCTGGGACCTCAGTTTCCTCCTTTGGGAATAGGGGGAGGTCAACGACCCGAAGCATCCTGGGAACTCTGGACCTTAAAACTGCTCTGAGAGCACCAGTGCTGTGGCTCCAGTGGCAGAGCGCCAGCCTTGAGCTGAAGAGCTCAGGGACAGTGCTCAGGCCCAGAGTTCAAACCCCGCGACTTATAAAAAACAAACAAACCAAAAACCAAAATCCAACCCTGCTCCATGGGACCGTCCTTGACTGTGTTTGGTTGTGATATCAAAATCCAGAGACTGGGTTCTTTTCGAGGGATTGAGGTCCCTTTGCGTCACGGTTCTGGGGTTGCAGGGTCTGGGTGTGGGTGCTGGCTGCGGGCCCGGAGCTGCGCGGCGGCCGCGGGCGGTGCTGGACGGGCCCAGGCCAGCTCTGGCCTCATCCCCATCCACTCCCGCCACCGGGGGCCCCTCCGTCTGCTCTCCCTCCACATGAGTTTCCAGCACATGAACTTTTGGGGGACACACACTCCAGCCACAGCCCGGCTTCACTGTGGCACTGGATGCTGAAGCCGGGGTCCCGGGTCCCCGCGCTCTCAGCTCCCACGGGGGGAGAGGGTGGTGACCCCCAATGTCCTTTATTCAGCTCCGGCGGGTGGGCGCTGGCTCACCAAGGCAGAGTCAGATGGGGAAACTGAGGTCACCTGCTGGGAGCCCTGCTGGTCTGATGCTGGAGCCTGGGCCTCACTGAGGTTGGGTTTGTTGGCCTCCAGTGCTGAGCCTCTAGCTACCTTTCCTGAGGCAAGACAGGATCGTCCAAACTGCCGGGGAGCCTGGCCCCACGGGGCCTTCTCTCCGAGGGCCCCCTGGCCTCCTCTTTCCTGGTGGGCCCATGTCAGGTTCCCAGCTCTTCTTCAGCTTCCCCTGCACCCCTCATGGCTCTTCACCCCTAGATCCACCCCCTAATCCTGTCCCTACACAAGCCATCCAGCCTGGGGGGTGGCTCACACCTGCCATCCTAGCTACTCAGGAGGCTGAGATCGGAGGATCGCGGTTCAAAGCCAACTGACTCCCCAGGTAAGCACCAGAAAAGCCAGGAGTAGAGCCGTGGCTTGAGCAAAAAAGCACAAAGACAGCACCCAAGCCCTGAGTTCAAGCCCCAGGATTGGCAAATGCACATGCATGCGCGCACACACACACACACACACACACACACCATCCATCCATCCATCCATCCATCCATCCATCCATCCATCCATCCATGGAGCTGTTTAGAGCTCGAAGTAGGTTATTTGGCTGAGGCTCTCTGCTTGGTCCCTTCCTGCCTGGATTCCTGGGCTCCCTTCTGGCTGGAGAGGTAGGCCCCCAAGCTAGACCCTGACCCCAGATGACACAGAGCCCCCCCCCCCACAGACCCCGTCCCTCCATATTGGTCTTCAGTTATGCAGGAGATTCACATTCAACTCATTGCCCCAAATTGGATAAAATACATCAACAGCGAAAGTGAGGTGAGTCACCATTAGCTCATCGTGGGCAGCTGGGGGGCTAGCCCCAGAGCCCACCCCTCCAGAGCCGCCCAGACTTCCATCAAAACCAAAAAACTTAATAAGGAGTTGGATCGAGCGTGTTGGGTGGGGAGGCACGGGGTGTGGTTGGGGGGGGGGCTCGGCGAGGTCCAGCGACTTGCCCAAGGCCTCACAGCTGGGAACTGGGGCGGTGGGGGACCAAATGCAGCAGTCTGAGCTCCAGTGGAGCACAGGAGGGCTGTGCCCCCCCCAGCTGCCTCCCCACCCCCAGCCCCAGGCAGAACTCTCAGCAGCCCACCCCACCATTAGCATAACCACCCGAGTCCCTGAAACCCAATTACCAGGAGATGACTTGGGCCCCAGCCAGCCGGTGTCCTCTCCATGTCTGCAGGAATGAGGGGCTGAGGCCCGAGGCAGCCAGGGAAGATGGGGGGCTGGGGAAAGGAGTCTATTCACAACTTGGGGATCTGAAGGCAGCTTTGTCTCCCCTGGGCCCACTGCTCCTCGGTCCCCAGCTTGCTGAGTGGCTCTGGGCAACCTCTTGCCCTCTCTGAGCTTCAGGTTTTTTTGTTTTGTTTTGTTTTTGTCGGTTGTGGGGCTTGAACTCTGGGCCTGGGCGCTGTCCCTCAGCTCTTCAGCTCAAGGTGAGCGCTCTACCACTTGAGCCACGGTGCCACTTCCGGTTTTCTGGTGGTTCATTGGAGATAGGAGTCTCACGGACCTTCCTGCTGGCTTTGAACCGTGATCTTCAGATCTGAGCCTCCTGAGAAGCTAGGATGGCAGGCGTGAGCCACCAGCACCTGGCTCAGCTTTTTTTCCAGAAAGGACAAAACCAGGAGCTGCCTGAGTAGCAAAGAAACTGTGACAAGTGAGCCCTGGTTCTGAACAGCCTGGCAGGGACCAGCTTCTATCTCCGTACCCCCCATGCCTCCTTCCCACACCTTTCACCCAGCTTATTTATTTATTCATTGTGCCAGTACTGGGATTTGAACTTAGGGCTTCTTGTTCTTGCTTAGCTTTTTCTCTCAAGGCAGATGCTCTACCACTTGAACCATGCCTAAGGCTGAGATCTGAGGGTTAGGGTTCAAAGCCAGCCCAGTAGGAAAGTCTCCGAGGGACTCTTATCTCCAATGAGCCATCAGTAAACTGGAAGTGGAGCTGTGGCTCCAAGTGGTAGAGTGCTAGCCCTGAGCAGAAAGAGCTCAGGGACAGCACCCAGGCCCCAAGTTCAAGTCCCATCATGGACTAAAACAAGAAAGAGATCAGGGCTGATATGCAGGGCTCCATTTGTCCACACAATGCCCTACCCCCGGGCTGGCACTTGGACACTGGACTTCCCTGCCCCAAGTGAAGCTTGGTTCTTTATAACTGACCCACTGTGCTCAGTTACAGTAACAGAAAGCAGAGCCAGGCCCCCCTTCCCGGAGTGGAAGCCCCGCCCCTAGATTAGCATGCATCTTCTCCCGGGCTTCACCCAGAGTGTCCTGGGGTTGGTGGGTATGTCAGTCCCTGGATCTTACATAAATACAGGCCTGTGCGTGTGCATTCAGGCTGCTCCAGGGGCCTAGGCCCCGGCTGCTCCACGTCCTGGGTAAGCCACACACAGCAAGCCAGCCAATTCCACCACAGAGACCCAGAGACCCAGAGATGAACAGTTGGGCCCTTGCTTTTCTCCTCTTGCAAACAAACCGCAGTAGCATCCGTGCATGGCCTGCGCACGTGCCAGCCTTTCTCTGGGAATGGGGCTGTGGTATATGTGCATCTTTAACTTTACTAGTTATTGCCAAATTGCTCTCCAAAGTGGTTGTTCAGATGATCGTTTTAAAATATAAATTAGATCATGTCACTTTCCTGCTTAAAACTCTCAAATAGCTTCCTATTATACTTAGAATAAAATCCATATTCCCCTCCATGAATGCATGACTGCGTCCATGCTCTGCTCCCTCCTCCTGCCCGCCCTCTCAATTTCCTGGCTCCTTTTCTCCTCCTTAAATAGGTCTGGCTAGCTCCTGCCCCAGGGCCTTTGCACACGACTCCCCAATATCCTGCATATTTTCCTCCCAGCTCTTTCTAGACTGGTTCCTTCTTCTCAAGTCTTTGTGGAAATGTCACCTCCACTGAGGGACCTTCCCTGACCACTCAAAGTGCCCTTTACCCATTCTTCTTATCACCCTGTTTCCTTTGGGGTCCACACTGCTCAATCCCATAATGACCTCGTCCTTTCGTTTGCTCATTGGTGTATTACCAGCCTGGTGGGGGCCTGGTGGTCGGAGGGACTCATTTGCTTAACTCCTGGATTCCCAAGGCCAGCCTGGGGACTGAGCTCAGTAGAGCTCTGGCCTCGTATGCTTGAGGCCCTGGGCATGAGATTGAGAGCACGGCAGATCAGAACACGCAGATCACTTATTCATTCAGCAGACGTTGCTTGGGCCTCATGTCCAGAAGGGTGAATGAGAATGAGCCCCGAGAGGCAGGCAGGGGGAGCTGGGGAGAGGGGGTTCTGTGGAGCTGGGTGTCCCTGGCCTCTAGGGTCCTCCTGGATCTCTCCTCAAGGATGTGGGGAGTTATGGCAGATGCTGGATTGTGGGGGCAGGGGGAGTGGCCACGGGTGGTCTGAGCTCGGTAGGCCCAAAGAGGGCAGGGTTGGATTGAGCAGCTTCTAACCTAGAGCTCAGCTGCAAAGAAACAGCAGTATACCAGGTGCCTGCAAGCTTGTTACTCACTGCTGAGTGTGCTGAGATCCGAGGATTGGATTTGAAGTCAGCTTGGGTAGGAAAATCCGTGAGACTCTTTTTTTTTTTTCTCCAATGAACCACAAAAAGGTGGAAGTGAAGCTGTGGCCCAGGGGACAGAGCGATAGCCTGGAGCAGAAAAGCTCGGGGACAGCGTCCAGGCCTGAGTTCAAGCCCCAGGACTGGCAACATAAATAAATAATTAACAGGACAGCGGCAGCTCTGCCCCCCCTCCCGCCCTCCCCCCCTATCCACCAGTCCCACTTCCCATGGCCCTCTGTAGTGAGCGGAGGGGGGCCAGCCTGGGTCCCTCACTCTCTGAAGTCACAGTCCCCAGCTCCTTTGGGCACTTGCTCAGATATCCATATGCACAAAACACTGCCCGAGACTTGAGTAGGAGGGCAGGGACCCCAAAGGTCCCCCTAGACCCCTGCAAGCCCCCTTGATGTAACCCACCTCCCTGCTCCAGCTGGGAAACTGACACCCTGGAAGGAGACAAAGTGAAGCCTCAGAGTGGAATTCCTCCCCCAGGGCACTTGCTGGATGGGCGTGTGCGTGCGTGCGTGCGTGCGTGCGTGCGTGCGTGTGTGTGTGTGACATGCACACGGAGGCGCAACCCCGGCAAGGACAGCAGAAAAGTGGTAGCCAATTGCTGCACAAGGAATTTAAGTTAGACACCAGAAAAGACTTCTTCGGCTCCCTGTGACCCCCCAGGAGTCTCAGGACAGGAGGCTGGAGATGAAGCCCCTTCAGGGCAGCTCTGCCAGCAAGAGGCCTATTGCATCTGACTTCACAATCAGCCCTTAGGATGAGGCACCAGGGCCTGAGGCCCAGGGGAGGCCCGGCCCAGCCCAGGCCCGTGCTTTGCCTCTCCCTCCCTGCACTGGCCTGGGGTTCTCCTCCTCTTCTCGGTCCTGCTCTACCAACTTGAGTTCCATTCTTGGAGGAGGAGGGAGGAGAAGAAGAGAGGAGGCAGGAGGGAGGAGAAAGCCCCCGGTGTGGCAGCCATTGGTATGCGAGGCCCAGCCTCAGCTCTTTAAGAATCCCTCCTCAGCAGCGTGCCGGTTGCTGGGCAACCCATCCCGCCCCGCCCCCTGAGGCTGGCGCTGGTCCTCTTCCCCTCCCCCTCTTCCCAGGGCTCCTCCTCCTCCTCCCCACCCCCTCCTCCTACTCCACCCAGCCTCAGCAGGGTTCTGAGCCTAGACTCTGCCAGGCCTGGCTGCCAGGGCCACCTGTGCCTGACAGGTAAGGGACTTGGAAGTGAGCTCACAGTCCCTAGCCCCGGGCCCTGCCCCTGCAGGACTTGGAGGGGGGGACCCCTGGCTTAGCAAGGCCGGCAGGTGAGGGCAGAAGATGTTCTGTGTCTTGGAGCGCTGGGAGGGGTGGAAATGTTGGCTCACAACCAGTTCCTTGTGCTCTTCCCCCCCCCCCCCTTCCAGGGCATCATCTTCAGCCGCCCTGACATGCTAGACTCTACCGAGGGGGTGAGGGCCCAGAGGAGGACACCAGGGGCTGTTGGAGTGGGAGAGGGGAGGAGGGGCTCTGGCTGGCTGAGCTGGGTGCCGGGGGGCTCCTAGGGGTGAAGGAGCCAGGAAGCCAACTGGGACTGGGACAGCAGATGGAGAGCCACGGCCTCTGAGGCCCCTGGAGGAGCAGTCTGGTGTGCAGGGGTGGGAGAGGCGCAGGGATGGGGCGGGAGGGTCCCCGCAGGCCCAGGCCCAGCAGAGGCCTCTGACATCCCCCTCCCTTTCCCTTCTCCTCTTTGGCCACGCACAGGGACCGGATCCTCCGCTTCCTCCTTTTTTTTTTTTGGTGCCAGTACTGGGGCTTGAACTCATGGCCGGGACACTTTTCCTTAGCTTTTGCATTCAAGGCTCTCCTTCTACCGCTTGAGCCACAACTCCACTTTTGGGTGGTTAACTGGAAGTCTTAGAGACTTTCCTGCCTGGCTTCAAATTGTGATCCTCAGATCTCAGCCTCCAGAGTAACTAGGATTACAGGCGTGAGCCACCAGTGCCCGGCTCTCTCCTGGACAGGACTCTGCCTCTTACTCCCACGTGGCAGCCTTTCCCCACAGCCTCTGCCCCAGCCGGCCCACATTTCTGGTCTCATCTCCCTCCCATCTGCCGATGCACGCCACCCCTCTAGGTAGGCCCGGGCTGTCCCTCCAGACACTGCTTGCATCTCCTTCCTGAACTCCATGTGTAACAGGTGAATGATGGCCAAGTTGAGGGAGCCTTAAATCACCATAAAAAGCATGTGCTCTGCTGGGAATAATGGCTGGGAGGGGGGAGGGAAGGAGAGAGAGGCGGCCCTGTTCGTCTGGAACTCATGGGGGGGGGGACGGTGATGTCACTCGCGGGCTCCCACGAGGCTTGGGACCAGCAGCCTCAGTCCCACCTGGGCATTACAGGGACCCCCTCCTCTCCTGGGGGGTGGGCAGGATCTTGTCCAGAGCCAGGTTTGGATTTTGATTCTTTCTGGAATGTTCTTCCCAACATTGGTTCCTACCTATTGAGAACCTCCCCCCCACCCCCACCTCCCTGGAAGAGGGCCTGGGTGCCCTGTATTGTGAATCGTGGCTAGTTTGGGACAGCTCTGTCCCTGTTGCCCTGAAGGGCGCTTTCAGCCTGATGCTTGCTGGTATACAATGTCATCCACACACTCCTTCAGCAGCGCTGGGCTGTACCTGGCCCAGGCCCTGGGCACTGGACACGCAGCCAGAGCAGTCCCCGTTGTGCCTCCAAGGTGCTCACAGGGAGCTCCTCGAGGGAGCTTTGGGGAGATGGAAGTGTCCAGCAGGCGGGAAACAGGAGTCACACACATCATAAGTGCCACAAACTGAGCTACATGCCATGAACAAGAACAGAGAATGAGCAAGGCTCAACAGATACCAAAACTTATGTTGAGCCAGCTGTGATGACACTCACTTGAAATCCCAGCATTTGGAAGGCAGAGGCAAGCAAGGTGAGGCCAGCCTGGGCTCTACAGCAGAGGCCTGTCTCACAAAAATCCAAGGACGATGAGCCAGGTCACGCCTCTACTCCTAGCTACTCAGGAGGCTGAGATCTGAAGATCACCGTTCAAAGCCAGCCAGGGCAGGACAAGTCCTTGAGACTATCTCCAGTTCACCACCAAGAAGAAGTTGGAAGAGTGGCTCAAGCAGTAGAGCACTGGCTATGAGTGAAAAAGCCAACAGTGCAAGAGCGCAAGGCCCCGGGTTCAAGCCCCAGCACCTGCCACACAAAAAATTAAAATTATGATGGGCGCCGGTGGCTCACGCCTGTCATCCTAGCCACTCAGGAGGCTGAGATCTGAGGATCGCGGTTCAAAGCCAGTCTGGGCAGGAAAGTCTGTCCATGAGACTCATCTCCAATAAACCAGCAGAAAACCGGAAGTGGTGCTGTGGCTCAAGTGGTAGAGCGCTAGCCTTGAGCTGAAGAGCCGAGGGACAGCGCCCAGGCCCAGAGTTCAAGCCTCAAGACCGAAAAAAATAAAAATAAAAAAAAGAAAAAGAAAGCTATCAAATGTGGATCTTCAGCCCTGAAATTCCAGAACCTTGAGTTGAATAAACCATTTTCTTTATATATTACCTGGTCCTAGGAAGTGGCACTGTGGCTCAAGTGGTAGATCGCTAGCCTTGAGCAGAAAAAGCTCAGGAACAGCATCCAGGACCTGAGTTCAAGCCCCAGGACTGGTATAAAGCAAACAACAAAAGACATAAATCAATTCCTGAAAGACCAAACATTTGCACAGTGAGACCAAAGGAGGATATCCACAGGAGTGGGTGACAAAGGCTCAATAGCTATGTATATATGATCATATAAAAAGTATTACCCAGTTAAGCTGGATACTGGTGGCTCACGTCTGTGATCTTAGCTACTCAGGAGGCTGAGATCTGAGGATCATGGTTCAAAGCCAGCCCAGGCAGGAAAAGCCCATGAGACTTTTACCTCTAATTAACCACCAGAAAACTGGAAGTGGTGCTGTGGCTCAAGTGGTAGAACACTTGCCTTGAGCTGAAGAGATCAGGGACATTGACCAGGCCCAGAGTTCAAGCCCCACAACCGACAAAAATAAAATAAAAATAAAAATAAAAAAAAATTACCCAGTCTGTGGTTTCAGTCATAGCAACAACAACAAATGAATGAAAAACAGGGGCATTACCAAACAGGTACGGGAAGAGGAAGACTGCTGGAAGACCGGGTGGCCAGGTGCTTGCCCGGACTGAGTAGGAGTTTAGGCCTGGGAGGGGGAGGCGCATGGAGGAGCCTCTGTCTGAGTGGGAGGGGCTCAGCGACTTGGAGCAGGGTGGGGCCAGCCCTGAGCTGGCCCTGTGGGTCTGCTTCTGCCTTGCTCCTCTTCCCCAGGCCAGTGGCTCAGTTCAGCCCTTTCTTGCCACCCAGCCTGCTCCCAGGGTTCACCCTGGGGAGTTGCTGGCCTCCTCCTTCTTGGCTTTCTCCCATCTGTGCCCTTGACCTGTAGCCCCTGCTCTGAAGACCTTCTCTCCTGGGCCAGAGACTTCGTCCTGCATCTCCCCAGAGCTCTGCCCTGGGGCCTGCCTCCCACTCTTGACCTTGACCAGAGAGAAGCTTCGCCTCTCTGTGTGGCATCCGGGGAAAGTTAAGTGCAGAATGCAGTTGGGACTTGAGTCGGAAAAGCTGCTGGAAGTTTCTGGTGTGGGCTGGTTTGCCAGCCAGGTGTCCCTGGAACAGCCCACCCATGGGCCACATGTTTACGAATCCATACAAATGGCCCTGAATATATTGGGGATCACCAGGGATCCCAGGGCTGGAGGGGCACATGGGGGGCCCAGGTATGTAATTTGTGATTTTTCTGGCATCCAGTGACCCTGGAAACCTTGAGGACTATGATCTCCAACTGAGGTCCCAGAGATGGGGACAGGAAGTCTCTTGGGTTGAAGTTGGGGCTAGGGGTCCGCCTCCATAGGAGGCTGAGCAGCCTGAGGAGGAGGTCAGGGCCCAAGGTCATGCCCTCTGCCATTGCTCATCCCAGACCACTGGCCCAGAACAGTTTGTGTGCCTGACACAGGGACTAATAAGGTCCCTGATGCCTACTGGCCATTGAGGAGACCCTGTCACCCCTACCCCGGCCTGAACAGCTCCCAATGAGGCCAAGAGGGGCATAGGCTCAGCTGACAACAGTCTGATAATGGCAAATCTAGTGTCACAACACTTCACAGTGTATTTCTTGGGTCTTCAACTGGACTGTCACACTACCCACTGAAAGTCTGTGGTGTCCCCGTTCATAGAAGAGCCAGGTGCTGGTGGCTACGCCTGTAACCCAAGCTACTCAAGAGGCTGAGATCTGAAGACTGAGATTCAAAGCCAGTCCAGGCAGGAAAGTCTATGAGTCTCTTACCTCCAATTAACCACCAAAAAAGCCAGGAGTGAAGCTGTGGCATAGATGGTAGTGTCAGCCTTTTTTCTTTTTTGTTGGTCATGGGGCTTGAATTCTGGGCCTGGACCCTGTCCCTCAGCTCTTCAGCTCAAGGCTAGCACTCTACCACTTGACCTACAGTGCCACTTCCAGTTTTTTTCTGCTTATGTGGTGCTGAGGAATCAAACCCAGGGCCTCATGCATGCAAGGCCAGCACTCTACCACTGAGCCACCTTCCCAGCCCGAGTGCCAGCCTTGAGTGAAAAAACTAAGGGATAGGTCTTAGGCCCTGAGTTCCAATCCCAGTACTGGGGTGCATGCACACACATGCATGCATACACATGTACACGTACACACACACACACACACACACACACACACACACACACACACACACACACACACACACACACACACTAGAAGTGCGGTGAGGCTGGGACATATTTAGAGTTGCCAGCTGGCAGGCAGTGAACTGGTGAGAAGCCACGGTTTCCTGGAGAGGACAGTGGGTAGCCGGGTACATGGGTAGCCGTGGTGACCAGGATGGGGAGGCGGGACCAGAGTGACCTTGGCTGTCTATTGGAAGGAAGGACATGCACCGCTCTGCAGGATGCTGTGTGGGTTCGTGCTGCTCTGGGAGCTGGGGCTTGTCTCAAGGTAACTTGCACGATCCTCATTGCTGAGCAGGTCCCTGCGTGGGATCAGCCCACAGGTCTAGTTCTGTCCTGGATGGTGTTGTCACTCTCTCACTGCTCATCTGCGTCCTCATGAAGTACACAGCACCCAAGCACTAAGCCAATGTTTGTCAACTCAAAAATCGATTTATCTACCTCTCATAGCTGACTGTCCCATGGCCCTGGATTACAGTCCTTTGCTGGGGCTCTATTCCTCCTGGGATGAAAGTCAGACTCTCCTAGGCTTGTCCAAGACCTTGCACACACACCAGACCTGGCTGACTTCAGCCATCTTGCCCCCTACTCCTTGTCATAGAGTTTTCCTGACTCCAATCCTCCAAACCTGATCACTCAGGCCCAGCCCTTTCCTAGCATGGTGCTTACAGGCTGCAAAGAGTTCCTCCTGCTTGGGGCTGGGAAGGTGGCTCAGTGGTAGAGTGCTTGCCTTGAATGCATGTGGCCCTGGGTTCAATTCCTCAGTACCACATAGACAGAAGAAGCCAGAAGTGACGCTGTAGGTCAAGTGGTAGAGAGCTAGCCTTGAGCTGAAGAGCTGAGGGACAGCATCCAGGCCCAGAGGTCAAGCCCCAGGACCAAAAAAAGAGTTCCTCCTGCTGTCTTGCCTGGAATCTTCTTTCTGATTCTCCAAAAGCCATTGCCCCTGGGAAGCTGTACAGCAGGTTCTGACTGAGACCTTGTGTGTGTCACACAAGATTCGTTTCAGCAAGATCCCACTAAGCTACGAGGGTGCAGGTGCCTGTGTTTTGCCAGGGAGAAGTTCACCATGGCCTGATTCACCATACATCGGACTTCCACCAATATTCCATAAACCACGTGGCAAAGCAAGTTACCTTCCATCACTGGATAGAATATCACATGGCTATTCAAACCACAATTACGAAGGTGACATTTTGAGATCTGGGTTTTGAGATCTGCCAAATAGAGCTCTGCCAGTACCATCCCCCGCACTGGGGGGCTCTGAGTGTCTGCTGGGTACCAACCCTGTGCCTGACAGGGGTGGGGGGGATGAGGGGGTCAGAAGAGGAGAAAGACATGCTCGTAATTTCCAAGCCACATGCCACCTGACGCCTAGAGGGATGACGGAGCACCCGCCACCCCCCCCCCATGTCCATCTGGGGGTCTGCAAGGCGGAACGGGAAACGCAGCTCTGTAAAAAATTATAGCCATCTCTGCATGGACCAGCCTGGAAGGGAGCAGAGGAAAGGAGTTGTTGACGCCACAGGGCGGTGGCACGGTGGCTGATTTTTTCCTTCCTTTATTGTCGGTATAATGCTGTTTGGGCAATAAATAAAAATTGGGAGGAAAAAAAATAGCTGTTTGGTGAACTGAGTAGAAACCCAGAGAAGGAAGGAAAGGAGGCGGGAGGTGAGGCGGGAGAGGTAGGAAGGGTGACGTTTCCAGGGCTCACAGAGGGGCTGGAAGTGGCAGCCCCAGGCAAGACTTGACTCTGGGCAAGATGGGGAGGGAGGGACTGGTGTCTGTGGGGACATCTGTCCCCCAGCAGGGACGTGGGGGAGCATCCTGAGGGTAAGTGGTCCCCAAGAAGTCCTGAAGAACAAATAGTGAAGAGCAGGGTGGGCTGGGCTGCTGGAAGGTTCTGACACAAGTCTGGAGTTGGGATAGTGGAGTGGGTCTGCAGAGAAGGGCTCTAGCTGAGGGCGTGGAGTCTGGGAGCGGACCTGAGCATTGCTGAAGCTTCTGGGCAGAAGCAGAGTCACTCAGAGCAGCCCTCCAGGAGAAGGGAAGCCAGGAAGGGATACTGAGCTCTGGAACAAGGGGACGGATGAGGTCTGACAGGGCAGGTGAGTCTGGGTGGGCAGATAGAGCGGTTCCTAATGTCCTCCAAACAATGCCTGGAACTTTCCAGGCTACCAGGGTGGGGCTGGTCTTGTCCACCCACTTCCTGACCCCCCACATACACATACAACAGGTGCAGACTCCCTGAGACCCCAATGGGTGCCAGGGCTGCCAGCCACGTTCCCATTTGAGGTCTCTGCCACCTTTCGGGCCAACACTGGAGCCAAGTCCTTGCTGCTCCCATTTTACAGTCCGGACACTGAGGCTTGGCCAGGTGAAATAACTCACCCAAGGTCGAGGTCAGGTGGGGAGGGGAAGGGCTGGCATCCGACCCGGGCGGCCCAGGTGGGCGCCACTGTGCGCAGAGGAAACCCAGGGGTCTAGGGGCTCAGATGGGGAGCAGCAGGCGAGGGGAGCCTGTGGCGAGGAAGAGGTGCCGGGCAGCCTTCGGAGGAGGCGGTGGGTACCTGTTTATGAATGAATGCATAGGTGGACAGATGAATGAATGAATGGATGGATGGATGGGCAGAGAGGAGGGGCAGCGCGTGATCCAGGCCTCCCCCCCACTGGAGGCTGGCTTCGGGAGACTCCCTTCCCCCACTCTCTGGGGACCTGGCTCCCCAACTCGAGTCCCCCCCCCCCCCCCCCGCTCCCTTCCCCCCCCCCCCCGGTCATTTCAGCGGAGGGACGAGGACGGGGGCGCGGAGGCCGCGGCTCTCGGCTGGGCCGGAGTCCCCCGCGCGGCGGCGCAGCCTCCCGCGCCGGTCCCGCCGGCCAGTGCGCAGCGCGGCGCCCCCGCCCCGCCGCCTCCCCTCCCCTCCCCGCCCGCCGCCGCCTCCCCTCCTCCCCCTCCCCGCTCCGCTCCGCTCCGCGCCTGCACGCACCGCCCCGCCGCCGCCGCGAGGGGAGAGGCGGCCGCACAGCCTGGTTCCCCGCGCCCTGCTCGCCGCCGCCGCCGCCGCCGCCGCTCGCGCGGGCACCGCCGCTGCCCTCGCCCCGCCGAGCGCCTCCGCCCGGGCTCACGCACCCCGCCGCCGCCGCCGCCGCCGGGCGCAACCCCGCGCGCTCCTCCCGCGGCTCCGCCGGGCGCCCGAGCCGGGCAGATGCGCCGCCGCCGCGCGCCCCCCGCCCCGGGCCCGCCGCCGAGCTCCGCCGCGCGCCGGGGGCGCCTCTCCCGGGCCCCCCTGGGCGCCCTCCGGCTCCGGTTCCCGCCCGCCCCTTGGAATAACCCCTGAGGCTCCAGCGTCGCCGCAAAGTTTCCCGAGGAGACCCGCCTCCCGGCCCCGGCGCAGGTAAGCGGGCGCGCCGCCCGGGGCGGGGGCCGGGCCGGGCCGCGGGGCCGGGACGGGGGCGCGGGGCTCGGGCGCGCGGCGGGGAGCCAGCGGCCCCGGCGGTGCCCCGGCGCGGCGGCGGGGAACGCGCCGCCCTCGGGCTTGGATGCGGGGTCCGGCGGGGGGGCTCCGGGCGCCCGGGGAGCTGGCTCCGCCGCGGGGAGGCGCGGGGTTCGCGGCCGGTGGCTCCGCTCCCGGGAGCTGAGGCTGGAAAGGGCGGGGGCGCGGCTGGCGCCGGGGTCCGAGCCGGGCCCGCAGGCGGCCGCGGGGCGGGGGGCGCCCGGCCCGGCCAGGTCAGCCCTGGCTTTGGCCCTGCGCCCCGGCCCCGGAGGGCGGGCGAGGGGCGCGCGCGGCGCGGGCGGCGGGGCCGGGCCGGGCCGGGGCGCCGCGCGGGTCCCCGCCGCCGCGTGAGTCACGGTCAGAGCCCAGGTTTTTATTTTTAAACCGACTTCCAGGGGCACCGGCGGCCGCCAACTTCCCTCCCTGTGCGCGCTCCGGAGTCAGCCCCGCGCGGCCCGAGGCTGGGGCCGTGCCCTGGCGGCTGGAAGCGGGGGCCGGGTGGAGAGAGGATCTGGGGGTGCAGTCCCCCGTTTCCTTTCTACTCCCCCCCCCCGCAGCTCTCAAGACAGCGAAGCAACAGACCGAGCGCTGGCCCCTCCTCGCGGGGACCGGAGGCCCAGGGGCGGGGGGCTGGGGAGCGCCGTTGCCCAGCTGCAGGGAGCCGGGGCTCATCAGAGCTCTCAGAGGAGGAGAAAGTTGTGAAGCCGGCGACATCAGGGAGCTGGCCCAAGCTTCCCGGGGGGGGGGGGCTCCCCGAGAGAGCTCCCGGGCTCTCTCGGGGCGTGTGGTTTATAAGAGATTGAAGCCCAGCTTTGTGGGGGGGGGAGGGTGCCAGGCACCCCCCAGGCCCAAGCTGGAGCGCTGTTGGGAATGAATTAAGTCAAGGCAGGAGAGATGGGGTGGGGGGGCTTGACCCAGACTCCCCTTCACGGCCATCCTCGCAGCTTCTAGAGGAGGGAGACAGCCCCACCCTTTCTCCCCTTCCCCTCCCCAGGTGGCCCTGGAGTTGGGAAAGAACGCTGCTTGCTTGGGGGCACACACAGCTTGGCAGGACTCAGGATGCTCCTGGTAGAGGGGTGTGGGCTGGGTACCCCCTCTCTGCCCCGTGTGGGGAGGGGGGCGCAGCCTGCTCAGGGGCTCCAGGCTCAGGTTTCTGGAGTTGAAAGCCAACTGCGTCTCTTCCTGCCAGCTCCAGGAGGAGAGGCGCAAACATCACCTGTCAGCTGGTGCCGGCTCGGGCTCCGTGGGCGACTGTGCAGGGCTTCCTCAGAAGGTTTAAAATGGAAATGGCCTGAGCTGCCAGGGCAGTGACTGGGAGGGGACGCTGCGCAGCTGGGCTGGGCTGGCAGGGCAGGGTCCCTGGGAGGTCTAGGGGGCTGGAGGAGCTGAGGAGGAGCTGAGGCGCTGCCACCCCGGGCTGAAGGGTCAGCCAGGGGCTGATCTTAGGGGAAGGAAGGCAGACAGGTACAGGTGTGTGTATGTGTGTGTGTGTGGTGGAGGGTAGGTGTTTGTGTCTACTCCATCCTGAGTTCTCAAGCAGGCACAGACAAATCCAAAGGAAACAAAACCCCCCAAACCCCAAACCCTTCCAGCAGTTCTGACCCGGCAGGTCAGCTGCGTTCAGCAGCCCACGTCCCTAGGCAGATGCAGCAGACGTCCCCTAGACCCAGTCTATGTGCCTGCCTGCACCCATGCGTCCGTACTCTGCCATTTATAGTTACAAGTCCTTCTGCCTTTCGGTGCCTCAGTTTCCCTTAGTAAAACAGGTGTACTTGTACTGGCCTCCTGGGCCTTGGCTAGGGGTGGATACTGCTTTGTGACATGCATTTGTGTTTGGTACATGTCCTGACCGGTCCAGCTCCTGGGCTGAGAAGGAGTCCTGCAGGGCTAAGGACCTGTAGAAACCATGAGAAGTTGCGGGGTGGGGGGGGAGTGGAGGGGTTGGTGTCAGATTCCCCTAACTAGCCATACCCTCTGTATCCCCCTCCTGAGGAACGCCCTCTGGAAGATCTTCCTGGTTTGTTTCTAAGGAGGTGGAGGGGAGGGGGTGCTGCTACTGTGTCGTGCCACAGGCCACTAAGGCTGCCCAGGGAAGGCGTTGGCCCATGGATTCGGCTCTGTGCAGACTGAGTAGGCAAGCCGCTGTCACCTGCTGCGTAAGCTGGGTCTGCAGCCTCTCCGGGGGAATCCCCAGTCCCTGCCTGCATGCGAGGGTCCAGCAGCCATCCCAGCCTGTGAGGATGGTTGGACGCTGGATTCACAGTGAGACAGGGCCTGGAGCCCCAGGTGTGGAGGGACAGAGAGGCAGGCCTAGGTCTGGCTGACTGCAGGCAGGAAAGAGGCTCAAGTCAGAGGCTCTGGCCACTCCCGAGGGTACAGGGAGACAACAAAGCCCCAGGGGCCAGCTGGGTACAGCTGCCTTGGTGCAGGCTGGCAGGGCATAGGCAGAGGCAGGGAAAGCTGGTCAGGGGCAGATGGGTGGCCCAACTACATGTCCCTTGGGAGCTAGGTACCTGCAACCCAGCCAGCCAGACTGCTGCCTTACAGTTAGGACTGGAGAGCAAGCTGATTTCGGAGGTGGACTCTGTCTGGGGCTGCGCGAAGGGGTGTCTGGCTGGGCCGGCCTTCCTGCCTCAAGGTCTGGGGATGGTGGAAAACCCCTCACCAGTGGATTGTGTTCCTGGGATGTCGTCCCAGGTCCTCAGGACCTGTGGCTCCTGGGGAGGGTGACTTCTGCCTGGCTGATGACCTTCAGCAAGTCATTGGACCTCCTAGGACCTCAGTTTCCTCATCTGTAAAGAATAGCAGGACCCGCCTGGGGAGCACTAGCAGGCTATGCCTGCAAGATTTCTCCCTCTCCCTCTCTCCCCTTCCTTCCTTCTCTCCCTCTCCCACTCCTTCTCCCTCTCCCTCTCCCCTTCCCCCCCTCTTTCTTGTGGCAGTCCAGGAGCTTGAACTCAGGGCCTGAACACTGTCCCTGAGCTTTTTTTTGCTCAAGGCTAGCACTCTACCACTTGAGCCAGCTCTACTTTACAGTTTTTTGGTGATTAATTGGAGATAAAGAGTCTCACAGACTTTCCTGCCTGGGCTGGCTTTGAACCTAGATCCTCAGCTCGCAGCCTCCTGAGAAGCTAGGATTATAGAGGTGAACCCCTGCACCGCCACCCTTCACCCGGCCCCGCCAGGTTTCTGGCAGAGTCCATGCCTAGCATTGCAGGGCTGGAGCGGTTCATTCTGGGCTGGGGTTTTCAGCTTCTTCAGGCTGTGGGGTAGCAGGAAAGGACAGACCCATAGTCCCAGACCAGCTCTAGTGCCCATTTCCCATGGGATCTCACTCCTGTGGTAGAAGCCCTCGGGGCGGGCATCTGGACCCAAGCCACAGTGGGGAGGTCCAAAAGCAACTGGGCTGAGTAGGAAGGGTTCTTCCTCTAGGCCCCCGATAGGTTGTAAGAGGAGTGTGGGTGGAGCCAGTGTTCAGGTACAGCAAGGGTGTGGGAGAGCCTGGGAGCCTGGGGCAGGTGCAGGCCTCCGTCCTGGCTGCTGGCACGGTCCTCAGTGTGTGATGGCAGCGTGCCCCTCCCTGAAACCTGGGTTGTCTTCCCTGACAACCAGGGAAGCCAGCCCGCTCTGCCTGTGGTCTGGGCACAAGGCAACTACATTCTGTCTCATGCCATGAGTGGTCACCTGCCCTGGAGGATGGGGGAAGGGACAGGGCCCGGGGTACCTCCCCATCTTGGCTGGCCTGGCATTCCCCGGCAGCAGCTGGAGCACAGAGGGTTCCTGGGCTGGCCGTGTCTGTGCAGGCCTGTGTTTGCCTGTGAGCCCAGTGGATCCTGTTTACCACCGCCTGCCTGCGGCCCCTAGAGCCTTGCTGGTCCCTGGGGTCAGCGGCACTGCAGATGATGTCAAGATTTGGGGGCCTCTACTCGCTTTGTGGAAGATGCCTGCTGGGTTTGCCACAGCCTCAGCAGGGCGCTTGTGTGCTGCCTGCCGGCCGCTCAGGAGCCAGGCCAGCCGGGAGGACTGGGAAGAGGAGGGGAGGTCAGGACCCTGGAGGAGCCCACCCAGCATCCCCAGCAACCTTCTCTTCTGCCTTCCCCTCCTCTACAGCTGTCACTCATTCATTCATTCACTCACTCATTCATTCTCTTACTCATTCACTCACTTTTTACTCAGGAGAGCTGTGAGTAGGAGCTGTTGGCATAGCGCTGGGCTCGGGGAGGACAGGAGAGCGCAGAACAAAAGCAGCTTCTCTGTAGACTGCAGAAGGGACAGAGGGGCTGTGTACAGGACACCCCCCCTCCCCACAAGTGTGTGAGGTACTGGAGGAGAAGAGGGCACGAGGCCCCAGAAGGGTCTGAACAGGGACCGTTTGGAGCCAGTGGTGGTCTTCGCAGGTCTCTGCTGGCCTGTCCATCCCATCTATCTTAGGATGTCTGGGCTGGGCCACTCCCAGCCTGAGGACCCTCCAGGTGGCACTGAGCGTCCCTGGGAGGGCAGGTTTCCTGTTCCCAGGAGCACAGTCAGCTTGACCCACATTCTGAGGGGCTGCCGAGAGTTCACTGGCCTTGCTGGTGACAGGCGTGGTGGGCCTCGTGTGGACCCCTTGTGAATGCACGCTGCCTATTGGGAGAAGGGATTGTGGACCAGGATGCAGGGCTGGAGGATGGCAGAAGGAAAATGGAGCAAGCAAGGGCTGGGTATCTCAGAGGCAGGAGGACTCAGCTGTACGGGGCTCGGCTAACCACTAGGGGACACTGCCTCCCAGGCAGAGTGCGGAACCCAGGCATCCGGCGCGGCGGGCTGCGTGGCGTGGGTGGCAGCGGCTGGCCGGGGCAGGAGGGCTTTGTACTTCATTAAAACCAGGGCTGTGGTTGGGATGGTGAGCCGAGGCCCCAGTCCTGGCTAGACCTGCCTTCATCGCTGCCGAGAAGCAGTTCCATGGCAGTATTTTTTCACTGCCTTTTCCCTCCTTCTGCCTGAATTAATCGTTGGCACCAGATTACAACAGATTTAGCAAACAGAGAGGGGGGGAGGGAGAGTCAGGAGAGAGGGGGGGTGACTTCGGAGGAGATGGCATTTATCTACAGAAGCAAATTGCTCTTGTCGAACCCGTCCCCCAAGGCGCCCCCCCCCCCCCCCACCAACTCCAGTGATGCCTGGGAAATGCTACTCAGGAAAATGCCCTCAAAATCGCTGCTGGGTGCCGGCGCCAGGATGGGCTTTTCCTGGCGGTTGTTTGCCAAGGGCTGCCTGGTGGAGTAGAGGGAGGAGGGCAAGGTCGTGGAGAGCTTGGGGAATGGAGGGCACCTGGGCATCGGTGAGGACCGCAGCGATGGAGGACAGGGTCCTGGTTATAGCATTTGGGGATGCAGCCCTGATCCGGCTTGTGCTTAGGGCAGGGTGGATGGAAGATTGGATGGATGGAAGGATAGATGGACGATGGGGGGAGGGAGGGAGGGATAGATGGATGGGGGGGTGTACATATGGATGGATGGGTGCCTAGCCTCCTTAGGGGTGATCATGATGGAAGGTCTGATCTGGTTATAGTGGAGACGCCTCTGGACTGAGCCGTCCCAGGTCCTGTCCAGCGGCTGCCTGCTGGCTTTTCTGGAATGGTTGTGACTTAAGCCCCCCTGTGCCAGGGGCCTGGCAGGTGACAGAGGATCATGGAAGTTCAGCTAAGCTTCTAAAGACATAGAGTCTAGTTAAAATGCAGGGTGGGGCCCCTTCCCCCAGAGGGAGCTCAGGTTTAATAGAGTCACACAGGCGGAGAGCCCCCCCCCCCACTCTTTCAGGACAGCGGTGCAAACCGTGCTTGCACTTCCCGGATGCAACTGCACACATACTCTGGCACACTCAGGCTCATGCAGCAGAGAGGGGGTTTTGAGGAGAGCTGGCGGGGGTCTTGGAAACCTCACTGAGGCTACAGCCCCATAGGTTACTCACCGCACCCAGCTCTAGTGGGACTCCTCATGCCTCAGTTTCCCTGCTGGACAAGGATTGGACAGACCACAAGATCTGTAGTGGTCCAACAGTACCATCCAGGACTTAAGGACTCAGAGCCCTGCCAGGACTCTCCCAGGCTTGGACTAATGAGGGGCTGGGCAGTACCACACCCCAGATTCTAGGCCCTTTGGGCTGTACCACTGTTAGGCTTGACTTCATTCCCCTGAGAGGGAGCAGGAGGGAAGGCACCGGGCAGAGGAAAACTTGGTCCAAGGTCATGTGGGAGTCTCCAATACCAGGCAGCAGGGCTCCGGGGGGTGGGGCACAGTGGCAGGCTCTGAAGGCCCCTGGCCTTGGACTAATCAGCCCAGTGCCCTGGGCACTCCACTCCCCCTCTCAGTACCCCAGTCTCCAAGCCAGTGAAGCGGGTGGACGGATGGCAGGTCTAGGGAGAGAGAAGGCATGAGAGGGTGTGGCAGGAACCAGTGAGCTACAGCCTGAGATGTAGACTGCCCCAGGCTCCTGGGGACCGGCTCTGAGGTGCATTCCTCCCCGCCCCCCCCACACACACAGCTTCTTGGGTGTCTGTAGGGCTTCTGGGGGCTTGGGCACAGCAGTTCGTGTGTGTGTGTGTGTGTGTGTGTGTGTGTGTGTGTGTGGTGGATCCAGGAAGGGGGGCACTAAACTGATGTCATGCAGAAGCAGGTAGGGGTGTGAGTACCTGGGGGGAGGGGCGGAACTGAACTCCTGAGAGCTTTGGGAAGCAGTGGGGACCAGGAGATAGCAGAGGGGAAGAGGAGTTCGGGCCACTTGTGGGAAGGCTGGCAGGCGGGCGTGGGCTGGGCCAGGTGGGATGCCGTTGGGTCTACAGGGCCCTGCCTGTGTCCTGGGCCTCAGCCATCAGGGTGACTTTATTCCTACTGCACACACTCAGCCCGAGAGGGTGGCAGAGGCTATTATTGAGTGCTGACTGCATACACCGCATAGTTCCTGGGATGCCAGGCTAAGGACGCCCCCTGTGCAGAATCCCACAGCCTGTTTCACAGAGGAGAAAACCGAGCCTCAGACACACAGTACCCCGACCTGGGTCCCACAGGTAGGACGCGGCATCTCGCGGCACATGCTACCAGCTCCTCAGTGCACAGGAGAAGGAGAAGCCTTTTCTCCTGCAGCCACACCATGGCCTGCCCTTGCCGTGGGGATGGCGGCTGGGGGTGCCACAGCAGGCTTTGTGGGGGAGATGCTATGGTGGTCTTGATTTTATCCCAGGAAAATATCCTGGGATAAACTGAGGCACAGAGTGGTTGAAATGACTTGCCTGAGATCACGCAAGAGGTAGGGGAGCCACCTCCTGGTTCATCGCCGTGCAATTGGTCCTAGGCTGTCTGGGCTCCCTTACAGAACAGAAAGGGAAACTGAGGCATACAGATGATGGAGGACCCAAAGCTTTGGTTTCTCCTTTGTTTTTCTGTGACCGTGCCTTGCTCAGAGCCCTAGATCTGATCTTTCCTGAGTCCCCACAGTGGGTGGGCCTGGTGCTGGCCTTCGTGCCAGGCCACATACCTCATCTAACACGCGTGGAAGGAGGCAGCAGGGCTGGCCTCACAGGGGAGCGGGGACAGCCTTGCAGAGATGTGGCCATCAGAGGAGGTCTGGCCTGGAGGGCAGGGGGAGCAGCAGGGAGGGATAGGGGTGGCATGTGCTCTGTCTGCCGTGTCCCCTGGCTCATGACGTCAGTAGGTGGTCCCACTGGGCTGCATTGCCCACTGGAGCTTTGGGGAGGAGCTGGGCTGGTGCTGGGCAGGCGAGGGGGCCCTGGAGGGCGCTGGCAGCCTGCGGTCACAGAGCAATCTCCATTAGGGCGGTGAGCGAGTGGCTGCAGCTCCTGGAATCCTATTAAAAGCTTTTTCATTGTTCCCTGCGATCTGCTCCGCTCCGCCGGGACCTAGGCACGTTGATAATTTATTTGTGGAAGGGAAAGGGGTGAGGAACTCAGGAGAGGTGTGTGTGTGTGGCGGGGGGGGGGGGGGGCAGTGTTATTATTTACTCGGCAGTTTCTACCAGCCCAGGCTGGCCAGGAACATCTCTAGAGGGGACAGCCCCCCCCCCCCCAGCCACTGTGTTTCACTGATGGCTCAGTGTGTGTATGTATGTGTGTGTGTGCGTGTGTGCGTGTGTGTGTGTGCATGCGAGTTCTGCCAAGGCCTCTTGCTGCCCAGATTGTGGCTCCAGCCTGGGCACAGGTCATGGAATTGGCAGCCTCGCCTGAGTTCTGAGGCTGAAGGCTCCTAGGATTCCTGGAGCAGCATGTACACGTATGGGGGGGGGCGGGGAAGAGGGGGGACAAGGCGACGCGGGGGGGGGGGGGCGCATCACCATCCTGCAGCTGGTCAGAGGTGTACAAATCCACACAACCCTGAATACCAAAAGCCCAAGGCACCACCTCTCTGAGGGGTGGGGAGGAATTCAGAGCTAATACTGCCAGAAGGGCAGGGACGGGGTGGGAGGGGGGGCGGGCCGTGCCCAAGCCCTGCCGTCACATGGCGTCACTCACAGCGTGTCTGTGAAACCCAGGGGCAGACCGGTCAGGGTCAAGCAGTGTCTTAAGTGGCTGGGATGGATGGATGTCAAGCTCTGGTGAAGCACGCTGCCATAGACACCCCCTTCCCCCCCCCCCCCCAGGCTCCTCAACCCCAGCCTCCAGTTCCCAAGTGAAGAAGCCCCAGGAGGGGGGGATGGGCCACCCAGGGCAGAACCTTCCAAACAGAGCTCAGTTGTCAGCTGGGGACGTGGCTCAGTGGTCTGGCCCTAGGTTCCACCCCCAGCAGCACCTCCCCTCCCCCCCACAAAGTCTCAGTCATCATAGCTGCCTTTGACAGGTAAGGAAACCGAGGCTCAGAGAGGCGTCTACATGGGGGCGGGGGGAGGGAGCGCGGAGCCAGGCCTGCAGTGTCCCCCAGCTAGCAGAGGCGCGCAGTAGATGGGACCCATGGGTCTGCTTGCTCTAAACCATAGTGGCAGCAAAGACGGGACACGGTATAGGAGCGCCCCCCAACCCCCATCCTTTTGCCTGGATAATGCCAGATGTTTTTTTAATGTCTAATGGAATCAAGGTACTCAGTGGCTCTGTGACTATCCGTTTCTGAAAAACTTGCAGTCCAAAGCCTTTGTCCTGGCATTTCGGACCTCCTTCAGCCTCATCTCCAGCCGGTCTGTGCCCCTCTGGCACGCTGGCCCTCAGCATCTCAGCCCTCAACTGTGTGCTCCCCGAATCTGCAAACATCACGCCTCACCGCGCCTCCTACGTGCAGCCCTCCCTGACTGAGGGAAGGCCAGACTTCCCCCGGCCCTCCTGCAAGCCACTTGGCAGGCTCCACATTCAGATTTACACATCGTACATCTACCCACCTTACTGCCACGCCTCCGGCCCCAGACAGGTGCTGTTTAATCAGATTCACCAGTTCCTCCCACCCAAGGCTTCGGAGCTGAAGCCTGCTCATAAATTACTTTCTCTGAACTGCAGCCTGGGGATGGGTGATATCAAGCCTGTTTTTTTTTTTTTTCCCTTTCTTTTCTTTTTTTTTTTTGGTGCCAGTCCTGGGACTTAAACTCAGGGCCTGGGCACTGTCTCTGAGCTTTTTTGCCCAAGGCTAGCATTCCACCTATTGAGCCACAGCTCCACTGTCAGGCTTTTTGGTGGTTACTTGGAGATTCGAATCTCACGGGCTTTCCTGCCTGGGCTGGCATCAAACCTCAGATCAGGGGACTCACCCCGCTGCCTTGACCCGAGACCCTCAGATCTCAGCCTCGAGTAGCTAAGATTATAGAAGCACCCAGCTACTTTCTTTGAGACAGAGTTTTGCTATGTGGCCCAGACTGACCTCGAACCCTACCACTGAGTGCTGCAATTTCAGGAATGCACCACTATAGTTGGCTTCATTTAGTCTTCACAGCGGCCCCTGTGTACTGGGAGCCTCCATTTTACAGATGAGGAAACTGACCCCAGGAGGGAGGGAAGCAGAGAGGCAGAGCCCCAGGCCTGGGCACTTCCTGTGTGAAGACAGGGCTTTCCCAGGCCACACACTCGTCATGGCGGGGGTCATCACAGCCGGGACCCTGGCTCTCCTGCCTGCCTGGGGGCCTAGGCTGGCATCCCCAGCGGAGCGTGGAGAGGCTGGGGAGAGAGCACGCTCAGGAGCAGGGCTGGGCATGGGCCCTGCCCCCCACAGCAGCTGCCTCCCTTGCCCTGTGGCCTTGCAGACAGACAGGGCTTGTGAGAGCCGGGGGCCTTCAAGGAGAGCGAGGCTCCCGCCCACAGCTGCTCAAAGGCCTCTTTGTGGCAAGATGGCCGGCCACGGGCAGCTGGCCCACCAGAGGCAAAGACAGCCCGGCCTTTGTACCAGTGCTGGTGCCCCTGCCTTGACCTGGGGTCAGCAGGACAGAACCCCCTGTCTGTGGGAGACCGGGGTGTCCTGGGAAGGACTGTGCTGGACCTGCCTTTGGCCTGGGATGGGCTCAGATGGCGTGGCGGGGGACCCCAGGAGGCTCCAGTCACAGATCTAGCCATGAAGACAGAGGCCCAAGTTGTGTTGTGGAGGGTTAATGGTCACCGTGGCAATGTCAGCAGTTCTAAGGACAGGGCTGCGGATAAACTGTCCACGCGCGCCTCGAGCCCTCACAGCAGCCCTGCAAGCGGAGCAGGGTGCGGTGCATGAACAGCTGTAGCAGGTGCCAGAAGGATAGGAAACTTACCCAGTCACGACGCTAGGGCTGGAGTGGGGTCCCTTCCTGAGCACATCCTTTTTGTTGTTGTTGTTTTGGTGATGCTAGGGTTTGAACTCAGATTCTCTACCACTTCAGCCACTCCCTTGCCCACGCTCCGTACCACTGAGCTATGCCCTCAACTCTTTTGTGTTTATTTTTTTGAGATCTAGCCTCATTAACTTTTCACAGGCTGGTCTCAAACTTGTGATTCTTTCTCTTTCTCCCACGTAGCTGGGATGACAGGCGTGCACTGTCTGGTCTGGAGTGTCTGAATTGCCATGTACTGCTACCACGGCCGCCAAGTGTGCACAGCCACAGCTTTCCCTCATCTACCGTTCAGAGCTCTCAGCCACTGGCGTGACCCTCACTGCAGGACTGCAGCGATGGGGCGGGGGTATCACCCCATTTTACAGCCAAGGAAACAGCACTCAGAGAGGTGGGCTTGGTGCGGAGAGGCCCTGTTTGATTTTGGCTTTGGAGGTGGTGAAACTGTTGCTTGTACTTTTTGGATGAGCCAGAGTTTATAAGGGAGCATGGAGAGGATACAGAAATGTGGCGAGGCCTCAGAAAAAAAAACAAACAACTGAGGTGCTGGAGGCCTGAGCTACTCCCACTCTGTAAGGACCTTTGTGTAGTGGGGAAGGTGGGTGCAGGGTGAGGAATGTGCGGGCGCAGGATCCCCGGGGATGGAGCATGGGCCTGTCGAGCCCGGGGTTGGATGGAGCTTAGGGGGCAGAGAGCTCAGCTACCTTCTGCAGGGTGGGCTGCAGACCAGCAGTATGTTGCTGCTGAGCTCAGCCGCTCTTGCCGGGCATGATCAGTTTCTCCCTCCGTGAAATGGGTGCAGAGGCTGTGTGGCGTCCTCCGCAGAGAGCGCCAGGGCTGGCTGCCCTGTGCCTCCTGCCCTCTCAGCCCCCTCCCTTCCTAGGCTCGTAGCCTTTCCCTGGAAAGCTTCTGAGCCGGAGCAGGTCTCTGTAGTCCTGGGGAAGAGGCCAAGCCTCC
Organism: Dipodomys spectabilis; assembly: GCF_019054845.1. Lineage (NCBI taxonomy): Eukaryota > Metazoa > Chordata > Mammalia > Rodentia > Heteromyidae > Dipodomys > Dipodomys spectabilis. The sequence continues at coordinate 9,553,905 of NW_024870707.1, forward strand.
TTCAGAGCCCTTGCAGCCCGGGGACTGCTCTGTGCCAGCCCAAGTCTGAATGCTAGATTATAAATAATTAATGGTCTTAATATTAATAACGAGCAGCCTCATAAAATGATGGTGCGGGTGAGGGGTCGGCCTACTCTTCCCCAGCCTCTCCCCAGAGGCTGGGAAGCCAGGCTCTGGGCCCTTATGCCTCTGGGACAGCCAGGTGCAGGTTCCCACACCCTCCTCCACCCTGGCAGCGCCGTCTCCTCCCTTCCTGGGTGCCAACCTGGAGTGCGAAGCAAGAGTTGATAACCCCATTGCCCATTAGACGAGCTCTTATGGCTTCCACTCCAAGAGCATTGTTCTTCCTGCTAACCCTGCTATAAGAGCGCAGGCCACCCAGGGGCAGCGGGCAAGGCCAGCACAGGGCTGGCCTCCCCCAGTGTCTGTACCCGCCTGGCGTTCACTTTGCTGCAGTCACCAGTGTGATAGTGGTAATGCACCAGGACCTGGATTCTGGTCCCAGCTCTGCTGGTCCTAACCCTGTGTCCCTGGGCCCTTCTGCCTCTGTATGCTTTGTGCTTCAATCCCCTGGTGAGATCTGCCAGTCCTGCGCACAGTGAAGGTCACACATTTGGTGACTATAACCTAGCAGTGGAATCTTCCTGACCCTGTCTGTGCCCTGCTCTGTGCTGGGTTCTGATTGGCCTGGCCTAGGAGAATTCTAATAGGAAAGCCTGACAGGTGGGTGGGACTCAGGGTAAGCCCCGCCTTCTGTGAGCACCCAGGGCTCCACCTCCACCTGAGGACCCAGGCCTAGGGGCAGGGTTTTGACTTACAAGAAAACTGGGTCTGGAAACCCTGAGGACTAACGGGGCCTGCTGTACCCCTAGGCCTTGCTTTCTGCACTTTCAAGGCCTCCTCAGGGTAGGCAGCTGAGCCTGATGCTTGGTGGTGACAGCTGCCCCCCCCCCTGCTGGAGCTGTTTGAGTGTCATCATTATAGGGCGGGGGGAGCCTTGCTCCGGAACTCAATCCTGAGCGGCAGAGCTGTCGGGCAGGCAGGCTAACAGCTGTTTGTGCAGAGACAGAATCTGTACAGGGCTGACAGACGGCTGTGCCTCCAACCGCTGCCGGCTCAGCATGGCCAGGCCTGCTGGCTGCCAGCTGCCAGCACCGGCCTAGGCCCACACAGAGCAGCAACTGGGTTCTCTATCAGGGCTGAGGTTGGCTGGCCCCTCCTCCTCCCCCCAGAGGCTGGCCAGGCCACCCCCAAGCTCAGTTCATCCAGATGGGCCATCAGTTGGGCTACTGAGGCCCTTGGGTACCATGTATGTATGTGAATAGGGCCTATGGTTTTTGGGCTTATTGCCTGTCTCCCCCGCTTTTTCCCCCTGCCCTCTCCCCCCAGGGGACAAGGCCTCACTGGGCTGCTTTCACATGCCAGGAGCCATTCTGTCTTGAGGTCCTGTCTTTCTTTTCTGGAGGGCTAGAAGAGAGGTAGGGAGTGACTATGTTAAGCTACTTGGTCCCTGAGCACTGTGTGATGTATTTGTGCCATTCCTGTGTGGACAGCTGAGGCGTGGGGGGGGGGGGGGGAGGGGGGTTGCTCATGAACCTGGCTGGCATCTGAGGGAGGAAGCGGCAGAGACTCTCCCCCCTCCCCCAAGCAAATCCCACTTTAGAGGAAGCATCACTCTTCTCAGTAAGAAACACCCACCTTGGGGCAGAAGATCGCTCCAGGCCAACTCCCTAGAGCCTCAGTCCTAACCTGGGAATGCTCAGATCCCATTGTTAAGGGTGGCAGGAAGCTTGTCTGGAAAGGAAACTTTCTGAGCTGTGAGGTCTTTAAAGACTGGAGGATTTGTGAGAATTATTCCCTGGGACTATGGAAGAGGCTTAATCGTCAGCCTGTAGTAAGGTTCATTCTCTGCTGAGGGTTGACAGGCTGGATGAGATGAGAACAGGATACCAACCTATACTTCTTATCCTCTGCCCTTAGCAGACATGACGAATCGACCCTAGCACTGCCTCCTGCTGAGCCTGGAAGGGCACACTGGGTAGAGGAACCTGCCTGGACCCCTTGGCTGCTGGTATACTGTACACGAGGAACTGGAACTTGGGAGTGGCAAAGTACCTACACAGCTTCTTAGCTCTGGGGGTAGAGCCAGGATTTGAACCTGACTCCAGAGCTTTGTGATCCTGGACCCTTTGTGATCCAAGGACCTTTTCCTTCTGCAGGCTCTTGACGTACAGTGCCAGCAATGCCTCTGATGGAGCCCAGTGCTGCTCTGCCCAGCTCCCCGCCAGACAGGCACGGCGTGGCCTGCCTCAGCCTCCCTATGGCAGCCATCGTCCCTCTGGCCCAGTCACCTTTATTGGCTGCAACTTGCCTGTGCTCCGATCTAATTACAACACTTACAGTCTGAGCTCTTAACTGTAGCCAAGCAGTATTGTAACATGTGAATGTGGACCTTCTATTTCAGCCCACAGGGCCCATGGAGGGGTGTGTGAGCCAGCCAGAGGGCTAGCGGTCACCTGGCTGCCTCAGGCTGGGGGCTTCCTGGGTGCTGGGATAAGATACCGGGAGCTGAGGCTGGGCTGGCTGAGGACAGAGGTAGGTGAGACCCTTTCTCCATCTCTGGCTGCTCCTGCTCATTAGGAGGGAGTTCTGCTGGCTTTGAGGTTAGCCTTTTAATTAAGCCAATTAATTAGTGCCTTTAATGAAGCAGATTAACCAGGCCAGGCTCTGCATATGGGGGGCTATGGCAGCCCACACTTTCCTACGGGTCTGGGTTTGGAGGTGGCTGCTAGGACAGGCGTCCCTTGGGGTGCTGAGGTGCTGGGTCAGACTTCCCCATGGAGTATGACCAAGAACCCAGGGCTGTGGGAATGACCCCCAGCATAGTCTCCTTGGCACCCATGGGGGCCAGAACTGCCACAAAAGGGGACAGGGACCCTGGGCTGGGCACTGAGGGATTATAGTGCGGCCCTCAGCAGGTGCACTGTCTGTGGGAAGGAGCTTGAGTCCTCAGTTTCTCCTTCTCTTGCCCTGCTGGCTCTGGAGCTGCTGCTCTGCCCTGGCTGCTTCCGGCCCAGTGGGAGCAAAGCCTGTGACTGGTAAGGTACCCGGAGCCCCGGGGTCTGCCCGAGGTCGCCGGGAGCTGCAGCAGAGCGGGGGATGCAGGGACATGTCTCCCTGGGTTCCTTACCCAGCGTCCTACCCGCCCACCTCTGCTGGCACGGGGTTGGCTTCCCGCAGGCAGAACCACGCGGTTACATCTTCACACAGCGTTTCCTGTGTGCCAGGCACCATGCCGAGCGCTCTGCCCCGTGATCCTGTGATCTGCTCGGCTCCTCTCCAGCCGGGCTGGGGCAGGGAGGCTCTGGTCCTGTGGCAGGAGGAGACAGCTGTCACCTGAGCCTGGGACAGGGGATGAAGAGCCCAGCTTCTCCCAGACGAAGGAAGCCCATGGCTAGCCCAGGAAAGGGAGAGATGCCGGGGTTGGAGAAGCAGGGGAAAGAAGATGCCCCTCCTCCTTGGGGACAGCTGTCTGCTGTGTCCCCAGAAGCAGCGAGGATGCGCTAAGTCATGGCAGAGACAGTTGGCTCAAGCCATGACAGGAGAGATTTAGGTTAGACAGAGGAGGAACTGCCTGACAAGGAGGATTATTAACAAGTTTTCAAAGGCAGGAAGTGTCCCTCCCCCCCAGGAGTCTGTGTGCTCGGGGCTCTTCAGAAAATACACGTTCTACAAATTCAGGTGACACTTCCAGTAAATACCAACAGAGTGGCTGCTGGGTTCCCTGCAAAACAATCATTGGCAACCCTCCTCCCTTTCATCTCTTGTCTGCCCAGAGTCCCTGACAGCATGCAGAATGGCAGCCTACCAGCAGCCTCGGGCAGCTTCATGGACCAGGGCAAGCCACCATCTGTGGGTCTCAGTTTCCTCATCTTTAAAATGGGCCAAGTGGGGGCTGGGAATGTGGTAGAGTGCTTGCCTAGCATGCACGAAGCCCTGGGTTCGATTCCTCAGTATTGCATACACAGAAAAAGCTAGAAGTGGCACTGTGGCTCAAGTGGAAGAGTGCTAGCCTTGAGCAAAAGAAGCTCAGAACAGTGCCCAGGCCCTAGGTTCAAGCCCCAGGACTGGCAGAATAGAAAAAAGAAAGAAAGAAAATGGGCTAAGTGGGTTGAGGTGACCCAGCTTCTCAGGGAACACAGGAATCCCCACTCTTCCCGCCAGAGTGGCCCTTTCTTGTGTCTAGCTGCACCCACCTGGCCAACCACTCCTTGCCTCAGTGAGTCTCTCTACCATTTGTCCTCTACCCTCAAGTGCCCACCTCCTAGGTGGGGACTTTCTAATGCCATTCATTAAAAAAATAATTCCCCTTGGTGGTGTTATACATCTGTTGCTTCACGCCTGTAATCCTAGCTACTTAGGAGGCTGAGATCTGAGGATCATGGTTCAAAACCAGCCCTGGCAGGAAAGTCTGTGAGACTCTTATCTCCAATAAACCACTAGAAAAACTGAAGTGCCGATGTGGCTCAAGCGGTAGAGCGCTAGCCTTGAGCTGAAGAGCGCAGGGACAGGGCCCAGGCCCAGAGTTCAAGCCCCAGGATCAACCCCCCCCCCGAAAAAAAAAATAAAGTTCAAGACCAGCCTGAGCTACATAGTAAGTTCAAAGCCAGCCTGGGGTGCATTTAGTGATTCTGCCTCCCACCCAAAAAAAGTAAAGTAAGCCCCTCAGCTGATCCATGTCAGTGGTGGAGCTGTGACACGTGTCTGCGTAACATGCAGGAGGTCCTGGGTTTGACCCCCAGAACAGTGCCCGCCCCGGAACCTCTCTTTCCACTGTAGCTATCTCTTCCCAGCTTCCCTCAGTCTGCTCCAGAAATTGGCCCTCATTGCTCTGGCCCTGTGCTGTCACCGAATCTGCCATGCCCGGCACAGAGCCTGTGTGCAGTGCAGCCTGGCAGAGTGGGGGGGGGGGGGTCTGTGGGGTGCAGGGAGGCCTGCAGCTGTCTCTGATGTACCTTGAAAGGAACACTGTAGGGTGGGGGGAGGCAGAACAGGAGCAAACGCCATCTTCACACTCTGAGACGCCTCTTTAAATACCAGCTGGAAGCAGGCGGTTTCTGGGTGGGTGGAGATGCCCTTCATTAGCAGGTACCACGGGGGACGGGGACAAGGAGACCAGGGGACAGGAGGACCAGTGCCTTGCACAGGCTAGGAGGGGAGCTATGGAACTGGGGAGCAAAAGCCCAATGTCCACAGGCCAGGGGCCTTACCCCAAGAGGACTATGGAGGAGTTGGGGGCCTCTCCCCCGTGTCCTTTCCCAGCAGGGGGTACAACGTGGCATTCTCTGTCCACTGGCCTTCACCAGGCAGTGAGCTCTCTGGAGGCTGGAGCCTCATCTCTCTGTCTTCTGTCCCTCAGGGTCTGACAGGTGTCACACAAGCAACACATACCCATGGATGGGCAGATGGATGAACGGATGGACGGATAGACAGACAGTGGGCACGGAATGGAGTAACAGATGGATTCTTTGCTCCCTCACACTGCCTCAGTTTACCCTGGACAGACAGGGCACTGATGAGGCTCAGCCTCCCTTAGGGTCCAGTTCTTAGCCCAGCCCTGGATGGTGATTGTTTGTGTGCCACTGTCCCTCCAGGGCTACGGGGTGGGATGGATGCCCCTCTGGCTCCCACCCCATCCCTGTGCCCAATGCCAGGAGGGACAAGCCGTCAGACATGGGCCCTGAGCCTCCCGCAGGACGTGGTTGGTGGTCTGTCCTGCCTGTTGGGAGGCTGGCAGGGGGAGCGGGAGGAGGGAACTCGGCAGTATCTTCCCTAGCCCCCACCAGCAGTAAGGAGCCACAGGCTGCTGGTAGGCCCTCTCCTGGTGGGCTTTGCGGACAAGCTGGTGGTGGGGGGGGCTAGGGAGCCCTGGCGGCCCCCTCCCACTCCCTGCTCCCCTGGCTCTGCTTTAATGCCGGCAAGGACAGGGCCCCTCCTCACGGAAATCCACACCATAGCCCAGCCAAGCCGTATGGGGAGGAGAAGACAGGGAGCAGCTGTGTGAACAGGAGGCTCAGCTAGAGAGGGACAGACGCCTGGAGAGGCAGCCCAGCGCTCCATGTGGAGGCGCAGCCAGGGGCCAGGTGGGTGCCCCCCCCAGCCCTCCCCACTAGGGCTGACTGATGGAGACACAGGCCCACCAGGGGCTCTGTCCACTGGTGGCTCTCACAGGGCTGCTGATCTCGGGGATGGGCTGTCCCCCGGGAATGCTTCCTGCCATCCTAGAAATCACCAGTACACCCCCACACTCTGGGCCCCAGCTCTGGGCTGCTCTCTGCTGCCTGCCCAGCATCCCTGCTCTTCTCCAGTGTCTCCCCCAAAGACCAGCTGCGCTGCACCAGCTACCACCAAACAGGGTGCTCCTCCGCGCTTGGGGGCCCCCGGGTGGAGATCTGGGCCACTCTGAATAGTCCCCATGCTAGGAATCAAACCCTATTAGCTCTGCCCCGGAGTTACATCCTTAGCCCAAGGCTACTCTCCCCCCTCCCCCCAGCCCCTGGCTTGTACAGCTGGCTGGGAGCAAGGACAGGTGCAGGGTATCTGGGGCAGGCTTGGTAGCGGGCTGAATTCAGGGATGGGGCAGCTCAGCGCTGCTTTCTTGCTGCAGACATGGAACAGCTTCTTCTCAGGCTGGGGACAGGGGGGTGAGGGTGGGCAGGGAGGGTCTCTCAGGAGCAGGTGCAGGGGGGAGGGAGGAGGGCAGTTCTGCCCGCTGAAGTGTAACTAAAAGCCCTGGGAGGGGCCAGGAGTCGTGTCATGCATTTGTCGCCCCAGTTATACAGGCTAAGATAGGGAGGATTACAGTTCCAGGCCCATGTAAGAAAAAAAGAAAAGTGCAGGCATGCTGGCACACACCAGTCATTCCAGATCTTGCAGGAAATGCAAATAGGGGGATCATGGTCCAGCCTGGCCTGGGGAACCTGCAAGACCCCATCTCAAAAATAACCAGAACAGAAAAGGGCTGAAGACATGTCTCAAGCAATAGAGTACCTCTTAGCAAGTATGAAGCCTTGAGTTTGAACTCCAGGACAACAAACCAACCCACTGAGCCTCCCCTGGGAGTGAGCCACGCTGAGCTAGGATCCTGTCACCCCCAGAGGTAGAGCAACCCAGAGCAGTCCCTTCCTGCAGGACACTCTGTCCAGGAAAGCAGCCTGGCAGGGAGACCTGTCAGTGCTCTGCAGGACAAACAGCCTCCCGGGCTCTGTGTACAGATGACAGGGTGACATCCTGAGGCCATCTGTTGCTGCCTGAGCCAGACCTGATGTCCAGGGGTCCTGACCCCTGGACGGTCAAGGTCAGGAGAGTGGACTGCAAGGCCACTATGGTCTCTGCTCTGCTCTTCTGTCCTCAGACCTGAGACTTTCTCACCAAGGAGCATACAGGCAAAGCCCAGGATGGGGAAGGTTGGCTGAGCACTTGCTCTGTGGGGAGGAAGGTTTGCTGAGCACTTGCTCTGTGAGGGAGACGGTTTGCTGAGCACTTGCTCTGTGCTTCGTGCTGTGCTCATGAGCCCAGATAATTCGCACATGAATGGGCAACAGCTGCTGACTTTCCAGGTATGGAAACCGAGGCATGAATGGGCGAAGTCACAGGATTTGACCTCAGGCAGCACAATGCTCAAGTCAGTGGTCCTGCCACCCTGGGCTGCTTTTGTCTTCCAAGACAATGCTGCCAGCGCCTCCCCAGCCCCGGCCTGGCCCGGAAGAGCCGCCCAGCCGCACCCTCAGATCAGCCCTCCTGGGACAGCGGTCCCTCCACCATCTGTGAGCCAGCTAGTAATGCACAGTGTAATCTTGTAATACGGGCCTGCGTTATGTTCAATTGCCAGCCCATTACAGGCCTATTTTCCTAATATATGACACCCTATCGCAGCCCCCAGTGGCGGCCTTTCTGAGATAGATGGAGGAGTGTTTTCCACGCGTGAAATTATCAATCCTCTCCTCTTTCGGTGACTAGGAGAGAGGGGCGGGCCTGGGCGGGCCCCTGCACCTGCTGGCAGGGAGGGCACCCTCGGCTGCGCACGTGGGGGACGGGGGGTGGGGTGGGGGTGGGGTTGGGCCTTCCAGAAGGGGCAGCAGGTGGCCCAGGCCTGCAAGATCCTGCGAGGACGCTGGGGAGGGGCAGACGGGTGGCAGCCAGCTGCTGGGTGTAGCGGGCACGGCCCTGTAATTGGGCAGCCTGTTCCCAGATAAGACCCATGACACTGAACAGCTTCCCGCTCCACGCCGGTTGCGGCCGCTCATTTCCTGCTCCCACCGCCGCGATGCCAATTACCTCGCCTCTCCTGCTCGCCAGCGGCGGCTTCTGGGGTGGCCAGACGATACCTCTGTCATCGGCGGGGCCTGGATCCTCTCTGGAGGGTGGGAGGGAGGGAGAGGGCAGCTGGGAGTGGGCAGGACTCGAGATGGGGCAGCTTCCAACTTCAGTCTGTTGTGAGCACCTGTCATAGCCCAGGTGGGGCGGGGCCGGTATGTAGACCCAGGCCACCCTGGAGGCCTCCACTTTCTCCCTAAATAAGTCTGCTGTTTGCCAGATGGCTGAGTGGCCGGTGAGCGGACTTGTGAACAGACCTGCAGAGCCTGGCTCTATGCCTCTCCCTTCCACACTCATTTTGCCCTGGGGGAAACTGAGGCTCATACACAGGTTTGACCACTGCTGCAAGGCCCAGACACCTAGGCCCTTCCCTTTTGCCATCCCCAGAAGGTGGGGGGTGGGGGTGGTGGTCAGGCCCCACCCACCCTGGGGGCCAGAGCCCCAGTAAAGGTGCCTCAGGTACAGAGGCACCTGTGGCTCCCAGCTGCAGGGGGAAGGGGAGAGAGGTCTGTTTGGCTCAACATGGAAAGGGTTGAGCCCCATCCTAAGAGCCTGTCTTGCCACCTGTAGGGGAGTGGGAAAGGAGACTGGACAGGGCAGGGCGGGTTCACTTGCTCTAGGGGTCATTCCAGACCCTTCCAAAGGCCCACTGAGTGTTCAGGGTCTCCCAGACCACTCCTGATTACAAGAGACTTCTCTCTGTGTCTCTCTCTCTGTCTCCTCTCTCCTCTCTCAATTGAGTCAGTTTATTAAAATAGTTGATCTAGGCATCGTAATGGTTATTTTAACCTCAGTTCCTGGCTTAATACTGATGGAAGTAATTTGTTTAACAACCTCAGGAGACACTTCTAGTTTTGTTTTGTTTTTGTAGGTCATGGGGCTTGAACTCTGGGCCTGGGCACTGTCCCTCAGCTCTTCAGCTCAAGGCGAGTGCTCTACCACTTGAGCCACAGTGCCACTTCCTGTTTTCTGAGTGGTTTATTGGAGATAAGAATTTCATGGGCTTTCCTGCCCTGGCTGGCTTTGAACCTGGATTCTCAGAGCTCAGCCTCCTGAGTAGCTAGGATTACAGGTGTGTGCTACCAGCACTGGGCTGACACTTCTACTTTTATTTGGGGAAAAGATGGCACCAAGACTGTGGCCAGGGAGGCATCTGTGCTGGGGTAAGGATCTAGGGAGTTTGGAATCTAGATGGTTTGAAGGCTGGAAAGCCACCAGCCCTCCGTGGTGTGGCTGGGGAAACAGGCCCAGTCCCTGAGAAGGGCAGGGTCTTCCCTCAGGTCTGGATCTAAGCCTTCTTCAAGGAGTCTCAGAGGTTCATTTTTGAGAGAGCTTGACCTTAGAGGCTCACTCCTGGGTGCTGACTGGTTACCCCTGAAAGAACAAGGAGGTTGTTGCCCTTGAAGCAGAGGGCAAGGGAGGCCCGGGGTCGCTGGGATGCAGGGGAGGGGGACCCAGTTTGGGTGCCCTGGACACTGCTGCAGGCAGGGAAGGGCAGTGCAGGCAGTGAGGGGCCCCCGGCCACACTCGGGGGGGAAGGAGTGGAACAACTCCCTAAGGGGCAACTAACAGACCAATTAAGCTGCCAATAAAAAATTTAATCAAGTAATAATGCACCTTACTTTGTTTAATTAGTGTTCTGTCAAGTGAATGAATATTTAAGGCACAGGCAGCAATGCCAGCATCTGCCCAGCGGGCAGAGGCCGGGTCCACATTTCAATCAGCCTGACAGCTTCCCATGCGGGCACTCGGGCACTGATCGCTGTCACTGCCCGCTAGGAGGCCCCACAACTGCCAGGTGCGAGCTCTCCACCCTGTTGCTCCAAGGAGCTGTGCAGGCCTGTGCCTACACAGACCTCAGTCTCCTCATCTGTAAAATGGAAGGCAGGGCTCCAGGCAAACCCAGTGCTTTTGCTAGTCCTGGAGTTATAGGAGGATTGGAAGACATCTAGGAGCTAGGGGTCTGCCTGTGCCACCTGCACCCCCTCCTCCCAAACCCGACGCCCTACCAGCTGCCTGGCAGCTCTCAACCTACGGGGCAGAGCTCTTTATTTTTTGTTGTTGTTGGTCATGGGGCCTAAACTCTGGGCCTGGGTGCTGTCCCTCAGCTCTTCAGCTCAAGGCTAGCACTGTAGTGCTTGAGCCACAGCGCCACTTCCAGCCTTTTCCATTTATGTGTGCTAAGGAATTGAACCCAGGGCCACAAGCATGAGAGGCAAGCTCTACCACTGAGCCACCTTCCCAACCCCAGGGCAGAGCTCTGTAAGCCTGTGACAGGGCAGACTCCTGCCTGGGACATCCTGGGGCCAGCCAGTAGCCCCCCATGTTTGATCTGGAGAGAAATCTTAGACTTCACTTTCATCCATCCATCCATCCATCCATCCATCCATCCATCCATCCAGTGTGTGTATGTGTGTGCATGCACGCGCATGCATGTGTTTGTGCAGGTCATGGGGCTTAAACTCAGGGCCTGGGCGCTGTCCCTCAGCTCTTTAGCTCAAGGCTGGCACTCTACCCCTTGAGCCACAGTGCCACTTCGGGCTCTTTTTTAAAATGTTAATTGGAGATAAGCATCTCCCGGGCTTTCCTGCCCAGGCTGGCTTTGAACCCCACAATCCTCAGATCTCAGCCACCTAGGTAGCTAAGATTCCAGGCGTGAGCCCCCATGGCCTGGCCTCATTCATTCAGTGGCCTAGTGACTGTGTTGTGCCAAGCTTGATGTGTTCACCTCCAAAAGAAAGAGAAATGCCGGCTGGGGCGGCCCTCAGGCCCAGTCTTGAGTCCTGCATCCGTGGGCCCCCCCTGGGCCCCCCTCTCCCCAGTGGGGCTGGGCGGGGCGTGCTCGCTGGTCCGGGCTCATTTGCATATTCATGACCTCGGCGGGCATGCGCACCTCCCCTCCCGACCCCCGCGCCCGCCCGCTGCCGCCTCCCTCTTCTCCCCGCACTTGGCGGGCGCTCGGGGCCGCGTCTCCCCGGACGCACGACCACCTGAGAGCCTCGCGCTGGAAGGACTTTGGTAATTATTTGTTTCAGTTGAGCTGTTTTCAGTCCAGGCTAGGCTGAGTCTTGTAATGAGTATGGATTTGCCAGTAAATAAGTCCCCCGCTTCTAACCCCTGTAATAAATGCATTTGGAGTAATCTGGCGATCACGCGGTGTAATTGCGTGCTGTCAGGGCGGATGGATGCTCCCCGGGCCTCCGCCGCGGCTGTCCGCCCTCGCCCTTCTCCACGCAGGGCCTCGCTGCCCGGCCGCCCCGCCCCCTCCCCACCAGGCCCCGCCCCACCCCGCCAGGCCAGACCCTGAGCCGCCCGGTCCCGCCTCCTCCCACCAGGCCCCGCCTCCTTCTGCCAGGCCCCTCCCCTCCCCGCCCGGCCCGCCCCACCCCACCCGGCCCCGCCCCACCAGGTCAGACCCCGAGCCGCCCGGCCCCGCCTCCTCCTGCCAGGCCCCTCCCCTCCCCGCCAGGCCCCGCCTCCTCCCGCCAGGCCCCTCCCCCCACCAGGCCAGGCCCCGAGCCTGCCCTGCACACACCACCCAGGCCTGGCTCCAAATGCTGGGTCCCGCGTACCACCCCTGCTCTGTGGGTTATGCTACCTGTAGCTGGCTCTCTCTGCGGTTTTAAATGCTCTCTTTGGGGGTGCAACAAGTCCCAACTTTAATTTCCAGGGGAAATTAAAGATGGTCTTGAACTTGGGTTTATACCCCTCACCCCGGCCTCCCCCCCCCACAGGCTTCTAAAGGCAATTTTTAAATCCTGCCCTGCTCACAACTTTGGACAAGCCTCTGCCTGGTGTGTTTTTACTTCCTTTTCTGCCACTCACCTAGCTGCGCCCAAATGCCTCCTCCTCCATGAAAACTTCCTGCACTTCTGAGATCACCATGGTTGTCTTTTCACACAGACACCTGTCTGGTCCATGCTATCATTTCCCACAGTCTCCTGGTCCTGAGGCACTATGAGGGCTGCACCTCCCCATCACTTCTTCCAGTGACCCCTGTACCTTGCACGGTGCCTGGCACATGGTAGTTGCTCAGTGAACAGGAGAGGTATGAATCTGTGGATAAGCCTTGCCTGCCTCCCAGACAAAGCCCTGAATTTGTGGGCTGGTTTGGGCTATTCAGAGGCTCTCCCAAGCCTTGAGTTTCTTAGATCTGCCCACATCCTAGGACTAACTGGGAATGCTGGAAAGGAAGCCAAGGAATGGGGGGAGCCATAGCATCTCAAAGGACTCTGAAAGGAACATCACAACAGATCTCAGCCTGGTCCTCCTGCCCTTCCCCATCCTTTGCATGTGACACCCAAACTGGGGTGAACGTGAGGCCTGTGCACACTTGGGTGTGGACAGGAGGCGTGTGTACCTGGGTGTGGCGCCTTGGTGAGATGAGTTGGTACCTGTGACGGGTTTGCACCTTGATGTGTGAGATGTGTGTGTACTTGGGTGGGGCACCACACCAGCTCGGGTCTGAAGCAAAGTCTCTCAGAAAACCAGTGCTGTGAGCTCTCAATGGCTTGCTGGGCCTGTGGCCACAGTGGATCTCAAACCACAGGAAAGACTCAATAGTTTCATGGGATTTTCTGTTACACACTATTTTCATAGAAAAGCATGTCATTTTTCTTTCTTCTTCTTCTTTTTTTTTTTTTTTTTGTCGGTCATGGGGCTTGAACTCTGGGCCTGGGCGCTGTCCCTCAGCTCTTCAGCTCAAGGCGAGCGCTCTACCACTTGAACTACAGCGCCACTTCCGGTTTTTTGGTGGTTATTGGAGATAGGAGTCTCATGGTCTCTCCTGCCTGGGCTGGCTTTGAACCGCGATCATCAGATCTCAGCCTCCTGAGTAGCTAGGATTACAGGCGTGAGCCACCAGCGCCCGGCTTCTTCTTTTTTTTGGTCGGTCATAGGGCTTGAATTCTGGTTTCCTGGTGTTTAATTGGAAATAAGAGTCTCATGGCCTTTCCTGCCTGGGCTGGCTTTGAACTGAGATCCTCAGATCTCAGCCTCCTGAGTAGCTAGGATTACAGTCGTGAGCCATCGGTGCCTGGCTAACATCTTTATTCTTTGGGGATTTTTTCCCTCTGGTGTTGGTAGTAGGGCTTGAACTCAGGGCCTGGGTGCTGTCTCTGAGCTTTTTTGCGCAAGGCTGACACTCTGCCACTTGAGACACAGCTCCACTTCCAGCTTTTTGGTGGCTCACTGGAGATAAGAGTCTCATGGACTTTCCCTGGGCTGGCTTTGAACTGAGATCTTCAGATCTCAGCCTTCTGAGTAGCTAGAATGATAGGTATGAGCCACCGGTGCCCAGCCCTGTCGTTTCTTGAGGAAATGAATAGGAAATCATCAAGGGGTGGGGGCAGGGCACCCTGGCACAGTCCAGGGACCCAAAGGCCGGCTGCTGCTGTGCAGCCTCTTAAAGCTTACGTGGGGATAAGGTTCGCCCAGGAGTGAGGTCAGGGTGCCGTGGCTGGGTGCTGGAGGGCTGTAGGCAGTAGCAGGGTGTCTACGGGTGGCAAGAAACATGCCAGCATACAGTGAAACCAGCACTCCCCCCGCCCCAGGGCAGCCATGCCAGTCCTCGGCCGGCTGTCAGCCAGCAATCATGTTTAATAAAGGCCCCAAATTAGACAGCCGAACATGAGCACCTTCGGTCTAACAATGCAATTAGCACAGACAATGCCTCCCGCTTCCTCCCAGGCCCCAGAGAGGGGGGCAGGAGACAAGCAGGCTGTCCCCAGCGAGCTGCAGAGAGGTTTGAAAAGGAGCCGGTGAAAGCGGAAGAGGTGACAATGAATTGCATGGCGATGGTTGTCAGGGAGTGTGGAGAGACCGCATCTCCGCTGCTTGGCTGGGAAGGGCAGCTCCCATATAAACCCCGGTCTTCTCTTGCCTCTGCTTCCCCAGTCCCTCTCTCTGCATCTTTTCTCTCTTCTTCTGAGGACAGATGCTGGCTGGGTTTACATGAATAAAACATTAGCAAAGGGAAAAATCCCAAACTGCGTAGCCCAGGGTCGGGGACAAAAAGCCGCGGAGCCACGCTGCAGACTCCTCTGTCCTCCACGGAGGCTCTGCGGGGGGGTGGGGGGGGCGCATGGGGCCCCAGGCTGGGCAGGGTCACAGGCTGTGGCTGACCCTGGGCCTCTGGGCATCAGGACAGTCAGTCTCTGTTTTCTCTTGGCCAGAACCAGGGGCCTGGGCCCTGCCCTGGCTGGCACACGACGTGCTCTCTCCTGGGGCCTGCGTGCTGGCTGACCTGGGCCTGGCTTCTCTCTGGTCCTCTCCTAAATGGCAGCATGCAAGGTGCCAGGGCCCAGGCAAGACCTTCCACAGCGGAGTGCAGGAAGGGCTGCCTGGGGGGTCGCCCCGTCCCATTCTTCCTTGCTGGAGCCGGGCCTGGCAAAGGCTGGCAGTGGAGAAATGCTGGCCAAGACCTCGGACACGGGGAGGCCAAAGCCCCGCTCCACACGAACCTTGAGCATTCATCCATTCGCTGCCCGGGATGACACAGCAAGCAGGGCACCAGGCAGGAGGGATGCTGTGGTGACACTGTGGTGACCCAGACACCTAGAGTACTGTCTGAGGGCGGGGGGGGGGGGGGGGGGCGGGCAGGCCAGACACTGGGCGGTGATGGAAGATGTGCTGGGGATGCGAGCTGTGTGAAGGAGCCCGGGGTGGGCACTGGAGCCAGACCGAGGGGGCTGGGGAAGACAAGAGTCGCATCCTAAGGATGCTCCCTGGCTGCCGGTAGCTGTGCACACGGAAGAGATCCGATGGAGACCACATCCTCCACCATGAACGGAGGCCCCAGCAAGAATCCACCCACAGCCAAGTGTGCTGGGGGAACTCCCCAGGAAAAATTTCCAGGAGAGGGGATCTTTGTGTGGGTCTTGAGGAATGAATAGGAGCTTGCCAAGTGGCTAGAAAGATGTTTTAAATAGCTGGCACTGGTGGCTCAAGCCTGTAATCTTTACTTAGGAGTAGTTAAGTGGATCTGAGGATCAAGGTTTGAAGCCAGCCTAGGCAGGATAGCCTATGAAACTCTCATTTACAATTATGTACCAAAAAGCCAGAAGTGGAGCCATGGCTCAAGTGGTAGAGTACCAGCCTTGAGTGAAAAAGCTAAGGAGCTAGGCCTGCAATCCTAGCTACTCAGGAGGCTGAGATCTGAGGATCGTGGTTCAAAGCCAGCCCAGGCAGGAAAAGCCACGAAACTCTTATCTCCAACAAACCACCAGAAAACCGGAAGTGGTACTGTGGCACAAGTGGTAGAGCACTAGCCTTGAGCTGAAGAGTTGAGGGACAGCACCCAGGCCCAGAGTTCAAACCCCATGACTGACTAAAAGAAAAGAAAAAGCTAAGGGACAGCGCCCAGGCCATAAGTTCACACCGTAGTCCTGGCATGCCCAGGTAGGCACATGCACACACATACATAGTAAGTAACCACTCTCCTTCGATGTTTGTTCTGGATGGGAAGGCGATGTGAGGCTGACTCTTGAGTACCAGTGCCCTGAGTACCGTGACTCCCTGAGTAATAGATCTCCTGAGAACCCCCTTTTCCACAGGCACAAACTGCCAAGTGTATGGCCTGAGGAGCAAAGTCAGTATGAAGTCCCAGGATGTAGGGCCGTGATACAGTCCCCTCCCCCATACTAGAGAGCCCCCTGGAGCCCTCACCCTACTCACCTACCGGGGGAAGGCGTGAGATGTCCTGCTACAGGCAACAGGAAACATGAGCCATCTCACAGAGCTAAATGGCTACCTGGGGAACATGAGGCACAAGGAAGGGGTAAACTGAGGCCCAGCAGGATGGATGTCCCCCTTTCCCCACAGGCATAGGCAGGGGTAGGAGACCATTGAAGCTCCCAGGAGCTGGAGACAAGAGCCTGGGCCGGAGGGAAAAGAAGGGGTGAGGGGGAGGGAGGGAGCGTCAGCCTCCTCCCCACCGCTCAGTCTCCAGAGGACGGTGAGGGGGGAATCCATTATCGGGCAAAATAGCAGCTGCTGACGTGAAAATGAAATATAGATTCAATACCTGCGCCTTTCAGCTCACAAATCATGCCCCCGGCCCAGGTGATAGCCAGCGCAGATGCCAGCTCTGCCGATGGAAGGGAGAACAGCGGGGACCGGGGGGGGGGGGGGGGACGGGCCTTACACACCTCCCCAGCTCCCCAGCACAGAGACCCGGACACAGGCTTGCCCTCCCCTGTGGCCCCTGGCAGGTGAGGCGCATGCGCGGCACATGCTGGCCAGGGTCGCTGAGCAGGTGGCTGGCGATGGGGCGTCCAGGGAGGGCTTGTCCCAGCCCACGCCAGCTTCGGCCCACAGCCTCCATGTGTGATCTGGGGATGGCTCCTGGAGCTGTTTGTTGCTCAGAAGTGGCAGGCATCCGCGTCACCTCTACACTCCCCATGGACTCCAGGGCCGGGTGGCAGCTGGGCACCCATTTCCTGCGCCGGCTTTTAGCCGGCAGTCTGCGTAACTTTTACGAGAGGGCTGGCGGTGAACTCATCCCGTTCCACTGCACTCAGGGGCCCTGACGACTAATTTAATTTAAAGCAGCCTTGCAATAAAAAGCTCAGGACGGAAAACCGCCGAGTCTTGGGGGTTATTTAACAAATTGCCTTGCAGATAAATACATTAAAATGATTCTCAAACTGGAGTCGTATGAAGTTGAAGGAAAATTAAGAAAGTTGAATCAAAATGTAAATTAATGGTGCTGAGAGCCGTTGGAATTGCCAGGAGTCACAATGGGGGGCTGTTGGCAAGGTGTCTGCCTTCTGTTAGGTGACGTTCTACCTCTGAGTCGTGCCAGGGACCCCTTCAATCCAGGCAGCGGGAAGAGGTGGCCAGCCCCCACCCAGCACCTGCCTGTCCCTGCCTTGTTCCTTCTTTGGGGACATTCATACCTCCCAGCCCTGGCAAGCTCAGCCCAGGCCTGCCCGGGCCCAGGCCCATAGCTGCTTAGATCCCTGCCTTAAACCCAGCTCCCAGCATGCCCTGGGAGTTAGCTCCCCCTGCCCCCCGCCGAGTCCCAGGGGGGAGACAAGAATAAAGGAGCTTGGGCACAGGCTGAGCTGGCACAGACTAGAGCCCACAAAAGTTTCTGTGTGTGACAGGGTTACCCACACGTTCACAGCTGGGGGAAACCTCACATTCCTGCAAACTGGCTCGGCTCCCATTTGATTGACAGGTAAACAGGCCAGGGAGGCCCAGCGCTTCTGCCTCCTCCAGCCTGTCCCCTAGGTCCTGATTTCACTGCTCCTGTCCCGCAGCTGAGGACAGGCAAGCCACATGGTGCCAGCTGCCAGTCTGAGTGGCCAGATAATGGACTCTGAACCCATCGCCACCGAGGGTATGACCTTTGTGCTCAAGATGACGCCGAGCCCCCAGCAGCTCTTCCCCATCTCAGCTTGGGTCAGCCTCCGGGCTTTTCTCAAAAGCAATAACTCAGCCCCTTTGTCCCTACCTCAGCCAGGGACATGCCAGCCAGCCAGCCAGCCAGCCAGCCATGGGAACGCTATCTGGAGCTGCCTTGCCTGATAGCGCTGCGTGCTAATCAGCCCTGGAGAGGAGAGGAGAGGAGAGGAGGGGGCATCCCCAGGGAGCCCAAAAGCCTGGGGGAGGGGTGGTTTTGCACACCCCTCCCCCAGCCAGACAAGGGCAGAGCCAGAAGCGGCTCTTTGGGGGGTGTGTGTGTGTGTGTGTGTGTGTGTGTGTGTGTGTGTGCGTGTGTATAGGAGCGTGCACATTGTGGACGTCGTCACCTGGAACCACAATCCCATCTGACACCTGAGACAGCTCCCAACCCAGAGGAGAAGGTGCTGCCAGGCCTGGTGGCACATGGGCTGTCAGCTGTCAGCGTCTGGTGTGTGTGTGGGGGTGGGGGGGCAGGAGCCCTGTCACGGGCCAAGGCTGGGTGGGCTGGAGGTGCAGATGGGCTCCAGGGGTTCCTCTCTGGTTCCAGTCCCAGTAATCTCAGCGGGAGATGAAGAGAATGGAGCCAGATTCCCCTCTCCTAGTCTGGTCTCTGGGAAGGGGGTCTTCATGCCCATTTCTGCTAAGTTGCTGGTCCTGGGTTTTGGTGGGGGGGCACAGCTGGGAGAAGCTTGGATCGGGACGGAGGTGAAGGGCTTTGTCTCCTAAGCAAGACCCCAGATGTAGAGCTGGGCTCACAGCTGCTGGCTGGGCCCTGCAGTGGCCTGACCCCCTCCTGGCACAAGGAGGCAGTCTCGGGCCTTGATGCCCACAGGGGCCCTGGCACACGTGGGTGGGGCATGGTGACACCCATGCTCACTAATGTTCCTCCAGGAAACCTGCAGCCAGTTGCCACTGACGCCTGAGGCTCAGCAACAGGCGTCTTATCGACAGTCATTAAGTCTTTAGCAAATGGTTGAGGGAGGGAAAAAAATAACTGCGAGGAGGATTTATCCTGGGATGGAGGAGGATTTATCCTGGGAGTCATCTCGGACCTCAGCTACAAAGGGCATATACTGCCTACACGCCCCCTCCCCAAGCCAGATCCATGCCTTCTCGTGGAGGGGCAGGGGATCCAAGCAGGGGGGCTGGAAACTGGGGGGACTGCAGTAAGGAGAAAGGCCACAGCCAAATACCAAGCCATAGGCTGCGCTCTTGAACTACTGCCATCTTCATGGTGGCCTGAAGGGGGAGCTGATGCTACCAAGCCCCTTTCCACCCTTACAGAGGTTGAGGCTGTGGGTTCAGGGCTTGTGCCTACCGTGACAGAGCTGCCAGGTGACAGAGATAGGAGGTGGATTCCTGCTGCCTCAGGTGACTTGTCAGAGATGTCGACTGGCTGGGGGGGGGGGGGGGGGGGGGGAGAGCTGCGGAGATGGCAAACGTCTGGCTTTTCTGTTTCTTTCCTCTCCTGCAAAAGGGAGTGGGCAACACCTCCCCACCAGGACCTGGGCGGGAGGCATGTGCAGGGAAGTGTTAGGAAAACTATAAAATGCCAAACAAACAGGGTTTGGGGAAGCATTGCCCTGTGGGCAGGCTGGGGATGGGGAAGGCCTCCGGAGAGTGCAGGGAGCAGGTCAGGTGGGATCTGGCTGCAGCAGCTACAGCCAGAAGGAAGAAAACAACACAGCATAAGCAACCCAGGTGCGCTGGGGCTGGGGGAGAGGGGGGCTCCCAGCAGATCAGGGCAGATTTAACAGGACTTTGAAAAATAAAAAAGGTAAAACAGCCAAACCTTTGCCGTTGCCTCCTGCTGCAGTAAAAATGGATTTATTTGTTCGTGGAATGAAATTTAATAACTTTTGGGGGAGATGAGGCATGAACGATAATCGTTGTTTTTTGTTTTTTTGGCACTTTCTCATTTTGGACGTGGGGAGGGGAGGGGCAGAGCCCCTTCTAGGACAGCTGGGGAAGGGGCTGTCTCTGGTTCCCTAGGGAGTTGGAGACAGGACGGGTTGTATGTGTTCTGCACACCACACCGTGTCCATAGTCCACAGCCTGTCCTGGCTCATGGAGTGGCCTGGAATGGCCATCTTCATATCCATTCCTTCCTGTGTAGGGGGGGGCGGTGTGCAGCTGGCTTTTGCTCCCATAGGGCCCATCACTGGGTGCCTTTCTGCTCTGTCAAATTCTATTCAGCCTGGAGACAATGGCTAATGGCTGTAATCCTAGCTACTTGGGAGGATGCAGTTCAAAGCCAGTGCGGGGCAGAAAAGTCAGTGAGACTTCTTATTTCCAAATTAACCACCAAAAAAGTAGGAAGTGAAGCTGCGACTCAAGTGGTAGAGTGCCAGCCTGGAACAAACGAGGGATAGTGCCTAAGCCTCAACTGAGTTCAAGCCCCATATACCAGCATATATACCCACACCCACACAATTCTATTCACCCCTCAGAGCTCCTCCAAAAGGCTCCCCTTGCAGCCTTCCCAGGCCCCCACTCCCCACCCCAGCCCTCTCTCAGGGAACCGACATCCATTTCTACCAAGCCCAGGGCTGCGCCGGGTGAGAGGGTGCTCCTAGGTTCTACCCTGTTTGCTGACTGACTGAGTGACTCTCATAGGTGAAGCCTAGTGTCTTCCTTTCCCAAGGCCAGGGAGAGGGCGGAGCAGAGTGAGTGGCCAAGGAAAAGTTCTCTTAGTTCCTGCTTCTGGACTGAGCCAGACCAGTTGCACACCAGCAACGCTGCTCCAGCCACAGGTAGTGTCAGCTTGCCTCTCTGGGGCTCAGTTTGCCGATTTATGAAGTAGATGCCACAGAGCCTAGTGGTTTGGGGGTCCTAGAGTCAGAGCCAGGGAGCCGCCCACCCCATCCTCCCCAGGGCTATGGCGATCCAAGACCCTGGGAGGATATGTTTGGGGGGGTTAGAATTGAGGCCCACCCAGGGACCAGTGGTGGGGAGAGGCCTAGGCCGGGGGGTGGGGGGACTGAGAAGCCCCAGGTCTGTAGTGTAGCAATGACTCCAGGCCCAGGACCTGGAGTCGCCTGAGCGGAAGGGATGCAGGGGCGGGCGGGCGGCTTGGGAGCTGCTTGGTGGGTCGATAGCAAAACAAACGCACTATTGACCGCAGCCAGCGCACTAAATCCTCCCGGCAGACAAGATGATGTGGGCCCCAATCGAATCTCTGAACTCATAACGCCTGCCCTGCCAGGGCACCAGAGTGGGGGGGTTGCTGCTCCCAGCCACACCTCCTCACGGGCTCACAGGTGCCACGCATTGGCTGCTGGGTGCTGGGGGGTGGGGGAGGGAGAGGGAGGAGGAGGGCTGCCTGGCAGGCAGTGGGAGCCAGAAGGCAGGAATCCCAGGAGCTAAAATTAGGACCAGCAGATCCAGTCTTTTATTTAAAAGAAATTAAAATAATTACACAACATTAGATAAATACCCCCCCCCAAATACATGTAGCATCTCTAGATGAGGAAGCATAACGGAAAAATCAAAGCCCCTGTGACCCCGCCATGCTAACAAAACCCAGTGGGTAACTGGGGGCGGCTGCTTCCGCTTCCTGTGGTGCGGCCCTGGCTGGCTCTTCACCCACCTGTGTGGGGTCCCCGTGCTGTGGGTGGGGTCAGCGGGGAGAGCGCCCTTGCCCTGGCCCTGGCTGCAAGGGGCTGAGATTAAAGACCTGTAAGGTTTCAGGGTGCACCAAGAACTGCTCTTGAGTGGGGGGCGGAGGGAAGGTCCTGTGTCCTCCCGGACCTGTGTGGTGGCTTTGCCCCTTATGCGGCTCTGCAGACCCTAACCTGAGCTTCTGGGGGCCCATGAACCCTAACTCCCTTCAGCTCTATGTGGAGCAGGATCTCATAGTGACCTCAAAGTAGAGACTTCAGGTCTGCCCAGTTGCCCTGTTTCAGGGGTTCTGTAGCCTCCGAGGGGGCGAAGCCACCCCCTCCAGCTAGAGGCGGAGCCATGCCCGGGCTCCCACCATGAGCCTCTGAGGGCCGCGGGCGCCGGGCATAGCCCCCCTGCTGCATCCTCCTTCCTCGGTGTACCCCCTGCATGGGAGGGGAATCTAGCTGTGGCCCATGCCCCCTTACCCAGCCCTTGCCTGTTTTCTGTCCTGTGACCTGGGCAGGCCCCCTCCCCGCCCAGTGCCTCACACCCATCCCCCTGAGGCAGCCAGGCCAGAGTTGGGGACCAGGAGATCTGTCTTTGGCCCCCACTTTCTCCTGCCTGGCTTCCCGGCTGGCTATGTCTTGCCCGGAGCCTCACCTTGGCACCCTAAGGTGGACAGAATGGAACTGGAAGGTTTTGGAAGCATTAGCTGAGGTCATATGTGGCACGTATTAATTAACTTATTAATTCACAATTAGTGCCAGTTGCCTGCCGGGCTGAGGCCGCCTGCCCTGGCCCAGGTACAGGAGGTGCGGGCAGAGACGGCGGGCGCCGGGCACACATCTGCGCTGGGCCACCAGCCTGTGCAGCCTGGCGTGTCAGATGGTGCGCGGGAGCATGCGCACGCTGGCTGCTTCCTGCCTCCCAAACATGTTTTGCGGGGTGTCACGCCCCGCCTCCCATAATGGGCCTTCCCCCAGAGGAGACACTAAGCTTCCGGGGGGGCCGGTCACCCCTAAAGCCCTGTGGAGTCCTAAATCTGGCCCCGTCCCCTCTGGGCTGTGGCTGACTGCCATTCTGGCTCCTTGGGATGCCTTAGAGGCCCGGGCACAAAGGGGGGGGAGGGGGTTCGCCTGGCCAGCCCTCCGCATCCTAGCCTGGCCCCTACCAGGTAACCAACAGCCCAAAGGAAGAATCACCTAGAGCTTCACAAACGGATGCTGGTTGAGGGCAACAGTTTCCTTTCATAGTGGGGAAATTGAGGCACAGGGAAAGCCAGGGCTTCCACAGGGTCCCAGAATCCAGATTGTGGGCCTCTTGTCTCTACCAAGGAGTGAGGTTTAAGAGAGAGGTGTCTCTCTTTTCTATCTGCTGAACTCCTAGTATCCTTAAAGGCCCCAGCTTGGAGAGAATTTTGGTTTCTATGTATAGTCACTCCCTGAGCATTACTCCCAGCTTTGGGCTTGAGTTTGGGGCCTGGGCATTCTCCTTTCACTTTTATACTCAACCCACATCTCTACTTTTGGCATTTTGGTGATTAATTGGAGATCAGAGTCTCACAAACTCTCCTGGCCAGGCTGGCTTCAAACCACAATCCTTAGATCTCAGCCTCCTGAGTAGCCAGGATGACAGGTCTGAGCCATGAGCAATGGCAGGGTTGCTAGGTTTTACATAAAAACACCAGAAGCCCCACTCCTAAATTTAAATTTCAGGTTATAAGTGAAAGGATTTTTCAGTATAAGTATACCTGGTGCAAGATTTGAGACAAGCCTGTACTAAAAAAATTACTTGGTCTAAAGCATGCATTTAAGTGGGTTTCTGTATTTTCTATGGCTCTGGCTCCTATAAGGAAGGAGTAAAAAGGACTCTGATAGGTGAAGGCCAGGCTGGGATGTAAGATGACAGTGTGCTTGACAGACAGGGAAACTGAGGCCTGGAGCAGCTAGGGGCTCCTCACTGGCAGAGCTAATGTGGGATGCCCCCCCCATTCTCCTGTCAGTCACCCAGGACCAGGCCTGTTGACACTCCACCCTGCCACTTCCCTTCCACTCCCCAAGCGCCCTTCTCCCCGCCCCCCCCCCCCCATTCATCTCCTCAGCTTGGGGCTAAGACTTGCTCACGTGGAGTGAATTTTCACAGCTGGGTTATCACCTCCTAAAAATAGGGCTGAGTGATGGATGGGAGCTGTCGCCGGGCCCTGGAGCTGTGCAGAGTGGGTGGGAGGATGGGGAGGGCAGTGTTTGGGGCCACAGACCCTAACCCAGGGCCCCCTCTCAGGGGACACCTTCCAGTCCAGGTGGGTCAGAAGCTGCTGTGTGTCTGTGGTTCTCAGAGCTGGGCCTGAGCCTCTGGGAGGAGCTGTTGAGGGTGGGTACCAGCCATAGGAACGCGGCCATTTACCTGCCCCCCCCAGGAACCCCTCCAGAAGCCCCCAGGTGGCATCAGGAGGGAGAGAAGTTGTCCGAGCAGGAGGTCCCAGGCCTGCCCTCTGCCTCTGCCTTCTCAGCTGTGACCAGTTTTCTCTGTTCTCCAACTTCCTTTGTGTTTAAGGACCCAAGTCCAGGTGCTGAGGGGGCTTTGTAGAAATCATCAGGCTGTGGGTGAGAAGTGGGGTACAAAAGGTGGGCTCCCTCTTCCTGCCATATGTGCACACACACACACCTGCTGGCACCCCTGCAGCTCTGCAGCCACCCTGGACCCTGGCATTCAAGCGCAGGTGTCTGGGGTCACTGTCTATCACTACAAGTCACCCACATGGGGCTGATCTAGCAGAGGGAAGAACTCCAAGCTGTGGGTGGCCAAGGCTTCTGGCTGCCCGGTGTCAGTGTAGTAGCAACAGCTTCTACATTTAGGACCTCAGATGCTTGGTGAACTGAAGGCTGATGACCTCCATAGACCTGTGCCTGGTCAGCCTCCTGTCCCGGCCCCTCCCTCAGCAAGGGGCAGGGACATGGGGTGCTCTGTAAGTGGCCGGCCCCTACCATGGTTCTAGGTGATGCCTGCCCGGTTGCAAGGCCCATCCCCCACCCTACCACCTGGCCAGCTTCTCCCACAGCTCGGAGCCCTGCCTGACTTCAGGCCCATCTCGGGCCGCCTAGCTAGCTGTGTGGCCGCTTTCGGGGCGCGGCGGCTGCAGAATTACAATATTAAATGCAGCTGCACCGAACATGGCCTCAATCCAATTATGCCAGGAAACAAGAGCAGCCGCTTAGGCTAATCTGGTTATTCCGGCCCAGCCGCCTCCCCTTGCAGGCTTGGCTTGGCGGGACACCCGGGGCGGGGGGGGGGGGGGGGTGCTGTCTGGGTGGGCAGAACAGGACCATGAGTCCCCAAGGGGGTCCCGGGGAGCCACAGGGCTGACCACCCCTCTCTGGAGACAGCCATACTCCTATAGGCAGGGAAGCCCTCCTTCCTCTTCTTCCTTTATCCCACTACTCCACAGAGCCTCAGTCCAGGGCCCAGCCTGGTGTGCACAGACCCAGCCAGACAGGGAGTCTGCTCAGGGAGATGCCCACACTGGGGGAGGGGGAGAGTGAATCCCGATCACTGACTGGGGAGGTGGTGGGGAGGAGGTGACTTGGGTAGAGGCCAGTGTGAGAACAAGATGTCCTCCTAGCACGCAGACTTGGGGGGAGGCAGTGTCCATAAAGAAAAGCCAGTTGGGTGCCAATGGCTCACACCTGTAATCCTAGCTAATCAGGAGGCTGAGATCTGAGGCTCAGGGTTTGAAGCCAGCTTGGGGAGAAAAAAATTTTTTGTGAGACTCTTATTTCCACATAACTAGCAAAAAGCCAAAAGTGGAGCTTTTGGCCAAAAATGGTACAACGCTAGCCTTGAGGAAAAAACAAACTCAGGGACAGTATCCAGGCCCTGAGTTCAAGCCCCAGGACTGGCATACACCCAGGAAAAAAGCTGGAAGTGCAGGTGTGGCTCAAGTGGTAGAGCTTTTGGCTCTAGGAAAAAAGCTAAGGGTGAGCACCCCTTCTCTCCTGGGAGGAGCTACACTGCCTGGCAAGGCTCACCACAGTGTGCACTGACTATATACACTAAGCACAGAGCTCGGTGGTTTTTGGAGTTTACATAATGTTGCATGAACACCTGTCTAATGCCAGAACATTTTCATCAACGCCGGAAGGGCACCCTAGGGCTTGTTCTCTATACCGTGGGGACGAATCACAAGCAGGCGGGGGCTGACGGCACACAGCAGGCACTCATTAAGGGAGGGCAACATTTATGGTGCAGGAATGAGGCCCTCACTCACATGGCTCTGTAGAAGTTCCCTCCACACATGTCCATTTCATGGACCCACATTACTGAGGATGCTGAGCTCCCAGGCTGGGAAATGAGGCAGGAAATGATGTGGGGAGGGCGGGAGGCCTCTGTGGGTCCCTGGTCAGAGTGGACCCAAGTGGCACCCAGGGAGTCTGCCGGCCCTGCTTCTGGGACTGCAGACACACAGGGGCTCCTCATAGTTGGAATTCCACGATATTATTAATGGCGGCACTGTACCCTCTTCCATTGTTCCCCCCTCCCCCCCCTTCCCGCCAGGACTTTCCTTCTTTTTTTTTGTCGGTCGTGGGGCTTGAACTCTGGGCCTGGGCGCTGTCCCTCAGCTCTTCAGCTCAAGGCGAGCGCTCTACCACTTGAGCTACAGCGCCACTTCCGGTTTTCTGGTGGTTTATTGGAGATAGGAGTCTCATGGTCTCTCCTGCCCGGGCTGGCTTTGAACCGCGATCCTCAGATCTCAGCCTCCTGAGTAGCTAGGATTACAGGCGTGAGCCACCAGCGCCCGGCTCTTTCCTTCTTTATTATTTAAAATTGAGTGCCAGGAATTATTTTATCCTACCAAGTCATGGGAACCCTAGACATCACAGCAGGTGGCTGTGTCAGGAGACAGGCGGCGGGTGGAGACTACGCAGGGTAGAGACCTGTAGTGTTCAGCTGGTGCCCCAGAAATGTAGAGGTGAGAGGGTGGTGGCAGCCAGTTCCCACTTGGGGATGAGCCACGTGGCACCCCGATCTCCAGGTCCCAAGCTAAGCAGGACGGGGCTGCGCCTCTCTCCGTGGCCCCTACAAGCCTGCAGAGAAGCCAGGGAGGGCTGAGGTGGGTCTACTCTGCCCGGTTCCCAGACATTGAGGCCATGGTGCTGGGGCTTGAGGTGGAGCCAGGGCTCGGCAGCGTTCTGCACCCTACTGGCCTCCCGGGCTCCCTGAGAGCTGCCTTCCTACCTGCTGGGTACTAAATAGATGCTTGGTCCCCACAGCTGAGTCAATACAGCAGCCACGCACGGAGCATGTGGAGCGGAGCGGCCGCTCGGTTCCCATGACAGGATTACAAGTATGTGCTGGGGCGGAGGACGCAGGGCAAGGATGGGGGTGTTGGGACAGTCTGGGTCCCCAGACCCCTCCCTGGCTGCTAGGCTGGGAGCCCCTGGCAGACAGGCTAGCCTAAGCTATCAACATCCAGAAAATACTGGCACGGGGCAGCAGGGCATGGCAGGAAATTCTGCCTCCCAGCCTTCCTCCCTCCTGGGTGACACCGGTGGGTGACGTGGGGAGGCCCAGGAGGCAGGATGGGATGCTGGGAGCCTCCAGGGGGCAGGCCAGGAAGACTACCCTAGAGGAATAGGCCACACCACGAGGAAATGGCCGGCAGCGGCACAGGGACTCTGCCCACAGCGGCTGAATGAGTAAAGGCGGCAGGATTTGAACCCCAGCCCCACGCTGCTTCCGAGGCCTGGCTTTCCCACCCACTTGCCTCCCCTGGAGCCTCGGGTACTCTGTTGCATTTCTGTACGCGGCTGAAAATCCTTTGGAGAACGAGCAGGGAATACATAAATAAGTACACGAGTTTAAAAAAACAAACGAGAAGCCGACACGGGGCAGAGCCAGGTGGCTCCAGTGGGAGGCTCACCCCGGGCCTTCTGCTGGGGTGAGCTGGCACACCAGCCAAGGTCAAGCAAGGTCAGCAGAGGCGAAGGACTGCCCCAGAAGGGTGCTGGGTGAGCACGGTGGGGGCGAATGTGTTGACACCTGAATTCCTGGGCTCTGGAGGATTACCCCTGCACTTGGGAGAAGCAGAGCTGTCCCAAGCCACAGGAGCCCAGACGGAGAGGGCATGGTGAGCACAACTGGGGGGGGGGGGGGTGCTGCCAGACTCCAGGGTGTCTGATAAAGGGACCCCTCAAGGGTGCAGCAGAGGGCCCAGGGGTGTCCTGTTCCCACCAGGCACCTCTTCCCTGACCTGGAAGACCTGGGAGTAGCTAACAGAGGCCTGTCTTCTTCTAGACCATCAATCAGGAGGTGAGAGGCCAGATGGAGGAGACCCCGCCTGTCCCCTGTCCTGCATGCAGGGGTGTGTCCTCTGTGTGTGTACGCAAGCGTGCATGTGTGAAGTGAGCATGGGAGCCAGACCTCCTTGCACAGCCTGGTAGAGCTCCACCTGCCCTCCCTCTGCCTCCCCCAGCCTGGGACAGAGCCACCCCAGCCGCTCAGCTTCCGAAGGTGACACAGCTGTTGGCGGGCCTGGGACCCTGCAGCAAGAGCCCTGGGGCACCTTGTCCTCCAGCCACGTCCCATGGCCCGTGCTCTGCCCACGGGAGCTGTGGACAGGAGCTGGGGGGGGGGCAGAGAAGTGGCAGGGTGAGGGAGGATATGAGTCTCTGGGCACTGGCCTCACTTCTCTGGGCCTCACTTTCCCTCATCTGTGAAATGGGCAGGCAGTACCGGGAAGGACCCAATGTTGGGGTGAGAACGGTGCCCTCAGGCATGATGGCCAGCAGGGAGAGGGTGAACCCAGGGGCTACTCTGTCCTTCCATCCCTCGGGTGGGGCCGGGGGGGGGGACCAGCATTGCTCCCCATCCCATCTACTCTAGGCCAGGAAGACCAAAAGCTGTACCGCTATGCCCCACGAGAAGATGCCGTGGCCCCGGGGGTGTGGGCAAGACCGCAGTGCATCATGATCGTTGTGTAGGTGTTTATCCAGGGGCATGATTGTGACGGGCTCACTACGTCATCTGATAACAGTTGGGCTTATTAGTGTCTCCTTTTTGTAGATGAGGAACTCGAGGCTCGCTGAGGCTTCACCATCAGCCTGAGCCCCCCTCCACCCCCAGGCATGTCTGGGAGTCAAGCCCCAGCCACCAGGCCCCGGGGAGGACCAGGGGTACAGGGTTTGGGCCTGGGTCAGATGGCAGCTGTCCAAATGAGAGGACAGGAGGGGTCCCAGGCTTCCCTCCCTCCAGAGGCTGGAGGGTGGGGTCCCCTGGCCGCAGAGAGGCCGCCTGGGCACAGGCAGTTCCCGCCACTCGCCCTGTCCTGTTCAATTTCAAACTGAAGTGCAAACAAGCCCCAGTGCCCGCCCCTGCTGCCCAAATCGAATTGGTGCTATGATTTCTCAGCGGGCAGCGGGCGGGTGGCGGGCTGCCTTCCGGGGAGGAAGGAGGAGGCTGGCACAGGGTAGGAAAGCCAGCAGGGACCAGGCCATTTGTCTGGGGCAGCCAGCTCGGCTAGCCGGGATCTTCTACCCAAATTCAATTTTAACCCAGCTCATAAATCTCCCTCCAAGTATAGTCAACTGTAGCGCACAGGGCAGCCCTGTCCCTCTGCCCTCGTGGCTGGGCACCCTGCCTGCCTGCCAGGGGACTGGCACCCTGGGCCGGCCCTACTACCCCAGGCCCTCTGTGTAGGGACAAAGCTGTAGTTTCCTTTCCTTTCTATCCTATCTGTCTGTCTGTCTTGTCTGTCTGTCTATCTATCTATCTATTCTATTTTTGTTGGTGCTGGGGCTTGAACTTTGGGCCTTGAACTCTTACTCAGCTTTTGTGCTCGTAGCTGGTGCTCTACTGCTTGAGTTCTGCTTCCAGTCTGGCATTTTGCTAGTTAATTTGAGCTGGAGTCTCCCAGACTTCAGAGGAACATTACCATGCCACAGCACATGGGAAAACAGATCAACCAGGCATGCAGGGGTGGAGGGGGACACTTCTCCATCTCCCCCCCCCCACTTGCTCCACTTGTTCCTTATAGGGGATGAGAGGCAATGCATTCTGGTAGCCCCCATATCCGTCATCTGGCTAACCTGAGGTACCCCAAATCCTGCCCCCAGGCCATGCCTTCTGCTGGCCTTTGGGGTAGCTGTCATAGTGATCTAACACCCCCAAATTCCTGTTGGTCCTCCACTAGTGGTGTGCGCACGTGCGTGCATACACACACACACACACACACACACACACACGCACACACACGGTAACCAATGCAAGGGTATATTTCACTGGCACCCAAACTCAGGCCACAAAGGCATTAAAATAAACGATAGTGCAGTTCATTGAGGCTCCAGGTTCAAGTACCTGGCGCACAGGTGCACCTGGGCCACGTTCCCCACGGCTCCACCTGCCCTCCTGCTCCCGAGGGGCTGAGCCCCAAGTGCAGAATGGGGCCCTCTGAGAGCCCTTGGCATGAGGGGGACACTCAATGCCACTACTTCCTGCCCAGGTCAGGCTCATCTCCAGTGCTCTGCCTGGCACCTGGGGCTACGGATCCTACACCAACCTGAGCATGCCCCAAACCCTTGTCCTCCTCAGGGTCCTTGGGGGCGGGGGCAGGCCAAGGGAGGGGACCCCTGCCTGCCTCTTTGTCGTCTTCTGTGATCCTCTAGAGCCGGCCCACCATCGCTGCCCTGGCTGGAGCTCTGGAGCGGGGCTCCAGGCTGTGCACACAGCTGGTGCTGTCTCTGTGCCAGGTGTTCTCTGTCCAGCCACCTTACGGGGCAGGTCACACGAGTCCCTTTTCTCATCTGCTCTCCTGTTCTCTCAGTTGTCTAGGTGATTATCTGTCTGACCTCTGTGCCCTGTGAGCCACAAGGCTCCCCGAGGACAGGGTTCAGCTCCCATGCCTCCCAACCCGTCACTCAAGGTGGGGCTCAGGTGTTGGGCTGTGTTAAGCAGGAGGCTGGAAACCTGGCCCACAGCCGCCTGCTCTGCCTTGTGCGATGTTGTCTGACCACTTTGCTGGAGAGGCTGTGTGAGAAGAACAGGCAGGGAGGAGGCATGGGCTTGGTGCCTCGCTGCTGAGGCAGCAGAGGTCTGGGCTGTGTCAGAAGGGGTGACCAACATCCTTGGCCATTGGAGGGCCCTTAAGTTTGAAGGCACTATGAGGCCCAAGGCAGAGCCAAGAAAGCCAAGCTCTGTGTGGTGTGGAGACCGTAGAGGGTGGGCGAGGATGGTGCCATCCTACCGCTGTCTTTGTTTTTGTTTTATGTTGGTGCCAGTCCTGGGGCTTGAACTCAGGGCCTAGGTGCTGTGAGCTTTTGTGCTCAAGGCTAGCGCTCTACCACTTAAGCCAGAGCTCTACTTCTGTCTTTTGTGGTAGTTAATTGGAGATGAGTCTCATGGGCTTTCCTTCTCAGGCTGGCTTTTCACCTAATCCTCAGATCTCAGCCTCCTTGAATAGCTAGGATGACAGGTGTGAGACTGCACCTAGCAGAAGTTAATCTTGGTGGTTGCTGCTTTTCTTTTTTTGTTTCCTTCCCCCCGCCCCTCCACTGTCCATCTCTTCTGTGCCTCGCTCCTTCCATGGGTCCCTGGCTCCTGGTGCATCCCCTGGTCTCACCCAGGGCCCGGGGACTCTTGACTCAGAGCTCTTCACAGAGCTGGACCACCTGGGGACTGCCTCTCTGGGACGGGCCCTGGGAACTGTAGCCAGGCGTGACTACCTCTCCAGAGGGAACTCCAGTCCACTGTCCAGAGAGCTGTGGGTTCTTCCTATCCAGCCTGCTCCTGCGACACAATAACCACAGCTTCAGCTTTTCCTATCAGGCGGGCTCTTATCTGCAGGCAGCGCAAGGCCCTTTGGGGTTTCTCCCACCCATTCTTGAGTAGATCTGGCTCCTCTACCTAAGTAGTGGACAGTTTTTTTGGACCACAGACTAAAAAATCAGGATAATCATCTTGGCTGTGTGGCCCTGAACAAGTCACTTAATCTTTCTGAGTCTCAGTTGCCTTGTCTGTGAAAGGGGGGCAGAACGTCTCCATTTGTCACTAAGAGCAAGAAAGGAGCTGGCTCATCAGATGGCATTGGCTGGAGGCGGAGCCAGGAGTCCTCACTGCTGTGGGAGGAGCCAAGGAAGGGGCGGGCCCAGGAACTCTCACTGTCATGGGTGGGGCTAGGGAAATCAGCAGGCCACCAGAATCACACTGGGCTCAGGTTCTGAAGGGGGAGAGGGGCAAGGGGGTGTTGTTGAGGGGGGGACACAGCAGGCAGTGGCAGTGGTGGTGGTGAAGAGTGACACCTGGCCGTACCAGGCATCCCAGGGCTCTGGGTGGAAGCACAGAGCTGAGACCACTGATTTACCAACTGTGAGACCAAGGCACAGTGACCAGCTGTCTCAGCCACAAGGGTTTGTCACCAAACCTGATAAGTCCCAGCCAAACCACTGAACACTGAACACAAAAACTCCGGGCCTCCGTTTCCTCACTTGCTGAACGGGCCTGTTTGGTCAGAGCAAGCCCCTTCCTCTGCAGCCTCTCCCACCCCCCCTGCTGCCCCAGCTCCAGTCTAGCCGGCCACACCTGAGTGGGGAGGGAGACTTCTGAGAGAGCCTGGCCCAGGCATGGGCTGAGGAGGGAGGATGAAGTGAAAGGAAGGAGGAGGAGGAGGCCGGAGTTGAGACCCAGTTCTACCTGTGTAACCTTGGATAAACCACCTCAGCTCTCTGAACCTGTGTCTCTTGGTAAAGAAGCTTGAAGCAGGTGGTACCTCTTCGTTCTTTCAGCACTTGGGGGATAGTATCTTCTGCTTAGTAACAAAAGGGAGAGACTTAGCTGTGATGGGGACCCAATAAAAACTGCCATTCTGAGCCCAGAACCTTCTATAAAGGAGCCCTGGGGGCGGGGGATACGGGACTCAACCCTGCCTGACTTGGTTCTGGGGCTCAAACCCCGGTCTTGTGCGTGCAGCGCACAGGGGGCTGGGAGATCAGATGGGAGAGGGCAGCTGGTGGGTGGGGCTTGAGCGCTGGCCATCCTCAGAAAATGGATCACATAGTGTTTTTCTCAGGGAGTCTAATAGTCAGCAGTTATTTATCGTGGCGTTCCTGGTGAGTAGGAAAGCCACAAATAAGTAAACCCAGGCAGCAGGGCACAATTACTGAGCCCAGCGTTTTATTTCCCCAGCTCGTCTCCAGTCTGGGCTGGCACTGGGTCGATGACAATTTATGACTTGGGCCTGTGTATGGGTGAGAGGTGGCCAACCACTACTTCTCCCTCCCCCCCCACCCCAGCTTTCTCTTCACCCTCCCTGGACCAGCTGTGCGTGCTCACAGCTGGCTCACAGGTGGCTGGGACAGCAGGGACAGAACGGGGGCAGGGGGGGTAGCAGTGAACTTCCAGAAAGAGGTTGGGGTTTGTCTGAGGTGTGGTGGGCATGGGAGGAAGGAAGGCAGGGAAGGCTGGGGAAGGTGGGCCCTGCTGTGGTACTTGGACCAGGCCAGTCGGACGTCTGGGTCAGTGGGTGGCTCAGGAAGAGGGATGGGGGAGGAGGGAAGGGCAGGTGGAGCTGGAGCCTGCGGTGCATGTGACCCCCGCTCCCCCACCTTAGGAGAAGCGGCTGACCTGGATTTCATAATTTACGTGGCCGATTTCGGCATGTTTCATGTTCTGTCATGTTTTCTGCTGTTACAATTTCATCTGTCCCTCCAGGGACGCTAGGGTGTTACGCGGGACTGGGTGTGAGGAGTGAGGGGTGGAGCCTGTATGAGTGCCAGCTGGGTGGGCTGTGCTCAGGGCGCTGCCAGGGGTGGGTAGTAACTTAGGGGTGCGTGAGGTATAAGCCTCTGCACCCACAGACTGTGCTGCCCCTCCCATCATTCAGATAAAGAAAATGACCAGAGACTTTAAGACACTGGCCCCCAGGAGCACAGCTTCAGAAGCAGCAGGTGAGGCTCACCTGCTCTCCCCACTTTAGCCTATTTCCGAGAGGCCAAGGACTTGTCACTCGGCTGAAGGGGCTCCTTGGCCAAGCCTCCCTCTGCCCACTTTTCCCTGGGCCCAGGCACAATGTAGGGGCTGCAAGAAACCCCCCCAAGGCCGGTAAGATCACCTGAGACCCTGCTGGCCACGCTGAGGTTGCTTTAGGGATGGGGACTGTCCTGGTGACAGCAGCTTCCACTGGGGGGACTCGGGGCTCTGTTTGCTAATAAGATCTGGAAATTTTATTTCTTTGTTGATCGTGGGGCCTGAACTCTAGGCCTGGGCGCTGTCCCTCAGCTCTTCAGCTCAAGGCAAGTGCTCTACCACTTGAACCATAGCGCCACTCCCGGCTTTTTCTGTCTATGTGGTGCTGAGGAATCAAACCCAGGGCCTCATGCCTGTGAGGCAAGCTCTCTACCACTGAGCCAACTTCCCAGCCCCATGACCTGGAAAAATTCTAATTTGCAAACAGGTGGGTGCCTGGGACCACCAAAACAGCCCTCCCAAGCCAGAGCTAATCAATCGCTTACTCAAAAGGCCACCTTCCATCCGTGGCCCCTGCCAGGGGCGGGGTGGTGTCCCCCTACAGTCCCAGGCAAGCCTCCTAGAGACCCTTTAGGAAGGAGCCTCAGGGAGGCTCCCGCTTCTGCCCATGATGTCTCCCCTTTTCTCGTCTTTTCTTTCTGCCTGGTCCTTAAAAAAATTAAACACGGATGGTTTCATCTAGGAAGAATTAGTATTCCGGGCAGGGCTGGGATATGCTCCGATGGCGAGGCGGGAGCTCCAGAGCTGGGAGGGCGAGGCAGAGGTGCTGGCCTGGTTGGGGCCGGGCTTGGGGCAGGGAGCGCTGACTGGGTGGGAGAGGGGGAGGGGGGTGGGGAGGGGGCGGGGGGGGGTCCAGGGGGACAGACTGCTTCAGATCTGCACAGACAACAGGGAGGTAGAGGTCAAATGTAGCCATAGCCGGAGTGGCTGCCATTGTATGCGGGGGGGGGGGGGGGGGGGGGGAGGGATGGCTTGGGGCAGAAACCGTGTCTGGCCCCGGTCAGGACCAGGACATGCGTCCCGGGTTGTCTGGCCACGCCTCCCCGCCCCAGCCGTCCCCTGCTGAGCGTGTGGGCACCTGCTATATTCTGGGCATCAGCTAGGGAGGCAGAGGCAGGGACAGGCCATTCTTAGCACTGTGTGTCACAGCCCCTGGGGCCGCTGCCTTGCCAAGGCTGGGCAAGAGGACATAGGAACCCTTGGCTTCCCCGGACCATGTTTTGGAAGAACACAGAGCTCCTGGGAGGTTAATGGGTGTCACAGAAAACAAACTTAGCTGGTAACTGCTGGGGCAAGCCATCATCAATTGCTATCTTTGCTGTGGGACTTCTCAGAGCTGTGTGTGTGTGTGCGTGCGCGTGCATGCACGCGCGCATGAGTGCACATGCATGTTAGTACTGAGGCTTGAACTCAGGGCCTCACGCTCTCATTTGGCTTTTTCACTCTACACTGGCACTCTACCAATTGAGCCATACCTCTCCGACTTCCAGCTTTCTGGTGGTTAATTGGAGAGAAGAGTCTCGTGGACTTTACTGCCCAGGCTGACTTTGAACCATAAGCCTCAGATGTCAGATTTGGAAGCAGCTAGGATTACAGGCGTGGCCTTCCGCGCCTGGCTCTCAGAACCTTTCGCTGCTCATGCGCCCTGTGAACCTGCAGGAGCTAGGCCTGCAGCCTCCGGTGTCTGAGCCCTGACCACTCAGGAAGATCTGGCGTGCTTTCCAGGGCACAGAGTTGAGAGGCAGGAATGGGTTTGCCTTCAGGTTCTATGCTGGACCCACTGTGTGACCTTGGGCAGGCTCTTGAGTGTCTCTGTTTGCTCTGGTGGAAAACTGAAATAGTACTACTAGTGCCTGTGGACACAGCATGTGGACATATGACTAGTGTCTGCCACAGGCACTGCTGTCTGTGGAAGCCCAGTGTCTGTGTGCCCGGGCCCCTGGGAGAAGACCAGCAAGTGGAGAGGGTGGGGCCCGGGCCAAGGGAGCTCCAGGGGTGCTCACCCTTGTCTCCGCTAGTGGCTGCTCAGCGGTTCTTTGTTGGCCAGGAGGGGTGGACGACACATGGACACACACCATCTTGCTCGTGTGTGTGAGACTAAGGCAGGATGGAGACCGACCGCCTCCTTCGGGGTGCGGTCTGCCTGTGCCTCCTTTAATGCAGCCTTCCCAGCAACCAGAGCGGGCCAGGGCGTCCGGCTGCCTCCGGTGGAGGCGGCCTCTGTGCTCAGCAGGGAAGCCAGGTGGACAGAGAGCAGGTGGGGGGCAGCTTGCGCAGCCTCAGTAAAGGAGGCTGGGAACAAGGTAAGGGGCAGGGAAGGCTTCCTGGAGGAGGCTTTAAAATTTAATTGAGCCCGTCAGGCAAGCCCTCCACCGCTGTGCACCTCCCCAGCCCCGAAGACCGTTAGCTCCCGAGCCCCACGCCATCCTGGGCAGGGCCACACCACACCATACCCCGGGGCAGAGCCTCCAGGAGCTACGCGTGCGCAGGTGCGGTGGGAGGGAAAGAGGGCTGAGGAGGAGGCGAAGCAGGAAGCTGACCACCCAGGCCAGAGGCCTCTCAAGGCTGGACCTCAAAGTCCTCCCACCTCCACCAAGACCATGGCACTCCTGACTCTCTCCAGGGCACACAAGGGGTGGATCCCAACATGCTCTCCTGAGGTCACACGCAAGTGTGGGAGGTGACCGCGGCCAGGGACATTCCTGAGCCCGCAGCTGCCAGGCAACGCTGCTCCCCTGTGCTCCGGAGCGAAGGCACCAGGGGCCTCCTTGGCTGCCGCTTCAAAGAGACTCGTGATTAACAAAACTGCAGCGAACACTTCTCCTTTTTCCTCCTCTCCTGGAAGCAGGCTCCCCGATGCAAAGGGAGAGACAATAAGAAGCAATAGGGAAAGCACGGGAGGAAAAGGAGCTGAGGCAAAAATGGAAGCAGCCATCCTTCCTCCCGAGGGCGTGCACGGACTAGTTATTTAAAACATCCTCTCTCCTCTCTCCCCTTCCTTCCAGTTCAGCTGGGCTCTTGGGCTGTGCTTTAAGTCCTTTTGAAGTGTTACAACCATTTTCTCCACTTTCAATTAACAACAAGAAAAGGAAGCTAATAGCTTCCTGAGCCACTCGTAAATATTAACAAAGTCTGGCCGCACGGCCTGGGCGCGGGGTTCCAGATCTCCGGG
Source organism: Dipodomys spectabilis (assembly GCF_019054845.1). Taxonomy (NCBI): domain Eukaryota; kingdom Metazoa; phylum Chordata; class Mammalia; order Rodentia; family Heteromyidae; genus Dipodomys; species Dipodomys spectabilis. The sequence goes on from NW_024870707.1 coordinate 9,590,476, forward strand.
GCAGCGAGCGATGCTTACGGGAAGGCGGGCGGGCGGGAGATTTCCAACACACAGGCAAAAATCCCTTGGCACAGGCTCCTGGTGGCACAGGGGAAACTGAGGTTTGGGGGCATCAGGCTGGGGGACACCTGTCCCTGGGGGTTGGCACAGTAATGGGCAGGAGGGGAGAAGGGAGGCTGTGGGGGAGGGGGGACACTTCTGGAAGGAGCTGGGCTGGAGAGGGGGTGGGGACAGTAGAGCAAACTAGAGGTCCCTGGCACCCCCTAGCCTTTTGCTGTCAGTACCCCTGGCCGGCAAGCTACCAGTTCCAACATCTGACCGAGAGCGGGTGTGTGGATAGCATCAGGCCTGCTCCAGAGCCCAGGCTGCCAGGGCTGTGGGCCTGCGCTCAGAGCCAGGGCAGCCAGCAGGGCCCAGATGCCGGAGGGACCCAGCAAGGGCACCGTGGCGGACAGCGCGGGGTCAGGAAGTCACAGTCCTGCCGGCAAAGGCAGCCTGGTTTCCTGAAATCGGAGGCTTTGACCTTGGCCAGTGGCCCTCAACTCATCATCCTGGCTCCCCAGTTCTGTGGCAGACCCTCCTGAGCCCTGGCGCCGGGGTACAGCAAGGCCTGCCGGGTAGGGCCCAGCCAGCAGGGCAGCTTCCATCCTGGGAGCCTGCAGACACTGGGCGAAGGCCGCACAGCAGGCTGCAACCCGGCCCCGTTGGGCCTGGAGTTACTCTACACCTCCTCAGGGCCTCTCCTTCAAAAGCTGAGGAAGCTGCCCATCCCCTTAATGAGGCCAGAAGAGCACAGGGCCTGGCTCCGCCCAGCCCCGCCCAGCCCCGCCCCCAGATCCAGGTGCAGCCTGGGCTCAGAGATGTAAAAGGCAGAGGAGCAGCTAGCAGGCCCCTGCCCTCTCCTGTCACTCTGCTTCCCAAGGACAACGGACCCCACTGGGCAGCCATGCCAGGAGTCCTGCCACTCGGCCCCGGTGGGTCAGCACCTTAGGGCCCAGGACCTGGCAGAAACAGGCCCATCACCTGTGCGGCCTGGTCCAGCACCAGGGAGTTGAGTCCCAGAGACCACTGCTGGCCACAGCTGCCCACACTGGGAAGTCCTGGAAGGGTTGGCCCTGAGGACCCCGGGAGCTGCCCTGGGCATTCAGACTCTGCCGTGCTGGCGGCTGGCAGGCCGACGTGGGCCCTCCCCGCAGCCACCCCCAGCCTGGCTGGCACACTTGCCTGCACATCCACCCCTGAAAGTCTGTGTTTTGTCAGGAAGCGGTCTAATTAGCAGAATGGAGGCTGAGAGGTTCACACCGCCTAAGCAGGCTCTCGCCTCCGCCCCTTCTCAGCCCCTCCTTGGGTGCCAGGCTGTGGTGCCAGGCCTGGGTGGGGGGCAAGGAGAGCACAGGGAGGAGGCCAGGCTGCGGCTGCCCTTGGTAGGAAGACCAGGCCAGGCCCTCCAGGCACAGCGCTGAGCTCCAAGGCCGGGCTCTGCCCTGCCCCGGCTCATCACTGCCCCCTCCCCGCCCCCACGGAGTCAGCTTTACCGAGCCAAGCCCTCTCACTCTGAGCCTTCGTGCATTCTGTTCCTGTGGCCTCACATGCTCTTCCCACCCCACTCACTAGCCGGCTGACCTTCCTTGTTCCAGGCACAGTCCTGCCCTGAGTGGACGTGCGTCCCCCGCCCCCCCTTCCGGCCTCAGCCCTATGCCCCTGCTGTCCTGGGGGAGAGGAAGCATGACTGGTCTGAGAGGAGAGCCGGCCGGCCCCTCGGTGGTGGGGAGAAAGGGAAGGCCTGTGGCTGGCCATCGGGGGGAGGGGTCGGCCATCACAGAACAAACTCTGGATTTGATCACAAAGGGCCTTTTCACTTAGAAAGGTCAGACATACTGACCTCCGTCTGCAGGCCCCAAATGCAAGCAGAGCCCGCTCCACTGGCTTGCCGCAGCCCTGACCTGCTCATAGTGATCTAAACTCCGCCCTCTTGGTCACTGGGCAGCGCTGCCCAGGGAGGGCGTGATGTGTTGTTCATTTCAAATGCTCCTCGACAAGTCACCAGCCATAGAGCCCACCTGGGCTCCAGCAGCACACACACCAGGCATCTGATTAATGACGCACATGTAGAAGTCCATCCCTAAGAGCCATAGGTTGGGATGAAACAGGAGGGCTAATTGCTAATATAGGAATTAGGATCTGTGCGCACCAGTCTTTAAGGCAGCGTGAACTGTAAAGCTGAAGGATTGGTTCTACTTGGGCTGCAAGCCCTGAGGGCCAGAGGTGGACTCTGGGACACAGACAGGGGAGGAGACAGAAGGAAATGAAGCCATGCCTGCCCCACTCTGCCGGACAGAGCCCAGAATCATAGCACAGTGCCATCTTCCTCAGGAAGTCCCCTGGGAGCTGTCCCCTTCCCCACCTACTATGCTCAAGGCAGGGTCTTTGCTCCCATAGTGGTCTGCGTCTTACACTGCTGTTGCTGCTACCTAGGGGCCTCCTCACGAACCTAAGACTTCCTGACAGATAAAGGTCCTCTTTGGTCCCCAATGTCTTTACAGTGCCTAAAGCACGGACTAGGTATGTCTACTCAATGAAGAGATGGCTGGCTGAATAGATGGAAAGATGGAGAGACGAATGGATGGATGGATGATGGACAGATGATTAGATGAATGGAGGATGGATGGTTGAAAAGATGGACTGATGGAGAAATGGAAGGAGAGGGAGGAATAAAGAAGTAGAAGGGGTTGGCTCACGCCTGTAATCTTAGCTACTCAGGAAGCTGAGATCTGAGGACCATGGTTCAAAGCCAGCTTGGGCAGGAATGCCCTTGAGACTCTTATCTCCAATAAACCACTCAGAAACCTGGAAGTGGCGCTATGGATCAAGTGGTAGAGTGCTAGCCTTGAGCTGAAGAGCTGAGGGACAGTGCCCAGGTCCAGAGTTCAAGCCCCATGATCAACAAAAAAAAGAGGTAGTAGAGGGGTGCATGAAAAGGCTTCAGGAGATCAAGGACCCTTTTCTGGTCCACCCAATGTATATCTGTGCTGGATCTTAGCATGGTGCAGGGAGAAGAGATCTGGCCAAATGCAAATGAGGCCCCAGCTCTTCTGCAGGTTGTGTAACTTCGGACACATCCCTCCCCACCTTCTCAACTTTTCCAATGGGCCAACCCTCCCTGTCCTGCTGGCTGGGCTGGGCTGGGCTGTCCCTGGCGTGGAGGAGAGGGCCAACCAGAAATCACTGGAAGAGGCTGATGGCGTGGCGTGTCTCCCTGAGAGAGGCAGGTCTGCGTGGGCAGATCCCACCAGAATGCAAAGGAAGGAGTGGAGTTGTGGGACTGGGCGCTTGGCTCTCTTCCCTCTTGAATCTTCATCACAGTTGTGATGTTGTTGGTTACAAAAGAAGAAATGTGTGAGTGTCTCAAAGAACCAGCAAATGGGAGCATTTACTACAGGGGCTGGGAATGTGGCTTAGTGGTAAGAGTGCTTGTCTAGCATGCATGAACCCTTGGTTCAATTCCTCAGTACCACATACATAGAAAAAGCTGCAAGTGGCTTTGTGGCTCAAGTGGTAGAGCAAAAGAAGCTCAGGGACAATGCCCAGTTCCAGCCCCAGGACTGGCAAAATAATACCAAAACTGGCTCTTTGGTGCAGAGACTAGGCTTGGAGCCCACGGGGACAGGAAAGGCCCAGGACAGAGGGGCTCAGAGGAGCTGTCTGGTGGGCAGTAGTGCCCAGAGCCACACCTCTCTCTAGGAACCAAGGAGACCTCCTCCATTCTGACCTGCTGGGGCCACACAGGTTCTTCTTGCTTTGGGCAAATCTGGCTGACATCGACACCCCTATAGAAAACTGACCTTGCTCAGTGTGGGCTCCTCTCAGTCTAGGTGCAGCTTCTGCAGGCGCCGAGACTCTGACTGGTGGAAGGTATGTGCCAGGCGGCCCCATTTACATATTTATTCCTGGGCCACATTTGGTTCAGTGACTGCAGGTGGCTACTAATGATGATGATTATGCACCCAATGTGGGAAGAGCCACAGTGCTGCCCAGAGCCCACCACAACCCCCCCCACTGCCAGCCCCACCACAACCCCCCCCCCACTGCCAGCCAGGCCCACTCAGAAAGCTGCACACATCCCAGAGGCCTGCCCCCAAATCAGACCCCAACCTCTGCTGAAGCCCTGCCTGCTCTCCACACACAGTGCCTCCAGGAGGCCTTGGCCATGGATGCTCAAAACTCCCATCGGAGCCTGGCTGCTCTAAACAATGAGGCAGAGTGCAAGAGTTGACTGGATGCACTTGCTAAGCACCTACTGTGTCTGTGGCACAGAGCCGGGTGCTGGGAATCCAGCCTCGAGTCCCCCCTGCAAGTCAGGGAGCTACTTTCTATCCCATATCATGCCACTGCCGTTGTAGTTTGTGGGACAGGTACCCAGAAAGGGATGGTGTCCCAAGATAGAGGGGCTGGGAATGTGGTTTAGTGGTAGAGTGCTTGCCTAGCACGCATAAAGCCCTGGGTTCGATTCCTCAGTACCACATACACAAAAAAAGCTGGAAGTGGCGCTGTGGCTCAAATGGTAGCGTGCTAGCCTTGAGCAAAAGCAGCTCAGGGACAGTGCTCAGGCCCTGAGTTCAAGCCCAGGACTGGCAAAGAGAGAGAGAGAGAAGTAATAACATAGAGAAGGCCCCTCACATTTCGTGTGTGTGTGTGTGTGTGTGTGTACTGTACATGTGTCCATCCCTGAGTATAGCTGTGTGTGTGTTCACATATGCATATGGCTGTAACTGTGTGCATGTGGGTTCATTTTTGCAGGGTGTGTGGATGTAGACAAGGATGTATGCATGTCTGCCGAGATGTGCTTACATGAGGACCTTCCTGTGTTCTTGTGTGCCAGTGTGTTTTTATATAGCAGCATTGTTCTATGCAGTGTGACTGTGTTTTTGCTCACATGTCTGCATAAGTATAGCTGTGCACATAGATGTGTGCCCATGTGCCAGTCTTTGTAGTATGCATGGGGGTAGGTGTTCTTGCTCTGCTGTTTGTCTGCATGTGTGTTAATGAGTGTGTGCTTGTGTATAAATGTTTGTATGGGTGCATTGCTATGTGTATAAGTGTGTGTGAATGTGGGCGTTGATGTGTGTGTGGTTACATTACTGCGTGCATATGTGTCTTTCAACTATGCATGCACAGGTCCATTCCTGTGTGTATCTATGTGTGTGCTTCAGTATGTGCGTGGGTGTGAATGGTGTGTCTACATTGTGTTTGTGTGTGGGCAGGGGTGTAAATGCATGCGCGGGTGCACATTCCTGTGTGTCAACATGCATGCTTGAGTGTCTGCATGTGTACACTGTGTGAGAGGCGTGGGTACAGGAGTGAGTCTCAGCTGGGAGGTGGGGGTGTCGGGGCTGCTGGGCCAGGACGGCTGTGGTTTCAGAAGACGGCTGTGGTTTCCTGTGTGGGGGGGGTGTGTTGGGAGGATGGGCGTGTGTGCGTGTGTGCGTGCATCGGGCAGGGGAGGACCGCGCCGCCATCCTCTGTACAAGCAGCCACCCTGCCCCCACCCCCTCCATCTAAAACAATTTCCTCACCCCGGCCAGGGAGGCAGATGACCTCATTGGACTCTTTCCATCTCTCGCTTTCATAGAGAAATTACAATTTATAATTGGATGAAATCACGCGGGTGGTAATAGCAATAAGGGCTTGAGCCGCAGCCACCACTTCCCCCTCAGCAGGGATGGTCCTCACTCCTCTTCCCTCCTGTCCATCCCGGCCCTGCCCCTGGCGGGGGGGGGGGGGTGCTGTGCCCACCTGCCTGCTTACACCCTAACAGAACAGACTGAGCCCTGGCCATGCAAAGCCAATGGCCCTCAGGACAAGCAGGCTCAGGCCCGCTGTGGGTTGTAAGAAGACCCCCTTCTCCCCTTCTCCGCCACCCTGTGCCCCCCCTGCACACCCCTTGGCGGCATGCCCCCCTCCTCCAGGCTGCCTTCCCTGCTGGCTGCAGCGTGTAGTATAGGCCTTGCATCCTGGCTGTCCTTGTTTCCATTTGTCACCACCCCAGACTACGAGCAGTTCTCACATCAGCCACCTTCAGCCCTACAAAGAAAAAGGGCCCAGATGCAGTGGAACCCATCTGGATCTGATTTCAAACCAGAGCGAGAGCTCTCAGATGTGTCATGAAAGCCCCCTTCCAAAGCGGGGCTCCTGCAGGGGAGTGCGGAAACCGGGCGGCGTGGTTCGGTTCAGCAGCGGCTTACACTAATGAGAGGGATGGGAAGGCTCGGGTTTGTTTGGGATTCTGGCACAGCCTGCCCCGCCCCGCCCTGGCTCTCTGCAGAAGGGACCTCAGCGGCAGCCAGCAGGGTGAAGCCTGGGCCTGAGACGGGGGCCAGGCCCCCTGCCGATCCTACTTCCCATGGACGGGGGATGCAGTGTGTGTTCTGGAAGCGGAGGCCACTGTGGCCCAGTGGGAGCCTTTGAATGACATTTAGCAAGAGCAGGTGCTAGGGAAACAAAGCCAGCTCTGGCTGGCTGGGTGGCCCGATAGGGCCAGCAGCTCCCCTAACTTCATGTTTCTCTTTTTAAATCCTTCCAAACCCACCCCCCAGGAAAAGGAAAACAGGTAGCTGCAAGAAAAGGTACTGGGCCTGGCCAGCTGCTCCTTGTCTGGATTTGAAGGGGGGGGGGGGATGGGGGGAGGGGGCAGGGAGGGGTACAGTAATAATCCCAGCCCCCTGCCAGGCACATAGGGAAGCCATATGCAAGAAAATAGTGATCTTGCCTGCCATCTTAGCTACTCCAGAGGTTGAGATCTGAGCATCATGGATGGAAGCCAGCCCAGGCAGGAAAAGTTCTTGAGATTCTTATCTCCAATTAACCAAGCCAGAAGTAGAGCTATGGCTCAAGGGGTAGAGTACTAGTCTTGAGCAAAATAATCCTAGAGACTTGAGTTCAAGCCCCAGGACCTTCACACACACACACACACACACACACACACACACACACACACACACACACACACACACACACACACACACACACACACTAGGGAGCTGGAGGTGTGGTTCAAGTGGCAGTACACTTGCCTTACAACTATGAGACCCTGCATTCAAACCCCAGCACCAACCACACTTGCACAGAAGGAGCTAGTGTGAAGCTGGGCTGGCTGGCTGACACCAGCAGTCAGCAGAGATAGGAGGACTGCTGTTAGGGCTAGCAGGTCTCATCTAAGCCACAAACAAACAAGCCCAAAGAGCTTATCAAGTCAGTGTGTAAGGCCGCAAGTTCAAACCCTAGTACTGCAAAGAAAAGGAAAAAAAAAGTATCTGGGGCGTGGCTGTAGAGCGCTTGACTAACACATATGAGGTCCTGGGTTCAATTCCCAGCACTGCAGAAACAAAATCAAGCAGGCTGCGAAGGGAAGGGAGAAATGAGGACGATCACCCAGGCCGCCTGCTGCCTGACGGTGCTGGACACCGCATGTTCCTAACTTCCTCCAGTTTCATCACTTAAAACCTTTTTTTTTTTTTCTGGCAGCCCAGGGAGTACAGAAGAAGGGCTCCTCTTTGGACTAAGCAAGACTAGGGGGTGAAGCAGGAACAGCCCCCTCCGGCCTCCACACAGGAGCAGCCAAGCGGAGCCAGCCCCCAGCCACCCCCAGCCGCTTCCCAAATCCGCACGCCCGGCCTGACAGCTCAACAGTGCACAGCAAGGCAGCAGCTCCAGCCCGGCAGTGAACATCTGAACCCCTCGGTGGGGTAGCGGACCCCTGCCTTCCCCCGAGACTCAGCCTGAGTGGCAGGAATACTGATTCTTTGGAGAGTGGCTCCCTCTCGGCTCTGTCACGCAAGAACGCTCTCTGCACCGAGCCCATTCTGCCAAGTGACTTAAAGGGATTTAAGCAAGAAAGAAAAGAAAGAAAGAAAGAAAACACTGGTAAAGAAAAAAGGGGTAAAAGCCACACAGCAGCCTGAAAAGAAGGGGTGGCAGCCTGCAGACAAAGGGGCAAAGTTGCAAAGGGCCGTGGAAGTGGTCAGCAGCGAGAGGCCACGGTTCTGGGGAGCAGGCCAGAGGGCATGGCCTGGGGCCGCAGGGGTACAGCGAGTAACTAGAGCGTGCACCCAGCACTCCCCGAGAGATGCCAGCCGCGCCCCAGGCCTAGGGCACCAAGGATGCTTGGGACCCGCAGGCCGATCTGAACGTGGTTTTCAGGGGTGGCTGAGGAGACAGAAGCACAGGACCCCCTCTTCACATGCCCCAGCACTGCCCTGCATCTGCTATCTGTACCCCAAGTGACGCTTGGCCTGGGAGAACCCAGGGGCCAGGAATGTGAGCGGAGCCCAGACCTACTGCACTGCTAAGAACATCAGCAGGGGCCCCGGGAGCAGCCACCAACCCCACATTGGACTCTGGGGCTCCAGGGCTGCAGCGGCAAAGCAGGTAAGGACAGGGGGGAGATGGGTGGGAAAAGGAGGGCGGTGAGAGTGGTCAGGGGTCCGAGCACCCAGCGCAGGCAGCGCGTGGGACTCATGCTGCTCTTGATCTTCCCAGGGGCCTTTGGGGGCTTCCTGGTCTCCAGGAGGCACTGCTTGGCGGGGTAGGCATTACTTGCTACCTGGTGGCCCCCTTGTTCTGGGCTCTACCCTGTGTGGGCAGAGCTTTCTGGAATGAGCTCTGCCCTGCCGGGGCTGTTGACTCACTATCCTGCCCAGAGAGGGTGGCGGGGAGGGCTGGTCGTGACTTAGGGCTGGAGCTTTGGGGACCTGGGCCTTGGCACCTTCTACCCTTGAACTGGTGTGAGTCCTCAAGCCCCTTCCATGCCTGCTTGCTGGAGCCCTGGGCTGGGGCAGATCCAGAGTCCTCACCAGCTCCCCTGGCTCCCCTGGCAGCCAGTCTCTTTTGGAGGTGTGCTGAGGCCCAGAGATGGGCAGTGAGTGCTCCAACATCACACAGCAGGCACTGAGCCTCCTTTTCTCTCCCCACAGTCATGGTGCCGGGGCGGGGCTACTCCGCTCAGCTCCCGGGGGCCAGGAGGGAGGGGCCTGGCCTCCACAAACACTAATCCTCAACAACCTCTAGCAGCGGCGCCCCGGGCAGGGCAGGGAAGCCCCAATTCATTACCGAGATGGAAAATGACACTTCCCCACGCTCTGCCCCAGGGGAGGGCCTGATTTATGACTGCACCAGGGCCCGGGACATCCGTCAGCACCGCGAGCTGCGCACGCCGTCTGCGGGGGCATTAATAGCCGTGTTATTAGCCACCGGCGTGAAGGATGCCCTGCGGATGGGCTATTTGCTGTTATTTATTATTGAGGCGGCCCCTGGCAGCAGGGCTGGGAGTGCACCGAGCCCCGGGCCAGCTCCCCCGCGCGGTCTTCCGCCCTGGGTCCCCACCACCCAGTACTTGTCCCACACCCCCCTCCTAGGAGGAGCTGGGGTTAAGAACCCCCCCCACACACACACTTCCCCAACCAGGCTGAAAGCCCAAAGTAGTGATGGAGAATCTGCTCAGCCCACCTGTCCCCAGGGTTGGGCACCAGCCCTCTGGTTGTGGGCAGGGCCCCTCCCCTCTCTGAGTGTGCACTGAGGTGCTCCTTCTGGTGATTGCCAGCTGCCGTGGATGGTAACGGGCCCAGGGGGTGCCAGAGGTAGAAGCAGGCACGGGACCTTGCCATGCTGACCCCTGGGAAAAGGTGTCAAGGCCCAAGGAGGCAGCTGAGAGAGCTGCTGAGCGCACGGCGGCCGGGCGGGGGGGGGGGGGGGGGGCTTATCTAGGCTGGGCTTGTCTCTCTGCATTGATCTCTCCTGTCTGGACAAAGCAAACTTGCTGGTGCTCACGCCTGTCATCCCAGCTATTCAGGAGGCTGAGATCTGAGGATCATAGTTCAAAGCCAGCCGGGGCAGGAACGTCCATGAGACTCTTTTCTCCTATTAACCACCAGAAAACCAGAAGTGCTGCTGCGGCTCAAAGTGGGAGAGCAACAGCCTTGAGCAAAAAGAGCTCAGAGACAGCACCCAGGCCCTGAGTTCAAGCCCCATGATGGACAAAAAATAAAACAAAAAATAGAAAAGCAAACTGTCCACCAGTCCTTTACCTCCCAATCCCAGGGTCCTGTTCTCTGCTCTCTATCAGCATCAGCAGCATCATGATGTGTGTATTAGTTATACAGATAGAATTTGATTGTTACATTTCTACGTTTCTACTATATACCCTCTATCACGCTCTCTACCCCATTATTCCCCCCATATAGCACCCTCACTCCACTCTGAGAAGGGGGGACCAGGATTGAGGGAAGGGTCTGAGGCTGGGCAGTGCCAGGCCAGCCCCCCCCCCCCGGGGAGAGGGGGCGGCAGCCAGGCCTGGCTGCTGAAAGGAGCACTGGCGGGTGAGGTTGCGGCCCGGCTGGCTCCGGCTCCCCAGCACCTGCGGCAGGATTCAGACCTGTCGCTTTGTCTCGGAGCTGCTGTGGCAGGGCCAAGGGCCAGGTTGGCCTCTTTCCTTCAGCTACCCCCTTCTCAGTTTCGAATTCCAGGCTTTGTTAATCCCACTGATGTTGACTGAGTCCCTTCCATGCCAGGCTCTGTGCCAGGAACAGAACAGACCTGGCTGCAAGAGTTCATATGTTAGCAGAGGTGCCGATCAGTAGTTGGCCAAGAAACTGATGGTAAATAAATAGGACTTCCCAGCCGGGCGCCCGAGCTCACGCCTGCAATCCTAGCTACTCAGGAGGCTGAGATCTGAGCCAGCCCGGGCAGGAAAGTCCATGAGACTCTTATCTCCAATAAACCACTCAGAAAACCGGAAGTGGCGCTGTGCCTCAAGTGGTAGAGCGCTCGCCTTGAGCTGAAGAGCTGAGGGACAGTGTTCAGGCCCAGAGTTCAAGCCCCATGAGGGACAGGGCCTAGTCTATGGATGGTCACAAGCCCCCGCTGAAATCTGACTCTGTTCCTGTCTCTTTCCTCTCGAGCCCTAGACCTCCACTGGGCTTCCTTTTTGGCTTCTAGAAGGAATGAGGTCTTCTGTCTAGGAAGCTTAGCTACAAAAGGACCAGGACAGAAGTAGGGGAGGGGGGAACATCTCCTTAAATACCTGAGAGAAAGCAACGAAATTACACTACACGTGTCTCCTTTCTCCCTCCCCCACCCCTTCCTGGCCGGGCATGGTTTAATATCGGACCCTGTTATCAGTATAATTAACCTCCTAAGACACAGATTTGAAAGTCTTGTTTTTTGTTTTTTTTTTAAGTGATTCACAATCTCTGAAGCTCAGGACATTCCCCCCCCCCCCCCCCCCGCTGCCCCCCCAACCAGCCCACCAGCTTAGGTGAACTCCCCCTGCTTTTGCAGTGGATTTGCATACCTGTCTGCAATTACTGCCAGCGATAACAGCTGATGCATAATGCATGCAGCATGAAATTAGAAAAATAATTAACTTTAGGGTTTAAAAGAATCCCCCCACCCCCACCCCGATGCATGACATGTTCTGAGCGCCACCCGCAGGATGGGATCCTAGAACAAAGTTGTTCAGGGAGATGGCACCGAGGTTAGGTGGCACCACAGGGTAGCCAGGGTAAGAAGGTCCCTGAAGGCCCAGGGCCCCAGAGAGGCGTCTGCTGTGTGCCTGCAGGCCCAGGGGCATTGGCACGCTCAGTGGCAATGCCTCTTGCTCATGATGGAATGGCTCCCCCCATTCTGAATCCTGCTGTCAACTGCTACACGCCAAGTGTTTCACCCCTTGAAACAGTGGTGGCTCACCCCTGCCATTTCAGCTACTCTGGAGACTGAAATCTGAGAATCGAAATTCAAAGCCAACCCAGGGCAGACAAATCCCCATCCTCGAATCTAACGAACCAGCAAAAAGACAAGATGAAGGCGTGGCTCAAGTGGTAGAGCACAAGCCTCGAACCAAAAGGCTAAGGGAGAGAGTGAGGCCCTGAGTTCAAACCCCAGTTGGGGAAGGGAGAGAAGGGCCGGACTAGAGAATTAGATCGTGTGTGGTCCCATTTCACAGACAAAAAGATCTGAGGCGTGAGGTGGCCACCCCTCAGATGGCTGGACAGCTGGACCCAGTGCGCCGGGAGCTGCTGGGCTCTCGAGGGGCCTCCTGGGAGGGAGGGGCTCCCGCAGGCCTCCGGTCCTTGTCCTTGGTCCCCAGAAGTAGCTGCTAACTGGTGGGTGAGAAACTGATACAAAGGTTCCCCCAGAGCCATCTCGGAGGAGAGGCACGGACTCCCGGACGTGGCCAAGTGCCCACCACTGCTCCCCGGGGAGGGGTCCTGCCAGCCGTTCCCCTCGGGGACTGAACACTGCTTCCACCTGTCTGTCCTGCCCTGAGACAAGTCTCCCAGACTCAGGGAGACCAGGAGAGCAAGGCCCCTGCTGGAGAGCCGGTGTGGCGCTGCAGTGGGAAGAGCTGGAGGATCTGCAGAGCCACGGGGCCAATGCTGGGCCACTTGGGCAGCCAGGTTCCCCAGGATTTGCCAGCCTAGGGATTGGTAGAGAGGTTAGAGCCCCTGACAGGTGAGCAAGGACAAGCCAATGTAGCTTCTAAAACGATGCATCTGCAGGAGCCTGTGCCTACCCCTTCCCCTCCCCACGCCACGGAGCTGACGCCCTCATGTAGGTGGAAGATGAGAGGACCAGAGCCGGGCGCTTTCCTTACTCACAGCTGCAGGAAGTGCTTGAGATGGGCTCTGTGATGAGTAAGCAGCATGAGCGGGTGCCGTGGCTCACACCTGTAATCCTCTGTAATACTGTAATACTCTGCAGGCTGAGATCTGAGGTTTGAAGCCAGCCCATGTCGGAAAGTCTGTAAGACTCTTCTCTTCCACTAAAACTACCAAAAAAGCCAGAAGTGGCGCTGTGGCTCAAGTGGTAGAGCACCAGCCTTGAGCTTCAAGCTTAGGGACAGCGCCCAGGCCCTGAGTTCAACGCATACACACACACACACACACACACACACACACACACACACACACGCACACACACACACACACACGAAAGATAGAGGGAGCGGAAAAGAGAAGGACAGGAAAAGAGAAAGAAAAGAGAGATGGCAGGTTTCATGACAGCCAAAGGCAACAGCCAGTGTCCCCCAGCCCAAGCAGGGTGAGCCGGGTGCACAGGCGTTGCGTGACACGCTGGGAGTGACTTGCAATGGCTTCTCAGATGTGGGATGCCCTCACTCTGTTCCTGCTAAACCCTAGCACCGGGAATACCAGGAGAGCCTGCTGGCTCCCTCCCGCGTGGCTCCCAGAGGCCTCCAGGCTGGCAGGGCGGGGCTGCCGGTCCTGGAGGGGGTCAGGCCACCTCTGCTCACGTATTAGTCAAGGGGTAGGGAGGGCTACACCTGCCTGGCAGGAGCCAGCCTGGCTGCCAGGCAGAGGAGACCCAGCTGGGCCTCAAATGTACTTGGGGCCTGGACTGCAGCCCTTCCCCACCCTCTCTCCCACAAACTCCAAGGGCTCTGGTGAGCTGGGAGGACCTCTGGCCATAGTATTCAAAAGCGGGGACAGTACCATCCCCAGTAGACAGCAGAGTCCTCGCAGCAGGTGGATTCTGCCCCTGGCATGGACCCTTAATGGTCCCCTCTTCCCCTTCCTTCCCTCTCTTTTGCCCCTGGTACTCCAGCTACACTGCCTTCTACCAGCACACTTTTCCACCCCAGGACCTTTGCATATACATCTCCCACTTCCATGCAGGGAAGCGTCTGCTCAGGGGTAGACAAGTGAGAAAGTTCTGGGCTCCAGAGGGGGTCCCTCATGTAGAATCAGGGCTCGGGGAAGGTGGAAGCGCGGAGGGAGGGCAGGACTTGGCTGTGTGGGGAGGAAAGGAGGAGGCAACATGGTGGCGGAGGCCTGTCTGTAGGAAGGGTTGTGGAAGAGGAGGGCTGCACAGCTCAGTGCCCCGCCCCCACACCAGGACCCCAGTGTCTGGCAGACGGGGCTCTTCCTCAGCTGCCCAGAGCTGTTCCCACAGGCCCCTCTGCAGGCCTGCCTGAGGGCCCCCCCCATCAGCCCCAGGCCCCTGCAGGGAGAGTGCATGTGGGCCCCTCTCTCTGCCCCCACGGCAGGGGTGGGCACAGGGCTAAGAGCAAACAGCAAGCACCACAAGTCTGCTCCAGGCCTTGGTCTGAAGCTCTCTGGGTGCGGCCTGCAGAGGACCCTGGCAGCCACCATGCCCAGCATGTCCCAGGCTAGGGAAGACAGCAGGCAGGGGAGTCCGGCTGGGTGGCTGTCAGCTATGGCTCAGCCCCTGCTGATTCCACTTGGCCAGTGGAGCGGGAAACAGCGGAGGGGCAGCGTGTCATAGCTTCCCCAAGAGATGGGAGGGGCTGGCATGGGCACTGGCTGCGGAGGCCAATGGGAAGCAGTAGAATGGGCATGTGCAAAGGCCCAGGGGAGGCAGAGGGGATAGGAGAGGGTGTGCCCGGTGCCAGAGTTCCAGGGTCCAAGAAGAGACCTAAGCTAGCCGGCACCGGTGGCTCACGCCTGTAATCCTAGCTACTCAGGTGGCTGAGATCTGAGGATCGCAGTTCAAAGCCAGCCAGAGCAGGAAGTTTATGAGACTCTTACCTCCAATGAACCACCAGAAAACCGGAAGTGGTGCTGTGGCTCAAGTGGTAGAGCATTTGCCTTGAGCTGAAGAGCTCAGAAACAGCTCAGGCCCAGAATAAAGAGGGGGGGGGGGGGTGTGGGGAGGGAGACCTAAGCTATGCACCTCATCTTGTTCCCTCCCCTCCTTGCGCCTGGTGGCTCCTAATGAGAGCCTGGCTTGCCGGCCAGGGCTAGCTCTGTGCGGCCCAGGCTGGGGCCAGTGCTTCCCCATAGCCGGGGAAGGACAGCATCGCAGCGCCACAGGGCGGACCAGGGAATCTGCAGCTTTTCAAACACAATGCATCAGGGATGCTGGTTGCATTTAGGAAGGGAGTGCCACACAAAGCCCAACACCCAGCTATTCATTCTGATGTGCCAACAACTGTTACATCAGTGAGAAAGCTGCCCTCTGAGAGGGCAAGCACGCAGCTCAACAGCACACAGCCTGGAGGTGGTAGAGACAGGACTTGAACCAGAATTCTCTGTTCTGAAAGGGTGGCAGAAGCCAGTGACAGATAGCCAAGAAGGACGCCCCAGGCCCCTGTCCGCTAAGCCACGCCCCCACCCCAGCCCAGGGGGCGGGCCAAGGAGCCCGCTGTCAGTCACAGCGCTGGCAGGTCGTAACTCACCCGGGCTGAAGTCTGTGGAATCCACACAGCGGTGACAAGGGATCGCGTAAAAAATGGGCGATTTACCAGGTTTAATTTGATGGCTACGTGAACTATCAAACATACAACAAGGGAATAGAAGGGCCGCCAGGCACCCGCACGTTTGAAGGGCTTGTCCAGCCTGCTGCTTCCTCCCTCCCTGGCTGACTTGGAACCACAGGGCTCAGCCCAGGCTGGCCTTGGGGAAGGGAGTGGTGGGGGAGACTCAGGCAAGATGGATGGACCAACAGACCGGGGAGTGGAAAGGCCTTGGGTCTCTGCCTCCTGAGGCTTCTCCATTATCCATCAAGCATCTGTGAGAGGTGCAATTTAGACTCCATTATGATAGCGGGCATCGGGAGGCCAGGGACCGTGGCCGAGCGCTGAGCGGGCTCAGGAACAGATGCCCATGCCAGACAACGCCAAGGCTGGCCTTGCTTTGGCTTGAACGAAGTCTGCTCCCTGCTCAGGGTGCTCCCCCTGAACAGCCAAGGGCAGAAGCCACCTGTGACATGACTCAGCCGCTGCTAGGCCAGGCAGCTTCGTGTCCTCGTGTCCTGGGAGCCAGGCAGAGGGGCCCTGTGCTCAGATGGACCCAGAGACGGAGGTGAGGGGGCTTTGAGCAGGCCTGAGCCTTCCCCGCCCCGCCACCCCACTGGCAGGTGCCCACCAGGGACCTTTACATCCTGACTCAGGGCGAAGGGGGATGTAAGATCAGAAACCCGGCCAAGCCCAGAGCCAGTGACTCACGCCTGTAAGCCTAGCTATTCAGGAAGCTGAGATCTGAGGATCTCGGTTCAAAGCCAGCCCGGGCAGGAAAATCCTTGAAACTGTCATCTCCAATAAACCACCAGAAAAGCAGAAGTGGTGCTGTGGCTCAAGTGGTAGAGCGCTCACCTTGAGCTGAAGAGCTGAGGGACAGAGCCCAGGCCCAGAGTTCAAGCCCCACGCCTGAAACCCAGGCCAGCTGTGACTGTGGAGGCCCCCACACAATCAGAGCCTCGGGCTATGCAGCCGGAAAAGGGGAGCAAGGCCCTGTGTTTATGTGATGGCCAATCACAGGTGCAGCGAGGGGAGGCACCAGGGAGTCAGCAGCACCCTTCCTCTTCACTCTTACTCTAGCCCCCATCTAACCCCCCATCCCAAGATAACGAGAGGTGAGGCGTTAGGTAAGGCTGGGGCCGCGCCAATGTCCCTGCCACCACCCCCTGTGCTGATACCACACCAGAGCACCAGGAGGCTCTCAGCCCAGCCCCAAGGTCAGAGGTCATGGGTTCCCCCTAGTAGGGCTCTCCTATTAGGGAGACACCCAACTGTTTTTATCTCTTGAGGAAATTGACATCTGCAAGCTTCTGTGTTCCCCTGCGCCCTACTGGGACTGAGGAGGACATCAACTCCCGTCTGCTGGGAGGAGTAAATGGAAAAACTCAGAGAACCCTAGGCAACATCTTCATTACAGTGGCCCACGGGAACGGCATCTCCAGGGGATGGTGCAAAGCAGATGCTCAAAAAAAAAAATGTGTTGGGTGGGCAGATATGTGATGGATAAACAGAGGCATGGATGATGGAAAGAAGGGTGGATGATAAATGGAAGATGCGTGGAAGATGGGTGGGTGGACAAGGTATGGATGATGGATGATGAGTGGATGGATGGTAGATGACGGATGGATGATGGGTGGAGGATGAGTGGGTGCCTCGATGGATAAATGAACAGATGATGGACAGGTGGGGAAGGACGAATGGAAGGATGGAAGGATGGATGAGTGGAGGATGAATGGAAGGAGCAGCATGTGGCTGGATGGTTTGATGGACAAACTGATGAATGAATGAATGAATGAATGGACAGCACAGAGACAGCTCTATTTGGGGCATCTGGAAGACCTAGCAGAGGGGGGAACATTTGAACTGGGTCCTGAAGGGTGAGGAGGAGTTTGCTGGATAGAGAAGGGAGGAGGACTGGCACGGGGAGACGTGGACACATTCCTGAGGGCACACGAGAGGTCCCCGCCGGGTCACTGAACGGAAGCTGCAGGGCCGCCCTCCCCGGCCAGGGCCTCAGACTGGGGCTGAGAGGCTGTCGGTCCCACACCAGAACTCTTGGTGACCCCGAGGTTCACAGCAGACCTTGGCCCTCATGTAAAAATGTCTTGCCTACTGAGATTGAACGATAATTTCTCTTTAATTGATTTTTTTAAACCACGGTGAACAGTAAAATAATAAGAGAAAAATGTACGCTGCAATTTTTCCATTTGTGAAAACAAATTACACCTTGCAGACAATTTCCCTGGGAGCAGAGACAACACCTCCCTCGGCTGTGTGTCTCATTTCCCTGAAACGCAAGGACGCTGAGAGATAGAGACATACGCATCTCTTTCTTTTCCGAAAGAGCTGAACGTTACCTGGTTCGGGAGGGGCGAGGTGTGGAATAGTTTGCACACCGCAGTGAGGTAGAGGAGGCCCTGGCTCCGTCCCACACCTCCTTCCCTGTCTACAAGATGCAGGAGTGACCTCTCCTGCCGGAGGTAGGAGGTGGTGCTGGGGGGAGCCACACCGTGCTGCACAGCGCCTCAGGGCCCTAGCCACGCCCCCTAGGTCCTCACTGCCACTAGAAACAAGCCTTTCCTTCAAGTCCTGGGTCCACGCCAGAAAGCGAAGCTTCCTCCCCCATTCCAGTGAGAAATACTGCCCAGCGTCTTCCGCATAAGCTGGGAAGACTGAAGAGGGCAGAATCCCGGGGCAAGCCGCCTAAACTGACGCCAGATCAACGAAGTGAGCTTCCCCCACCCAGCTGGTCGGCCGCCCCCTCTTTGTGTTCTTTGCTCCTGATGAGATTTGCACACTAGCTCCAAGGACCAACCCTAGCTGTCACCTGAACTGTGACTTAATAAGCTTGGTGTGAATGGGGCTGCACTGGGCTGGACACTGGCTCCTGATCTCTAAAGAGATCAGGAAGATCTCAGTTCAAGGGCAGCCTAGGCAAATAAATAAATAAAAAATAGTGAAGGCCCCATCCCAGCAAACAAGCTGAGCATGGCCATTTGGTGAGGCCCTGGTGAATCTCAGCTGTGCAGAAGGAATTGTTAGGAAGGCTGCAGTCTGAAGCTGCCCCAAGCGAAAAGCAATGAGACCTTCTCTGAAAATTTTTTAAAAAGTGTGTGGTACTGATAGCTCACGCCTGTAATGCTAGCTACTCAGGAGGCTAAGATCTGAGGATTATGGTTGAAAGCCAGCCCAGGCAGGAAAGACCTTGAGACTCTTATCTCTAATTAACCACCAAAAAAGAAAAAAAACAACAGAAGTAGAGCTGTGGCTCAAGTGGTAGAGCACTAGCCTTGAACAAAAAGGCTCAGGAAAGCTGGGCACTGGTGGCTCATGCCTGTAATCCTAGCTACTCAGGAGGCTAAGATCTGAGGATCACAGTTCAAAGCCAACCCAAACAGGAAAGTCCTTGAGACTCTTATCTCCAGTAAACTACTCGGAAAAAGGCAGAAGTGGTGCTGAGGCTCAAGTGGTAGAACACTAGCCTTGAGCCAAAGAAGCTCAAGAACAGTGCCCAGGCCCTGAGTTCAAGCCCCAAAACTGGAACAATCACAGAATATGTAAAAGGGTAGAATATGGCTCAAGTGGTAGAGCACCTGCCTAGCCATACACAGCCCTAAATTCAAACTCCAGTCATTTAACAAACTAGAACAAAGACCAGCTGTGCTCATGGCCTAGCAACTAGCTGTGGCAACCCCTTGGGCGGTGGCAGGGAGGCCCGCGACGCTTGCCCAGGTGCTGTCACTGAGGTGCCCTCACCCCACCTGTCTCGTGCTCCCTGCAGGTGTCCGGACTCCAGGTCAGGGGAGTCAGGCTCCCCCTGCCATCCACCATGGTGGTGGCACACCCCACCGCCACCGCCACCGCCACGCCTGCCGCCACGGTCACGGCCACTGTCGTGATGACCACAGCCACCATGGATCTGCGGGACTGGCTGTTCCTCTGCTATGGGCTCATCGCCTTCCTGACGGAGGTCATCGACAGCACCACGTGCCCCTCGGTGTGCCGCTGCGACAACGGCTTCATCTACTGCAACGACCGGGGGCTCACGTCCATCCCCTCGGACATCCCCGACGACGCCACCACCCTCTACCTGCAGAACAACCAGATCAACAACGCAGGCATCCCTCAGGACCTGAAGACCAAGGTCAACGTGCAGGTCATCTATCTGTACGAGAACGACCTGGATGAGTTCCCGGTCAACCTGCCCAGATCGCTGCGGGAGCTGCACCTGCAGGACAACAACGTCCGCACCATCGCCCGCGACTCGCTGGCCCGCATCCCGCTGCTGGAGAAGCTGCACCTGGATGACAACTCCGTGTCCACCGTGAGCATCGAGGAGGACGCCTTCGCCGACAGCAAGCAGCTCAAGCTGCTCTTCCTCAGCCGGAACCACCTGAGCAGCATCCCCTCGGGGCTGCCCCGCACGCTGGAGGAGCTGCGGCTGGACGACAACCGCATCTCCACCATCCCGCTGCATGCCTTCAAGGGCCTCAACAGCTTGCGGCGCCTGGTGCTGGATGGCAACCTGTTGGCCAATCAGCGCATCGCTGACGACACCTTCAGCCGCCTGCAGAACCTCACCGAGCTCTCCCTGGTGCGCAACTCGCTGGCCGCGCCGCCCCTCAACCTGCCCAGCGCCCACCTGCAGAAGCTCTACCTGCAGGACAATGCCATCAGCCACATCCCCTACAACACGCTGGCCAAGATGCGTGAGCTGGAGCGGCTGGACTTGTCCAACAACAACCTCACTACGCTGCCCCGCGGCCTGTTCGATGACCTGGGGAACCTGGCCCAGCTGCTGCTCCGGAACAACCCCTGGTTCTGCGGCTGCAACCTCATGTGGCTGCGGGACTGGGTGAAGGCACGGGCGGCCGTGGTCAACGTGCGTGGCCTCATGTGCCAGGGCCCGGAGAAGGTCCGGGGCATGGCCATCAAGGACATCACCAGCGAGATGGACGAGTGCTTCGAGAGCGGGAATCAGGGAGGCGCCGCCAACGCGGCTGCTAAGACCACAGCCAGCAACCACGCCTCAGCCACCACTCCCCAGGGCTCACTGTTCACTCTCAAGGCCAAGAGGCCCGGGCTGCGCCTCCCCGACTCCAACATCGACTACCCCATGGCCACGGGCGATGGCGCAAAGACTCTGGTCATCCAGGTGAAGCCCCTGACAGCAGACTCCATCCGCATCACGTGGAAGGCCACGCTTCCTGCCTCCTCCTTCCGCCTCAGCTGGCTACGCCTGGGTCACAGCCCCGCCGTAGGCTCCATCACAGAGACCCTTGTGCAGGGGGACAAGACGGAGTACCTGCTGACTGCCCTGGAGCCCAAGTCCACCTACATCATCTGCATGGTCACCATGGAGACGGGCAACACCTATGTGGCCGATGAGACCCCAGTATGTGCCAAGGCGGAGACGGCCGACAGCTACGGCCCCACAACCACACTCAACCAGGAGCAGAACACCGGGCCCATGGCGGGCCTGCCCCTGGCGGGCATCATCGGCGGGGCAGTGGCTCTCGTTTTCCTCTTCCTGGTGCTGGGGGCCATCTGCTGGTACGTGCACCGGGCTGGCGAGCTGCTGACCCGGGAGAGGGCCTACAACCGGGGCAGCAGGAAAAAGGATGACTATATGGAGTCAGGAACAAAGAAGGACAACTCCATCCTGGAAATCCGTGGTCCCGGGCTCCAGATGTTGCCCATCAACCCGTACCGCGCCAAAGAGGAATACGTGGTACACACCATCTTCCCGTCCAACGGCAGCAGTCTCTGCAAGGGCACGCATACCATCGGCTACGGCACCACCCGGGGCTACCGGGACGGCGGCATCCCCGACATAGACTATTCCTACACTTGATGCCAGCTGCCACCTGCCCCCACGCCCCAGCCCCAGCCGGCGGCCGACCTGGTGTGGGCCCCGTGGCTCTGTCCAGCCCAAGCCAACCTGAGAGAACAAGGAAGAGAAACTCCGCGATGACTTTCCCAGCAGGAAGCGAAGTTTGGAGAGGGTTGACGATTTTTTTTTTTTTGTAGACCACAACAGTGGAAAAAAAGAATTTTTTTTTTAAACAGATAGAAGGCAGGAGGGAGATTCGACATTGCTGGAGACCTAATTTATACTGAACCATGCCAGCTGGGGGTGGGGGAGGAGAAGGACTAAAAATAATATTGCAGGAAGGGTTGGGAATTTTTTTTATTTTTATTTTTATTGCTGAACTGGAAAGATACTACCTGTACAACGTCTGTGTACACCTCACACTCTGTTCAGGGCCGTCACAAAAGAACCGCAGAGCGAAGCAGCCATCGTGCGGAGCCCCATGCAGTGATCCCACAGCCGGCTGCTCGCCGGTGAGGGTGAACGAGAGGACGAGATACAAGGTTTACAGGCTCCTCACAAAGGAGCCAGGAAAAGAAAAGATCTTTTGCTATGGAGATATTGTCCTGACATCTCTTCCCAGGCCGTTTCCCTTACAGATTTGCAGAAATAGGGCGTCTTTCGCTGCATTCTTGGAACAATGATGTAGTCGATTAAAAAAATAATCACACTCCCCCCCCAAACTTCTGCTGAATGCTCTTCAGTTCCACTCCACAGAAGGCCCGATGGAAGCTGCAGCCTTGCCCACCCACCCACCACGCGGAGGTGCGTGCTTCTACCCGTGTCCCTGGCATGTCTCAGTGCAGATGGGTAGAGACCTACACCATCTTTACAGTACTTCTTGGGTCAGTTCTTACCATTTCCTGAGACAATAGAATTGCAAACATGTAATTTCTCCTAGAAATCACTGAGTAAGTAGACCATGTGTTTGGGGAGGGGTCGGGAGTGGAGGTGGAGGAAGGAGCCTCATCTGGGTGGGGGTATTGCTGTTCCTAGAGGCAGAGGCATGTGAGTGCCAGCAGGTGGCCTGCAGGGGGGCGGGGCAAGGCTGTTTCTCTTCTATTCTGTTTCAGTTTGGCCACACCGAAGCCAAGGTCCTTTCTGAGACAGAGAAGGCTTTCCACTTTTGACAGCTAGTGTCTTCATCCCCTCCCCCTGCTCCTTAGATACAATCACCTTGATAGCGTTTACTATATGCTTCCTCCTGGAACAGGTAATTAGTGCAGGGATCTATCATTCTCTACACACACACACACACACACACACACACACACACACACACGTATGTATGTGTCAATCAGCTGACTTAGACCTATTGGTTTCCATGGCTGCTCAAAGCCCAGAAAAAGAGAATTCTCACAAAATCTGTGGCAGTCCCCCCACCCCGACACACACACACACACACACACACACACACACACACACACACACACACACACACACACACACCAATGTAAAAAACCGCAGCGGCACCCATACCTGGTGCTCTGCTGTCCAGAGACCAGATGGCTTTGTTAAAATGCCAGTCTCCAAAAGGGTTCTGACCAGGCCCTGAAGAGAGCTGAGATTTTATTTCCTCCCCACTGGAATCAGCGTCGCCCTCATTCATCGACCGACAGTGCGGTGTGGCGAGCCATGAGATTAAAACGATGTTGAAATGGCAGCGGCTCTGGGGAGGAGGGCAGAGCGGGCGCAGGGCTCCGGTGTCTGCTGTGCCCTGCGCTCGGCAAGCGCGGTCACCATCTGTCAATGCGCCGCTTGTCCTGTGCCGGGGGGAGAAGCGTCATCAAAGAAGAGACGTTGGTCTGAGGGCAGGAGGACGAGAAGGGGTCTGGCTCCTGGCAGTGGTGTTTTCAAAAGGCCTCTGCCACTTTTGACCAAAGCAAAGGCATGAAGAAGAGGCTGGGCAGTGGTCCCGAGAATGCCCGCAACGTGCCCAGGCACCGCCCGCTTGCTAGATGACAGAGCCAAAGGCTCCTCACTGAAGATCTGGGGTGGGAGCAAAATGGACCCAACAGCCGCTTCACAGAAGCTGAAGGAAGGGCAGGCTCTGACTGCAGCCCAAAGGGATGTCCAACCGAACCGGGACCCACTCCTCCCTCCCCCCCTAGCCCCAAGGAATAGCCCCAAGAAGTGTGGGCACAACCATTTATAAGCGTTGCTGGCCTGAATTCCTCTCCCATGCAATGAGACCTAGAGGAGAAACGTTCCACAACCCTAATTTCAGGTCTGAAAACATCCTATCATCACCGACACAGCCCATCCCTGGCAGCTCAGGACGGAGGACAGGGCACCCGGCCGCCAGCTCCGGGGCAAGACACTGTGTAAGGCATGCCCTCAGCCAGGGAGATGGAGGCCCGGAGCTTGCCATTTCTGAAATAAGAGCCCCTTCCTCGAGGACCCCACTCTGGCCTCTCTAATGTCTCATGACAGTTGGCCCCGAGATTGGCACCAGTGGCTCACGCCTGTAATCCTAGCTACTCAGGAGGCTGAGATCTGAGGATCGTAGTTTTAAACCAGCTGGGCAAGAAAGTTCATGAGATTTTTTTTTTTTTTTTTTTGCCAGTCCTGGGGCTTGAACTTAGGGCCTGGGCTTCTTTTGCTCAAGGCTAACACTCTACCACTTGAGCTACAGTGCCACTTCCAGCTTTTTCTGTGTATGTGGTACTGAGGAATCGAACCCAGGGCTTCATGCATGTGAGGCAAGCACTCTACCACTAAGCCACATTGCCAGCCCTCTTGAGATTTTTATCTCTGATCACCAAAAAAGCTGGAAGTGGGGCTATGGTTCAAGTGGTAGAGCAGCAGCCTTGAGCCAAGAAAGCTTAGGGATAACATGCAGACTCTGAGTTCAAGCCCCAGGACCGGCACACCAAGAAAGAAAAGAAAAGAAAAAGAAAAAGAAAGTTGGCCCCCAAGTCACTACCACCACCTCCTGCCTCTGCCAAGGGGTGCTGCTTGTCTCCCACGTTGACCAGATACCCTGGGCCCATGAGAACTCCACCAGCTGCCCAGGCAGACCATTCAGGCCTGGGCACCACATCCTCCTCTGCCCTGAGCTCAGCCCCTCTTTACCAGGCTGGAGAGGCCAGGTCTTTCCTCACTCCACCAATGGGGGATACTGACCACTCTGCTCAGCCAGTACCCCGGGGGCCCTCCTCTCAGAGCTCTTTACATCTGTCCTGTCCCTTTGTGTCTTGACAACTCCCTGTCTGGGAAGATGGCACAGCTCTCCTGCCCCAAGCCAGAAAAGGGGGCCTGAAGCCAGGTTCCTCCCCACCCCACCCCCCACACACACACAAACCCATCTCCTCCTGGTCCAAGCTGGCCTCCCAACACGTGATAGATGGTTCAGGGGGCTGCTCTCCCCACCTCCACCCCTGCGTGGGGACACAGGCCTGCAGCGACCCCACAGAGCCCATTAAAACCTCCATCTGTGTGGCCCACACTGGCACAGCGAAGTCAGCTGCCAGCCTGACCCTCGCAGCTTCTAACCAGCCAGAACCACCTCGCTGGCCTGGGCGGTGATGAGGCTCTTTGGTGACATTTAAGGCAGGTTTAAAGTTTAAAAGGGGGGGGAAAAAAGCCCATGACACTTCTATGGTTAAGTGGTTTACCCTTCGTGGTAATTAGATGTAGCGATTGGAATCTCTTTTCTATTACATGGCAATTTTCCTTTAAATTTCCTGTTTCAGAAAAAAAAAAAAAAGAGGAGGAGGAAAGGCTTGCAAGGCAAGGAGGGACGCGAAGGCAGCAGCAGGGCCGCCTGTCATTTGCATTTTGCCAATGAGGCCTCTTGTTCGCTCAGCTCAGGCGTGGGGCCCAACGTATGGAATACTTAAGAGATTACTAAGAATAAAATCTATTAATTAGTCATACTCAATTCTGCAGACATGATATGCATCAAAAGCTCCTTTCTCTTCCCTGTTCTGCTTCCCCCTTCCTGAGGAAGCCTCCATCTTCCCAAACAGCTCCTCTGGCTGTGGCCTCCGTGATGACAGGGTACCGCATGGGCCTTCCCACAGGGCAGGGGTGCAGGTGTGAGGGCTGCAGCACGGTCACGGCCCCTTCCATGCTGGTAGGAGAGGTGACGTCATCAGGAAGATGGCAACAGCCAGGAGGGGTTTGACTTCCCTTCTGGAACCCAAAGCTCGGCTGCTTCTCCCGCTTCAGGATGCACGGTCTCTCAGCGATAGCCTGGCCCAGCAAGGGGAAGTGGAGGAAGCCAGGGAGTATGTTTGGCAAATCTAGAGACTCCGTTCCCCATTTTTATAAAGTATGGGTGTCCTGGGGTGGGATCTAGCTTCAGCCCAGACACCTGTGCACTACCAAAGCCGAATGCAGCCCCTCCTGCCCTCTGATTCTGGAAGATTCTAGTTGGCTCAAAGCAAAGCCTGTGCAGCCTGCCCGGGCTTCCGTAAAGTGAGCACCCAGCACCCAGCACAGCCTCATGGCCAGAGCCTCCCGTGCCACCGTGAGGAAGGGGGGTGGCAAAAGTCAGAGGCACCCGCAGGACAGCTTCCCACCCCAAGTGGCAGCTCAAGTTCCAAAGTCAGCCCACTTCAGAAATCTGTTTCCTGCCCGAGGCTCCAGGGAGGAGGCCTGGGCTTCTGAGCCTCGAGCTTATGAAAAATACAACAAGGAAAATTGGATTCAGTAGACGGGGAGCGCGAGGGCTGCAAAGGCAAGAGGGGGGAGCTCTGGGGCGCGTGCAGAAAAAGGAGGTGCTCAGGCAGGCGCAGCAGCCTGGGCCCCCGAGGGAGGGCCAGACCTTGCTCCAGGGCCAGCCTGGGTCAGCCGCAGGTGTCCCGTGTGCCTTGTCGCTGGTTGAAGTCAGCCGATGGGAGGCTGGATGCGAGCCAGGGTGAGCGCTAACAAGCAATTCACGGCCCTTCCACCACGCAGAGAGTGGAGGCATTTTTTTTTTTCTTGAGGTTAGATAAAAAGGCTCAAAAATGCAAATCATTACCGTTTACAACCAAGCGAGTCGGCTAAATTGATTAGGAGAGATTAAACTCCTTGGAGGTAAAGAGAAGGGGGGTGGGGTTCACAGTTTCTGAACCTGTCCCAGAGGCCGTGCATACAGCAGTTTTCCAGGGCTGGCTGGGGTGGGGGAAGTACCTGCTCCTGCTCAACTCTGGGGGCAGTTGGGGTCTCTGAGGGCTGTCAACCAGGGCTGGGAAACTCGGGCTGAGCAGTGCCAGCCACAGCCTTGTGCCCAGGCCTCTAAAACTACTGTGGCCCAGGCTTTCAGGCCTCAGCGGAGGCGAGGCCAGTGCCCTCACTTAAAGAGCTCTTCTGCCCTGGCAGGGCGCTGGTGGCTCACACCTGTAATCCTAGCTACTCAGGAGGCTGAGATTTGAGGATCGCGGTTCAAAGCCAGCCCGGGCAGGAGAGACCGTGAGACTCCTATCTCCAATAAAACCACCAGAAAACCGGAAGTGGCACTGTAGCTCAAGTGGTAGAGCACTCGCCTTGAGCTGAAGAGCTGAGGGACAGCGCCCAGGCCCAGAGTTCAAGCCCCACAACCGACAAAAAAAAAAAAAAAGAGCTCTTCTGCCCTGCTTGTGCTTGAGTCTGTCCCCTGTGGTCAATGAAAGAGTGGATGGCTGGAAAGGGAAACTGAGGCAGGGAAGAGAAAGCAACATTGGTCCAGCAAAGGAGACGGAAGTGAGGCCCCCCCCCCCATCCCCAGAAGCTCCCAGGCACTAAATGGGGACCTGCACAGCCTCCTTGCCCAAGTGGAGGTCTGCACCCCCAGGTGAGGGCACACAGACAGCCCCCCATACCAACTCAGCAGGGATTAAGGAGGGGACTAATAGGGCCCTGCCAGGTCAGCAGCTCCAGATCCCAGCTTTTGCCCCCTGGGCCTGGGCCTGGGCCTTTGAGCCCAAGTCACCCCATGGCCACAACCAACACCCTAAGGCTACCAGCCAAGGCAATCGTCCATCACGGCCAGTTGACAGCGCCCGGGGCACCGTTCACTCTGTGTTTTGAGGCATTTACTGATTCTTTTGAAATGTTCCAAGTAGTTGCCTGAAATATCCACGCTGGCTTCTTAAAAAAAAAACAAAAACCACAAAACTGCCAAGATTCCCTTCTCTCTCCATCTCCATTCCCCGCCTACCTTCAGAATGGTAATATACATCCCTCCCCCCACCCCCCCCCCCCCACCCCCCGCCCCGGTTTGGAAAATTCCCCTATCCCTGGGGTCAAGGCTTCACGGAGCGGGCCTCGCTGGTCTCCTCCTCCTCGCCTAAGAACCACACCGGAGGCAGCTCTCAGCTTGGGGCGACCCTGGCCTCAGAAGCTGCCCTGAGTCAAGCTCACTGTCCACCCGTCCCACCCCTTATCAGCTTGTGCCAGGAGGGCGGGAGTATGGCACACCTGAGAACAAGACGCACCTGGTGGGTGGGCTTCCTACAAGCCAGCCATCAGAGTGCATGGCAAGCTGTGTGCTCCACTCTGCTCTCCCACCCCACCCCTCCCCAGGGTCCTTCCCCACCAAGGTCTTCACCGCCACCGGCCCTAAAGCTCTTTTTCAGTTGTCAGGTGGATGGGGCCACTTGGGTGAGATGCCTGTGCTCCTTTCACGGGCCTCAGTGCCAGAGCCTTGCCCTCCCTTGTATCACAGAGGCCTCAACACAGCGTCTGGCACACTTCTCCTTTGCTTACCTCCCCCTGCTATCTACTGACATCCCCGTGCAGAAGGCCCGAGGGTTGGCAACCAACGGCCTTCACTCGTCCTATACCTGCCGCCATGGCAGCCGGGAGCAACGCGAGCTCGTCTCCTCTGGGCATCTTTTCCTGGAAGCACCCTGCTCCCCAGCCCGCTGCCTCTGCCCCACACATCTGCGGCTTAAGATGCAACAACACCAGCACCTGGCTTCGGCCCAAAGTGACTCTGTTTCCCTTCCCCAAATCTTGCTGATGGTGACAGCAGAGAACTGGAGGAGTCCAGGGATGGGGCAGAAGGCAGAGGATCCCAGGCGACAGCCAGCCTTGTCTGTCATTCCACGGAGAGTCCCCGCACCCCAGCTACCCGCCTACAGGAGCTAATCAGGCTTTCTCCTCAAGACAGAAAAACAAACGCAACATGAACATGAACTGACAATCAAAGCGGCGGGGGGGGGGGGGGGGGGGGGGGGGGGGGGGGGGCGCGCCACCGCCTCTCCCTGGGGCTCGGCTTCAGGGTGTCTCACCTGTCCTTGCAGAAGATGTGCAGGCAGAGTTCCTGATCACCCCCCTCTGGCTAACCTTTGACCAACCAAAGGCTAGCGTACAAAGCGGGGCAGCCACACACACAAAGCCTAAAAGTAGCCTTAGATATTTCCCTTCAGCCCGCATGGCCACCTGCCAGTGGCTTCATCCCAGAAGCCATCAGGGCATCCAGAGTGGGAGAAAGAATGAGAACCCCAGTACCCTCCAGCTCCCAGGGAGGCTGGGAATATTGGGGAGGAAGCCTGGGGCCCAGCCTAAAGGCCTGCCATCTCAAGACGAAGCAGGAAGAGAGGGCGCTGAAGGCTGGGAGGCCATGGGGCTGGACACACAGGCTGGCCAGAGTGAGTGTGCGCATGCACCTGTATGTGTGTGCGGCTGCTGGCAGGGGTGGCCAGCAGGCACGCACAGAGAGTGTCAACTACAAAGTGCAAGTCAGCTACCAGGACCCCACCCCCACCTAAGGACAGCTGGCATCAGCGATCCCCTCCTGAGGTACAGAGGTAAAACAACTGGTAAAGCGGTAGGGAGTGGCCACGGAGGGTCAACGGATGAGGCCCTCTGTCAGTGGATGGCACCAGGGCATGGTGGTGGGGGAGGGCAGGCCTGGCTCTGGTCTCTCCCAGGCCTGTGGTTAATACACCTTATGCCATAGGCGGGGAAGGGCCTCTCTACCCCAACTTCCCAAGCCTTCCTCCCCTCCAAAGTCAGCCCCGTGGGACCATCTGGCCGCATGCTCCTTGTCTTTTTTGTTTCCTTTTTCTCTCAAGGGCAAAGCAATCTCGAGGGTCTGAGTGACGGGACCATCCCCCACCTCCCACCCCACCCCCGCTGCTGCCGCCATCTGAGACCTGGTGGGCTGACGTGGCCTGGGGAGCCAGGCCAGGTGCCCACTGCCCACCCACCTCGTTTCCAACTCCACCACCAGGCAGGGGGGCTCAGCCATGAGACCCACAAACCCCACCACCACCACGACAACAACACAAACCAAAGTGCACTGCGAACCGCCCTTCGGCCTCCTTCTTGTAGGTGCCTTGAAAACTTCAATGTTGAGATGAATGTGATTAACTATTTGGTCCTATTTTCTGTTTGTCTGTTTTCATATAAAATGTCCAAGTCCACCTGCCTCGTCCTTTCTTGAAATAAATAGAAAGATTTAACTTTTACAGTCATTTCGGCTGCCGACTCAGCTTGGTTCAGTGGCCCAGAGTACCAGGGACCAGGTATCTGGGGAGTCCCAGCTTGGGGAGGGGGGAGGTCTACTGCCACAGGGTGTGGCAAGCACTGGGTCAGCTGTAGGGGGGGGCGAGGGAGCGGGGCGGGGGGAGTACAGGGGGTGGGGGAAACAGTGCGCAGTTCGTAGCACCATCAGCCCAAGGAGGGACATGAGTTGTCGTAACCCAGCCATGCGGGGAGGCCTAGCAGCGGGAGCGGCCTCCAAGAGGGTCTCCACCTAGGATTCATTAGTACAGCTGCGGATTATCCCCTAAGAGGCCCCAGCAACCATGTGGGCACCCAGATAAGAGCAGAGCCGTCTGGGCATTTGGGAACACATGCTCGTTCAACCACCCTGAATGAACGCCGCCCCCCCCCTTGCCCCGGCCCGGATCTGTCCCTCAGATGTCCCTGTTCCCTGGGCACACCCACTGTGCCCACAGATCTTATCTGTGTATCTCACACAGGGGGGTGTGAACAAGAGCAATTTCTGCTAAATTTAACATAAAATAAGAATTTCCTGCTTCTGCATAGCTCCGACTTCCTGTCTGGAGAGGAGCTGAGGTTCATCCTTGGGTTTCAAGGATGCAGTTCTCTCTTCATGTCCCTGGGTGCGGGGTGGCCAGGGCAGCTGGGGTGACCTTGGGCACTCTGGCCCCACAGATGTCTCTCCCCACCCCATGTTCCACCTCCCAAACCCCACCACCCCCAATCCTGCCAGGGCAGAGCTCATTCTAAAGATTCAGTACCAGCCAGGCACGAGTGGCTCAGGCCTGTAATCCTAGATACTCAGGAGGCTGAGATCTGAAGATTCCAGTTCAAAGCCAGCCCGGGCAGGAAGCTTGTGAGAGTCCTATCTCCAATGAATCAGAAAACCAGAAGTAGCTCTGGGGTTCAAGTGGTTGAACACTTGCCTTGAGCTGAACAGCTGAGGGACAGCACCCAGGCCCAGAGTTCAAGCCCCACGACCGACCAAAACAAACAA
Source organism: Dipodomys spectabilis (assembly GCF_019054845.1). Taxonomy (NCBI): domain Eukaryota; kingdom Metazoa; phylum Chordata; class Mammalia; order Rodentia; family Heteromyidae; genus Dipodomys; species Dipodomys spectabilis. The sequence goes on from NW_024870707.1 coordinate 9,621,034, forward strand.
ACAAAAAAGCCATAAGTGGAACTGTGGCCCAAAGTGGTAGAGTGCTAGCCTTAAGCCAAAAAGACCCAAGAACAGCACAAAAAAATAAAGAGCCAGCAGTACCCTTGTTGTCCATTGGGGACAGGATTGGGTCTGCTGAGGGATCTTTCTAGAACATGGCTGGCCAACCAGTCAGGTGCCAGTTCCCTAGGACCTACTACAGGCCAGGGCCAGGGCTGGGGCGAGGTGGGAAGGGGGGTGTCTTGGCCGGAACTGGGGGGTCGAGGGGAGTTGCGTTAGTGCAGAGGATGTGCTCACAGGTGAGGAGGATGTAGAGACAGGGACAGGAGGCCTCTGAGGGCCAAGCTGCCCGGGGCCCAGGCTGCGCCCCCACCCCACCCCCAGACCCATGGAGCGATCATTTCTGGGCAGACCCTGCCCTGTCTTAGGTTCTGGTCCTTGGGCTTCTCCACAAAGGCCCGGGAAGGTTCAGCGTGCCCTACCAATTCCTGAAAATCTCCCAGACTGGCTCATGGTTAGGGTGCAGCCGGGTAAGACTCTATATGGCTGCCTGCCGGCCACGGGGTGCCCTAAAACCCCAGACTCCCACTCTGTGCGTTTACAAGATACAGATCTTATAAACTCTCAGTTCAAACAGGAGTGGGAGGAGTGGGGGTGACCCTCACCCCCTCCATGGCTTCTCCCCTGTACCCAGCCCTCGGTCTTTCCCAGTTACCACTGGGATTCTGGAACTTCCCTTCTCCAGACCCCACTTCTTAGGAGGGGGATCTCTGGTCTCATAAGCATCCAAGTTCTGTGGCTGATTCACAGTGCTCTGCTTAGGAAGGTCCTGACCGGAAGTGAGGCCACCCAGTGAACCCCAGAATTCAGACTCAACGGATGTGGATGTTGCTGGCTTATCCAGTTCCAAAATAAAGCGCCCCCTCTCCCCCTGCTAAGCAGCCTGCCACCTCCCCAGCCTCCTCCACCCGCATGGTGGTCAAGTGCTGACACAGCCCGGCCTCTCCCCGCCCCAGCCTCCAGCCTCCTCGCCCAGTGCCTCTGAAGGGCCCCTCTCGCCCTGCAGCAAAGGAAATAGGTTCTCTCAGCGCTAACTGACAGCGCGAATGAAAGCCTGCTCCCCCCGCCGGGATTTACAGGGGAAGTGAAATCTTATTTGCACCGCTGCCAAGCCGGGACGCGATGAAATTATGCCTGGAGAGGAGACCCGGGCGGCTCCTCGAAGAAGCGGCCGCATCGGAGATGGGCTTATTAAAAGCCACAGTGGCCACATTTCAACCTGTTTCAGGTGTTAAGTAATTTACTGCCACCCAGAATTCGGTGGCAGCTTTTTATCATTTTGATTTCTGCGATGCAGAAGAACGCATCTCCAGATCTCTGCCCAGAGAAGCGTGGGTCTAAATACTCCCTCGGGGCTCTGCGGAGAGAAGGGGGCGGAGCTGAGGGTGGGTCCACCTCCCCACCCCCATGCCTGGCCAAAGCTGAGAAGGACCGTATGGTCAGGTTCTGGGATCCCTACCCCATCCACATTTGGGGGTCCCGGAGATCCCCTGCAAAGACTCTCGGGAAATTGTCTGAGGTCAGTAAGCACAGGCCTAAATTCTAGTCACAGGATCAAGTCCTTACTGAGCTCTGCTCAGGTCAGGGACACAGGACGCAAAGGGACGCCTCAGAGCCACGTTCTACTAGTAAGTACCAAACACATATTCCTGGTTGGTTAATGAAAATCTGGCTGGGGAACGTAGCTCAGTGGGTAGCATACCTGCCTGGCTTGTGTAAGGCCCTGGGTTCTATCCCCAGCATGAGAGAGAGACAGAGACAGAGGCTATGATCTCCAGTGGCTAACAAGCAGTTGACTGGCATGGGAGCCCTGGAGGGAAAGGGTAGCAAGCAGAGCCCAGCTTCTCTGAGCATCCTAGAACCTGGCCCTAGGCCTGGGACATCTCCGCACCAGAGCTGAGAGGCTCAGGAGCCACTCCCTTCACTGCGCTGCAGATCACCCCAAAGTTCAGGAGGCTGAGCCTGATCTCCAAGAGCTTAGAACAAGGGAACCTGTGGTCTGGGCCCTAGGTCAGGAGCAGCCCGGGGTCCTGGCTCAGCAGGACTGGGCAGAAGGCTGTTTGATGCCTGGTGGGCTTGGGGGGGGGGGCACTAAGCCTATTATGAAGGCTCTAGAGGTTTATCTGACACCCCCTTTCCCCACCTGTTTTCAGAAACTCCAAGAAGACCAAGGGGAATCTTCAAAGTTCAGGCTGAGCCTAGAGCAGAAATTCTTTAATTAGCTTTCTCTTGGATGGGGGCCCTGGCGAATGGATTAGTCATCGTGGGGGCAGGGGGGAGGGGCCGGGTCCTCTTTAAAGCAGAGATTACAAGCCTAGGGTGATGGACCCCGTGGCTGTCTCCGGAGACGGACTTCCTCTGAGCAGCCCCCCTGCCCCAGTCAGGGGCTCCCTGGGGAGGGGGGACGGGCAGATGGGACTTCCCTCCGGAAGATGCTGAGGTGTTCTCTATTGAACCCAGTCTTCAGGAAGCTGCTGCACGGAGACACATTCGGCACAGCCTGGGCTGTGCGCCTGGGTCTCCTAATGAACATGCATCTTTACCACGTGACCGTCTGGAGCTATAACTTCATCATAGGTGGGGGGGACTTCCTGAGGGGGTGCCCATCTGTGAGAGGCAGGGTATGAGGCCCAAGGGTGCCAGGTGCCAGGCAGCTGTCACCGTGTTATACCCGCAAGGCGGGGGGCACCGTAGGACTGATTATGCCATTTCCAAGTCAGCAAACTGAGACCCAGACAGCGGTGGGCCCAAGGCTGGAGTGACGGGGGTGGCACTGGCACGGGCTGCCAGGCCCCCTCCCCACCCTGAGTCCTGGGCCCGCATGAATCCATCACTGAGCACCAGTGCTGTAACCCTGCCACCCTGCTACAGCTGAGCACCAGCGAGGGGGCCCCCAAATGAGGAGGAAGGTGACCCCGCGCCCGCCTCTGTCGGAGGACCTGAATGAGGAAGACGGCAGGTTGAACACTAGAGCTGCGAGAGGAAGTTGTGGGGCTCCCCACTGCGGAGCTCCACGCTGGCATCGCCCGGGAGTAGCCCTCCATTGTCTGATTTCCAGTGGACAGGGAGGTGGGGGTGGGAATGATTCAAAGACTCTGGAGACCCCCGCTCCCCAGGACTGGGGTTGACTGAAGTGTGACTCCTGCTCTCTCCCCAGACTCTCCATCAATGGGGACTCCCCTGGGGGGGGCACAGTGGGCTCTGCAGATTAGGCGCAGCCGAGGATGGCACCTGGGCCCCGCAGGAGCAGTACCAGGGCCTGTCCACAGCCCCCTTTCTGGCCTCTGTGCCAGGGCGAGGCTGGGAACCCCGGGGGAGGCAGCCCCCAGCCCCATGCTCCAGGCAGGTCTGCCCCAGGGTCAGAGCAGGTCACCCCATGTGACAGTGTGGCACTCTGCTGCGAGGGGCTGGAGAACTGGGGCAGGGAAAGGCTGTGCTGAATGTCCAGCAGGTGCATGTCAGGTGGGAGACACCTGGACATCTGTGGTCCTGCTGCATGTACAAAGGCGCTATCTATCTTTGTTCTGTGTGTGTGTGTGTGTGTGTGTGTGTGTGTGTGTGTGTGTGCGCGCGCACGCGCACGCATATCTAGTCCTAGGGCTTGAACTCAGGGCCTGGGCACTGTCCCTGAGCTTTTTTTTTTTTTTTTGCTCAAGGCTGATGCTCTATCACTTGAGCCATACCTCCACTTCTAGATTTTTGCTGGTTCACTAAAAATAAGAATCTCACAAAATGTTCCTGCCTGGGCTGGCTTCAAACTATGATCCTTAGATCTCAGCCTCCTGAGGAGCTAGGATGACAGGTGAGAGCCACCGGCGCCCAGCTAAAGCAAGTATTTCTGAGCATCTACAACTTGCTTGGTGAGGCACCTGGAAGACACCCAGAGAAGGGTGACCCCAAGATGGCACCTGAGCTTCAAGAACTGACATCAGCCCTCTCCCCCCACCCTAAAGCCTGCCTGGCAGGGAAAGAAAGATGCCCCTTATTTCAATTAGCCTTTTCTTGATTACAGACAAAATTCTGCCTCTCTTCACTTGCTTACAGGCTATTTGTTTTCTTCCTCCTGGGAATCGTCTGTCCACATCTCTCACTCGTTTTTCTTATTGATTTGCAGATGCTCTTCACATCATCAGAAAGGGGCAGAGAAGCGACTTCTCCTGGGGTGGGAGTAGAGGGTGTCCTGGGAAAGGGGGGAAGGTACGGGGGGCAGGGAGGGAGTTTCTGGATGCATTGGCAGATTTCTGTCCCCCTCCTGGCTCCTGGGAATACAGGCAACTCTGCCTGAAGATGGAGTACTTGGCCAGGCTTGCCACCAGCCTCGCCAACCCCGAAGGCTTCTTTCTTCCTTATATAGGAAGTCTGAACTGCTAGTGGATGGCGGGGTGCCCCAGATGGCGCCCTAGGGGGGCATTGAGCATAGGAAGACATCAAGAACAGGAAAGCTAGCCTGGCACTGGTGGCTCACGTCTGTAACCCTAGCTACTAAGGAGGCTGAAATCGGAGGATCTCAGCCAGTCCAGGCAAGAAAGTCCATGAGACTTTTTTTCCAATTAACCACAAAAGAAAAAAAAAAAAAAAAAGATGTAGAGCTAGCTGTGGCTCATGTGGCCTGAACCACTACCAACCTTAAGTGGAAAACACTAAGGGACACCCCCAATACTGGCATACATACACACACAAAAAGAAAGGAACAAAAGCAAGAATAGAAAGACCTTCAGGCTCCCAGTCAGGTGGAGCCATCAGAAGAAAGGTCCCCAAGCTCAAGCCAACACTGGCAAGAAACTCCCCTGCCAATCCCAACCCACAGCTCCCCTGCCCCACCTCTAGCTAAGTGACCCTGGCGCGGACAGCTATACCTGCCCTGAGTCTCCAAACCTTTCAGGGCCAGAACGAAGCCTGCCTGCCATGTATTCCCACCCCCCAGCGCTGCCCAGATTTCAGCAGACAAACAACACAGGCCATAAAACTGATTTCCAAAGTCTATAAAGGCAATAACATTTAGGGAGGAAGGAAAAACAAAGCCCCTCCTCTCCCAGACAGAGGCTGCAGGGAGCCTTCAGGGCCCCTTCGGCAGCCGGGTGGCTCTCTGGACGCCTGCAGACATCATGTGCCAGGTGGTAAATGGCCACTTGGCACCCTCTCAGGGCCAGCAGAAGCCGGAGTGCCTACAAACAGCCTTCTTACCCTCTTTCCTGGTGCCTCGGGTCCCTGACAGCCCTGGAAGCTTGCCAGTGCTGCCCCCGACCCTCCCACCAGCTCCCTGCAAGTACCAGGGGCCGTCTGAGGGCACATCCCCGAGGCCAGGTTCACCTCTGCCACCACCAGAGCTGTGGGCTGCCAGAGCTGAACGGCCCAGGAAGCACTGGGGGGCAGCCATGCAAGGCCCACCGCGTGCAGAGGTGGCCGCTGGGGAGTGCAGAACATGGCCCTGTGCTGCTCACTGTGGCCTCTCAGTGGCCAAAAAGGGCCGGGTGCTCAGCTCTCCCAACACCTGCTGTGGGCTGTCACCAAGTCACTAACCAGAGCCCCCAGATTACACGCAGTGGGCCCCCAGCCCTCACACATCCATCCTCTACCCACCGGTCCATGTCCTATTCTGTGCCCCCCCCCCCAGCAAGAGGGAAGAGGGGAGGGGGTCTGCCTGGAGGTGGGGCTCACCCTAATCCCCCGACTGTCCCTTCCAGATGAGGTCAGAAGTCATCTGGGACTAAAAATGCCCCTTTGGGGCCATCTGCTGTACAGCTAACAGGAGGCCTAGGGGAGCCCTTAAGTCAGGGGTGGGGGACCCCCCCCCAGCCCCAGAAGTCACTCATCTTCTCCTGAGATTAAAACTGCATGACATGGCATTAGCCATGGCCTCCAGCCTGACTGCAAAGATGTCCTCCAGCGGGCGTCTTCCTGCGCGCACCCAAGGGCCAGGCGGGGGGAGGCAGGGGGCTGGAGAGGTGGGGGGCAGCTGTGGAGGGGCCTGGGCTATCTATAGTGCGGACCAGGAGGAAGGCTCCCCTCCCAGGCGCTGGAATTTATGCAGCCGCCTGTGCGACTCCCAAGGCGAGACCAATCTCCAGGCCGCTCCTCTCAGCAGGAACAAGCCTTGCCTTCAAATCCACGGTGACACATTTTTAAACTCCAATATTAAGGAGGGAAGGATTGCGCCGGCCCCCTGAGGGCACCCTTATTAGTCACAGGCTCCTGTGAGAGACACACAGGAGCAAGACCCTGTGGGCCTGGGCAAGGCGGAGGCCCAGAGGCCAGCCACCGAGAAGGACGGCAAGGAACACAGTGGTAGAGACAGGGCAGAGAGGCTCCTGACTCAGCCGCAAAGCCGTGCAGGGGGGCGCACTTCAAGAGTGAGGTGTGACGGGCTAGGGGGCAAGGGATAAACCATTTGTGGAAGAAATAAGGAACAGTTAGGGTTCAGTCCCCAGCAACACACACACACACACACACACACACACACACACACACACACACACACACACACACACTCGCCTTGAGCTGCAGAGCGCAGAGACAGCACCCAGGCTCAGAGTTCAAGCCCCCCACAACCAACAAAAAAAAAAAAAAAAAGCAGTTGGTATGAGGACTAGAAAGAAAAAAGGCATTATTACACCAAAATTAAAATTGGTTTCTAAATGGAGAATTACACATCTAAAATTCTGTTTTCCTTTGTTTTTGTGCTGGTACTAAGGCTTGAACTCAAGACCTGGGCACCTGAGCTCTTTTTACTCAAGCTAGCATCCTACCACTTTTGAGCCACAGCTCCACTTCCGGTTTTCTGATAGCTACCAGTAAGAGTCTCACGGACTTTCCTGCCCAGGCTGACTTCGAACCCCAATCTCCAGATCTTAGCTTCCTGAGTAACTAGGGTTACAGACGTAAGCCTCGGTGGCCAGCTCTGTTTCCCTTTTTGTGATAGCTGCTAGGAAACTCCAAGTCCCCTCTCATTTTCGGGTGCAACAGATCTGTCCCTAGTTCTAAGGTGTCATCTGGGTGGGAACCAAGCTGCCCTACATATGCAGCGGTGGCAGGGTCTGTAGCTAGCAGAGGGCCTGTCCACAACTAGACAAGAGGCTGGTGGGTCAGCAAGCACATGCCAAGGCCAAGAGTCCCAGGAATGGCCAAGAGCATGGCCACGTTCCAAAGAGATGCCTAGGATAGAGCCCTTATCTATTGGGTTGTTTTGTTTTGGTGGTTCTAGGGTTTGAATTCATGATCACACTCACTTGATTTGCTTGTCCAGCTGGTGTTCTACCAGTTGAAATATGCCCCCCAGGCCAGGCTTTTTATTGGTTAACTGGACATGGAAGTCTTACAGTTTTTCTCCCATCCTTCTCAGCCTCCTGAGTAGCTCTTGAATGACTGATTTTTTTTGTTGTGGGTTAGGTTTGGGTTTTTTGTTTTTGCTTTTTGTAGTTTTTTTTTGTTTTATGTGATACTGGAGATGAGATCGGGGCCTCATGCTTGCTGGGCAGGCGCTCTACCACTGAGCTGTTTTAATGGTACTTCGTTTCACTGTGGTTATTTTTCAATGGGAATCGGTAGGTTAAACACTTTTTCAAAAATCAATTCCATTTCACATGCCACTTCCTGCTCACGGCAGCCCCCTTGCACTGAATTCCAAGCACCTGGCGGGCATTCACTGCTTCACCCTGAGCCTCCCTCTCTCTGGAGTACAGACAAGGAAACTGAGGCTCAGGGGAAGGTGCATCCTGGCCCAGGTCATGAAAGTGTATTAATGATAGGTCAGGAAAGATTTGAGCCCTATCTTATCTGACCCTGCTGTGGCTCCCCACTCTGCACCGTGGGGTGCCTGCCTCCTTGTCAGGATGAGAACAAGGCTGAGCAGAGGCCAAGGCTGGGGAGACCGCGGAGGCCACGGGGTGGGAGGTGACCCTCAGAGGTCCCTCCAGGAGCCCTCCAGACCCCTCCCTCCCAGGAAGCTGTCCCTCTGTCTGCAGGCAAAGATTTAGCTCCTTTGACAATAGCTGCTGAAGCTCCATGGCCAATGTCAATTCTGGCCATTTGCTTGGTAGATTTTCATGTTCCTGCTTCTCCTCAGTAAGGTAGCTCTTGCTTTTCAAAAGGGATGTAGCGTTTGATGGTGTTTAAGCGGTACGTGAAATACAGCCAGGCGGCAATAATAAAGCAGACGCGGGCCCTGCTGGCCGAGGACGCTGACAGCAGGCGCTCCTCTCCCACCTGCTACCCCGACTCCCATTTTGATGGCTATCTCAACGTCTGGAGAGGGTGGAGGTGGCCTGGGAGCAGAAGGAGGGGGACACCAGTGATCACCACTTGTTGCCACTGGGAGGGGGAGCACCACAGCCAGCCAGCCACCGCCCTCCCCCGCCCCCAGCTCTCAGCCTCTGCTGCCTGCCTCCCCACAGTGATACTCTGCCCTTCATCCTCCCCGTCTTCCTACGCAGCATAAATAGCAGGTCCCGCCCCATTCCGCTGAGGGGAGCGTGGGTGAGAAGTCCACGTGTGGTGGTTATGCCGGGCTGCCTGCCCGGGGGGAGCCCCCAGTTCCTTTATGTCCGTTTTTCCTGGAGACCCACTGTGCAGGCAACCTGGGACTCCCCACCATGAGACCCCCCCACTCCCAGTCAGGGAAGACACAGTCAGAGGCCCAGCCTTGTCCTTTGAGGGGTCCTGGTCTAGTGGGCTTCACCAGTAACCCCAGTACCTATGCACACAATGGGCAACAAGGCAGGACTTACTTCTTGGCTCAGAATCCTGAGGTCCACATGGGGAAACTAAGGCCCGGAGAAGGGACTGCCAAAGTTCAGTGTGCCTTGTAAGCAGTCATGGCCCAGGCCACCAGAGCCATCTTAGGCCAGCCTGTGCCCACCCCCAGGGATGGCACCCCAGCCCAGCCAATGTCCCCCACAGCCGCCTGGAAAGCTGCACTTGGGTTAGTAAGACTTCAAGGAGCAGGGGCTACAATGATGCTACCCACCTTGGATGTCACCAGAGTCTGAGGACACATCAAGACAGGTGATTTGCAAAATAAAGCAGCTGGGTAGCTCACACCTGTAATCCTAGCTATTCAGGAGGCTGAAGTCTACGAGACTCTGATCTCCAATTAACTACCAAAAAAGCAGGAAATGGAGCTGTGGCTCAAGTGGTAGAGCATTAACCTTAAGCAAATGAGCTCAGGGACAGTGCCCCGCCCCAAGTCAAGCCCCAGGACCAGTACAAATAATTAATTAATTAAGCAGTGCCGGGGCTGGGAAGGTGGCTCAGTGGTAGAGCACTTGCCTTGCATGCCTGAGGCCCTGGGTTCGATTCCTCAGCACCACATAAGCAAAAAGAAAAAAGCCGGAAGTGGCGCTGTGGCTCAAGTGGTAGAGCGCTAGCCTTGAGCCCAGAGTTCAGGCCCCATGACAGGACCCAAAAAAAAAAAAATATTAAGCATGGCCAAAGGGCCATTTTGAAATACCACCTAGGGGACAGAGGGCATTCCCCCAACCCCCATGTCCTCATGGCCAGGAAACCCCCAATTTGAAAGACAGTGGTTGTTGGGGAGGGGGCGCCATCCCCTTAACCACCCCACACCAGCCCACAATGTCCTCAGGGGATAAAGAGGCCATCACCCCTACCCCACAGTCCCACAGCCCCATAGAGCTGAGCAGAGCAGCCCCGCTGACTGAACCCCACTGCCTGGGGCAAAGCTGCCTCCAGATGCAGCAAGGGCAGTGGGAACAAGCTGCCTTTGGGGGGGGGCTGTGCACCCCCACACGGTGCTGGGCATTTTATACACAGGGTTGTGCTTCAGACTCCTGGCCCTGGGGGACAAAGCCTGGCATACACCCACCCCTCTTCCAGACAAAGACCACGAAGAATCAGAGAGGTGAGCAGACTTCCGGAGGCCAGAGTCAGCGTGCAGTGCGGCTGGGATCCACACTGGGTCTCAGACCCACCGTGGACGGCCTGTGGTGGGTGGCGTGGGAGAGGGGGAGCAGCCAGGATCTCCTACATCTAGGCTATGTGGAATGGGGGCAGGTGCTTGCCCCTGGGGAGAGGGGCCCCACAGCTGGGTGGAGCCACCCACCTTTCGTCTCCTAGGGACACACAGTGGCTAAGCGGGCAGCCTCAGCCAGGTGAGCAAGCCCAAGGCTGCAGCTCCAACCCTTTCATGCTTGGCCAATTTAATAGCCCCCATTAATTTCAAAACACACACATTCCCACAAGCTCTGGCCTCCATGGCCCAGTGCTCCGGACAGCGAGGACACGGCAGGCGCACAGGTGCGGCCGGGCAGCTCCAAGGACGGGAGGCGCTGGACAGAGTGCGCTCCGGCTGCCCTCTTCCTAACCGAGAGTCTTTCCTGAATGGGAGAAAAGGGCCCAGAAGACAAAAGGATCACAGCCAAGAGTCAGGAGGCCTGGGTCTCAGGCTGTGTCTTGTTGCTTTCCTGCTGTGTGGCCCTGAGCAAGTTGCCAAACCTCTCTGAGCTACAGATAGGCTCCTGATTGCCTTGTAACCTCTCCCCACCCCCGAGTATCCCCAAGACTAGCCCAGGAACCACATTCTCAACTACGAAATCAGCTGCCCCCCTTCCAGCCCAGAGAGCTAGTGGGGAGAGGGCCAGGCTGGGGCGGAAAGAGGGGGTCCCCCACAGCAGGTCCTGACATCTGACCAGCTCTCCAACTTTGATCACGCATTCATTCACCAATCACTGATTGAAACCCAGGACGGAGTTCAAGAGCCCAGAGCCCAGGGTCCCCTACACATACCCGCCCCCCCCCCCCCCCCACTGCCCAAATCCCTGTGAAAATGACAAGAAGACTCTGGCCAATCAGCAGGCACTTGGCCAAGACCTTGGGGAGGAAGGACCTTCCCGGGCCGCCCGAGTCCCGCCCACCGGCCCACACAGCTCACTGGACCAGGTCCTGAAGGCCCGGAGGGAGCCTCAATAATTCAGCAGGGATTCATCATTTATGAATTTATGTAACCACGCTCGACCTTGTGGAAGTGAGCCACGCTGCTCCCGGAGCGGGGACATCAGGGCTTGGCTATGGCTGGCTGCTTTGGGCTGCTCAGCAGGGGGGAGGAGGGGGAGTCTGAACTCCCCCCTCCTGACAGACCAGCCCCCCCTACTCACCCCTCACTGAAGGATGGAGACAGAGGGAAGGCAGTCCTGACCATGTCCCTCTCACCTCCCAGTGCCAGCACCAGGATTTCACTCCTGGCCCAGACTTTTGTCCGGTGCTGTGGCCCTGGGGGCCCTCACTTGGAGGTGTTCAGGGGTGACCAGGCAGCAGGTGTCCTCCACAAGGTTCCATGGATCCCACAAACCCAGGCTTGAATTCAGTATCCCACGCTTTCACTTATTGGCTGGCACTCTACCACCTGAGCCACGCCTCCCATCCCTCTCCATTACTCTTGGCTTCCAAGCAACAAGGACAGAAAACCCAGTCTGAGAACCAAATTTCTCACCTAGGGAAAAGAGAATGAAGAGCAGGTGTCCCTACCCCACCTCACCGAAGAACCAACAGATTCTCTGGGGGCTCAGGAGTCTGGCACACCTCCCACTCCAGCTCCACCACCATGCTGTGTGGCCTTAGGTGAGTTGCTTCATGTCTCTGAGCTTGTTCCCCCATTAGCAGTCAATCATATCAATGGTGCAGAGTGGGCATGAGATATAAACACAGCCTAGACTTTCCGCCCTGGGTACCCTCATCCTCACCATCTTGTATTCCCCACCTCCTACCAATTCCACCCAGCAAACTTCTCTAGCAGGCCTGGCTGACCCCTCCCACCACCACCTTCTCCCCTCACAACTCAGGACCTAGCGACACCGCTCAAACCCGTCAGAGCTCACCCCCGTAACCCTACCTCTCACCCTTCTCAGCCAGCCTTGCCAACTTCCAACTCAGCCCCCATTACAACTTAATTGTCCCCTCTTCCAGGAAGCCTTCCAGATTGCCTCCCACCCCATCAGGCGAGACGGACCCCCATGCCTCACCCCCTTGGCTTTGCTTCTCATTCACACATCCGCCCGCCCCTTGTATGGGATTACAGCTTATGTGTTTGGTAGCCCGGGCTGACCCCCCCACATACACACACTCCTGGTGCCCAGAAGACCTTCCATCTGGGTTTGCTGGATGAATGAAAGGCCACGCGTTCTAATTCAGCTCTGCCACCTACCCCTTCAACACATGCGCCCTGCTGGGTGTGACCACTATCCTCTGTCTGGGGGGATGGTGAGATCACCCCGCAGGCTGGGTGGTCAGGGGTCAGCGCTTTGTGGCCTCAGGCGGAGGGGCTGGGGGAGGAGCAAGGGGAGGGGGAGCACAGGTGGGGGCCGTGGGTGCTGCTGTCCAGCAGCAGGGTGGGCGGAGGCCTCCCTCTGGCCAGGCTGGGCCCCCTTCCCTCTTCCTCGCCCCCCCCCCCTGCACCGCAAAGTGTTGCTGCTGTTGGAGGCCGAAAGCCTCAGCAAACGCATTTAAATCTGAAGTGACAGATAAAGCGATTTACGACGACAGTTTAGCGTCAGATCACTTCCCACCAGGCAGCCCGCGTCCCCGTGGCCCCCAGCTTGCTAGTCCATCAAGCCGGTCTCTAAATCACTGGGTCCAGCCGCAGGGGGGGGGGGGGGCGGGGGAGGGGCGGGGCCCGGCTGGGCAGCCCGCTCCTCACCAGGCCGTGCCAGGCTGGAAGACAGGAAGCGAGGGTTTATGAGGGCTCAGAAGAGGGGCACGGATAAGAGGCTGGCAGATTCTCACAAATCAAAGCCCCAAGACTTAAGGAAACAGAGCGCCACTCATGCCTTATTTTAAATAAATAAGCGGCTTAAAAGCCTCCCTGTGCGCCCAGCTTGTCGCGGTGAAACATAGCTTTCCACCTGTTCTTCACGGCCCAGCCTGCGTGCCCAGGCCCCTCAAAGGCCTCCCCGGCCCCCCTCGCCGGCCTGCCACCTCCTCGCAGAATTAATTGGTCCCTGTGGCGTCGCACGTACTTTATTCAGACCTTTCTTCCTCCCGGCGCTTTGGCACATTATAGTCTACTTAGTTGCTCCTGACGTCCTCAGTATTAATTTACTGGGGGAGATCTCTCTCTCTCTCTCTCTCTCTCTCTCTCTCTCTCTCTCCCCTCCCACCCCCCTCCCAGACTCCGAGGTGCCAGCAGGAGCCTGGCCTCTGTGTCCGAGAACCTTGGGTGCCATCCTGAGCCTGCTTTGAAGGGAGAGACTCCTGTCTGTTCAAGTATCACACCTCTGCTCTGTCTCCTATCTCGAAGGCCCAACACCAATCAGACCCCTGGCCTGGCCAAGAATGGCAATCTCTGATTTTTTGTTTTGTTTTGTTTTTGTTTTTGTTTTTTGGGGCTGGTCTTGGGGCTTGAACTCAAGACCTGGTCGCTGTCCTTGAGCTTTTGTGCTCAAGGCTAGCTCTCTACCACTTGAACCACAGCTCCATGTCTGGCTTTCTCACAGTTTATTGAAGATAAGAGTCTCACGGACTTTCCTGCCCAGGCTGGCTTCGAACCACAATCCTGAGATTTCAGCATCCTAAGTAGCTAGAGTTACAGGCATGAGCTACCCACATCCAGCAAGAATGGGGTTCTTTCTTTGTGTCAGGAATGCAGTGCAGGTTGGGAAGGTGGCTCAGTGGTAGAGTGCTTGCCTAGCATGCAAGAAGCCCTGAGTTCAACTCCTCAGTACCACATACACAGAAAAAGCTGGAAGTGGCTCTGTGGCTCAAGTGGTAGAGTGCTAGCCTGGAGCAAAAGCAGCTCAGAGACAGTGCCCAGGCCCTGAGTTCAACCCCAGGACTATTCCCCCAAAAAAGGAATGCAGTGCACAGACCTTAGGCCCATCTCTCCCCAGACATAGCCGTAGGGGTCACAGGCCAAGCTAGAGAAGCTGACTCTACCCTCTAGCAATCTCCCTCTCCACCACGGGGCCTCAGGGCCTCCCTGACTTATCTCCATGGCTTGGCAGGCCAAGTTAATTAAGATGGATGCGGCGTGCCCCTGTGGGCAGGAGCCGTGGCCGGCACAGATGGCAGGGGCCTGTGACTCTCCTGGGTGCTGCCCGGCAAGCAGCCTTGGCCACCAGCCAGTGGGGACAGAGCTGGGGAGGGCCCAGTGAATTTGTTGTGTCTCCATGACCTCTAGCCCTGCTGCTCACCTGTCAGGCTCCCTGATCTGTTCTCTTCCCCAGCATCCCCACTCCAGCCACACACCACGCATGCGCATCTCCCAGCACACGCCTGCCTCCACCGCCCCATCACATCCCAAACACTGGGCAAGCAGAGGCCAAGCCCAGCCCTGGACTTCAAATGCCAGGTGACCAGGGAGAAAGCCCCAGCCAAGTGCCTGTGGCTCACGCCTGTAATCCTAGCTACTCAGGAGGCTGAGATCTGAGGATCACGGTTCAAAGACAAGTGGTAGAGTGCTCACCTTGAGCTAAAGAGCTCAGAGACAGCACCCAAGTCCAGAGTTCAAGCCCTACGACCGACCCCCCCAAAAAAGCCAGCCCCAGCAGCAGGAAAGTCCATGAAACTCTTATCTTCAATAAATAAAAAAAAGTTGGAAGTGGAAATGTGGTTCAAATGGTAGAGCATTTACCTTGAATAAAAAACCTCAGGGAAAATGCCAGCCTAGTATAATAAATAACTTTCAAGACAAAAAAAAAACCTCAGGGAGAGCTCCCAGGCCCTGAGTGCAAGCTCCAGAACCAACACACACACACACACACACACACACACACACACACACGTGTCCCATTTCCAAGTTCCCAGGAAAGGATGAGGTGGGAGATAGGAAGCATTCTGAGGCCTTCCACGGTGCAGGGACATGCCCATGCCCCGCCCCCAGCTCCTCAGGCTGGGGGACCCAGACCCCCCCTTTACATCACAGGCCCTCCCCAACTCCCCTGCTCCGCCTCTCCATGTCCTCCCAGCTGGAGTGAGGACCAGGTGGTGACGCCCATCCCCATTTGGCAGAAGGGACAAAAAGGGACCTCCTCCCTCCATATACACACACACACACACACACACACACACTCACGAAACCCAGAGGCTCCGGCTGGACCTCAAGCCTCCAGCCCCTCCTGAGCCCCCATCCGTCTCCATGGACCACCAAATCCCCACGGGACCAATGCTACCCCTGGCTTCAAAAAATAAGAATTTGAAAATTCTCACCCCGAGATAATTGCTCTCTCCTCCAGCCCATTGTGGTGGCTCCGTGGTTGGAGCTGAGAAGCAATTATTCATGGCTAATGATTATAATCAAGTCAAATAGAATTTAATGGACACGTATTCTCTTCCTGCTTGAAACTTTACATATGAATTAAGCACATATGGGTTTCACGAGGCACAGACGCAGATTTATGCAGCCTCCAGAAGCCCCACGTCGCCAAGACTTTTTATTCCACTAATAAACAGGCTGATTTACAGCTCCTCGGGAACCTTGATCTCTGCTGCCCCCTGGTGGGTGGCAGGGCTGGGGGTTGGAGTCCACACCAGGGGAACCCCTGGGGACATGGAGGGGAGTCACAGAGGGCCCCCAAGGTCTGACCAGGGCCAAGGCTGTCCTGATCACTGGGGACACAGGCTCTGGATAGGAATCTGTATTCAAGACCTGCTTCATCAACTACCAGGCAGGTGAAGCCCTTTCTAGAATAGGGAGAATGTGGGAAAACACACCAAGAGATGTGGGTAAGTTGAGGCAAGCAGGAGGGGGAAGTTGGTGAGTACAATGCCCATGGCTTTAGTCTCAGTAACCTGGGACAGGGTGGCTGGCACTGGGTGAACACGCACAGCTCACCTGCCCCAGGAACCCGATGGCTGACTCCCTAGCAGCCCCTCTGTGCAGAGGAGGAAAAAGGCCAGGCAGGCCCAGGGAGAAGGAGAGCTCCCCCAGCTCCACCGCACTTTCAGCAAGGCGCTGAGAGCACTACATCCAGTCAGGTCAGTCACGGGGCGCTTAGGAAGAGCCAGGGGCCGGGCCTGAACCTCTGGAACCTGTGCATCTTCAGTCCCAGGGCCCTCACCCGACCCCAAGCCACATCACACTTTTCCCTCAGGCCCCTTTGTGCCTCAGCAGGAAAAGCATTGGGCGGGTGCCTCCCTCCCCCTTGCCAGTGACTCGCAATGCCTGGCCCCCAGCAGGACAGTCACGTGGCTTTGGGACTGTCCCTCAGTCAGCCCAGCCCCGTCTGCCCCTAGCAGCAAGAATGCTCTCCCGTGCGGTGCCGGTGGCTCACAGCTGTAATAATAGCTACTCAGGAGGCTGAGATCTGAGGATCGCAGTTCAAAGCCAGCCCGGGCAGGAACGTCCATGAGACTCTGATCTCCAATGAACCACTCAGAAAGCCGGAAGTGGTGCTGTGGCTCAAGTGGTAGAGCGCTTGCCTTGAGCTGAAGAGCTGAGAGACAGTGCCCAGGCCCAGAGTTCAGGCCCCACAACCGACAAAAAACAACAACTCTCTCCCCCACAAAGCCACCAAGGTGGCTGCCAGCCCCGGTGTGGCCGCCTCAGCTGTCTCTCCACATGGGCTTGCAGACCTCACTCCCACCCACTCGTGCCCAGGGCCCAAGGGAGGCACACGAGAACCCCCAGCAGAGAACCACGATGACCCAAGTGCACCCCACACACACATGAATTCCTGTGTGTGGATCGGCACCGCGCACCTGCGGCAGGCCCGACAGGGGTGGGGACACAGTTTACGCCAGTAGGATACCAGTCGGGAGACACACAGCGCAATGATACCACTGCCAGGCACGCCATGCGGACCCAGAGAGCGGGCATCCCCTCCGCCTGGGCACTTCAGGAGAAAAGGGGGACAGCAACAGCATCAGCAGGACCGCATGGGGGCCGTGGAGGCACAGGCCCTCTAGTCAACACGGGGGTCAGACACCGCTATTACAAGCCCACGGGGAGTCAAGGAGATTCCAGAAACTTCTGAGTCTGTCCTGATACCCTGGGGCAGCCAGGAGAGATGCCTGCTCCAACTCCAGCCTGGGACTCAGTGGCTACAAAGAAGAGCCTGAGCCCCTGCTGGACCTAATGTAGCCTTGACACCCCATAGCCAAGCCCTTCCTCAGATCCTGTGACCTGGGCCGGAGGAGCAGCCACTGGATAGATGGAGGAGCAGCTGCCCTCCTCCCCCTCCTCTCCGTCCTCCCCACCCTCCTTCCCCTCCCCCTCCTCCCTCGCTGGCCCCCAGAGCAGCCACCCCGACTTCTCATCGCGATGAATTGTCAAGCCAGCAAGAGGCGACTGGCCGCCAGCAGGAAGCTGAGAAGCTCTCACTTCCATGGGCTGGAAAGGCGCCAGGGGGGCGGGGGGAGGGGGGGGCGTGCTGGGCCCCTCCCTTCTGTCCACAAGCGCCCACACCTGCCCAGCTCCGAAGTGAGCAGGGCGGGTGGAAGGCGGTGGAAGGAGAGTTGTCACAGCTCTCCAAGCATGGATCGGGCTGGGGGGTAGAAGGGGGGCTGGCCTCCGCCTTCCTGGCAGGGCAGCCCCGCCCCATCCAGCTGTGCCCCCCCTCTGCCGCCGCTAATGGGTCTCGGAGCTGCTGCGAGGCGGCGAGGCAGAGCATGCCCCCGACCCAGCAGGTCAGGCATCCCAGGGATGCCGAAGCTAAGTGGCCACCACGCTGGGTCCCGTGGCGCCAGCCGCACATCCTCGCCCGGCACCTCGGAGCCTCTGGGGAACCAGACGGCGCCCACACATCCCTGGCACGGCGGACCCCAGCAAAGGCAAACAAAGCGGCCACCCGGGGCCTCTGGCTCAAGCCAGCCACTCACCGGCGTTGACAATGGCGTCCACCTCCAGCTTGGTGATGTCACCTCGGAACAGGGAGATCTTCTCGTTCAGCTGCTTGTCCTTCTTGTACTGGGGCTCCTCCACCTTTCCCGTCATCCCTGGAATGGGGAGGGGAGGGGGATGTGAGGGTCACAAACAGGGCCTCTTCCTGCCAAAGGACCCAGCCAGAAACCCCATGCCAGGCCCAGCCCTACCTCAGGGCAGCTTGCAATGATGACAGCCCACACCGAGTTCACGCATGCTGGGTGCCAGGTGTCTGGGGACCTTCCTAACCGTGCCAGGGCAGGGACAAAACTGATGCCAGCCGGGCGCCAGTGGCTCACACCTGTCACCATAGCTACTCAGGAGGCTGAGATCTGAGCATCGAGGTTCAAAGCCAGCCCGGGCAGGAAAGTCTGTGAAGCTCTTATCTCCAATAAGCCACCAGAAAACCAGAAGTGACACTAGCTCCAGTGGTAGAGCTCTAGCTTTGAGCTGAAGAGCTGTGGGACAGGGCTCAGGTCCAGAGTTCAAGCCCCACGACCGAACCAAAAAAAAAAAAAAACACTGATGCCATTACTCAATGTGCAAAGTGAGGCTGGTGCTGGTGGCTCACATCTGTAATCCTAGCTAGTCAGGAGGCTGAGATCCAAGAATTGAGATTCAAAGCCAGCCTAGGAAAGTCTATGAGTCTCATCTCCAGTTAACCAGAAAAGAAGAAGGAAGAAGAGGAAGAGGAGGAGAAGGAGGAAGAAGAAGAAGACGAAGAGGAGGAAGAGGAGGAAGAAGAGGAAGAGGAGGAGGAAGAGGAGGAAGAGGAAGAAGAGGAGGAGGAAGAGGAAGAGGAAGAAGAAGAAGAAAAGGAGGAGGAAAAAGAAAACCAAAAGTAGAGCATGAGCAAAAAAAAAAAAAAGCCAGGTGCAGGCAGCTCACACCTGTAATCCTAGCTACTCAGGAGGCTGAGATCTGAGGATGGTGGTTCAAAGACAGCCCAGGAAGTAAAATCCATGACACTCTTTTTTTTTTTTTTTTGGGGGGGGGGGGTCCGGTCATGGGGCCTGAACTCTGGGCCTGGGCGCTGTCCCTCAGCTCTTCAGCTCAAGGCTAGCGCTCTACCACTTGAGCCACAGCGCCACTTCCGGCTTTTTTCTTTTTGCTTACGTGGTGCTGAGGAATTGAACCCAGGGCCTCAATGCAAGGCAAGCGCTCTACCACTGAGCCACCTTCCCAGCTCCCATTAGACTCTTATCTCCAAAAAAAAAATTAGAAAACTGGAAGTGGTGCAGTGCCTCAAGTGGTAGAGCGCTCCCTTAAGCTGAAGAGCTGAGGGACAGCGCCCAGGCCCAGAGTTCAAGCCCCACGACCAACAACAATAAAATAAATAAATAAATAAATAAAGCTAAGGGACAAAGCCCAGGCCCTGATTTCAAGCCCTAGTACAGGAGAATGTGAGGCTGGGGGAGGGCAGTGACCTGCCCCAGGGTCTGAGGGGGCCAGGCCGCATCCCAGGGCCTGGTATCTCATCCAAGCCCTCCCACTGCAAACCAGCCCACCACAGCTTCTAATTCCAGCCCCAACAACCAGGTAATCAGCAGCAGGTGGCTTACATGGTCTAGGGCCGGCTTCCTGAGGGTCCTGGGGGGATACAAACTGCACTGGCCTCGGGCGGTATTAATAATTAAACGAGGTGACAGGGCAGGGCAAGCACTCAAGCAATGCCCCTGGAGTCTTCCCGGCAGAGTTTTACAAGCCTGAGTGTGAAGGGGCCACCTGGGCAGCACAGGCGGGCCTACCTTTCGCCATCTCCTTCCATGTGGGGATCTTCTTCAGCCTGACGAAGTCTTTGCAGAAGTAATGCTCCTCCCTCTGCTTATCGCTCAGGCCCTTCAGAAAGGCTGGGTGGGGGGCGGGGGAGGAGAGTCAGGACACCTGGGGAGGATCAGGGTCCAGGGCAGCTAACACCCAGGCCCCCTCCTCCTACCCCTCCTCCTGAGCACTCCAGCCACAAGCAAGCCAGCCCTCCCAGCTACCTTTTCACAGCAGATGTGAGTGGAGGTAGGCTGGGGACAGGGGCAGCACTCCCCCCACCACCACCATCCCCCCCCCCGCCCCCGCCCAGTATCTTACCCCACCCTCATTGCTGAAGAAGAAACTGAGGTCCAGGGAATCACTTAGGCCCTGCAGACCCTGTTCAGAACTCAAAGCATAGGTAGCTCATATGGATAATGCTAGCTACTCAGAAGACTGAGATATGAGGATTACTGGTCAAAGCCAGCCTGAGCAGTCAGTGAGACTCTTTTTTTTTTGGTTAGTCTTGGGACTTGAACTCTGGGCCTGGGCGTTGTTCCTCAGTTCTTCAGCTCAAGGCGAGGACTCTACCTCTTGAGCCACAGCTCCACTTCCAGGTTTTCTAAGTGGTTTATTGAAGAGTCTCACAGACTTTCCTGCCTGGACTGGCTTTGAACCATGATCCTCAGATCTCAGCCTCCTGAGTAGCTAGGATTACAGGTGTGAGCCACAGGCGCCTGGCTCGGTGAGACTCTTATTTCCAAATAACCAGCAAACCAGAAGTGGAGCTGTGGCTCAATGGTAGAACACCAGCCTTGAATGGAAAAAAAGCCAAATAAGAGCCTAGGGCCCAGAGTTCAAGCCCCAGTACTGACATACTCATACAGACACACAGACATACACACACACATATACACACTCTGGCTGTTGACACCTCTCTCTGAGCCCATAGTTTCTCCATTTACACCATCCATGAAGTAATTTCAAAACACACAGGCAAAGCCAGGCAGATGGAAAGCATCGTTATGAGTTGGTGACAAGGTCATTGCTGTTACCACATTACATCTGTCCCAAACATCTACATGGGCTGGGGGGGGATGGCTCACACCTGTTATCCTAGCTACTCAGGAGGCTGAGATCTGAGGAACGCAGTTCAAAGTCAGCCTGGGCAGAAAAGTCCATGAGACTCTTATCTCCAATAAACCACCAGAAAACCAGAGGTGGCGCTGTGCTCAAGTGGTAGAGCACTAGCCTTGTGCTGAAGAGCTGAAGCACAGCGCCCAGGCCCAGAGTTCAAGCCCCAGGACCAGCAAAAATAAATAAATAAGTAAATAAATAAAATTAGGGGCCAAGCAGATCCTAAGCCTGTGGTCAGCACCAGCTGAGGGCTCCCCAGGGATAGCTGCCCAGCTGGGGCAGGTGGCTCCCCACTTTAGAAGGAGAAAGAGGGGTTTGGGAGGTCACCCCAGGTCACACAGTGAGTGAGCAGTGTGGGGAGTTAAGACCCCACAGGTTCCCTAACTGAGTTCCAAGTTGGTTCTTCCCACGGCAGCTCTGGCCCCTGGTCCCCTTCCTTCCCTTTGTGGGCACCAGACGGAGAAACCCGAGCTCCCCCCAGGGCTTCTGCCAGCAAAGTTGCAGACATACAGCTCATGGGTGCCCCCTGCTGGCCTGAAGCTACCTGTGTGCCCAGGCTCAGCTAGCCCCGTCCCCCCTCCACCATGGGCTGGCTGTCCAGATGGAGCAAGCCAACAGAACTCAAGAAACCAGCAAAAAAGATGGAAGGGGTAGTGAGATGTGGCTCAAGTGGTAGAGCACTAGCCTTATGCAAAAAAAAAAAAAAAAAGAAAAGAAACATAGGTCCCATGGTTTCCCTTATTTGCAATATCTAGTATATGTATGAGTCAAGCGGAAAAGGTCAGATAATGTGATGTCAGGAAAATGAACCCTTAGATTAATGTTTTTTTCTTTCATGCATGTGTTTCTAACGCATTTGTAAGATTATCTCTTTGTTGCTTTGTATGTCCCTCCCCCACAGTATAACCCCTGCTTTCACTATATTTGATGTCAGTATAACTTGTGGAGGAGATGGGGAAAAACCAGTTGTTTAAGGATACAGGTGGACCTGTTGCAACAATGAGAAGTACAAGTTGTCATGTCCAAAACGAGCTTTACAACGTCGGTGGGAGGGGGGGAAGGGGGGGAAGGAGAAGGATTGGGATGGGGGAGAGGGGGGAGGCTGGGAAGGGAGGTGAAGGGTAAACAAAGGAGGAGGCTGCAATGCTTGGTAAGAAATGTACGCATTAGCCGGGCGCTGGTGGCTCACACCTGTAATCCTAGCTACTCAAGAGGCTGAGATCTGAGGATCGCGGTTCAAAGCCAGCCCGGGCAGGAGAGATCCTGAGACTCCTATCTCCAATAAACCATTAGAAAACCGGAAGTGGCGCTGTAGCTCAAGTGGTAGAGTGCTCACCTTGAGCTGAAGAGCTGAGGGACAGCGCCCAGGCCCAGAGTTCAAGCCCCACGACCGACCAAACAGAAAAAAAAAAAAAACAGAAATGTACGCATTATCCTGCCCATGTAATTGTAACCCCTCTGTACAGTATGTTCACAAATAAAATTAAATTAAAAAAAAAAGAAAAAGAGCATGGGGCTGGGAAGGTGGCTCAGTGGCAGAGTGCTTGCCTTGCGTGCACAAGGCCCTGGGTTTGATTCCTCATAGGCAGAAAAAGCCGGAAGTGGTGCTGTGGCTCAAGTGGTAGAGCGCTAGCCTTGAGCTGAAAAGCTGAGGGACAGCGCCCAAGTCCAGAGTTCAGGCCCCACGACCAAAAAAAAAAAAGAGCATAAGACCCTGAGTTCAAGTCCGAATATGGGTAACCAGAAAACAAAATTATTTCACTAGATACAGCTTAAGATTGCTCCCCAAAGATCAGACCCTCTGTGTCTGTGTGTGTGTGTGTGTATGTGTGCTTGTGTGTGTGCGTGTGTGGTGTACATATGCCCCACCCTTTTATTCTTTCAGTGAGGAAAGGGCTCCTGTGGCACCTCTAAATCCAGAGCCCCTCCTCCCCAGAGGCTCAGGACCCCAGCAGCTGAGGAACAGCCCAGGCCCCACCTAAAGGCACCTTTCCTGGGGCAGGGTACAGATCTGGGATGGGGTGCAGGGCTGGGGTGTGGAGGGGGCCATCTCCTGCCCCTGCTTCTCAGCAGATGGGCTTGGCTGGCAGCACCTGTCGGAGGCTGGAGCCGCACGGTGCAGGGGAGGGCACACGGGGGCTCTGCCCCTGGCTGGCAGTTTGCCTGTGGAACGGTTAATAACTATTTATGAGACACCACTGGACACCAGGTCTAGGGGTCAAAGGTACAATTGAGGTTCTGGGGCCTGATGGAGAAGGGTAGAGAAGTGATCCAACCATTCTGCTCTGTGTCCAGGAGTGCAGGCAGGTTCCTGGGAGGGGAGGAGGGAAGGGGGTCCTGGGGTTAGAGCCTTCCTCTAAGTTCCAGGGCCAAGGAAATGGACCCCCTGCCGACATACACTCAGAAACCAGTCACCCGAGGCCACTTCCCACCCCCCCGCTCCCCGCCCCCCAAGCCTGCCTGCCACCCGCACCTTGTCTGCCCTCCCTCAGGTCATTGGGCAGGAGGACCCTTCCTCCCAGAGACTGGCTCACCCTCTAGTGCTCCCTCAGCTCCCCTGCCTCTGCTCCACGCCCACCTCGGTGCCCTGACTGCCCTCCAACAGCCCCACATTCCAGCGGCAGCTACCTCCCTCCCTCCTTCCTTCCCAAGCCTCCTCCGGCTCCTCCTCCCACCTCCCAGCGGCCCACCCCTTGATCCACCAAGACCAAGGTCAAAGTCAAGAGCACCACAATGAGCCAGCATCTGTGGCTCATGCCTGTAATCCTAGTTACTCAGAAGACTGGGATCTGAGGATCACAGTTCCAAGTCAGCCCAGGTAGGTAATTCTGTGAGAATATCGTCTCTAATTAACCAGCAAAATCCCCCCCCCCCCCCACACACACACAAAAGAAAAGATCACTTCACCACAGGTGATCAGAAGAATTCGCTCATCCAGGTGCAGATTTACCCATTCTTCCCACAATACTCCAGAAACCAAGCCTTCCTCTGACCCCCTCGGGCGAGCCCCCTTGTCACTTCCTGGTCCCCCATCTGTCCCCAGCATAGCATGCATCTCCCCTTTGACCTTTTCCTCACAGATGCCCAGGGAGCCTAGGACTATATTTTGTGTGTGTGTTACCAGTATTGGGGCTTTAACTCAGGAGCTTGCACTCACTTAGCTTTTCCCAATCAAGGCAGCCACACCCTCACTTATGACTTTTTGCTGGCTAAGTGTGAATAAGAGCTTTAGGGACTTTCCTGCCCTGGCTGGCTTTGTATCACAATCCTCAGATCGCAGCCTCCCAAGTAGCTAGGACTACAGGCGTGAGCCTAGGACTACAAACTAGAGCCTACCCTTCTTCTGTAAGACCCAGCTCCCTAAGCTTAAGGTCTGGCCCATGTGACCGCCCCTATTTCTGTCCCCAACCTCCTCCTAAATACATCTCCCCCCATCCCTGGCCATACACCATTCAGTTCTCAGTCAGGTAAAGCCAGGTGCCAATGGTTCACACCTGTAATACTAGCTACTCAGGAGACTGAGATCTGAGGATCTCAGATCAAAACCAGCCCAGACAGACAAATCCATGCACAGCATGATTGCAGGATGAATCAATAAATGGGTGAACTGAGACGTGAGGCCGAAGGTAAGTTGGCCAAAGAGATGAGTCTCCCAGGTAGAGAGGTGTAGGTGCAGAGGTGGGGGGGGGGGGAACAAAAAGGAGGGAGACTAACACCTGCTGCAGAGTAAGGGAGAGCAGCCCAGTCCACCTCGGAGCTCCCCTCCACACTAGCGAGATGCTCAGCCTCCAGCTGCATCTCCTCACCTCTGCACAGACCAGGCAGGCGCTGCCCCGTGACCATTCTCCATGGGGCCAACAGAACAAGGCACAGCAAAAGACACACATGCTGAGGTACCAGCTGGCACAGGCCCTGGGCATCTCATGATATAAATCCAGATGCCCAGGGACACCCCAGGTCTGCTAGCAGACATCCTGTGTCAGCTATTTCCATGTTGGGTTAGAGCGAGGCAGTGGGACGTGTCCCTGGACGCAGCAATGAAAGGAACGTGGGGTGGGGCTGTCTTCCATGGCCTGGCCTCAGTGCCCAATGTCGGCCCTGCCATCCAGAGACTGCACACTGGCACTGGTGCCAGTCAGTTGGTGCTGACCTTGGGGACATCAGTCAACCCGTCCCTGCCTGGGCCAGGCCCCAGTGCATGCCTTAGACTCAAAAAGCCAGGCATGCCGGGAGCTGTGTTCTGGCCTGGTCTGATCTATGGGAGAAGAAAAAGCCAAGTGTGATTCTTTTTTTTTTTTTTGGTGGTCATGGGGCTTGAACTCAGATCCTGGGCACTGTCCTGAGCTCCTTTGTGCTCAAAGATAGCACTCTACCACTTTGAACCAAAGCTCCGCTTCTGGTTTTCTGGTAGCTCATTGCAGATAAGAGTCTCAAAGACTTCCTTGCCTGGGCCGGCTCTGAACTATGAGTCTCAGATCTCAGTCTCCTGAGTAGCTAGGATTACAGGCGTGAGCTACTGGTGTCTGTGGCTTTTTGTTGTTCTAGTCCTGGGACTTAAACTTAGGGACCAGGTGCTGTCTTTGAGCTTTTTTTGCTCACTGATAGTACTCTATCACTTGAGCCACAGTTCCACTTGCAGCTTTGTTGGTGGTTAACTGGAAATAAGGGTCTCACAGACATTCATGCCTGAGCTGGCTTCCACCCACAATCCTCAGATTTCAGCCTCCTCAGTAGCTAGGATTACAGGCGTGAGCCACTGGTACCTCAGTGCCAATTGTGATATTTCTCCACCTGGAGGACCATGCACCACATTCATCACCCCAACTTCCCATGTCAGGGGCCAAACCCCCATACCCATCTCCATCTCCGCAAGAAGCTGGAGCCCGGCGCCCCACCGCCCTCTCACGTGTCAGGACAGATGTGGACTTAAAGCACAAGTGCACTTTATTTTTTTTTCTAAAAGATGTAAAACCTGCATTTTCATGTTCTTTCAGTTTTGGAAAGGCAAGTGTATTTCACAGCTCACTGAGACAGGTGTTGTAAAAAGATGCTCGCAGTAAATTTTGATGGGAGGCCTGACCCGGGCTGAAGCTTCCAGGAGCTCTGGGCACGAAAGCTGGGCGGGAAGAAGCAGGCTCCGCCAGAGTCATAAAGTGCGACGGGCAAACGGGAATTCAATGATGTGTTTTAAGAAGCATCTTTATGGCACTATGCAAGATGGGGTGGAGAGAGGCAAGGGTAGGCTGGGTGCCAGGGAGCCACGCTTCCGCAGGATGCAGGGTGGCAGGGCCAGTAAGATGGGGGTGCCCGGAACTCAGTGACACGTGGACCACCCCCCCCCCACAGTCCACACCAAGACAATGCCAAGGCTACTTGCCCAGGTTTGCCTGGAAACTGTACCTACTCGGCAGTCACCCCTGCCCAGTGTGTCTGCAGCTGGAGCCCACAAACTCCTCAACCACTGGGGAAGCTCAGCGTAAGCAGTGATGGGAGCCCTGGGGGTGAGGCCTGCAAGAAGCCAGGGGCGCCAGGCCCCACGCAGAAGTGGGCCCGGGAGGGCTGTCCCATAGCAGGTGCTGTTGGTCCCATCTCCTAGACTGGAGTCAGGCTCCAGGAGGGCAGAACAGGACCTAGGTGTGAAGACGTTAATACCCTTTCTTCTCTTAGCACTCGGCTTTGCCCTAGAGTGGGGTGGGGCCAGAGCAGCTTCCCATATAACTCAAAAATGCCTTTCAAAAGGAGAATAGCCCAGCCAGGTGTCGGGTGGCTCACACCTGTAATCCTAGCTACTCAGGAGGCTGAGAGCTGAGGATCGAGGTGCAAAGCCAGCCTGGGCAGGAAAGTCCATGAGACTCTTATCTCCAATAAAGCACTTAGAAAAACCAGAAGTGGAGCTGTGGCTCAAGTGGTAGAGCGCTGGCCTTGAGCTGAGGAGCTGAGGGACAGCGCCCAGGCCCAGAGTTCAAGCCCACAACCAACAAAAAAAAAAAAAAAAGGAGAATAGCCCAGGCCAGTGATTCATGCCTATAATCCTAGCTACTCAGGAGGCTGAGATCTGAGGATCTCATGGGCAGGAAAGTCCATAAAACCCTTATGAACCACCAGAAAACCTGAAGTGGAGCTGTGGCTCAAGTGGTAGAGCACTAGCTTTGAGCACTAAAGGTCAACAGGTGGGAGCCACCAGCGTCCAGATCATCAACAGCTTCTTTACAGCACCTACTGCCCCTCGTCTCCAGACATTCCTGTCACCTACCAGAGTACAAGCTTCTTGGGGACGGCCCTGGGCGTCCAGAGGAGCTGAATCTCTGGCACACACAGGCCACACCGGAGGCACACAAATTTGCTCAAGGAATGTTAAGAATCTCAGCTTCCAGCAGAGAGGAGAAAAACTACAGCAAGAGCACAGCAGACTGGGACCCCTTGCCCCCCCCCCTTTGGCTTCCTGGGGTCCTGTTATTTTTAGGGTCACAGGCAGATGGGGGGAGCTGGGAGAAGGGGAACTGAGTCATAGAAACTTTTGCAGAACTGGAAACTGGTGTCAGCCCCACCTCTCTGGCCCTTGCACCAACCCAGGGAGCTGGTCTCCAACAAGAAGAAATTCTCTGGAGAGACAGTGACACCTGCTTGCCAGGGGTCCCCCACCACCACCAGCAGCTCCCACTTCCTGTCCTGAGCCATTTTCCAGGGCCAGGACTGAAAGTGTGACAGGTTCTGACTGTTCAGAATAGCATCTGGTGCTTCAGGACTCCAGGGCCCGGAGCCAAAAGCGTCTGTCACCAGTCCCAAATGGGCCACCTTGCTTGATCCCCAACCCCTGCCAGTCAGGCCACCTGCCCAGCTCAGGGTCCCACCCCCCAGCAGCCCAGCCAATGAGCTTCCCTCCTAGTGCTCTGGAAACGGGATCTAGAGGGCAGAAGCTGCTCCAGCAGGCAGGCCTGAAGGGCAGGGGCAGCTGGGCACCAGGCAGGGCTATTTGGGGCTCGGCAGGTCCCTGCTCTTCCCTCCCCAGGGCAGAGACTTGGCCAGTGCAGGAGTGGAGGCCGGGTCCACCACCCCTGCTCACCCAGAAGGTGAAGCAATTTGCTTCTTGGGGGTACAGAGGTCCTGGCAGTCACGTGCATGCACGCACACACACACACACACACACACACACACACACACACACACACACACACACACACACACACACACACACACACACACACACACATCTCCCACCTGCTCTCCCTTCCCCTGGCCTTCTTACTTCAGTCCAGAAGGAATGGGGCAAAGACCGCCAGCAGGTGGCCCGAAGCCAGCCATGGGAATGGGCAGGGAGGGAGGGTACAGGGCAGGCCTGCCATGGGAGGCCGCCCCATGAAACCACCTTGCCCCTCACCCAGGCGGGCCACGGGCCACAGGCCACAGACCTGCCACTCAGACACCCCGGGAGAGCTACTCCAGGCCCAGCCCGAGGTTGGTCAAGGAGTCCTACAGAACTTCCTTCTGCTAACCCCACCGAGTGACCTTGGTGAAGAGGCTCTGGCTCCGTGCCTCAGTTTCCCTCCCTGCACGACGGAGTAAAGGTGATAGAAATCCTGGGTGCTCCCTGCGGGGAGGGGGTGTGTGTGCCTGGGACTCATTGCAGGGGTGAGGCGCTACACACTGCCCCAGACTGGAGATGAGACCTGGTGGGCGGGGGGGGGGGGGGGGGGGGGGGGGGGGGGAGGGGGACTCTGGGGAAGGGGAAGCGTGGCTGAAGTGCGGGAGGGTGTCTATCCCAGGGCAGAGCGGGCCTCAACTTCCCCAAGTGTCTGCCGGCGGCTCGCACTTACATTTGGCCTCCTTCCAGTCGGTGGAAGTACTCAGGTCCACCTTCGCCGCCATGGCCAGGGGGGCCCAGGTGCGCACCCCGGCTCTCCGCCCCGCCGCCGCCGCCCCCCACGCCCCAACTCCCGCCGAGGCCCACGCGCGGGGGGCGTGCGCGCCCGGGGACGCCGGGGGGCCGCACGCAGCGCCGCGGGTTCGCGTGGCCCCCGCCGAGGGGCCGGGCCGGGGGCGCGGGGCGACGACCAGCAGCTGCCCCGCGGCGCGCAGCGGTGCCAGGCGGCCGGACGCGGCGCTCCGCAGAGACATGAGCGGGCGGCGCGAGGCGGGTCCCCGCCCACTTGGACTCGGCGGCCGGTGCTCGGGAGAGTCGCTCCCTTCTCTACTTGGGGACCGGGCGGCTCGTGCCAGCCGGTGGTGACCTGCTTGGAACCGGCGGGCGGCGCAGGCAGCGAACCCGGGCGCGCCGCTGGGCACCCTGGAACTTGTAGTCCGGGCCGCCGGATGGGCACACGCACTCGTCTCCACACGTGCGCGCCCCGCCCCGTCCCGCCCTGTCCCGCCCCGCCCGCGCCCGGGCCCGCGCCGCCAACTTCTCCCCGGGCCTCCTGCACAATGCGCTGCCGCCGGTCCTCGAGCGGCTCCCACGGCCGCTGTAGGGACCCGAGCTTGTGTTGCCCGGGGCCGCCCGGCGCCCAGCCCCGGAGCCGCGGGTCCCGGCGATCGGCCGCGGGGAGATGATAGGGGCCCTGAACTTGAGGACGGGAAGGGCCTGTTCCGGGCCTTGGCCCCGGGCTGGGGAGCTGCTGGGGAGGCCAGTGTGGAAATGGTGGCATGAGAAGTCAGAAACCTGGGTGCCAGGGTTCTGAGCCCTCCAGTGGAACTGGGTAACACGTTTCTTGACATTTTCCCTATCTCTTTGCAAACTACTTTTTTTATTTTTATTTTGTCAGTCGTGGGGCTTGAACTCTGGGCCCGGGCGCTGCCCCTCAGCTCTTCAGCTCAAGGCGAGCACTCTACCACTTAAGCCACGGCGCCACCTCTGGTTTTCTGGCGGTTAATTGGAGATAAGAGTCTCAGGGACTTTCCTGCCCTGGACTGGCTTTGAACTGCAATCCTCAGATCTCAGCCTCCTGAGTAGCTAGGATTACAGTCGGGAGCCACCAACACCTGGTGAAAAGTAACTTTTCTGTATGTCATTTGTGTCTGTACTTGAACTCAGGGCCTGGGCACCATCCCTGAGCTTTTTCTGCTCAAGACTAGTGCTCTACCACTAGAGCCACAGCTCCACTCCTGGCTTTTTGGTGGTTAATTGGAGGTAAAAGTCTCATGAACTTTCTTTTTGCCGCTATCCTCAGATCTCAATCTCCTGAATAGCTAGGATTACAGGTCAGAGCCACCAGCGCTCAAGCTCAGAGATAACTTTTTTTTTTTTTGCCAGTCTTGGGGCTTGAACTCAGGGCCCAGGCACTGTCCCTGAGTTTCTTTTGATCAAGGTTAGCACTCCACCACTTGAGCCACAGCACCACTTCCAGCTTTTTTTTTTTTTTTGGGGGGGGGGGGTCAGTCGTGGGCCTGAACCCTGGACCTGGGTGCTGTCCCTTAGCTCTTCAGCTCAAGGCTAGCACTCTACCACTTGAGCTACAGCACCACAATGCCACTTCCAACTTTTTCTGCTTATGTGGTGCTAAAGAATTGAACCCAGGGCCTCATGCATGCAAGGCAAGCACTCTACTACTGAGCCACCTTCCCAGCCCACTTCCAGCTTTTTCTATTCATGTGGTACTGAGGAATCAAACCCAGAGCTTCATGCATGCTAGGCAAGCACTCTACCAGTAGCTAACTTTTTTTTTTTTTTTGGCGGGGGGGGGGTCTGGTCGTAGGGCCTAAACTCAGTAGCTAACTTTTTAATAGACACATTATGTGTATGGGTTAGAGAGCTTGCTTAGTATATAGAAGCCCTGGGCTTGATCCTCCGGCATTGCCCTGGAAGAGGAAGGGGAAATCACTGTCTGGGAGTAGGGAGCCAGGGTTCAGAGAAGATCCCAGGGCTGGCTTCGCTGCCCTAGGGTCCACCCCAGCTTCCTGTGCTCTCTGAGGTATTGAGACAGTGCCTGGGGAATGAGAGCTGCCAAGGAGGAGGGTAGTGAGCAGTTTGCCTGGGATGGAGCAAAGGCAGAAGTTTAGGGGCCCAGAAACAGGGGCTATATCCCAGGAACCCCAGCAACTCCCACACTCTGTCCCAAAAAGGTCACATGAGAGACTCAGGCTAGGAAGGTTTATAGGGCAGAGAGGAGAGGAGGAGTGCCCACCTCCACTCCTCAGCAAGGAGGAGCCATTGCAGTGGTTGCCTGGGCGACAGATACCTGACACCTGCAGGACACAAGCTCCTGAGGATCTGAGGTCCTCAGCTTCCATCTGCCTCTCAGGGCAGCTCTGTGGATGTCACCGATTCATGATCATGAAATGAGGCAGGAGAGAATGACAGTGGGACTTCATTTCCTAGGGTCGTACTGTAATACCAGCCCAGATCTAGCAGCTTAAACAGCACAACTGTATCACCTTCAAGTTCTGTAGGACAGAAATCTGACATGAGTCACTGAAACCTGGCATCAGCAGGGCTGTGTTCCTAGAAGCTACCCTCCGGGGCCTTTTCCAGCTTCAGGAGACACCCACATGCCTTGACCCGTCGCCCCTGCCTGCAGCCTCAGAGCCAGCTTCATGCATCTCCTTTCCATCTCTTGTAGCACTGAGACCTCTCCTTCTGCTTCTTCTCTATCCCTCTTTACTCTCAAGACCACTCAGATAATCCATGATCAGCTCTCTTACTTGGTTCACCTGGTTTCCAATCTTAATTGCCCTTTGCCGTTGGTTGAGGTTGGCAGTGTCTCAGAAGGGCCTTTATTCTGTCTGCTACACTCTTTCCCAGGGAATGGAAGGAGGGGACCTTTTGGGTCCCAGCCAAAGAAAATCTTGATGGCTAAAGAGAAGGCTTACTGCCAGGAGCTCGCTGGTGGCTCATGCTTGTAATCCTAGCTACTCAGGAGGCTGAGATCTGAGGATCACGGTTCAAAGCCAGTCTGGGTAGTTAAGTCCATGAGACTCTTATCTCCAGTTAACCACCAGAAAACCGGAAGTGGCACTGTGGCTCAATGCTCACCTTTAGCTGAAGAGTTCAGGTACAGCACCCAGGCTTGGAGTTCAAGCCCCATGACTCACCAAAAAAAAAAAAGGAGAGAAGGCTTCCTTCCACCCAGGGACTGAAATAACTGAAATTAACTGTATTGTACTCAAGGCCTTGTACCATGGATGCCCACTGTGTACCAGCCCCCTTCTCTCTCTCTGTCTCTGTCTCCCTCTCCCTCTCTCTCTCTCTCTCTCTCTCTCTCTCTCTCTCGTTGGTTGGTCGT
Source organism: Dipodomys spectabilis (assembly GCF_019054845.1). NCBI lineage: Eukaryota > Metazoa > Chordata > Mammalia > Rodentia > Heteromyidae > Dipodomys > Dipodomys spectabilis. The sequence continues at coordinate 9,652,996 of NW_024870707.1, forward strand.
GGGGCTTAAACTGTGCCTGAGCACTGTCCCTCAGCTCTTCAGCTCAAGGCGAGTGCTCTACCACTTGAACCACAGCACCACCTCCAGTTTTCTGGTGGTTAATTGGAGATAAGAGCTTCATGGGCATTCCTGCCCAGGCTGGCTTTGAACCACGATCCTCAGATCTCAGCCTCCTGAGTAGCTAGGATTACAGGCATGAGCCAATGCTGCCCAGCCCCTTCTCTCTCTTTTGGCCAGGACTCAGCTGTGTTCTCACGTGTAGTGATGGTCCAGCCAGCAGCCCTCCATGGCCTGATCTAGAGGAGGCCTGGGCTACACACACAAGTAATTGTAAGCAAGGAAGCAGAATTGTTTTACTTATCTATTTATTGATTGATGGTACTGGAGACTGAACTCAGTGCTTGTGAGAAAGCACTCTGTCCCTTGAATCACACATTCCCCAACCCTTTTTGCTTTAGTTAGGTTTTCAGAAAAAGTCTGACCTTTTTATCCAGGCTAGCTTTAGACCATGATCCTCCTATCTCCTCACCCAAGCAGCTGGGATTATAGGCTTATGCTACCACCTCTGGCTAAGAAGCAGGATTCTAATAAGGCTAGGGAGAAAGTATTCACAGAATGTGAGCCAGGGGGCTGGGAAGGTGGCTCAGTGGTAGAGCACTTGCCTTGCATGCCTGAGGCCCTGGGTTCAATTCCTCAGCACCACATAAGCAAAAAGGAAAAAACCCGGAAGTAGCGCTGTGGCTCAAGTGGTAGAGCGCTAGCCTTGAGCTGAAAAGCTGAGGGACAGTGCCCAGGCCCAGAGTTTAGGCCCCACGACCAAACACCCCCCCCCCCAAAAAAAAAAAAAAAAAGAATGTGAGCCAGGCCTTTTGGGAAAAGTCAAACTTTCCCATGTTTTGGGGCTATTACAAGCAGAAAGACCCACAGAAGCAAAGGCAGAGAAGTCTCTACAATGCTGCAGAATGGCTTCTGTGCAGCAAGAAGCCACCTACTGCTGCTTGTGTTTAAATTAATGCTGTGTTTATTAAATATATAAATTTAAAAAAAAAAAACTTGTTTTCTTAAGCACCCAAGTACAACTTGCAAATCTAGTTTTCTATTTGTAAATCTACCATTTTTATAAAATAATAACAATTGCTTCACTATTCTGTGATTAATATTTAATTAACTCATAAGTTCAACAGATTAAATTTTTCTAAGAATGGATGCCAGTGATAAACTTAGGTAATTAAATTCTCTAATAGATTTTAAACTACGTTTCATAGAGTTGAAATATAGTAGTTGGCCTTCAAACACCTCACACAACAACAGAAGAGACATCTGTACCTAACAAGCACATTAGTTTTCCAGTCGTTTAAGCAACTTTTGTATGTTAATAGACTAAACAAAAAATACGATGGGGCCAGGTGCTGGTGTTTCACGCCTGTAATCCTAGCTACTCAGGAGGCTGAGATCTGAGGATTGCTGTTCAAAGCAAGCCTGGGAAAAAAAGTCCATAAGACTCTTTTTTTTTTTTGGGGGGGGGGGTCCGGTCGTGGGCCTTGAACTCTGGGCCTGGGCGCTGTCCCTCAGCTCTTTAGCTCAAGGCTAGCACTCTACCACATGAGCCACAGCGCCACTTCTGGCTTTTTTCTTTTTGCTTATGTGGTGCTGAGGAATTGAACTCAGGGCCTCAGGCATGCAAGGCAAGCGCTCTATCACTGAGCCACCTTCCCAGCCCCTCCATAAGACTCTTATCTCCATTAACCACCAAAAGCCAGAGGTGGAGGTGTTATTCAACAGGTAGAGCATTAGCTTTGAGTACAAAAGCTCAGGGACAGTGCCTAAGCCCTAAGTTCAAGCCCCAGAACCATAAAAAAAAATTGCAAGGTTTTGCCAGGTGCTAGTGGCTCACACCTGTAATCTTAGCTACTCAGGAGCCTGTGATCTGAGGATCTAGGTTTGAAGCCAGCCTGGGCAAGAAAGTTCTGGAAACTTTTATCTCCAAGTACTCACCAAAAAGCCTGAAGTGGTACTATAGGTCAAATGATAGAGTGCTATTTTTCCTGAGTTCAAACCCCAGGACCAGCACAAAAAAATAAAAATAAAAAGAGAGGGCTGGGAAGGTGGCTCAGTGGTAGAGTGCTTGCTTTGCATGCATGAGACCCTAGGTTCGATTTCTCAGGACCACATAAACAGAAAAAGCCGGAAGTGGAGTTGTGGCTCAAGTGGTAGAGCACTAGCCTTGAGCTGAAGAGCTGAGGGACAGCGCCAGGCCCAGAGATCAAGCCCCACGGTGACAAAAATAAAAAGGAGTACAAGGCCCTAAGTTCAAGCCCCAGTACCAGTACAAAAATGTAAAGATAAGGACAGTATCCAGGTGCCAGTGCCTCTTTTCCTCTCAAGTCCTTCTACTGTCCACTCTAGGTAATGCCAGTTTTGCTTTCAACCCTCCCTGCATCCTATCCATCCATCTAGATGTACAGATGTCTTCATATTTTACTTTATTACCTGCCTCCCTTTCATTTTACTGTCTGTTCATTGGACATAGTACAGTCATTATGTTGAGTTGTATATAAGGAAGGATGGATGAAGAGCTATAAACCAGAGCCTGAGCAGGGTTCAATATCTCAGTACCACATAAACAGAAAAAGGCAGAAGTGGCACTGTGGCTCAAGTGGTAGAGTGCTAGCCTTGAGCAAAAGAAGCTCAGGGACAGTGCCCAGGCACTCAGTTCAAGCCCCAGGACTAGCAAAAAAAAAAAAAAAAAAAGTTGCCAAACGCTGGTGGCTCACGCCTGTAATCCTAGCTATTCAAGGAGACTGAGTTCTGAGCTCTGAGTTCTGGCTTTGCGGTTCAAAGCCAGCCCAGGCAGGAAAGTACCTGAGACTCTTATCTCCAATAAAAAAAAAAACCACCAGAAAACAGGAAGTGGCGCATTAGCTTAAACGATAGAGTACTTGCCTTGAGGTGAAGAGCCCAGGGACAATGCCTAAACCCAGAGTTCAAGCCCTCTGACCAACAACAACAACAAAAAAGTAATTCCAGTGAGCTACCTACAATACAAGCCCAGAAGAAGGGCCTGAGAACAATCAGACTTTCCCACACCTTTATCTTTTTTTTTTTTGTCAGTTGTGGGGCTGGAACTGGGGGCCTAAGTGTTGTCCTTGAGCTTTTTTTTTTTTTTTTTGGGTCTGGTCATGGGACCTGAACTCTGGGCCTGGGCGCTGTCCCTCAGCTCTTCAGCTCAAGGCTAGCACTCTACCACTTGAGCCACAGCACCACTTCCGGCTTTTTTCATTTTTGCTTATGTGGTGCTGAGGAATTGAACCCAGGGCCTCAGGCATGCAAGGCAAGCACTGTACCACTGAGCCATCTTCCCAACCCCAAAATTCACAGTTTTTGGTGTTTTTTTTTTTTGCTTATGTGGTGCTGGGAAATCGAACCCAGGGCCTCATGCATGCAAGGCAAGCGCTCTACCACTGAGCCACCTTCCCAGCCCATCCTTGAGCTTTTTTGCTCAAGGCTAGTGCTCAACTACTTTGAGCCACAGCACCACTTCCTGTTTTCTGATGGTTAGTTGGAAATACAGACTTTCCTGCCCAGGCTGACTTTAAATCTCCATCCTCAGATCTCAGCCTCCTGAGTAGCAAGGATTATAGGCATGAGCCACCAGTGCCTAGCTCCATACCTTGATCTTAAACTTGAAACTTCCTGTGTTTAAGCCTCATCCTCAGGTGCGAAGGTGGCTAAAGTGGTAGAGTGCTTGCCTTGCATGCATGAGGCCCTCGGTTCAATTCCTCAGCACCACATACACAGAAAAAGCTGAAAGTGGCACTGTGGCTCAAGTGGTAGATTGCTAGCCTTGAGCTGAAGAGCTGAGGGACAGTGCCCAGGCCCAGAGTTCAAGCCCCACAACTGACCAAAAAAAAAAACAAACCCCATCCGTGTGTGTGTGTGTGTGTGTGTGTGTGTGTGTGTGTGTGTGTGTGTGTGTTGCTTCTGGGACTTGAACTTAGGGCCTGGGCACCGTCCCTGAGTTTCTTTTGCTCAAGGCCAGTTTTCTACCACTTGAGCCACAGCTCCACTTCTGGAGTCTCATGGCCTTTCCTGCCTGGTCTGGCTTTGAACCATGATCCTCAGAGCTCAGCCTCCTGAGTAGCTAAGCATGCAGGTGTGAGCCACCAGTGCCCTATGAGGCTGCTTTGTTTTGGCAGGCTTCTACAGTACAGTCCACAGAATTCAAGCCCCAGGACTGGCAAAAAAAAAAAAAAGTTACCGAGTGCTGGTGGATCACGCCGGTAATCTAATCATTGTACTGTTGGCTCTGATCCCTAGACAATTTCTCTGCATATAGAATCATTATATAAGATTTATACACATAAGTTGCTTTTACAAATAGGATTCGACCATACAGTATCCCACAGCTACTAAGATACTTTTTGTACTTGGAGCTCTCTCAGTCCAATTATGTGTGTGTCTGTGGGGGGTGGGGGGTGGCAGTACTGGTATTTGAACTTAAAGAGTCTTGAGCTTGCTAGGAAAACCTTCTACTACTGAGCTAGACCTCCAGCTCCAGCCCCATACTGTCTACGTCTAGGCATTTGCCAAGAAAAATTCCAGAAATCAGGTGGGATGGCTCACACCTGTACTCTTAGTTTTTCAGAAGGGGTAAGATCTGAGGATCATGTTTCAGAGCCATCCTGGGCAGACACATCCCACAGACTCATCACCAGTTAACTCCCAAAAAGCTAGAAGTGGAGCTGTTGCTCAAGTGGTAGAGTGCCAACCCGAAGCAGAAGAGCCAAATGAGTGAGAGCACAAGGCCCTGAGTTCAAGCCCCAGTCCCAGCCCAAGAAAAGAAGAGTTTCACAGTTTTGTGTGTGTGTGTGTGTGTGAGTCGTGGGGCCTGAACTCTGGGCCTGGGTGCTGTCCCTCAGCTCTTCAACTGTAGACTAGCGCTCTACCACTTGAGCCTCAGCCCCACTTCTGGCTTTTTCTGCTTATGTGGTGCTGAGGAATTGAACCCAGGGCTTCATGTATGCAAGGCAAGCACTCTAGGACTGAGCCACTTTCCCAGCCCCAACAGGTTTTTTTTTTTTATTGTTTTTCCTAAGCCTGAGGGAAATTGGGGCTTGGGCATTGTTCTAAGGGTTGGGGTTTTTGTTTGTTTGTTTCTCAAGGCTAGCACTTTATCATTTGAACCACAGCTTCAGTTCTACCTTTTTTGGTAGTTAATTGGAGATACAAGCCTCATTGACTTTTTCTGTCCTGGCCAGCTTAAATCAACATCCTTAGATCTCAGCCTCCTGAGTGGTTAGGATTACAGGTATGAATTTATTGGTGTCTTACTCACAGTGGATTTAACAAGGACCTTTAGTATAACAGAACAAAGTAGGAAGGAAGGAAGGAAGGGAGGGAGGGAGGGAAAAAAAAGAAAGAAAGGAAGGGGGCTGGGAAGGGGGCTCAGTGGTAGAGTGCTTGCCTTGCATGAGGCCTTGGGTTCGATTCCTCAGCACCACATAAGCAAGAAAAAGCCAGAAGTGGCACTGGCCCAAGTGGTAGAGTACTAGCCTTGAGCTGAAGAGTTGAGGTACAGTGCCCAGGCCCAGAGTTCAAGCCCCAGGTCCGACAAAATGAAAGAAAGAAAGACAGACAGACAGGAAGGAAAGGAAGGAAGGAAGGAAGGAAGGAAGGAAGGAAGGAAGGAAGGAAGGAAGGAAGGAAGGAAGGAAGGAAGGAAGGAAGGAAGGGACAAAAACTTCCTGCTCCCTATGCAGAAAATGGAAGTTAGAGAGTCAACATGGCACATCCTATCTATACATGGAGATGGGAGAATTCTTGTTTTCTGCTCAATGCCAGCATTCTACCACTTGAGTCACAGCCCCATTCTTAACTCACACCCAGTTCTAGGCCTTGAATTTAGGGCCTAGGCCCTGTTCTTGAGGTTTTTTGCTTTAGGTTAGTGCTCTGCCACTGAAGCCACATCTCTGCATACAGCATTCTGGTGCTCAATTGGAGATAAAAGTCTCATAGAGCCTGGTGCCAGTAACTCATGCCTGTAATCCTAGCTACTCAGGAGGCTGAGATCTGAGGATCACAGTTCAAAGCCAGCCGGGCAGGAATGTCCCGGAGACTCTTATCTCCAATAAACCACTAGAAAACGGGAAGTGGCCCTGTGGTTCTAGTGGTAGAGCGCTCACCTTGAGCTGAAGAGCTGAGGGACAGCGCCCAAGCCCAGAGTTCAAGCCCCATGACCAACCAAAAAAAAAAAAAAGAGTCTCACAGACTTTCCTACTTGGGCTGGCTTCAACCCATGATCCTCATATCTCAGCCTTCTGAGTAGCTAGGTGCCTGGTCATTTTTAGGTATTGCCAAAAAAGCTGAGAGTGGCTAACAGTAGGTGGGCCCCAAAAGAAGTGGCAGAACTTGCTAATGGCTTAGAGCTGTGAAAGGGAGAGAAAAGTCAAGGAACCCAAGTGTAGTGGCACATACCTGTAATCCCCCCTAGCCCTGGGGGAGAGGAGGCGCAAAGATGGAGAGTTGAGAGCCAGCCTGGGCTATGTAAACAGGTTGAGGGAGACTTTGGAGACTTTGGATCTGTCTGCCACCCAGGGGGAAATAATAGGGGCAGTAGGACAGACAAGCCTGGGTTGGAGTTGAGGTTGAGCTGAAGCTGCTGTTCTGGGAGTCACTGGCACTAGTATTTATAGCCTTGAGAGTAGCATGGGTAGTGAGGTCCTGGACTGGGCTCAGAGCTGTCTGATTAATAATTATTAGATAATAATTACCATCATCCCAGCCCTTGAAGCATCTGGCACAGTGCCCAGCTCTCCGTGTAAGTTCATACAACTGAACCGAATTTTTCTTTTCCTCCAGGCTCCTTTATCTTTCTCCCTCCCTCCTTTGTCCGCCCCCCCACCCATTTTCCCCACTTTAAACACCCCTCCCTTTACTAATCAGAACGCAGACTATGGCAGCAGCAGCAGATCAGATACATGGGTGTAATCAGCCACAATTAGGGCCACCCTCTCTAGGCCTGCTCATACCCCAATGAAATCTGGTTCTCACTGCAAGGAGGAAGCGGGATCCTGAGCTGCACGCCTCTCTCCCACCTATGGCTGTCCATGCTGAGCTTCAGCTATTTCTGTCTGATCTGGAGAGGAATTTAAAGCTAGGCATTTGTTCTGTAGGAAATTGCTGGGATTGCTGGCCCCTTTGGGCTGTGACCGCACACAGCAGGAGCCACGGGGTTTCAAGTTCTCCCCACTCAGCCTGTGTCCTTTCCCTCCCCCCTGCATTGCCACACTGGAATAGCAGCATGAATCACACAGGGACTGTCACCTGATGCACAGGCCTAGGGACTCTGCAGGGAAATCAAGGGAACAGGAGGGGCTCTGGCCGGCCCAGGTCTCGGCCTCCCTTTCCTCCCGTGGGGCTCCAGCTTCACCAGGAGGGATGGGAAAGCCTAGTCAGAGGAGATGGCATTTTGCAGTGCTCAGCAGAGGCTCTGGGATGGGGCCCTCCTCAGCCACACCTCATGTTTCATTTGTAATTTTCCTTTCTTTCCCAATGAGAGGACAGGGGAAAAAGAAACACGCAGGGGTAGAGTGCTTGCCTAGCCTCGCATGTGGGAGGCCTGGCTTGCATCCCAACACTGGAAAAAAGGGAAAAAGCCAGGGCTGGGAAGGTGGCTCAGTGGTAGAGCGTTTACCTTGCATGCCTGAGGCCCTGGGTTCGATTCCTCAGCACCACATAAGCAGAAAAAAAAGCCAGAAGTGGCACTGTGGCTCAAGTGGTAGAGTGCTAGCCTTGAGCTGAAGAGCTGAGAGACAGCGCCCAAGCCCAGAGTTCAGGCCCCATGACTGGACCTAAAAAAAAAAAGGAAAAAGCCAAGCACCAGTAGCTCACCCCTATAATCCTAGCTACACAGGAGGCAGAAATCTGAGGATTGGGGTTTGGCCCTAGCCCAAGAAGACAAATCTGAGACTCGTGTGTCTGGTTAACCAGTAAAAAGCCGGAAGTGAAGGTGTGGCTCAAGTGGTAGCACACCAGCCTTGAGCTTTTGAAAAAGCTAAGGCCCTGAGTTCAAGCCCCAGCAGTGGCATACACACAAAAATAAAGCAGGGCAGGAGGCATGACTTAAGTGGTAGAGTGCCAGCATAAAATTTGGGCTCCTGTGCTTGTTAGGCAGGCACTTTCCTGCTGAACTATATGCTAGCCATTATTCTTTATAACCTTCACTACTATGCTATGTTGTGGTACTGGGGATTGAACTCAGAGACTTTACATTCCTAGTTAAGTGCCCTACCATTTGAGTTCGATCCCGCCTCACCTTTGTTTTGTTGATAATAAAACAGGGTTTCACTGCTTTTGTTTTTTTGCCTGGGTTGGCCTTAACTCACAATCCTCTTGCCCCACCCGAGGACCTGGATTATAGGCACATACTACCCTACTTGGCCACTATCAGCATTTGAGCTGGGCGCTGGTGGCTCATGCCTATAATCCTAGCTACTCAGGAGACAGAGATCTGAGGATCCCAGTTCAAAGTCAGCCCAGCAGGCTGGGAAGATGGCTCAGTGGTAGAGTGCTTGCCTTGCATGCTTGAGGCCCTGGATTCCTTAGCACCACATAAGCAAGAAGAAAAAAGCCGGAAGTGGCGCTGTGGCTCAAGTGGTAGAGTGCTAGCCTTGAGCTGAAGAGCTGAGGGACAGCGCCCAGGCCCAGAGTTCAGGGCCCATGATCAGACCCAAAAAAACAAAACAAAACAAAAAATAAAGTCAGCACAGCCAGCAAAGTCAGTGAGATCTCTCTTATCTTTAATTAACTGCCAAAAAGCTAGATGTGGAGTTGCTCAAGTAGTACAATACTAGCCTTGAGCACAAAAGCTCAGGGGAAGTCCCTGGGCCCTAAATTCAAAACACACACACACACACACACACACACACACGAACATAAGCTTCCTTTGCCAGCTGTCTTGTTTGCTCCTTCAGGCTTTCTATTCAGAACAGTGAACCACAAGAAAAAAAAAGGGGGGTGGGGTTGTGGGAAAGGCGACCAGGCCACGACAGAGTTGGGAGGGAGGCTGTGGAAAGACAACAGTGGCTGTATGCGCCACTGCAGCAGAGGCAGAGCTGGTCTGGGGCAGCAAAGTATGTGGCCTAAAGTCGAGGCCAAGAAAAATCAGCAGTTACCCTCAACGAATCAATAGGAGAAAAGGCCAAAGGCTATACAGGGTGGCCCTTGACCCCTCCTTCCTCAGGGATCAGGCAGTGAACCAGATGATCATTTCAGCTCAGCTAAAACACACATAAAAGCCAACTCTCACCCCTCCTCTGCCCACACCCTGGTCACGCTACCATGCCAGCTCCCTGGGTTATTCAGTGTCCTGCTAAGCAGTCTCCCTGGCAGACCCTACCTGCCTTGTTTCCTGTTTGTTTGCCCAGCTCCGCCATTCTGGCCACCCTCAAGCCCTTGCTGCACTTGCCATTACAAGGATTCCCATGAATCTCATTCACCCTCTCTTCATATTTTCTCACAAAAGTTGGGATTCTTGCTAGGATTGTTTGTTCCTGTTGAAAGGCCACATGGTCCTTCTTGCTCAATACTCCTTTATTTTAAATTGCATTCAAGCACAAGGTCCTGAGCACAACACTCAGTTCTCAGAAAAAGTGAAGCAAAATACAAGAATCTTCACCTTTTTTTGGGGGGGGGGTGATGGTGGGGGAAGGTCATGGAGCTTGAACTCTGGGCCTAGGTGTTGTCCCTGAGCAATTCAGCTCAAGGTGAGCACTCTACCAAGATCTTCAACTTACCATAGTGCATCCCTCCACATACTAACAGGGAATAATATCACTTAATTTTTTTTTTTTGTTTTTGTTAGTCATGGGGCTTGAACTCTGGGCCTCGATGCTGTCCCTGAGCTCTTGGCTCAAGGCCAGCGCTCTACCACTTGAGCCACAGCGCTACTGTCAGGTTTTTTTTTTTTTGGGTCTGGTCATGGGGCCTGAACTCTGGGCCTGGGCGCTGTCCCTCAACTCTTCAGCTCAAGGCTAGCACTCTACTACTTGAGCCACAGTGCCACTTCGGGCTTTTTTCTTTTTGCTTATGTGGTGCTGAGGAATCCAACCTAGTGCCTCAAGCATGCAAGGCAAGCACTCTACCACTGAGCCACCTTCCCAGCCCCTCAAGCTTTTTTTTTTTTAATGCTGTAGCTTTCTTTTTTTTTTTTTTTTTTTTTGGGTCCGGTCGTGGGGCCTGAACTCTGGGCCTGGGTGCTGTCCCTCAGCTCTTCAGCTCAAGGCTAGTGCTCTACCACTTGAGCCACAGCGCCACTTCCGGCTTTTTTCTTTTTGCTTATGTGGTGCTGAGGAATTGAACCCAGGGCCTCGAGCATGCAAGACAAGTGCTCTACCACTGAGCCACCTTCCCAGCCCAGCTTTCTTATTTTTAAAGACCCATAGTAGCTATTCAGAAGGCTGAGATCTAAGCATCATGGTCCAAAGCAAGCCAGGGTAGACAAAACTAAGACTCTTGGTCTTCAATTGACCAGCAAAAAGCTGGAAGCAGAGATAGCTGTGGCTCAAGTGATAAAGCACCAAACTTTTATTATTTCCAGTAATAAAAGCTAACCTAGCAGGCAAAGCCCCAAGTTCAAGCTCCAGTACCACAAATAGGTTGACTGAGAGTCAGGACTGTTGCATGGCCAGTGCACCCAGAATTCAGGGTCCCTGCTTTTTTCGTTCTCCAGTAGTTAAGCAGACATACTCTATACTTTAAACTCATTTTTTACTGTTATTTATGTTTTTAAGTTGCCATCTTGCTATCTAGATCAGACTGGATTTGAACTCAAGATCCTCCTCCCTCTGCCATGACAGTAAAACTTGTAGTTTATCTCTTTCATTTAAATGAGCATGAGCAAAAGTAAGTGTCCATTTTTGGGTTTGCTCATTACATTTTCCCCAGTGCCTACAATTATCTAACACAAAATAGGGCGCTTACTTCTATTGATGGAAAGCATGCTATGTGCCAGGCGCTGAGCAATGCGCCAGCAATGGGCTGGTCCTACATCCCGTCCTGCTTCCTCCAGGATCTGTGTGTGTGTGTGTGTCCTGGGACTTGAACTCAGGGCCTGGGCACTGTCCCTGAGGTTTCTTTTTTTTCCTCAAGGCTGGCGCTCTCCCACCTGAGCACAGCTCCACTTTGGCTTTTTGATGATTAACTGGAGATAAGAGTCTCATGGACTTTCCTCGCTGGAACTGGCTTCGAACAGAGACCCTCAGATCTCAGCCTCCTGAGTAGTTAGGATTACAGGTGCCCCGCAGCCAAGAGATCCTTAATGGCGCAGAAGGGTCCCGAGGAAGTTGCATTTGCTGACATGGGCGAGGCCGCAGGGTGGACTGGAGGCTTGGAGGGAAGCTCCTGGCACAGAGGGTGGGGGGGAGCAGGTCTTGGAGAGGAATGGCACGGCCAGAGCTGGAGTTGGGGAGCAGAGGCCCAGACAGCCCTCCATAGCTCTACCGCGCAGGAGCTGCTCACTGACCCGGAAGTAGAAGCGACCAATCCCGCGGGCACCGTTCGGTCCCCCCGCCCCGCCGCCCCCAGCCTCCCATTCCCCCCCCCCCGCCCCCGTGAGGGACCGGGGCTAAGACTCTGCCCGGCGGCTCCGGTTCGCCGTGCATCCTGCTTCCCGTGGAGTGAGAGTCCAGCGGGTCACCCGTCCCTGTACCCCAGGGCTCAGAGACAGAGTGCGGCTCCACTGACGACCCCGGCCCGCCCAGGCGCCGCCCCCCGCCCCCAGGGGCCTTCGCGGCCACACAGCACCCGAGGACGTGCAGGACCGGGGCGCTAGACCACGCGGGATCCGGCAGTGAGGGTGCTGAGGACTGTAGCGCCGACGGGCGCGGCGGGCAGGGCCGTCGCCGCCGGCCGCTTCGGGAGCACGGCGGAAGGCGGGCCCTCAGACTCGCCCAGGCCCAGCCACGCTCAACCCTCCGCCCGAGCGAAACCCGGCCGTTCTCTCGGCGGCGGCCTAAGGCCGTCAGTGCACAGCGTGGGCCATGCCCCGCCCAGTCGAAAATCTCCCCCCCCTCCCCTCTGAAGGAGGTGTCGTCACCGAGCCCCACAGCCCAATGAGAAAGGTGGAAATTTCCAGAAAGAACAGGACCAATGGGCGCGGCCAGTACGACCGCGATTGACGGACCAACCGACCGATCGGTGTCGTAGTAGTTCGCTCCTCCCTCCGTCCGTGGAGCCCCGAGTTGGGTGGGGCTTATCAGAGAATACCCAATCCTGAAGCGCGGAGGAGGCAGGGTCGCAGGGATTACTCCTGGAGGGCCAATGAGAAGAGCGTAAAGATGATTGGCTGAGCTTCCAGCCAATAATAGAGGAGTTCAGAGACCCGCCCCGAGGAGCTTGACCAGTGAGCAGGCGAGGAAGGGGCTGGAGCCGGGGTCCCGGCAGCTTCTAGTAGGTTCCAGAAGGCGGCGCGTGCGGTTGGGAACGCGGAGCGGACGGATTCGATTCAACGGGGTTCCGGGCCAGGCAATGGAGCAGGTGAAGGGGGAGGGGTGGCTGGGGCACCCCCAGGGCTGCTCGGAAACCCACTGAGGTCGGGCCGCGGCGGAGGGGCCGGGTGGGGCGGCTGCCGAGCCGGGCGGCTGCGATGGCGGGCTGGGGCTGAGGCGGCGCGGAGCAGCGCCGAGGGCGTGAGGGCCGCGGTCGGCGGGTGGGAGGGACTGTGTAGCGAGGCGCGGCCGCGCGGGTCCGCGTCGCCCCCTGGCTTGGCGAGGAGGGGCGGAGGAGGCCGGGGTCCGGCGAGAGGCCGGGGTCCGGCGAGAGGCCGGGATCCGGCGTGAGGCCGGGCCCTCTAGGTCTCCGGTGTGTGACTGCAGGTTAGGCCCCCGCTGGGGCGGGGGGAGGGGATGGTGCCGGCCACCTTGGAGGCTGGTGGCAGGCGGGGAGCTGGGGTCAGCCGCGGGGAGGTCCGAGCGGGTCCACGGAGGAGCCCCGATGACCGGGGAGCAGGAACGGCAATATCCGGAGAGTATAGGGGGTGCGGGTGCACAGCTTGGGCCTGGGACGGAATTGTGGAAAACGTTAGTTTGGCGCACATGGAGAAGGTGAGGCTGGAAAAGGAGTGTGTGTGGCCTGGTCCGGAGAGCTCCCCAGGGTAAGGAGAGGGGAGGGGTACCCCAAAATTTTTATGGGAGGACCACCCGCGTGTGCGGCCCCTCCCCCCCTTTGTCTGGGTAGCTGGAGACTTGACACTTGGAAAGTCAGGTTCTGATTATACAGGAATTAGTAACTCAGTTCAGTTGAGACCAGGGAGTGAGCAGCAAGAAGCCCCTTGCTTGTCTCCACTCAGCTTTTTGAGGGAACCAAAGCGACATTCAAGGAAAGCTCGCCGTTAGAGAGGTGGCCTTGTATTGGAAGCTGACATTGAGCTGTAGTGATCAGGGGTATGGGCAGCTCATTTCTTCTTGCTTGCTTTTTTTTTTTCTGGTCGGCCGTGGGACTTGAACTCAGGGCCCGGGGGCCATCCCTGAGCTCTTTTGCTTAAGGCTAAGTGCTCTACCACTTTGAGCCACAGCTCCACCTTTTTTTTTGTGGTTAATTGGAGATGAGTCTAACAGACTTTAATGCTCTAGCTGGCTTCAAACCGTGATCCTCAGATCTCAGTTTCCTGAGTATAGTGCTAACATTACAGTCGTGAGCCACTAGCGCCTGGCTTCTCATTTCTTCTTGATATGATCTATAAATCTGAACGGTTCCTGGAGGCAAAGCAGTAGCTTCCTTGAAGAAAGAATGAAAATAAATGGAGGGATTTCTAAATTTTGTATGCCCTTAGATTAAGTTGTATCTGGAGTGCCTAGGTTGTAGTATAGGCGAGAAAAATATATTGAGTGAAAATGCCTCCTTCTGTTACAAGAACAACCAAGAGGTTGTTACTGCTTTCAGTTAATTTGGTGCTGGGGATTGAAACTGAGGCATGGAGCAAGCAAAACTTGTGTTCTATCTTATGTCTTATCTAATTTTTTTAAAATTTAGTCTTATTGTTTGTTTAATGTCGGCACTGGGGCTTGAACTCAATGCCTATATACTGTCCCTGAGCTTTTTCACTCAAGGCTAGTGTTCTCCCACTTGAGCTACATGTGGCTTCACTTCTGGCTTTTCGCAATTAATTGGAGATGAGTATCTAGGATGAGTATCAAGGATCTTCCTGTCCGAGCCGGCTTTGAACCTTGATCCTCAGATCTTTCCAGCTTCCTGTGTAACTAGAGTACTGGTGTGAACCACCAATGCCCAGCCCCATCTCTCTTTTTAAAATTATACTAGCCATTATACACATATTCCTACAGATAAGCTATAACTGAATGACTGCAAACCTTTACCTCACAATGTATAGATAACTCTGCCTTTTTGTAGTTAATTGTTTGGAGCTATTAGGCTTGAACTCGGGACCTGGGCATTGTCCCTGAGTTTCTTTTGCTCAAGGCTAGTAATGCTGTACCGCTTGAGCCACACACAGCTCCACTTCCTCTAGCTTTTTGGTGGTTAATTGGAAATAAAAGTCTCCCTGACTTTCCTGCCTGGGCTTTTGAACCATGATCCTCAGATCTCAGCTTCCTGAGTAGCTAAGATTATAGGCATGAGCCACTGGCCCCCAACAGAAGTCATTCTCTCGCTCTCTCTCTTTGTCAGTCATGGGGCTTGAGTTCTGGGCATAGGCACTGTCCCTGAGGTCTTCAGCTCAACATGAGCACTCTACCACTTGAGCCACAGTGCCGCTTCTGGCTTTCTGATGGTTAGTTGGAGATAACAGTCTCACGGACTTTTCTTGCACAGGCTGGCTTTGAACCGAGATCCTCAGATCTCAGCCTCCTGAGTGGCTAGGATTACAGGCTCTCGGCTTAGAAGCCATTCTTTTTTTTTGTTTTGTGTTTTTGTTTTGTTTTTGTCCATCATAAGACCTGAACTCCAGCCCCACTAGCACAAAAAACAAAGCTATCACTTGAGCCACATCTCTACTTCCAGTTTTTTGCTAGTGATAAAGAGTCTCTGGTTTGTCTGCCATCCTGGCAGACAAATCTATTCCTCCATCCTCAGATCTCAGCCTCTTGAGTAGCTAGAATTGTGTGAGCCAGGTGCCCCCTTCATTTACTTAAAAACAAAAACAATGGGTGCCCATGGCTCATGCCTATAATCCTAGCTACTCAGGAGGCTGAGATCTGAGGTTTGTGGTTCAAAGCCATGGGGCAAGGAAAGTTCAGGAGACTCTTATCTCCAGTTAACCACTAGAAATCAGAAGTGGCACTGTGGCTCAAGTAAAGCGCTTGCCTTGAGCAGAAGAGCTTAGGGATAGAGCCCAGGCCCAGAGTTCAAGCCTTACAGCCCAAAAAAAGAGCCCTAGGTACACACTAAGGAGTGCCTTTTTTTTTTTTTTTTGATCAGTCATGGGGCCTGAACTCAGGGCCTGGGCACTGTCCCTCTTGAGCTCCACCACTTGAGGCTAGTGCTCCACCACTTGAGCCAAAGCACCACTTCCGGTTTTTAGAGGTTAAGTGGAATAAGAAGCTCATGGGGACTTTGCTGCCTGGGCTGGCTTCAAACCACGATTTGCAGATCCCAACCTTCTGAGTAACTAGGATTACAGGTATGAGCTGCTGACACCCAGCTCACTCATTTTTTCCATTTTGAATGTTTATGAAAGGATATAGAATTAAAGTTGTCTCTCTTCATCTTCCTTCATCCCTTTTATAATACTATAATAGTTAGGTTGTAGCAATTAAGTAGTAATTGCTAGCTTTACCAATTAAGAATCAAAATGTTAGTTAACATGTTGACATTCAGCACCATCAATAACTGGAAAGTGATTTCTCTTGATGGGAGTTGGCAGCCACACTGTGATGAACATCTTGATGCTCCTGTGCATGGGCTCTTGGCATCCTAAAGCCTGTAAGGCACTAGAACATGTATCTGCATACTCAGTCCACTTCCTTCTTCATTGTCTCTTATGGAATGCACATGCCTGTGTTCAGTGTATCCTATGGGCCCTGCAAATCTGTGACCAGTGAAAGTATTTTCCCATGAAAGTAACATGGATAAATTTTGGGTGGCTCCATTAGCTTTGAGATTTAAAAGAGTGAGTAGAGCAAGCCCGGTGCCAGTGGCTCACGCCTGTAATCCTAGCTACTCAGAAGGCTGAGTTCTGAGGATCGCGGTTCAAAGCCAGCCCAGGCAGGAGAGTCCATGAAACTCTTATCTCCAATAAACCACCAGAAAACCGGTTTACGTTGTAGCTCAAGTAGTAGAACACTACCTTGAGCTGAAGAGCTGCGGGACAGCACTCAGGCCCCACAACTGACCAAAAAAAAAAAAGAGAGAGAGAGAGTAGAGTTCTTACCAGTCCATTCCAGCTAGGGGAAAGCAAAGGGGTGAACTTTTGTTCTTGTTAACTTTTTTCCTATGATGGATCCCAAAGGCATGAGATATGTGAATGAGTTAGTTTATGATTTCTGTATGTTGGGATACTGGGTATTGAACTCAAGAGTCTTGCACTTGGTAGGCAGGTGTGTTATGGAGAGAAAATAATTGGTAATTGGCACTTTTTTTCCCTGAACTTGAACTCAGGGCCTGGGCACCGTCCCGGAGCTGCTTTTGCTCAAGGCTAGCACTCTTACCATTTGAGCCACAATGCCACTTTTGGCTTTTTCTGTGTATGTGGTACTTGGGAATTAAATCAGGACTTCATGCATGCTAGGCAAGCATTCTACCACTAAGCCACATTCCCAGCCCAATATTGATACTTTTTATCCTCAGGTGAATGAGCTAAAGGAGAAGGGCAATAAGGCCCTGAGTGCAGGGAACATTGATGATGCGCTACAGTGCTACTCTGAAGCAATTAAGTTAGATCCTCAGAACCATGTACTCTACAGCAATCGCTCTGCAGCCTATGCCAAGAAAGGAGACTACCAGAAGGCTTATGAGGATGGCTGCAAAACTGTTGACCTAAAGCCCGATTGGGGCAAGGTAAGTGGGGATTGCGGAGTCTCCGGATTTTCCTCAGATGCCTTTTGGTATTCAATCAGGCTTACTTACAGGTCCTATAGGCCTGCCTAGTTGACTGTCGTAGTAGATTTCTAATTTGTTTCCCACCTGTGCCTTCCTTTTTGAACATGCCCCTTGAAATAGTGGCATATTTCATAAAGACTTAAGTTTCCATCAGTGGTAATGGATTTTTGGTACTGCTGGAAAAGGAAATGCCTTCAAAGAAACTGATAGCAACAATACTCTTAAGCCTAAACAGCACATACCTATAATCCCAGGCAGGAGGATTGTGCGTTCCAGTCCAATCTGCTATATAATTGCAAGTTCAGTGCTAGCCTGTATTACACAGTGATACCCTGTCTCAAACACGCACACATACATGCATGACAACAAGCATATGGCTATGGCTCTTGGGTGACAAAGTTGTGTACCTACCTTTGTCAGGATTCTTTTTTTTTGGGGGGGGGGTCTGGTCGAGGACCTGAACTCTGGGCCTGGGTGCTGTCCTTCAGCTCAAGGCTAGCGCTCTACCACTTGAGCCACAGCGCCACTACCAACTTTTTTTTTCTGCTTATGTGGTGCTGAGGAATCGAACCCAGGGTCTCATGCATGCAAGGCAAGCGCTCTACCACTGAACCACCTTCCCAGCCCTGTCAGGATTCTTAAAAATTAACTTAAAAATTAACCTCAAGCCGGGCGCCGGTGGCTCACTCCTATGATCCTAGCTACACAGGATGCTGAGATCTGAGGATTGTGATTCAAAGCCAGCCTGGAAAACTGGAAGTGGTGCTGTGGCTCAAATGGTAGAGCGCTTGCCTTGAGCTGAAGAGCACAGGGACAGCTCCCAAGCCCAGAGTTCAAGCCCCATGACTGAGCAAAAAAAATAAAAATGTTGACCCTACTGTATGCTCCCTGCAGTTTCGTTTACCTGGACTGTCCATTTTGATCTATAATCTTTCTTTTCTCTTTTTGTGGGTTTAAGGGCTATTCAAGAAAAGCAGCAGCTCTTGAGTTCTTAAACCGATTTGAAGAAGCCAAACGAACCTATGAGGAAGGTTTAAAACATGAAGCAAATAACTCTCAACTCAAAGAAGGTTTACAGAACATGGAGGCTCGGTTGGCAGGTAAACACCACATATACCATCACGCCTTTTCCCATAGGGGAACATATAGTATACTCCATGTACCAGTGTTGGTGTGGAGTGAACAGAAATACAGCAAATCAAGTTATCATGGGGATTACTTTCCTTTATTTGGACAGAGAGAAAATTCATGAACCCTTTCAACATGCCTAATCTGTACCAGAAGTTGGAGAACGATCCCAGGACAAGGACACTGCTCAGTGATCCTACCTATCGGGAGCTGATCGAGCAACTACGAAATAAGCCATCTGACCTGGGCACGTGAGTAGAGGCAACCCATCAGTATCTGGAAATGTTCCAGAACCCTATAGGAGAGGGGGTTCCCTCCCTGGTTCAGAGTGTTTCTGTTGCTTTTTCTCCATTGAGCTGTACAGGTTTTTTGTTTTTGTTTTTGGGTCCGGTCGTGGGGCCTGAACTCTGGGCCTGGGCACTGTCTCTCAGCTCTTCAGCTCAAGGGTAGCACTCTACCACTTGAGCCACAGTGCTACTTCCGGCTTTTTTCTTTTTGCTTATGTGGTGTTGAGGAATCGAACCCAGGGCCTTGAGCATGCAAGGCAAGCACTCTACCACTGAGCCACCTTCCCAGCCCCTGTACAGGTTTTTTATTTGTAGTTATAGAAAGGATTGAAGGTCGAGCCTGGCACCAGTGACTCACGCCTGTAATCCTAGCTACTCAGGAGGCTGAGAGCTGAGGATTGCCAGTTCAGAGCCAGCCTGGGCAGGAAAGTCCATGAGACTCTTATCTCTAATAAACCACTAGAAAACTGGAAGTGGCGCTGTGGTTCAAGCAGTAGAGCACTGGCCTTGAGCTGAAGAGGTAGGGACAGCACCTAAGCCCAGAGTTCAAGCCCCACAACCGACCAAAAAAGAAAGAAAGGATTGAAGGGTTGCATGCGGTAGCTTATGCCTGTAATCCTAGCTACTTAGGCTGTGATCTGAAGATCACTGTTCAAAGCCAGCCTGGGCAGGAAAGGGTAAGACTCATCTTCAATTAACCATCAGAAAACCAGAAATGGAGCTGTGATTCAAAGTGGTAGAGCATTAACCTTGAGCGGAAAAGCTCAGTAACAGGACTCAGGCCCGGAATTCAAGAACCAAGCCCCACAACTGACAATTTGAAAAAACAACAGAAAAAGGGCTGGGAAGGTGGCTCAGTGGTAGAGGCTTGCCTTGCATGCCAGAGGCCCTGGGTTCCATTCTTCAACACCACATAAGCAAAAAGAAAAAAGCCAGAAGTGCGCTGTGGCTCAAGTGGTAGAGCACTAGCCTTGAGCTGAAGAGCTGAGGGACAGTGCCCAGGCCCAGAGTACAGGCCCCACGACCGGACCCGAAAAAAAAAAAAAGAAAAAGAAAAAAGCAGAACAGGTTGAAGGCCTAAGTCCTAGCTACTCAGGGAGCCTTATAAGATCTTAGGATCAAGCCAGGCACCGGTGACTCACACCTGTGATCCTCGCTACTCAGGAGGCTGAAATCTGAGGATCATGGTTCAAAGCCAGCCCTGGAAGAAAGTCCGAGAAACTCTTATCTCCAATAAACCACTAGAAAACTGGAAGTGGCGCTGTAGCTCAAGTGGTAGAGCTCTAGCCTTGAGCTAAAAAGCTGAGGGACAGCGCCCAAGCCCAGAGTTCAAGCCCCACGTCAGTCAAAAAAAAGATCTTAGGATCACCTTTCAAGGCCTGCCAAAGCAGCCTAACAAATCTGGAATGCTTTTTCCAATCTACACATAACTTCTTGGTCCTTTTGGGGACCATTTTGTTTGTTTGTTTGTTTGTTTTTTCTTTCTGGTCAGGGCTTGAACTCGGCCTAGGCGCTGTCCCTCAGTTCTTTAGCTCAAGGTGAGTGCTCTACCACTTGAACCACATCACCCAGCGGGACTTTTGTTTGTTTATTTTGCTATAAAGATCAAACCCATGGGGCTGGGAAGGTGGCTGGGAAGGTGGTAGAGCGCTTACCTTGCATGCCTGAGGCCCTGGGTTTGATTCCTCAGCACCACATAAGCAAAAAGAAAAAAGCCGGAAGTGGCGCTGTGGCTCAAGTGGTAGAGCACTAGCCTTGAGCTGAAGAGCTGAGGGACAGCGCCCAGGCCCAGAGTTCAGGCCCCACGACTGGACCCAAAAAATAAAGATCAAACCCAGGACCTCGACCATGCTAGACAAGCACTGTTCCACTGTTGCACTGCACCTTTAGTCCTCTCCTAGACTCATCTACCTGCCCGTCTAGCTACCGACTAGACCTGTGTTAGGAGTACAGACACTTAGATGGATTACACACCTAGCTTGTTTCTAAGATAAGGTCTTGCTAACTTTTGCTCAGTGGCTTTGATGAACTTATGGTCATCCTGCCTCTACCACTTGAATGGCAGGGATTACAGATGTAATCATCTCTGGCCCTGCTTGTGTATCTTTGGGAGTGTATGCAAGCATGCAACTGTCCCTGAGCTTCTTAAGGCTAGCACTCTACCACTGGGGCCACAGCGCCACTTTGGTTTTCTGGTGGTTTATTGGAGATTAGAGTCTCATGGACTTTCCTCCCCAGGCTGGCTTTGAACCATGATACCCAGATATCAGCCTCTTGAATAGCTAGGATTACAGGTATGAGCCACTGGCACCAGGCTACTTGTGGCTTTTTCTGTGTATGTGGTTCTGAGGAATTGAGCCCAGGGCTTCATGCATGCTAGGTAAGCACTCTCCCACTGAGCCACATTCCCAGCTTTTTGTTAGTTATATGGAGATAAAAATCTCAGGCTTTTCTGCTGGGGCTGGCTTCTCATACTAATTCTTAGCTCTGAGCCTCCTGAGTAGTTAGGACTACAAACATGTCAAACATGTGCCACTAGCATCCAGTTATTTCATTTTCATTTCCTTTTTCTTTCGTTGTTTGTATGGGTGTGTGGGGGGGGGGTCAATCATGGGGCTTGAACTCTGGGCACTGTCCCTGAGCTCTTCAGCTCAAGGCCACTGCTCTGCCACTTGAGCCACAGCGCCACTTCCAGTTTTCTGGTGGTTAAGTGCAGATGAGTCTCGCATATTTTCCTGCTCCTGCTGACTTTGAACTGTGATCCTCATATCTCAACCTCCTAAGTAGCTAGCGTTACAGATATGAGCCACCAGTGCCTGGCTTTGCATTTCTTGTGTTGGAATTAGCGACTGTAACTGTGTGATTAGGTGAGATAGCAAAGTACACTGACAGTAAGTCAGAGTTTTGAAATGTGTTTTGGTTTTTCTTTGTCTTTTTTTGGTGATACTGGAATTTTTTAGCCCAGAGCCTCATTCATGTTTGTACTTGTGCTTGCTTGGCTTGCTTACTTATTCCTCTGCCACTTGTGCCACACCAGTTCCTCTCCCCTCTTTCCCCCTTGCCCCAAACTTAGGATCTGGCTGCTTTATCCCAGGTTTCTGCATAGTAGATTGTTAGAATTACAGGTGTGGGCCATCTAGAACCAGCAAGATTCTGCATTTATAATTAGTAAGAAATTGTAGAGACCAACATTTGTATATAGGAATCTTAACAGTAAAGAGGACTTATGATCAGTTATGGAAAAAATAATTACAATCTTTCTTTCTTCGCTAATCAATATTAGGAAACTGCAAGATCCCCGAATCATGACCACTCTCAGCGTCCTCCTCGGGGTTGATCTGGGCAGCATGGATGAGGAGGAAGAGGCTGCAACACCCCCGCCCCCTCCTCCTCCCAAAAAGGAGACCAAGCCAGAGCCGATGGAAGAAGACCTTCCAGAGAATAAGAAGCAGGTCTCAGTTTTTTTTTTCTCCTCACCGTTAGGCAAACAACAAGCAAATCAGCTAGAAATACATATTGAATGGCAATGTGTACACCTTGGACAGCTGATGAACTTTGAGTACTTAGTATATACTAAGCTTACTGTCAGCTATTTGGGAAGATTAAATAGGATAATTACCTAGCCCAGTTGTTGAGACCCACCTGGGCTGGCGGTGGGGGGGTGGGGTTTGTGTACACACACATGCATGCACCTGGACCTAGGGCTTGAACTCAGGACTTGGTGCTGTTCCTGACCTTTTTACCTCAATACTACCAGTCTTAACACTGGAGCCACAGTACCACTTCGAGATTTTTGATGGTTAGTTAGAGATATGAGTGTCTCGCCGACTTTCCTGCATAGAGTGGGTTGCATATAAAAATATTTGGGGGTGCTGGGAACATGGCTCAGTGGTAGAGTGCTTGCCTTGCATGCCTGAGGCCCAGGGTTCGAGTCCTCAGCACCACATAAGCAGAAAAGACTGGAAGTGGCACTATGGCCCAAGTGGTAGAGTGCTAGCCTTGAGTTAAAGAGCTGAGGGATGTTGTCCAGGCCCAGAGTTCAAGCCCCATGACTGATGACAACAACAAATTGGGGCCAGGCACTGGTGGCTCACACTTAGAGTCCTAGTTACTTAGGATCTGAAAATAGAGGTTCAAAGCCAGCCTGGGCAGGCTGATTAACCACTAAAAAGCCAGATGTGGAGCTATGATTCAACTGGTAAAGTGCTAATCTTGTACGCAAATGCTCACGGACAGTTTCAAGCCCCAGGATGTACACGAAATACATGGGGGCTGGGAAGGTAGCTCAGTGGTAGAGCGCTTGCCTTGCATGCATGAGGCCCTGGGTTCGATTCCTCAGCACCACATAAGCAGAAAAAAAAAAGCTGGAAGTGGCATTGTGGCTCAAGTGGTAGAGCGCTAGCCTTGAGCTGAAGAGCTGAGGGACAGCACCCAGGCCAAGTTCAGGCCCACGACCAGACCCCCCCCCCCCCAAAAAAAAAAACAAAAAACATTTTTTGGGAGGGAGGGTTGCTAAACATGGTAGCATTTGTTTGCAAGGAGAAGGGCTTGGGAGGCTGAAGCAGGAGGATCAAATTTTTTTTTTTTGGTTGGTCGTGGGGCTTGAACTCTGGGCCTGAGCCCTGTCCCTCAGCTCTTTAGCTCAAGGCCAGCGTGCTACCACTTGAGCCACAGCGCCACTTCCTGTTTTCTAGTGGTTTATTGGAGATAGAGTCTCACTGAGTTTCCTGCTCAGGCTGACTTTGAACTGTGATCTTCAGATCTCAGCCTCCTGAGTAGCTAGGTTCACAGACGTGAGCCACCGGCTCCAGCCTGATCAAAAGTTTTTGAAGCCAACTTGAACTACTTAGGAAGGCTTCGTCTCAAA
The DNA here is from genome assembly GCF_019054845.1 of Dipodomys spectabilis. Classification (NCBI taxonomy): domain Eukaryota; kingdom Metazoa; phylum Chordata; class Mammalia; order Rodentia; family Heteromyidae; genus Dipodomys; species Dipodomys spectabilis. The sequence goes on from NW_024870707.1 coordinate 9,676,330, forward strand.
AGTATTTTGCTGCTGAGCACTAGTGGCTCACACCTGTAATCCTAGCTATTCAGGATGCCAAGATCTGAAAATGATGGTTCAAAGCCAGTTCAGGTAGAAAAGTCCATGAGACTCTTTTTTTTTTTGGGTCCGGTCATGGGGCCTGAACTCTGGGCCTGGGCGCTGTCCCTCAGCTCTATAGCTCAAGGCTAGCACTGTACCATTTGAGCCACAGCACCACTTCCGGCTTTTTTCTTTTTGCTTATGTGGTGCTGAGGTATCGAACTCAGGGCCTCAGGCATACAAGGCAAGCGCTCTACCACTGAGCCACCTTCCCAGCCCCTCCATGAGACTCTTAACTCCAGTTAACCACCAAAAAGCCAGAGGTAGAGCTGTGGATAAAGTGGTAGAGTGCCAGCCTAGCTAAAAAGCCAAATGAGAGCAAAAGATCCAGAGTTAAAAATCCCAGTTTAGCACTGTATGCTTATTAATACTCAGGCTGAGGAAGGAAGATCATGAGTTTAAGACCCGCCTAGACTATATATACACGATCCTGTCTTGGGGCTGGGAATGTGACTTAGTGGTGGAGTGCTTGCCTAGCATACATGAAGCCCTAGGTTCAGTATACACATATACACAGAAAAAGCGGCAAGTCATGCTGTGACTCAAGTGGTCGAGTACTAGCTTTGAGCAAAAGCAGCTCAGGGACAGTTCAAGCCCCAGGACAAGCAAAAAAAAAAAAAAACAACAAAAACCCCAAAACTGTCTCAAATCACATATATGTAGGAAAGGGACAAATTCACATGAGACAAACCATCTCTGCCCCCAGTTTGGGATTCATTATCTGACACTTGGCTTAATGGCTGGCACTCTTTTATCACCTGAGTCCCACCTCCAACCCCAAGTCTTTAATAATCCTGTATTTGAAATTACTTTATTGTTTTTTGGTTTTTTTTGTTTTTTTGTTTTTTTTGGTTCGGTTGTGGGGCCTGAACTCTGGGCCTGGGCACTGTCCCTCAGCTCTTCAGCTCAAGGCTAGCACTCTACCGCTTGAGCCACAGCACCACTTCCGTTTTTTTTCTTTTTTGCTTATGTGGTGCTGAGGAATCGAACCCAGGGCCTCATGCATGCAAGGCAAGCGCTCTACCACTGAGCCACCTTCCCAGCCCTTGAAATTACTTTAGAAGTGGGAGTTGTACTAGTCAGCAGCCTTACTGCTATGCTGCCAGTACAAGCATTGGGTGGGACAGATAGGAAAGTTGTAAATGATTTGAGTTCCTCCCATGATCAGAAAAATAACATCTCCCATTGGCTTCTTCCTGGTTGGGTTTGGTAGAGTTGCAGGCTGTCTCCTTAGCACTATTCTATAGCAGGAGGCTCTTGCATAAAAGATTTGGGTTTCCTTTCTCATAAACAGGAACAACAGATTGTTGCCAAATTTAGCTCCTTTAAATGGATTCATCTTGGATGTTTGGGGACTCTCAGCTGGAAAGAGGCCCTCAATGTGGGCGGTTGGGTGCTATGCTAAAGATTTCGCCATGAGTGTTCGCTTCGGCAGCACATATACTAAAAAGATTGCGCCATGTCAGCGCTTCTGATCCTTTCACTGCCCTGACAGCCAAGAACCAGACACAAAATTACACTGTGCTTTGCCAGTTGCTTAGGAGCTGTCTTTCTGACAAAGCTTGGAGGGTAAGTAGGGAGGAGGGGACATTGGAGAGGAAACAGAGGTAATATATTTTATTCTAACTAGCTAATGCTCAAATGTCAGTTCAGCTACCCAGTCTGCTCTCTGCTACCTCATTAGCTTTGCTTTTGCTTGACATTCATTTCTTACAAACCCCATGTAGGCACTAAAAGAAAAGGAGTTGGGAAATGATGCCTACAAGAAGAAAGACTTTGACACAGCCCTGAAACATTATGACAAGGCCAAGGAATTGGACCCCACCAACATGACTTACATTACCAATCAAGCAGGTGAGGCACAGAAACCAGGGGCAAGTTTGGCATTCTCATGGGAAGAAGTAGAAGTGACCGTTCTCTTCATCATCCTGTCTGGCAGCCGTGTACTTCGAAAAAGGTGACTACAATACATGCCGAGAGCTATGTGAGAAGGCCATCGAAGTTGGGAGAGAGAACCGAGAAGACTACCGACAGATTGCCAAGTATGCCTCAGCTTCCAGGGTTCTTCAAGTAGTGTGAGGGTTTGTTGTCCAAGGCTTAAAAGTCACTGTGTGGGCAGGGAGAGTTCTGGCCACCCACCCTGCATTGGAGGGTGTCGAGTAGGGGTGGGAGGCCCTGGAAAGGAAGTCCAGGAGCCAAGACAGAGGTGTTGTAATAGAAAGAGGCAATGCTGTCCTTGTTCATATTTCCTTGGCCAATGCTGACTTTGTTGGTACCCTCACTCAGCAAATATTTTCCCTCTTTACCAGAGCTTATGCTCGAATTGGCAATTCCTACTTCAAAGAAGAAAAGTACAAGGATGCCATCCATTTCTACAACAAATCTCTGGCAGAGCACCGAACCCCAGATGTACTCAAGAAGTGCCAACAGGTGAGTTGGAAAAGAATAGTCTGTGTGCAGTTAGTTGTTAGTTAATAATTACTATTTTTTTATTTTGCTGGTATAGGTAAGGCTTGAATGAGTCTCATGACTAGCTTAGAACCAAGATCCCTAGATCTCAACCTCCTGAGTGGCTAGGATTATAGGCGTGAGCCACCTGTGCCCAGCTTCTGAGACTTTTTTTTGCCTGGACTAGCTTTAAAACTCTAGTCTCAAATCTCAGCCTCTTGGGTTTCAAGGATTATAGACATGAGCCAACAGTATCCAGGTATGATTTTATTTTGTTTTTAGTGCCAGTACTAGGATTTGAACTCAGGACTTCTCACTCTTGTCTTCTTTGCTCAAGGCTAGCACTGTACCACAGCTCTACTTCTGGCCCAAATATCAGACTTTTGGCAAGCTAGGATTATAGGCATGAGCCACAGGTGGCTGACTTTTGTTTTTTTTTTTTTGATAAACTCAAACTTCCTGTTTGCTAGGCAAAGACTAGTACCACTGGTAGCACATTGTACTGTCAGAGTACCATTTATTACAAATAAGGAGATTTTCATAAAATAGTTGGTTATACAGGGCATCATATGACATGATTCTAGTCCCAGCTACCCAAGAGGCTAAGGCCAGCCTGGACTACATAGTGTCATACCCTCCCCATGCCCATTCCTGTCCAAAAGATTGGTCAGAAAACTAACTGAACTGCTGTTAAGTCATGCATCATTTTCACGTAGGGCCTTTTCTCTTGGTTTATTTTGTTTTTGTTTTTTTGTTTTGGTTTTTTTTTGGGGGGGGGTCTGGTCGTGGGGCCTGAACTCTGGGCCTAGGCGCTGTCCCTCAGCTCTTCAGCTCAAGGCTAGTGCTCTATCATTTGAGCCACAGCGCCACTTCCGGCTTTTTTTTCTTTTTGCTTATGTGGTGCTGAGGAATCGAACCCAGGGCCTCATGCATGCAAGGCAAGTGCTCTACCACTGAGCCACCTTCCCAGCCCCCCGGCTTTTTTCTTTTTGCTTATGTGGTGCTGAGGAATTGAACCCAGGGCATCAGGCATACAAGGCAAGTGCTCTACCACTGAGCCACCTTCCCAGCTCTCTTGTTTATTTTGTTGTGAGGGAAGTTTGTGTGTATGAGTCTGTGTTGTGTTGTGTTTCCCAGCCCTAGGGACTGAACTCAGGGTCTGGGTGCTGTCCCTGAGCTTCTTTGCACAAGGCTAGCACTCTACCACTTGAGCCACAGCACCACTTCTGGCTTTTTCTGTTTATGTGGTGCTGAGGATTGAGCCCAGGGCTTCATGTATGCTAGGCAAGCACTCTACCTCTAAGCTATATTCCCAGCCCTGTGAGACACTTTTATCTCCACTAAATTATCAGAAAATCCCGAGGTGGAATTAAGGCTCAAGTGATAGAGTGCTAGCCTGGAGCAAAAGAAGCTCAGAGACAGTGCCCAGGCCCTGAAGCTTTCAGGCCCTAGGACCAGCACTAAAAAAGTTATGTAGGTCAGTACTGGAGCTTGGAGTTCTTGCTTCACTTTTCTACTCATGATTGGTGCTCTAGCACTTGAACCACACACTCCTACTTCATTCTTTTTATGATGGTTAATTGAAGATAGTTCTACTGATTAGATTGGCTTTGAACCTGGATCCTCAAATCTCTCAGGCTGCTGAATAGCTAGGATTACAGGTGTGAATCACTAATATCCAGCTTTTTAGCTTAGTGTTTAGATGTTCTTGTGCGTTTAATATTTAAATTAATATTCCAAAAATTGGGGTTTTCCTAGGCAGAGAAAATCCTGAAGGAACAAGAACGGCTGGCCTACATCAACCCCGACCTGGCTTTGGAGGAGAAAAACAAGGGCAACGAGTGCTTTCAGAAAGGTGCGGTGTCGGCCGGTCTGCGTGTGCTCTCCATGCCTGACCAGCACTGCAGGGGCCCTGTTAAAAGTGATTTTTCCTCCTTCAGGGGACTATCCTCAGGCCATGAAGCACTATACAGAAGCCATTAAACGGAACCCCAAAGATGCCAAACTGTATAGCAACCGAGCTGCCTGCTATACCAAACTTCTGGAGTTTCAGCTCGCACTCAAGGTGAGAGATGAGAAGGCACAGCCACTACTGAGAGCCTTTGCAGGAAGGCCAGTTTCCCTCCTGATTGGTGTTCATGTTTTCTCTTCTGGGTTTGAGGTAGGATGCAGTATGTAAATAATACAGGGCCTGTGGTTATCTCTCATCCTGGCCCTTGGTACTGGTAGTAGTTGGAAGTACTTATAGTTAGATAAGGGGGGGTCCTTGCCACCTTCACTTTGGACACTGCTACTTTTCTCTTCCATACCTTCCTCTCCCTCGCTTCCTTCTGTATCTCACCAACTTCAGCTTCCTGCGTGCTAGGATTACTGGTATGTAGCACGATGCCCTTACTCTTTTACTATTTGAAATGTATACTTCAGCATCATTGAGTACACGCACATTGTTGTGAACTATCTACAGAACCACCTTACCCTCCTAAATGCTCTGCTAACCACTGTTCTTTGATTGTTTTTAGTTTTTTAATCAGCTCTGAGTATGAGCCACTCAAAGCCATTCTGTGGTAAACAAACCTAAACTGTACTATGGGAAGGTGACGGTGATGTATGTAGAGACACAACAGTTCCTTGGTCCAAGTTTTTATTTTGCTGCTGTATCTTCTGTCGCTGCTCAGCACTACGAGGGGATTATGTGAGCAGATGGCTTGGGAGTTGGGGTGGGTTTTCCCAGTCAAGCACACAGGAGGAAAGAGTGATTGGATGGAAACAACTAGGAGACCTTACAGCTTGGTGGCAGAAGAGTTTAAGAAAAAAAAGAAGGGCTGGGAAGGTGGCTCAGTGGTAGAGCACTTGCCTTGCATGCATGAGGCCCTGGGTTCGATTTCTCAGCACCACCTAAGCAAAAAGAAAAAAGCCGGAAGTGGCGCTGTGGCTCAAGTGGTAGAGCGCTAGCCTTGAGCTGAAGAGCTGAGGGACAGCACCCAGGCCCAGAGTTCAGGCTCCACGACTGGACCCAAAAAAAAAAAGAAAAGAAAAAAACATGAGGCCCAAACATGTTTTGAAGGTTAGACAAAATGGGGGGAACATAGGAATGGAGGGAGGAAGGTTGAGCAAATGTAGTCTATATTTTTTTTTTCTTTTGTCTGTTGTGGGGCTTGAACTCTGGGCCTGGACGCTGTCCCTCAGATCTTCAGCTCAAGGCTAGCACTTCTTCCACTTGAGCCACAGCGCCACTTCTGGTTTTCTGGTAGTTTATTGGAGATAAGAGTCTCACAGACTTTACTGACGGGTGAGCCGCGAATTGAGATCTCAGCCTCCTGAGTAGGTAGCTAGGATTATAGGCATGAGCCACCAACACCCAGTTTACTCAATACATTGAATGTATACTACGTACATTTGAGGGGTTGAAACGAGAGAACCAAGAACGGATGACAATTTAAAAGGCTGGTTCCAAATGCTATGCTTGCTGTTCGGCATTCTTTCCAGTTTTTTGTTTTTTTTTTTTTGGAAGATATTTCAAACAGAAGCATGTATCATAAATACCTCAAATGTTCTCTACCTCTGTTCAATAATACCTGAATAATCCTAGTACTGAACTACTTATGAAACAATGATTCTGGCATGAGAGAGGCACTGATATAGTCCCAGCTGCTTGAGGTTAAAGTGAGGCAAGAGGATTAGTTGAGCCTATAAGTCTGAAGTAAATCCAGACAACATAACAAGCAAGACACAAGTTCAGAAATGCCTTGACTATTCATTCTAGTTTTCCTCCTTATCCAAAGATTTTTGAGCAAATACCTATTCCTCAATGGCTAACACGTTTGATCTGTCTGTTTCTCACTCTGACTGGAAGAACCCCACCATTTGTATTTTCATGACTGTTGATCATCCGGGTCTTTGTGCCAGTGTTTATCTGGAGTACTAATGTGTCCTGGTGCTGCTGCCCAGCTTCCAGTGTACCTATCAAGTGTATCACTTCTCCAGTGAAACCAAGGCCTATGGCGGTGCCCTGTGGGGCACGGTACTCAGGGAGGGACCAACTGCTAACTGCTTCTTTCTTCCAGGACTGCGAGGAATGCATTCAGCTGGAGCCGACCTTCAGTAAGTGCCCTTTGCTACTCCCTTTACCCCCTGACTAGCCCAGAGCTTGCGGGAGGGCAAAGGGCCTAGAACATGGAGCAGTATCAGCAAGGGGTGGGCATACCAAGGAATAGAACTTAGAGGCTGTGCGGGTAGTTGCTCACCTCTTCTGTCCTGCAGTCAAGGGCTACACTCGGAAAGCAGCTGCCCTGGAAGCCATGAAGGACTACACGAAAGCCATGGATGTATACCAGAAGGCGCTTGATCTAGACTCCAGCTGTAAGGTGGGTTGTCAGCCTCTGCCTTCTGCTTCACTTTCTTCCTCTTCCATGGTCAGCAGTCTTTGTCCTGATGAAGTAGTGGTTCAAGTAGTGTTGCCATTCTTTCTCTTTGGTCCTTTCTGGAATGCAGGAGGCAGCCGATGGTTACCAGCGTTGTATGATGGCACAGTACAACCGACATGACAACCCTGAGGATGTGAAGAGAAGGGCCATGGCCGACCCCGAGGTGCAGCAAATAATGAGCGACCCAGCCATGCGGCTGATTCTGGAACAGATGCAGAAGGACCCGCAGGCACTCAGCGAGTAAGCCTAGTGTGGGGAGAGCTTGAAGGAAGTGAGCGAGTAAGCCCAGTGTGGGGAGAGCTTGAAGGAAGTGAGCTGGTGTAACTAGAAAGGGAAGGGCCTTATCAACCTGATCACTGAATGACTTATGCAGCTGGAAAAGCCAGGCTTGCCTATAGGTTGGCCTTGGCTTACAGCTCTGCAGGCAGGCACCCAGAGGACTGGCACATTTTTCCTGTGTGTAGAGGTGATGTTTGCTAGAAATTCTACATATAAACTACTAGCCGCCTGCCTGGACTCTAGGGCCGCCTTCTTAGGCACCTCTGCTTCCTCTTGCTGGTATTTTAACGGGTGGAGCACTTGCTTAGCAAACCAAATATAACCATGTTCTTTTAATCCTCAGCATGAAATCCTTTGTTAAGATCAAGTCTCCCTTGATGCAACTTTGCCTTTTCTTTTTTAGACACTTAAAGAACCCTGTGATAGCCCAGAAGATCCAGAAGTTGATGGACGTGGGTCTCATCGCAATTCGGTGATGACTTGCTCATCCCCTTCACCCTCCTGCGGAAAGATGAGAGCTGGGAAGGCGGCAAGCAGTACAGAGCAGAGGGAGAGGGGAAGAAAGACGGCTTATCTTTATATTTATACATGCCTACGCCGAAGACACAGACTCATCCAGCTGCCGCCTCGGGCCCGCCCAGCACACGCATGGTCTCTTCTCTGCTGTCCTTGAGTTCCGTGTCTCCTTCCCCTGCCCCGGGTCACTGTCTCGGCTGCTCCCTCATAGTTGGTTATTTTTTATTTGGGGCAGTGGGCACGTATGGGGAGGGGAGGGTGTTCTTCCCAACCTAGGGTCCCAGCTGTCTTTACATTGTTACTCCACGTCCCTTTCTCCAATAAACAAGCCAGTCGGGCGTGGTTATATGTGACTTGAGTGACTGCCCTACCTCCCAAAACTTGGTCAGGGTGGTTGGGGAGAGATTGGGGGAGGGGGGGTGAGGGAGGGGGCCTGAACCTGGCCTTTTCCTCTAGCTTGTATGTGAGGTCCGCTTAGTCCTATGGCTTGGCAAAGGTGGCCACTAGGTGGTGCTGTTACCCAGCAGTTGGGACCCGCTACCCAGAGTCAGCTGTGAATGGTGCCAGGCTGCTAATTCTCATAGTCAAACCAGCTAGATTTGTGTCATAGATCCAACTTAATCAAAATGGGTCAGAAGAGCTGGGTGCTCACATCTGTAATCCTTGCTACATATAGGAGGCTGAAGTCTTAAGGATTACAGTTCAAAGCCAGCCTAGGCAGGAAAGTCCATGAGCTTCTTCAATGAACTTCCAAAAAACTACAAGTGGAGCTGTGGGTCAAGTGGTAAGATGCTAGCCTTAAACACAAGAGCTCAGCAGCTGTGTTCAAGCCCCAGGACTGGCACAAAAAAAAAATCAGAAGGGATAGTCTGACCTGGCAGTGTAGGAGTTGGATCTTAGATCTTAAATTTTCAGTTTCACTGCTGTTGTTTTGTTTCTTCTGTCAGTCGTGGGGCCTGAACTCAGCCTGGGCACTGTCCCTCATCTCTTCATCTCAAGGCTAGCACCCTACCACTTGAGCCACTTTGGCTTTTTCTGCTTATGTGGTGCTGAAGAATCGAACCCAGGGCCTCACGCATGCGAGGCAAGCACTCTACCACTGAGTACCCTTCCAGCCCCACTGCTGTTGTTTTGAGTGCTAGGTTTTAGCTTGCTTTGGATTTGCAGTGAGCCTGCCCTAAAGCCCTTTGTGCCTGAGGAAGCTTGTGGGTAGTATCTTCCGCCTTCGCTCCTGCAGGGCCACATCCCTGGCAAGCAAGATGCTGAGGCCAGCAGCAGGCTGTATTTCCTGCCACCCTGGGTTTGCATAATGACTTTTTCCCCTGGGGGTATGACTTGTTCTCCACCAGGGACTACTACTGTGACTTAAGCCTCTGCCCTCAGCCCAAGTTCTCTTACTGAGAAGGATGTATTTTTGCTTAGCTGTTGACAAACAGGTCTTGCTCTCCTGAAGCTTGTGTCCTGATGCAGGAAGGCTTTGGGCCATCCAGGCCCTCTAGTACACCTGAGCTGGAGATTGCAAGGCTCATGATAGGAGGAAAGGGAGGCATCTTGTAGCTGTGAATGGGTTACTCATGCCTTACAGGTGTAAGCTACTCAGGAGGCTGAGATCTGAGGATCACAGTTTGAAGCCTGCCCAGAGACAGTAAATCCTGAAGACTCATCTCCAATTAACTATCAAAAGAAAAAGTAGAGCCGTGACTGAAGTTATAGAGCACTAAAATTGAGCAAAAAAGCCCAGGGATAGGCTGGGAAGGAGGAGGCCCTGGGTTTGCTTCCCCAGCACTACATAGCAGAAAAAGCTGGAAGTGGCACTGTGGCTCAAGTGGTAGAGCACTAGCCTTGAGCTGAAGAGCTCATGGACAGCCCCTAGGCCCAGAGTTCATGCCCCACAACTGAGTAAAAATAAAAAATTTTAAAAATTTGTTAAAAAAAAAAAAGGCCCAAGGATAGTGCCCAGGCCTTGAGTTCAAGCCCTAAGACTGGCATACACACACACACAGAAAAAAGCATCCAAACCCCAGTACTGGCACACACCCAAACTCACCCAAACAGTTAACTTGTTTCCCTGGGTGAGGGTAGGGCAGTGTCTTTGGTCAGTAGGACAGCTGGGGCTTGAGCACGTCTGACTGGAGGTCCTAAGTTGATGGAGGTCGGGGATGCCTCCTATGGAGGCAATCAACCCCTAACATTGGAGTGCCTCTATTCAAATTGGACACATCTTTGTGCTGCTGGGTCCCTCACTTCCTGAGCACTGGGGCCAAAGGCAGGAGGGGCCCCCCCAGAGCCCTCTGCTGGCTGTACTTCCTGCACCCAGCGCCAGCCCACCCTGGGGTGGGGCCAGCCCTGCCCTGTACAATAAGGGAAGCTCTGAGCAGAGGAACCCAGTCTTCTGGGTGCAGGTGTGCAGCCGGGCCAGGGCTGGTGGGCCTCCAGCACTACCTGCAGCCCCTCCCCGTTGCAGGCAAGGTAAGCTCAACCAGACCCTGGACCCATTTCCCCTGGGCTGCCTGCAGCCCCTGCCCAACCTGCTTCTCCACAGGAGGTAGCCATTCTTCCTACCAGCTTCTGTAGGCCTCGGTGTTGAGCTAAGTTCACCCTGGTAGGGTGGGTCTGCACCAAGCTTTTGGTGGGGTACAGTTCCGGGGTTAGGCTGAGCTTTGGCATGGAGCAGGTGGGCACAACCTAGACAACATGGTCTCCAAGGAGGCCTTCACAGCACCCCAACAGCAAGGGTCTGTGGTTGGCTCAGATTACCGCAGTGCCACCTTGTCCATGGGCTTGCTCTCTGCCAGCCATGTGCCCCAGCACCGTGGGGCTCCCCCTTAAACCTGGGAAGCGATCAGGCTGAAGCACTGCCCACCCCCTCCCTCCAGCAGAAGCAGCCATGGCGGGCATGAAGACAGCCTCCGGGGACTACATTGACTCATCTTGGGAGCTACGGGTATTCGTGGGCGAGGAGGACCCCGAGGCTCAGTCAGTGACCCTCCGGGTCACAGGAGAATCGCACATTGGAGGGGTGTTGCTGAAGATCGTGGAAGAGATCAGTGAGTCTGTACTGCACATGGCACTGGGACTAACGGGTACCAATGGCACTTCTGGGCCATCACTCCTGCACAGCTGACCATGCTGTGTCACAGTGACTCAGTCATCAGCTTAATCATTTGGTTCCATTTCCCTGCCTCCCTTCCTCCCACTCCAGAGGTTCTACTTCTGGTTCCCCAAAGAGCAGCCAGAACTCGCTCCTCCGTGCACACACTTATACAGGCAGCAGAGGACGGCTTGCCAGGGCCAAGGCCCAGGTCAGGCTCCTGAGACCAGAGGCGAAGCCTGGGGAGGCCTAGGGGACTGAGGCTTGCTCCCACACTTCCTCCTAGGCAAAGGCCCACAGGCTGGTGACGAGCCTGGGGTAGGCAGGCCCTGCCCCCACAGGAAGTTACAGCACCAGGGCTGCCTGCGGTGTCACTGGTGGAGATATGGGGGACCAGCGATAGGGGGGCTTCTCATTGTCCTTTCCTGCCACAGTGGGGGCTGCCACTTCCTGGGAGGATGGCAGGCATAACTTGATAAGAGAGTGCGGGCCGTGCGGGGGGTGGAAGAGGGGGCAGGGGGCAGAAGCCAGTCCCAAAGAATTCAGTCAGGAGCTTGGATCCTAGGCTACACATGGGGAACAGACTTCCTAGATGTGGCCAGCCTACCATGGCTACAGCCCAGGAGCAACGGAGTCTAACTGGCTAGCCCTGTCCCTAAGATACGTCCCTGGTCACACGGCAGAGGCCTAGGGGCCTGAAGAGGCTGTGAAAGGAGAAGTGGGAGCAGAGGGTGTCAGACAGAGCCGGTGTCAGAGCCCGCGTGAGACCTGGGCCAAGCCAGGACTCGAGTTTAAGGACTGATTGGTCCCAGGGCGCTGCACGTGGTTACTGCAAGTCCTGGACATGGAGCCTCCCCTGCTCCATCACTGGGATGCCCCTCCCAGCAGGTCTATCCAGCTTGAGGTCCTGCAGTGGGAACAGTCTCCCCACACTCCTACTCCTAGTCGCTCTTAAGTACATTAGATGTTGGGGTTCAGCCAGTTCGGTCTCTACCACCTAGCGTATGACTGAGCGAATGTCTAATCAGGGCTACCACTGAGGGCTGGCACTCAAACAGGGACAGCTCCCTGGGTAGCGAGGCCAAGGAAACTGCCACTTCAGACAAGCCCTAGGGCTGGGAAAGTGGCTCAGTGGCAGAGTGCTTGCCTTGCATGCATGAGGCCCTGGGTTTGATTCCTCAGCACTACATAAGCAGAAAAGGCTGGAAGTGGTGCTGTGGCTAAAGTGGTAGAGTGTTCACCTTGAGCTGAAGAGCTGAGGGACAGTGCCCAGGCCCAGAGTTCAGGCCCCACAACTGGCAAAAAAAAAAAGACAAGTCCTAGCTGGACACCAGTGGCTCATGCCTGTAATCCTAGCTACTTAGGAAACTGAGGTCAAAGCACCTGCACAGGAAAGTCTGTGAGACTCTTATCTTCGATTAACTAGCAAAAAAAAAAAAGCCAGAAATGGAGCTGTGGTTCAAGAGGTAGAATGCCAGGCTTGAGCAAAAAAGCTAAGGGACAGTGCCCAGGCCCTGAGTTCAAAACCTAGTACCCTCCCCCCCACTCACATACACACACAATCTGAGGCTCAAAGAGGCAAAGCGTCTTGCTCAAGGTCACCCAGCTAGAAAGTAGTCAATGTTTACAGTGCTTGCTGCTCCTTGCTGGGCAAATTCCAGGCTCTGAGAAGATACAGACATAGTCTGCCTCAAGAGAGAGCATCAGCCCTGGAGGACATAGCAGGTGCTGTACAAAGGCAGCCCCAGCCCCAATGGGTGAAGGGCCAAGATAGGGCCTTCAGGGGAGCGGGGGGGGGGGGGGGGGGGAAGGGGGAGATAGGAACGGATAGGAAGGGGAAACAAAGGAGGAGGCAACAATGCTGCTTGATAAGAAATGTACTCATTATCTTGCCCATGTAATTGTATGTAATTGTAACTCCTGTACAGTATTTTCACAATGAAAAAAAAAAAAAGATAGGGCCTTCAAGATTGGGTCACCCAGATTCTGGGTTAGGGGGCACCTCCAGGGAGTGATGTAAAGATTGAGCCCAGAAGAACCAGCAAGGTTCAGGTAGCAAAGAGCCATGTGTTTTCTCATGATCCTGGGATGTGCTGTCTGGGTAGAAAGAGGAGCAGGCTGGTGGAGCCTCCCTGCCCCCAAGGCTGATATGTACCCCCATTTCTTTCCCTCCAGATCGAAAGCAGGACTGGTCTGATCATGCCATTTGGTGGGAGCAGAAGAGACGATGGCTGCTACAGACCCACTGGACACTGGACAAGTACGGAATCCTGGCTGACGCTCGCCTCTTCTTTGGGCCACAGCACAGGCCGGTCATCCTGCGGTTGCCTAACCGCTGTGCATTGCGCCTGCGCGCCAGCTTCTCCAAGCCCCTCTTCCAGTCTGTGGCCGCCATCTGCCGCCTGCTCAGTGAGTAGCTGGATGGGCTTCAACCCACCATCCTCTGGTAGGCTCAAGTCCCCACCCTTGCCAGGCCCAGCCGGTCACCTGTCCTTATTGTCACCTGTCCTGTTTAAATGGGCAAGGCTATGAACCTACCCCTGAGGTGTTGAGGGGTGACATGGGAGATCACTCGCAGGGCAGGACCTCAGGGAGTACTGGGGCCCCACTGCCCTCAGGCATCCGGCACCCTGAGGAGCTGTCTCTGCTGCGGGCTCCTGAGAAGAAGGAGAAGAAGAAGAAGGAGAAAGAGCCAGAGGAAGAGATCTATGACTTGACCAAGGTCGTCCTGGCTGGGGGTGAGCATGACTGGGCCAAGCTAGGGCTAGGATCGAGCCCCAGGCTGGGGACAGACCTGACTTCTCCCTACCTGCCTGCAGGCATGGCCCCTGCTTTGTATAGAGGAATGCCAGCTCACTTCTCGGACAGCGAGCAGACGGAGGCCTGCTACCGCATGCTGAGCCGGCCACAGCCGCCACCAGACCCACTCCTGCTGCAGCGCCTGCCCCGGCCTGGCTCCCTGGCTGACAAGACGCAGCTCCATAGCAGGTGTGCGGCGCATTCCTGGCTCTCCCTGTATTCCCCACCCCCAGGCTTCCAGGCCCTACCTGTGTGTGCACAGTCCCTGCCCCCCTCATGGCCCCCAATGCTCACACCTGCCTATGCATGGTTTAGATGGCTGGACTCCTCGCGCTGCCTCATGCAGCAGAACATCAAGGCGGGGGACACGCTCTGGCTGCGCTTCAAGTACTACAGCTTCTTTGACCTGGACCCCAAGGTAGGTGGTGGGGGCAAGGGGGGAGGGGGAGGGGGGAGGGGGAGAGGGGCCTCTGGAGCCACCTGAGGAGCACTATGACCACCAAACTTTAGAACTTTTTTTTTTTGGTTGGTTGTGGGGCTTAAACTCTGGGCCTGGGCGCTGTCCCTCAGCTCTTCAGCTCAAGGCAAGCGCTCTACCACTTGAGCCACAGCGCCAGTTCCAGTTTTCTAGTAGTTTTTATTGGAGATAGGCGTCTCACGTACTTTCCTGCCCGGGCTGACTTTGAACCCTGATCCTCAGATCTCAGCCTCCTGAGTAGCTAGGATTACAGGCGTGAGCCACCAGCGCCCGGCTATAACATTTTTATCAAGAGAAAAGACCCCCCCACACACAGTAGCAATCACTTTCCGTTTACATCTTAGTCCATTTTGAGTTGCTGTAACAAAATACCTGGGACCAAATGATTTATAAAGAGCAAAGGTTAGCCTTTGCTGAGGATCGCGGTTCAAAGCCAGCCCAGGCAGGAGAGACCGTGAGACTCCTATCTCCAATAAACCACCAGAAAACGGAAGTGGCACTGTAGCTCAAGTGGTAGAGTGCTCGCCTTGAGCTGAAGAGCTGAGGGACAGCGCCCAGGCCCAGAGTTCAAGCCCCAAGACCGACAAAAAAAAAAAAAAAAGAGCAAAGGTTTAGGGCTGGGAATGTGGCTTAGTGGTAGACTGCTTGCCTAGCATGCATGAAGCCCTGGGTTTGATTCCTCAGCACCACATTTACAGAAAAAGCCAGAAGTGGCACTATGGTAGAGCGCTCACCTTGAGCAAAAGCTCACAGACAGTGACCAGGCCCTGAGTTCAAGCTCCATGACTGGCAAATAAACAAACAAACAAATAAATAAATAAAGCAAAGGTTTATTTGACCAAGGACCCTGGAGTCTGAGGCTCTGGGGGAAAGGAAGCCTGTGGCCCAGGAAGGCTCCCTGGAGGGACAGCAACTGGACCTGAGAGGCAGTGATAGTGAGGAAGGGGCTTTTAGGGTGGCCCCAGGGGACCCTGTCTGTCTGTCTGGCTGCCATCCACTGCCACCAGTAGCAATGGTAAGCTCTGTGCATCTGTCTCCTTCACTGCCCCAGCCTCTCGTTCCTCCTGTGACCCCAGATCTCTGTAAAACATCTAGACATGGCTGTCTGCTGGGCACTTGCACTGCTGGAAGCTTTCCTTAGGTGTTCTTCAACTCCGCCTGCCAAACCTGCCCAGGTGTCTTCTGTCCCCATCCACCAGCCTCTGAGGTGACCCTGGCTTCAATGCTTTCTGTCCCATTGTCCCTTTCCACCCAGTTCTTAGTGTGTGTGTGTGTGTGTGTGATACGTGTACGTCACTACTGGAGCTAGAACTCAGCTGCTGATTGGAGAGCTCTAGGCTGCTCTCTGGGCTTTCCCTATCTCTTGTCTTCCTCCTGGTAATCTTGAATCTTGCGTTTTATGCATTTAAACACCACCTTAGGCTCTTGGCATCTCCCACTGTATAACCTTCTGCTCAGAAATTTCTTCCTTAGCTCTAATCACAGGGGACTAACAGGCCTCCAACTCACCATCGCAAGTAGCAAGGATTACAGGTATGAGCCGCTGGCACCTGGCATGCTCTGCTTCTTGATATACAGCTTCATTTTCTGTTTTTTTGCTGATTAATTGGAGAAGAGTCTCATGGACTTTCCTGCCCTGGCTGGCTTCCAACTGCAATCTTCGGATCTTAGCTTCCTGAGTACTTAGGATTATAGATGTGAGACACCAGCGTATAGCTCATGAGTTGTTTTTATGTCTTTGGAACTTTATACTATTCCGATCATTTTGCAATATACTATAGGTTGGTTTTTCTTTCTTTTATGATTTTATTTCTTTATGTATATATTTATATACTTATTTAGTGCTAGTCCTGGGGCTTGAGCTCAGAGTCTTTGGTGCTGTCCCTGCACTTTTGTGCTCAAGGCTGGCATTCTACCACTTGAGCCACAGCTCCAACTTCCAGTTTTTTTGGTGGTTTATTGGAGATGAGAGTTTCATGGATTTTCCTGCCTGGGCTAGCTTTGAACCATGATCCTCAGATCTCAGCCTCCTGAAGAGCTGGGATTATAGGCATGAGCCAGCACCCAACCATTTTTGAAATGTTCCTAGAACTGTGTAACTATCACCACCAAACTTGAGGACATTTTTATCATGACCAAAGACATTCCACACCCAGTGGCAATCACTTTCCCTTTACATCTTAGTCCATTTTTTTTTTTTTCTGGCTGATTGTGGGGCTTGAACTCTGGGCCTGGGTGCTGTCCCTGAGCTCTTCAGCTCAAGGCAAGTGCTCTACCACTTGAGCCACAGTACCACTTCCGGTTTTATTGTGGTTTCTTGGAAGTAAGAGTCTTTTGTTTCTTATTTTTCAGCTTTGTGAGTTTTTTGTTTTGTTTTGTTTTCTTTGTGCTGGAACTTGGGACCTGAACATTATCCCTAAGCTTTTTTTTTTTTTTTCCTCAAGGTTAGTGCTTTACCACTTGAGCCACAGCTCTACTTCCAGTTTTATTGATGCTTCATTGGAAATAAGATTGAGTTTTCTGCCCTGGCTGGCTTTGAACCATGATCCTCAGATCTCAGGCTTCTGAGTAGCTAAGATTACAGGCATGATTCACCAGTGCCTAGCAGCTCTTTGTGTTTTTATTCTACTTTCAGTCATGGAGCTTGAACTCATGGCTTGTGCGCTGTCCCTGAGCTCTTTTGCTCAAGGCTAGCGCTCTACCACTTGAGCCACAGCGCCACTTCCAGTTTTCTGGTGGTTAATTGGAGATAAGAGTCTCATGGATGTTCTGCCTGGGCTGGCTTTGAACAGCCATCCTCAGATCTCAGCAGCTAAGGATTACAGGCGTGAACCACTGGCGCTGGGCTTTGGAAGTTTTTGGGTTTTTTAAAATTTATCTTCCAAAATACTTTTTGAACTTTTCTTCTCATCAATTGTAGTTTATTCTTTGTTGTTGGTGGTAGTTTTTGTTTTGTTTTGTTTTTGTTGTTGGTTATGGTTGAACTCTGGGCCTAGGTGCTGTCCCTCAGCAATTCAGTTCAAGGCCAATGCTCTACCACTTGAGCCACAGCGCTACTTTGGGTTTTCTGGTGGTTTATTGGAGATAAGATCTCACGGACTGGGCTGGGAAGGTAACTCAGTGATAGAGTGCTTGCCTTGCATGCCTGAGGCCCTGGGTTCGATTCCTCAGCACCACATAAGCAGAAAAAAGCCGGAAGTGGTGCTATGGCTCAAGTGGTAGAGCGTTAGCCTTGAGCTGAAGAGCTGAGGGACAGTGCCCAGGCCCAGAGTTCAGGCCCCACGACCGACCAAAAAAAAAAAAAAAAAAAAGATCTCACGGACTTTCCTGCCCGGGTTGGCTTTGAACCACAATCCTCAGATCTCAGCCTCCTGAGTAGCTAAGATTACAGGCATGAGCCACCAGCAACTGGCTTGTTTATTTGTTTTTAAATTCTGAGAGTGCTTGCTTTCTGAGTGTTGCTTTTAAAGCTCTTAAATTTATAACTGAGCACTTGTAATCCTTGCTACTCGGGAAGCTGAGGTCTAGAAGATCAAGGTTCAAAGTCAGCCAGTCAGAAAAATCCTTGAGAATCCAGTACCAATTAACTAGTGAAAAGTAGAGCTGGAGGTGGCATCAAATGGTAGAATGCCAGCTAATGTAGCAAACCAAGCAAGCATGAGGTGTGGCCCTGAATTCAAGCCGAGGTACTGGCACACATAAAAAAACCTTTAATACAAATTTAGTACAAAAATGATCGGGGCACTCATGGAGAGAGATACTGTTGCAAGAGGATCACAAGTTGAGGCCAGCCTGGGCAACCTACCAAGGCCCTGTCCAAAGGACTGGGGATGGCCACAAGCTGGTGTGGTACGTCTATAATCCTAGCTACTCAGGAGGCTGAGAGCTGAGGCTCGTGGTTCAAAGCCAATCTGGTCAGGAAAGTCCATGAGACTTTTTTTTTTTGCGTATGTGGTGCTAAGGAATCGAATCCAGGGCCTCATGCATGCAAAGCAAGCACTCTACCACTGAGCCACCTTTCCAGCCCTCCATGAGACTTTTATCTCCAATGAACTTCCAAAGAGTTAGAAGTGGTGCTGTGGCTCAAGTGCTAGAGCACTAGCCTTGAGCAAAAAAAAACTCAGGACGGTGCCCAGATGCTGAGTTCAAGCCCCAGGATCAGCACACACACACACACACACACACACAAAAAAAAAAAAGATTGGGGGGGCTGTAGCTTAGGGGGTGGGATCAGTCCCTTCCAGCATGTATGAGACCCTGGGTTCAGTCCCCAGTACCACAAAAACATAAAATTTAAAGGTACTAAAGGTGTGATATTTGCATATAACTGACATGACCTTTCCTTATATTTGTTAAAAAAGAATTTGGGGGGGATATGAAACTTTTCTTGGGGGGGTCTTGTAGTTGGGGAGTTGCAGACACCCCTAGAGTAAGGTGGGGTCTGACACCATCAGCCAGTTCTGATCTTCCCTGCCTGGAAGTTTCTGTCTCTTGTACTTTAAACCATCTCTGAATTTCTTAGAACACCCAGTCCAATGTTCAAGCTATGAAGATAATTCTTGGTTGTTGTTGTTGTTTTGTCGGTCGTGGGGCTTGAACTCTGGGCCTGGGCGCTGTCCCTCAGCTCTTCAGCTCAAGGCAAGAGCGCTACCACTTGAGCCACAGCACCACTTCCGGTTTTCTGGTGGTGTATTGGAGATAAGAATCTCATAGAGTTTTCCTGCCTGGGCTGGCTTTGAACCGTGATCTTCAAATCTCAGCCTTCTGAGTAGCTAGGATTACAGGTGTGAGCCACCAGCGCCTGGCTTGAAGATAGTTTTTATACTCTGTTATTTAGGAAACAATGACAAGAAAAAATATCTGCTCATATTCAGAGCTGGCATAGATTTTTTTTTTCTTTAATCTATGGCTGGCTCAGTCCTCAGATTGGGGATGCGTAGATCAGGAGTCTGGATGATGATATGAATGTACTTCTCTTTGGGTTTGGGTTTGGTTTTCTGCCACTACTGTGGCTTGACCTCAGGACCTTACACTTGAGCCACAGCTCCACTTCTAGCTTTTTAGTGGTTAATTGGAGATCAGAGTCTCATGGACTTTGCTGCCTGGGCTGGCTTTGAACCATGGTCCTCAGATCTCAGCCTCCTGAGTAGCTAAGATTATAGGTGTGAGCTGGTGGTGCCCAGCTCCATAACAGTTTTGATTCTTTAACACAGTGTATCACTATATGGCCTAGGCTGGCCTCAATCTCATGAACCTCCTGCCTCAGCTACCCAAGTGCTGAGATCATAGTGGTTTACTACCAGGCCTGGCTGTTTGCTTGAAGAGATTCCTTGACATTTAACTCACATCCTATGCTGTAAATGTTCAGTTTGGTTATTCTTAGTAAATGTGCGCCACTGTGCAATCATTATATCCATGTTTGAACATTTCGCTGCTTCAGAAAGTTGGTTGGTGTCTATCTCTTTGCCCTCCCACACCAATCCAGCAGTCAGCTTTTCCTCTGGTTGTAATTTACATTTCCCCAGTGACTAACACCGTCCACCCTTTTCCACTGCCTGTTAGTCATTTTGATATCCTCTTTTTTTCTTTTTTTTTTTTGGTGCTTGTGCTGAGGTGTGAACTCAGGGCCTGGGTGCTGTCTCTGAGCTTTTTCAGCTCAAAGCTAGGGCTCTACTATTTGAGCTTTTTTGTGGTTGATTGGAAATAAGCATCTCTTGGACTTTCCTGCCTACACTGGCTTCAAACTATGATCCTCTGGTCTCAGCCTCCTGAGCACTTAGGATCACAGGTGTCAGATATCTGTGCCTGGCTCCTCGGAGCTTTTTTTTTTTACCCTGTCTGGGTCTCTGTGGTTTAGGCCAGCAGCTTTGCTAAAATGTGCCAATTCTGGACCTGATCCTTTTGCAGACTTTCTCCAGCCCTCACTCCAGCCCACCCAGGCTTCTCATTCAGAAGATTCAAGCTGGAGACTTCCTTTGGGCTTGGCCACGCGAATGGCTGCCTTTTACCCAATCTGAGTTCTTGCTGATCTGGGTTCTTCCTGTACTTGCCTTCTGCTGTCCTGGCGCCTCTGCATCCTACCTGCTACTGTGGTCTTGAAGTTGTCCTTTTTTTTTTTTTGGTTGTGGGGCTTGAACTCTGGGCCTGGGCACTGTCTGTGAGCTCTTCAGCCCAGGGCTAGCATTCTACCACTTGAGCCACAGCACCACTTCCGGTTTTCTGATGGTTCATTGGAGATAAGCATCTCACAGACTTCTTTTTTTTTGTCAGTTGTGCTTGAACTCTGGGCCTGGGCGCTGTCCCTGTGCTCTTCAGCTCAAGGCGAGTGCTCTACCACTTGAGCCACAGCGCCACTTCCAGTTTTCTAGTGTTTTATTGGAGATAAGAGTTTCACAGAGTTTCCTGCCTGGTCTGGCTTTGAACTGTGCTCCTTAGATCTCAGTTTCCTGAGTAGCTAGGATTACAGGTGTGAGCCACTGGTGCCCGGCTTCTTTTTTTTTTTTTTTTTTTTGTCAGTCATGGGGCTTGAACTCTGGGCCTGGGCACCGTCCCTCAGCTCTACAGCTCAAGGCTAGCACACTACCACTTGAACTACAGAGCCACTTCCAGTTTTCTGGTGGTTTATTGGACATAAGAGTTTCACGGGCCGGGCGCTGGTGGCTCACGCCTGTAATCCTAGCTACTCAGGAGGCTGAGATCTGAGGATCACGGTTCAAAGCCAGCCCGGGCAGGAGAGACCCGTGAGACTCCTATCTACAATAAACCACCAGAAAACCGGAAGTGGTGCTGTAGCTCAAGTGGTAGAGCGCTCTCCTTGAGCTGAAGAGCTGAGGGACAGCGCCCAGGCCCAGAGTTCAAGCCCCATGACCAACAAAAAAAAAAAAAAGAGTTTCACAGAAGCTGGGCGCTAGTGGCTCACGCCTGTAATCCTAGCTACTCAGGAGGCTGAGATCTGAGGATCGCGGTTCAAAGCCAGCCCGGGCAGGAGAGACCGTGAGATTCTTATCTCCAATAAACCTCCAGAAAACCGGAAGTGGCGCTGTAGCTCAAGTGGTAGAGCGCTCGCCTTGAGCTGAAGAGCTGAGGGACAGCGCCCAGGCCCAGAGTTCAAGCCCCACAGCCGACAAAAAAAAAAAAAAGAGTTTTCACGGAGTGGGCTGGGAAGGTGGCTTAGTGGTAGAGCGCTTGCCTTGCATGCCTGAGGCCCTGGGTTCAGTTCCTCAGCACCACATAAGCAGAAAGAAAAAAAAAAAGCTGGAAGTGGCGCTGTGGCTCCAGTGGTAGAGCGCTAGGCTTGAGCTGAAGAGCTGAGGGAGTGCCCAGGCCCAGAGTTCAGGCCCCACAACCGGACTCAAAAAAAAAAAAAAAAAAGTTTCACGGAGTTTCCTGCCTGGTCTGGCTTTGAACCTTGATCCTCAGAGCTCAGTCTCCTGAGTAGCTAGGATTACAGATGTGAGCTACTGGCGCCCAGCTTCTCACAGACTTTCCTGCCCAGGCTGGCTTTGAACTGTGATCCTCAGATCTCTGCCTCCTGAATAGCTAGGATTACAGATGTGAGCCACCAGCACCTGGACTTTTTTTTTTTTTGCCAGTCCTGGGGCTTGAACTCAGGGTCTGGGCACTGTCCTTTGAGCTTCTGCTTGAGGCTAGCGCTGTACCACTTGAGCCACAGCACCACTTCTGGCTTTTTCTGCTTATGTGGTACTGAGGAATGAATCAAACCCAGGGCTTCATGCATGCTAGGCAAGCACTCTGCTACTAAACTACATTCCCAGTTCCCCTGCACCCACCCCCCTCCTTTTTTTTAAGTGTCTTTATTTTGGGTGAGACATAGGACATACTTCTCTGGGTAACTAGGACCCCTTTTTGCCTTTACCTTCTTTGTTCCTTCTCCCTAGATTCCTCTTCTATCTTCCTTCCCCTCTAGTGGCCCCTTATCCCCCTCTAGGGTGCTGCTTAACAAGCTACCTCCTCAGAGAAGCCTTTCCTGATTGCATCCTTCTTTTTTATTTTTTTGGTCGGTTGTGGGGCTTGAACTCTGGGCCTGGGCGCTGTCCTTCAGCTCTTCAGCTCAAGGCGAGCGCTCTACCGCTTGAGCTACAGCGCCACTTCCGGTTTTCTGGTGGTTTATTGGAGATAGGAGTCTCACAGTCTTTCCTGCCCGGGCTGGCTTTGAACCGTGATCCTCAGATCTCAGCCTCCTGAGTAGCTAGGATTACAGGTGTGAGCCACCAGCGCCCGGCTTAATTGCATCCTTCTTATACCTTATAGCCCCTTGGGTGAGGGCTGGCGAGCTGCCCCAGGGAAGCCATTTCCTGCTGAGTTGTATCATGGATAATGAGCAATACACAACAGAGGAGAAAACACTGGTGCCTGCTTGGGCACCAGAGGACTGGTAGCTGGGTGGGGTGGGGCCACAGCCTGGGTGTCCAGACCAGATGATCTGACCAGCCTGCCCCCTCCACCCCCTGGTTGTTGCAGACAGACCCGGTGCGGCTGACGCAGCTGTACGAGCAAGCTCGCTGGGACCTGCTGCTGGAGGAGATCGACTGCACGGAGGAGGAGATGATGGTGTTTGCAGCCCTGCAGGTGCCCCGGCATCCCAGGACAGCGGGACTCTGGCAGGAAGAGCCCTGGGTGGGGGGAGGCAAAGCCCAGGCTGGGGCACCATTAGGGGCTGGATGGGTGCACTCAGCCTCTCCTGACCATGCACCCCCAGTACCACATCAACAAGCTGTCCCAGAGTGGGGCTATGGGGGAGCCAGCCAGCTCTGACCAGGGCTTGGATGACCTGGATGCAGCCCTGAGCAACCTGGAGGTGAAGCTGGAGGGCTCGGCCCCCACAGACGTGCTGGTGAGGAGACACCCTGTCTGAGGTTGAGCGTGGGGCTCAACATGGGGCACTCTTTGATTCCGCTCCTCCCCCTAGGACAGCCTCACCACCATCCCAGAACTCAAAGACTATCTCCGAATCTTCCGGTAGGTTTGGGGCCCCGTGTGGATGGTGGGGGAGAGAGGGACAAAGACAGTCCCCAAACCTCCTACTCCCCACCCCCTCCCCCATCAGGCCCCGGAAGTTGACTCTAAAGGGCTACCGGCAGCACTGGGTGGTATTCAAGGAGACCACGCTTTCGTACTACAAGAGTCAGGAAGAGGCTCCAGGGGACCCCATTCAGCAGCTCAACCTCAAGGGTGAGAGGCCTGGACAGCCAGGGGACAAAGAACATCTGGTGGGGCCGGCCCTCCCCGTCTTGTGTAGACCACTGCCCCCCTCTCCCTGCAGGCTGTGAGGTGGTCCCCGAGGTCAACGTCTCCAGCCAGAAGTTCTGCATCAAACTCCTGGTGCCCTCACCGGAGGGCATGAGCGAGATCTACCTGCGGTGCCAGGATGTGAGGCTGGGGAGGGCGTGGCCAAGGGGTGGGGCCTGGGCCTGGCCCCAGGGCTGGTTCCAAGCCTCACTCCCGTCTCCCGCTACAGGAGCAGCAGTATGCCCACTGGATGGCTGGCTGCCGCCTGGCTGCCAAGGGCCGCACCATGGCGGACAGCAGCTACGCCAGCGAGGTGCAGGCCATACTGGCCTTCCTCAACCTGCAGCGGGCCGGCGGAGGCGGGGGATCCGGCAGCCAACCCCAGGGCTCCGATGCCTCCGCTGAGAGCCTCAACCCTCATGGTCTCGTTGCCCCCCGATTCCAGCGCAAGTTCAAGGCCAAGCAGGTGCCAGAGGGGATGTGGGTGGGAGTAACCACAGCTTTGACCCCAGATCTCCACAGAGCCTTCCTTAGGAAAGCACATGCTCTCTTTTCCCTTCTACTGTGCCCCCGAAACCTCCCTGGGAGGATGGTCACCACAGTGGGCACTGCCCTTCCTGGGGCTCAGTGCCCTGTCTTCTGAGGATGGGGTTGGAGAGCCACCACCAGCCCCTCACCAATATGGCCCTGCAGCTGACTCCACGGATCCTGGAAGCCCACCAGAATGTGGCCCAGCTGTCACTGAGCGAAGCCCAGCTGCGTTTCATCCAGGCCTGGCAGTCGCTGCCCGACTTTGGCATTTCCTATGTCATGGTCAGGTATGAGGGCAGCCCAGCCCTGCCTGGCCACCGGCCTGTCTGCCTGCTGCTTTACGCTTGCTTCCTAACAGTGGGTCCTAGACAGGATCCTCATCCTTTCCACTTCCCTGTTAGTGGGAACACTGAGGCATGCAACCCCCCCTCCCAATTCTGCACCCAATAACTAATATAAGAGACAAAGCAGGAAAGCCAGTGCTGTCTCAATCTGCCTTCCTTGTCTGGGCCTCAGTCAGCTGCCCTGTGGTATGGAGCTGGTGTAAGGAGGCCACATCATTATTCATCCCCACGACAGGAGAGAGGCAAAGATGACGATGACAAAAATCACACAAACACAATTACTAAAGACATGGATGACTTGTGAGACACCGAAATAGCCATATAATACTTTGTGTGGGTTTTGGCAGTACTGGTGTTGGAACATAGGCTTCAGCTGGGCACACACCTGTAATGCTAGCCACTCAGGAGGCTGAGATTTAGGGATTACAGTGTAAAGCCAGCCTGGGCAAGAAAGTCTGTGAGACTCTTATCTCCAATTAGCCACCAAAAAACTAGAAATGAAATTATGGCACAAAGTGACAAAGCACTAGCTTTGGGCACAAAAGCTCAGAAACAGCACCCAAGCCCTGAGTTCAAGCCCTAGAACTGGCAAAAATATAAACACACACACACACACACACACACACACACACACACACACACGCACACGCCTCTAGATAGGCAAACATTTCACCATGTGTCATGCCTCTATCCTTCCCCCTCCTTTTTTTCTTGTACCAGAGCTTGAACTCATAGCCTTGTGTTCTTTCTCAGCCGGTACTGTACCACTTGAGCCATGCCTCAAATCAAGCTTTTTGTTGGCTTGAATCAGTCTTCAAACTGTGATCCTCCAGGTCTCAACCTATGGCTAAGATTATAGGTATGAGACACCAGTGCCCAGCTAATTTTTTTTTTTTTTTTTTTGTGGTTGTTGTTGATCATGGGACTTGAACTCAAGGTTAGCACTCACCATTTGAGCCACAGCGCCACTTCTGGTTTTCTGGTGGTAAATTAGTGATAAGAGTCTCATACCCCGGGGCTGGGACGGTGGCTCAGTGGTAGAGCGTTCGCCTTGTATGCCTGAAGCCCTGGGTTCGATTCCTCAGCACCGTATAAACAAAAAGAAAAAAAACGGAAGCGGTGCTATGGCTCAAGTGGTAGAGTGCTAGCCTTGAGCTGAAGAGCTGAGGGACAGCACCCAGGCCCAGAGTTCAGGCCCCACGACCGGACCAAAAAAAAAAAAAAGAATCTCATTTCCTGGGCAGACTGGTTTTGAACCTCAGCCCTCAAATCTCAGCCTAGGATGACAGGCGGAGCACCGGGCAATATTTTGCCTCTGAGTCAGGGTCGCCCTTCCTTTTTGCCTGGGCTCCCTGCAAAAACCTCCTAAGAACTGGAATTACAGGCATGTACCACCCTACCCATGATTCTTTCTAGATGAAGGAAATGACCTGCTTAGGGTGGCACAGCTGGGGAGTGTGGCAGAGCTGGGGCAGGCACACGATCTATCTCCCTCGCCGTAGTTGGTTTTGGAGTGCTGTGCATATTGTCTGGGTGCTTCCTGTGCTGTGCATATTGTCTGGGTGCTTCCTGTGCTGTGTGTGCTGTCTGGGTGCTTCCTGGGGGCCACACAGCTTGGCGGCCTCACTCACACTATCCCTCCTGGGATCAGGTTCAAGGGCAGCAGGAAAGACGAGATCCTTGGCATTGCTAACAACCGACTGATCCGAATCGACTTGGCCATGGGCGACGTGGTGAAGACCTGGCGCTTCAGTAACATGCGCCAGTGGAATGTCAACTGGGACATCCGGCAGGTGGGCCCTGGGGGAGGGGATCGACGGGACAGACAGGACAGCTGGCCAGCCAGGCTCTACCAGGGCAGGGCAGGGCTGCCCCCTAATCTCACCTGCCCACCGGCCCTCTGACCGTCTACCTGCAGGTGGCCATCGAGTTTGACGAGCACATCAACGTGGCCTTCAGCTGCGTGTCTGCCAGCTGCCGCATTGTGCATGAATACATCGGGGGCTACATTTTCCTGTCCACCCGGGAGCGAGCCCGTGGGGAGGAGCTGGACGAGGATCTCTTCCTACAGCTCACTGGGGGCCATGAGGCCTTATAAGGACAGCCAGGTTGCCCCTGACGTGCTCACAACCTTTCGTGGCCATTCCAGAGCCCACACCTAGTGGGCTGCACTGACCCCTCCCCCCAGGCATGTGCCAAGCTGGGCACCTTCAGCTGCGGTCACTGGCAGACCAGAGCCCTGGCCAGGCCCCACTCTGCTGCAACCTCCTAGCTAGGAAGGATACAGAGCCCTTCTTCCCTTGTCTTCCCTCTCTAGAGGCCAAGGCCTGCACCCACCATCTCTCTGTACCCCTGAGCACAGGATGAGGAGTCTCAGTTTCAAAGTCGTTTTTTTCTCTTGTGACTTTTTTTAGATTGGTTGGTTTGACAGTACTTGGATAGAACCCAGGGTCTTGTGCTTGCTAGGCAAGTTTTCTACCACTTGAGCCATGCCCCAGTCCTAGATTTTTTTTTTTAATAATAAATATTTTATTGTTGGATCATCTTTCTTCCTCAGGGGCTGTGCTAGGGCCACTCTGATATTCTGTCTCCTTATCATTGACCAAGGAGAGACGCTTTCCTGGGATAGAGACAAGAGAATGGAGATGAGTAGAGCTGGGGGCTAGGAGAAAGGCTGAGAGCAGAAGGGCACAGGCTTTGGGCACGTGGGGGGAGGGGAGTGGGGCAGGGGCAGTTCTCACGGGTGGGGCGCAGCTGCAGGGCCTCCTTGAAGTACTTGGGGAGCAGGAAGCCATCAGCATTCCCTGGGGTCAGGATCACTCCATTGGCAGAGCGGAAGAAGGGGATTCCATCTGCAGACAGAGCTAGAGATGTGACTCAGGTCCCATCTCCCCAACCACCCCTAAACTGAAAAAAGATGTAGGTTGGTCCCTTCTGTGTCCACACTCACCTGCCAGGGCCAGAGGTCCATTGATGAACACAGCCACTTCACAGTTGGGGCGCAAGCCTGCAGGCAGGGACAATTGGAGCTAAGGCCTGGAGACCACAGTCAGCACACCTGGACAGAACGGGGCCCTGGGATGAAGGGGATGATGCCCCTGCAAAGCAGAGGTGGCCTTGCACAAGTGATGCTGCGACACTTGGAGGGGGGACTGGGGGGGCGGGGTGAGACTAGGTGGATGAAGAGGATACTGACCACTGATGACACCAGGATCACCAGGCAGTCCTGAGGCCAAGTGGATGTGTGTCCTTCCTTGACATGACAAGCCCTTGAGCAAGATAGATGGCCAGTGCTTCCAGAATGTACCATGGACTAGCATCAGGGGCAGTGCCTGAGGTGTTTCCAGGGGCACCAGCTCCAACTCAGGTACCTGTAACCGATGGTTGTATGAGCAGCCGTGAGAACCCCATGGCGGACCGGGTCCCACCTGGCTCTCCATCTGTTCTCTTGGCACTCACCTGCAGAGAGTGACCCTGATTGGCCCGGATGAGGAGGCCAAGGCCGGGATCTCCCTGCTGCAAGGCAAATCGCTGCTTCCCATTGGTCTCCACCACACGCTTTATGTCCTCAGCTGAGAAGCTATGGAACTGAGGCAGCTGCAGGAGGTGGTCCAGGGGCACAAAGCCATCTGTGGGCACAGGGTGCTCTGGAGCAGCCTTGCTTCAGCCTTACTTGAGCCTTGGCTCAAACCAAGGTTGGGCCCAGAAATCCCAAGGGCCTTTAGACCCTTTCTGGGTCTCTGTTTCTTTAATGAACATGAAAAGAGGAATTGAATGTAAAGAGTCACACAGACAAAAGACTTAGCCAGGTACTGACGGCCCATGCCTATAATCCTAGCTATGCAGGAGGCTGAGATCTGAGGATCCTGATTTGAAACCAGCCAGGGCAGACAAATCTTAGAGTTTTTTATCACGGGGCTGGGAAGGTGGCTCAGTGGTAGAGCGCTTGCCTTGCATGCCAGAGGCCCTGGGTTTGATTCCTCAGCACTACATAAGCAAAAAGAAAAAAGCCGGAAGTGGCACTGTGGCTCAAGTGGCAGAGCGCTAGCCTTGAGCTAAAGAGCTGAGGGATAGCGCCCAGACCCAGAGTTCAGGCCCCCATGACTGGACAAAAAAAAAAAAAAAAAAGTTTCTTATCTCCATTTCACTGCCAAAAAGCAAGAAGTGGGGATATAGCTCAGGTTGTAGAACATCAGCCTTGAGCAAAAAAGCTAAGGAAAAACAGAAGGTCCTGAGTTCAAGTCCCACTACCCACACACACATACACACCGCAAAAACAAAAAACAACAAAAAACCCACAGATAAAGGACTTAGTACCTGGCCTAGAGTGAACACTCAAGTAAATACCAGTTGCTTTCCACACCCTCCTCCCCAGCTGGAAGGGATATCACTAGGCCTGGGCCAAATAGGAGTTCCTATCCCAGTGGACATGATATGAGGCTTTGGGCATATCCCTGCTGTACCCTTGGGGCCTTCCTCCTAGACAGTGTAGGGGGTCATGGTGGAAGGGACACAGACAGACTTACCAGCCCCCATGGGAAGCCCCAGCTTCAAGGCTCCATGGCGCAGGACATAAGACAGAGCCTTGGACAGTTGCACATCTCGGTTCTGAAAGAGCCCAGCAGATGACTAGGGTTTCCATAGGGACCCTGCCCTGCTACCTACCCTGTGGTCTCCAGGGCCAGTATGACCCACTGGTCTCCCTCAGCCACCAGGAAGCCAGAGCTCAGGGTCCCTTCCCTTGTCCCCCCCCCACTGGGCTGAGAGTGAAGGGAGGCGCACCTGTTCCCTGGGTCTGGAAGCCCGTCTACCCCTGGGCCCTGCTGCTTCCTGTCTCTTTCCTCCAGAGGCGCTCATCATAGCAAGACCTGTGGGGAGTAGTGACTTGTGGGGAGACTGCTTTAAAGGTCCCTCCCATGGCCCCAGAAAGTCACAAAGCTGAGGACAAGCCAAGTGCGGTTTATTTAATCTGCTTCCTACCCTCCAGCCCCCGGTGCAAAGAAGAAACTAAAGCCCAGCTGGATTCACTTGCCCAAGGTCACCGTCACCCTGGAGATCACGAGGCCCTGGGAGCCTGGCCCCGCGCTCCGGGCCGCGGCGGTGCTGGGGAGCCGGCCCCGGGAGGCGCGGCCGGCGTGCGCGCGGGCACCCCGGGACAGGACCGGCGGGGCAGGAACTCAGACCAGCCGTCGCGGTGGGCGGGGACTCGTGCCGGAACCTGAGCGGCTCGCCCCCACCAGCCAATGAGAAGCCGCGGGAGAATGGGGCGTGCACTTCCGTTTGCGGGAAGGGGCGGAGCCTAAGGGCGCCGAGGGCGGGGGAGGCTGCGGCTTCCGGGGACCTTGCACGTTCCGGGTTGAAGGCAGGATTCCTGGGCCAGGGGCGCACAGCCTTTGGGGGTCCCAGGGCCCCTGTGTGGTAGGGAGGTCCCCGAGTCCCGTGCACCTCAGCCGGACTCGGGGCTCTGGGGAATGATAGGACACTAACTGCCCAAAGGGTGGTCATGGAGGTTCAGAAGGGCTGGGATTTCAGTCCCCTCAGGTCTGCGGCTGAAGGGACCAGCTGCGGGATCCAGGGGGGTAGCGATGCGTTTCCTGGGGTGACAGTCCGTCTGTGTCCTTCCTAGATCTGCTCCGTCTACATCATGGACCCTGAGGTATCCCTGATGCTGCTTTGCCCTCCTGGGGGGCTGCCCCAGGAGCAAGTAGAGGTGGAGCTGAGCCCGGCCTATGACCGTCGCTTCCTGCCAGGAGATGACAAGACCATCACTGCCATCTGGGAAACCCGGCTACAGTCCCAACCCTGGCTCTTCGATGCCCCCAAGTTCCGTCTTCACTCCGCCACGCTGGCACCCACTGACTCACCAGGACCACAGCTACTCCTGCGCCTGGGTCTTACTTCCTACCGAGACTTCCTGGGCACCAATTGGGCCAGTTCAGCCTCCTGGCTGCGACAGCAGGGAGCTGCTGACTGGGGTGACAAACAAGCCTATCTGGCAGACCCACTGGGGGTGGGTGCTGCTCTGGCCACTACTGATGACTTTTTGGTCTTCCTGCGCCGCTCTGGGCAGGTGGCCGAAGCTCCAGGGCTGGTGGATGTGCCTGGTGGGCATCCTGAGCCTCAGGTGAGATGCCAGGATGGGTACAAAAGCACAAAGTCCTACACACCTGTGAGGAACTGGGCCTCTAAGCCCTCCCACCCAGCTCTGGAGGGCACAACCCTGAAAGGAAAATAAGCCTAGTGCTTCTCTGTAAAGTCTGTCCAGGACAGCTCTGCAGTGTCCCCTGCCGCAGTGCCCTTCTGGAGAGCTGCCCCAGGAGCAGGTACAAGCCGAGCTGAGAGTGGCCCAGGACTGTCACCACTGCCAGGCCGTGACAGGGCCCTCAATGCCATCTGGTAGACCTAGCTACACACGCCCAACCCACAACAGACCTGTGGGAAGCTGGGAAACAGTGGGGATGGGAGAGGACAGGAAGTCAATGCTTTATCCTGCCAAACTACTGCTTGCCACCTTATAAAGAATGGTCTGGGGTAAGGGTCTTGTGACCCTTCAGGGCCAGCAAAAGGAAAGAAGACAGGGTGAGAAGAGGCAGGAAGGCAGAGGTTGAGCCTGACTTCTCCCAGGTCCTGTGCCCTGGTGATGCCCCCCAGCACAAGACCCTTCCTGGGGAGCTGGTGGTACGTGAGCTCTTCTCCAGTGTGCTGCAGGAGATCTGTGATGAGGTGAGTTGAGGGGAGGCTGGTGTAGCATGGTGGGCATGAAAGGAGAGGGTAGAACTTGCTAGAATTGGGCTGGGAAGGTGGCTCAGTGGTAGAGCACTTGCCTTGCATGCCTGAGGCCCTGGGTTCGATTCCTCAGCACCACATAAGCAAAAAGAAAAAAGCCGGAAGTGGCGCTGTGGCTCAAGTGGTAGAGTGCTACCCTTGAGCTGAAGAGCTGAGGGACAGCGCCCAGGCCCAGAGTTCAGGCCCCACGACCGGACCCCCCCCCCCCAAAAAAAAAAAAGAACTTGCTAGAATTCCACAGGCCTTGGGCTGGGATGTAGCTCATTGGCAAAGTACTTGTCTAGCAAGTTCAACATCCTGGGTTTGATCCTCAGTACCAAAAAAGAAAAGACTGGGGCTGGGAAGGTGGCTCAGTGGTAGAGTGCTTGCCTTGCATGCATGAGGCCCTGGGTTCGATTCCTCAGCACCACATAAGCAGAAAAAGCTGGAAGTGGCACTGTGGCTCAAGTGGTAGAGCACTAGCTTTGAGCTGAAGAGCTGAGGGACAGTGCCCAGGATGAGTTCAGGCCCCACGACTGGCAAAAAAAAAAAAAAAGACCAAAACAAACAAAAAGAACAGTTAAAAAAAAAAAAAAAAAGAATTCCACAGGCCTTAAACTAGTGAGAGGATCTGCAGAGTCTGGGTGGCACCGAGGGAAGAACTTGGTTTTGGAGCTGGGCATACTCAAAGTGGAATTCTAACACTTACCTCCCTGGATCTCTGGTTCGTGTGGTGTGTGTGTGTGTGTGTGTGTGTGTACTCAAAGTGGAATTCTAACACTTACCTCCCTGGATCTCTGGTTCGTGGTGTGTGTGTGTGTGTGTGTGTGTGTGTGTGTGTGTGTGTGTGTGTGTACTCAAAGTGGAATTCTAACACTTACCTCCCTGGATCTCTGGTTCGTGTGGTGTGTGTGTGTGTGTGTGTGTGTGTGTGTGTGTGTGTGTGTGTGTACTCAAAGTGGAATTCTAACACTTACCTCCCTGGATCTCTGGTTCGTGTGGTGTATGTGTGTGTGTGTGTGTGTGTGTGTGTGTGTGTGTGTGTGTGTGTGTGTGTACACGTGCCAGTAACATGACTTGAACTTAAGGCCTGGTTGCTATCCCTTACCATTTTTCACTCAAGGCCAATTACCACTTAAGCCATACATCCACTTCTGGTTTTTTGGTGGTTAATTGGAGATGAGTCTCGCATAGCCAGGCTCAAGCCTGTAATCCTAACTACTCTGGAGGTTGAGGTCTGAGAATTGCGGTTCAAAGCCAGCCTGGGCAGGAAAGTCCATGAGACTTTTCTCTAGTTAACCACCAGAAAACTGGAAGTGGCACTTGGCTTAAAGTAGAGAGCACTAGTTTTGAGCAACAGAGCTCAGGGCAGTGCCCAGGCCCTCAGTTCAAGCCTCATGATTGACAAAGAAAAAAAAAACGTTTCTTAGACTTTCCTCCCTGGCCTGATTCAAACCTGAATCCTCAGATCGCAGCCTCCTGAGTAGCTAGGATTATAGGCATGAGTCACCAGTGCCTAGTTTTGGGTTCTCCTCTCGATAGTGGAAATAAAGATAAATATGTTCCCTTTCCTAAGATTGTTGAAGGAAGAATAAATAAGGGACTTAGTTACTAAATCAACTTCCCTTGGGTGAAGAGATTTCCCTGGACAAGTTAGTCTCTTTGCTCTGGCTTCCCATCTGTAAAATGGACATTCCTAAGACACGACATTCTGTGATACTGGTACTTAAACTGAAAAATGTCACAATGCTATAAAGTGTAACAGGTTGTTCTCCATTGAGGAGGGCAGTTGTGTGGTCAGTGGACACTGACAGGTGGAATCCCCTGTGAACCTTGCCCCAGGTGAACCTGCCACTGCTTACCCTGAGCCAGCCCCTTCTCTTGGGCATTGCCAGAAATGAGACCAGCGCCGGCCGGGCCAGTGCTGAATTCTATGTCCAGTGAGTAGGCTCTGGGGTACACAGGATCCTGGAGAGCTGGGGGTGAGGGTGATGAGGGACAGGGCTGAGGCAGCTGGGATTCCATAAGGATTTTGCAGGGTTGAACACTCCCCTGGCCACCCTCATATTCTTGTTCAGGTGCAGCCTCACTTCTGAAGAGGTGAGGAGCTACTACCTGAGTGGAGGACCTGAGGCGCATGAGTCTGCAGGAATCATCTTTGTGGAGATGCAGGTACTGGGAGCAAACTGGGACGCCAAGGTTGAGGTCTTCAAGGAAGTCTGGTGAGGCATGTGGTGAGGAGGGAACAGATAGAGGAAACAGGACTTCCAGGCACGGGTTTCCTCCAGAGTCATAGACATAGGCTCAAGCTGGGGCTTGAACTCAGAGCCTGGACGCTGTCCTTTAGCTTTATCTCTCAAAGCTAGTGCTAGTGCTCTACCACTTGAGTCATACTTCCACTTCTGGCTTTTAAGTGGCTAATTGGAGATAAGATTCTCTAGGAGGGGTTGGGAAGGTGGCTCAGTGGTAGGGTGCTTGCTTTGCATGCATGAGGCCCTGGGTTCGATTCCTCAGCACCACATAAGCAGAAAAAGCCAGAAGTGGCGCTGTGGCTCAAGTGGTAGAGCACTAGCCTTGAGCTGAAGAGCTGAGGGGCAATGCCCAGGCCCAGAGTTCAGGCACCATGACCGGCAAAAAAAAAATAATTGTCTAGGATTTGTCTGCCCTGGCTGGCTTTGAACCTCGATCCTCAGATTGCCTCCTGAATAGCTAGGATTACAGTCAGGAGCCACAGGCGCTGTGCTTAGTTCAGTCCCCTTAACAGACTCCGGTACAGAGATAGGGATCGACCGGTACAGAGAAATTCTGGGCACAGCCCTAGTAGGTGTCAGGGATGGAGATGTGGGTCTCACTGTCTTCCTGCAGAGGATGCAGCGATTGCAGGAGACAGAGCTGTGGACTGAGCTCTGCCCCTCAGCCAAAGGCGCCATCCTCCTCTACAACCAGGTCCGAGGAAGTCCTACCTGACTCGCCCAAGGACCCTAGGCCTGTCACCAAAAGTCTGAGGACAATAAAGCACTTTATTCTTGAATCCCGTTGGTATCTGCTGTTTCTGTGAGAGGCGGGCTCTGGGTGGAGACAAGATGGAAAGTGGTGTGTGTGTGGTGGGAGGTGAGGATCAGAACCAGCCCAGGCTCGGATTTCCCCTCTGCAAGCTAGAGCTGGAGCCGCGCCTCCTATGCCAAACTCTAGTGAGATTCCAGAAAGCTCTGGGAAACGTGCCTCGCCGCTGAGCAGAGCAACAATCCCGTCAGCACGACTCCGGGAGGCTGCGCGGCCGAAGGTTCTGCTGAGAGTCACGCTCATTCCCGCCCGCAGCTCGCCCGCCGGCCCTCCCGCCGGTGTCTCTGGTTGGACCTCGGGCCGGACGTGTAAGGCCAATGGGAATGCCGGGGGCAGGCTCTTTGTCGCCCGCCCGCATCGTCCCGCCCCACGGGCGTGGTCTGAACTGATATCTAAGCCAATGAAAACGGGAGGGCGGGGCCTATGTTGCCCCGGGAAATGGCGGCGACCTCGGAGTCTGTGAGTGGGGGGGAGGGGCAGGGCTTGGGTCTGGCTCCTCCTTCGCCCACCACCCCCAAAAGCCTGGGGGTGAGGAGGGGCGTCTCGGGTCCTGGTCAGTGCGAGGGAGGGGGACGGCTGGGTCTGATTAGCCAGTATGAACCTGAGAAAAGCGGCCGTCCCTGTCCTCTGTCCCGGGCCCCGGAGCGCATCAGGCCTGGCCCGACCTGGTCTCAGGCGCCTCTCTTAGCGGCCTCCTCTCCCCAGCTGCGCGCCCGCCGCCATGCCGCCCCTGTGGCCCCTGCTGCCCCTGCGCCTGTGCCGGCCGTGGCCCTGCCACCCTCCCACCCGGGCCCTCGCAGCGGCCGCCGGGCAGCGGTGAGTGCAGGGCCGGGCCCGAGGGTCAGGGGGGTTCTGTGAGGCCATCCAGGCTTAGCCCTGCCCAGCCCAGCCTAGGCTCGGCTCTGCCTGCCGAGGGAGCCGTGGGCTCGGCACTCAGCGTCAGCTGCTTTGTAGGCTTGTCTCAGGTAACACTCCCTGGCACAGCCGAGGACTCTGGAGCTTTGACAGATGACCCCAAGGACAGACAGTAGGTTAAGTGGCAGATCAGAAATTTCATGAACTAGGGTCTGTCAAGCATCTCTGCATAACTCCCTGGGGGAAGTTGGGTACAGAGATGCAGATTCAGACTGGGAATGTGGCTTAGTGGTAGAGTGCTTATCTAGCATGCATGAAGCCCTGAGTTCAATTCCTCACCACTAACCAGAAAAATCCAGAAGTGGCTATGTGGCTC
This sequence comes from Dipodomys spectabilis, assembly GCF_019054845.1. Lineage (NCBI taxonomy): Eukaryota > Metazoa > Chordata > Mammalia > Rodentia > Heteromyidae > Dipodomys > Dipodomys spectabilis. Next base: position 9,711,650 of record NW_024870707.1, read on the forward strand.
AAGTGATAGAGTGGTAGCCTTGAGCAAAAGAAGTTCATGGATGGTGCCCAGGCCCTGAGTTCAAGCCCCAGGACAAGAAAAGAAAAGAGAAAAGAAAGAAAAAGATGCAGATCCCTAGGCCTTTTGTGGAGAGTCTGATCTGGAGAAATGAGATCCCAGGAAGTAATTGGCTTTCTGGAGGCCCAGGCTGGCCTCCAGGCTCATGAGATTTTCCTGTCTCAGTTTCCAACTAACTGGAACTAAAAGCACCAGCCACCTGGGAATCTGTTGCTTTTACTTTTTGTTCTTTTGCAATGTTTGGGTTGTACTTGGGGATTCACTAATGCCCGGCAGGAGTTGTACCACTCGACTACATCACTAGTTCAGGAGATCTGCTAGGGTTTTTGTTTTTGTGGTCATGAGGCTTGAGCTCTGGTCCCTGAAATCCCTGAAGAATTGAACCCAGGGCTTCATGCATGCTAGGCAAGCATTCTACTACTAAGCCACATTCCCAGCTCAATCTGCTGTTTTAAACAAGCTTTTCTGGTGGTAGTACAAGGGTCTGAGGATGACACTTTGAGTTCTGATCTGAATCAGTCCTGAGATAACCCCCAAAGGGACAGATGATTTGGGGCCAGGTCTGTCTTGGGACTAACAGCCTCTCCTGAGCTGGTGGTAGAGGTGGAGGGTGAGGTCCAGGGAGGTTGGAAGAGGATAGCAGGGGTTCTTTATGGGTTCCCTCAGCCTCTGCTGGTTTGGGCCCCTCTCCATAGGTCTGGGCCCAGTAATTATTATGAATTGTTGGGCGTGGATCCTGGTGCCAGTGCTGAAGAAGTTAAAAGAGCTTTCTTCATCAAGTCCAAGGAGGTACAGTACTTCCAAGGTGTGGAGGGAGGAAGCAGAAACCTGAGCCAGATGGGTAGGGAGCAGCCCAAGTCCACAGAAGCTGACATGTGTCTCTTTCATATCCCTTCCTTCAGCCTGCATGGGGATGAGAAAGGAGGGAAGGCTTGGGGAACAGACCAGAGATCCTGCTGGATGTGCTAGCTTTCCTCTCTCTCTATGTCTCTCTCTGCTTCTGTCTCTCTCCCTCTCTTCTTTTCTTTTCTTTTCTTTTTTTTTTGTGCCAGTTCTGAGGCTTGAACTCAGGGCCTGGGTATTATCTTTTAGCTTTTTTGCTCAAGGCTGGCACTACACCACTTAAATCACACCTCTACTCCACCTTTTTTTTGTGTGTGCGGTTAATTGGAGGACAGGAGACTCTTGGATTTTCCTGTCTGGACTGGCTTTGAACTTCAGTCTTCAGATCTCAGTCAGCCTCCTGAGTAGCTAGGATTACAGGAGGAACCCACTGTGTTCTGCTTTGGCTTTGTTTTCTTTTTGTGTGTTGTATGTTGAACTCGGCCTGGGCACTGTTCTGAAGCTCTTTTGCTCAAGGCTAGCGCTCTACCACTTTGAGCCATAGCGCCACTTGTGGTTTTCTGATGGTTAACTGGAGATGAAAGTCACAGACTTTCCTGCCCTGGTTGGCTTTGACTGTGAAACTCAACTCTCAGCCTCCTGTATAAACAGGATTACAGGCGAGAGCCTCTAGTGTCCACCTTTAGGCTTGGTTTTCTTGACCTGTCTATCTGCTCTTGAGAAACATGGACCAGGGAGGGCATAAGGAGAGAGAGAACAGGAGGCTGGTGGTGGGCGGGGCTAGAAGGGGAATGGCAGATATCTGTATTTCTGGCCTCCTGGAGGGGAATGAGCAGGCCTGAGTGTGAGGGTCACTGCCCAGGTAGGACTTTGGGGGTACTGTGAACTCTTGTGGGTAGACATCATCAAGATGGGTTCTGGAAAGACATAGAAAGGGAGATAAGAGGACCCCTGTCCTACCTCAGTTACACCCTGACCGAGATCCAGGGAACCCCACCCTGCATAGCCGTTTTGTGGAACTAAATGAGGCATACCATGTGCTCAGCCGTGAGAAGAGCCGTCGTAGCTACGATCAACAGCTTCGCTCTGCCAGCTCCTTCACATCTCCAGGAACCACAGCCCATTCCAGATCTTCCCAATACACACACAGGTACAGTGGTCCTGTCCCAACACCCTGCTGGCACCCACCCCCCAGGCTCTGGGAAGCTCTTAGAGCCTCATGTCCATGTTGTCCCTTTTGTTTTCCAGTAGCTCCTGGGAACCCCCCAATGCACAATACTGGGCCCAGTTTCACCATGTGAGGCCACAGGGGCCTGAGTCAAGGCAGCAACAACAGAAAAACAACCAGCAGGTTCTGGGGTACTGCCTACTGTTCATGCTGGCAGGCATGGGCCTGCACTATATTGCCTTCAAGTGAGTACTGTCCTCCCTGAGGGAGGTAGGAGGGTGGGTGACACCTAGAAAGGTCAGCCAGCCATGACACTCCATAGCTTGCATGCTTATGTCTCCCAAGCTAAGAATTATGTGAAATTGATCTTAGAGCCTTTTCTTTATTGAGTAAGGCAGCGTTTTGGAAAGAGCTTCACAAGATGTGCTGCCCTCAAAAACAAAACAAAAAGCCAGCCGCTGGTGGCTCATGCCCATAATCCTAGTTACTTAGAAGTCTGAGATCTGAGGATCGCTGTTCAAAGTCAGACCAGGCATGAAAGTCCAAGAGACTCTTATTATCTCCAGTTAACCACTAGAACACCCAAGTACTAGCCTTGAGCAGAAAAGCTCAGAGACAGCACCCAGGCCCTGAGTTCAAGCCCCATGATCGAGAAAAACAAAAAAACACTAGAGGGCTAGAAATGTGGCTTAGTGGTAAAGTACTTGCCTAGCATGCATGAAGCCCTGGGTTCAATTCCTCAGGACTACTTAAACAGAAAAAGCCAGAAATGGCACTGTGGCTCACGTGGTAGAATGATAGCCTTGAGGTCAAGCCCCAGGACTGGTAAAAAAAACAACAAACACAAAAACAAGAAGCAAAAAAACACCCAGATAGATAATTTCCTGTTCTTCATAATTTGAATATAAGTCTTCGATGCTGGATGCTGGCTGCCAAAGAGCTGGAGTCAATCTGAATAGTGCACAAGAAGCCAGGTGCCAGTAGCTCACATCTATAATTCTAGCTACTTAGGAGGTGGAGATCTGAGGGTCCTGGTTCAAAGCCAATTCTGAGACTCTTAACTTCTTGCAAAAAGCAAGAAGTGAAGATGTGGCTCAAGTGTAGCCTTAAGCAAAAAAGCAGGGGAGAACAAGAGGCCCTGATTTCAAGCCTCACTACAGGGACACACAATGTTGCACAAGAAACAAATACATTGGAATAGAGCCTCTCCATCAAGCCATAGTCCTCAGTTGGTAGTTGGTGTCACCTGACTCTCTTACCTGTGCATAAAATTTTCTTTTTTTCTTTTTCTTTTTGGGTCCGGTTGTGGGACCTGAACTCTGGGCCTGGGCGCTGTCCCTCAGCTCTTCAGCTCAAGGCTAGCACTCTACCACTTGAGCCACAGCGCCACTTCCGGCTTTTTTCTTTTTGCTTATATGGTGCTGAGGAATCGAACCCAGGGCCTCAGGCATGCAAGGCAAGCGCTCTACCACTGAGCCACCTTCCCAGCCCCTTAATTCTAATTTTTTTTTTTTGGCTGGTCATGGGGCCTGTACTCTGGGCCTGGCACTGTCCCTCAGCTCTTCAGCTCAAGGTGAGCACACTACCACTTCAGCCACAGCGCCACTTCCGGCTTTTTCTGCTTATGTGGTGCTGAGGAATCGAACCCAGGGCCTCATGCATGCAAGACAAGTGCTCTACCACTGAGCCACCTTCCCAGCCTGTGCATAAAATTTTCTACTTGAGGCCTGTGCCCACTGCCAGCAACTTCCTAATTCAGTAACAATGTTAGCTGCACAGCCCTTCCTCGTCTCCTGATTGGGCATCCCCTGTTCAGAACAGCTCACCAAGCTTGAGCAGGCCAGCTGAGGCTCTGGGGCCCTCTCCCCACCTATCACGGCCGCTGTTAGGCCAAGGTCCCCACAGATGTGAAGTTGTGAGACTCCAGATCCTGGAGTCACTGGGGTTAGCAGCACCCGCTTTGCAGGAAGTTGGAGCAGGTACACCGGAATTTCATGGATGAGAAGGATCGGATCATCACAGCCATCTACAATGACACCCGAGCCAGGGCCAGGTCTGTCTCCTGTGCGCTGCCCTTGCTCCCTGTCCAGGCCCGACCTCCTCCTCCAACCCGGTCCTGACCTCCCACACGCTCTCTTCCAGGGCCAAGAGAGCCCCGCTCCAGCAGGAGCGCCTGCAGAGGCAACAGCAGCCGTCCGGCCTCCGGGCCTGCCCCAGCCCCGGGGATCATGCCCCCGGGCACCAGCTCCTGAGGGCTTCGCCGCAGGGGGGAGCCTGCAGTGTGCCCCCCTAATTGCTGCCTGCTCCCCACAATGGGTGCAATAAAGTTGATTTCTCAGACTCCGGACTGGCCACTTCCTTCAGGGGCATAAAGGGGTAGCCCGCCCTCGGGCCCCAGGGAGCGCGTCCCCTTCCCCCAGGGCGGCGGCAGCGGCGGGCAGGGGGCACGCGGGAGGGGGCGCGCGGAGGGGCGGGGCCGCGCGGAGGGGGCGGGGCCGGGGCGCCGCGCCCCGCGCCCCGCCCGCCGCCCGGTGAGGAGCGCATGTGGGTCACATGAGCCGCCCGCCCGCCAGCCCGGGCCCGGCCCCCCGCCGCCCCCGTCGTCCCCGCCGCCCGCCGCCGCCGCCGCCGGCCGCCCGCCCGCCCCGCTCCTCCGGCGGCCGCCGCCGCTGCGCTGCGCTGCGCTGCCTGCGCCCAGGGCTCGGGAGGGGGCCGCGGAGCAGCCGCGCCCCGCGCCCGGCCCCCGCCCGCCGCGCCCGGGCCCGCGCCATGGGGCTCTGGCTGCCGCCGCCCCCCGCGCCGCCGGGCTAGGGCGATGCGGGCGCCCCCGGCGCGCGGCCCCCGCGGGCGCCATGGGCCCCCTGCTCCGCCGCCTGCTGCTCGCCGCGCTCCTGCAGCTGGCCCCCGCCCAGGTACGTGCGTGCCGCCCGCCGTGCGCTCCGTGCCCGCGCGCCGTGCCCTCTCAAGGTTGGAGGAAGTGCCGAGGCGACCCACGCGTCCAGCCTGGCCCTCCGAGGCCCCACCGGGCCGGGCATCCCCCGGGAGGTGCTCTTGCGTGCCCGCCCGCCAGCCCGGCCCCGCGCCACTCCCCCGCCCCAACCTAGTCCCCCCCCCCCCGGAGGCGGGCCGGAGCTGCTGCCTCAGTATCCCCAGGACTGTCCATTCCTGACCTGTGGTCTCTGAACAAGCCCAGCCCCCCAGCCTCACAGCTTGCCTGGTGGGTCTGCGGCCAGCAGAGGACAGATAAAGCTAGAGCTGGGGGAGAGAAAGTGAGGTCTCCTCCTGACTCAAGCCCTAGGACACCCCGAGAGCCAGACCCTGGGTCCAGGTCTCTTCTCTCCCACAGGCCCCCATCTCCCAGCCGGATGCCACTGGCCACCAGAAGAAAGGTAACACTTAACAATAGCTTCGCACCAGCCACTACTGAGAGTTTTCCACATGCCTGGATGTTATGGCCATCATCTGGTGTGATCATAGCTCCCTGGTGTGATGTCCACTTCACAGAGGAAGAAATTGAGGCAGAAAGAATGGTACTGGGTTCTAGACAAACAAGACTGTGGCAGACAGGAGCAGGCATTAGTAGAAGGTGGCTGGGACAGGGGACAGGGGGCCGGGGAGGATAGCTTTGGGAAACCCAGTTGGCGTTTAACCCTTCCTGATGGATCTGCCCCCAGTGGTATCATGGATAGACGTGTATGCCCGAGCCACCTGCCAGCCGAGGGAGGTGGTGGTGCCCCTGGCTACAGAGTTCATGGGTACGGTGGCCAAACAACTGGTGCCCAGCTGTGTGACTGTGCAGCGCTGCGGTGGCTGCTGCCCTGACGACGGCCTGGAGTGCGTGCCCACCGGGCAGCACCAAGTCCGAATGCAGGTACGGGGAGCAGAAGGGACAAGCAAGTTGAGGGGTCACCAGTACTCTGGGGACTGGGCCAGCCCGGAGACTAGAGCATGGAAGGCTGTTAGCTGAGCTGTTTTCCCTGTAGCCTATGGAGCACCCCTTGCTCTCTGTCCCTATTGCCCCATACCCCCCTCATTGTGTCTCCCCATTCTTCTCCCGAGCACAGATCCTCATGATCCGGTACCCAAGCAGTCAGCTGGGGGAGATGTCCCTGGAGGAGCACAGCGAATGTGAATGCAGGTGCCAGCCAGGCCCAACCTCTGAGCTTGCAGAGTCTAGGCGTGGGGTGGTGGGGGGCTTGGGGTTCACTGCACTGCGGGCCAGGTTTCTAGGAGTAGAGCCAGAGGTAGGCCTGGGATCTGAGACAAGACAGTGGGATGTGTGGATCTCTTGATCTTTCTCTTCTTTGTCTCTATCTCTTACTTTTTAGACCAAAAAAAAAGAATGTGGTGAAGCCCGACAGGTGAGTATTTGGGGTTCCTGCAGAGATATAACCTGGATGTGTAGAATCAGATAGAAGGTGTGGATGGGCCCAGGGTCACACGAGAGAGGCAAGATCCTGGTTCTTCTTCTCTTTCTCCTCTGTTCCCCAAATCTGTACATTCTGTCCTGGTCCCAGCTCCTGGGAAGACTCTTCCTTCCTGCCCCAGACATGTTGCTTCTCCTCCTAGGGCTGCCACTGCCCACCGTCCCCAGCCCCGCTCAGTTCTGGGCTGGGATTCTGCCCCTGGAGCACCCACCCCAGCTGACACCACTCATCCCACTCCAGCCCCAGGACCCTCTGCCCGCGCTGCCTCCAGCGCCGCCAACGCCCTGATCCCCGGACCTGTCGCTGCCGCTGCCGACGCCGCAGCTTCCTCCGTTGCCAAGGGCGGGGCTTAGAGCTCAACCCAGACACGTGCAGGTGAGGAGTTTGTGGGTGGCACTGCTTTGGGAAGACATCAGGGCTGCGTTCTGGAGCAGGTCCAGGTGAGCCTGCCAGTGGGAGAAGGGCCAGGAAAGGGGAAGCTGCTGAAGGTGTCGAACAAACTTTTCCCCAAGTGTCTGTTGGCATGGAGATCTGTATCAACACAGCTTACAGTCGAATGCGGGAATCAGGAGAGAGAGAGAGAGAGAGAGAGAGAGAAATAACAGCGGGGGGAGAGAGAGAGATAACAGCGGAGCATGCCTGGTGCCGAGGTGGGGCAGCTGATGGCTCTCTGAGCAGCCAGCCATCCTGTGGATGAAGTCATTCATATCTGCCTGGAATGGAACTGAGGAAGCGTTTTCCTGATTCGCTGAGCTCCAGGCCTTCCCAGAAGCCCCTGGTGTTTGCTTTTCTGTATGGACTTTGAGAGACCAGAAATATATCGTAGGAAGACTCTCTGCAGTTTTCTCACCACTAGAGCGGTCATGGATGACATTAGATGGCCAAGCCAGTGGGGCTTTCCCAGAGTGTGAAGAGAAATGGGCCAACAAGGAAGTGTGTCAAAAGGAGCTGGGGAGCTGGACACATGGCTCACACCTATAATCCTAGCTACTGCAGAGGCTGAGATCTGAGAATCTTAGTTCAAGCCAGCCTGGGCAGACAAACCAAATTTCAATTGACCAGTAAATAGCTGGAGGTAGAGGCAGAACCAAGCCAACTCAGAGCTTGAGACCCTGAGTTCAGGCCTCAGTACCAGCATGCTCACATGGGTGTGCATGCACCCTCATTGCCCCTCACCCCCCTAAGGTCTGTGGGCTGAGCTCCAGCCAATCATGAACAGATCCCTTTCTGCCTTCCCCAGGTGCCGGAAGCTGCGAAGGTGACACATTGCTTTTCAGACTCAGCAGGGCCACTTTCCTCAGCCTCACCCCATTTGGACAAGAGAGGGGAACCTGGGGAGAAGACCCTAGCTCCAAGACCTTGGCCTCGATGGAACTTGTTCCAGGACTTGGGCCTCTCAGAGTGCTCTCCTACCATCTGTCCTTCATCTTCTGAGGCTGCCAGCTAACAGAATTGATGAGCCATGACAGCAGCAAGAGAGCTCATGTTCCAGCTTAGGGGAACAGGTGCTCTCGGTCTTTAACCACACCCTGTGCACCTGAGTTTAACAACTGGCTCCTGCATCGCCTCACTACAAAGACCCCAAACTGCTGCACATTTGGGCTTTGGTATGAAAACTGTGACCTCCTTGTCCCTGATAAAAGAGCTAGAAGGAGCTTTTCCTGCCTGTGTCACTGTTTGCCACTGTTCAGGCTGGCTGGGCTGGCTAGTTTGGGCAGGATATCTGCACCAACTGCTTAGCCCAGGAGCTCGTCTTCCCGCCCTTGCTGGGCCCCCAAAGGCTCCAGAGCAGATCCCATGCAGAGCCACTGATCATCACACCTCAACTCTTACAGCTGCTCCCCCTGCCCCCACCCCTCCTCCCATTCTCCTACCCATTACAAGGAATTTGCCTGATATGGGCAATGACCTTGAGGTGGATCCCAGATCTGCCCTGTGTGACCCTTAATTCCCACTGCCCTTGTCTTTTAGCACTTTTTTGCATATATACACCTTTGCTGTGGTAGGGGCCACTGTGCTGCAGACAAAGTGTGAAGTGTTTTCACATAGTAGATGGGAATACTTATTTCCCCTGCCAAGCAACACTTTGACTCCCCACAGTAGGGCTCTAGAGCACACCTACCCTGTCCCCCTGAACCCTGCCTCTCTAAAAAAGAACTATCAAAGGTCTGTGGTTGGTGGGAGTGGTATCGTAGACAAGTTCTCCCTAAAACCCATAAAGTCTTCACCTCAGAGTATCTCACATCTCCTGACCTATCTGATCCAAACTTCATGTCCACTTTTCCCCAGCACATCACACTGCTGAGGTATGCCATGTAGGAAAAGTGACCCCAAGTAGCCACCTCAATGGAGGTGTTCTCTGAGGGACTGAATCAGAAGGTGCAAGGTGTGGTGTTATACATGATGGTGGTGCCAAGGCAAGATTTCCCAATGGTGATCATTGTTTTAGTGTTTAGTGTTTTGTTTTTTTTTTTTTTGCCAGTCCTGGGGCTTGAACTCAGAGCCTGGCCACTGTCCCTGAACTTCTTTTGCTCAAGACTAGCACTCTACCCCTTGGGCCACAGCACCACTTCTGGCTTTTTATGTTTATGTGTTCCTAAGGAATTGAATCCAGGGCTTCATGCATGCTAGGCAAAGCATTCTCCCACTAAGCCCACATTCCCAGCCTCAATTGTTACTATTTATTTATTTACCAGTCCTGGGACTTGAACTCAGGGCTTGGGCACTGACCCTGAGCTTCTTTTTGCTCAGGCTAGCACACTACCACCTGAGCCATAGTACCACTTCTAGCTTTTTCTGTTTATGTGGTACTGAGGAACTGAACCCAGGGCTTCATGCTAGGCATGCTAGGCAAGCACTCTACCACTAAGCCACATTCTCAGCCCGCGATCCTTACTTCTTAATAGTCTCAGCCATCATGTCAGTGATGGAGCCGTGGTCTGAGAGATGAGGGTTAAGGCCCTAGGGCCACTAACTCTGAGCCTACTTGGCACTCACAGTGATGCACAGTGCTTCCCATGCACCTCAGAGATCAGCTCTAATTCAGTTCTGAGCTTAGTGTTGTGATTATCTTCCTTTACCAATGAAGGAAATAGAAGCTGGGTGCCACTGTAATCCTAGCTACTTGGGAAGCTGAGATGTAAGAATCATGGTTTGAAGCTAGCCTGCCAGATACGTCTATGAAACTCTTATCTCCAATTAAGTAAGTACCAAGAAAGCCTGAGTGGAGCTGTGGCTCAAGTGGTAAGGCACTACCCTTGAGCACAAAAGCTCAGAGATAGTGCCCAGGTCTCAAGTTCAAGCCCAACAGCTGGCACAAAAAAACATGAAAGGAAATAGATGCAGGGAGCAAACTGGCCCTTGGACTCGGCTTCAAGTCAGCTGTTTCTCTAACACTCAACCAACGTTTAGCTGTCAATCAGCTGCAGGTTCCTGAGATGTCTATCAAGATTTCCGCACTGGGCACACTGCGGGGTGTTGGGATACTTGCAAGGAATCCTGCAAGGAGGTGAGGGAACGGGCCCACGCGGCCAGCGAGCTGCTGGAGGGAGGAGGGTCCCCGAGCCCACCTATCCAGGGGAAGAGCTGGCTCAAGGTCACACCAGGCAACTAACTCGCAGCGGCCTTTCAAACCCGCGCGAGCCCTGGCAACGGGACTGCTGAGGGGTCAGGAGCGGCATGAAATGGCCCCTCAAGACCCGCTCCAGGAGCCCACGTAGCTTGACCGGAACGTCACCTCGGGCGGAAGTGCCTTTGGCGCTTTCGGAAGTCACTTTCACCAAACTCCACGAGTAACCCCTCCGCCGGAAGTGGCGCAATGCGCACGTGCCTACCCGGGAGGCGGGGCCGAAGGAGAAGCCGCGCCAGGGGCGGGTAGCGGCGGGTTTCGCACGGTCCAATAAGAGAAGGCGGCGTGGCCCGGCCTGTAGCGACCGGAACGCGCCTGCGCAGAGGTGGCCGCACGACCTGGGTTGGCTCCGGGGGCGCGGCGAGGAGGTGAGCGGGGGCCACAGCCCGGGCCGGGGGGAGCCGGGGTGCATGTAGGAGGCCAGGCTGGCTCTGGCCGGGCAGAAGCGGGCCGTGGCTCGGCGTGTAAACGAGGGCTAAGAGGTGCAGGAATTGGGGGGCCGGGGTCGGCGCTGTCCGGAGATGCCGCAAGGGGTGGGGTCTCACGCCGCACGGGGCGGAGCCCTGGGACTCGGGGCGGGACGCGAAACACAGGCTGACCGGACCTCAGAGCGGGAGCCGGTAGAAGGCGGGGCTCGACGGCCAGGGGCGGGGCTAGGGAGGCCTGGGGGTGGGGCCTGGAGCTTGGAGGCGGGGCTGGAGTCGGTGGGAGGCGGGGCCTCGGGTTTGGAAAGCGAGGGGGCCGGAGCCCAAGCGCTGGGGGCGGGGCTTCAGCCGGTGAGTGGCGTGGCTCCAACCCAGGAAAAGGACGGTTCTGCGGGGGGCGGAGCTTCGGAGTCGGGGGCGGAATTCTGTCCCCTGGAAGGCGGAGCCAAGGATTCAAGCCCGGGGCTAAGCCAGAGTAATGGCCAGGGGCGTCCACGCGGGGGCGGTCTCCGCGGTGGCCGGGCCTGGGGACGCGGTAGGCCTCGAACTCCACCTGGAGAGGTGGTGTGGGTGGAGCGGTCTCGGCGGCCCGCGGACTCGGGGCCCATCTGGGTGCCCCGGAGGCCCCCAAGGGCTCAGAGTTGGGGCGGCGCTCCCGGTGGTGGCACCGGGCCAGGCTGGGGGGTACCTCCAGAGGATCGGGGCTCCCCGGAGCCGCCTAGCGGGGACGTGTGGGTGCCTCGGGGCCGGCCCCCTGCAGCGGCCGCAGAGGTGTGGGTCTGCTGGGCCGGGGGCAGCTGGGTGTGGCGCGAATGGGGCCGCTCGGTCGGGGCAACTCCTGTGCAGTCAGATAGGGTCTGGACTTTGCGTAAAGGGACTGGTGGGAACTGAGGAGTCTCAGAGGTGGGGACAGGGAGGGAGGCAAAGGGAAGCTGTGGGGGTGAGCAGAGGGGCGGGGCCCTGGCTGCTGTGGCCTCCCCTGACCCCCTCCCCTCGCTGCTGGGGTCCTCAGCCAAGCCCCCTTCTCCCTGGACTGGTAAGTGTGGCCGCGGAGCCCGGGGGAAGAGGGTGGTGACCGGGACAGGGGGATCTCTAGGGGCAGGCAAGCTATGATGGGGGGTGGCAACCTCCTGGTACTTGCCCTTGTTCCAAGCCCTCCCTGCCTCCTCCCGGTCGGTTGGTCGGGGTCTATGCCCGCAGAGACATGAGGCTGAGCTGGGTCCTGACGGTACTGTCCATCTGCCTGAGCGCCCTGGCCACAGCCGCGGGCGCCGAGGGCAAACGGAAGCTGCAGATCGGGGTCAAGAAGCGAGTGGACCACTGTCCCATCAAATCGCGAAAGGGAGACGTCTTGCACATGCACTACACGGTGGGTGAAGGGCGGAGCTTCCTGGGTGGGTGGAGCTTCTGGGAACCAGAAGTGCCTTGGCAGCTTAGCTTCTCCCCCAGACCAGGTGTGTGACCTTGAACAAGCCCCCTCATCGCCTCTTAAGCCTATTTTCATGATTCTCCTCTGCTCTTTAACTGTCCACTCCCCAGCCGGGCATGAGCAGGCAATAACTGTACCCAAGGCTATGTCCCCTTCAAGGACAAGGGCCACTAGTCAATGCTGTGGGGATCAATTTGATGGGGAGAGCCGCTGGGTGAGGGGGCTCAAGGGTGAAGCCCCCCCTCCTTACTAGCCTTCTCCTGGCCCTACAGGGAAAGCTGGAAGATGGGACAGAGTTTGACAGCAGCTTGCCCCAGAACCAGCCCTTTGTATTCTCCCTTGGCACGGGCCAGGTCATCAAGGGCTGGGACCAGGGGCTGCTGGGGTAAGTCAGGGTGAGGTGGGGGCAGGGCTGGAGCATGCATGGTTGTGGTCCAGGAAGTGACTTGTGGCAAACCCCAGAGGGGGGCAGGGAGACCAGGAGCTGGGGTGCTGCCACATTGTGAGCATGCATTGTCCTGCAGGATGTGTGAAGGGGAAAAGAGGAAGCTGGTGATCCCATCGGAGCTAGGTGAGCATCCCTTCCTGGGGCTACTGGGGACATGTCTGAGGAAGGTGGCCATGGCCTCAGCCTCACTGTGGAGTCACTGTAGCTATATGGCCCTTCTAAGACTGGCTTGTGACCAGCAGCAGGGACAGGCTCAGGCGCTGTAGTGCCCATCTCTGCCATTTACCAGTCCTTTGGTACCCTTCCCTTGCTTTATTTCTGGCCTTTGAGTTGCCCTGGGCACAGCAAAGGGTGTTTGAACTAAGTGGGCGTGGCCGCAGCTCACTGTTTCTCTGTGCATCTTTGACAGGGTATGGAGAGAGAGGAGCTCCTCCAAAGATCCCAGGTAACCCTTTTTCTTAATACACCCACTCTAGCCATCCCTCTCCCATGGCCCAGATTCCATTCTGACCCCACTTTCCCATCCAGGTGGAGCAACCCTAGTGTTTGAAGTGGAGCTTCTCAAGATCGAGCGGCGGTCAGAACTGTAGCAGATGTTGCGGAGGGGCACAGGAGCATCAGGGACCAGACTGTTTCAAAACAACAAAACTCTTACAAGCCCAAGAGTGAGCCTGTGGTTCTTTGTGGGTCCTGAGAGACTTGGTTACAACCACAGCTCAGGGCTGTGGCAGAGCCCCTTGGCAAGGCCCTTGCCTGTAGCATTCAAGGGTATGTTAGATTTGATCCTGGCATCAGAAAAATGACCTTCCTCCCCGCCCCCCCAAGTTCTAGCCTCCCCTCTTGCTTCCTGACGGCATGGCAATCCTTGGCCAGAGGGAATCAGGACTGTTCAAGCCTGCCAACATCACTGCACCCCCAGCTCCCCAGCCACTTCAAAAGCTTGGTCTGGGAGCCAGTGCTGGGCTATCGTCATGGCTACACGGCCCTTAGGAAGGCCTGCAGTCACCTGGGGAGAAATTGAGCTGGCAGCATGTGTAAAGCAGTGTGTCCCCCCTAAAAGACCAGCCAAGCCTGTGAGCTGCTCAAAGGCATATCCTACTTTTATTAAAGGGCCCGCGCCGCAGAGTCAATATAAAAACACAAAAAGTCCCATCAGTTTAATAACAATAAAAAACCCCAAAAGTGGAAAACTGAGGGGGCAAGGGAAGACGCCCCTAGGCCAGGGGCACAGAGGGAGCCCTGCTCAAAGCACCAGGCCTGGCTGCAGGGTTCCCTGGTATTGCTGTTGCTACGAGGTCAGGGGGCAGCGATTGTCCTGTGGGAGCCACCATCCGGTTCACCTGGGTCAGGGACCCTTACTTCTTCTGGGGTGTGCTCAGCTTCTGCATGCCCCGGATCTTGTCCAGCAGGCCAGAGATGAAGGCCTAGACAAAGACGAGGCTGTTAGGGAGACCAGACCCCAAGATGACAGAGGAGAGTGTGCCTCACCTGGCCACCACCCTCTGGGGAAACCACTTACCTCAGTGGGTTTGTAACAGTCAACCAACAGCTCCTGGGTAGGACGGGGAGAAAAGTACACGGTAACTTCTCACGAATGGGGCCCACAGATCAACTATACCCACTCCAAGGAACTTGAATACTGGGGACAGACTTGTGTAACATCAACCTCCTATTTTGAAGGGAGAGGCTGAGGCCCAAGGCCCCACAGCTGGCTGACCCACACCAAAGAAGGCTGCCTACAGGCCTTGCACCTCCAAGGGGCAGTGCTTCCAGGCCCAGACACTTCACCTTGACCCTGGCAGCCCGGGTATCATCGCTCTCCATGTCTAGGAGTTCGTCCACATCGATCTCCAGCTCTGGGATCTCCTCTTCCTGGAGTAAAGAGAGGGGTTGACAAAGCCTGAGTCAGGAACCGGTACTCAGAAGGGCTCTTGGGCTGAGTTCCCTGCCTACCTCAAGCCCGGCCCAGCCCTCTTTGCCCAGCAGATGACAGCTGCTCTGGGAAGGAAAACAGACCAGGCCTGTGCCAAGGCAAATTGCCCAATGGGGAGGGGGGGGGAGAGGGCTTCCTGTCCCTGCCAGTGGGCACCCAGGGTGCCAGACAGACAGAACTGAGGACCTTGGGCTGCGAACCCAGCAGATGTATCTCCCCAACATCCGGGCCCCCCATCTCACAGTACACTAGTGAGGCCAGCTGTCCCAGCTCATCACAGCCCCCTCCCCCAAACACCTGTCACAGTTTCCTGGGAGTGAGGAGGAAGTGAAGGGTGAGGGGTCAGGGGGAAGGACCCAGGCCTGGTAAAGGGGAAACAAAGAGCCCAAGCTTTGGGGAGGGAGGGGGCGCCCACCACCCCTCCCCCCAGGGGACAGCTACCCAGTTCGGGGCTAGCAGCATTCCAGGGCCAGGCTAGGCAAGGCAGCGTGAGGCAAGCCCACTCCTCCCTCCACCCTGCCCCCGGGGGCCCTGAGTCACCATCTGAGCAAACCAGGAGTCACTGGGTGGAGGACCTGATCCCACAGAGCGGGCTAACCTGCCCACACACTAAAATGGAGTTCAGGCTAGCCCATTAAACAATAACCCAGACGCTTTAAGGTTCCCCTCGCCAACCAGTCTACTGTGCCTTTTAACTGCTGTCTAAACTAGCTGGCGCTAGGCAAGCTAGACAGAACTCGGTCCACGGCTGAGGCGGCCCTCGCCTGCTATCCCTTGGGGAAATCTGGAGGACAGCAGGCTTGACCTGAGCACTGCTGGGAGAGCGGGGTCGGGACGGCGAGGCTGAGGTTCGACCAGAAAGAGCACACACTGGGGGGCGGGGCGGGGCGTGCGGAGAGGGGGTGACAGGCGGCCTCGGGCCGGGGTGCCGGGCCGGGGTGCCGGGGCGGCGCGGGGGGCGCACCTGGCAGTCGTAGAGGCGCGTGAGCTGCTCCAGGATCCACTCCTCCAGGTTGAGGCGCTTCCGCAGCTCCTTGCGGTCGTACTTGACGGTGACCTTCCCCTGCCGCCTCACCGGGCCCTCGTCGTCCGCTCCGCCCGGGCCTTCACCTGCGGCCCCAGGGGGGCTCTGAAAGTACACGCGGGGCCCGGGACCGCCACTGCCCGGCCCGGGAGCCGGGGCTGCCAACGCCGCGCCCCCCGCGGGGCCGCTGTCCGCCATGGCGGCCGCCGGGGCCACGTGCGCGCGCCGGGCCCCTCCCTGCGCCGCCGCCTCCCGGACGCCCGCCGGCCGGCTCCGGGCCGCCCGCCCCGCTCGCCCGCTCGCGTGTGCGCTGGAGCTCCGCTCCGTGCGGCTCGGGCGGCGGCGGGGGCGCCCGGGGGCAGCTGCAGCCTGCGGAGCCCCCGGGCCTGGCCTGGCCGCGCCCCGCCCCCTCCCCGATCCGCCCGCCCTTTGTCCCCCGCGGCCGCCGCCCGAGCCGCCGCCGCGCCGCCGCCGCCGCCGCCGCCGCCGCCGCTTTCTCTGTCTCGCTTTCTTCCCCCGCCCCCCGACCACACCCCCTTAAAGGGCCAGCCCCGCCGCGCGCCCCTCGCCGCCGCCCCGCCCCCCGCACGGGGGCTGAGGGTCCCGGCCCGGCTGGCCGCACCCCTCACCCCAGCGTAACCTCCAGGCCCCGAGCCCGCGTGTCCGGGGCGCCCCACTCCGGGGTTTGTGCGCCCGTCGAGACCCAAGTCCTCCTCTGTCTTCCCTGGGACGGGAGCCGGGGGGCCTCCCACGCGTGGGGCGGAGCGGGGGCCGGGGGAGGAGACGTGGGGGAACCCTGATGTCTGGGTCCCCCGACCGTGTGGCCGGCGAGGGGCGCGCGTGCTTCTCCACGCTGACCAACACGTGGACCAGGCTCCGCGGGGATCGAGGCGTGGGGAGGCGGGCCGGCGCCGTCCAGGGGGCCCGAAGCCCCGGGTGTGTGTGTGGGGGGGGGGGGTTCTCGCCGGGAGGGGCGGGTTCCGCCCATGCCCCCTACGGAGAGACCCGGATGGGGGCGCGCGGAGCGGGCTCCCAGGGCCCCGACCCGAGCCCGCCACCGCCCACCGGCCGAGATGGCGGCTGGCTGCGAATTGTGGGAAATGTAGTCCGAGCCACCCCTGGCCCGAGAGCCGGGAAGCGCCAACTTGGGGCTGGACTGGGCGCTGCCCTGGCCGCCGGCAACCCGACCCTAGCCGGAGGAGGAAACTCCGACCGCAGACGGGGAAGCCTGGACTCGCGATAATAAAGGTAATAATAGCATCTGACCCCGAGCGATCGCTGGTGTGGACCTCCACCGTCCAGAGCAGCTGTGTCCGCCACGCGCACACACGGCTGACAGAATCCACAGAAATCACAATAAACTCACCAGCCTCCGCCGTTTCCGTTAGCTTTAATTCACCAGACACTGGGGCCATTGCCAATCACAGGTTCTTTTATTCTAATCTTAATTACTAATAGTGTCGGGTCACACGGGACAGTCACATAAGAATACGTGCAGGTTACAGTATAGCTCCAAAAAGGCTAAAGAGGCTCCAAGGTCCAGGGTTCTGTGCTGAAGGCAGCGCAGAAAGCTGCTATAAATGCAAGAAAAACACTCTGTAGAGCGCCAGGTCAGAAGTTCCGGGAGCCAGGCAGGCACGGAGGTGTCAACAGCTGAGACTTGCCACATGAAGGTCTAGGTGACAATTCTAAGCGTCAGTTTGAAGCAAGCTGGAGTCTAGGGACTTGAGCACAGGTCCTTCACTGTGGCCAGCTTCCTGGATGGGGCTGATGATGAGTGAGAAAGATGGTGGTGGTGGGATAATGTGGGTCTCTGTGTCCCTGGGTCCGCTAGGTGCCAGTCACAGGATGCTCCTTCATTTCTGTGACCCAGGCAAAGGCTTGCACCGTGTGATCATGTCTCTGGTTTTTCCTTTTTTTTTTTTTCTTTCTTTTTATCAGTGCCAGTACTGGGGCTCAACCTCAGGATCAGAAATCTGTTTTCTGGGGGCTGGGAAGGTGGCTCAGTGGTAGAGCGCTTGCTTAGCAATGCATGAGGCTCTGGGTTCGATTCCCCAGCACCACATAAGCAAAAAGAAAAAAGCCAGAAGTGGCACTGTGGCTCAAATGGTAGAGCGCTAGCCTTGAGCTGAAGAGCTGAGGGACAGCGCCCAGGCCCAGAGTTCAGGCCCCACAACTGGACCTAAAAAAAAAATTAAAAAAAAAAAAAGAAATCTGTTTTCTGCTCAATGCTGGTGCTCTACTATTTGAGCCACACTTACACTTCTGGCTTTTTGGTGGCTAATTGTGATAAGAGTCACAGGACTTCCTTTCTTGAGCTACTTTTGAACCTTGATCCTCAGATCTCAGCCTCTTGAATAGCTAGGATTACAAGCATGAGGCACCAGGGCCTGGCATCTGATATGGTTTTAAATACACTGAGTGTCCATGTGTTCTAGATTTAATTTGATAAGCTTATAAGTAGTAGTCTCTTATTTGCATAAATAAGTTATTTATTGGTCTCTGCCTCTTCTTGCCTGGCGCTGGACAGATGGTGGTTGTTTACTTGCATAAACAAGATGTAGAGTCATTCTGCCTCAGCATTCACACACAAAATGCAAAATGGAGTAAACTGCTTTATAAAAAGTCAGTTAGGGAAGGCACAGCCGGAAGGCCGCATGCCACACTCACTGGGTCAGTTCCAGCCTGGGGCTTGGGCTTCCTCTGCCTCAGCTCTTCCCCAACAATGATTCTGCCCTGCACACCTCTCTTAAGCCGGCTCTGTCTTCCAATTTATCCTTCTGATTTTCTGCATCTTTAAATTGTCCCATTTGTTCCTTTATTGTCTCCTTCTCAATTCTAGACTGCGAGCTTCTAGGCCCCAGAGCTGTGCGGACCAAAATTCCCAGGTCAGCCTCTGCCTCCTGAAATCTACATACATTAAGAAATCCCCTGGCAGGCTGGGAAGGTGGCTCAGTGGTAGAATTGCTTGCCCAGCATGCATGAAGCCCTGGGTTTGATTCCTTAGTACCACATAAGCAGAAAAAGCCGGAAGTGGCGCTGTGGCTCAAGTGGTAAAGCTCTAGCCTTGAGCAAAAGAAGCTTGGGGGACAGTGCCCAGACCCTGAGTTCAAGCTCCCTGACTGACAAAAAAGAAAAAGAAATCGCCAGGCTCCAGTAGAACCCCTAACTGCCAGAGCCACAGCTCAAGGCCCCATTCTATCAGTGAAACCAATGACTGAGTGAAACAAAGAATGCATGAACGGCTTGCTCAGAAGGTAGAGGGAAATTCATAGGAAGTTTGATTACAACACCAAGTAGGTTACTACGGGGCTAAACGGGGAGCTGAGATTTTGAGGTCCTGCATGACTCCCCTCCACTCACACAGGGTTTCTGCTTCTTCCAACCTCCACTCACCCAACAACGTTGTGCAGCTCTACCTGGGCTGTTTCCACGGCCAGCACACTCACCTCTCACAGTCCCAAAGAGGATCTCAGGTTCCCAGAAGCAGTTAGTCCTGGCCCCTGCCTTGTCTCGGGATGCTGGAGAGAGAAGCTTCTCCGAGCAGGTGGGGTTTAGAGAAGGGTAGGGATTGGCCTAGGCTTAAATAGCTATTGTTTTAACTAAACTCAAGGTTCCTCCCTTCACTCCGTAATTGGAGAGCTTCCACGGAAAAGACATAGGCTGTGAATGGGGTGCCGGGGGAGCTGGGGGGAAGAGGGGTGCAGGTTTCCAGGGATCAGTGCAGAGGAAGCTGAAGCTCCTTTCCTCCTAGACGCCATCCTTTGGCCTTAGTCTCAGTCTCCCTTTGGTAAGTCTGCAGGAGCAGGGAGGGGCGAGGCTTACCCCTGTCAGGCAGGCCCTGTCTATCCAGAGCCCAGCTCCTGCTCCAAGCCTGGCCTGATAGGGAGAGTCATTTTACCCAAGTCTGAGTACCCCACTGTGCTCTGCTTCTCCCCACCAGGGCAGGTCAGCTGGTTCAGAGCCTCAGCCTGGATTTTAGTCTTGGGGATGCTCCTGGATCAGAGGGTGGCATGTTTGAATGACCTGTAATATCACCACCCCTGTGGGAGCTGGGCTTGCAGCCTGGAAGAACTCCATTCCCCAGCACTGACCTTCTTCCGTCCAAGGAGGCTCTCAGGAGCACACCTGGGAGTGCTGGCCGCAGTCTTCTTGGAGGCAGGGCTGCCTGACACAGCACCCTGGCCTTGGAGGAGAGGGTCTGGGTTCAAATCCTGATTTTTGTCCACCAGGCTGAGATTGAGTTGGGCGAGTTCCCTTACCTATGCCAAGTCCCTACCACGAAGCCGATTATCCTGACTTTGTGGCTAGGGGTACCGGAGTGCTCTGGCGCCTGTATCCCTGCGCTTGCTGGTCTGTGAGTCCTCCTGGGGCTGCTTCCTCATCCTTCCAGCCTCAGGCTGTGGCCTCGGAGCCCCACCCCTCCTGTTGCAGGCCCCCTCCCACCGGAGTGCAGCTCAGGCTGCCCGCAGCAGGGGCCCTGGGGAGGGTCCCGTGGGCCTAGACTGTTCCCTTAATCGAGGGTAGAGGCCGGAAGAACTGCCTTCCTTCCACCATTACTGCTTGCTTGCCGAGAAACCCATTACCATTACCAGGGTGAAGAATGTGTCCAGGAGGAAGGAGGCCTCTAATGGTGTGTGTGTGGGGGGGGGGGTTGCTCTCAGGAGACTCAGACTGAGAGTGGGAGGGGGGGGGGGAAGAGGCCCTGGCCTAGCAATCAGCTCCCATTCTGTTTTTCAAGGAGCTGTTGGCTTGCTGCCTCTTGCCTAAGGCCTAGGGTCCAAGACTCAGGCCTGTTTGCCTCAGCCCTGGCCCTCGGGTTCTCTGCTCTGCAGCTGACCCCTTCCCTTTCTTCCCTCTTCCCTGATGCTTCCATGGTGACACTGTTCCTTTTGAGTCACCGAGCCTGAAGAGCCACCACCCATCCAAGTGCTTATTTCATCCTCTGAGATCCCCTAGTGATTGAGGTCCCGGCAACACTGGGTTCTGCAGTCAAAAACACTGGAGTTGCAATCCATGGGGGAGAGGCCAACCTGTATCCTACATGGTTGGGTTCTCCCAATGAGGTTGGGTGGTCCCTGGTTCTCTGAGGGGGTCACTATTGTGGCCCTGGGGAGAAAGGATGGAGAGCACAAAGAAAGATGTGTAAGGAATTGGAGGCAGGAAGTCCGAAAGAGGGTCAGAATCCTTGCAGGAAGCTATGTGACCTTGGGCAAGTCCCTTCCTTTCTCTTGGGCGTCCAGTGGAGCAGGCCAGACAAAGGCAAGGGCCTCAAAGGGCAGGGAGTTTCACTGAGTTTGTCGGCGGGCACCTGGGGATCTGGAGGAAAGCCGGTGTCAGGCAAGGTTCCCCCTGAGGTCTCAGAGCCTGGGGCATACAGGCCTATAGGGCAGCAATCCTAGGCTGACCCCCCTCCTCTCCCAGAACCAGCTCCAACTCTTTCTGGGTTTCTAGGTGACTTGGCTGGCCCCTCTGGATGAGTTCTACTTTAAACCTGCTGCTGCTGCCGCCTCTGTATTGGGGGGGCTCCCACAGGGGCCCCCAGGCAGGAGCCCCCCCCAGCCAAGCCCTGCGGGAGGGGCTGCAGTCCCCATCCATCCCAATGGCCGCGCGCCTTCCTCCTCCTCCCCTCCTCCCGGCGTCGCTGGAATGAAGATTCCAGGGCACCTGCTGTGGGCCAGGCGCTGCAGAGCCCCTCCTTTGGGGACACCCAGGAGGCGTCTGGCCTCCCTGGGCAAACGACCAGCCTTCAACCTCGCAGTGTTCAGTCAAGAGGCCTCGAGAGAGACAGGCTGTGGTCATGGGGCCAGCGGCCCAAGAAGGAGGGCTAGCCCTGGAAGACTGGGATGTGTGGGTCTTCAAAAGGGGGAGCAGGGGTGGCAGGTGTCTGGCATCCCAGGGCTGGGGAGGGAGGAGGAGGAGGGCCGCCAGGCTGCGGGAGGAAGGTGCCGTGGCGGGCTAAGTGCTGTATGGGAGGAAGGACCGAGCTGCAGCCCGAGGAGGCTGACTGGGATGTAGTGGGTGGGTGGGGGGCGCAGGGGGCGTAGAGAAGGGCCGCAGGAACGGGGCGTCCCGCCCTGCCTGCCACCGAGACCTCTGCCCTCTGCACTCCCAGCCCTCCGCCGAGGGCTGGCCCGCCGCCGGCAGCCTCGATCCGCACCACCAGCTGCACCCCGCGGCCCCGTGGCCCCAGCTGCCTTCCCCGGGCCCCGAGCCCCCCCGCAGACCGAGGTCCTGGGAGACGCCCACACGAGCCCCGTTTTCCTGGGCAGCGTCGCCGCCCGCCCGGGCTGCAGTGGCCGCCCCGCCCGCCAGGGGGCGCCGCCGCGGGGACGGGCGGGCCGGGCTGCGCTGGGAAGGGGCGGCACCGCCCGGCGGGGCGGGGCGCGGCGGGGCGGGGGCGGGGCCCGGCCCCGAGTCTCCGGTCGGTCCCGGACACTGGCGGGCGGGCGCTGACGCCGCGGGGCCGGAGCGGGCCGCGCGAGGGCAGCTGCGGCGCCGTCCGTCCCCGTCGGGGCTCCGAGGGTCCCCGAGCCGTCCGTGGCTCGGCCATGGCGGGCGCCAGGCCCGGCGTCCACGCGCTGCAGCTGGAGCCGCCCACCGTGGTGGAGACCCTGCGGCGCGGGAGTAAGTTCATCAAATGGGACGAGGTGAGTGCGGCGGGACCCCCGCGCCGCCCGGGTTCCGGGGCGCCCGGGGCCGGGGATCCTCGCTCCAGCCCCGGCTCCCCGCGGCGCCCCCCCATCGCCGCTCAGGGGCGCTCCGGAAACTTGTCCCCGGTCGTCCCGGTAAGGAAAGACTTTGTCCCCCCCCAGCCCCGTCCCTCGGCTCTGATAAATTGGCCTCTCCACTCCTTGGCGCGAGACTTTGAACCCCAATAAACCCCGTCCCCCCTCCTTTCCAACGCCTTCACCCACCCCTCCCTGATCAGACCGGTTCTGATTCCCGATCGATCCCGGCCAGGTCCGCTGACCCTAGTGGGGCGCTGGACTCCCCAGCCGGCTCAGGGACCTCTCGTCCCGGGTGGGAGCCGCGGCCCCCCCTTCTCCCAGTGCCATGGCCTGAACCGTCCTCTTCCATTCATCACTTCTCACCCTCTCCGGCCGGCACCCCTGCACCCTGCTTCTGACTCAGGTGGGAGCACCAGTCACCCCCTAGTGGAGACTGCCCCCCAAGTTCCTCTACGTCAGGGACTTTGCTCCCCACTCCTTAGCTTCAGGACTTCGAACCCCAATAAGTCTTACCCCCCCCTTTTCTCCTTGCTCTGCCCCCTTGAACTTCCAGATGTCCTGATGCCCAGACGCCCACCTGCGGCTCCCATCCCGATCCTGGGCCCCACCCACGTTTTCATACAGTCCCCTCCTCTGCCCCTGGGGCCCCTCCTCCCCTGGGCCTCCACCCGGCGGGGCGGCCGAACTGCCTGGCTGTTCCTTCCCAGTCAGGCCACAGGCCTGGAAGACGCTGGGTTCCTTTCCGGCTGGGTGGGGCAGGCGTGGGAGCTGGAGGGAGGGACTGGGGGCGTGGCCTGAGTGGCAGGTGTGCGGGCTGGGGGGTGCCTAGGAATCACGGGTGCCAAGGAGCCCCCCCCCTCCCCGTTTCTCCTAGGCCGGCCTGAAGGGAAAAGTTTCTCCTTTTTCCTTCCAGTGTGATAAACCCAAATAAGGAAGTGGGAGCCAGGAGAGGCCCTGGGGTGGGGTGGGGGTGCTGATCAGGACTTGAGACCGGAGAGCCAGGGCCTGCTGTCTTTGGTGGCCAGACCCCTGGGGAGAGACCATGGAGGCCCTGAGGGTAGTACCTATAAAACTGCTCCCCCCAATCGCACTACTGGGGGCCCTCAGCAAGCATGGGGAAGGGTTGGGAATCCCCAGGAGGAGTTGGCGCTCCCTGGGGGAGGACTATGCATCCCTAACTAAAGGTTTGGGGTCCTCCTGTCTCCTCTCCTCTGATTAGTTGCCTTCTCCTGCTCTGCAGTGGGCGGGGCTGGTGTAATCCCCATTCTCGAAAAGAGGAAACTGAGGTCTGGCATGTGGTTCTTAGCCTGGCCCCATTGTTGGGGTTGTGGCTGAGGTCAGGAGCTGGACTCCTGCAGGTGGGGCCTTGGCTCCCGCTGCACAGATCACAGGACCCTGGAACTCTGCTGTCTACCAACCCTGGGTCTCTCCCCCTTTGTTGTGTGAGAGAACGTCTTGCTATGCTGCAGCCTCTGACTTTTCCTCCTCTTGTTTTAGCTTCCTAAGCATTAGGATCACTCGCATGCCATGCCACACCTGGCTCTGGCTCCTCTTTTTGACCTTTGGCCAGCCAGAGTCACTCTTTGCCTCAGTTTCCTCCTGTGTAGAATGGGATGACAACAAGACACACCTCTCGGGTGGTTAGCACACAGGATGGAGCCATAGGGTCAGAAGCCTTTGTATGTTGAATGGCCTCTCACCTGAGGTGGGGTCCTCTTCTGGATGGAAGGAGATGTCCCTGGCCACTTGGACACCCCAATCCCCACTGATCCTCTGCCCTAATGACATCCCCTTGGCTGTTGGTTCTGAGTCACCTGGGGTGGCCTCCCTGCCCTAGCTGCCAGGGGGTCACAGATCAGTTTAGGGGAAGAAGGTGTGTATTGCCCAGTCCTTCTGGGGTACCGTGGCTTTTGTAAAATGCAGTTAGGACCAGAGTCTGTGAGGGTCCCCTGAGGTGCAGGGCAGATTGGGCATGACTGGCCTGTCATTGTCAGGTCCTGAGGGGACCTGACAATGGAGGGGAGACTTCCAGTCCCAGTTGCGTTTTACAAACAATCTGAAAGAGACCAGCGCCCTCAGTCCTTGTGTGGACACTGAGATGGGAGTAGGGGTGCGGGAATCACTACAGGTAAAAAAGGAACTTTTTTTTGTATATGTATGCCAGTCCTAGAGTTTGAACTCTGGGCCTGGGCGTTGTCCCTGGCTTTCTTTTGCTCAACATTTGTAGTTTGTACTCGATTACCTGAGCCTCTGCTCCACTTCTGGCTTTTTGGTGGTTGATTGGAGATTAGAGTCTCATAGACTTTCCTGCCCCGGCTGGCTTTGAACATCGATCCTCAGACCTCAGCCTCCTGAGTAGCTACCATTACAGGCGTGAGCCACCCGGGATAGGAACAAATACTTTACCATAGATAGTAATGAGGGTGGCAGAGCTGGGAGCTGGGGAAAAGGTGGTGAGTGGCCCATGTGACAGAATCTTAGGACAGAGGAGGTGAGGCTGGGAGGGACCTTGGGGCCAGAACACTGAAGGTCACTCTGAGGACAAGGCCTTGTCCTGAGGAGGACCTGTGGGCCGGATGAGATTGCCTTTTGGCTCATGGGTGGATCACTAGTGGGGTCCAGGGGCCAAGGCTGCCTACCCAGGCCTTTTCCTCCTGAGCCCTGTTGTCCTGTACTGTCCCCAGGAGGCCTCCAGTCGGAATCTGGTGACCCTGCGTGTGGACCCCAATGGCTTCTTTTTATACTGGACAGGACCCAACATGGTGAGAGTGGTTGCCCGTGCAGCTTGCACAACAGGGACCTGGGCCCCTGCTGCAAACCCTTGCCCTGCCCTCCTCCTGCCCTGGGGGGTGGGGGGAGATGGGGGGGAAGCTGCTGGCCAGAGCTCTCCCAGGCTCCCCAGACAGGAAGAGCTATGGGTGGGGGCTGAGTCTGGGGCCACAGCCAGGGGCTGGCCACTCCCCAGCCTGGATGGAGATCTGGGAGGGGGGAGGCTCCTACTCTTCACCTGCAGCTTCTCAGAACCCCCGTATTGGCTGCTGTGTTCCCCAGGAGGTGGACACACTGGACATCAGTTCAATCAGGGACACTCGGACGGGCCGCTATGCCCGCCTGCCCAAGGTGAACGATGGGACCTGGCACTGGGGGGAGCAAGGCAGTGGGGGGACAGGACACCCACCCCACCTCATCCCTGCTCTCACCACCCAGGACCCCAAGATTCGGGAAGTGCTGGGCTTTGGGGGCCCAGATGCCCGGCTGGAGGAGAAGCTGATGACTGTGGTGGCCGGGCCCGACCCGGTGAACACCACTTTCTTGAACTTCATGGCGGTGCAGGATGACACAGTGAAGGTTGGCCTGGGCCAGGGGATTCACTTACTGCCTCATTCGCTGATGCTGCCTTCTAGGCTATTCTCTGACTTAACTGGGGAGCAAACCTGGTTCTGGGTGAGGGTTCTGGCAGCCCCGCGATCCCCTCTTCACCTCCCCCTGTGTACTGCATCCCAGGTCTGGTCTGAGGAGCTGTTTAAGCTGGCTATGAACATCCTGGCTCAGAACGCCTCTCGGAATACCTTCCTGCGTAAAGCGTGAGCTTCGACCACCCTACCGTGGGGGATGGTGGGGATTCAAGGGGTTCTTCCCCATCTGTGACCCCCACACCTGCCTCCCCAGATACACAAAACTAAAGCTGCAGGTGAACCAGGATGGACGGATTCCAGTCAAGAAGTGAGCATCCCTTTGCCCTTAGCAGCTCCTCTCCGGCCCTGACCTTTGACCTCCCCATTGACCCTGACCCCTCCCACCCACCTCAGCATCCTGAAGATGTTCTCAGCGGACAAGAAGCGGGTGGAGACAGCGCTGGAATCCTGTGGTCTCAATTTCAACCGGGTGTGTAGGGCAGGGACGGGCGGGGGGGGGGGGGGGGGCAGGGACTGGCAGGGTGGCCTGGGGGTCCACATTTCTCTGGGTCTCGCTGCCCCCCAGGTTCTTACTCCACGCTTCTTACCCCCAGAGTGAGTCCATTCGGCCTGATGAGTTTTCCTTGGAAATCTTCGAGCGGTTCCTGAACAAGCTGTGTCTGCGGCCAGACATTGACAAGATCCTGCTGGAGATGTGAGGCAGCCCCCTGCCCTGGCCTCCCATGGCTGGCCTCAGCCCAGTCAGCTTCTAACTCAGCAAGAGGGGGTGCTGGCTGCAAGTCCCCGAGCGCCGAGGGGAAAGAAGGAGACCTGCTGAGATGTGCCCACACTCAGAGCCGTGGTCTCCAGCTCTGTGAAGGGCAGCCCTAGAGTTGCCAAGGGTGGTTTCCTCAGCCCACCCTGCAGATGAGAACCCAGGGGTCCAGGGGCATTTTGGGACTTTCCTAAGCCCATGCAGCAGCCAGGCTGGAGCTGAGGGTGGGCAATAGGGTGGGTGGTTAGCTGTTTCCAAAGCCAAAGTCCATGCCAGCCTTGTCTGCTGCTCTAATACTGGGTGGCCAGGGGTGTGCCGGTAGTGAACTTGGGGCCCAGAGGGGATAGCGATTTGCCCTGCGTACCATCTGCAGAGGCCCGGGCCTTGGCCTTCCTCTCCCAGGGTGAGGGTGGGGCGTGGGCGTGGCCTGACGTGGCATCTGGCCCTCCTTCAGAGGCGCCAAGGGCAAGCCATACCTGACCCTGGAGCAGCTCATGGACTTCATCAACCAGAAGCAAAGGGACCCGAGACTGAATGAGGTTCTCTACCCGCCCCTGCGGCCCTCACAGGCCCGGCTGCTCATCGAGAAGTATGAGCCTAACCAGCAATTCCTGGAGCGCGGTGAGCGCTGTGGGGCTGGGGGGTAGGGATGGGCAGGAAAGGGCCTAGCTGACCTGTTCGTGCCCCACCCCAGACCAGATGTCTATGGAGGGTTTCAGCCGCTACCTGGGTGGGGAGGAGAACGGCATCTTGCCGCTGGAGGCCCTGGATCTGAGCATGGACATGACACAGCCGCTGAGCTCCTACTTCATCAACTCCTCTCACAACACCTACCTCACAGGTGGGCGCAGGGGCATGGTGCCCTCAACCTCTCCGCCCTAGAGTCTTTGTGCTACCTCCTTTTGGGGGCATGGTTCTTCCAGCTCATTGTTTGCATTTATTGGCCAGTGTTGGGGAAGTGGGGGGGGAGCAGTCCATCTGGAGAGCGAGTGTCTCCATGGGCCATGTCCCAGGGACGTGGGGCAAGAGAAGATGCCTCAGGATGGGGCTCAGCCCATCACAGCTGGGGGCCCGGAGGAACAGCCTTTTTGGACGTCTGGCCAAGGATTGCTTGTTGGTTTTTTTTTTTTTTTTGGGTCTGGTCGTGGGGCCTGAACTCTGGGCCTGGGCGCTGTTCCTCAGCTCTTCAGCTCAAGGCTAGCGCTCTACCACTTGAGCCACAGCGCCACTTCCAGCTTTTTTCTTTTTGCTTATGTGGTACTGAGGAATCGAAACCAGGGCCTCAGGCATGCAAGGCAAGCGATCTACCACTGAGCCACCTTCCCAGCCTTGCTTGTTGGTTTTAAGAGGCAGAACGAGGTGGAATGCTGGTAGCTCACTCCTGTAACCCTAGCCGCTCAAGAGGCTGAGATCTGAAGGTGGCGGTTCAGAGCTAGCCTAGGCGAACAAATCCGAGAGACTCATCTTCAGCTAACCAGCAGAAAGCTGGAGCTAGAAGTGTGGAAAAGAAGCAAAGCAGGAAGGGTTGGGGTGTAGCTCAGTGGTACAGCATGTGCAGAAAAGAAAAGAAACACAAGGCAAGGGGGGCGAGGGGGCCCCGGGCTGGGGCAGGGGCAGGGGCGTGGAGGGGCGTAGAGGGGAGGCAGGGACAAAGAAGGCCTCTGGACTGCCTCCGAGGGGGAGAGCATTTTGGAAATGTAAATCAGGGAAGGGAAGGCATGTGACCTGGTGTCTTCTAGAAGGATGCCAGGTGCTCGGTGGGGAGTAGACTGGAGGTAGGGAGGGGGCCCTCAAACCCCAGCCGTGGGGTGGTAAAGCTGTTCCAGGGTCGAGGAGGTTTAAGTGGAGACAGGGAGGTGTTGGTGAGGTACTGGGCAGCTATGAGGGTGGGCAGGAGACCCTCCATTCAGGCTAGTGGGGAGGTGGGGGCTGAGTGCTTTATTTGAGAGAAGATGAACCCCAGAAGAGGAAGGAACCTGGCTACAAACACTGTCAGATGTCTGCCAAAGTGCCGTCTAGGGTGGACACAAGGCTAGGAGGCAGGACGGAGCCCTGTCCCAGAGGCTCCTGGGAGAAATACTACGGGCACACAGTGAGAGGCAGGACTGTGTGTCCCCAGCTAGGCCTGGAGCCCCCCCTCCCCCCCCGGGACCCGGCCCTGTGGTGATGGTGATGTGGCTCTGCCCGCAGCGGGCCAGCTGGCTGGGACCTCGTCGGTGGAGATGTACCGCCAGGCGCTGCTGTGGGGCTGCCGCTGTGTGGAGCTGGACGTGTGGAAGGGGCGGCCCCCCGAAGAGGAGCCCTTCATCACCCATGGCTTCACCATGACCACCGAGGTGCCCCTGCGAGACGTTCTGGAGGCCATCGCCGAGACTGCCTTCAAGACCTCGCCCTACCCCGTCATTCTCTCCTTCGAGAACCACGTGGACTCGTGAGTGGGCCCCGTCCGCCCAGAGACCTCCATACTGGGGGGGGGCTGACTCAGCCCTCCCCCCATGCTCTCTTGGGTGACCTCTGACCTCTGGCCTTGACCCCGCAGGGCGAAGCAGCAGGCCAAGATGGCCGAGTACTGTCGCTCCATCTTTGGGGATGCGTTGCTCATTGACCCCCTGGACAAGTACCCGGTATAGGGGCTCAGTGCTGGGGTGGGGTGTTCAGGGCGGGGGAGTGGGCTCCTCAGCAGGTCCCAACCTGTCTACTCCTGTCCAGCTGGCCCCGGGGGTCCCCCTGCCCAGCCCCCAAGACCTGATGGGCCGCATCCTGGTGAAGAACAAGAAGCGACACCGGCCCAGCACAGGTGTCCCGGGCAGCTCCGTGCGCAAGCGGCCGCTGGAGCAGAGCAACTCGGCACTGAGCGAAGGCTCCGCCGCCACCGAGCCCTCCTCGCCCCAGCTCGGTATGGCCAGCTCCGCTGTGACCTTCCCCAGCCTCCAGCCTGCACTGGGCATGACCTCTCACCCCTGACCCCCGGCACACAGATCAGGAAGCCCCAGTTGAGCTTGGCTCCATCGAACTCGAAACTCCTTGACCTTGTTTTCCCTTTGCCCAGAGCCTCCTTCCCCGCCCTGGGCAGGGATCTGAGTTCTGACTTCTGACCTCAGTGCACCACACCCCACACTCTGGGTGGAATCTTCAGGTCCCTGAGCAGTTCCCTGACTCTGACACACTCTACCCACCCAGGGCGTTTTAATTTCAGCTCTCTCTCTTTTCTTTCTTTCTTTCTTTCTTTCTTTCTTTCTTTCTTTCTTTCGTTCTTTCTTTTTTTGTTGATCGTGGAGCTTGAACTCTGGGCCTGGGCGCTGTCCCTCAGCTCTTCAGCTCAAGGCGAGCGCTCTACCACTTGAGCTACAGCGCCACTTCTGGTTTTCTGGTGGTTTATTGGAGATAGGAGTCTCACGGTCTCTCCTGCCCGGGCTGGCTTTGAACCGCGATCCTCAGATCTCAGCCTCCTGAGTAGCTAGGATTACAGGCGTGAGCCACCAGCGCCCGGCCCTGAGTTCTTTTGTTGAAGGCTAGCATTCTACCACTTTGAGCCACAGCACCACTTCCGGTTTTCTGGTGGTTAGTTGGGGATAAGAGTCTCATGGAGGGCTGGGAAGGTGGCTCAGTGGTAGAGTGCTTGCCTTGCATGCCTGAGGTCCTGGGTATGATTCCTCAGCACCACATAAGCAGGAAAAAAAAAGGCCGGAAGTGGCGCTGTGGCTCAAGTGGTAGAGCGCTAGCCTTGAGCTGAAGAGCTGAGGGACAGCGCCCAAGCCCAGAGTTCAGGCCCCAAGACCGGACCCCAAAAAAAGAGTCTCATGGACTTTCCTGCCTGGGCTGGCTTTGAACCATGATCCTCAGATCTCAGCCTCCTGAGTAGGTAGGATGATAGGCGTGAGCCACCAGCACCAGCTAGCTTTTGTCCTACCACTGTGGTGGTCCCGCTTCCATGACTGACCTCTGCTCACCTCGTGTAGTCTCCTATTGGGAATGGCTCTGCCTGACCTTGAATCTCATCCTGTCCACAGTTACCCTGATGTTGCTGTCAAAGCCACTGTGCCCCTGTTCTTTGAGCCACCCTCCTGCCTCCCTGCTCTATAGAACTCTATAGACTTGTGGTCCCTGAACTACCACTGATGTTAATGCTATCCAATTCTGATCCCTATCTCTTCCCAAGCCATCCTAAATGTTCCCCTGGCCCCCCAAACCCTGGGGCTTTTTTCTTTGGGATTTAATGTGTGATCCTAACCCCTGACCCCTGACGTGTTGTGATCCCCCACCCCGCTTTAGGGTCCCCCAGCTCTGACAGCTGCCCAGGCCTGAGCAATGGGGAAGAGATGGGGCTGGAGAAGCCCAGACTGGAGCCCCAGAAGTCCCTAGGTGAGGAGAGCCTGCCCCGGGGCCCTGATGTTCTTGGACCTGCAGACCGTGAAGATGACGAGGAAGAGGAAGAAGAGGAGGATTCAACAGACCCCAAAAAGCCAACCACAGATGAGGTCAGAACCACAAGCAAGTTCATTGAGGGGAGCTGAGCACCACTAGGGGTCAGGCATGGTGCTGGGCACTGGATCTGGCTGTGGACTAGAAAGATGTTACCCTACCCTCCATGTTTGGTCTGTGTATAGGCGATTGCAAGAAACAAGCATGGAGAATAGCATCTGCCTAGAAAGCTTAAGGATCTTGAGTTCAAACTTCAGTCCTACCAAAAATAAATAAGCAGACAGGAAAATAAACATTGATGCTCATGATGTAGGTCAGGGAGGGGCGAGTTAGGGCATAGAACTGGAGGAGAGGGCAAGGAGGATGGAGTAGACCAAGCAAAGGAAGTAGGAGTAGCATGTGCTGAGGCCCCGGGGCAGGGCCAGAGTACAGGAGGAGGAGACTGGTGAGGGAACATCTTTGGCAGCTGACTGTTTTGGGGACTGCAGGGCACAGCCAGCAGTGAGGTGAATGCCACTGAGGAGATGTCAACTCTTGTCAACTACATTGAACCTGTCAAGTTCAAGTCCTTCGAGGCTGCTCGAAGTGAGTGTGGCTGGGTGACTGGCAGGGCTGGCCCTGTGGAGTCCTGCCAGGCTTGACACCTTCCTCCTGCCCACCCCAGAGAGGAACAAGTGCTTTGAGATGTCATCCTTTGTGGAGACCAAGGCCATGGAGCAGCTGACCAAGAGCCCCCTGGAGTTTGTGGAGTATCTTTTCCAGTCGCTGGGGGTGGGGGTGGGGGGGCCTGGAGCCTCTGGGGTTCTGAGCCCACTTGAGCCATTTGCAGAAGGGCCTGCCCTGCAGAACCTGGCCCCAGGCTTGGTCAGGGTTTGCATGCCTTAGATGCCTGGTTAGATGGAGGGGCAGAGGGATGGAGGCCGGGCTCATGGTGGGAGTAGAGGCCCGCAGAGGGAAGGCACTGGCACCCGTGTGGCCCTGACTGCCAACTCCAGATACAACAAGCAGCAGCTGAGCCGCATCTACCCCAAGGGCACCCGGGTAGACTCGTCCAACTACATGCCCCAGCTCTTCTGGAACGTGGGCTGCCAGCTTGTTGCGCTCAACTTCCAGACCCTGGGTGAGCCCGGGCCCCTGTCTTCCTGTCTTCCCGACTTCTCTGGTTTTGATGTGACTAGGGATTGAGCTCAGAGCCTTCACGCTAGCTCAGCAACCAGAGTCACACCCCCAAAGGCCTTTTGTGTTGCTTTTGCCCAAGGCTGGCCTCAGACCACAATCCTATTACCTTTGCCTCTCCAGTATCTGGGATTATAGGCATGTACCACCATACCTGGCACTATTCTACTGATCTCTTTATGCTATTTAATCCCAGATTCTAAATCCAAACCCAGATCCAGACTGACCCTGAATCTGGGCCCTTGAGCCATTTGAGTCTACCCTGACTCGGACCTTGGACTCTACCTGCCCCCTGATGATTCCTGCTCACCCCTTGCATAGCACTGTCCTACCTGACCTCTGACCTCACTTGGCCCCTGATTGACCTTTGCCCTGTTCATGTCACCCCCCAGACGTGCCCATGCAGCTCAACGCAGGTGTGTTTGAGTACAATGGGCGAAGTGGGTACCTGCTCAAGCCCGAGTTCATGAGGCGGCCGGACAAGACCTTCGACCCCTTCACTGAGGTCATCGTGGATGGCATTGTGGCCAATGCCCTGCGGGTCAAGGTGGGGCCTGGGAGGGCATAGGCCAGGGCCGTCCCCATCCGGGGGCATCCTCAGGGTGAGATGGAGCGCCTCACCCACCTTGGATGCCCCCAGGTGATCTCGGGACAGTTCCTGTCTGACAGGAAGGTGGGCATCTACGTGGAGGTGGATATGTTTGGTCTCCCAGTGGACACGCGGCGCAAATACCGCACACGGACCTCACAGGGGAACTCCTTCAACCCCGTGTGGGACGAGGAGCCCTTCGACTTCCCCAAGGTGAGTGGGCGCTGCGCCCCATGGCCGAGCTGCTGGGCTTCTTGAGTGGGAAGCAGGAGGCAGGGACATCGTGTGTCCCAGCGGCAGGCTTGGCTTTCCTGCCTCTTCTGAGAAGGAGAGACCACAAGGGAGAAAGTGGGGGTTCCTGCTGCTCCCCACAGTGAGGAGTCCCAGTCCCAAGGCAGGATGTGCTTGCTGGGTACCGCAGCCCCAAGCTCCCTCCACCTCCATAGTCCCACACAGGCCAGGCTAACACTCACAGCCTGGTCCACAACCAAGAAATGTTTACTAGATTCATAGCACACACGCGCGTGCACGCGTGTGCGCACACACACACACACACACACATTTTTGGTGCCAGTCCTTGGGCTTAAACTCGGGCCCTGAGTGCTGTCTCTGAGCTTTGGCTCAAGGCTGGTGCCCTACCACTTGAGCCACAGCACCACTTTGTTTTTTTTTTTTTTCTTTTGCTGGTTAATTGGAAATAAGGGTTTTACAGACTTTCCTATGTGAGCTGGCTTCCAACCATGATCCTCCGATCCCAGCCTCCTGAGTAGCTAGGATTACAAGGCGTGAGCCACCAGTGCCCCGCTCACTTCTAGCTCTTTGCTGGCTAGTTAAGAGATGAGTTTCATAGACCTTCCTGCCTGGACTGGCATGGAACTGAGATCCTCAGACCGCAGCCTCCTGAGTGGCTAGGATTACAGGCATGTGAGCCACTCTAAAGTTGCTGAGGTGGTAGGTCAGGTGAGGACCTGACCTGTGCTACGGTGGTCCTGAGGGCTCAGTCTGCCTGTGCTTGTCTCAGGACCTGGTGACCACTGCCCTCTATTGGGCTGTGGAGGTGGGGGTCAGCCAGCCGTGTGGGGCCAACAGTGGCCCACGGTTAGCATGGGTCAGCCTGCCTGTGCCTGTGCCGAGGCCTTGGTGGCTGTGGCCTGGTGGCCCCTGTGGCTATAACTCCTTCCGTGACTCGGCACCGTCTGGGCCCCCAGGTAGTGCTGCCCACTCTGGCTTCGCTTCGTGTGGCAGCATTTGAGGAAGGTGGCAGATTCGTCGGGCACCGGGTCTTGCCTGTCGCTGCCATCCGCTCAGGTGAGTGTGGGTGCTGAGTCATTGGGGCGGGGGTGGGGGGTGTCTGGGAACCTGGCTGGGCTCAGCTGACCTTGCCTCTACCCACCCAGGGTACCACTATATCTGCCTGCGAAACGAAGCCAACCAGCCGCTCTGCCTGCCAGCCCTGCTCATCTACACTGAGGCCTCGGACTACATCCCCGATGACCACCAGGGTGAGCGGGGGTGGGTAGGCTGGCGAGGGCTGTCCCTGAGGGAGGCTGAGACCACTGGCCCTAGTTCAAGATGGTAACCAGGCAGTGTCTGGGTTTCATTGAAGCCAAAGCCCTGGCGGGGGGGTTGGGGGGAGGGTGAGGGTGCTGGGTCTGGGCCCATCTCCTATGCTCTGTTCTCCCAGACTATGCAGAGGCCCTGATCAACCCTATCAAACACGTCAGCCTGATGGACCAGCGGGCCAAGCAGCTGGCCGCCCTCATTGGGGAGAGCGAGGTGAGCGCGTGTGCATGGGATACACCTAGCAAGGCTTCCTGGGGACTGGGGGCGGGGGCATCACTGAGGTAGGCTAGGGGTACATGGGGTGGGAAAGGTCTCCTCTGTGTCATCCTGGCTGCCCAGCCCAGGTCTCTGGCTGCCTTCCCCAAGCTCAGCTCTTGAGTGTCTACTGCAAATTCCAAAGCTACATGTATTTACCACCTATCCTCTGCCTGGAGGGCCTCTTCCCCGTTCCTGGAGTCTCTCATTCAACCAGAAAATGAAGCCAAAGGAATGCTCAAGGGCCCAGCTCCTTCCCAGTCCCAGGCTAGTGGGAGCTCTGTCCCCAGCCCCTGTTTTGCTCCTACCATCTCCCCTGCAGATACGGGACACTGAGGCGATGGGCTGCTCATGTCAGGGTCTCTGCTTAAAGCGGCCTGGTGTCCAGCACTGGACCAAGGTTTCTGCTGCTTTGGTTCAGTAGGTTTAATGGCTGTGGAATGTCTTTTCTTTATTTTATTTTATTTTTATTTTTATTTTTTGGTCCGGTCATGGGGCCTGAACTCTGGGCCTGGGCGCTGTCCCTCAGCTCTTCAGCTCAAGGCTAGCGCTCTACCACTTGAACCACAGCACCACTTCTGGCTTTTTTCTTTTTGCTTATGTGGTGCTGAGGAATCGAACCCAGGGCCTCATGCATGCAAGGCAAGTGCTCTACCACTGAGCCACCTTCCCAGCCCCTTTTCTTTTTTTTAAATTATTATAATTTTATTTATTTATGTTTGCCAGTTCTGGAGCTTGAACCTAGGGCCTTGGGCACTGCCCTTGAGCTTTTTTTTTTTTTTTTTGGTCATGGGGCTTGAACTCTGGGCTGGGTACTGTCCATTAGCTTTTCAGACCAAGGCAAGCTCTCCACCACTTCAGCCATAGCTCCACTTTTGGTTTTCTGATAGTTAATTGGAGAGAAGAGACTCACAGACTTTCCTGGTGGGCTGGCTTTGAACCATGATCCTCAGATCTTAGCCTCCTGAATAGCTAGGATTACAGGTGTGAGCCACTAGCACCAGCTGGAGCTTTTTTTATTGCTTAAGGCTAGCACTCTACCACTTGAGCCACAGCGCCACTTCTGGCTTTTTCTGTTTATGTAGTACTGAGGAATCCAACCCAGGGCTTCATGCATGCTAGGCAAGCACTCTACCACTGAGCCACATTCCCAGCCCTGGGGTTACCAATTCACAAGTCAGGCAATAAGTTCATTTCTTTGGACATTGACACCCTTTCATTCTCCCAGTTTTTCCCTTCTGTCCCCACCCACAAGTTGTATAGTTCATTTTCAAAATAATGTCCATGAGCTGGGAAAGTGGCTTAGTGGTACAGTGCTTGCCTAGCATGCATGAAGCCCTGGGTTGGATTCCTCAGTACCACATAAACAGAAAAGGCCAGAAGTAGTGCCCTGGCTCACCTGGTAGAGTGCTAGCCTTGAGCAGAAGCAGCTCAGGGACAGTACCCAGGCCCTGAGTTCAAGACCCAGGACTGGCAAAAACAAAACAAAAAAAGTAGTGTCTACTAAGTACAACTGCTACATTTGTTCACCCTTTGTCCCTCCATTTTTATGCTCCCCAAAAACAGGTAAATGAACAAACAAGACAAAAAAGGAAAAAAATCAGGCACCATCAGATCATGCCTGTAATCCTACCTACTCAGGAGACTGAGATCTGAGGATCACAGTCAAAGCCAGAAAAATCCATCTCTAGGCTGGGAAGGTGGCTTAGTGGTAGAGTGCTTGCCTTGCACGCATGAGGCCCTTGGCTCGATTCCTCAGCACCACATAAGCAGAAAAAGCCAGAAGTGACACTGTGGCTCAAATGGTAGAGTGCTAGCCTTGAGCTGAGGGACAGCGTCCAGGCCCAGAAGAAGCTAAGAGGGGAGATTGTGGTTCAAAGCAATCCTAAGCAAAAAGTTTGTGAGACCTACATTGCAGCTGTAAAAAGCTGGGCTTGGAGTTCTGTACCTGACATCCCAGCTACAGCAAAAGCAAATAGGAAGATTGTGGTTCAGGTCTGGGAATGGAGGAAGCAAGACCCTATTTGAAAATAAAGCAAAAAGGACTGAGGGCATGATGGCTTGAACAGTGGAACGTCTGCCAGGCAATGTGAGATTGTTTTTGATCAATCATATGGCTTGACCTCAGCCTCAAGGTTAATGCTCTAGCACTTTGAGCCACAGCTCCACTTCCAGTTTCCTAGTGGTTAGTTACAGACTTTCTTGCCTGAGCTGACTTTGAACTGTGATCCTCCGATCTCAGCCTCCTGAGTAGCTAGGATTACAGGTGTGAGTTATTGGTACCCAGCTACAAGTTAAATCTTTTTTTTTTTTTATTTTTTGGTCTCGACGCTTGAACTCTGGGCTTGGGTGCTGTCTTTCAGCTCTTCAGCTCAAAGTGAGCACTCTACCACTTGAGCCACAGCGCCACTTCTGGTTTTCTAGTGGTTTATTGGAGATAGGAATTTAATGGACTTGCCTGCCTCGTACTACGATCCTCAGATCTCGGCCTCCTGAGTAGCTAGGATTACAGGCGTGAGCCACTGGTACCCGGCATTTATTTTAACTTTTTTTATTCTGAGGATTAAACCCAGGCCTCCTCACATATGCCAGGCATGTACTGTACCACTGAGCTACACCTTGGGGCCTTGGGCTCTTAAGGAGATTAAAAAAACCTCCCATTTGAGTTCAAGCCCGACAACCAACCAAAAAAAAAAAGAAATTGATCTTCCTGTTTATTGGGCTGGGAAGGTGGCTCAGTGGTAGAGCGCTTGCCTTGCATGCCTGAGGCCCTGGGTTGGATTCCTCAGCATCACATAAGCAAAAAAGAAAAAAGCCGGAAGTGGCGCTGTGGCTCAAGTGGTAGAGCGCTAGCCTTGAGCTAAAGAGCTGAGGGACAGCACCCAGGCCG
Organism: Dipodomys spectabilis; assembly: GCF_019054845.1. Classification (NCBI taxonomy): domain Eukaryota; kingdom Metazoa; phylum Chordata; class Mammalia; order Rodentia; family Heteromyidae; genus Dipodomys; species Dipodomys spectabilis. The sequence continues at coordinate 9,748,828 of NW_024870707.1, forward strand.
AGTTCAGGTCCCCCGACTGGACCCCCCCCCCAAAAAAAAAAAACCCTCCCATTTGCACTGAGAGTTCAGGGCTGACCTGAACTGGAATTTCTCCAGCTCTAAGTGGGGTTCAGGGTTCCCAATCACTTTGTGGCCAGGAAGCCTTTCAAATGTAGGGGCCCAGGAACCATTAGGAGGTGGTGGCTTCTGTGGGGAAGGGTCAGAAACAGGTGTAGCCACACATGCAGCCAGACTCAGTTCCCACAGGGTCTGTGGCAGCCAGGAAAGAGACAAGTGCAATTAAGGCTGCCAGGAGCTGTTGGCAGAGAGGCTGGTGCCCATTCTGTGGTCACTTCCTTTGCTGATTTAATCAGAAGCCACACAGCAAGGAGGATGAGAGACTGGGCAAGGGTGGAAGTATACCAGAGGACTTGAGAGGCTGGGCAAGCCTTTCTAGAACCATCTGGAAGATCCTGAGCACATGGGAAGGAGTCTGGTGTCACAATGTCGAGGTGCTTCTTTTACACCTCTTTGCTCTCATGAAGGCTCCATTCCCCCAAACGGCTGAGTGAACTGACAAGGATGATCGAAGCCCTGGAAAATCAGAGGAAGGTTCTGGAAAGAATATTGTACTCTCTTCTCCACAGGCTCAGGCTGGCCCAGAATCAAGCCAGGAGTCCCAGTCTCAGCAGGCGGGGTCCCAGATCTCTTCGAACCCCACCCCTTGCCCACTGGACACCAGCCCCCGCCGGCCCCCAGGGCCAGCCACCTCCCCCACCAACACCTCCCTCAGCAGCCCAGGTAAGGGGTGCCTGGCCATGCCATGGTGGGCCTAGGGGAGGGTCCCCCAACACCTTATCCTCCAGAGACTCACTGGGACTCTGCTTTCCAGGACAGCGGGATGATCTCATCGCCAGCATCCTTTCAGGTGGGGCGGGGCCGCGTGGTGGGCGGGGCCACCGCTGGACGCCACCCAATCGTGTGCTCCGGGTTGTGGGTGGGGCCTTGTGGGGGCGTGGCCTGCTCCACCTCCCATCCCCCCCTCCCTTTGCTCTTGCTTGGCAGAGGTGGCTCCCACCCCTCTGGAGGAGCTCCGGGTCCACAAGTCCCTCGTGAAGCTGCGAGCCCGGCAGGATCGAGACCTGCGGGAGCTCCACAAGAAGCACCAGCGGAAGGCCGTGGCCCTCACCCGCCGCTTGCTCGATGGCCTCGCCCAGGCACGGGCCGAGGGCAGGTGCCGGCCTGGGCCAGGTGTCCTGTGAGTGTCCCTTGCCTCTTGCTGCTCGTGCTGTGCTTGTGGCCAGAACATTGGAAGGCACGTGTGCTTGCAGTCTGGGTGCTAGGTGACAGGGCAGAGGGGTGTGTCCGTGCAAGGAGGGCAGATCCGGTCTCCACACCCGGTCCCCACTCCCTCCCGGCTCCCTGGGAGTGACACCTCTTTTGAGTCTTCTCCCTGGAGCAGTTGCCAGATCCAGCCCCATCACCTGTGTGGAGCTAACGGTGCAGCTACTGGCCCTAGCGGCCTCCTGATTTGTATAATGCCTCCTGATTTGCATGTCTCACCTTGTGGGTGGGGCCAGCTGGGATGGGCGAGCCCGCACTGCTCTTCCCTGCCAAGAACCCAGCATCACCCAGAAGGTTCTTCCCACAGGGGCGGAGCCACTGATGTGGAAGATGTGAAGGAAGAGGAAGAGGCAAAGCAGTATCGAGAGTTCCAGAACAGGCAGGTGCAGAGCTTGCTTGAGCTGAGGGAGGCCCAGGCAGACACAGAGGCTGAAAGGAGGCTGGAGCACCTGAGACAGGTGAGGAGCAGGGCCAGGCAGCGAGAGCTTGCCAAGACAGCCCTGCCCTCCGCCTCTCACCCACTGGCTCCCTCTCGTCTCCAGGCTCAGCAGCGACTCCGGGAGATTGTCCTGGATGCACATACAACTCAATTCAAAAGACTGAAGGAGATGAATGAAAGGTAGGCAGAGGATCTCACCTGTGGGTGGGGTGGGGCCTCCTGGTAGCTGGAGAAGGGCAGTTGGATTGGACCCCCCAGTTCTGCCCTTGACCTCCTTTTTGTGTTCTGACTGATGCAGGGAGAAGAAAGAGTTGCAGAAGATTCTGGATAGGAAACGCCACAACAGCATTACAGAGGCCAAGACGAGAGAGAAACATAAGAAGGAGGCGTAAGGGTGTTGGGGCCTGAAGCCCTTTGGGGGCCAGGGAGGCAGGGCGGGTGCATGGGCACTGAGCCCACCTTCCTTGCTCCCGCAGGGAGCTGACAGAAATCAACCGGAGGCATATCACTGAATCGGTCAACTCCATCCGTAGAGTGAGTGAGGCTCTTGGGGACTCTAGCCCCACCCGCTACCTTTGGTCAGCAGAACCCCTCTGAGCCTGAGGCGGTGCCATGTGGCCTTAAAGGGCTTCCGGAGCCTTCCTCCAGGCCTGCAGCCCCAGGCACTTGTATCATGTTGCAAGGCCAGCTGTGGGCAGCAGTGCCCTGTGGCTTTAGAGTCCTCAGGCCTGGTCATCTCACAACCCCGGGAGCCTTTACCCACTGGGTTTGTACCTAGCCAGTGAGAGCCCCCAGGCCCTGGGCCTCCCTCAGCTGAGCCCTTGCCATCCCCGCAGCTGGAGGAGGCGCAGAAGCAGCGGCATGACCGCCTGGTGGCTGGGCAGCAGCAGGTCCTCCAGCAACTGGCAGAAGAAGAGCCCAAGGTGAGGCCCCAGAGGCAGGCTGGTGGGCATGAGCTGCCTGGCCTGGCCTCTGTGACACCGCGCTCCTCCTGCAGCTGCTAGCCCAGCTGACCCAGGAGTGTCAGGAGCAGCGGGCCAGGCTGCCCCAGGAGATCCGCAGGAGCCTGCTGGGCGAGACGCCAGAAGGACTGGGGGACAGGTCCCTAGTGGCCTGTGCCAGCAACGGCCATGCGCCAGGGAGCAGCGGGCATCTGTCCGGCGCTGACTCGGAGAGCCAGGAGGAGAACACACACCTCTGAATTGGCTGAGCAAGAGATGGCCGCAGGCCCGGGCGGGCACTGGGAAGAGGGCTGGAGAAGACACTAATGCTTCTTTTTTTGTTTTAAAACTTTTTACCTTTAGAAGTTTTTATTTTTTTAAACCTGGGGTGAGTGCCCCACACTAACTCCCTTCTTTCATCTTTCTGGGGCCTCACTAGTTTCCAGCTCCTCCTTCCTAATCTCAAGTCTAGAGAAGGGGCCTGGTTGGATCCTACAACCCCATGACATGCATACTCCTATGGCATGTTCCCCTGGCTTCTCAGCGCGCTGGGTGCAGACCCTGAGCTCTGGGCAGCAGGGGGAACCACGTTTCTTCTCCATTTTTGGGATTTTTTTTTTTTTTTTACGTAAATAAAAGTGGATTTCAGGGATTCTGTGTGCAGTTTGGTTCAAGGTAAGAGGACTTTGGGTCCAGGTGTGGCTCTGCTACTCCTTGTGAGGCCTTAAGTTCTTCAGGTACAAAATGGGCTGTGGCATGGCAGCCAGACCTCCAGCAGAGCTGCTGGTTTGAATCTGAGCCTTTTGCCCAGGGTTTGCAATGGTTCTGGCTGTTCCTCCCCAACACCCTCCTCCCTTCCAGGCTCTCATGGGTCTCCTTGGCAGAGGCTTAGGCTCTGCTTCGGGAAGCCTTCCCTGACCCCTTCCTGTTGCTTGATATGACCCAAACACCCAGAATCATCCACTGGGGCTTCTGTTGACGGTATCAGGGTTGGGTGGGCTGAAGCTGGGCTTTCAGAGATGGGTGGAAAGGGGATCTACCCAGGACCCCTGGGTGAAGGGAAGCGGATAGTCCCAGGCATTGCGGAGATTAGGACACCTTGTGTCCCCCTCATCCCCGTGAAGGAGATGTGCCTGTTTTACAGATGAGCAGACTGAGGCCTCAAACAGACTCTGCGTGTGCTGGGTCACAGCTAAGTGGAAGTGTCCTGCCCTGAAGGCAAGGTGGCTTGGTCTCTGTGGCAGACTGTCTTCAGCCATCTGGGAGGAAATGCTCCAGGCCATGGACCAGAGGAGCTACAGAGACCCTCTCTCCTTCTCCCCCAGCAGACCCTGCAGTGAGGAGGGCCAGGCTGGGCCTGGCAGCAGGGCCAGGCTGGCATCTCTTCAAGGCCTCTCCCAGCTTCCTGGCGTTGGGGCTGCTCCCTGCAGAGGAAGGCAGCGTCTTATCTGGGCTTATCTCTTGCCAATGGAGTGTTTGCTTTTCTTTGTTTTTGCTGTAGCTGGAGGCCAACCGATGGGTGGGGAGACCCCAGAAAAGCCATCACAGTTGGGCTTTCCCTGTGTGGGGACTTCTGCCTTAGGCAGAGTATCATTGGCTGAGCATTCCTCCTACTGTCAAACCTCCTGCATCTTTCTCACACATCCAGGCCCCTGGGTAGTGGGCTCCCATCTTCCTTACTGGCTGGCCTTTACTTATCCAAACACTATGGCTCAAAAGATCCAGCTAGGGCTGGGAAGGTGGCTCAGTGGTAGAGTGCTTGCCTTGCATGCATGAAGCCCTGGGTTCGATTCCTCAGCACCACATAAGCAAAAAGAAAAAAGCTGGAAGTGACGCTGTGGCTCAAGTGATAGAGCGCTAGCTTTGAGCTGAAGAGCTGAGGGACAGCGCCCAGGCCCAGAGTTCAGGCCCCACGACCAGACCCAAAAAAAAAAAAAAAAGATCCAGCTAAACTCCAAACTTATAGGTGTGCCTCTGCGCCCCCTAGCAGCCTGGCCTCTGCTGCTTTCCCGTCTCTCCTTTGGTCCATTCTTCTTCCTGGGCAGAGGCTGAGGTCCTGTCCCATTGGAGTCGCGGTTCTAACTCCAGTCCTCCCTACAGTACCCTTGGACTCCTCCGCTGGAGGCAGCTGCCCCCCTCTCTGGTCTCGGGAAGCTTCCTCCAGCTGGACTTGTGGCGCATTTCATCTGTATACCCGGCACGAAGCACTGGCCTGGGCTACAGGGGCGCCAATAAATCTTTTGGAACTGAGCTCGGAGCCCAGCTCGCTCTAGGTCCGGTTGTGAAGCTTCTCGGTTCCCTAGCGACCCTGCGCCGCCCCCGCCCTGCTCGCCGGGCCAGGTCCCCAAGCAGCGCTGGCCCCAGGCCGGCCACACAGTAGCTGCTCGCAGGACTGACCCAGATAGGAACAAGTGACCCCCCCTGGGGAGCCGCGGCACAGTTTGGGTTTGCAGAGAATTCCAGCGGCCAGCAGGCCAGCGGCGCCCAATTACCATATTAGAGATAAGGGTCTGGCAGTCCCTGGGGCCGCTCGGTCTGAGTCCTTGGATGTCACCCAAAAGGAATTTCAATTTCCCTCATCTATAAATCCAGGACATGATTAGAGACTTAGCACGCCTGTCATCCTAGCTACTCAGGAGGCTGAGATCTGAGGATCAGATCTCGATTCAGAGCCAGCCCCGGGCAGGAAAGTCCCCCTGAGACCCTGATCTCCAATAGACCACTCAAACCGGAAGTAGCGCTGCGGCTCTAAGTGGCAGAGCCCTGGCCTTGAGCACAAAGAGCTCAGGGATAGCGCCCAGGCCCCGACTTCAAGCCTCGCGACCTACCCCCCCCCCCATCCCCGATAGTGTTTTCCTGGCCCGCAGAACCCCACGCGACTGACGGGCCACGCGGCGACACAGGCACGTAATTTATTAGCACGTTAGTGGAGGGCGGAGCCGCAGCGCCGCGGGACAGCGGCCCGGCGGAGGAATGGTTAATCTCAGCTACAGAGACTTGGCAGAGACGCTCGCGGTGCCCGCACGGGGGGCGGGACCAGCGACCACTTCCGGTGCCCGTGGACGTTAAAAACTTCCAAACTTCCGATGGGAGCCACCCCTGCGTGGCTCTCGGTCACACCGGAAGGGAATCCAGCTCTAGGTCAGAACCCGCCTTTTAGCACAAGGCCTTCGGAAGTGACTTCCGCCCATACCCAAGATGGCAGCCGTCAGGAGATGGTGGAGCTCCGGGAAGGGGACAAAAGGTCACTGAGAAGGGGCGGAGCCTCGGCCCAAGTTCCGGTCCCACCAAGACTGGAAGATGCGCGTCCAGCTGGAGCTCTGCCTCATCTGCGTCGCGGTGCCCGCGCTTTTTGGGCGAGGAAGTCCCTGTGGGGTAGGAGTAAAGGTCTTAGTGGGTTCGCTGTCCTGCCGCTTGGGAGGCGATGAAGACCACGGCTCCCAGCATGCCCTGTAGCGAGAGGTCAGGAAAGGTCGAGAGGACGCTCGGGCACCTCTTAGGGACTGGGCAGGAGAGAACTTGAAACCTCCGTGCTGGGGACCGCGACGCCTAAGACCTCAAGTAGAAGCGCCAGAACCAGACGACCTGGTTCCTGGAAGGTGGGGTAGCAGTTTAAGATCTGACGGAGCCCTGGAGCTGGGCTGAAGAACTCCAGGCGTCTGCACGTGAGCCTCGCGCTCCAGGGACCTGGGCAGCTTGCGAGCTTGGCCGGGGCGGGCGCGGGGGGCGGGGGTGGGGGGCAACCCTGAGAGTCTCTGGAGACCGGAGGGCGTGCTGGTGCTGGGACTACAAGACCCAGCATGCCCTGGTCTCCCCCCGCCTGCCCCCCGGGAGCAGATGAGGAATTTCTGAACACCTCGGGAGGACTGGTGGGTGGTGGCCTGGGACTGGAGATGTTCCACCGAAGCGCATGCGCGCGCTCGGCGGGAGGGTGGGGAAGCAGTGGTGAATGGGAGGAGGCTTGGAACTACAAGTCCCAGCATGCCCCTGGACTGGTGCTCACCTTAAAGGAGCCGTCAAACTCGTCACTCATCCTCCGGAGCTCGCGGCCATAGCGCCTGGCAGCCCAGAGATTTGGGGGAGCCGAGCGTGAGCGACCCCGAAAGGGGCTAGGCTCCTCTTCCAGCCCTTCATCCTCCTCCATCCCCGCAGGGTATGAACTATGGCGACTCCTGGTCTCCACAGCCCCAGCACCTGCAAAAAGGGTGAAGGGACGGAGTGACCCGGCTTCCTCCTTGCTCTCCGTGCTGCCGAGCCTTCCTTAGGTACCGGGCCGTCCCCCGGGCACAGCGCTGTCGGCCTCTAACACTGCCAGCTCCCTCCTGAACAAACGAAGACAAGCTCGGGGGACTGCTGTGCCTTGGCCTGCGGCCTGAACTCAGGGCTTCGTACTCCCGTGGCTTTTTTTTTTTTTTTTTTTTGCTCCAGGCTGGCACTCTACCACTTGACTTTGTGGTAATTAGACTTGAGACTCTTGGATTTGTCTACCCAGGATGGCTTCAAACTGTGTTCCTGATTTCTCTGTCTCCTGAGTCACTAGGATTAAGGCATGTGCCCTGGGCGCCTGGTTGGACCAAATCTGTGGAGTATAATAATAGTCTTCTTTGTGCCTACCACCAAATAAGATCACACAGGTGTGAAGTTCCGGGGCTTACAAGTCCCCAGATTTGGTGGAATCCAGGCTGCACACTTCTTCCCTTGGCAACCACTCTTTACCTCCCTAAAGCAGTGTACTCTCCTCTTGGACAGCACAGTCCCGTCCCTTAGTTCTCCTAAGCGCTGTGAAGGGCATGCTCTGGGCCCAGGTGTACTGAGGGTCATAACTCAGTGACCTTTACAGTGGTCCCTTCGTCTAAACTGGAGAATCATGCTCATCTTCCACTCCTGAGCTCCTCTGCCCAGAGCCAATTCACACGCGTAACCTTACTCCTGGAAGCAGAAAACCCAGAGCTAAGGAACAGTGAGAGCCAGGGAAGGCCCACAGAGTCCACAGCCAGTTGTGTGTTGGAGAAGGCTTTAGGAAGGAGATATGATTTTGGAGCTGGGGGAAAACACAGGATGCCCTCAAAGGCCTTATGCCTAGAGCCTGCAGATCAACTACAACTACTGGCCTTTTTTTTTTTTTTTTTTTTTTTGGGGGGGGTGGCCATGAGGCTTGAACTCTGGGCCCAGTCCCTGTCCCTGAGCTCTTCAGCTCAAGGCTAGTGCTCTACCACGTGAGCCACAGCGCCACTTCCAGGTGGTCTCCAACAGTTAGGTTCCTGCTGTGGATGTTCCATTCTCCTATCTCTCAAGCCCCCTGGGAGAATAGTCCCAGTGTCACAGGACCACCATGGTAAAGAGACTAGAAGGTACCCTGGCCTGTCCTCTGTGTATCCTAAGGCCTATCAGCTCTCTGAGGTGAGGCCCAGATTACAGACTGCCACTGGAGACCTGGGAGGCTAGGAGGTGCCTGAGGCTCACAGTGCTATGCCCTGTCTGCCATCTGCTGGCTCAGGAAATGTTCAGCTGTTCCATACTCACTGAGAACCACAGGACCATTACACCAGATGTGACTGGAGCCCTAGTCAGGAGGCCTGCAACTTGCTGGTGATTGCAGAGCCTTGGTCTGGGTACTTTGTCTCACCAAGAATTAAAGCAAACAAGAGAGAACCAGGGACTCGGCTCTTGGTAGAGTGCTTGCCTTGGATTAAATCTCCAACAATGCAAAAAACAAAACAGCTGGACAGTGGCAGCTCACACCTATAATCCTATCAACTCAAGTGGCCATCCTCAGATCTCAGCTTCCTGAGTAGATAGAATTATAGGTGAGCTCAGGTCCTGGGCACTGTCTGAGCTGCTTTTTTGCTCAAAGCTAGCACTCTACCACTTGAGCCACAGTGCCACTTATGGCTTTTTGTGTATGTGGTACTAAGGAATCAAACCCAAGGCTTCATGTATACTAGGCAAGCACTCTACCACTAAGCTAAATTCCCAGTGCCCCCTATTTTCTGAAGGTCATCATCTGAAGGAAACTGAGGCACAGAGAGGATAAGTAACATAGGCAAGGTCACACAGCAGGTAAGGGGCAGAGATGGAATCCAAGTCTAACCAGTGTGGATTTAAGGACTGTTTACCTTTTAAGCCCTAATATGCCTTCAGTAGCTCCATGGACCACCTCAGGGCCCTGTTTGGAAAAGTTCTTCCCCCTTTCCCAAGCTTCAGCTTATCCAAGAGTCTGCTCTGTGACTTGGATGACTGTCACCAAAGGCTTTATGTAATTCCAAATCATCCCACCATACAAATGGCATCGAGGGGGTTGGGATGTAGCTCAGTGGCAAAGCGCTTGCCTAGCAAGTGCAACGTCCTGGGTTCAATCCCCAGTACCAAAAAAGAAAAGACAAAAAAAAAATACAGTTAGGGCTGGGAAGGTGGCTCAGTGGTAGAGCGCTTAACTTGCATGCCTGAGGCCCTGGGTTCAATGCCTCAGCGCCACATAAGCAAAAAGAAAAAAGCTGGAAGTGGTGCTGTGGCTCAAGTGGTAGAGCGCTAGCCTTGAGCTGAAGAGCTGAGGGACAGCGCAGGCCCAGAGTTTAGGCCCCACAACCGGACCCAAAAAACAAAACAACAACAAAAAAATACAGTTAAAAAAAAAAAACCCAAACCAAAAAAAAAAAAAAAAAAATGGCATCGAGGTTGGCTGGTGGCTCACACTTGTAATCCTGACAACTCAGAAGGCTGAGATCTGAAGGTCATAGTTCAAAACCAGCCTGGACAGAAATGCCCATGAGACTCTTATTCCCAGTTAGCAAAAAGCTAGAGTTGGAGGTATGGCTCAAGTAGCAGAGTGCCAGCCTTGAGCAGAAAATGCCAAACAACAGCTTGAAGCCCTGAATTCAAGCCTCAGTAGTGGCACAAAGGAAAATAAATAAGTAAATAAGAAAGAAAATAAAAACCAAAATGACTCCTGGGTGACTACTGCATTTTTTTCTTTCTTTTCCTTTTTTTTTGGTCAGTCAGTGGACTTGAACTCTGAGCCTGAACTTTGAACACTGTTCCTGAGGCTAGTGCTCTACCACGTGAGCCACAGTGCCCCTTCAAACTTTTTTTTTTTTGGGGGGGGGTCCGGTCGTGGGGCCTGAACTCTGGGCCTGGGCGCTGTCCCTCAGCTCTTCAGCTCAAGGCTAACGCTCTACCACTTGAGCCACAGTGCTACTTCTGTCTTTTTGCTTATGTGGTGCTGAGGAATTGAACCCAGGGCCTCAGGCAAGGCAAGCGCTCCACCACTGAGCCACCTTCCCAGCCCCCTCCTTCCAACCTTTTCTGTGATTAAGTCAAGACTAGAGTCTCATGGACTTTCTTGACTAGGCTGACTTTTTTTTTTTTTTTTTGTCGGGGGGGCGTCCAGTCGTGGGGCCTGAACTCTGGGCCTGGCGCTGTCCCTCAGCTCTTCAACTCAAGGCTAGCGCTCTACCACTTGAGCCACAGCGCCACTTCCAGCTTTTTTCTTTTTGTTTATGTGGTGCTGAGGAATCGAACCCAGGGCCTCATGCATGCAAGGCAAGCGCTCTACCACTGAGCCACCTTCCCAGCCCCCTAGGCTGGCTTCTAACTACAATCCTCCTTGGATCTCAGCCTCCAGAGTAGTTAGGATTATAGGTGTAAGCCAGCAGCACCCAGAAAGCTACTGAATTTTTTTTTTTTTGGGTCCGGTCGTGGGGCCTGAACTCTGGGCCTGGGCACTGTCCCTCAAGTCTTCTGCTCAAGGCTAGTGCTCTACCACTTAAGCCACAGCACCACTATCGGCTTTTTTTTTCTTTTTGTTTATGTGGTGCTGAGGAATCGAACCCAGGGCCTCATGCATGCAAGGCAAGCACTCTGCCACTGAGCCACCTTCCCAGCCTGCTACTGAATTTTTTAACGTTATCTATTTACTGTGGGGAGGGGGAGCAAGGTGCTGGGGGCTCTGGGAACTTTCCAGTGGAGTATGGATAGGTTGGGCTAGGGTCAGCCTTTCCCTCTGGAGGAAGGGAAGAGCCAAGGCTTCTCTCTGGGCCAGTTTCAAGACATGTGGAGGGGTTGGGGAGGAGGGGATACGTGAGTGGGTGCTAAGGCTGCAGTGCCCAGCTCTGGCACCTACCTCCCGCTGCATGTTCTTTACCCATGAGAGGCTTCTGCTTAGATGAATGTAGCTGGATGCATCCAGTCAATGTAACCTCTCACACAGGATTAAAATGTGACATTCCAGCGCCGGTGGCTCACGCCTTTAATCCTAGCTACTCAGGAGGCTGAGATCTGAGAATCACAGATCAAAGCCAGACTGGGCAGGAAACTCCGTTGAGACTCTCTTCGCCAATAAACTTCAGAAAACCGGAAGTGGCGCTGTGGCTCAAGTGGTAGAGCACTTAACCTTGAGCTGAAGAGCTGAGGGACAGCGCCCAGGCCCAGAGTTCAAGCCCCAAGACCAACGGAAAAAAAAAAAGGAATGTCACTTTGTGTGTGTGTCTATGTGTGTCGTGGGGCTTGAACTCTGGGCCTGGGCGCTGTCCCTGAGCTGCTTTTGCTCAAGGCTAATGCTCTACCACTTGAGCCACAGTGCCACTTCTGGTTTTCTGGTCATTAATTGGAGATAAGAGTCTCACAGACATTCTCACTCAGGCTGGCTTTGAACATCGATCCTCAGATCTCAGCCTCCGGTGTAGCTAGGATTTACAGGTGAGAGCCACCAGCGCCAGCTACATTCCCATTTTTACACCTGTAATCTTAGCTACTCAGGTGGTTGAGATCTGAGGATTGAGATTCAAAGCCTGCAGGCAGGAAAGCCCTTGAGTCTCTTATCTTCAATTAACTACCAAAAAAGACTTGAGTAGCTAGAGGCTCAAGTGATAGAGTGCTAGCCTGGAGCAAAAGCAGCTCAGGGAGAGCCCTCAGGGTCCAGAGTTCAGCACAAAAACAGGAAAAGAAAAAAATCAAAACAAAAACAAAACAGGATGTTCTACAAAAGAAAAAAGAAAAAATGAAACTAGCCGAGTGCCTGTGGCTCACGCCTATAATAATCTAGCCTCTCAGGAGGCTGAGATCTGAGGATTATGGTTCAAAGCCAGCCTGGGCCGGAAGGTCTGTGAAACTCTTTTTTTTTTTTTTTTGGGGGGGGGGGGGGGTCCGGTAGTGGGACCTGAACTCTGGGCCTGGGCGCTGTCCCTCAGCTCTTCAGCTCAAGGCTAGCACTCTACCACTTAAGCCACAGCACCACTTCCGGCTTTTTTATTTTTGCTTATATGGTGCTGAGGAATCGAACCCAGGGCCTCATGCATGCAAGGCAGGCTTTCTACCACTGAGCCACCTTCCCAGCCCCAGGTCTGTGAAACTCTTATCTCCAATAAACTACTAGAAAACTGGAAGTGGCGCTATGGTTCAAGCGGTAGAGCACTTGCCTTGAGCTGAAGAACACGGGGACAGCGCCCAAGCCCAGAGTTCAAGCCCAAGACTGACAAAAAAAAAAAAAGAAAGAAAAAATGAAGCAGATGTATTCCAGACTCAGCTTTGCCTTTACGCCAGGCTTGGTTTGACCACTGGGTGTTCTGCTTAGGTTATCCTATCATGCCCCAGCTACTCACCGTGACCCAGAGCAAAGCCCAACAGTTACTCCAGCCCCTGAGAGCCTGCACAGACCCCATCTTGCTCTGGGTCACCATATCTTGTGTGAGGCAGAAAGTAAACAGCTTAGGCTCTATAACAATAAGCTATCGACAATATTGAATAAGCTATCGACAAAATTGAATACACGCTGCTGTATTTTACTAACTCTTTACATGGAATGCTGAAATTTGAATTTCTTACCATTCTCACCTGTTTTAAAACACTGTTCCCTAGGATTTTGTCAACCACTTAAAAATGTAAAAACAGCCCAGTATCCAAGGCTCACACCTGTAATCTTATCTGATGGGATGGATCTCTGTTGTCCTAGGACCCAACTGATGCTTCCTGTTGTCCGTTGAAGGACCTGAGTGTTCCCGTCATTGTTCAGGAGGCTGAGATCTGAGGATCCCATCCCAGTTCAAAGCTAGCCTGGGCACAAAAGTGAGATATCTCATTTCCAATTAACTAGCAAAAAGCCAGACGTGGAGGTGTGGCTCAAGTATCAGCCATGAGTGGGAAAAAGCCAAGTAAGAACGTAAGACCCTGAGTTCAAACCTCAGTAGTAGCAACAATACTAATGAAGTAAAAACCATTCTCGAAGCCATAGGAGTCGATGGACACCTGTAGAGGCCGAGGGATCACTTCATCACCAGTTGGGGGCTAGCTTGGGCCCCACAGCAAGACTCATCTCAACAGCTAGAACAAGGGCTGAAGATGTAGCCCAGCAGAAGGGAAGGCTTGATGCTCTGGGTTCAATTCTTAGTACCACAAAACAACCACCATCGTCGCCAAAAAATCATTTGTAACTCAGAAGCTAGGCAAAAATACAAGCCCAGCTGGGCCCAGGGGCTTAGCCTATAAACCAAGCTAGTTGAGAGGCAGAGATTGAGAACAGCCCAGGCATAAACGTTGGAGAGACTGTTTCAACTAACAGCCAGGCACTGTGGTAGGTGCCTGTTAATCCAGCTACAGAAGCACAGTGGTGAGCACCGCGGTACCTGTTCGCTATCCCGTTTACACAGGGGTGCCTCAGTAGGCAGACTGCAGCCCAGCTCTACCCGGAAAATAACCAAGGCAAAAAGGAGCTGAAGGCCTCGATCAAGTGGTAGAGTGCCTGCCTAGCATAAGGCCCTGAGTTCAAGACTTAGTAGTACCAAATAAATAAGCTCATTAAGCCCTCAGGTTAGCACCGTGAGTCAGGACCAGTTCTATTCCCATTTTAGGTAGGGCACATGAAGGGCCGAACTGTACTTGAATCCTGAAGCCTGCATCCTTCTTCTTTCTCCAGGGTCCACAGCACCGGGCCGCAGTCCCATGCCCCTGGCTATGCACCGGCCCACAGCTCTGCAGGCCTCTGGTACTTGTGGGTCTTATGGGAAGTCATTTACTTTTGGAATTTTTCATGGTGTGGAGGGGTAACGGGTGAGACAAAGTCTCCCTGTGTAGCTCAGCTGCATGGAACTAACAATCCCCCAGCAGGTGAAGCTCCAAGTCTGAGCCCTAGTACTGCCAAAAGAGAGAGACCAAGAGAGAGACCTTCCTCCAGGCTATCCTCAAAGATAATTGGCTGGTCTGATGTACTTTGCTGGAGGCAGCAAAGGCCATCATTCCTCCAATCTCCCTAAATCTGTTTTTCCGGCCTTGTCACCCCCTGCAGCTCCCCTCAGGCTCCTCCACCCCAGGTCACCCTCCCCTTCCTAGATTTTGAGTCATTCCTCACCCCACTTCAGTCTCAGTTTTTAGAACCTGAGTGGCTCTCCTGACTCCTCAACTCTCTTTTACCCTCTCTAAGACTATCATCCCATAGGCACAGAACCAACAATTTCATGCCAAGCCAGGAGCTGGTGGATTATGACCTTGATCCTAGATTTTAGGATAGTTCAGTACACACACTAAGAAAAAAAAATGTGTGTGTGTGTGTGTGTGTGTGTGTGTGTGTGTGTGTGTATAGCCATATACCAGTGTCTCACACCTATAACCCTAGCTACTGAGGAGGTTGAGAGCTGAGAATCACAGTATGAAGCCAGCCTGGGCAGTAAAGTTCCTGAGACTTCATGGTAATCACCAAAAAAAAGTCAGAAGTGGAGTGCTAGCCTTGAGTGGAAAAAGTTCAGGGACAGCACCTAGGCCCTGCCCACACTCACGCACACATGCATGCACACACACACACACACACACACACACACATTCCACACCAGCTCCCATTGGCTGGTGTGATCACTCTCTTGGTCCCCAACTCCTGGGACAGTGTGATTACCAGAAGGCTGGGCCACCTCATTATTCCATATCCACCATTCCTTCCTGACACATACCCTCCAGTCCGTGCCCCTTGGCAGGTCTGGGCTGAGACAAACCAAACACATCTTGGCCTCTTGTAAATTCCATCACTGGGCTCCCAATTTCCCCCAACTCATCCATAGTCCAACTCTGTTCAGGGACATTTTATCTTTCAGGTTGCCCAGGCCAAATTCTTAGGGAGCAAATTCCTGAAGTGTAAGCCTCAGGATGGAGGATAAGGAAGACTGGCCAGGTAGGAGTAGAGAGCAGGTGGGGATTGTGAGCAGATAAACAGCATGGAATCTAAATACCAAAATGGTGTAAGACAAAGGAGGATAGCCTCCTAAGCCTTCACGTCTTTTTTTTTTTTTTTTTTGGCCAGTCTTGGGGCTTGAACTCAAGGCCTGGGCACTCACTGTCCCTGAGCTTCTTTTGCTCAAAGCTAGCAGTCTACAGCTTGAGTCACAGCGCCACTTCTGGCTTTTTCTGTTTATATGGTACTGAGGAATGAAACCCAGGGCTTCATGCAAGCACTCTACCACTAAGCCACACTCCCAGCCCACCTCACAGTCTTAAACACAGCAGGCCAGTGGCAAGCCTTGGTTTTGCCTTGAAGATCTCTGTGGTTAGCAGGGTACCTGTGTCTCATATCTGAAACCTGAAGATTGAGGTTTGAAACCAGCCAGGGCAGAAAAGTCCAGGCAACTCTTATCTATCTCCAGTTAACCACCAGAGAAAGCTGGAAGTGAGCCAGGCTCTGGTAACTCATGATTATAATCTTAGCTATCCAAGAGGCTGAGATGTGAGGTTCAAGGTTCGAAGCCAGCAGAAAAAGTCTATGAGAGTCTTTATCTCTAATTAGCTACCAAATACACCTGAAGTGGAGCTCTGGCTCCAGTGGTAGAGGCTAACCTTGAGCAAAAGAAACTAGGGACAGGTCCTGAGTTCAAGTTCTAGGACCAGCCCGTACTCACAAACATACTCAAACCTGGAAGTGGAGCTGTAGTAGAACCTTCAGCAAAAAAAGCTGAGACAGTGCCTACACCTGAGTTCAAGTGCCAGTACTGGCCCAAGTTAAAATATATATCTGTATAGTTTATCTAGGACCAAGGCCTGGGCCCTCCAGTGCCCAACCTTTCCCTTATGCTTCTGCTTCCCAACGCCCACACAGACCAGGAGGCTGTCACTGGAGTTACATGCCACTCAGCTGTGCGCAGACAGCCCCATCACGGGTGGGCAGAGACAGCTGGCAATCCCAAAAAGAGCAAGTACCTTAGGCAGGGCATCAAGGGGCTGTCAGCCTCCTCTCCACAGGCTATACCAAGCAAGTGACCTTAGGCAAGTCACTTCTCCTTTTTTGGATCACAGCCTGCTTCTCGGATTTCTGTCCAGACTCCAGAATAACAATCACCTTCTCCATATTTACTATGCATGGCCTCACCAATCAAGTGCTTCCTATCTATTCCTACCAATTAACCCCACAGTCCTAGATGGTGGTGATTTGTTGAAAAGGAAACTGAGGCTCAGAGAGGCTTGGGACTTCCCCAAAGCTCTCAGTGGGAACAGGTAGGTGGTGACACAGACGGGACACTTACCTCCATGGTGGCTGCGGCTGGTGGGCAGTCCCTGCTGGTGGCTGTGGTCCCCCAGGAGGCCTGGGGCCGGGCAGAGGCTGGGGCCCAGGCCCCTGTCTGCTGAGCTGGAGTCTTCCTGCTCACTCGGCTCAAACTCTGGGATCTGGAACATGCTCTGGGCTGCGGAGAAACGATGGTGGGTAGTTACAGTGCAGCTGGAACTGGGACAAATGGTGGCTGTGAACAGCAAAGGCGGAAGACTAGTGTCCCACGATCTCTCTCCCACACTAGGACCCCCAGGCCCTCACGTCCGCGCCCGCCCTCCTCTATCGGCGATCTGCATCTCCTGGCCTGGCAGGAAGCTCAGGCTAACACCAAAAATTCCCCTACAGGGCCGCCCAGGTGAGTGTGGGAGCCTCGGGCCGCTGCCTAGGCCCCGGCGCGCCCGGCCCGACCCGCCGGCGGGGACGGCGCACAGGTCTCACCCCAAGCCCGATCTCGAGGCCCCTGACCCGGGCCCGCCACCTCCCTCCTAGTACTAAAGGCGCCCGGCCCTAGTTTCCTAGGCAACGGGAACTGTCACTGACCCAGCCCAATCAGTTCTCGTAATGAATCCCGGGTAAACCCGGAGGCGGGGCCACCGCGGCCGGGCGCCACCCCCTGTCCCCCCCCCCCGCCCCCCGGCACCGACCTGCCCCTCCCCAGGCTCCCAGCGCCCAGCTCCGACTGCCACTGGCCCGGAGCGTGGCGGGGAGCTGCCGGGGGCTTCTTGGAGTCCCCATTCGGGACGTGAAGGTCTGCTTCTGCTGACAAGTCCTCCCGCCTCTCCGGGCCTTAGTCCCCGCCCCTCCGCCCGTAAAATGGGGATAGCGACACCTCCTTCGGGAGGCGGTGGAAACTTTGTAAACAGCCGTGACCACGGTGGGTGAAAGCACTTTGTAAAGGTCGTGACCGAAGCTACGTCGGGGTGCAATTACTGTTGCATTTCTCACTGCGCCGCCAGCGCCGAGTGACAGGCTGGGAGGCCCCGCACCCTCCTCCCGCTCCTCCGGGGCGTGGAGACCTCGCGCTGCCCGCGCAAGGGGCACCTCCCCGGGACGCGGCAGAGCCCCGGAGATAAGACAGGAAGGCGAGATGACTGCCCGGGCGCGGGAGCCGGGACCGGGGTCCCCGTGAGGGCGAACCGTAAGGCTTGTCGCGGGGGGCTCAGCGCCCGGCAGGCGATGCACGGCCGGCCGGCCAGGTGAGCGCGAGCAGCCGCGGCCGAGGCGTGGGACGGGCGCACCCGCCGCGGACTGGAGGGTCCTGCGGATCCAGGCCCAGGGGGCGGGGCCACGGCGCCATCTTGGTTGTGGGCGGAAGTGTCCTTCAGAGACCCAGCGAAGGGGAAGTCGTTGCCGCCCCCGGCCGGGCGAGCAGATCCCTTTTTAAGGATGAGGGGCTCTAAGCGTGGAAACTGGCAGCTCCCCGCAGACCAGCAATGGCTGGTGGTCCTGGACACGGCCCGTCCAGGTGCCCGTTGGGCGCGGCGCCGGTGGCCTCGACGTCTCGGCCTCCGGCCATGGTAACCCCGGGCGCCCGCTAGCGGCGCTATTCGCGCCAATTCTCGAACGGCTCTACGCCGGGCGCGGCGCGGGGCTGCGAAGTTAGGACCCGCTGCTGCGTAATTTGCGTAGCTGACGGCGCCCGCGCAGGCGCAGGAGGGGGCGGAGCAGCGGGAGCCGGGGAGCTGGAGCCCGGCGTCCCGGCGACCGGAGCCCGGTTCCCCAGCGGCGGCCTGAGGACTAGACATCGGCGTCCTCCTGCCCCCCGCGGCTGAGGGTGGGCGCGGTGGGGGAAGGTCAACGTCTGGAATTCCGAGGACAGAGGAAGAGACCCCTCCCCTTTATCTGGATTTTGGAAGGGAGAGAGCCCTTAAGCTTGGGAGGGGGAGAGCGGGGCTCTGGGCGCCCCCGCCGCGGCCGCTGCCCAGCCCTGACGGGCATCGGGCCGGCTCTCCCCCTCCTGCCAGGCTAACACGAGCGACCAAGGCCAGGGAGTCCTCCAGCCCCAGCATCCCCTCGGCTCCGTGGCTCTCGGACCGGCCCAGGGAGAGACACTTTCAGCCCTCACCCCATCTGCCTTGGAGAGACAAGACTGCCCTTCCACACCCCCGAGTGAGGGGCCCAGGCTGCCCGGGACCCCGCCAGACTGAGGGTCTCTGTTGAGGAGAAAGGGACCTGGCAACCATCACGTCTTCCTGAGTCTCCATCTCTGTCCACTGCAACCTGCAAACCCCATCCCTCCGTATTTATGCCCCTGACCCCTGGCCAGCTTTCCATCTCTGCCTCTGAGATTCAAGCCTCCCTCCCTCCCTGATATGGAGAGTAACCTCTCTGGCCTGGTGCCTGCTGCGGGGCTGGTGCCTGCGCTGCCACCCACCGTGACCCTGGGGCTGACTGCAGCCTATACCACCCTGTATGCCCTGCTTTTCTTTTCTGTCTATGCCCAGCTCTGGCTGGTGCTTCTATATGGGCACAAGCGTCTCAGCTATCAGACGGTGTTTCTGGCACTCTGTCTGCTCTGGGCCGCCTTGCGTACCACTCTCTTCTCCTTCTACTTCCGAGATACTCCCCGAGCCAATCGCCTGGGGCCTTTGCCCTTTTGGCTTCTCTACTGCTGCCCTGTCTGCCTGCAGTTCTTCACACTGACGCTTATGAACCTCTACTTTGCCCAGGTAACCATGGAAACGGGTTGGGATGGGAGGTCAACAAATCCAAGGGCCCAAAGGAGTGATGGGCATCTCTGCTCCCAGGTGGTGTTCAAGGCCAAGGCGAAGCGTCGGCCAGAGATGAGCCGAGGCTTGTAAGTACTGGGGGGGATACTGTTGGACTGGGCCCCATGTTCAAGGACAGGGGGCAGCCTGCCTTTTGGGGCCCAGACAAGGACAGCACAAGCAATGTTTGTGAAAGAGTTGGGCAAAGCTAAGGGCACTTGACCCAGATGGTCCTGCAGGCCATCATCTGTACATAGGGATGAGGGTCAGTGGCAATAGAATCAGCTGCCATGCTTGGAGGGGAGAGGGGAGCTGGCTGGGGGAATAGCTGGCTCTGGCCCACAGGAGGTCCAGGTCCCACCTACATTGCGGGGTGACCTTGGGCTGCAATTGCACTGTACCTAAATTGCACAGTTTCTAAAGGGCTTTCACAAACAAGTTTCTGGAGAGGTTGGTCTTCTCATTTGAGAGAAGAGGAAACTGAGGCTCAACAAGATAAAACAGGTTCAAGGTCACAGAGCTGCTAGGAGTCAGAACCAGGGCTCAAACCCAGATTTCTGACTTCCAGTCTAATGTTCTTTCCAATGGGCCACCTTCTCTCTTTGGGCCTCAGTTTCCCCATCTGTAAGACTGGATGATCTCAGTTCTGACTGACATTGCAGGGGAGGGGCTCTGAGAAGGTAGGGTGATCTGTGCCTGGCTGACAGTCTGCGGGTACCTATGCCGTGGGCTGCAGGCTGGCTGTCCGAGGGGCCTTCGTGGGGGCCTCCTTGCTCTTTCTGCTGGTGAATGTGCTGTGTGCTGTGCTGTCCCGCCGGCGGCGGGCACAGCCCTGGGCCCTGCTGCTGGTGCGAGTTCTGGTGAGCGACTCCCTCTTCGTCATCTGCGCCCTATCCCTTGCTGCCTGCCTCTGCCTCGTCGCCCGACGGGCCCCTTCCACTAGCATCTACCTGGAGGCTAAGGTAGGGGCCACAAGCCCTGATGCCTGGGGGGGCCTTGGAGAACTCTGGGCATAAAAGAAGCTGAGAGCCTTCTCTCCCTGAGGGTCCTCTGTTGTCATCTGTGCCAGGGGACCAGTGTGTGCCAGGCAGCTGCCATGGGAGGTGCCATGGTACTGCTGTATGCTAGCCGGGCCTGCTACAACCTGGCAGCCCTGGCCTTGGCACCCCGGAGTCGGCTGGATGCCTTTGATTACGATTGGTACAACGTCTCCGATCAGGTGGGTACTTGGCAGGTCTGCCACTTTCTTAGTAGCTGTGTTGCCTGTCCTGGCCTGGTGCCCCTCTGGCCTGCCCAGAGGCTGGCACATACTCTTGCCTTCCACAGGCGGACCTGGTGAATGACCTGGGGAACAAAGGCTATCTGGTGTTTGGCCTCATCCTCTTTGTCTGGGAGCTTCTGCCCACCACTCTGCTGGTGGGCTTCTTCCGGGTGCACCGGCCCCCGCAGGACCTGGTAGGGCCCCCACCGGCACTGTGGGACCAGCAGAGCAGCTGGACTGTGAGAGTCCTGGGCAGTTGAGGGGAGCAGGCAGGAGAAAGCGTTGATGGTGGTGATTTTCCCCCCACAGAGCACCAGCCGCATCCTCAACGGGCAGGTCTTTGGCTCCCGCTCCTACTTCTTTGATCGGGCAGGCCATTGTGAGGATGAGGCCTGCTCTTGGGAACACAGCCGGAGTGAGAGCACCAGGTAGTCCAGCCTCCCCTCCTCCCTCCCTCCTGCCTCCCCCCCACTTCCATGAAACTCTTGTCTCCAATAAACCACTAGAAAACTGGAAATGGCACAGTGGCTCAAGTGGTAAATCACTCGCCTTGAGCTGAAGAGCTGAGGGACAGCACCCAGGCTGAGCTCAAGCCCCACACCAACCAGAAAAAATAAATAAATAAAAACAAATAAATAAAAGGGCTGGGAAGGTGGCTCAGTGGTAGAGTGCTTGCTTTGCATGCATGAGGCCCTGGGTTTGATTCCTCAGCACCACATAAGCAGAAAAAGTCAGAAATGGTGCTGTGGCTAAAGTGGTAGAGCACTCGCCTACAGCACCCAGGCCTACAGTTCAGGCCCCACAATGGACCCCCCAAAAAAAGCCAGGATCCAGTGGCTCACACCTGTAATCCTAGCTACTTAGGAGGGTGAGATCTGAGAATTGTGGTTCAAAGCCAGCCCAGGGTGCCCGTGAGACTCTTATCCAATAAACCATCAGAAAACTGGAAGTGGCGCTGTAGCTCAAGCGGTAGAGCACTAGCCTTGAGCTGAAGAGCGCAGGGACAGCGCCCAGGCCTAGAGTTCAAGCCCCACAACCGACCAAAAAAAAAAAAAAAAAAGCCAGTTCTTCCTTTCTATCCTCCCTCCTATTTCCCCCATTTTTCTAGATGGGGTTCCCTTCTGGGTTTCTACTACTGCCCCACCTCCCTTAGGCAGGGATGTAGCTTGCTCTGAGTCTGTGCGTAGTGCTGGATGACAGTGTCTGCGCGAAGGCTCTCCTCCTACCCTCCTACCTTCTTACCAGTGCAGCCTGGTTGCTGCCTGGGTCTGACTCTGCTTCTCTACCTGCAGCATGTCTGGAAGCCTGGGCTCTGGCAGCTGGTATGGTGCCATCGGGCGTGAGCCAGGCTGGTGCGGAGGCAGCCAGACCAGGACAACGCCACTGCTCTTCTCCCAGGTGCCAGGACCAGGAGGTCACCACCACAGCCTCTACTCCACCCCACAGACGTGACCCCCTCCCACTTGCCCCAGATTTGTGGCCCCCTTACCCCAGGCCCCGTACGAAGTTCGTCCGCCGCTTCTTGCCCAGGATCCCGGGGGCCGTAGCTGCCCCCCCTCTGGCCAGCTCCTCGCTGCTCCTCTCATAGTGAGCTTGTGCTCTCCCCCTAGGTTGGGGGGCACAGCCCTGGCTGCCAGATGCCCACAGCGCCCTGGCATGACCTGCCACCTCCGCTTCCACACTGGAGCCAGCTACCTCTCCTGTGCCTGCCACTCAATAAACTGTCTCCACCCCTCATCTGCTCCCGGCCTGTCGCTCTCTGCTTTCCTTCCTCTCATCTTGGGTGGTCTTGGTCCCTGCTGATGAAGGCCCTTGACACTTGGGTGGTTAGACTGGCCAGGGGAGGGGAGAGACCTGCGGTTTTTGAGAAGAAGGAGATTATGTGGGCCTCTGTTCTTCACGTTCTCCTGGCCATCTGTTACTCCAACAATTTCAACACTTTCTGTGAGATATTTTTATTTTATTTATTCATTTTTGCCGGTCATTCATTTTTGCCGGTCGTTGGGGCTTGAACTCAGGGCCTGGGCACTGTCCTTGAGCTTCTTTTGGTCAAGGTTAGCACTTTACCACTTGAGCCACAGTGCCGCTTCTGTCTTTTTCTTTTTCTTTTTTTTTTCTTGGGTCTGGTCGTGGGGTCTGAACTCGGCCTGGGCGCTGTCCCTCAGCTCTTCAGCTCAAGGCTAGTGCTCTACCACTTGAGCCACAGCACCACTTCCAGCTTTTTTCTTTTTGCTTATGTGGTGCTGAAGAATCGAACCCAGGGCCTCAGGCATGCAAGGCAAGCACTCTACCACTGAGCCAACTTCCTAGCCCACTTCTGTCTTTTTCTGTGTGGTACTAAGGAATAAAACTCAGGGCTTCATGCAATGCTACCACTAAGCCACATTCCCAGCCATATTTTAATTTTTTTAAGGACAGGATCTTCTTGTCCAGCAACAATGGCTCACGCCTATAATCCTAGCTACACAGGAGGCTGAGATCTGAATATGACAGGCAGAAGTTTGTGAGTCTCTTTCCTCTCCCCCCTTCCCTTCCCCTCCCCCTTCCCTTCCCCTTCCCCTTCCCCTTCCCTTCTCTTCCCTTCCCTTCCCTTCCCTTCCCTTCCCTTCCTTTCCCTTCCCTTCCCTTCCCTTCCTTTCCCTTCCGTTCCCTCCTTTCCTTTCCTTCTTTCCTTCTTTCTTTCTTCCTTTCTTTTCTCCCTCTCTCCCTCCCTCTTTCTCTTTCTTGCTTTCTTTCCTTCCTTTCCTTTCCCTTTTCCCATTCCTTTTCCTTTCCTGTTTCCTTTTCCTTTCTTTCTTTCCTGTGTGTGTGCCAGTCCTGGGGCTTGAACTCAGGGCCTAGGTGCTGTCCCTGAGATTTTTCTGCTCAAGCCTGGTCCTCTACCTCTAGAAGCACAGCTCCACTTCCAGCTTTTTGGGTGGTTAATTGAAGATAAGATTCTCACAAACTTTTGTGCTGCACTGGTTTCGAACTCTGATCCCCATCCTCACGTATCAGCCTCCTGAGTAGCTAGAATTATAGACGTGAGTCACTGGCGCCCAGCTTGTGAGCCTCTTACCTCCAGTAAACTCCCAAAAAGCCAGAAATGGAACTATGGTTCAAGTAGTAGAGTGCTAGCCTTGAGAAAAAGAAGTTCAGGGCCAGACACTGGTGTTGTATGCCTGTAATCCTAGCTACTCAGGAGGCTGAGATGTGAGGATCAGGGTTCAAAACCAGCTGTTCAGGGAAGCCCATGAGACCAGTTAACTACCAGAAAACCAGAAGCGGAGCTGTGGCTCAAAAGTGGTAGAGTACTAGCTTTAAGCAGTAATGCTCAGGGACAGAGCCCAGACCCTGAGTTCAAGCCCCATGACCCATAAACAACAACAAAACACAGCTGAGGAACAGTGCCTAGGCTCTGAGTTCAAGCACCCTACCCCCGCCAAAAAAACCCCCACAAAACAACTTGATCTTGCTGGGTGCTAGTGGATCATACCTGTAATCCTGGCAAATCAGGAGGCTGAAATCTGAGAATTGGAGTTTACAGCCAGCCAGGGCATTAAAACCTATGAAACTCTTATCTCCAATTAATTAACCAGCAAAAAGCCTGAAGTGGACCTATGGCTCACATGGTAGAGTACCAGCCTTGAGTGAAAAAGCTAAGGGATAGCACTCAGGCCCTGAGTTCAAGCTGTGGCACACATACAAAAACCTTTCTCTTCACTCATCTTTAACTAAAGAGCTCAGGGACAGTGCCCAGGCCAGAGTGCAAGCTCCACAACTGACCAAAGAAGAAAATCTTTCTCTCTTTTTTTTTTTTTGCTAGTGCTGGGGCTTGCACTAAGGGCCTGGGCACTGTCCAGGTTACACTCCACCATTTGAAACACAGCGCACTTCCACCTTTTTCTGAGTAGTTGGTTGGAGATCAGAGTCTAATGGTATCTAGGATTACAGGTGTGAGCCATGGGTTCCTGGCTTTGCTTCCCTTTTATTTAAAAATTTTAGGGCTGGCTGGGGCTGGGAAGGTGGCTCAGTGGTAGAGCGCTTGCCTTGCATGCCTGAGGCCCTGGGTTCGATTCCTCAGCACCACATAAGCAAAATGAAAAAAGCTGGAAGTGGCGCTGTGGCTCAAGTGGTAGAGCGCTAGCCTTGAGCTGAAGAGCTGAGGGACAGCGCCCAGGCCCAGAGTACAGGCCCCACAACCGACAAAAGAGTCTCCCAGACTTTCCTGCCCAGGCTGGCTTTGAGCCATGATTGTCAGATCTCAGCCTCTTGAATAACTAGGATTACAGTTGTGAGCCATGGGGTGCCTGGCTTCTGTTAGTATCTTAACTTCACAGGGCTCGGCTTTGTGAAGCTCGATCTCTATCATCACCTCTAATCTGACTTTCAGGTACCAGGAGTTAGCAAGGGCCTTCAGAGCAGGAGCTGTGGTGGCTGAGCAACCTGCCTCACAAGCTGAGTGATGAGTGGGGTGTCTCCATGCTCCTGGGGGCCCTTTTCCAGAGGCCTACTCACTGCCCCGAGCCTCTCATTATCCAGCAGACCTGTCCTGTGTCCGGGAGTGGTTTATTGGACCCACTGACTCCTGCCTGCATGTCTGGGGGTTCCAGCTTCTCCAAGTTCCCAGAGTCTAGGATTTTTTAGCCTGTCTGAAAACCTCTTGCTTGGAACCATTCTGGGGCCAGCCTGGCCAGGCCTCCAGAGAAGTCACCTGAAACAAAACTAGCCTGAGGCTGGACAATCTTATGTGTGTGTGTGTGTGTGTGTGTGTGTGTGTGTGTGCACATGTGTATGTGCATGTGTATGGGATTTGAACTCAGGGCCTGGGGTACTGTTCCTGAGCTGCTTTTGCTCAAGGTTGGTACTCTACCACTTGAGCCACAGATTCACTTCCATGTTTTTGGTAGTTTAGTGGGGATAGAGTCTCATAGTTGCGTTGGGAATGTGGTTTAGTGGTAGAGCTTGCCTAGCACCCATGAAGCCCTGGGTTCAATTCCGTGACACCTCATAAGCAGAAAAAGCTGGAGGTGGCTCTGTGACTCAAGTGGTAGAGTGCTAGCCTTGAGCAAAAGAAGCTCAGGGACAGTGCCCAGACCCTGACTTCAAGCCCTAGAACTGGGGGAAAAAAAAAAAGTCTCACAGTCTTTCCTGCTTGGGCTGGCTTTGAACCTGGATCCTCAAATATCAGACTCCTGAGTAGCCAGGATTACAGGCATGAGCCCCTGGCCTCTGGCTGGACAATCACTTTGTGATGAAAAGAAAATTATATTTGTAGGCACTTCATTGTGCTTGCCAGGCTCTGCGTTGAGTATTTATTAATGCTGATTTCGTGAATGCTTCCAACAACATCCAAAGTGATAATTAAGCATTCTTTTCCTGTAAGTGAACAAGGAGCCTCCAGAAACTGTAACCTGCCCAGGTGTCCTATTTGCAGATGGGCAGGCTCAAAGTCCAGTCCAGCACTCACCCTGGGGCTTAGGACCCCAGGAAGCTGTAGAGGAGGGTCTCTGGGGAGGTCAGAGATTGTAAAGAAGGGTGAGAACTGGGAAGGGGGGTAGATGGATGGAATGTTCAGGACGCGAGCAGAGAATGCTGCCACCAGTTTGGACTGAGATTGGCACACAGCTTTTACCTGGGCTTGGGGGGGGTGACTCCTGGGTGGGGAGGTGAGGACCTGAGACGGGGGAGCCAGGAAGAGGTTCAGGATGTGCTCCAGCAGTGACTTCCCAGAGGTGGGTCCCCACCCACAGGTTGACCAGATCCACGGAGATTCCCCCCCCCGCCCCCCCCCACTTGCATGCATGCCTTTATCCTGCCGGGGCTCCTTCCTCCTTCATAAGTGCTGAGCCCAGGGCCCCGCGGTCCCCAGGGGTGGGGAGAGATGGGCCCCGTCCCGATCCTTTAATGGAAGATGAGCTCCATGTGTGCCAGAAGACCTGGCCAAGCTGACGCTCAGGCCAGGGCCTTGCTGCTGGCCATCCTGGACTTCATCCCAGACTAGAAGGTTGGACCCTGAGGCGACCTTTGTCTAACTCTTCTGCCACCATCCGCCCCTGGCTGGGCGGAAATTGGGGATCCAGGCGGCCGCAGGTAAGGGGGTGGCAGGGAGCGGCGGGGGCGGAGGCGAGGGCGCGGCACCTAGGTAGGTGGCGGCGCCGGAGGGGTTAATTGCCTGGAGGAGGGGGCTTCTGGAGGCGGGAGGGGGTCCCAGCCCGGCGGCCTCCCGCCCCGCCCCTCGCTGCTGCCGCCGCCTCCGCCGCCCAGCCGGCACCCGAGAGGCCGCGGGGACCCGGCAGCCGCCGCCGCCGCCGCAGCGGGCGACAGTAAGCGCAGGGCCGGGCCGGGCGGGGACGCGGGAGGACTTGGGGGCTCCGGCGCCCAGGGGGCGCCGGGCCAGGCGGGGCACCCCCTCCGGAGTGGAGGACCGCGCTGCGCGGCACGCCCCGCGCGTCGGCGTGAGGACGCGGGGGAGGCGGTGGGAGGGGGCGCCGGCGAGCTGCGAGTCGGGGTGCAGCATGCGTGTCGGGGCGCGGCGAGCCGGGGTGCCGCACGCCCGCGAGCGGCGTGTCGGGGCGCGGCGAGCCGGGGCGGCCGGCGCCGCGCGCGGGCCCCGTGGCGCGGCGTGTGCGCACACGTGTGCGCGGACCTCCGCGGGGCCCGGCGCGCCCCCGGGGGGCCGCCGCGCCGAGCCCGGCCGCCGTGTGCAGGTGCGGGGCGCGGCGGGCTGCCGCGGCGGAGGAGGCGGCGCAGGTTGTGCGGACTGCGGCGGTGGTGAAGTGTGTCGGGATGTGCGTGTGCGCACGTGAGCGTGGGCACACGTGTGTGTGCGCCTCTCCTCCCTCGGCCCGCTGGCCGACACCCGTCCCGGCCCTGCCCGCCCCGTCGCCCTGCGTCGCGCTCGCCCTGCCCTGCCGGGATTCCCGCCTTGCCTCTGGGGCCGGTCGAACCTGCCCCGGGGTTCCTCGAAAGCCCGGCGGGGTGCGGTGGGGGGGACCCCAGAGGCCCCCACCAGGCCAGTTGCCACCAGCTCGGGAGCTCCGGGGGAGGGGAGGGAGGGAGCTGGCCCGGGTGGCCGCGGCAGCCGCAATGGGAGAGCCGCGGGGGATGGACACACCACCCCGGTTCACCCGCCATCCTGCCTATTTCCCCTTCCTGTCTGAGGGGATCCCACATTTCCTCAGTCACTCTGCCTCTCAAGAGACAGGCTCAGCCTTTCCATCCTTCTCTCATTGGCCTCCCTTCTCCAAAGGAGGCCCTCCTCTCTTCTTCCAGCCCCGAGTCCTCTGATGGGGCTGAGGGACGGACAGAGGTGAGAAGGAGACTAGAATCAGGGGTTCTGTGGGATCCCTGCTATCAAGTGTCTAGCCAGAAGGACGACAGGAGACACATGGGGGGCGGGGGAGGGCAGAGGAGGAGGGTGTGGGTGTTAGGCATTTATTGACCCCAGCGTCCCTGGTTTTGCCCACAGTGACCACTGCTCCCCAGGACCCCCCTGCCCCGCCTCCCCAGGCGGGCAGTGGAGCCGGACCTGCCCCTGGACGTGCCATGCGCAGCACCACACTCCTGGCACTGCTGGCACTGGTGATGCTGTATTTGGTGTTGGGTGCCCTGGTGTTCCAGGCCCTGGAGCAACCCCATGAGCAGCAGGCCCAGAGGGAGCTGGGGGAGGTCCGAGAGAAGTTCCTGAGGGCCCATCCATGTGTGAGCGAGCTGGAGCTGGGGCTCTTTATCAAGGTGCGTGCAGGATGGAGCCCCTACAGCACTTGTTCCTGTTCCGTGGGACTGGTTCTGGGGTGTGAGTGGGCTTCCAGACACAGATCCCTAAGGACTAGGTGCAGCTGTGGGGTGCTGGGTAGGAGCTGGGATTCAAGTCTCTGTTTCAATATGGTGGTCAGGAGCTGTCTTTTGTTTTCCTTATTGTGCCTGGTAAGCAGGCTGTGCTCTTGGAATTTGTGTGATGGTGATGGATGGATGGACGGATGGATGGATGGAAGGCAGGCAGGCAGGCAGGCAGGCTGGCAGGAAGGACGGACAAATGAATGGATGAATGAAAGAAATACATGAAATGAGGTCTAACTCATCCTAGAAATTGCCAGGTAAAATTCAGGATGAATTCATGTGCATCTCAGTTAAGCAACTAATGCATTTTAATCTAAGTGTGATCCTGCAATGTTTTTACTTGCTAGCACTGGCAGTCTTCCTGATTCTGACTCCTATACATTTTTGGAGTCACAGATGCCTTAGAGAAATCCAAGACAACTATGAGCAGCAATGCCCCCCCCCTCCCAGCTGTGCCTATGAAGCACAGAAAGATGACTTTGGAGGGCTTCTGTCCATGCCACCATGGATGCCAGGCCAGGGGCCTCTTGCCCCTGCCCTCCAGGACCCATGTTTACCTGATGGGCAAGTTGGGGGGAGTAGACTTTTCTGAGGTACTGTAACCAGCCTCCAGGCAGTCAATAAGGAAAGCTCTGGACTTCAGTCTTCTGGAGCTGATGAGTTCCTCTGTTGCTTTTTCTGATTTCCCAGCCATTGTCATGAAAAACTATTTAACAAATACTTTTGTTTTTAATACTTTTTTTTTTCTTTTTTGGTCTGTTGTGAGGCTTGAACTCCGGACTTGGATTCTGTCCCTCAGCTCTTTTTTTTTTTTTTTTTTGGGTCCGGTCATGGGGCCTGAACGCTGTCCCTCAGCTCTTTAGCTCAAGGCTAGTGCCCTATCACTTGAGCCACAGCGCCACTTCTGGCTTTTTTCTTTCTGCTTATGTGGTGCTGAGGAATCGAACCCAGGGCCTCAGGCATGCAAGGCAAGCGCTCTACCACTGAGCCAACTTCCCAGCCCTGTCCCTCAGCTCTTTAGCTCAAGGCTAAGACTCTAGGACTTGAGCCACAGCACCAGCACCACTTCTGGTTTTCTGATGCTTAATTGGAGATAAGAGTCTCTCAGAGGAGCTGAGAAGGTGGCTCAGTGGTAGAGTGCTTGTCTTACATGCATGAGGCCCTGGGTTCATTCCTCAGCACCACATAAACAGAAAAAGCTGGAAGTGGCGCTGTGGCTCAAGTGGTAGAGCTCCAGCTTTGAGCTGAAATGCTGAGGGACAGTGCCCAGACCCAGAGATCAGGCCCCACAACCAAAAAAAAAAACAAAGGTCTCACAAACTTTCCTGCCTGGCTGGCTTTGAACCACAATCCCTGGATCTCAGCCTCCTGAGTAGCTAGGATTACAGATATGAGCTACCAGCACCCAGATTTGCTTAGCATTTTTTGTTCAAAGCTGGTACTCTACCTCTTGAGCCACACCTCTACTCTGGCTTTTTTTTTTTTTTTTAATGTTGGTTAATTGGAAATAAGAATCTCTCAGACTTGTCTGCCCAGGCTGTCTTGGAACTGCCATCCTCAGATCTCAGCCTTCTGAATAGCTCGGATTACAAGCATGAGCCACCAGCACCTGGCAAATAAATACTTCTTTACCCAAGCCTACAACTCCTGGTTCCCTGCCTGTTCTTTGTAGAGAGTGAGGCTGTTGTGAGAGCCTCAGCAGTCTGGCAGGACCCTGTTAGAGATGAGGTGGGGTGAAGCCAGGTCACTGCCCACCTGACATGGCTCTTGACACTTAGAGAAAGGAGAAGAAAGCTCTGAGAGGCCTGGGCAGAGTGAGAGAGTATGTCTGGTCAGATCACAAGGGGGGGGGGGGAGGGGGGGAGATGACCTATTTTATCTCCACAATGGAATTGCTTTATTCCTGGATTTGAAAGAGGAAAAAGAGGGGCAAGACCTAGAAGGGTGCCTGAGAGCCCCTTTATTTCTCTTTCAAAGTAAGAATGACTCATGCGATGATCGTGTACCTACTGTGTGCTGTAGCCCATGAACCCAGGAAGGGAATGGAGACTAGGAGAGAGCAGATACAGGCTCTGCCCTAGACCACATCACATCCGGGGACAGACAAACCACTGGAAGATCAGTGAAAAGGGACATTTCCTTCCTTCCTTCTTTAAGTACCCACTGTGTGCTGGATTGTGGGGATTGCTGGCCACTGAAGTGAGTGGCGTGGGAGAGGCAGCATGGAGATGGGTGGGCCAGGGAGCAGCCTGGGGTAAAGGTGGCAAACTAGAGCACTCACTGGAAGTCTTTTTGCAGAATCTGGACTGAGCAGATGCAGAGTCATTTGGAGCAGAAATTAGAACACACAGAATGATAGAGGATTTTTTTTTTCCCCTCTGAGTAGTGAAATGTATGAGAAAAAGTTGCAAAATAAAAAAAAAGCACTTTTAATCAGACATTTCACCTCTTGCCTTCATTAAGGAATCATGGTTACAGGAAGTGGCATGGTTTCAGAAACTCCGGAGGGGGAGGGCAATGACTGTATTTTGGGGGTGCCAAGTTAGAGTTCCAGGAGAGATGACTGGGGCAAGGAATTGGGACCAGTTAGGAGAACTTGCAGGCTGGGCTGGCGAGCCTCGGCCGGATCCTGTTGACAGAAGAAAGCCCCACCATTTTAGGAAGATGAGGTGGAATGAGTCTTCTGCAGGAGGATTGCAGAGAAGTAGAGGGTTGCAGTCTCCACAGATGGACACTTCCTTTGTGCTCCATGGGGTAGGACCCTTCTTAGTGTCCTCTTACCTATGCTGTGCCCTCAAACCATGGGCCCTGCCTTAAGGGGTCAAGAGAGAGAGCAGACACTTCATTCCTTCACTAATGTTTATTGAGCACCTATGGGTTTTGGCTGGGACATTAATGTGTGTGTCTACCCCAAAATTGGCTACAAACGTTTGAAAGTGAGGGATTCAGACTCAGTTTCCATGGAGGCATACTGGAGGGGAGTTTGAGGAATGCTGGAAAGTGCAGAGCATGAGCCCCTTGTGAAAAGATACCCACCACAAACCACAGGGCTTACTTTTTATAAGTACATTAAATCTGTGTATGTGTGTATGTGTGCGCACGCGTGCGTGTGTGCGCGTGTGCCCATCAAGGCTGGGGCATTAATTCCTCACAACAAATTTATGAGGGTGGCTGGGTCCCAGTGGCTTACACCTATAATCCTAGTTACTCAGGAGGCTGAGACCTGAGGATCAAGGTTTGAAGCCAGCCTTGGAGGGAAAATTCAGTGAGACTCTTTCATCTCCAAGTAACCAGCAAAAAGCTGAAAGTGGAGGGAAAAGTCCAATGAGAGCATGAGGCCCTGAGTTCAAGTTCCAACACACACACACACACACACACACACACACACACACACACACACACACTCTCTCTCTCTCTCTCTCTCTCTCTCCATGAGGCTGCTTTTCCAATCATTGCTACTTGGCAGATGTAGAAACTGAGACATAGAGAACAGAGCTAACTTGCCCAAGGTCACACAGTACCAAGATTTGAACCCAGCGGGATCCCAGACTCTCTGCACCTCACCGTCCAATTAGGAATCTTGTGTGAAGCTGGGGTGGGGAGAGGCAGGTAATTGAATGTTTCTGCAACCTCATGAAGGTCACATTTGCCTGAAGGTGGTTTGGGTCACCCAATCTGCTGTAAGGGATTGATTGCCTTGGAGTTCCGGGCAGGAGGGGAAGAGGGACATGCACCCTAGAAGATGAGGGTCAGGGAGCCGGCCGGGGCAGTGGGGAAGGGCTGAGGCTCCTCCCTCTGTGCCTTGTCCCACAGGATGTGGCTGAAGCCCTGGGAGGGGGTGCGGATCCAGAAATCAACTCAACCACGAACAGCAGCCACTCAGTCTGGAACCTGGGCAGCGCCTTCTTTTTCTCAGGGACCATCATCACTACCATTGGTGGGGGAGGAGATATGGCATGTGGATGGGCGGTAGAGGGCAAGGAGTTACCTTCTGGGGGACGGCGCAGGGAGAGGGGGTGCCAGGTGACACCTCCCCTTCTTGCACTGCTCCTCTGCGCAGGCTACGGCAACGCAGCCCTGCGCACAGATGCCGGGCGCCTCTTCTGCATCTTTTATGCCCTGGTGGGGATCCCGCTGTTCGGGATCTTGCTGGCAGGGGTCGGGGACCGGCTGGGCTCCTCTTTGCGCAGAGGTATTGGCCACATCGAAGCAATTTTCCTGGTGAGCTGCTCCAGGGACCCCTGGTGCACTTGTGCTGGGGGTGGAGATTCCCTCCCCTAGGTCCCCAGTAAGTGAGATGTCTGGAGCCTCCCCTGAAGCACCCCATCCCCACACCCCCGGGGAGGCAGGGGTTCGGAGAAATGGGAGTGGAGGGGGTTGTGGACCTGGTGGTCCTGCCTGCCGCCCCTCCCTGCAGAAGTGGCACGTGCCCCCGGAGCTGGTGCGGGTGCTGTCCGCGATGCTCTTCCTGCTCATCGGCTGCCTGCTCTTTGTCCTCACGCCCACGTTCGTGTTCTGCTATATGGAGGACTGGAGCCAGCTGGAGGCCATCTATTTTGTCATAGTGACGCTCACCACTGTGGGCTTTGGAGATTACGTGGCGGGTAAGGTGCTGTGTTTCCTGTCTGCTTTGTTTCCTGTCCCGGAGCTCTGCTGTCTGGGTGCTCCCTTCAAGTCCCACGTGGAAACTGCTCCAACTCCTACAGGGGAGTCAGGCAACAGTGCACCGTGCACTTTGATTCACGCAGCACCTGTGCACGCGTAACATCGTGATACATCCATGTCCTGTGTATGCACATACTGCATGCACAGATGTCCATCGTCCACCTCACAGGTGTGTCATTCATCCAAAGGAACATTTTTCTGTGGCAAGTTTGCTGGGCACACCTTCAACGCTGCATTCATCTTCCAGTTCACATTTGCACACATTAGCTCCTTCCCCCTCCCCCACACTCATTTGCACACATTAGCATCCACCCTGCGGAGGGCTTCCTCACTCCGTGAGGGTCAGAGACCTTCAGTGATCCATCCCCCACCCCCACGCAGCCATCAACTTGTTTTTTCCTTTCATGGTGGGACCCCAGGCGCTGATCCAAGGCAGGACTCCCCTGCATACCAGCCGCTGGTGTGGTTCTGGATCCTCCTTGGCTTGGCCTACTTCGCCTCGGTGCTCACCACCATTGGGAACTGGTTGCGTGTGGTGTCTCGCCGCACTCGGGCAGAGGTAGGCGCTCCTGGCTAGCGCTGCAATGCGCCTGCGCTACCGCTGGTGTATTAAGGCCTGCTGTGGGCTCTCATGGGCCTGGCTGCCTCCCTGGCAGTGTGCGATCATGGAGTTGGGGGGCTGAGTGACATCTCGGGTGTGCCCAGAGAGGTAAACGCAAGTATGCTCGACCCCTTCTGCCCTCATGGACGGGGTTGCCAGATTTAGCAAATTAAAAGGGAAAAAGAATGCAGGAAGTCCAGTTAAACATGAATTTCAAATACCCTAAAATTGTATTTGTTATTGATCTGAAACTCACATTTATTTAACTGGCTGACCTCCATTTTGCTGCCCTGGTGCAAGCACCTGCTATATAGAGGCAGCGAAGATCTCAGGACTGGACAGGAAGCTGAAATAAAACTGGGGCTCTGAAAGAGAGTGGGGCGCTGGTGCCTCAGGCCTGTTATCCTAGCTATTTCAGGAGGCTGAGATCTGAGGATCCAAGTTGGATGCCAGCCCTGGGCAGAAAAGTGTATGAGACTCTTATCTCCAAGTAAGGGCAAAAGGCCGGAAGGGGTGTTGTGGTTCAAGTGGTAGAGCACCAGTTCTTGGGTAAAAAAAAAAAGCTCAGGAACAGCACACAGGGCCTGAGTTCATACTCCAGTAGCAGGATAATAATAATAATCCGGCGCTTTGTAGAAAGATGGTTGCAGGAGGGGTTACTTCTATGCAGATACAGAAAGGTGTGAGGCGCCCTCCCACAGGCGCCGCCTGCCCCGTGAAGGGACAGGGGGGCTGGCAGTCTGGAGAGGACCCCTGGTCCAGGATTACTTTTCCGCAGATGGGCGGCCTCACCGCCCAGGCTGCCAGCTGGACAGGCACGGTGACCGCACGGGTGACGCAGCGGGCCGGACCCCCCGCGCCGCCGCCGCCGCCAGAGAAGGAGTGGGTGCTCCTGCCTCCGCCGTGCCCGCCGCCGTGCCCATCGCCGCCCGTGGGCCGGCCCCCGTCCCCCGGGCTGCCCGAGAAGAAGGTGGCGGCGCCCTCCCCGCCCACCGCCTCCGCCCTGGACTACCCCAGCGAGAACCTGGCCTTCATCGACGAGTCCTCCGACACGCAGAGCGAGCGCGGCTGTGCCCTGCCGCGCGCGCCGCGCGGGCGCCGCCGCCCTAACCCCCCCAAGAAGCCGGCCCGGCCCCGGGGCCCCCGGCGACCCCGGGACAAAGGCATGCTGGCGGTGTGAGGCTAGGTCCCAGCTCGGACCCGCGAAGGGCTCCGTCCCTGAACTCTCCCCCACCCCACCCCGGCATGCTTGGCTTGTTCGACCAAAGAGCCCTCTTTCCTGGATGCCCGAGCTCGGGGCCGAGGGTCACCGAGCGGCCTCCCCGCCCCCAGCCCCTGCCTCACTTCTGGCCCTCCCCGGACCCCCCCCCCGGCCTTTCTGTGTCGCTGCCCCGGCCAGGCTGGTCCCTCGCGACACCCCACGACTGTGCCTCCAAGCCTGCATCAATAAACGAGCAGTCAGCACCGCGCGGGCCGTGCGCTGCGGGACCGGGCTGCGGGGCTCCCCGCCGGGGCGCGCACGGCCGGCCTTCAGTGACCCTCCTCCCCCAGGATCCCACGTCCATCCGGTGGGGAGGGAGGAAGGGAGGGATGGGGGGGAGGTCACGTCTTGACCTGGAGGTGACCCCGCAGGGTCCGGGGTCGGAGTCGGTCAAGGAAGGGGGCTGGGCGCCTCGGATCTCCGCGCGCGGATGGGTGCGGGTGCGGGGGTTGGAGGGATGCGGGAGGGCGCGTGGCGTCCGCGGTGAACTCTCCGGGTGGGGGACGCCACCCCCCCCCCCACCCAGGGCCCGCCATTCCGCAGAGCCTCGCCGCCCCTCCCCCGCGGCGGAGCGTGACCCCCGCCCCGCCCCCCGACCCCGCCCCGCCCCGAGACCAGCGGCCTCTGGTTCCGTTGAGGGCGAGAATCATGGACGGGGAAAAGCCTCTCAAAGTAAGGACTCTTCCCGGCGCCCCCTCGCCCGGTACCCGGAGGAAACTGGCACCCTCCCCTCCCCAACACTTGTCCCCGTCCCCGTCCCCGCCCCACCAGGCCCCCCTCTCCCTCTGCGCCCCGGCTCCCCACTGGTCTGTGGCCCACAGGGGGCGCCGAAGCCTTCGGAGCGCCGGGGCAGCGCGGGCAAGGCCACCCTGACCAGCCACATCCTCAACCTGTGGAGCACCGCCACGCTGCAGCCGCAGGTGAACCTGTCGCTGGCCGAGATCTGCGAGAACTTCGACGATGAGGGCCGAGACGTGGGCAAGATCCGCCGGCAGAAGAGCCAGTCCCTCACCTCCAGGCCCCAGGGGCTGGAGGAGCGGGCTCTGCTGGACCTGGAGCTGCACGGCTGCAACTCCATAGAAGGCCTCCGGGAGAAGGGGGCCGAGGACATCAGTACCAAGGCCGGTCAGTGTGACTTGGCCAGGCCTTGGGCACCCACGGGGCAGGGTGGGGGCGGGGTGTGTGTAGGGATGGGGAGGGTCTCAATTTCCCTTCTGTAAAATGGGGGCGGGCGGGTGGGGGGGGAGCCAGATGGAAGTTTCTCAACTTCCCTGGGAGGGGCGCTAGAGAGAATCCTCCATCCTTTAATGCAAAGAGGCATTCCTCGGGTGCCCCCTACCGGCCAGTCAGAACCCACATTTAGGGGGCGGGTTGAGGGGGGAGGCTTTGGATCTGGTTGTTGGTTTATTTGTAATGCTGAGGTTCGAATCCCGGTCCTCACACAGGTTAAGCGAGCACTCTGCCACTGAGCTTCGATTCCCCAACTTCCCTCCCTCACCTCCACACACATTTGATAAACTCAGGGCTCCACTCTTGCTAGACTGCCTTTCTACCAACACATCTGGCTTTTTGCAGGTTGTTTGGAGACAAGAGTCTCTTAGATTTGTCTGCCCTGGTTGGCTTTGAAACATGATCCTCCATATCTCAACACCTTGAGTGCTGAGATTAAAGGTGTGAGCCATTGGCATCTGCTTCCCTAGATTTGAATGGACTCATGGAGCCAGTTGAAGGAGTTATTCTCTGTTTAAAGATTTGCACTGAGGTCACTAGTGTGTGTGTGTGTGTTTGTGTGTGTACGTGTGCAAGCATATGAGTGCACGCTGGTCCTGGGCTTGAAACTCAGGGCCTGGGCACTATCCCTGAGAGCTTTTGTGCTACAGCTCCTTCCTTCCTTCCTTCCTGGGCACTAGCCCTCAGCTCTTAAGCTCAAGGCTAGCGCTCTACCACTTGAGCCACAATGCTACTTCCTGTTTTTTGGTGGTTTATTGGAGATAAGAGTCCCATGGATGTTCCTGCCAGGGCTGGCTTTGAACTATGATCCTCGGATCTCAGTCTCCTGAGTAGCTAGGATTACAGGAGTGAGCCACTGGGCTGGCGGTTTACAATTTTTAAGCACCTACCACAGTATCTTTTTTGGGGACTTGTTACCCCTACTTGATCTCTCCACTTCACTAGAAAATAAGAACTAATAACTGTGTAACGTTTTGAGCATTTGCTTTATATCAGATATTAGGGTTCCTTGCATAATTACCTCTAAACCTCCCAACTATTACAGGAGGCCCTCCCAGGCTGGGGATACAGCTCAGTGGTAAAGTTCTTACCTAGCATGTGCAAGGCCCTAGGTTCAATCTCTAGCACTGCATAAATAAAAACAATGTCATTAGAGACCATTCTTATGACTCCATATTGCAGATGAACCTAAGGGCAAGAGATTTCCAATTGTTGGCCCTAAGTGGGAGAGGCGGAACAGAAATCCAGGTAGGTGGAACTCTAAAGCCCAGGCTTGTAGCCCTTGCCCCATCCTGACTCCCAACTGAGGTAGCATGCACAACTGGTCTTCTACCCATCCATCTCCTCTGTTCCAGGGAAGACAGAGGAGTATGCCAATGACTAACTCGTCTTTTCTTTTCTCTAGAAAAGTGTTCCTCAGAGTCATTAATCAGTCTCTCAAAGAACGTACCCCATCGAGCCTATTGGACAGAACAGCAGAACAGGGTTAGAGGGGTCTAAGAATACTGGGGAGGTGGTTAGAGAATGGAAGATGACAAGCAAGCTGAGAGTTATAGCAGAGGAAGGGTGGAAATGGTTGGCAGAGGGGAAAAGAAATAAGGTGGGGCTCCGATGTCTCTCACCTGTAATCCTAGCTACTCAGGAGGCTGAGATCTGAGGATCACGGTTCAAAGCCAGCCTGTGTAGAAAAAGTCCATAAGACTCATCTTCAGGGCTGGGAAGGTGGCTCAATGGTAGAGCGCTTGCCTTGCATGCATGAGACCCTGGGTTCGATTCCTCAGCACCACATAAGAAAAAAGCTGGAAGTGGCTCTGTGGCTCAAGTGGTAGAGTGCTAGCCTTGAGCTGAAGAGCTGAGGGACAGCATCCAGGCCCAGAGTTCAGGCCCCACAACCGGACCCCCCCAAAAAAAGAAAAAAAAGAAAGACTTATCTTCAATTAACCATCCAAAGGCCAGATTTGGAGCTATGGCTCAAGTGGTATAGTACTAGTCTTGAGCAGAAAAGCTCTGGGACAGTGCCTAGGCCCTGAGTTTAAGCCCTGGACTAGCACGCACGGGCATGCACGCGCACACATACACACACACACACACACACACACACACACACACACACAAGAAAAAAAGACAAAAAGAGGAAGGAAGCTGGTTGGGGGTCGAGTTTCTAGAGATCATTTATCTTGTGGCAGTGCTGGGGCTCCCCTGATGCCTGAAGTTTTGTCTCACTGCTTTTAGCTGCCACTGCCCCTGATGGAACTCATGGAGAATGAAGCTCTGGAAATCCTCAAAAAAGCCCTCAAAAGTGAGTCTCCCTCTCTGCCAGCTTCCACAAAAGCTCCTGGGGAACTGTACAGGACTTGGGTGAAGGTGGATGTCGGGATGTGTCTGCCGTGTCAGATCTCCTTAGCACTGACAATGACTGCAAGGATCCCATTACTGTTAAAAGTTGAGAATTCAAGCTGGGTGCTGTGGGCTCAACATGTAATCCTGGCTACTCAGGAAGCTGAGATTGGGAAAACTCATGTTCCAGGCCAGCCTTGGCAACAAAGCTCATTTATGACCCCATCTCATTGGAAAAGGCTGAGCATAGTGGTGGTGGGTGTCTGTCACTCTAGTTATAGAGAGAAATGCAAAATCAAATTTTGGTCTAGGCTAAGAAAAGAGCAAGATCCTATCTCAAAAATAAGCAGACCATTTGGGCTGGGAAGGTGGCTTAGTGGCATGCATGAAGCTCTGGGTTCAAGTTCTCAGTACCATATACACAGAAAAAGCCAGAAGTAGTGCTGTGGCTCAAATGGTAGAGTGTTAGTCTTGAGCAAAAGGAACTCAGGAACAGTGCCCAGGCCCCAGGACTGGCAAAAGAAAGAAAGAAAAAAAAAATGGAGCCCCCGCCTAGTGAATTGAAGACCTCAGTTCAGACCTCAGTACTGCCAAAAACAAAAAATAAAGTTTAGGCACAGAAAAACCCAATGTGGGAGGTATGGGGTGACTGTCAAAGGTCTTTTTTTTTTCCTTCGGTCGTGGGGCTTGAACTCTGGGCTTGGGCGCTGTCCCTCAGCTCTTCAGCTCAAGGTGAGCACTCTACCATTTGAGCCACAGTGCCACTTCCAGTTTTCTAGTGGTTTATTGGAGATGAGTCTCATGGACTTTCCCTGCCTGGGCTGGCTTTGAACTGCTATCCTCAGATCTCAGCCTCCTCAGTAGCTAGGATTATAGGCATGAGCCACCGGCACCTGGCTTTTTTTTTTTTTTTTGTCAGTTGTGGGGCTTGAACTCTGGGACTGGACACTGTCCTTCAGTTCTTCAGCTCAAGGCTAGAGCTCTACCACTTGAGCCACAGTGCCACTTCCAGTTTTTTTCTGTTTATGTGGTGCTGAGGAATTGAACCCAGGGCTTCTTGCATGCAAGGAAAATACTCTACCACTGAGCCACCTTCCCAGCCC
The DNA here is from genome assembly GCF_019054845.1 of Dipodomys spectabilis. Taxonomy (NCBI): domain Eukaryota; kingdom Metazoa; phylum Chordata; class Mammalia; order Rodentia; family Heteromyidae; genus Dipodomys; species Dipodomys spectabilis. Next base: position 9,788,034 of record NW_024870707.1, read on the forward strand.
CTGTCAAAGATCTTTTTTTTTTTTTTTTTGGCCAGTTGGGGGCCTGAACTCTGGGCCTGGGTGTTATCCCTCAGCTCATCAGCTCTTCAGCTCAAGGCTAGCACTCTACCACCTGAGTCACAGGGCCACTTCTGGCTTTTTCTGCTTATGTGGTGCTGAGGAACTGAACTCAGGGCCTCATGCATGCAAGGCAAGCACTTTACCACTGAGCCACCTTCCTAGCTCCCTGTCAAAGGTCTTAATTGTGCCCCTCTCTAGCTGGTGCGGATATCTAAGGCTGTTCTTCACCTGCCCAATGGTATGACAGCCCTTGGGTCCCTTCTAGGTGTGGAAATAAATGTACTAGTCTTTGGATTCTTGGGAAAAACTTTTTTTTTTTTTGGCTGGTTGTGGGGTTTGAACTCTGGGCCTGGCGAGTGCTCTACCACTTGAGCCAAGCACCACTTCCATTTTTCTGGTGGTGAATTAGAGATAAGAGTCTCACTGACTTTCCTGCCTGAGCTGGCTTTGAACCAGTATCCTCAGATCTCAGCCTCCTGAGTAGCTAGGATTACAGGTGTGAGCCACTGGCCCCTGGCAAACTTTTTCTTTCTTTCTTTCTTTCTTTTCCTTTCTTTTTTTGCTGATTCTGGGACTTGAACTCAGGGTCTGGGATCTGTCCCTGAGCCTCTCTGTGCTCAGGGCTAGTGCTCTACCACTTGAACCACAATGCCACTTCTGGCTTTTTCTACGTATGGGGTGCTGAGGAATCAAACCCAGGGCTTCCTGCATGCTAGGCAAGCACTCTACCACTGAGCCACATTCCCAGCCCGTGGAATTTTAATTAAGTAGTTGTAAAAGGGGTTACAATTCTGAGTAGAGTTATGAGTATAAGGCTTCTTGGACAATGTCATCCTTTCCTTTGTGGTAAACTTTTTAATGCCATAGGGCTCAGCAAAGAGAAAGGACAGAGTAACTAAAGTGTGTGGTTCGGATGTCCTTAAAGCTGCTGGTTCACACGGCCCACGTTCGGGCCAGAAGCAGCATCTTTAACCTTGGTCGTTAGCTTTCCTTCACCGATCACCGCGGAGGTCCGGCGGGACCCACACGAACACAGACCCAAGCGCCGGCGCTGCGGGCATCCCAAAGCAGCTGCAGTTCCTCAGATGACACCCGAGGCGCGGCCTGGCGGGGTGCGGGGGAGGCCTTGGGGTGCCCGCTGCCCTGAGCTCGGTTCTGCCCTGTTCCTAGGCTACCGGTCCCAGATCGGCAAAAACCACTTTCTGACCAAGGAGCTGCAGCGGTACATCGAGGGGCTCAAGAAGCGCCGGAGCAAGCGACTGCAGTGCCCATCCTAGCAAACCTGGACTCCCGCCCGCCCCGCCCCACCCCGCCCCAGCCCCCTCCGCGTGAATATGAACCCTGGAGAAAATAAAAAGTGTCGGTGATCCCTGAGTCAGTGCGTGGCTGCCGCGTGAGGCGGACGCACGTGGCCCCGCCCTTCCCCGTGACCTTCATTCGGTCACCGCAGTGACCTTGAGTTTTCTTCATCGGAGTCGGGTCCCTGTCTTCCTTAGGCTCCAAGCCTAGGGTTATTTTAGTCTAGGCATAGTTTAGGTCTGAATGTCCTACCGAGATTGAGCCGCTTTCGGAGGGTGATTGAGTCTGAAGCTCAAGTGCCCCACAAACATTACCCTGGAGGGGCGGGAGGGAAAGGGGTAGAGCCCCCCTCCCTTCCCTCCCCAAGCTCCGCCCCTCATGCATATGCAGATAAAAGGCGCCTCTGTCGGTCCGCCCCCTTATTTACATATGTGAGTCGTGGGCTCTCGCAGCCGACCTCGCCACTCCGCAAAGCGCGTTGAGCCTCACTTGTGAAAGCCTCTCCAGGCCCCACCCACCTCGGGTTCTTTCCCGCAGACTCTCCGTGCCTCTGGTCCCGCCCCTTGGGCGGCCGCGCACGACTGTGCGCCGGTGAAGCTCGACGGCGGCGGGGCGGAGCCTTGGAGAAGACCCGCCTATTAGTCCCGCCCCGACTCCTCCCGGCGCGCAGGCGCTGCCCGCCCCTTGTCTGATTAGCATAGGGCCCCGAGCCCCACCCCCTGCTTTGCATGCGCTCCGCCGGCCCCGCCCCCGCTGTCAGCTGGAGGAAGCGGAGTAGGAAGCGGCCGCGATGTCCTTTTGTGTCCTACAAGCAGCCAGCGGCGCCGCCGAGTGAGGGGACGCGGCGCGGCGGGGCGGCGCGGCCCGAGGAGGCGGCAGAGGAGGGGCCGCCCACGGCCCCCGGCTCACCCCGGCGCTCCGGGCCGCTCGGCCCCCATGCCTGCCCGCCAGCGCTGCCGGAGCCCCAGGTCCGGGGGCGGAGGGGAGCGCGGCCGCGGGGGTGGGCGGGCGGGCGGGGCGCGGGGGCCATGTGCGAGCGCGGCCGGGAGGCGGGCGGGGGGCGGGCTCCAGGCGGGGTCCGGCGTCAGGGCCCGCCCGGGTCCGGTGAGGGGAGCCAGACCCGGCTGAGGGTCTGGGCGGAATCCGGCGTCCGGGTCCCGGGCGGGCCGGCCTGGTCGGCAGCGGCTCGGGCTGCGGCTGCGGCTCCGGTCAGCCTGCGGCCTGGGATCCAGCCCCGGGGCAGGGTTGCGTGGGGCACCCGGGAGCGTGCCTGAGCCTCTGGGGCGGCTTGGGGTGGAAGATGGGGAGGGCTCTCGGTGGGAGAAGGGGCTCTGAAGACCACGTGGGGGCGCTCGAAGGGGCCTTGGGCCACCCTCCTCTCTAGGTCAAAGGTCATCGCACCGACGGGGCAGAACTTCTTCCTCCTTGGCTCCTCTCCTTTACTTCCTGATAACCTGAGCGAGGTCCCCCGCGGGCGGAGGAGGAGGGGAGGCCAGCAACTTTAGGCAACTTCCCATAGGTGTGCGCAGGTTGGGGGGGGGCGGGGCGCCCGGGGAGGTGGCGGGCTCTGCGGCTGCGGGAGTGTTTGAGTGAGTTGCAGGCCCGGGGTGCAAGGAGGTGGAGCCGCGACCGACCGGTGGTGTGGCTGAGACTTGGGCATGCTGGGGCAGGAGGGGGGAGCCTGTACAACTGTCTGCCTGTGCGCGAAGTTGGAGCTCCGGTGAGTGTGTGTGTGGGATCGAGTAGGAGACTTGAGTGTGAGTGTGCTTATGGAGTGTGCCCTTTGGGAGGAGGTTGTGAGGATGGGGTTGGTGAAGGCCCTGGTTTGAGTGTGGAAGTCTCCTGCAGAGTGAGCATGTGTGGGCTTGCGGGGACACCTGAGACTAGGTGAGTGGGGAGAGTGTGAGCACTGCCCTGGGGCTTGTGTGCTGCTGTGTGTGTTCTCTGGAATAGAGAGAATATGAAGATGGGGAGGGGAGTCATCCCCAACATCTGGAGGAAGTGGCTGGGAGGTATCACTTCTGGCTGGGGGGTTCCAGGTGAAGTGGAAGGTTGCCCTGGGGGCTGAGGTTACCTTGCTCCCTGACCTGAGTGCTGAGCAGGGAGGGCTTTGCAAGCCTTTTCCAGGTTCCCAAGAGGGAGAGACCTGCTGTCAGTTAAGGGCCTGGAGGCTCTTGAGACTGTTCCCATGGTGACAGCGGGGGCCCTCTTCCTAAGGCTGCCCTTCCTTGGACTCTGCCCCCCTCCCTCCCCTTGGCTGAGCTTGGAAGCCTGGCCCAGGCCCAGTGTTGGGCAACCCCTGTGGCAGGGTGCCTTTCCGTAATCTGACGGTTTCTCCCTGCAGGTGACCAGCGCCATGTCCAACCAGGTGGTGGGGATTGAGCCTCTCTACATCAAAGCAGAACCAGCCAGCCCTGACAGTCCAAAGGGTTCCTCAGAGACTGAGACTGAGCCCCCTGTGACCCTGGCTCCTGGTCCAGCCCCAGCCCGTTGCCTCCCAGGGCACAAGGAAGAGGAGGATGGGGAGGGGGCTGGGCCTGGTGAGCAGGGCAGTGGGAAGCTGGCACTCAGCTCCCTGCCCAAACGCCTTTGCCTGGTCTGTGGGGACGTGGCCTCCGGCTACCACTATGGTGTGGCGTCCTGTGAGGCCTGTAAAGCCTTCTTCAAGAGGACCATCCAGGGTGAGCCCCCACCCCACTTCTGTGCCCTTTGCTCCATACCTGTTGGGCTCATTAACACCTTCCAACGGGTTCACTAGGCCTTGAGTCTGCCCTGCAGGGCTTGGCTCAATGTCAGCAGTCTGGGGTTCTCAGGCCCCCTGTCCTTCCCAGGAATGCCCTCTCCTTTAAATGAAACAAAGCTAGCAGCACGCGTAGCTGGACTGGAATGGGAGATGTGAAGGGATGGAGGTACCACCTAGGTTTCTGGGTTCTGTAGGTCCAGCACCTTCTACTGTGGCTCTGAACAATCCAAGACCGCTTGTACCTATTCCCAGACTTCATCCTTGCTTCTGGCAGCTGTTGACTTCTCCTGGCATAGAAAATGCTGCTCTTTTCTCCCCAGAGCAGTACCAACATAAAGCAGGGTTTTAATGGCCGAGAAGGGTATGTTGCATTTTAGCATCCAACTTTAAAAAGATGGGCATCCAGGCTCTTTAAAAGTCACTGTATGTTTTCCTTCTTTGAAGACAGGATCTTCAAAAGGTTCCAGGTTGGCCTGGAACTCTTGATCCTCCTCTCTCAGCCTCACAAAGGCTGAGATTATAGGCATACACTACAGCACCTGGGTTAACTTTTTCCCTCCCTTGAGTGCTTACTGTGTGACAGATACGGTACCCTTTTACTTCTATGTCTATACCCCCTCCCCCCCCCCCACCCCAGCAACTCCATGAGGTGTTAGCATTGTAAGCAGAGTCAGACCTGAGGCTCAGAGAGGTTTTTGAAACTTTGTTAGTGTCTCACAGGTAGAAAGGCAGAACTAGAGTTTGGTGTCTGTCTAGAGCTGAGCTCTTTGATGCTAGCCAGACTGCTACTCTGCCTATTACTAATAACTGGACTTTAGACCCCTGATTGTGACATTCTAGCCAGTTTTGATTTGGCTGAAACACATGGGCCTCAATGCTCTGTGTTCCTTGCTGGCCTGACAGCCATTCAGGCCACATCTGGGTGCCTCCTGCCACTCTGGAATTCTTCATTCTGAGTCCGGACAAATAGTTATTGAGCCCTAGCTATGCAGAGTCAGCATTCATTAGGCACTTAAGTGCTGCGAATCATTCTCAACCCACCTTTGCAATAACTATGGTTATTTCTCTCTTTCTCTTTCTCTTTATGCTGGTACTGAAGCTTGAACTCAGGGTCTTACACTCTTGCTTAAGTCTTTTTGCTCAAGGCTAAGGCTTTATTACTTGAGCCACAGCTCTACTTTAGCTTTTTGCTGGTTAGCTAGAGATAAGAGTCTTTGGTTGGCTTTGAATGAAGATCCTCAGATTATTTTTTTTGAGGGGGAGTCAGTCGTGGGGCTTGAACTCTGGGCTTGGGTGCTGTCTCTGTGCTCTTCAGCTCAAGGCGAGTGCTTGAGCCACAGTGCCACTTCCGGTTTTCTAGTGGTTTATTGGAGGTAAGAGTTTCATGGACTTTCCTGCCCAGGCTGGTTTTGAACCGTGATCCTCAGATCTCAGCCTCCTGAGTAGCTAGGATTACAGGCGTGAACCACCGGTGCCCGGCTATGGCTTTTGTTTCTTTTCTTATTGGTGCTAGGGATTGAACTCAGAGCCTCTTTGGTGCATAAGTATGTGTTCTACCCCCTGAGCTACATCCCAGACCCAAGTATAAATTTGGAATAAGAAAAATTCCAATTTTACAGCTGGGAAAACTGAGGTCCCAAAGGGGTTAGGTGTGGGACATGGCTAACTAGTCAGATTTGGGAAGTGGTAGCTTCAGGGTGACTCCAGGAAGCCCCGAGACTTTGCTCCTCAAATCTGCACTTTGCGGCCCTGGCCAGTATTCTAAGCCCTGGGGACACTACTGGGACCAAGCAGGAGGAAACAATAAATGGCTTTCCTAACAGCTTTCCTGTTTGGATGTTGTGTGTGCTAAAGGCCCTGTGTGGACCCAGGGCTCCCCCTGAGGAGGTGTCTGGAACGGAGTTCAGGAGCACACTAGGAAGTACTTCGTGCTCACTGGCCCGTTGGCTGGTTGTGACATTGGGTTCTTGGGGTAACCGTGTGGCTGGGAGGTCCACCCGCGCCTACTGTGGGCCAGGCCATGTTGCAGGCCCTGGGGCCAGCCAAGGCCCTGGTGGAGCAGATACTGAAGCAGGGAGAGAGGGACACTTGTGGTGAGTGGGTTCCATGTAGTAGTATATTAGGTGGTTCCTAAGAGCTGAGGGGAATCTGGCTGCGGAAGGGATTTGGTTTTGTCACAGTGGCCTGGGAAGGCCCAATGACAAGGAGCCTGGTGGGTGTCACAGAGCTCCAGGCAGGGAGCAGCATGCCCTGTTGGAGGAATATGTAAGAGGGAGTAGAGGTCAGGAGAGTCAGGGAGCCGGGGTGCAGGCCCTGAGCTGCAGGCTCACTAGGTGGTTTGAACAAAGAAAGGACAGCATCCCTCTGGCTGTGCGGAGAGCAGGGACGGGAGGAGGCCAGTGAGGTGAGAGGTGACCATGACGTCAAGGGTAGAAGCAGTTGCTGAGCACATAAGTTGGGATTTGGGTGACAGAGTAAAGCTCCCCCCACCCCTTCCTGATTTGCCGGTGGTTTGGATGCGTGTGTGTGTGTCAAGGAGGTTCAAGATGCTGCCCAGGTTTCTACTTGAACAAGGGAAGGAAGGCAGCTGCTAGCTGGGCAGGGGAGGCGGAAGTCCATTAACACGAGGCTGGAAAAATCTTCAGGTAGACAGGATGCTCACAGAGCCGCTGGACACGGGAGTCTAGAGTTCAGGGCAAGTCTTGGCCAGAGATAGAAATCTGGAAGCCTGTGATCTGTAAGATTGCCACGAGAGGGTGGAGGGAATGAGGATGAGGTAGACCAGCCCTGGGCTGCTTAGAGAGCAGCATGGAAACCACAAAATAGCCAGGGAGGTGGGAGGAAGACCAGAAGAGTGATGTCTAGAAGCAAGAAGGAAGTATTGGTGGATTTCTAGGAGTTGGACACGATCAATGGTATTAGATGTTCCTTTTAGGCAAATAAGTTGAAGACTCAAAATTGGCCATTGGACCAGTGTATAGAGGTCACTGTGGCCCTTGACCAGTGTAGATGAGGGCAGTGTGGCCCAGAAGCATGGCTTGAAGCAGAGGTGCAGCTGCCTGGGCCCTGCCCTTCCCCTGTCCAGGCAGCCCCCCTCCCCCCCAGCCCCTGTCCAGCAGCCATCTCCCTCCCTGTCCTGCTCATGGCATCCTGCTCTCCCTTTCCTCCCCGTACCCCCCAGACTGGTGCTTGCTCGGGGCAAGTCAGGGCACTCCTGTCAGCTGGGCCCCCTCTGGGCCCCAGGAGGCCGCCACTGGAGCCCTGCCTCTTCCTGGCAGGGAGCATCGAGTACAGCTGTCCGGCCTCCAACGAGTGTGAGATCACCAAGCGGAGACGCAAGGCCTGCCAGGCCTGCCGCTTCACCAAGTGCCTGCGGGTGGGCATGCTCAAGGAGGGTGAGCGCTGGGCAGGGGCTGGGGGAGGTGTGCTGGGCAAAGCCTGGGGAAGGGCTCTGGCACACAGGCCTGCCCTATCCCAACACAGTCCTGACTTACAATTAAAGGGGTACGCCTGGACCGTGTCCGGGGTGGGCGACAGAAGTACAAGCGGAGGCCAGAAGTGGATCCTCTGCCTTTCCCAGGCCCCTTCCCTGCAGGCCCCCTGGCAGTAGCTGGAGGCCCCCGGAAGACAGGTGAGATCTCTGAGGAAAGGGGGTCTTTAGAGCATGAGAGGAGGGCGGCCCTTTATAGCATCAGTCTGGGCACTATACCCATATTTCACTTTCCTCATTTCATTTATTTCCCTAAAAACTATTTGTGAAATTTGTCTTCATATGACACCAAGTAGTAGACTTGGGACCAGATAGCTACAGTCCAGCCTGAGGGTAGACTTAGCAGGCAGTGCCTGTCTACCAGCAGGCTGACTTTCCCCTGGAGCCTGGGAGCATTGCTCCTGGCTGGCCAGCAGCTATGGAGGAAGGCCGCAAGGCTTGAGAAGACACCTGGCCCTGAGGGGCCTGTGGGCCTACAAGATCCCAGCGCTTGTGGCTTTCCTCTTTCACCTGTCACTGTAGCCCCAGTGAATGCGCTGGTGTCTCACCTGCTGGTGGTGGAGCCTGAGAAGCTGTATGCCATGCCTGACCCAGCGGGCCCTGACGGACATCTCCCAGCAGTGGCTACCCTCTGCGACCTCTTTGACCGAGAGATTGTGGTCACCATCAGCTGGGCCAAAAGCATCCCAGGTAATGGGCTCAGGGAACCTGGGGCTTCCCTGAGCAGGCCTGGCCGTGCTTGGCTGCGGTGCGCTTGCTCAGTCAGGCCTGTTCCCACTGCGCTTGCTCAGCCAAGCCTGCTCCCACCGCCCTCCAGGCTTCTCGTCACTGTCGCTGTCTGACCAGATGTCAGTACTGCAGAGCGTGTGGATGGAGGTGCTGGTGCTGGGGGTGGCCCAGCGCTCACTGCCCCTGCAGGATGAGCTGGCCTTTGCAGAGGACTTGGTCCTAGATGAAGAAGGAGCACGGGCAGCCGGCTTGGGAGAGCTAGGGGCAGCCCTGCTGCAACTCGTCCGGCGACTGCAGGCCCTGCGGCTCGAGCGAGAAGAGTATGTCCTGCTGAAGGCCCTGGCCCTTGCCAATTCTGGTGAGTCGAGGGTAGGCGCCCACACATTCAGAAAGCCCTCTAAGTGTAAACCTTGTTATAATGGTGGGACAGTCCCATTTTGCAGATCAGGAAACTGAAGCTTAGAGAACAGTGTGCTGATATTGGGGCTTGAACTTGGAGGCTGGTGCTGTCTCTTAGTTATTTCAGTGCTTTACTACTTTAGTCAGAGCTGCACTTCTTTTTTTTGTTGGTTGTGGGGCTTGGAACTCTGGGCCTGGGCGCGGTCCCTCGGCTCTATAGCTCAAGGCAAGCGCTCTACCACTTGAGCCACAGCGCCACTTCGTTTTCTGAGTTGATTATTGGAGATAGAGTCTCTCGGACTTTCCTTGCCCGGGCTGGCTTTGAACCATGATCCTCAGATCTCAGCCTACTGAGTAGCTAGGCTTACAGGCGTGAGCCACAGGCTCCCAGCAGCTTCACTTCTTTTTGCTGGCTTATTTGCACTGGACTTTTCTGCTTGGGCTGGCTTTAAACTGAGATCTTCAGATCTTAGCCTTCTGAGTAGCTAGGATTATGGGAGTAAGCTACCAGCATGTAGCTCACATCAAGATTGCAAGCCCTAGTGCAGTGCTAATGTGGGAGAGGAGGTGGAGAGGACAGGAAGTAGCCATAGTTAAGAGAAAAGGAAAGGCCCTGGCTGTGGGCAGGAGCAGGAAGCTGTGTCTACCAGCTAATCAGTGAATCTGTATTTGACCTCTCAGGCCCCATCCAGGAGCCCCAGGTAGAGGCTGGTTCAGACCTTTACAGAAATAGCCCATGTCAACACTTCTCTCTTCCTCAGATTCTGTGCACATTGAAGACGCCGAGGCTGTGGAGCAGCTACGAGAAGCTCTGCACGAGGCCCTGCTGGAGTATGAAGCTGGCAGGGCTGGCCCTGGAGGGGGTGCAGAGCGGCGGCGGGCAGGCAGGCTGCTGCTCACATTGCCACTCCTCCGCCAGACAGCTGGCAAAGTCCTGGCCCATTTCTACGGGGTGAAGCTGGAGGGCAAGGTGCCCATGCACAAGCTGTTTCTGGAGATGCTTGAGGCCATGATGGACTGAGGCGAGGGGTGGGATGGGTGGGGTCAGCACCCAAGGGGCAGAGCTGGGGCCTGGGCAGTGCCACAGCCTGCTGGCAGGGCCAGGGCAATGCCATCAGCCCCTGGGAGCAGGTGCCATGCCCTTCCCCTCCCCCCTTAGGGGGTGTCAAGCTGGGAAAGTAATGCCCGGATCTGGGCACAGTGCTGCCCCTTGCAAGCCATAACGTGCCCCTAAGAGAATAGGGGGCCTTGCGGAAGCCATAAGGGGCTTCAGGGGATGTGTGGGAGGCAGAAACCCAATCTCAGGGAGGGAAGGGGATGGAGGCCACAGTCTCCCAGTGGGTGATGCTTTTGCTGCTGCTTAATCCCATCCCCCTCTCCAGAGCAGAGGGGGATTTGGAGAGCAAAGGCCCCGGCCCCTTCGCTCCTCTCCTCATCATTTGCATTGGGCATTAGTGCCCCCCCCTTGAAGCAATAACTCCAAGCAGGCTCCAGCCCCTGGACTCTTGGGGTGGCCAGGGCTCCCCATCAGCTCCTGCCCAGCCTCCTCAGGGGGTGGGGAGGGCACTGCCTCTATGCCCTGCAGAGCAATAACACTATATTTATTTTTGGGTTCGGCCAAGGAGGCGCAGGGACATGGGGCAAGCCAGGGCCCAGAGCCCATGGCTGTACAGAGACTCTATTTTAATGTATATTTGCTGCAAAGAGAAACCGCTTTTGGTTTTGAACCTTTAATGAGAAAAAAAAATATACTATGGAGCTCAAGAAGTGTGTTCCTTGTGTTAATGGGTCAAAGTTGGGACTCAAATAGTAAAAACACAATATACATTAAAAAAAAAATAGATACACAGGGCCATGGAATGTCACACTGCTAGCTGGCAAATTTATGACTCAGTTTCTTCATCATTCAGCAGCATGTTGGGGATCCCACGACTGATAGGGAACAGACGCCCCGATTCTGGGCACTGCAGGGTGCCCTCCAGAACGTCCACCTAAGGGAAGGGGAAAGGAAAGCCAAAGTGAGCACTGACAGCCTCTGGGTGCCAGGACAGGGCAAGCGGGTGGCCGACCCATTCGACCCATTCTCACCTCCAGCAATACGTGGTGCATCTTCCTTAGAAACGCCTCATCGCGCTCATACCCCTCAACCGGCTCGGTGGGGACCTCGCCCAGCTGCAACTGTGGGCAAGAAACCTCAGTCATCTGTGGGGGGCCCCGACCCTTCCTCCAGCCAGGCTCCGGCCGGCTCACGGGGCGGCGGTGAACCTGCCCCGCGTCCGAGGGCAGGACGGGCCCCTCACCGTATTGGCCGCCTCCCGAAGCGCCGCCCACTCCACCTTGGGTATCATCCGCGCCACGAAGTCGGGGTTGAACTCCACAGGGTTGATGCGGACCTCGGTGGCCTGGGGGGGGGGGGAGAGAGGGTTAGTATGGCAGAGGCAGGATCCAGGGGTTTCTATCCCTCCCGGAAGGGAGAAGGCGTGGGAGCGTCCCGGCCGGTACCTGGAGGCGCAGGGGGAAGCCACGGGGCCCCACCCCGCGCACATGCGAGGTCAGGAGATTGTGGGTGAGAAGTTTCATGCTGCTCTCCGAGATCTTGCCAGGCCGGAACCGGAAAGAGACGCGCTTCGGCACGTCACTTCCGGAACCATTTGCGCGCACGCGCGCTCTCTACACTATTGGACCTGCGGGAAGACCGGAAGTGGCGAACTTGCTGGAACTTCTGGAGCTTGCTGGAGCTCTGGTGTGGGAAAGCGCTGGTCGGGTCACGCGCTGTTCCCGGAAGCATTTCGGTGGGAGGTTGGCATGGCGCATGCCAAAACCTACCCGCTGTTAACTCGTACGTGAAGATGCAAATCATATGTAAAACAGCTGCAATGCAGAGGCCGAGTTGCACCTAAAATAAACATGCCTTCAGCCTACATTATCTGCAGGCTGACACTATTTCCGTCCTTTTGTTTTTAGCTAAGGGAGGGAAACTGTCCCATGTGTAAATTAAACCTTTAAAACGGAAGCACCCCGTTACGTACAAATAAGTTGAGTGACTGCCAGAGGCTCCGCCCCCTGGGTGAAAGCGTCACCGCGCAGCCCCTAATGCAGATGAGTTCAGCGGCCCGGAAGGTCTGCTGCGCCTGCGCAGTGCGAGCGACGCTCCGGGGCGGGGCGGACGAGGCCCCGCCCGCCCGAGGCCCCGCCCGCTCGAGGCCCGAGGCCCCGCCTCCCGCCGGTCCGTCCTTCGGAGGCGCTGCGCCGGGTGGGCGGGCATGGGGCTGTCCTGGCTACGAGTCCTCGGGCGACAAACCAGCCCGGTACTGCTGAGTCGTGCGTCTGCCTTTGAGTTCCCGGCTGCGGGACCGCGAACGCGAAGAGGAGAGTGGCAGCGTGGCGGGACCCGCTGTTTCCACCGAGCTGCGGCAGCCATGGCCCCGATCAAGGTGACCGCTCACCCCTGCCCCCGTCTCCCCATTCCGCCCCCTGCCTGCCGCCGCGTCCGGCCCCTCCTGCCGACCGCCCTTGACCCCTCGCTTCTCGTCCACGTTAGCGTCCTCGCGCCCCTTCTCCTAAGGCCCCCGCCCCTCCTCCCCTGCCGGCCACCGTGCGACACCAGGCGGCCCCCGTGCTTTTAGGCGGTTGATTATACCACGGCATTCTTCACCTTCTAGAAGCATCTTGACCGCAGGACCCCTTTTCAATCTCTTCTACATGTCTTCCGCTGCACTCTTCCCATGCTTTTCTGATGGTATCTCTACTTCACCCCATTTTCTGAGACAGCTGTGGTCCCTTGGAGCGCCCAGCGTGTTTCCCGTGTTAGCTCATGACCATCCCCATGGCGGATCCCGCTGTTCTGTGGTGTCTTTCACCCATCTTCTGGACCCTCCTGTTCCTAGGACCTTCCCCTTCTCTCCACCCTCTTCTGAGTCCCCCCCCCACCTCCCCCACACACCGTTTACTTTATCTTGCTCAAGCTCGGAGGACACCCTCTTGTCGGCCCCCCTCATCTCCTCATTCTATACATACACAGCTCTCTGCCCCCCCTTCCCATTTAATCCACTTTTTCCACTCAAGCTGGGGCTCTACTACTTGAGCCATAGCTCCACTTCCAGATTTTTGCTGGTTAATTGGTGATAAGAGTTTTGGACTACTCTGCCCTTGCTGACTTGAAACTTCTCACTGGGCACTGGTGGCTCATGCCTGTAATCCTAGCTACTCAAGAGTTAGGCTAAAACCTGAGGATTGCAGTTCAAAGACAGCCCCCGTAGGAAAGGAAAGTCTGTGAGACTCTTTTTGGTCGGTCACGGGGCTTGAACTGTGGGCCTGAGCGCTGTCCCTCAGCTCTCCAGCTCAAGGCTAGCACTCTACCACTTGAGCTACAGCACCACTTCTGGTTTTCTGGTGGTTTGTTGGAGATAAGAGTCTCATGGTCTTTCCTGCCCAAGCTGGCTTTGAACTGTGATCCTCAAATCTCAGCCTTCTTTTTTTTTTTTTTAATTTAAGTTTATTTTATTTGTGAACATACTGTACAGAGGGGTTACAATTACATGGGCAGGATAATGCGTACATTTCTTACCAAGCATTGCAGCCTCCTCCTTTGTTTACCCTTCACCTCCCTTCCGAGCCTCCCCCCTCCCCCAAATCTCAGCCTTCTGAGTAGCTAGGATTACAGGCGTGGGCCACCAGTGCCAGGCTCCTGAGACACTTACCTCCAGTTAATCACAGAAAAAGCCAAAAGTGGTGCTGTGGCTTAAGCGGTAGAGTGCTAGCCTTCAGCAAAAGAAACTCAGAGACAGTTCCCAGGCCCAGAGTTCAAGCCCTGGGACTGGCAGAAACAGACATAAAAAGCTTCTAAAATCTCAGCCTCCTGAGTAGCTAGGATTACAGGCATGAGCTTCAGGTACCCAGTTTTAATCTACTGTTTTAAGAAACTAGGCCTTTTGTTTGCACAGCATTGCAACATTTGGGGTGGTGACTCCCTTTCTCTGCTGTCATCTACAGTCCTTCAGATGGAGCAGGGCCTCCTTGAAACCTGGAGGATGTGGAGTCATGTTGACATGTGGGAGGGACCAGGGAGGGACTCCTGACCTGTTAGCCTTTGCCTGTGGGTTTCCAGGCACCAGCCTGTGTGTCCCCCTGGCTGGCGTTTGCTGCACCTCCCTCAGGACCCCCTTCTACCCTAGAGTCCTTGCTTCCAGGTAGGAGATCCCATTCCCTCCGTGGAGGTGTTTGAAGGGCAGCCTGGGAACAAGGTGAACCTGGCTGAGCTGTTCAAGGGGAAGAAGGGCGTGCTGTTTGGAGTCCCTGGGGCGTTTACCCCAGGCTGTTCCAAGGTAAGGCTCCTCAATGGGATCAATAATCAGGATCTTCTATATTGTTCTTAGATCTGTGTGTTGCTGAGACAACTGGGCACAAGAATACATAGATTGGACAGTTGAGAAAGCATTTTTAGAGCCAGGTGCTGGTGGCTCAGGCTTGTAATCATAATTACTCAGGAGGCTGAGATCTAGAATCATGCTTCAAAGCCAGCCCAGGCAGGAAAGTCCATGAGATTCTTATTTCTAATTAACCACCAGAAAACTAGAAGTGGCATTGTGGCTCAAAATGGTAGAGCCAAAGAGCTCAGGGATAGAGCCTGGGCCCTGAGTTCAAGCCCCATGGCCAACAAAAAAAGAGAGCATTTTAGGTGACAGTACCAGCATTGCATAGGAGGGCTGCAGTTGGGTCCTCCTAAACCGCTTACTAATTCTTGTGGGGGGTGGTAGGCACTGTGGAGGTACTTGGGACTGAGGCAAATGAGCCATAGTTCTGCCCATGGAAAGTTCATGATCTTGACCACAAGACATGTGAACCTGTGCTCTTTAGTAGCTAAAGCAGAAAGGATTTTCATTGCCTGATGAGAGGGGTTGATCAGAGAGGGGGGAGGATGAAGGGTGGGCTGAGGAGCGCATGCGCTTATCCCTGTGATCACTCTGCTTCCCCTTCTTAGACCCACTTGCCTGGATATGTGGACCAGGTCGGGGCTTTGAAGGACAAAGGTGTGCAGGTGGTAGCGTGCCTGTGTGTGAACGATGTCTTTGTGACTGGAGAGTGGGGACGCGTGAATAAGACAGAAGGCAAGGTAAGGCCGGAGCCTGCAGGGGGCTGGGGCTGGGTGGGAGGCTTAGGTTATAACCTTTCTCTCTGTCCTTCAGATTCGCCTCCTAGCTGACCCTACTGGGGCCTTCGGGAAGGTGAGTCAGTCCCAGTCCCAACTGGCTTCGGAAGCGGGCGATCCCGAAAACATTCTTTTTTTGGGGGGGGTCCGGTCGTGGGGCCTGAACTCTGGGCCTGAGCGCTGTCCCTCAGCTCTTCAGCTCAAGGCTAGCGCTCTACCACTTGAGCCACAGTACCACTTCCGGCTTTTTTCTTTTTGCTTATGTGGTGCTGAGGAATCGAACCCAGGGCCTCATGCATGCAAGGCAAGCGCTCTACCACTGAGCCACCTTCCCAGCCCCCCGAAAACATCCTTGACAGATTTCTCTGCTTTTCCCCTAGGAGACAGATTTGTTACTAGATGATTCCATGGTGCCCCTCTTTGGGAATCGCAGGCTCAAGAGGTACCGTGGGGGCTTCCCCGGGACCCTCATCTACCTCAGAGCCAGGCTGATACAGCTAGCCGCTCCCTCTTTCTGGCAGGTTCTCCATGGTGATAGAGGATGGAGTAGTGAAGATCCTGAACATAGAGCCGGACGGCACAGGCCTCAGCTGCAGCCTGGCTCCCAACATCCTCTCCCAGCTCTGAGCCTGGACCACAGGCTCTCCATATGCCCAGGCAGCCCCGCCTCACCTAGAGCCGCCCAGATGGAACCTTGGCCTGATGCCTGCAATAAATACTCTACCTTCAGTCTGTTTTTGCTGTGGAATCAATGCTTGGCACAGGGCCTCAGGGCATAGTCTCAGGCCTAGAGGCTGGGAGGGCTGGGGGGCCAGGGGAGGGGAGAGGAGGGTCCTTAAGGAGAGCTGGGTCAGGCCCGGGCAGGCTGTGGAACTCCATTGTAGCCTAGAAGCCTAGACAGAGCCAGTGTTGCCTGTAACCCATTTCCAAGAAGCACAGCGGGAGCCAGGCCTGTACCAGCACACCTCGACCTTTCATGCTTGGTCTGGTAGATCTCAGGACAGGACCTTTGGCTTTAGACCTCCCCCAGCCCCAGCCCCCAGCAGTGTTTACACTGGGAGGGAGCAGTAATGGCCTGGTCCAGGAGGCTGGTGGAGTGGCTAGAAGCCTGGGATAGCCTGGGCCCCAGGGCAGCATAGGGAAGCCCTGCTGTGGTAAGTGACTGTCCCCAGGGGGACGACACTTATAGAGCCACCGCTGGCAGGTGAGGTGCACACTGGTGCTGCCCTCCGGCTGGGGAGCACGGACTCAGTCAGCAGGTCCCTTGGGTCTGTGTCGCTGAGCTCGTGGAGGTTCTGCAGCAAGCCACAGGCAGGAGGCCTGCGAGGAAACCCTGTGCCACTTGAGCTACATCCTTGGCTTTGGGTAGTTGTTTACTTAGATCATCTCTCTCTGTCTCTCTGTCTCTGTCTCTGTCTCTCTGTCTCTCTCTGACAGTTCTAAGATTTGAATTCAGGTCCTCACATTTGTTAGGCAGGTATTATTTCATTTGAATTTGAGACGTGTTCTGTTCTCTGTCCTCTTAGTTATTTTAGTTATTTTTGAGATAGAGTCTTATATTTTTCCTCCAGGGCCAGCATCAGACTCTGGTCCTCCTACTATGGCCTCCTGTCCTCCCATGTAACTGGAGGATTACAGGTACAAGCTACCACATCGGGCTTACTGCTTGAGATGAAGTGTTTGTCTGGGCTTGCCTCACAACACGTATCACATTTCTCATAATCGCAACTTCCTAAGTAGTTGATATTACCAAATGAGTCACTACCCCCAGGTAAACCCACACTTCTGTCTTGCTCTGCCATTTCAAACATGTGTCTTTATCTTTGGATTCAGTATGACTGCTGGAATTCCAGACGTCACATCTGTACTCCCGCCAACAGGAAGGAGGAAATGGGGCTTTGGAGAAAAAGTCCCATCCAGAAAGTTTCCCTGGTTGTTTTTGACCTTTATCCAACCTCACTTCTTGCCCCTGGAAGTGTGCTGTCTTGGTCATACACCTCTCCCATAGCTGCCGCATGCCTCAGGGAGTACTTAGACTCCTGAAAAATCTTTTTACTATGTTTTATTTGTTTTTTTTTTTTTTTTTGTCGGTCGTGGGGCCTGAACTCTGGGCCTGGGCGCTGTCCCTCAGCTCTTCAGCTCAAGACTAGCGCTCTACCACTTGAGCCACAGTGCCACTTCTGGCTTTTTCCTGCTTATGTGGTGCTGAGGAATCGAACCCAGGGCTTCATGCATGCAAGGCAAGCGCTCTACCTCTGAGCCACCTTCCCAGCCCCTTTACTATGTTTTAAAAGGATAGTTAGGGCTGGGAAGTTGCCTCACATGCATGAGGTCTTGGGTTCGATTCCTCAGCAACATATAAGCAGGAAAATGCTGGAAGTGCTGTTCCTCAAACCTATAATCCTAATTACTCAAGAAGCTGAAGTCGGAGGATCACAGTTTGAAGCCAGACAAGACAGAATAGTCTTGTGAGACTTTTATCTCCAATTAAACAGCAAAAAGCTGGAAGTGGAGCTGTGCCTGAAGTTGTAGAGCATCAGCCTCGAGTGAAAGGGCTAAGGAAAGTAGGCCCTGAGTTCAGGTCCTGGTACTGGCACGAAGAATGAGAAAGTAAAAGAAGAGCTGGGTGCCGGTGGAAGGAATTAAAAAGGGAGAGGAAGGAAGGAAGAAAAGATTGGTTTTCTTTGAAAGCTGCCATGCAGTGAGCTCCCCTCATTCAAGGGGGTTCAGTTCCCAGATGTGGGTTCCCTATCTACATCACACTTTCTTTTCATACACATATCCACAAGAACATTTAATTCATAAATGGTTCGTATATTATCAGTATAGATACCAATACAATAGAATCTATACTTGTTAGTTTTTTGTTGTTGTTGTTGTTTTTGTTTTGTCAGTCGTGGGGCTTGAACTCTGGGCTTGGGCGCTGTCCCTGCGCTCTTCAGCTCAAGGCAAGAGCTTTACCGTTTGAGCCACAGCACGACTTCCAGTTTTCTAGTGGTTTATTGGAGATAAGAGTCTTCCTGCATGGGCTGGCTTTGAACGGAGATCCTCAGATCTCAGCCTCCTGAGTAGCTAGGATTGCAGGCGTGAGCCACCGGCGCCTGGCTTACTTGTTAATTTTGACCCCTGTTCCTGGCTTGCCCCCCTCCCAAGGCAGGCTGTGGACGCAGAGCTCCTTTTCCATAGGGCAGGCACTGAAGTCTGATCTCGTGGCTCTTTGGCTTGCAGTGGCCATGCAGGAACTCTAACCTGTTCCTTGGACGGTGCTTCCTCGGCCCTCCTCACTCCTGAGGGGTCACACACCCTGGAGGGAGGATGGCCACAGAGACCCAGGAAGAATCTGTGCAAACAGGCCTTGCCGGTTCTCTGCCAGTCTGCTGGACCACACCCTCTGTCCAAGCGTGACCCTTGACCCTTCCACCCTACCTCTACTTTGACTCTGGGAGAGCCCAAAAGACAGGGTCCAAAGGGCATCCAAGGCACTAAACCCTCAGGTCTTGGGGGCTCAGGAAATGAGAAGAGAGGGCCCCCCACCCCATACTTCTGCCTCCCTCCCTTCTCTACCTTCCTTCCCTCTCTCCCTCCCTCTTTAGCTCTTTTCCTTCTCTCTTTTCTCTCTTTCCCTCCCTCCCTCCCTCCTTTCCTTTTCTTTTTTCCCAGTCCTGGGTCTTGAACTCAGGGCCTGGGTGCTGTCCCTGAGCCTCTTTGTGCTCAAGACTAGCACCCTACCACTTGAGCCACAGTTTTCTTTTGTTTGTTTTTTGTTGGTAGTGAGGCTTAAACTTGGCCTGAGCGTTGTCTCTCAGCTCTTCAGCTCAAGACTAGCGCTCTACCACTTGAGCCACAGCATCATTTCCGGTTTTCTGGTGATTTATTGGAGATAAAAGTCTCACAGACTTTCCTGCCCAGGCTGGATTTGAACCGTGATCCTCAGATCTCAGCCTTGTGGGTAGCTAGGGTTACAGGTGTGAGCCATCGACACCCAGCTACACTTCCAATTTTTGAGTAGTTAATTGGAGATAAAACTATTATGGGGACTTTTCTGCCCAGGCTGACTCTGAACTGAGTAGCTACGATTACAAGCGTGAGCCACTGGATTACAAGCCTCTCTCTGTGTCTCTCTGTCTCTGTCTCTCTCTCCCTTTCTTTTTGTTCCTTCCTTCCCTCCCTTCCTTCCTTTCCTTTCTTTCTTTCTTTCCTTTCTGGCACTCTACCACTGGCACCACTCCACCACTCTCTTTTTACATTGGTTGTTTTCTTTCTTTTTTTTTTTTGTCAGTTGTGGGGCTTGAACTCTGGGCCTGGGCACTGTTCCTGCACTCTTCACCTCAAGGCGAGCGCTCTACCGCTTGAGCCACAGCGCCATTTCACATTGGTTGTTTTCGAGGTAAAGTCTCACTTTTTGCTTGAGCAGGCCTGGACTGTGATCCTCCTATTTTGTGCTTCTAACTATACAACCG
Source organism: Dipodomys spectabilis (assembly GCF_019054845.1). Taxonomy (NCBI): domain Eukaryota; kingdom Metazoa; phylum Chordata; class Mammalia; order Rodentia; family Heteromyidae; genus Dipodomys; species Dipodomys spectabilis. Next base: position 9,807,362 of record NW_024870707.1, read on the forward strand.
TGCTTTTCCCCATCCTTGTGCATCCTCCACAGCCCAGAATGTGCATGCCACTGTGCCCAGCATTCACTGAGATTGAGTGTTGACAACTTTTCTTCCAGGCTGGTTCCAAGCCAAGCCTTGATCCCCGGGCCTTGACCTCCCAGGTAGTTGGGATGATAGTTAGGAGCCACTGTGCCTGGCTCTGCACTATTCTTCCCCACCCCCCCCCCCCCGCCCCTAACTCCTCCCCCCCCTGCCCTTTTCTGAGAAGTTTATTGGAGATGAGAGTTTCATAGACTTTCCTGTCTGGTCTGGATTTGAACCTCGGTCCTCAAATCTCAGCCTCCTAAGCAGCTTGGATTATAGATGTCTGCACTATTTTTTTTTTTTTTTGGGTCCTGTCGTGGGGCCTGAACTCTGGGCCTGGGCCCTGTCCCTCAGCTCTTCAGCTCAAGGCTAGCGCTCTACCACTTGAGCCACAGCACCACTTCCAGCTTTTTTTCTTTTTGCTTATGTGGTGCTGAGGAATTGAACCCAGGGCCTCATGCATGCAAAGCAAGCGCTCTACCACTGAGCCACTTTCCCAGCCCTGCACTATTCTTTATAATAGAAATATTATTTATTTTCCATCCCTGAGATCTGCAAGGTGTTCAAGCAAAGGAGTCACAAGCTGCACCAGAGGAGGGGGCGTGGGAAGCTGTGTTTACTGCAGGATGCTGAGAAGCGCTGCTCACAGGTAGCTTGTGGCTGGCATCTGAACTGCAGGGCGGGGTGGGGGGGATGGGGGGGGTGGGGGGGTGGGCAGGGCACCAGCCTGTGGGAATCTCACACCATCTCCAGGTAAGGAGTGTCAGACCTGAATTGAATGATTGGCCAGCTGCTGCAGAATGGGTCCCCTCTCCCAGGTGACCCTAGTGGTTAGAGATTCGAAGAACAGGGAAAGAGAGACACTTCATTACTTCATTGTTGTTGTTTTTTGTTGATCGTGGGGCCTGAACTCTGGGCTTGGGCGCTGCCCCTCAGCTCTTCAGCTCAAGGCTAGCGCTCTACTACTTGAGCCACAGTGCCACTTCCAGCTTTTTCTGCTTATGTGGTACTGAGGAATCAAACCCAGGGCCTTGGGCACATAAGGCAAGCACTCTACCACGGAGCCACCTTTCCAGCCCACCTGATTGTTTTTTTGCCCCAGCAAAGTAGGCAAGGAACCATAACATGTATAATAAATACTGCACAAAGCTGGGCACTGGTGGCTCACGCCTGTAATCCTAGCTATTCAGGAGACTGAGGTCTGAGGATGGCAGGTTGAGGCCAGCTCGGGCAGGAAAGACTGTGAGACTCTTACCTCTAGTTAACCACTCCAAAGCTGGAAGTGGTGTGGCTCAAGCGGTGAAGTGCCAGCCTTGAGTGAAAAAAGCTAAGGGAGAGCACTCTGGTCCTAAGTTTAAGCCCCAGTACAGGCACATTAATTTTTTTGTTTTTGTCAGTCCTGGGGCTTGAACTCAGGGCCTGGGCACTGTCCCTGAGCTTCTTTAGCTCAAGGCTAGCACTCTACCACTTGAGCCACAGCACCACTTCTGGCCTTTTCTATGTATGTGGTACTGAAAAATCAAACCCTGGGCTTCATGCACGCTAGGCAAGGGCTCTACCACTGAGCCCCCTTCCCAGTCCCCACATTAATTTTTTTTAAGTTTTACTGGAGGAAAAACTGGGAGAGAGCAAACTGGGAAGGAGTGACGTTGTCCAAAAATCTGGGTATTCTTAGCTGGGTGCTGGGGCTCATGCCTGTAATACTAGCTACTCAGAAAGCTGAAGTCTGAGGATCACTGTTCCAAGCCAGCCTGGGCTGGAAAGTCCCCATTTAACCAACAGAAAACCGCAAGTGGCGCTGTGGCTCAAAGTGGTAGAGCATTAACCTTGAGCAGAAAAACTCAGGGGACAATGCCCAGGCCCTGAGTTTAATTAAGCCCTACAACCATCCCCATCCCCCCAAAAGAAAGAAATGTACTCTTTACTTGACTTATATAACTATGACCCCTTTGTACAGCACCTTTGTAACAACAGTAGAAAATTATTTTTAAAAAAGCTAGGGCTTGGGGTCTGGGAAGGTGGCTCAGTGGTAGAGTGCTTGCCTTGCAAGCATGAGGCCCTCAGCAGCACATGAGCAGAAAAAGCCGGAAGTGGGGGGTCTGAGGCTCAAGTGGTAGAGCGCTAGCCTTTAGCTGAAGAGTTGAGGGACAGCGCCCAGGCCCAGAGTTCAGGCCCTATGACTGACCAAAAAAAAAAAAAAAAAAAGCTAGGGCTGGGAAGGTGGCTTTCTGCTTGCCTAGTGTGCATGAAGCCCTGGGTCCCATTCCTCAGTACCACATACACAGAAAAAGTTAGAAGTGGAGCTGTGGTTCAAGTGGTAGAGTGCTAGCTTTGAGCTAAAGAAGCTCAGGGACAGTGCCCAGGCCCTGAGTTCAAGCCCCAGTCAAACAAAGAAAGAAAGAAAGAAAGAAAAAAGGTAGACTGGAGGCATGGCTCCTGATGTTAGCCAGACAAGCAAGTGGAGCAAGAATGAGGCCTTGAGTTCAAATCCCGATTCCACCACCAAAACAAAAAGATGGATTCTGGGTCAGTAACTTCTTCCAACACAGAGCCCCGCGCAAAGCTGCGAGCATCTGTCGTGGTGTTGGTGGTTGCAGAAGACACACGATGCTTGGGGCTCACCCCTGTGCACCCCTCCCCCTCCGCCCAGGCCAACAGGGACGGATGGCCGAGGCCTCCTAGGCCTCTGCTCCGGGCGGCTGTCTGCTACACAGTGCACCCACAGGCAGCCAGGTGGAAGCGTGTGCAGAGGTTGGGAACAGCCAATGGGAAGGGGGAAAGGAGAGGAAGATGGGGAGTGGGCAGGGCACAGTGGTCCACAGGCCAGGCCCCGCTGAGTTCCCTCAGTGGACACGCAGTGTGGGCAGCACCTGGTGAGGGGCAGCTTCTGGAAGTTTCCTCTGTGATGTGGCACTCAGGGCAGGTTTGCCAGGTCCAGTGCTGGGCCCAAGGGCACGGCTGTTTGTACGGCTGTCTGGAAGTTCCGCCACTGCGGTGAGTTTGGGTTCTCTTCCCACGGCGCGTCCACCTCTCGCCCCTTCTGCTTAATGGGTCTTTAATGGCACCTTGGCACCATCTTTAATGTGTGCGTCTTTAATTATGAGGTGGCTGGCAGCTGGCCCCTGGGCCCTGGCTGGGTGAGGCTGGCATCCAGTTTCACTCTCCTCACAGACAGCAAGGAGACATGGGGGCCGAGGGGGCCGAGGGGGCCGAGGGGATCTGAGATTGCAGCTCAGGAGCTGGAGATCAGGTTTACCTCAGCTGCCCCCTCCCCCCATCTTTCTCCCTTGAGCTTTTTACCTGTGCCCCCTCCCCCCCCACCTCCCCGCACCCACCCCCTCCCCACTCTGGTTCTGCTATTCTGCTATGTTGCCAAGCTACTCTTGAATGAACTCCTGGGCTCACGCCCTCTTGCCTTAGCCTTGTGAGTAGCTGGGACTCCAGGTGTGTACTACTAGACCAGTACTGAGCTTCATTTTCTTTTGAAAACATTCCTGTAAACCAGGCGTGTCGATGAAGGCCTGTAATCCCCGTTCTTGGAAGATTGAAGCAAGAGGATCATGAATGCAAGGCTAGCTTGTGTTACACAGCAAGGGTGAGTCCAGACGGGCTATGTCCTAAGATCCTGTTTCTAAATAAGTAAATACAATGAATAAGCAAAACAATAACAACAACAAAAAAAAGGATTCTCTTTGGTATCTTAGCTTTACGGTTTCTTGGCTGTGTGACCTTTAACCAAGCGACTTGCCCTCTCTGTGCATCAGTTTCTTCACTATACACAGGAGATGACATCTGTTTTCCAGCTTCAGGGGGAGGTGAAGGGAGTAATACAGGTGCAGAGCTTAAATAGAGCCTAACACAGGCGAGTGTCGGCGAACTCAGGCGCTGTGGTGGTGGCTGTGGATTCAGCTCTGCACCTTGCAGGGACTAGTCATGGCTCCCTCCCTAGTGAGAAGGTGGCACCAATGGGCCCAAGATGCAGAGCTGTCACCAAAAGGAACCGGCAGGCCAGGGTGGGGCAGGGCTAAGGCTGACGTCTGTCTGTCTGTCTATCTATCTAGCTAGCTAGCTAGCTAGCTATCCACCCACCTGACTATTTACCTAACTATGCTGATCCTGGGGATTGAATTTATGGCCTGGCCGGAGTTTCTTAGCCTTTCCACTCAAGGTTGGTGCTCTTGAGCTGAAGAGCTGAGGGACAGCGCCCAAGCCCAGAGTTCAAACCCCATGACAATCCCCCCCCAAAAAAATAAAAGTCTCAGGGATGGGACTGGGAAGGTGGCTTAGTGGTAGAGTGCTTGCCTTACATACATGAAGCTCTGGGTTCAATTCCTCAGCACATATAAGCAGAAAAAGCCAGAAGTGGCACTGTGACTCAAGTGGTAGAGTGTTAGCCTTGAGCTGAAGAACTGAGGGACAGTGCCCAGAGGTCAGGCCCTACAATGGAAAGAAAAAGTCTCAGGAACTTTTCTTCCTTTTTTTTTTTTTTTGTCAGTCTGGGGCTTGAACTCTGGGCCTGGGCACTGTCCCTCAGCTCTTCAGTTCAAGGCAAGTGCTCTACCACTTGAGCTACAGCGCCACTTCCGGTTTTCTGGTGGTTTATTGGAGATAGGAGTCTCACGGTCTCTCCTGCCCGGGCTGGCTTTGAACCGCGATCCTCAGATCTCAGCCTCCTGAGTAGCTAGGATTACAGGCGTGAGCCACCAGCGCCCCGCTCTCAGAGATTTTTTTTTTCTTTTTTTATTTTTCCAGTCATGGGGCCTGAACTCTGGGCCTGAGCGCTGTCCCTCAGCTCTTCAGCTCAAGGCTAGCACTCTACCACTTGAGCCACAGCGCCACCTCCGGCTTTTTTCTTTTTGCTTTTGTGGTGCTGAGCAATCGAACCCAGGGCCTCAGGCATGCAAGGCAAGCGCTCTACCACTGAGCCACCTTCCCAGCCCTTCTCAGGGACTTTTCTATCCAGGCTGGCTTTGAACTATGATCCTCAGATCTCAGCCTCCCAAGGAGCTAGGATTACAGGTGTGAGTTTACCTGGGCCTGCCTTTAGTGTGTGTGTGTGTGTGTAATGTTTTAGCAAGGATCTTTTTTTGGTATAATAGTATTAAAATGGGAAAAATAGAACAAGAGAGGAAAATTTCCAGCTCCCAATGTAGGAAATTTGAGATTAAGGCTCATGGTGTTATCCAGGCATAGAGAGAGAGGGAGAAGGAGAAGGAGAGGGAGACAGAAAGGAAAGGGGGAGATACACACACACACACACACACACACACACACACACAGAAACCAAGAAACAGAATATGGAGGGGCGGGAGGTATCTCAGGATGGGGAGCAGCATACGCGAAGGCCCAGGGCAGAGGGCCAAGCTGGAGTGGGTAGCGAAGGGGGAGGGAGGGAAGATGAGATCCAGGGTGATGGTGACATAAGAACTGTGTCCCGGCCAGGCTGCTGGGCTGCTGGGTGGGCTTTGGAGCTGCGCTGGGCATCTCTGTGACTCAGCTGTGGTTCGCTCAGAATTGTCACTGGACCCCACCTGCCTTCAGCGCCTAGGCCCCCCTGCTTCTGGTCTTGGGGGGTGGGGTGGGACTTGAGCTATCTAGAAACTTAAAACTCAAAGAGAACTGGGAGATGGGGTCCCACCCCGCCTTTCCTAGACAGATGAAGCGGGGCTGAGGGAGGAGGCGGCTCACTGACCATGCTGTCCATTTGTATGTCATCCCTGCTTTCCAGCCATCTCCTGGGTCCCCCTGCTGGACAGCAGAGGTCACTAAGCCCTCTTAAAAGTGCCAGAGATGGCCAGGCACCAGTTGCTCACGTCTGTAATCTCTGTAATCCTAGTTACTGAGGAGGCTAAGGTCTGAGGATTGAGGTATGTGCTGAACATAAGGAGGGACTTGGCTTCTAGCACTAGTACTGAAAAAAAAAAAGATTGCAAAATACCCAGTGAAACAAGGAAGGTACAGAGCATGCGTGGCTGTGCTGGCTTGCTACAGGCTCATCAGGACCTCAGGAAAGGACACAAGAAATGGACCAGTGGGGGCTGGGAAGGTGGCTCAGTGGTAGAGCGCTTGCCTTGCATGCCTGAGGCCCTGGGTCCGATTCCTCAGCACCACATAAGTAAAAAGAAAAAAAGCTGGAAGTGGCGCTGTGGCTCAAGTGGTAGAGCGCTAGCCTTGAGCTGAAGAGCTGAGGGACAGTGCCCAGGCCCAGAGTTCAGGCCCCACGACCGGACCCCCCCCCCACAAAAAAAAAAAAAAAGAACTGGACCAGTGGTGGCCTCAGAGGCCAAGAGAGAGGGTGGGACATAGCAGTTACTCTCTGCACGTTTATGGACCCTTTCTTTTCCTAGCCTATCCTTTCTTTCCCTCCTTCTTTTAACTCGGGTCCTGGAGCTTGAACTCAAGGCCTAGGCATTGTCCCTGAGCTTTTTTGCTCAAGGCTGGCACTCTACTACTTGAAACACAGCTCTACGTGTAGCTTTTTGTTAATTAATTGAAGATAAAGGTCTCATAGACTTTCCTGCTCAGACTGGCTTCGAACTGTGATCCTCAGATCTCAGCTTCCAAAGTAGCTATGATAATAGGTATGAGCCACCAGTGCTCAGAAAATGTTGAAAGCCAGGCGCTGTTGGCTCACATCTGTAATCCTAGCCACTCAGGTGGCTGAGATCTGAGAATCTTCATTCAAAGTTAGCCCAGGCAGGAAAGAGCTTCTTACCTTCAATTAACGAGCAAAACTTGGAAGTGGAGCTATGGCTCAAGTAGTAGAGTACCAGTCTTGAGCAGAAGAGCTAAAGGAGGTGTCCAGGCTTTGCCCTGAGTTTAAGTCCCAGTACACACACACACACACACACACACACACACACACACACACACACACACACAGAGCGTTTAAAGCTGGGTGCTAGTGTCTCACAGCTATTATTTTAGTGGCTCAGAAGACCCAGGTTCAAGGCTAGCCTGTGGGGTAAAAGCCCTTAGGGCACTTATCTACAAGGAACCAGCAAAAATACCAGACTAGAGGTCTGTGTGACTCAAGTGGGGCATGGAAGTCAAGTGAGAGTGAGTGGCTCTGAGTTCAAGCTCTGGTGTCAGTATTAAAGCAAACATTTAAAGTCCAATTCACAGAGTCAGCTGAGCAGCCCCGCCCCCCTGGCCCGCTGAGGACAGATGGAGGTGCAGCCAGGCTTGTCCAACTGACGGATGTGAGAGCAATCCGGACACGGGCCCCTGCCTTGAGGCCTGAGGAAGGGTGTGACTCAGATATTGAGCAAGGCCGGGGCCTCCCTGGGCCCTGAGAGAGGTGAACCGCAGTCATCACGCCTGGCTGCAGGGCCAGCAAGAGGGAAGGGGGGGCAAGAGGAATTCCCAGGCCGCAGCCTCTGGAGGATGTGAGGCAGACAGGGCTTCGTGGTGGGTCACACCTGGCTGATCTCTCATGAGACCGCATTCCATTTCCAGCTGTCTTCTGGGAGTCAACACCTGGATATGCTTCTGGACTAACCTTGCTCTTTTCACCCATTTCCCGGCTGCCTTCTTTCTACCACTTGTTAGCTATGTGGCTTTCGGCAAGTTTCTTAACCTCTCTGTGCCTCCAGTTTCTTCCTCTGTAACTTGAGGAGTAATCCATCATTTTTAATCTTACCAAACAAATAAGTTAATAAGTATAAAGTCTTTAGAACCACGTCTGGCTCCTGGGAAGCTATTATCACCCCATATTTCATCAACTCTTAAGATATCATCAATCGTAAAAGATGCCACTAAGGAAACAACAACAACCACCAATTTCTCCAGTTAACTGCGCCCCCAAGGCTCTTCCCTTGCCACAGTTTTGCTTTTTGATTTCCCAGAAGAGCTCCGTTTGATTTAGATGTAGTTCCCATCATACATAATTGCGATTCCCATGTAAAAAAGGGGAAGAGAAGCAACATCAATTGGTTACCCTGTTCACAAAATCTCCCTTTGAGAGGCCAGCTTCTGCTGTTGAGTCTGGGTCTGAGAGTCATGGTGTCTGACAAGGAGAATGTCTGAAAGTGCAGCATCCTTCAGCTGTTCCATGAAACAGCCTCTCAGCCAGCCTGGTGCGTGTGTAGAGCTGCGGCAAGCGTGGCTGACAAGCCTGGCCCGCCTCCCTAGCAGCTGCCATCATTTGAGTCTTGATTTAGAATGTTCCAGGCTGGGAAGGTGGCTCCCTTGCATGCATGAGGCTCTGGGTTCGATTCCTTAGCACCACATAAGCAGAAAAGTCTGAAAGTGGCACTGTGGCTCAAGTGGTAGAACACTAGCCTTGAGCTGAAGAGGTGAGGGACAGCATTCAGGCCCCACAACCGACCCTCTCTCCCCCCAAAAAAATGTTCCAAGCAGTGGGCAAAACTCTCTTCAGGATCTGATGCGGGAGCTTGTGAGGTGTGGCCATGTGCTGGCCCAGTGGGCACTGTACCTGGTACCCTGACTTTAGAGATGGTCATTACAGTAAACAAGGCGGCCTAGAATAAAATGGTCCTGGTTGTCTCAGAGCCATTGGACACTCTGTTCTCCCTGCCTGGAAAAGCCTTCCCTATTGCCTTCCTCTATAGGGTACTGAACTGAGTCACCCCGGATCTCTTGCCATCCTCTGGGATGCCTAATCCTGGCCATCCTGCCAAGGTTACATCCACTCCCCTTCAAAGCACCTAGTATAGTGGTACTTGGATTTGAACTCAGGGCCTTGAGCTTGCTAGCTAAGCCCTCAATGAGGAGCCATGCATGCTTCCAGCCCTTGAGGTTCTGGTGTGGAGCTAGGGAGGCAGAGTCTGCATCGGGCTGAACGTGGGGGTGTTTAGATAAAACCAGGAACTACCAGGGGGTGAGGGTTATGGCTCTAGTGGTAGCTTTCCCTGACTCGCAAACACAAGAACCTGAGTTCAAATCCCAGTACCACTACTAATAAAAGGGGGGAGGGGGGAGGAGCTAGTGAAAGAAACTTCCCAAATCAGAAGATGCACCTGTGGGCATCTATACTCCACAGCTAGCCAGAGCCCCTTTGCCAGAACCCTCCCCCCCATCATTGTCCACTGAGCTAGGAGCAGGATGAGCTGGGCCCCTGCCTCCCGGACAGCCCTGCCTGAGCCCCTGGGAAGATGTGGGTGTCTGGAGGGGCCAAGGCAGGACTCTGGGGGCGCCTGGCCCTGAGGAACCCGGAAGGCGGAAGCTACATAGGGTGTCTGTGGCTGGGCCGGGATGCCCCCGCCGGGGACTTCCTCTTCCTCTCCTGGCAGGTGTAGCTGCCACAGCGAGACTACACCCGGCCCCTGCCATGGAGGGGGGCCAGGGGCCCAGACTCAGAGACTTCCTGAGCCGGAGCCTGGCCACCTGGGTGAGGGGCGGGGTGGGGGGCAGGGAGGGGCAGGACTGGGGTGGGCGATCTGTGGGTGGAGGAGTCCGGCGGGCCGGCGGAGTGGAAGGCGGCCCAGGACTTTGTGGGAGGGGGCCTGGTGAGGAGGAGCTGCAGCTGTGGATCTGCCTCACCCCCAGATGAGGAGGATGCAGGGCGCGCACTCAGCGGGTCTAGCAGACTCCTGTCTGTCCCCCGCAGGCGCTGGGACTGGCTGGATTGGTGGGGGAGGTGGAGGAGCCAACAGGGAGCAGGGAAGAGGAGGAGGAAGAAGAGAGACCCCTGTCCGAGGAGAAGAGGTTCCTGCGGCTCAGCGATGGGGCCCTGCTCCTTCGGGTGCTGGACCTCGTGTAAGAGGCATCACCGGCCATGGCTGCCGCCCTAGGATGGGAAGGGAGAGGCCCGATGGTGATGGGAGGAGCCTGTGGGTGATGGGAGGAGCCTGGGGTGATGAGAAGAGCCTGTGGGTGATGGGAGGAGCCTGGGAATGATGGGCGGGACCTGGGAGTGATGTGCAGTCTGGGAGTGATGGGCAGAGCCTGGGGGTGGTGGGCGGAGCCTGGGAGTGATGGGAGGATCTGGGAGTGATGGGCGGAGCCTGGGAGTGATGGGAGGAGCCTGTGGGTAACAGGCGGAGCCTGGGGTGATGGGAGGATCTGGGAGTGATGGGCGGAGCCTCAGATTATGGGAGGAGCCTGTGGGTGATGGGCGGAGCCTGGGAGTGGTGGGAGGATCTGGGAGTAATGGGTGGAGCCTGGGAGTGATGGGAGGATCTGGGAGTGATGGGTGGAGCCTGGGAGTGGTGGGAGGATCTGGGAGTAATGGGCGGAGCCTGGGAGTGATGGGAGGATCTGGGAGTGGTGGGTGGAGCCTGGGAGTGATGGGAGGAGCCTGTGGATGATGGGAGGAGCCTGGGAGTGATGGGAGGATCTGGGAGTGATGGGCGGAGCCTGGGAGTGATGGGAGGAGCCTGTGGGTAACAGGCGGAGCCTGGGGTGATGGGAGGATCTGGGAGTGATGGGCGGAGCCTCAGATTGATGGGAGGAGCCTGTGGGTGATGGGCGGAGCCTGGGAGTGGTGGGAGAAAATGGTTCCTCAAGCCCACCTCTCACCCATGGCCGCCTGTGCCTGCAGCGTCCCCGGTTCCCGAGGGGGACCTCGGATAGTCAGGGGCCATGATGGCCCAGTAGCCTGGCGGGTCTGTAACCTGAAGCACCTGTGGGGCCGGCTGAGAGACTTCTACCAGGTAAGAAGCTCGGAGGGTATGTGGGGGGAGGGGGAACCCCCTGCGGGACGTCGGCTTCCACCTCCCTGTCCCCTACTCCAGGAGGAGCTGCAGCTGTTGATCCTGTCGTCACCCCCCGATTTCCAGACGTTGGGGTTTGATCCCCTCTCAGGTGCTGTCCCCCAGCAGCTCTCTGGCTTCTACGCCTGCACCCCCTCCGACCGCCCCTTGACCCTTCTGTGCCTTGTGTTCTGCAGAGGAGGCCATGGAAGAGCTGGAAGGCATTCTTCGGCTGCTGTTGGGGGCATCGGTGCAGGTGAGGAGGGAGGGGAGGGGAGGGCAAGGGAGGGCGGGGCTTTGGTGAGCAGGAGGGTCCCTGTGCCGGCCTCCCAACTCCTGTCCCCCACAGTGTGAGCACCGGGAACTCTTCATCCGTCACATCCAGGGTCTCAGCCTCGAGGTGCAGAGCGAGCTGGCTTCCACCATCCAGGAGGTACCGGGGCATGTGAACATCCCGGGGACTGGCACTGCCACAGGGGACATCCTGGCCACCCTTCAGCTGAACTGTTCCCCTTGGCCTCAGGTGACCCAGCCCGGGGCAGGTGTGGTTCTGTCACTGGCTGGACCCGACCCTGGGGAGCTGGAGGCCTCAGAGCTGGAGACGATGTTCCGGAGCCTCACGGGGACACTGTCCAGGCTGGTCCGGGAGCGTGACCTGGGGGCCCAGGTAGGGGACAGTGGAGACATCACGGACCCGGATGTGTGGGGGAGAGGAAGGGAGGAAGGTGTGGCTGGGGTCTGGAGCCTTGACTGTCATGCTATCACAACCCAAATTCCTCTTGTGGGGGTGGTAGGGGGGCTATGCAGAGAGGCATGGGATGGTGACCGCCGACCCTTGACCCTTTGTGTCCCACAGCGGCTGGCGGAACTGCTGCTGGAGCAGGAGCAGCCCCCCTTGCCGGCCGAGGCCCCCGTGAGGGCTCCCGGGGGGGACGGTGCCTCGCACCACCTGGCGCTGCAGCTGGCCAATGCCAAGGCCCAGGTGCGGCGCCTGCGGCAGGAGCTGTGAGTGCTCGTGGGATGGGAAGGAAACATGGGTGGGAAAGGAGAAGATGAGGGTAGGATGTGGACCCCAGCCCTGGTTGGGGGTAAGAGAGGTCAGGCCCTTCAAGCCTGGGGGTTGCAGCTCGCAGAAGCCTCCTTCGCTCTGTCGGTCCAGGGAAGAGAAGGCGGAGCTGCTGCTGGACTCGCAGGCGGAGGTGCAGGGCTTGGAGGCGGAAATTCGAAAGCTCCGCCAGGAGGTGCGCTCAGGGGCTCCCGCCGCGGCCTCCCCTCGCCCCAGGCCCGGTGCTCCTTCCAGTCTCTAATCCCTTGGGTCCGCGTCTGGCCCAGGCCCAGGCGCTGTCGGGACCGGCCAAGCGTGCCGAGCTGTACCGCGAGGAGGCAGAGGCGCTGCGGGAGCGGGCGGGACGCCTGCCCCGCCTGCAGGAGGAGCTGCGGCGCTGTCGCGAGCGGCTGCAGGAGGCCGAGGCCTGCCGGGGCCGGCTGGAGGTGGGCGCGAGGCGGGGCGGGGCGATCGGGGGCGTGGCAGGAGCGTGGGGAGGGGCAGGGTGCTCTGGGGGACCAGGTGGGGGGAACATGGGGCGTGTCCTGGGGCGAGCCCCCCTCTGTGGGCGTGGTCGGGAGGGGCATTCTGGGGGCGGGCCTCTATGTGGGCGTGGTCTCTGAGGGTCTGTAGGAGGGTGAGGTATTCCGGAGCGGGACTCTCGGTGGGCGTGGTCTGGACGAGCCGCAATATGGGCGTGGTCGGGGCGGTGCTCTCTATGGGGGCGTGGTCGGGGCGGGCTCTCTGGGGGCGGGGCACTATGGGCGCGGTCTGGGGGCAGGCCACGCAGTGGGTATGGTCTGGGGGCGAGCCGTGCGGGAGCGTTCTCGGCCTAGAAAGGGTCAAGGATCAGGCTTTGTAACGGGAGCAATCACCGAAGGAGAAATATATGGGAATCCACGTAGGGAGGTGGTGGTGGGGCAGGCGCTTTGAAGGATGGACCGATGGAAGTGACAGATGGGGGCGAAGTGAGGGAGGTCCCGAGAGAAGGGCGGGGCCAAGTGGTAAGGAGGTGGGTCGGACCAGACCCCGGGAGCCTAGAAAGGCGGTCCCGAGGGAAGGGGAGGGGGCTGTGCTGGAGGGCGGAGGCAGGTTACCGGGCGGGGTACTTGGAGGCACCCTGCTTTAGGAAGTTGGGCCGGTGGAGGGGAGAGATGGAGGGAAGGCAATGGTCGGGTCTGGAGCAAAGGTTTGGGATCCCCCAAGGCCCTGACGCACATGAAGGTCGCATCACGCCACCCATTCCCCCTGCTGTCCCGCCAGGAGGAGCGGGCGCTCTCAGGGGCCTTGGAGGCCTCCAAAGCGCTTCTGGAGGAGCAGCTGGAGGCCGCCCGGGAGCGCTCCGCGCGGCTCCACGAGACCCAGCGCGAGAACCTGCTGCTGCGCACCCGGCTGGGCGAGGCCCACGCGGTGAGGCCGCCTGAAAGATCCTGTCCTTCCCTCACCCCCCAAATCTCAAGTGACCTCTCCTATTGGTGCCCTCCAGAGATGCTGGGCCTGCACTCTGACTTGGCCCTACAATGGTGGGGAGGGCTGACCCTGCTGCTCTTCCCCCTCCCCCCAGGAGCTGGGCTCTCTCAGGCATCAGGTGGACCAGCTGGTGGAGGAGAACGTGGAACTGGAGCTGGAGCTTCGGAGGAGCCTGGAGCCACCTCCTGGCTCCCCTGTGGAGGGTAAATGGAACCCTGGGATGGGAGTGTCCCAGATGGGAACAGCCCCAGACTGGAGGAGGGCTTTAGTCTTCACCCCTTTCCCAATCTCTCCAGCATGATCTAGAGGAGAGTGCTGGTGTCTCACCCCTGTAACTCTAGCTGAGATCTGAGGATCACAGTTCAAAGACAGCCTGGGTAAGACTTCAGTTAACCACCAAAAAGCCAAGAGTTGCTGGGCACTGGTGGCTCACACCTGTAATCCTAGCTACTCAGGAGGCTGAGATCTGAGGATCAGGATTCAAAGCCAGCCTGGGCAGGAAAGTCCATGAGACTTAGCTCCAATAAACAACCAAGAAGCCAGAAGAAGTAGAGCTGTGGCTCAAGTGCTTGAGCACTAGCCTTGAGCACAAAGCTCAGGGATAACATTCAGGCCCTAAGTTCAAGTCCCAGTACTGGCTTATACACGCACAAAGAGGAGCCAGGTTATGTGAGTAGCATTCTAACCTAGGCTCACCCTGCCACCAGCACCCCTGCCTGGAGTTGGACCCTCCCTGCAGGATGAGGTGAGGGAAGCAGAGGCTGGGCGGCTGCGGATGGTGGAAAGGGAGAACCAGGAGCTTCGAAGCCTGCTGCAGGTGCTGAAGAGGCAGCCCCAGAGCCAGGTGAGTCATCCTCCGCACCTCCACCTGCCTTGACTCTAGATGCACTCTCTGGGCCTGACTGTCCCTTTCATATGTCTGCAGTGCCCCCTGCTGGAGGAGCAGAGTGAAGACTCAGTGCTTCCTGTGCTCCAAATGGCTCCCAGGCTTCCCCAGGCCTTGGGCCCTGGCACAAAGGGCTTGGTTTGCCAGGCTGGCAGTGAAGGCACCCAGGTCCTGGACATGGCTCACTCCACATCAGATTCAGCTCTTAAGGGGTCATCTGAGTGTCCCCAGGCATTTGATGCAGACCAGGAGGTGACAGAGAGGCCCGTCCAAGAGATCCCCCTGGCTGTCCAGACCTCAGATGTCACTCCCCAAAAGTCAGAATCTACTGGGGAGACACAGGAGTCCTTGGAGAAGGCGGATGTCAGAGCCTCACCCCAGAGCCCCACTTTTGTGGCCTCACCTCGAGGTACAGCGATCATAATTGAGGTGCAGCAGGTGCTAGGAGAGACTGGGGACAGAGAGGCCCCCCAGGGGGAATCGGTGCCCAATACCCAGGTCCTGAGACAAGAGGGCCCTGAACACAAGCCTGGATCGTCAGAGCTCAGCCTTCAGGTATTGCTGGAGGAGCAGACACTGGACCCATCCAAGTGCCAGGCAGCGGCCAGAGGCCTCGAACAGAGGTTGGAGGGGATGGCTGGGGAAACAGCACCTCAAAAGCCACAGCTGAAGTTGGAAGGGGCCCTGGATGCCCAGGCCTGGGAGGGGCCGCCCCCGGGGGAGACCCTGGCTGATGGTGTCCCCGAGCTGGAGGCCCTCAGGGAGGAGGTGATGAAGCTGAGGAGACAAGTTTCAGTCCTTGGAGCTGAATTGGAAGCCCAAGCCCGAAGGCTGGAGGCCCGAGGCATGGAGGCTGAGCGTCTCTCTGAGGAGCTGGCTCAAGCACAGAGGGCGGAAGCCGAGGCCCACCAGGAGGCAGAGGCCCAGGCCCAGGAGCAGGCCCGGCTTCGGGAGGCAGTGGAGGCAGCTGGCCGGGAGCTGGAGGCTGTGTCTCGTGAGCGTGAGGCCCTGGCAGAGGCCCTGGCAGCAGCAGGCCGAGAGCGGAGGCAGTGGGAGCGGGAGGGGTCCAGGCTGCGGGCCCAAGTAGAGGCCTCGGAGCAGAGGATGCAGGCGTTGGAGATGGAGTGCCAAGGCCACCTGGAGGAGGCTGAAAGGGAGCGTCAGGAGAAGCAGGCCCTTAAAGAGGTATGTTGGGGCTCACATCCAGGGCTGGGAAACTGGGGTATGGGGTTGTGCATTTTATCACTATCTACGGAGTACCTAGCCTGAGCTGGTCGAGATGATAGAAAGGCAAGTCTTTCCCTGCCTTTCTTGGACATAGCCCATGCTGCTGGCTGGGGTTGGTTCTAGGAGGGGCTTGGACTGTCCAGTGTAATCATGACTCTCTGGCTGTGGTGGTCCCCCCTCTGAGGAAGTAGAGATGCTTTTCCTCTAGGCTTTCATGGCCTTTCAGGAGACTGGGGGGGTGGGGCGGAAAGAGCTTCAAAGGCATGTTAGTGATTTTAAAAAAATGGTTATGGGGCCCGGCATGTGGCTTAGTGGTAGAGTGCTTGCCTAGCACCCATGAAACCCTGGTTCAATTCCTCAGTACCACCTAGACAGAAAAAGCCAGAAGTTGGCTTGTGTAGCTCAAGTGGTAGAGTGCTAGCCCTGAGCACAGAGAGGCTCAGGGACAGTGCCCAGGCCCTAAGTTCAAGCCCTAGGACAGGCAAAGAAGGAGGAGAAGGAAGAAGAGGAGGAGGAGGAGGAAGTGGAGGAGGAAGAGGAAGAGGAGAAGGAAAAGAAGAAATGAACAAGATTTTGCTAGGGGATGAATGACAAACACTTTAAGGCATTAGAGATGCCCAGGGCCCAGGAGGGGTAGAGGAGGGGCCAGCTTGTAGAAGGCTGGTACTCCATCCCCAGGCAGAGAAAGCCACTCCAGGTGGGCTGTCCGGGGACAGTGGCTGTGCTGGGGCTGCTGGGATGAGGTCAGGGATGAACAGAATACCTGGCAACACTTGTATTCATTCATTCCACATTTTATGGGTTTATGGGCATGTCTATGGTGCCAGGTCCTGTGGACACACCTGTGACTAGGCAGACAGCCCATTGTTCTCCTGGGCCAGGTAGAGACAGGGTGGTGTAGGGAGCCAAGGAGTACAAACAGCATTCACGATTCCAGTGGGACACACCAGGGAAGGCTTCCTAGAGGAAGCAGGAGAAGGTTCGGCCCAGACAGGAGTTAAAGGTGTATGAGATAAGGATGAGAATGAATGAAACAAGGCTCCTGCTGGTCAGGGCCTAAACCCTTCCAAGCTAAGAGGAGAGTAAGAGCTTTATTCATGTGGTTCCCCAGTAATCAGTCCCCACTGAGGGGGGAAGAGGCGGATGGCAGGGGTAATGGAAGGGAGTGGGGCCAGTGCCCTGTGCGTGGTCTGCACATGAGGGTGTTGGATATTCAGGCTTGGGCAGTGTCCAGTTGTGTCTCAGTTTTCAGATAGCACACAGAGATTGATTTATTTTGTTTGTTGGTTTTGTGTGGGGATTTGAAACTCAGCACCTGGGTGTTTTCCCTTTGCTTATTTGCTCAAGGCTATGGCTCTACCACTTGAGCCAGGCCTCTACTTCTGGCTTTTGGTGGTTAATTAACGATGAGTCTCACAGATTTATTTATTTATTTACTTACTCACTTTGCGGGTCCTGAGGCTTGAACACTGGGCCTGGTTGCTGATCCCAGAGCTGCTTTTTGCTCAAGGCTAGTACTTTACCACTTGAGCCACAGTGCCACTTGAGGCTTTTGCTGAGTAGTTTGTTGGAGATAAAAGTCTCAGGGACTTTCTTGCCTGGGCTGGCTTCTAACAATGATCCTCAGATCTCAGCTTCCTGAATAGCTGGAATTATGGGTATGAGCCATGGGTGCTGGATCTTATTGGATCAGTCAGGGATTGGGGCAGCACCTGGCCTTGGTATGCACTTAGTGAGACAGGGAAAGCCCGTAGGTGGGAGGTGAGGGTGAGGGTGGGGCTGGCTGCCGGAAGAGGCTGGAGAAGGTGAGGACAAAGGGAATTTTGTGAGATTTCCTGGCTGGAGGAGATCTTGGTACTTGCTGGGTATGGCTCAGGAGGAGCAGGTTGGCCAGGCAGGGCAGAAAACCAGGGACTCTAGGGTCATCCTATGTAGGTACAGAGGCTTTCCTGACTGGGTGGAGCGGCCCTGACAAGGCATGCATAACCAGGGACCGCGGAGGGCAGAGCGGGGTCCGAGTGGGGTCCGGGCACCCACCTTCCTGTGTGGTACCCCTTTTTCTACCCACAGCAGAGCCAAGGCCCTAGTGGCCAGTCCAATTGCAATGCCTTGTGGGACTTGTAGTTTTTCCAACCAGAGACCATGACCACAGGTGTTGGGAAGTACAGGGCCCAGGGTAAGGCCAGGTGGGTTGTTGGGCTGAAGGAGGATTGCTCAGCAGCCACAGCAGCTTGGGGCTTCATTTTCAGAGGCAGGATATGGCAGTTGGCTGGTCAGGACCATCCTTCCTGTGGCTTCATCCCATTTCCCCCCCCCCATGGTGTATCAAAATGGTTTAGCCTGGCTGTTTCTGGGGCCTATAAGCCAGAATGGGCCTCCTGCTTCTCTCCTGAAATGGTGTGGCCCAACCGCCAAAAGCCAAAAGTCCTTGCCTGAACTCCCCTGCCTCCCTGTGGTTAGCCCTGTGATGTGATCCCCAAGTTCCTGTTCTACCTGCCCCTGTGGGAGGGGTGCTCTCTGGGCCCAGTGCCTCCACTATCCCTACATGGCCAGAGTGGCACCCCGAAGGGCTCGGCTCCCCATCTCCTCGGAGCACCTGCGGAACTATGGGCTCAAAGAGGTGATGCCACGTGCCCAGAGCAGGTCTCCTGCCAAACAACCCCACACGGACCCTGCAAGACAGCCAGGCTTTGCTCTCATGGTGTAGATGGAGTGGAGACTCAAAGGGTTAGATGTATTTGTCAAGGATGGTGGCTCCAGGACAGGAAGCCAGAGGATCCATGCCAGCCTCAGTCTAAAGGAGGGTGATGGATCATCCATGGTCTGAGCCTGCCCTGCTTGTCCTCAGGAACTGGAGAAGGCCGTGGTGCGGGGCCAGGAGCTGGGGGCCCGGCTGGAGCATCTGCAGCGGGAGCTGGAACAGGCAGCCTTGGAGCGCCAGGAGTTTCTTCGAGAACAGGAGTGCCAGAACCAGAGGTGAGGGGACGCCCAGGAACAGACCGGGGCCGGGAGGTGGGCTGGGTACCAAGGCTTTTCCTGACAGATACAGAGGCCTGGAGCGGCAGCTGGAAGCCGAGCTGCATGCCGCAGCAACCAGCAAGGAGGAAGCACTGATGGACCTGAAGGCCCGGGCCCTGCAGCTGGAAGAAGAGCTGCACCAGGTAAGGCTGCTCCTGAGTCTGATGTGGAACCTACCTCTTACTAGCCTCCTGAGTGGGCCTCCAGTACTGCCTGTGCTCTGTCTCTGTGTCTGTCTTATTTATTTATTTATTTGTTGGTCATGGGGCTTGAACTCTGGGCCTGGGTGCTGTCCCCTCAGCTCTTCAGCTCAAGGTGAGTGCTCTACCACTTGAGCCACAGCACCACTTCTGGTTTTCTGGTGGTTAATTGGAGATAAGAGTTTCATGGAGGTGGTTCCTACTTAATCCTCCGGCCATCCCACGTTCTGGTAACTAGGCGATATGCCATCAAAAAAATAATTAAAAAAAAAAAAAAAAAAAGAGTTTCATGGACTTTCTTGCCTGGGCTGGCTTTGAACAGCAATCCTCAAATCTCAGCCTACTGAGTAGCTAGGATTGTACAGGTGTGAGCTACTGGCGCCCGGCTTTTTCTCTCATTCTTTTTGTGCCAATCCTGAGGATTGACCTCAGGGTCTGGATGCTGTCTCTGAGCTTTTTTGTTTGTTTTATTCAAGGCTAGTGCTCTACCACTTCAGCCACGGCGCCACTTTTGGCTTTTTGGTGGTTTACCAGAGATACGAGTCTCATGGTTTTCTTGCCCAGGCTGGCTTTGAACCACAATTCTTAGATTTCAGCCACCTGAGTAGCTAGGATTATAGGCGTGAGCCACCAATGCCCAGCTTTCTTTCTTTCTTTTTTCCTTTCTTCCTTCCTTCCCTTCTTTCCTTCCTTCCTTCCTTTCTTTCTTCTTTTTCTTTCCTTCCTCCCTTCCTTCCTCCCTTCCTCCCTTCCTTCCTCTCCTTCTTTTCCTTCCTTTTTTCCTTCCCTTTTTTTTTGTTGGTTGATGGTTGGGCTTGAACTCTGGATCTGAACGCTGTCCCTCAGCTCTTCAGCTCAAGGCTAGTGCTCTACCTCTTGAGCCACAGCATCACTTCCGGCTTGCTGGTGGTTTATTGGAGATAAGAGCCTCATGGACTTTTCTGCCCAGGCTGGCTTTGAACCGTGACCTCAGATCTCAGCTTCCTATCTAGGATTACAGGCGTGAGCCACCGGTGCTCGGCCTTTCTTTCTTTTTTGATGCTGGTTCTCTAGCTTAGGTGGCTCATGCCTGTAATACTAGCTACTCAGGAGGCTGAGATCTGAGGATCACAATTTGAACCAGCCTAGGCAGGAAAGGCTGTGAAACTCTTATCTACAATAAACTATTCAGAAAAAGCTGGAAGTTGTGCTGTGACTCAAGTGGTGAAGAGCCAGCCTTGCTCAAAAGAAACTCAATGACAGTGCCTAGGCCCTGAGTTCAAGCCCCAGGACTGGCACAAAAAAAAAAAAGAAAGAAAGGAAACCTTGTTCTTGGGGTGACTGCTCTGCCTCTGTGGCTGGTGCTCCCCAACTTCCAGCAACACAGCCATCAGCGCCATTGTCACTCACTGTTTCGGATGCCCTGCTGAAGGAGGGGGCTCCTGTACCCTCCTCAAGCCCTGCCGCCGCCCTGCATGACCCTCTGCACCTGTTTTTGCAGCTTCGTCAGGGCCCTGCAGGACGGGGGCCTGAGGAGCACCTCGAGAAGAAGACTTCTGTGCGGCTGGTGGAGGTGGAGCGCAGTGTGAGTGACACTGTGCGGGACACGGGGCCGGGGCTGGGGGGCAGCCACATGGCCACTGCTAACCCTGCTTTCCGGCAGAACGCGACCCTGGTGGCCGAGAAGGCCGCTCTGCAGGGGCAGCTGCAGCTCCTGGAGGGGCAGCTGGGGAGCCTTCAGGGCCGGGCGCAGGAGCTGCTGCTCCAGAGTCAGCGGGCCCACGAGTTCAGCAACCGCCTGCAGGTAGGTGCTGTCCTCCCTCTGCCCTCCTCCCTCTCCGCTGCCTCTCCCCTGCCTCCCCTGCCAGCTGCCCCTCTCTCGTTCCCAGTTCCCTTGTCCTTGCCCTCGAAGCCCCGCCATCCCGCCCTGCTCCAGCTGCCGCATCTGCGCCTCCCCGGCCTGGCCGTCCCAGCCCTCCTGTAGTCTTCACCTCTCCTGTGCTCTCAACTCCAGCCTCCTTTAGTCCATCCCTGTGCTGGGCCCCTGCATGGTCTGGTGCCACAGAGCTCCCATAAGGCCTCTCTCTTGCCTTTGTCTCTTTGTCCTTAACCTCTTCCTCAGCCTGCCCTTTACCTGCCCTGTGCTAGCCCCTCTGCCTCCATGCTATACTCTCCGTCTGTCTGTCTGTCTGTCTCTTTCTGTGGCAGTACTGGGGCGTGGACTCAGGATCTGCACGCTGTTCCTAAGCTATTTTGTTCAAGGCTGTCACTTTACCACTTGAGCCATACCTCCACATTCATCTTTTTGCTGGTTAATTGGGTATAAGAGTCTCATGGACTTTCCTGCCTGGGCTGTCTTTAAACTGAGATCCTCAGATTTCAACCTCTGGAATAGCTAGGATTACTGGCGTGAGCCACTCACACCTACCTGCAGCTTTTTTTTTTTTGTCAGTCATGGGGCTTGAACTCTGGACCTGGGCACTGTCCCTGAGCTCTTCAGCTCAAGGCTAGTGCTCTACCACTTGAGCCACAGTGCCACTTACAGTTTTCTGGTGGCTTATTAGAGATCAGAGTTTCATAGTACTCATTACCTTGCTCATGTAACAGTATTCTCACAATAAAAACTTATTAAAAAAAAAAAAAAAAGAGTCTCACGGACTGTCTTGCTCAGCCTGGCTTTGAATCACGATCCTCAGATCTCAGCCTCTTGAGTAGCTAGGATTACAAGCGTGAGCCACTGACACCTGGCTGCAGCTTTCTGGGCCTAGGTGCTGACTCTCAGCTCAAGGCTAGCACTCTACCACTTGAGCCACAGCACCACTTCTGGCTTTCTTTTTCTGCTTATGTGGTGCTGAGGAATCGAACCCAGGGCCTCGAGCATGCAAGGCAAGCACTCTACCACTGAGCCACCTTCCCAGCCCTAGCTATCTTTTTGACCTCAGCCTTCAACCCAGGTCCCTTATTTCCCTGGATCTGAGACTCCGTCTGGAGTCTCACTGCAGTAGTCCGGTGTTAGTCCTCTCTCTCTGCATTCATGCTCCCTCCTTTGCCCTAGGCTGAGAAGTCGATGATGGAGATACAGGGCCAGGAGCTGCACCGGAAGCTGGGGGTGCTGGAGGAGGAGGTGCGGGCTGCACGGCAAGCCCACGAGGAAACCCGAGGGCAGCAGCAGTCTCTGCTGCGGGACCACGAGGCCCTGGTCCAGCTGCAGCGGCGGCAAGAGACCGAGCTGGAGGGGTTGCTGGTGCGGCACCGAGACCTCAAGGCCAATATGCGTGCCCTGGAGCTGGCTCACCGGGAGCTGCAGGGCCGGTGAGTTTCCTCAGCGGGCTCCTCTCCTGGAAGCCTGTGGGTGCCTTGGGATCTCCACCTCTGCTCCATGTCACCCTGCTGCTGTTGTGCCCTGGTGTGTGTGGGGGCGGGGGGGGGGGAGATCTAGTCTCCCCAGCTTCTAGGTTAGGTTCACCTGTTGGGAGTGGTGGCATCTGACATGCCATTGTGCCCAGTGGTTTTGCCCGAGAAGGGGGGTGGGGCTTATACTTGGGTCCCCACAGTCCTGCACCTAATCGCCTTGGCCCCAGGCTCCGGCAGGGTCTCAGGATCTTGTCCACTTAGACACGAGCAGCTGCAAGCCCAGCGGGCCAACGTGGAGGCACAGGAGATGGCTCTACTGGCAGAGCGGGAACGGCTGATGCAGGATGGGCATCGGCAGCGGGGCCTGGAGGAGGAGCTGCGGAGGCTGCAGAGCGAACACGACAGGTGAGCAGCCGGTGTGTGCGCACGCGCCGTCTCGCCCGGGCCTTCACGCTGATCCCACCCATCCTTCCGGAAAGTGGGTTGTTTGTCCCTGTGGGTCCTGCTTTGCTTCTGGGCCTCCCGAGCAGCCCGCCTTGCTTCCAAAGAGCTCAGATGCTGCTGGCAGAGTTGTCTCGAGAGCGAGGGGAGCTGCAGGGAGAACGTGGGGAGCTGCGGGGCCGCCTGGCCCGGCTGGAGCTGGAGCGGTCCCAGCTGGAGATGCAGAGCCAGAAGCTGCGTGATTCCAACCAGCAGCTGGACCTGAGCGCCTGCCGCCTGACCACACAGTGCGAGGTATGGAGTGTGTGTGTGTGTGTGTGTGTGTGACAACTGAAGCAGGCCAGGATGCCCCCAAGCTAGTCTCACCCTGTCCTGACGAACATCCCCAGCTGCTGACCCAGCTGCGGAGCGCACAGGAAGAGGAGAATCGGCAGCTGCTGGCTGAGGTGCAGGCCCTGAGCCGGGAGAACAGGGAGCTGTTGGAGCGCAGCCTGGAGAGCAGGGACAACCTCCACCGTGAGCAGCGCCAGTACCTGTGAGCCGCTGGGCAGGGCCCTGGAGAGCCTCTGGGAGGTGCTAGAAAAAGCAGTGAGGGCTGGGGATGTGGCTTAGTGGTAGAGTGCTTGCCTCACGTGCATGAAGCCCTGGGCTCGAGTCCTCAGGACCACATACACAGAAAAAGCTGGAAGTGGCGTGTGGCTCAAGTGGCAGAGCACTAGCCTTGAGCAAAAGAAGCTCAGGACAGTGCTCAGGCCCTGACAGAGTTCAAGCCCCAGGGCTGGCAAAAAACAAACAAACAACCCCTCTCCCCCAAATGGACAAAGCTCCAGGTGGCATTGGGGTATATCTCCTTCCACTTGTATCTCCCCAAGGCCTCATGCCCGCCCACCCCCTCCCCCGCAGGGATCAGCTTAATGCCCTTCGCCGGGAGAAACAGAAGTTGGTAGAAAAGATCATGGACCAATATCGTGTACTGGAGCCTGGGCCTCTGCCCCGCACCAAGTGAGGATTCCCTCCCTCCCCCGAGCCAGGATCCTGCTAATACCCGCCCTGCCCTGCCCAGCCCTGCCCTGCCCAGCCCTCCAACCCCTGGCCCAGATTGGGTGCAGGCCCCAGTGAGGGTTGGCCTGGTCCTTGCTGTCCCTAACATTACCTTCCTCCCCTCCCCCTCCTTCCTCCCACCTTACCCTTCTTGTGCCCTCTTGCTCCCAGGAAGGGCAGCTGGCTGGCAGACAAGGTGAAGAGGCTGATGCGGGCCCGGAGGGAGGGAGTCCTCCCCGGGGGGCCACGGCTGGGGGCTGATGGGGCTGGCAGCACTGAGAGCCTGGGGGGACCCCTGGAGACGGAGCTCCCCCTGGGCAGGGAGGCAGATGGGACAGGTGGGTCTGGGGGTTCAGGTATTCAGGAGGCCCCCACCCAGTGTGTTCAGCCCTCCTCCCTTCCCCCCATGCCTACTGCTCTGCTTGGCCTGTCCGTCCCTTCTCCCTGTGTCCCCACTTCCGTGGCTCTTTGCCCTGCAGGGTCCCATAGTCCACCTCCGAGGGACAGAGTACTTTAGGGAGAAGCCATTTATCCTACATGGCTCCTAGATGGCAGAGGAGGAAACTGAGGCCCAGGGAGGGGTGGGAAGGCTCAAGATCCCACAGTGAACCAGCCCAGGTCCAGCTTCCCGAGACGGCCCTGGCCCTTCCCCTGCTCCGCTCTGTGCCTCTCTTCCTGCTCTAGGCAGCTTCACCCACAGGCCTCTCTGCTCAGCTCACCCCTCCCTGCGTTGCCTCCCTTAGGGTCCCCGTCTCCAGCCCCCATGCGCCGGGCCCAGAGCTCCCTTTGCCTGCGAGAGGAGACGCTGGCAGGCAGGCAGCGGAGGAAACTCAGCTCCCGCTTCCCTGTGGGGAGAAACTCAGAGTCATTCAGCCCAGGGGACACCCCGCGCCAGCGGTTCCGACAGAGAAGGCCAGGCCCCCTGGGGGCGCCCAGTGCCCATGGCAAAGGTGAGGGATGAGGCTCTTGCTCCTGTCTGTCCCCCAGCCTTGGGGGAGAGGCATTCTGTGATTCATGGCCCTGCGAGCCCCATCCACCCCTATTCTGGTTCCCAGCCCAGCAGCCACTTTGTGCTCCCCAGGCTCTGGTGTGGAATGGGACGGCTCCATTGAGACCCTCCCGGAACAAGAAGCAGATGGAAACCGAGAAGGTGAGTAGAGGTGTGGGGAAGGAAGGAGTGAGCCATCCACCCTACCCAGGGCTCCATCCTCTTACCTGACCACTTTCTTAACCAAATGCCAGTGGATGCGCTATTGGGGAACTAGCAGGGAGCATTCTAGTATGGGAGGGGCAGACAGAAAATACTATGCATAAAAATAATTGTGTAGGGCTGGGAAGGTGGCTCAGTGGTAGAGTGCATGCTTCTCAGGCATGAGGCCCTGGGTTCGATTCCTCAGCACCACATAAACAGAAAAAGCAGGAAGTAGCACTGTGGCTTAAATAGTAGAGTGCTAGCTTTGAGCTGAAGAGCTGAGGGACAGCGCCCAGGCACAGAGTTCAGGCCCCACAACCAACCAAAAAAATAAAAGAAAAAGAAAAAAATAATTGTCTAGCTGGGTGCTGGTAGCTTGCACCTGGCTACTCAGGAGGCTGAGATCTGAGGATCACTGTTCAAAGTCAGCCCAGGCAGGAAAGGCCATGAGACTCTTATCTTCAATAAACCACCAGAAAACTAGAAGTGGTGCTGTGACTCAAGTGGTAGAGCATTCACCTTGAGCTGAAGAGTTCAGGGACAATGCCCAGGCCCAGAGTTCAAGCCCCAGAACCAAAAAAAAAAAAAAGTAAAACGATATGAATAACATGAATGAATAACATATTTAACTCAGTTTGCCTAAACAAGTGCCGTTTTACATAATCAGTGGGTACTGGCGCTTGACTTTTTAAGTCCCTCTGGCATTTCCCAGGCAAACACAGTTTGGGTCGGGTGTGGAGCGGCTGCTGGTGCCTTTGCAGCTCAGCCACTCCTGCTGGGGGTGTGGATGCCCAGGAAAGAAAGCAGAGCAGGGGGAGGGTCAGGAGTACTGGTGAGCAAGTTGGACCCTTTCGTATTTTGATGGTGCTGGGGTTTGAATTCAGAGTTTCTCACTTGCTAGGCAAGCATTCTACCTTTGAGTCCCTCTAGACTTTTTTTTTGCACTGGGCATATTTATTTATTTTTGCCAGTCCTGGGGCTTGAACTCAGGGCTTGGACGCTGTCACTGAGCTTCTTTTGCTCAAGGCTAATGCTCTACCACTTGAACCACAGCACCACTTCCAGCTTTTTCTGTTTATGTGGTACTGGGGAATTGAACCCAGGGCTTCATGCATTCTAGGCAAGCACTCTACCACTGAGCCAGCTGCACTGGCTTTTTTTTTTTTTTTTGCTGTCAGTTGTAGGTCTTGAATTCTGGGCCTGGGCATTGTCCCTGAGCTTGTCAGCTCAAGGCAAGTGCTCTACCCTTGAGCCACAGCGCCATTTCTGGTTTTCTGGTGGTTAATTGGAGATAAGAGTCTCACAGAGGGGCTGGGAAGGTGGCTCAGTTGTAGAGTGCTTGCCTTGCATGCATGAGGCCCTGGGTTCCATTCCTCAGCACCACATAAGCAGAAAAAACTGGAAGTGGTGCTGTGGCTCAAGTGGTAGAGCACTAGTCTTGAGCTGAAGAGCTGAGGGACAGCACTCAGGTCCAAAGTTCAGGCCCCATTACTGCCAAAAAAAAAAAAAGTCTTACAGGCGTTCCTGCCCAGGCAGACTTGAACCAAGATCCTCAGATCTCAGCCTCCTGAGTAGCTAGGATTATAGGGTGAGCTACCAGCACCTGGCTTTGCACTGGCTATTTTTGAGATAGGGTCTTACTTCCTGCCCACATGCACACCTGGATTGATCCACCTTCGAAGCTCTCTATTGTAGCTGGCATGACAGACATGCACTACCATGTCCAGCATCTTCCATGGAGATAAGTCTTTCAGACTTGAATGCCTGGGCCTGGAACCTCTCTTCTCCTGATTTCAGTTCCCATATAGCTAGGATGACAGGCATGCAGCACCATACCCAGCTATTAGTTGAGAAGGATGTCTATGAACATGTTTGCTCAGGCTGGCTTTGAACCGCAATCCTTCTAGTCTCCGTCTCCCAAGTAGCTAGGATGAGCCTTTAGAGCCCAGTAAGCAGGTTGGAGTTTCATGAGGGTGCTGGGGTAGGTAGATCTCATAGAAGAGGTCAAATTGGAACAGAGGCTTGGAGTGAGAGTTTAGGGGAGAGCTTGGTGTGTTCAAGGACTGGTAGATGCAGTAGTGAGAGGTAGGCCTGAGGAGCAGAGGGTGGGTAGTGGTGCCCGGCCCTGGGAGCCGCCTTGGATGCTGGGAGTCGTGGGGAGCTGAGCCTGAGCTGAGTTTTTTCCCTCTAGGCCATGAAGACCTGGAGAAACGTCCCCTCACCCCTTCCCTCAGCCAGTGACACTATGGGGACAAGACCCTTGGGAGTCCAACCCTCTTGCCAGCGGAGCACCTATTACAGCCGCAGGCAGCTCAAGTGCTTGGGGAGCCCTGGTGCCCAAAGGGAGAGCTTGGACAAAGAGGACTGGACCTTCAGGTCCTCCACCACCCACACGGGGGCTCTGGAATGGAGCTGGGACAAGCCTGTGGACAGGGGGGATGGCTGGTCCCCATGTGTGGCCCCTGGCCGGGCCTCAGGGCCTGCCATACGGCCATCACTGAGACGACGGTCTCTGGGGGATACCCCAGTTTCAGGAGGCTGGCAAGAATGGGCAAGAGAGCCCCCTCCACGGTGCAGACGCACCAGGGCCCACTCCCTGGGGACTGTGGCCTGGGCTGATGCCTGAGCCTTAGCTGGGATGTGAGACAGGAGAATAAAGCTGGGATGCAACCCCCCTGGAATCTGCTTTGTGTCAGCTGGCTTCTTGGAGGAAGGGGAGGGTGGCCTGGCAGTAGGAGGAGAGAGGGACACTTCCTGTTTGTTAGGGGTCTGTGCCAAAGGCCCGTCCCCTGCCTAGGCTAGGCAGCAAAGGATGATGGGGTGTGGCCAGTTGGCCTTGCCATAACCTGGATGTGCCAGTGGGATGGGGAAGAGGGTGCCTGGCTGGGTAGCTAGCAGTGGGCGGGGCCATGACAGGCTCCGCCCTCACCCAAGGCACCTTCCCTCTGTTCACATTTTCCTGCCTCTGCATCTTCTTTCCCTTGGCTCTTTGGAGTCCAGCCAGCCCAGGAGGCACCCCAGATTTCTGATCTGACCCTCTAGGGTGATGTCTGGGAAGGAGGACAATTGGGCTTGGCGGCAGGATGTGAGTCAGGGTACCTGAGGCTGCGCAGGGGAGGGTGGAGCCGCCTGGGGCTTGGATGAGGCAGCTAAGTCTGGAGGTAAGTAGTGCTGCCTCCCCAGTGTGACCCGCCTTCCCAGTGTAACCTGCCCTCCCAGGGCGACCTTCTGCAGCCTGGCTCCCTTTTTCTCAGCAAGACCCTCATAGGATAATGGAGTTGGGTGGCCCCTCAGCCTCCAGTCAGCAGACAAGCTGAGGGACCTTTCTATGGGCCTCAGTGTCAGGGGACCTAATGGCTGCCAACCCTCTTTGGTGGCCCCTGGGATAAGCCATTCAGGATCTCTGGGCCTGATGAGACCTCCCCAGAAACCTCTATTTTTAAAAATTGAATCATGCCAGGCTTCAGTGGCTCAAGGCTATAATCTTAGTTACCCAGGAGGCTCAGATCTATTCAAAACCAGACAGGGCAGGAAAGTCTGTGAGATGATTTTTTTTTTTTTTGTCAGTCGTGGGGCTTAGAACTCGGGGCCTAGGCATTGTTCCTGAGTTCTTCAGCTCAAGGTGAGTACTACTTGAGCCACAGTGCCACTTCCAGTTTTCTGGTGGTTAATTGGAGATAAGAGTCTCATGGACTTTCCTGCCCAGGCTGGCTTTGAACCACATGATCCTCTCAGCCTCCTGAGTAGCTAGGATGACAAGCGTGAGCCACTGGTGCTGGGCTTCTGTGACTCTTATCTCCAGTTAACTACTGAAAAAGTCCGGAGGGAGCAGTAGCTCAAGTTGTAGACTGCTAGCCCTGAGTGAAAATGCTAAGGGACAGCACCCAGGCCCTGAGTTCAAGCCCTAGTACTTGCACACACACACAAGATTAAAAAAGAAAAAAATCATTCTATAGTTTGAGCTCAGGGCCTGGCTAGGCAGGTGCTCTACCATTTGAGCCATGGCGCCTGGCCTTATCAGGTTAGTTATGTTTTTGAACAGGGTCTTGTGTTTTTTGCCCAGCCTCAGACTTGATCCTTCTTGCACTGTGTTAGTGTATTGAGGTGGGGAATATTGACAGCTTTTTACCTGTGCTGGCCTTGAAATGAAATCCCCCTCGTCTCCACCTCCAGAGGGGCTGAGATTACAGGGGTGAGCTACTGCCCAGAGCCATGGACTCTCCTTCTTTTTCAGGTCTCCTCCCAGTGGTCCAGTACCAAAAGCCAGACCCAGATAAGTTAGAAGTGCTGGACCGAGGTTGTGTGGGTAGCAGCTGGCCTGAGGTATTGGGGGGGGGAGACATAGAGATGAGAAAGGAGGGGGAGGACTGTGATTTGTAGTAAGAGCCAAGAAGCGTGTCTGCAGGGTGGGAGGGAGAGCTCTGTGACCCGTGGGCACCCTTCCCCCAGCTGGAGCCCCCTCCCCCTCTCCCCCCCCCCCCCCCCCGGCCGACCAAGTTCGGGGGCGTACCCCTCGAGGGCGTACCCAAGAGCAGCCGTGGGTTATTCAGGGCCCCCTCATTGCTTCCGCCAGCGTTTCCAGCTCCCCAGGAGGGTGGGAGGGGGTCCCCCAGCTTGCAGCCCTGAGGCCTGCCCGGGACTCGGGAGCCGGGGCTGCCCCCGCGGCCGCCCACCCGCAGCCCTGGCGCGGTCACGTTCCTGCCGCCTGACTCAGGCCGCGGGGCGGGGTGCCGGGAGGCGGCGCCGGCGCCCGCTCGGCCCCAGAGGCGGCACCAGGAAGCACCCGCCCCGGCCGGAGCCGCCATGTAACCGGCGCCGCCCGGAGCCCAGCCGCGCGCGGCCCCCCGGCTTCCCGCCTGCCATGGGGGACGAGGATGAGGACGAGGGCCGCGCCGTGGAGCTGCGGATCACTGACGGTCGGTGCGGGGTCTGGCGATGGCCGCCCCAGGAGCCGGGGAGGGGGTCGGGGCCAGCTGGGCTCATTCACCCCCTGTGCCCACAGCCAATCTGACCGGGCACGAGGAGAAGGTGAGCGTGGAGAACTTCGAGCTGCTCAAGGTGCTGGGCACGGGAGGTGAGGATCCCCGATCGCCGGGCAGGTGTCCCCACGGCGTGGTGCTCTGGGCCTCTCTCTTCTTGTCTGGGCCTGGGCCAGGGCCACTGAGGAGGCCTCCCCCCATCTTTCCCGGCACCCCCGCCCTACAGTGCCAGGGTTCCATGCCCACTTCCAGGACGCTCTGCCTGGACATCATTTCTCCCTGCCAGGTCCTGTATGTGCTGGCCCCTAGCCTCAATTAGCCGGCTTCCTGCGTGATTTGCATGGTCCCTCCCCGTCCCCAAGCCCCCTGCGATTTGCATAGCCCCTCCCCACCCAAGCCCCTTCAATTTGCATAGCTCCTCCCCATCCCCAAGCCCCCTGCAGTTTGCATAGCCCCTCCTAGACCCCAGGCCCCCTGTGATTTGCATAACCCCTCCCTGCCCCCCCAAGCCTCCTGCGATTTGCATAGCTCCTCACCATCCCCACCCCCCCCTGGGATTTGCAAAACTCCTCCCCATCCCCCCAAGTCCCCTTCAATTTGCATAGCTCCTCCCATCCCTCAAGCCCCCTAAGATTTGCATAGCACCTCCCCATTCCCAACCACCCTGCGATTTGCATAGCCCCTCCCTATCCCCCAGCCCCCTGCAGTTTGCATAGCCCCTCCCTGTCCCCCAAGCCCCCTGTGATTTGCATAGCTCCTCCCCATCCCCAATCCCCGTGTTCGGGTGCCCCACTACGTTTTACAAACTCCCAGGCCCTAGTTTGCACAGTCCTCCCCTGCCTGTAGCCGCACCTAGCCTCTCTTCCTTGCATTTGCAGCCTTTCCCATCCCTCTGATCTCTGGCAGGTTTGCACATGTTCCTCCCCCTCCCCCCCCCACGCCTCCCAGGAATTGCAGACTCCCTGAGCTGCTGTGCCCATCACTTCCCTGGTTTTCACTGCGCACCCTCCGGGGGTGGGCACACCTTTTCCAGAAGGCTCTGCCAACATTTTGCACACCTGCCTCTTACTCTCAATTTGCATACCCCGCCCCCAGCAGTCTGCACCGCCCTCCCACTCACAGCCTCTTCCTCTCCTTCCTCCCTCTCCCCTCCCCCCCATGCTCCCACAGCCTACGGGAAGGTGTTCCTGGTGCGGAAAGCGGGTGGGCACGACGCAGGGAAGCTGTATGCCATGAAGGTGCTGCGTAAGGCAGCCCTGGTACAGCGCGCCAAGACGCAGGAGCACACGCGCACCGAGCGCTCGGTGCTGGAGCTGGTGCGCCAGGCGCCCTTCCTGGTGACCTTACACTACGCCTTCCAGACAGATGCCAAGCTGCACCTCATCCTGGGTGAGGAGAGGCCACATCCCAACCTCGGTGGGGGGGAGGCAAACAAACAGGGACCGGTGAGGCCACTCGATGGGGGAGAAGCCAACTGCCATTCACCCTCCAGATTACGTGAGTGGCGGTGAGATGTTCACCCACCTCTACCAGCGCCAGTACTTCAAGGAGGCCGAGGTGCGAGTGTATGGGGGTGAGATCATCCTGGCCCTGGAGCACCTGCACAAGGTGGGTGAGGACATGGCTCCTGGTGGCTGCTGGGAGATCTGGGGCTAATGAGGGATCTACAAACATGGCAGCTGTGGGTCTCCTTCTGGGCTTCCTGGGGCGTGTGGTAGCCTTGGTGAAGATGAGTTGCTTGTGCAGGCTTCCTGGCAGGAAGCCTTGGTACTGCCTGGAAGGGTCTCCTCCTCTGGCACCTCCTACAAGGGGCTTTCCTCTTGCAGGAACTTGGGGATACCTACCCAGAACTTCCTCAAACAGAGACCTCAGGCTTTGGCTGCAAGGCCTCCTTGAAATGAGACTATTGTGTGTGTGTGTGTGTGTGTGTGTGTGTATGTGCCTCAAAGCTTTGAACTTGAGGCCTGGGTGTTGTCCTGTAGCTTTTTTGCTCAGGGCTGACAACTCTACTACTTGAGCTACAGCTCTACCTCTGACTTTTTGGTGGTGAAGTGGAGATGAGTCTCATGGGCCAAGTACCTGTGGCTCATGCCCGTAATCCTAGCTACTCTGGGAGCTGAGATCTGATGATCAAGGTTTGAAGTCAGCTGGAGGAAGGAGACTTTTATCTCCAGTTAACCACTAGAAAACTGGAAGAGGTGCTTTGGCTCAAAGTGGTAGAACGCTAGCCTCGAGTTATAAAAAAAGATCATAGCGCTCAGGCCCTGAATTCAAGCCCACAACTGACCCAAAAAAAAACCCCAAATCTCATGGACTTTCCTCAGATCTCAACCTCCTGAGTAGCTAGGATTACAGCCCTGAGCCACCTGTACCTGGCTGATATGGGGGGGCCCCCTTTAAATAGACTCTCCTCTCTCCAAGACCTTTTGGTCTGTTCCCTGGGGCCTTCTTCTTGCTGTGTATCTTCTGTGGCTTTCCTTGTATATGGGCCTAGCTCTTTAGCGCCCACTCATGCATCCTAGGGTCCTCTCTGTGGGTGCAAAGCTTTGCCATAGAGGTCTCCTTGTCCTGAACCAGGACCTGGTGCAAGAGTGTGAGCTGTGGGGACGGGGAGGGTTTGAACGTAGGAAGCCCAGCGTCTCTCTTGCTCCTGCCAGCTGGGCATCATCTACCGAGACCTGAAGCTGGAGAATGTGCTTCTGGATGCTGAGGGTCACATTGTGCTCACAGACTTTGGACTGAGCAAGGAATTTCTGACGGAGGAGGTGAGCAGCCCGCAGGCTGTACCGGTGGTGTTCCCGTTCAGGCCTCCTTATGTCTCTTCCCTGCTTCTTTGCCTGCATTGTGTGTGTGTGTGTGGGGGGGGGGGGGGTTCAAAGACGAGATCTAAAAGTCTCCACTGCTGGGTCCTCCATGTCATTCAGTCTGCGGTCAACTTTGGGGGGCTGATGATGTCGGGGAGAGCCCCAGCTATCCTCTTCTTGTCCTCCTAGAAAGAACGGACTTTCTCCTTCTGTGGCACCATTGAGTATATGGCCCCCGAAATCATCCGCAGCAAGGCTGGGCATGGCAAGGTGGGTTGGCGAGGAGGCAGGGGTGGTGGTGGCAGGGTGGAAAGTGGGGGGGCCCCAGGCCCTCACCCCTGCCCCATCCCGCAGGCTGTGGACTGGTGGAGCCTGGGCATCCTGCTCTTCGAGCTGCTGACGGGCGCCTCGCCCTTCACGCTGGAGGGGGAGAGGAACACGCAGGCCGAGGTGTCCCGGTGAGGGGTGCTGGTCGTGGAGGGTGGCGAAGGCCTGTCTGGGCTGGGTGGTGGGCTTGCTACTCCTGACACCCCACCCATCCTCCCAGACGGATCCTGAAGTGCTCCCCTCCCTTCCCCCATCGGATTGGGCCCGTGGCGCAGGACCTGCTGAAGAGGCTGCTGTGTAAGGATCCTCAGAAGAGGTTGGGCGCGGGTCCCCAGGGGGCACAGGAAGTCAAGAGCCACCCCTTCTTCCAGGTGAGGCCTCAACCCTGAGACCCCTGCACTTCCTGCACCTACCCAGACAGGGCTGCTGCTCTGGGTGGTACCAGGGGGAGGGTCTGAGTCTGGCCGATTCACATTCCCTAGAGAACCCCAGATAGAGAAAGCAAATGTGGAAGTGGGGGACACTTTCTCCTCCATCCGTATCAAAGCTCGCCTATAAACAGGGGGCTCATGGCTTTAATCCTAGCTACTCAGGAGGTTGAGAGCTGGAGAATCACAGGAAGCAATCTGGACAGAAAAGTCTGAGAGACTCCATCTCCAAAATAACCAGCCAAAAAACCAGATCGGAGCATGACTCAAATGGTAGAACACCGGCCAAGCCAGCCAAGCCAACCAATGCCAAGGCCCTGAGTTCAAACCCTGGTTCTGGCATGAAAACAAAGTTGGCACACACTGGAGGGTGGAATCACCTGTCCTTTTGTCTGGGTAGACCCCAGGAAAGGCTGGTGACCTGCCCAGGGTGGCATTGGAGGGATGGAGGCATGGCTCAAGTAGTAGTGCATTGTCCTAGCAAACAAGAGGCCTTGAGTTCAAATCACAGTGCACGTGCACGCGTACACACACATACACACACACACACACACACACACACACACACACACACTGACACGGGTAAGTGATACAGAGTGGTAACAGGTCCCAGCTCTGGGGACGATCTAGCTGGGTAAATGGCCCAAATGAGCACTACAGATGTTTCCTGCTTGGCCCTGCAGTCTTTGCACCTATAACTCAGGTGAACTGTTGATCAGCCCACGTGGGGTTTTGCTCCCTTGTTGAGAACTGGCATGGTTTAGAGTGTGGTACGTGGTGAAGTCTGCCCCTTTGGGAGCCCCTGCTGGCTTGGGTTCTGTGGGTGTAGCCAGCCTCATCTGATAAGACACTGTACCTGTAAAGACCTACTGTGTGTCAGCCCTTAGCTTACATAGTTTCACGTAATCCTCTGAACCATTTGACCCCATCTTTATGCATACAGAAGCTGAAGGTCATTTGCCCAACATCACCCAACCAGGCAGTGATGGAGCTCTAATTCGAACTCAGGGCTAGTGACTTAGTGGCCACCTTCTGTTTGCATGTGAGCATCGGATATGCCATTTGTCTGCCATGGCAGAACTGTGGCCAGAAACACTGCCACCCATGCTGAGTGCCATCCCTGAGCCTTTCTGACAAGCCTTGGCTTAGAAGAGCTTCCTTAGTGGAGGGACAGGGAAGGGGAGAAGCTTAGGGCCAAGGAGTGTTAATTTTCTTTGGTGAATTCTGAGTCTACTCTGAGCCCATGCTGGGTGCCATGCTGGGTGCTGGGAGAGGTTTGGAGAATAAAATTGGGACTCTAGTGCTAAGAAAGACAGGGAGAATGGATAATGGGCAGGCAAGTAAAAAGTTCTGCCATACTAAACAAAAAAAGATCTGTTTTCATTGCCATTAGTATAAAGTCTAAGGAAAGGTTCCCGACACTAGCCAAAGCTGCGTCCAGGTGCTCATACTCTCGTGTTTTGGTTCTACTGCTCTGCCTGGGGCTTTATCATGAGACCTTAGTTCCAAACCCATATCCTTCCAGATACACATTTATCTGGGGGGCTAGGAATGTGGCTTAGTGGTAGAGTGATTGCCTAGCATGCATGAAGCCCTGAGTTCTATTCCTCAGTACCTTCATACACAGAAAAAGCCAGAAGTGGAGCTGTGGCTTAAGTGGTAGAGTAAAAGCCTTGAGCAAAAGAAGCTCTGGAACAGTGCCCAGGCTCACAGTTCAAGCCCCAGGACTGGCAACAGACATACAAGCAAACAAACAAACAACAAATTATCTGGAAGGAGACAGAGGTTTATTTTTCCTGGCCATCCTATTACAGATTCCAGAGCTGATGGTGTGTGGCAGGGTTGGGGTACTCCACTGTTGCCAGGAAGGCTAGAATAGCTGCCACCCCCGTGCCTCATGGGAGGGCTATGGAGTGAGGAGGCCTGAGGGGCGAGGGGTCTCCAGGGCTCCAGGTCTTGCCCATCCTTTGACCCCTCACCCCTTCTTCCCAGGGGCTAGATTGGGCTGCCCTGGCTGCCAGGAAGATCCCAGCCCCATTCCAGCCCCAGATCCGCTCGGAGCTGGATGTGGGCAACTTTGCTGAAGAGTTTACTCGGCTGGAGCCTGTCTACTCCCCCTCTGGCAGCCCTCTGCCTGGGGACCCTCGAATCTTTCAGGTGAGTGGGAACCCATGGGTCCCCAGGGGCAGAAGGGCAGGCTCTGCTGCCTGGCTCTGCCCTACTGGGGTGCCTCAGCCAGGACACTGTACACCCCCACACTTAGGGTCTTCAGGAGTATAGACTACATGGTGAACTCTGCCCCTTGGTGAGCCCCTGCTGGCTCAGGTCAGGTGACTCATGGATCATCTTCAAACTTCATGTTCATTTCCCCCCTGTGCCACCACCTCCTTGGTATATAAAAATGGGTTTAAGCCGGGCACCGGTGGCTCACACCTGTAATCATAGCTACTCAGGAGGCTGAGATCTGAGGATTGCGGTTCAAAGCCAGCCCAGGCAGGAAACTCCATGAAACCAATAAACCACCAGAAAACCGGAAGTGGTGCTGTAGCTCAAGTGGTAGGGTGCTAGCCTTGAGCTGAAGAGCTGAGGGACAGGCTAAGGCCCAGAGTTCAAGGCCCACAACCGACAAAAAAAAAAATAAATAAATAAAAAAAAATGTGGGTTTATATTGCCCAGCACATTATTGTTTATGAATAGTTTTAGAATTATGAAGTGGGCACACAGGGCGAGATGCTGTGCTTCGTATTGCTCATACAGCTGCACAGTGTGCTATGCACACTGGCATAGCACACAGCACGCTGCTGTTTAGAAGCTCAGGCTGCTGAGAGCTGGTGGCCACATCTGTAATCCTAGCTGCTCAGGAGGCTGAGATCTGAGGATTGTTCAAACTCAGCCTAGGCAAAAAAAAGTCTGTGAGACTCTTACCTCCAATTGATGAGCAAAAAGCCAGAAGTGGAGCTGTGGTACAAGTGGAGAGTGCCAGCCTTGAGCAAAAAAGTGAAAATGCAAGGTCCTGAGTTCAGTATCAGTACACAAACAACATAAGGCTAGACGCGCAGGCTGCGCAGATAAGCCAAATACCTTTGAGTCCCTGGTGGTCCCTGCTCAGCTCCCTGAGTGTGTGCTCACTCCCATCCTACGCTCTGCTGGTGCCACCCACTTCCCAGAGGTGTCAGGCCAGAACCCATGCCTTGGCACATGCCGCTTCCTCCGCACGCAGTGCCCTCCCACAATAGTAACCTGGCATTGCTCATTCATCTGGGCCACTCTCTCATGTGCATAGCCCACTGTAGAAAATACCCTCTGCTGAGCAATTGGTTACCTGCTATCCTGACTGGTCTGAAAGCCCAAGGCAGGGACTGTGTGCTTAGTTCCTAGGCCTAGGGAAGAGATTTAACCCATAAGACATGGCTCATATATTTTTATTTTTTGCCACTCAGACTGCATTCTCTCCCTCTTACTCTCCCCAAAGGAAGAGAAGAATGATCATCTAGCCCATGCTTTTTAAATAAGAACCCATCAGTATTGGGGCTGAGGGTATGGCTCAAGTGCTAGGTCCTAAGTTTGAATTCACACCCCAGTACTGCAACAACAACAACAACAGCAAAACAAAAACAAAACAAACTCTCCATAAAATTTTGACAACTTGGGGCTGGGAAGGTGGCTCAGGGTGGAGTGCTTGCCTCGCATGCACAAGGCCCTGGATTCAATTCCTCAGCACCACATAAGCAGAAAAAGCTGAAGTGGCACCGTGGCTCAAGTGGTAGAACGCTAGCCTTGAGCTGAAGAGCTGAGGGACAGCGCCCAGGCCCCCACAAGCAACAACAAAAATGACAACTTTGTGCTGAAATGGCCCTTGTTGCATTTTCTCAGTATTTTGTGAGTCATTGTGTTCACTCATTCATGTAATGTTTAAAAAAATGTGTATTGAGCCATACACAGATAGATGACTCACATTGTAATCCTAGCAACTCAGGAGGCTGAGACCTAGAGGATCAAAGTTTGATCCTCTGGGCAGAAAATTCCTCAAAACTCTGTCTTCAATTAACCACTTAAATACTTTGAGTTATTTGGTGGCATGGCTCAAGACTTTTTTTCTTTGTCAGTCCTGGGGCTTGAACTCAGGGCCCAGGCATGTCCCTGAGCTTCTTTCTGGCTCAAAGCTAGCACTTTACCACTTGAGCCACAGCACTGTTTTGGGCTTTTTCTGTTTATGTGGTGCTGAGGAATTGAACCCATGCTAGGCAAGCACTCTACCACTAAGCCACATTCCTAGCCCATGGCTCAAGATTTAAAGCCACCCTAGACAGAAAATTCCTCAAGATTCTGTTTTCAATTAACTAATAAAAATGCTTGACTGGTGGAGTGGCTCAAGCGGCAAAGCACCATCCATGATTAAAAACAGCTGAGCTTGAATACGTGGCCCTGAGTTCAAGCCCAGGTCCTGGCAAAAACAAAGCGAACAACAAAAAAACTTCCAAAACATGTACTAAGTACTGGCATTGAAGTCACACATATCAATGAGCCCAACAGGCAAAAACCCTGCCCACGTATAACTTGTATTCATTTATTGTATGCAGTGGGACTACATTTCCAATAGGGAATAAAAAAACTCATATAGGCCAGGCACTGGTGGCTCAGACCTGTAATCCCAGCTACTCTCAGAGGCTGAGATCTGAGGATCAAGGTTCAGAACCATACCAGGTAGGAAAGTCCATGAGACTTTTTTTTTTTGTCAGTTGTGGGGCTTGAACTCTGGGCCTGGGCGCTGTCCCTGAGCTCTTCAGCTCAAGGCTAGTGCTCTTCCATTTGAGCCACAGCACCACTTCCGTTTTTCTGAGCGGTTTATCAGAAATGGGAGTCTCATGGACTTTCCTGCCCCGGCTGGCTTTGAACTGTGATCCTCAGATCTCAGCCTCCTGAGTAGCTAGGATTATAGGTGTGAGCCACCAACATCCAGCTGAGACTCTTATCTCCAGTTTATCACCTTAAAAAGCAACAGTGGAGCTGTTGCTCAAGTGGTAAAGTGCTAGCCTTAGTGAAAAAGCTAAGGGACAGCACCAGACTGTGTCCAAACTCCAGAACCAGCACAAACACACAAAATCCCTGTAGTAAAAATGACACTTTGAGAGTATTTGAAATGTAAGTTCCTGGTGCTGGGGACAGAACCCCAGGCCTCTAATGCTGTATCACTGGGCCCTGGTGTTATTTTGCATTTCCCTGCACCTGGGCCTTGCTGCTTTGCCTTGCGGGAAGGGGGGGGGGCATAGCTTTTCCCCTCCTGGGCAGATCCGATTGAGTTCTCCTGGACTAGGTGTGTCAGACACAGTTCTAGGCCTTTCATTCACTTCCCACCAATCGCCAAGTCTCTGTGACAGGCCCTTGGGAAGTCACTCACTTGAGAAAGGAGAGGTCATAGACTACTGGGGGACAAACACGCGTCCGAGTGGTTATAACACGAGGTGCCCACACGTGGGAGGTCCGGGGGAAACACTGCCCTTTGCTCTCTACGGGGTCTTCCCCCTGCCGGCCCTGCCCGCAGATCCGGGCCTTGCACCCCAGCCTCCGTGTTACATGCACCCCCCTCCGTTCTCACCCCTGCAGGGTTACTCCTTCGTGGCGCCCTCCATCCTATTCGACCACAGCAACGCCGTGATGACCGACGCGCTCGAGGCGCCGGGCGCTGGAGACCGGCCGGGCCCGGCCGCCGTAGCCAGGAGCGCCATGATGCAGGTGGGCCGGGCCGGGTTTGGGAGCCGGACCTTGAGCTTGTGCGCGCCATGGGTGGGAGTCTAGGCCCAGGGAATCTGGCCTAGACCACGGGGCTCCCGCGGAGTGGCTTGGGGTGCAGCCGCGCGGCCCGGCGAGGGGAACCGCTGACGGCCGCGCCCCCTTGCGCCCCCAGGACTCGCCCTTCTTCCAGCAGTACGAGCTGGACCTGCGGGAGCCCGCGCTGGGCCAGGGCAGCTTCTCCGTGTGTCGTCGCTGTCGCCAGCGCCAGAGCGGCCAGGAGTTCGCGGTGAAGATCCTCAGCCGCAGGTGGGGGGGAGGCGGGGAGCGAGGAGGGGGCCGGGGCGCGGGGCACCCGCGGGGCAGGGCCGCACCGAGCCCCGCTTCCCGACCCCCAGGCTGGAGGCGAACACGCAGCGCGAGGTGGCCGCCCTGCGGCTGTGCCAGACGCACCCCAACGTGGTCAACTTGCACGAAGTGCACCACGACCAGGTGAGGCCTCCCGGGACCAGCGGGCGATGACCTCCCCGCTCCCAGGTGGGGTCAGGAGGCGGGGCCTGGGGCCGCCGTGGGCGGGGCCTAGCTGGGGGGGCGGGACGGCTGGGGTGGGGGAGAGATGGGATCAGAGGCGGGAAGGCCTGAGCCCTGGAGGCGGGGCTGAGGGTGGCCAGCGAAGGGGAACTGGAGGAAGACCAGCGTGTGGGGGGGGGGGGGGTAGGACCGAAGGTGGCCTGAGGATGGGGTCCTGGAGGGCCGCGGGTGGTGACCTGGCCATCCTGGCCCGCAGCTGCACACCTACCTGGTCCTGGAGCTGCTGCGCGGCGGGGAGCTGCTGGAGCACATCCGGAAGAAGCGGCACTTCAGCGAGTCGGAGGCCAGCCAGATCCTCCGCAGCCTGGTGTCGGCCGTGAGCTTCATGCACGAGGAGGCGGGCGTGGTGCACCGCGACCTCAAGCCCGAGG
This sequence comes from Dipodomys spectabilis, assembly GCF_019054845.1. Classification (NCBI taxonomy): domain Eukaryota; kingdom Metazoa; phylum Chordata; class Mammalia; order Rodentia; family Heteromyidae; genus Dipodomys; species Dipodomys spectabilis. Next base: position 9,847,166 of record NW_024870707.1, read on the forward strand.
TGGGCGCGGGGTCTGGGCGGGCGCGGGGCCGGGCTTGCGCGCCTGTGCGGTGCGGGGCCCGGGGCTCTGACCGCTGCCCCGCGCGCATCCGCCGTCCCCACAGAACATCCTGTACGCGGATGACACGCCCGGGGCCCCCGTGAAGATCATCGACTTCGGGTTCGCACGGCTGCGGCCGCAGAGCCCGGCGGGGCCCATGCAGACCCCCTGCTTCACGCTGCAGTACGCGGCCCCTGAGCTGCTGGCGCAGCAGGGCTACGACGAGTCCTGCGATCTCTGGAGCCTGGGCGTCATTCTGGTACGGGGCCGCCCTCTCTCGTCCCGGGGAAGGTTCGGGGCTGCCGGGCCTGGCGAGGGGAGCAGGTCGCTCCGTGGGGGGTGGGGAGGGGGAATGAGTGGCGCTGAGGGTGGGCTGAGGGCTCAGCCCGGGCCCCCGCATCCCGGCCCGGCCTCAGTCTCCCCACCTCCTCCTAGTACATGATGCTGTCGGGGCAGGTCCCCTTCCAGGGGGCCTCGGGCCAGGGCGGGCAGAGCCAGGCCGCTGAGATCATGTGCAAGATCCGGGAGGGCCGCTTCTCCTTGGACGGGGAAGCCTGGCAGGGCGTGTCGGAGGAAGCCAAGGAACTGGTCCGAGGTGAGAGCGTGAGAGTGGGAGGTCACGGAGCCAGGGAAAGGCGGGGCTCGGCCTGGTCACGGAGCCGGCGTCGTGGTTGGGGGGAGCGCGGAGGTGGAGCCTGGGGCTGTCGAGATCGAGATCTCCCTGGGGCTCCGCCTAGGCCGCTCCCCAACACTTCTCCGTCCCGCCTCCAGGGCTGCTGACTGTGGACCCCGCCAAGCGGCTGAAGCTTGAGGGGCTTCGGGGCAGCTCGTGGCTGCAGGATGGCAGCGCGCGCTCCTCGCCCCCGCTGCGGACGCCGGACGTACTGGAGTCCTCGGGACCCGCGGTGCGCTCCGGGCTCAACGCCACTTTCATGGTAAGGGGCGGGGCCTCGGGGAAGTGGGTGTGGTCGAACGTGGGCGTGGTTACAAGGCGGGCGCGGAATGGGCGGGGTCGTGCGGTGGGCGTGGCCTGGAAGGCGGTGGGGTCAGAGCCTGGAAACTTAAGGCCTAGTGATTGTGGTGGCCGAGGGTGTTGACCTCACCTTGGCTGGAGGCCCTGATAGGTCCTGCCTGACCTGGTGGGGTGGGAGCCAAAGGACGGATCTGGAAGCCGGGGCGCGGCCGGGGCGGGGAACTCATCCTTCCTTTCCACCAGGCCTTCAATCGGGGCAAGCGCGAGGGCTTCTTCCTGAAGAGCGTGGAGAACGCACCGCTGGCCAAGCGGCGCAAGCAGAAGCTGCGGAGTGCCGCCGCCTCCCGGCGAGGCTCCCCAGCGCCTGCCGCCCCGGGCCGGGCCCCTGCCACTGCCAAGGGGGCCCCCCGCCGAGCCAACGGCCCCCTGCCTCCCTCCTAGCCCCTACCACTGTGATCACCCCTTCCTTGAGCGCCGCAGCTGTGACCTGGGAAGCTCCGCCCTGATCCCCAGGAATTGCCCTTCTCTCCCCGGTTCCTGACAGAGCAGAAGTATTTTTATAAGCAGAGAATTTTTTATGTCTTACCAGGTAGAGTTAGCGATGCAGGGAAGGAGGGAGCATGGCGGGGGGGGGGGGGGGTGCTCTTCCAAGACACCACCTCGTCTGGGCAAAAGGCCCTGCTGTACGGCCTGCCCCACCTGGGAAGGGCTCCTCTCCCCTTTCTACGCACTGTTCTCTCCCGAAGCCTTGTTCCTAGGAAGGGACACCCTCAAGATGTCACTTTATGGACTGTCTGTGCAATTATGTCCACCAAAGACCTGTGTTGGGGGGATAGAGTGAGACCCTGGGGGGTCCCCTGAAGCAATTTTTGTCTCACTAAGTCACCTGATCCTCCCCTCTGAGGGCTAAGCAAGGAGGAGGCCCTCCCAAACGGGAGGCTCTCTTCTCGCCCACCTGCTCCCCTTTGGCACAGCTACTCCTGGCCGAGGGTGGGGTCCTGTGGGTCTGGACTGGGCATCCATGGTTACTGCCTCAGCTCCTCCAGGCTGTGCCTTTGACTTCAAAATAAAAGTCTACCCAGTGTTGTGTGTGGCATCTGTGTGCCTGTGTTGGGTCTGGAGCTGAAGGGCAGGTGGGCTGCCACCAGCCAATGGGGGTCTGGGATCTCAGAGGAAGCAACAGGCAGAGCCTTCTGGGAAAAGAAGGTACCCTTTATTCTTGAACTTAGGGCCTCAGCTTGCTGGGCAGTTAACCATTTGAGGTGTGTGTGTGTGTGTGTGTGTGTGTGTGTTTGTGTGTGCTAATGCTGGTTCTTGAACTCAGCCTGGATACTACTGTTCCTTAATGTTCTGTTTTGTTTTGGTTTTTCCTCTCCAGGATAGTGCTCTACCACTTAAGTCACACCTCTACTCCTATTGTTTTGGGTTTTGTTTTTCTAGTTAATTGGACAGAAGATTTTCTCCAATTTATCTGCTTAGGATGGCTTCAAATTATGATGCTCAGATCTCAGCCTCCTGAGTAGCTAAGATTATAGGTGTGAGCCACTGGTGTCTGGCAACTTTTTGTTTAATTTTTTTGTTTGTTTCTTTTCTTTCCTTTTTTTTTTTTTTTTGCCAGTCCTGGGGCTTGAACTCAGAACTCAGGGCCTGGCCTCTGTCCCTAAGCTTCTTTTGCTCAAGGCTAGCTTTCTATCATTTGAGCCACAGTACCATTTCTGGTTTTCTGTTGGCTTATTGGAGATAAGAGTCTCATGAACTTTCCTGCCCAGGCTGGCTTTGAACCATGATTCTCAGATCTCAGCCTCCTGGGTAGCTAGGATTACAGGTGTGAGCCACTGATGCCTAGCTTCCTATTTACTTTTTGGATAGAGTTTTAAGTTTTTGTCCAGCTGGCTAGGACTGAGATCCGCCTACCTCCACCCCTGGATTTACAGGTGTCTTAACACTTCGATGCGTATGTTTTCAGATTTCTTTGTTTATACAGACTTTAATATGGTATATCAATATAGATTTTTTTGGGGGGTGTTAATTGGAGATTAGAGTCACAGTGACTTTTCTGCCTGTGATGGCTTTAAACTGTGATCCTCAGTCTCAGTCTTCTGAGTAGCTAGGATTACAGGCATTAGCTATCAGCACCTGGCTAATTTTCAGATTTTTTTTTTTTTTGTCAGTCGTGGGGCCTGAACTCTGGGTCTGGGCACTGTCCTTCAGCTCTTCAGCTGTAGACTAGCACTCTACCACTTGAGCCTCAGTCCCACTTCCAGCTTTTTCTGCTTATGTGGTGCTGAGGAATCGAACCCAGGGCCTCATACATGCAAGGCAAGCACTCTACCACTGAGCCACCTTCTCAGCCCCTAATTTTCAGATTCTTATAGCCAGTCTAAAACACAGACATCAAATGTGTGAATATGTCCTAGGTCAATGCCTATATTTTATAATTGTTTTATGTATAACTACACAATATCCCATTGTGTAGGTATGTCATGCTTAGATTGTTTCTATTTTTGGCCACTTGGACAATTCCAATCCCTTGCTATTTTGAATGGGGTCACAGTGAATACCATGTACCTACTTACATTTTTTGCTTACTTGTGCATATATTTATGTATTTCCTTAGGATACATTTCTTCAAAGTGGGACTGCTGGGCCGAAGTCATGCCCATCCTAATTTTTTTTTTTGGGGGGGGGGAGTGGTTGGTGCCAGTACTGAGATTTGAACTCAGGGCTTTGATTCTCATTCAACTTCTTTTGCTTACAGCTGGTGCTTTACCACTTGAGCCATACCTCTTGTCTGGCATTTTGCTGGTTAACTGGTGATAGAGGTTTTTGGACTATTTGCCTGGGCTTGCTTTGAACCACAATCTTCATGTCTTATGCTCCTGAGTAGCTAGGAATATAGATGGGAGCCACAGGCATCCATGCTGTGGATATGTACTCCCAAATTGCCTTTCAGAAAGTTCCAGTCTTTTTCCATGGCCTGTAGCCACGTGGGTGAGATCCAAGAAATATTGTCTCCTTTAAAAGGAGATGGCACATCTCTGGCTGCAGGCTGGCTTGGCAGGGCTCCCAGATGCTGCAGGAGCCCAACCTTCCCTACCTGTCTAGGGCATGGCTGGATCCTTAGCGGTGGTGAGGTGCATGGTCCACAAGCTGGAAATGGTAGGAGGACGGAGGATAGACCCATTCCCACCTGAAGGTGCTGAAGGTGTGCGGCACACTGGGCTTCTTGCAAGAGTGTGGGGAGACCCTGTTCTCGCTCCGCTCTTGGACCCCTCTAGGGCGGGCTGGTGGTGGTCCCCAGCCTTCCTTGCTGCGCTCTGCCTCGCCCATCCTTACCTGGCAGGTGACAGCAGGTTCTGGCAGCACCTGGAGAAGGCAGGGCGGGCACACCCAGGGCATGTGAGTGCAGGAACGGGTGTGGATTGGAAGATGTCTGGCATGAGCACCAGGCTGCGGGAAGATTGTACAAGCACACGAGTGCGCATGCGTACCCTTGTGCATGGGCAGCGGGGAACATGTGCGCGATTATGTATGTGAGCATGAGGGCTCATCGGTAGGCTTTTGCAGCAAATTGTGTGTGTGTGTGTGTGTGTGTGTATCAATCTGGGGTTTGAATTCAGGGTCGGGGCACTGTCCCTGAGCTTTTTTGTTCAATGCTAGTGCTCTACCATTTGAGCCACAGCTCCACTTCTGGCTTTTTTGGTAGTTAACTGAAGAGTCTCATGGGCTTTCCTTCCTGGGCCAGTGTTGAAGCAGGATCCTCCGATCTCAGCCTCCTGGGTAGCTTGGATGACAGGCGTGAGCCACACGGGCCTTGCTGCAGTATGTTTTATTTATTTGTCTTTTTTTTTTTGGTTGGTAGTGGGTCTTGAACTCAGGGCCTGGGCACTGTCCCTGAGCTCTTTTACTCAAGGCTAGTGCTCTACCACTTGAGTCACAGCTCCACTAGCAAATGTTATATTCTTCCAGGTTTTCTTCCTGTTCCAGGACTAGGCTGGAGAATAACAGACCCATCAAGGCCAGGTGACTCCCTGGCTTCTGTGATCCAGCGCAGGGTCCTCCGCACTCAGAACTCGCATGGCTTTCCATCGTTCTCTGTCTCTCCTCACATGAAGGATTTTGGAGACAAAGGTCAAGAAAGCCCACAGTGTTTAGGTCTGATTCACCTCCTGCCCAAGGCTGGGGCTCCCTGCTTGAATCGGGGGTGGGTCATACCTAGGGATTGGAGAAACCCCAGATCAATAGTGCCAAGAATCATCTGGGTTGACCTGATGCATGAGCCTTGCTAATGTGGAGTGGTCCTAAGTCACTCCAACCCTGCTCTCCCCTCCCCATATTTCTTCTGCTATAAGAAGTTTGAAGCTGAGTGCCGGTGGCTCATGCCTGTAATCCCAGCTACTCAGGAGGCTGAGATCTGAGGATCACAGTTCAAAGCCAGCCTGGGTAGGAAAGTCTGTGAGACTCTTATCTCCAATTAACTACCAGAAAACCAGAAGTGGTGCTGTGGCTTAAGTGGTAGAGCACTCACCTTGAGCTGAAGAGCTGAGGGACAGTGCTCAGGCCCAGAGTTCAAGTCCCACGAAGGACAAGATAAAAAAAAACAACAACAACCAGAATACAAAGAAATTTGGAATGCTGAGTGTCCATGGCTCCCTCCTGTAATCGTAGCTACTCAGGAGGCTGAGATCTGAGGATCCCAGTTCGAAGCTTGCTGGGCAGGAAAGTCTGAGAGACTCTCAGCTCTCTTGTGGCTCTCTTGGTAGAGCATCAGCCTTGAGTGAAAAAAGCTAGCTAAGTGACAGGGCCCAAGCTCTGAGCTTCAGCCCTAGTACCTGCACAAAGCAAAGCAAAGCATCGTGGAGGGGGGCGGGGGAGGAGGGGCCCTTGTGGGGCTGGTAGGGGCGAGGGGCCTTGGGCCAGCAGCTGCAGGTGGAGAGTTCCGTGAACCCCCAGTTACAGCCCAAGGGGCCTCCGCCAGGACTGCTCTGCTATGTAGTCCTCAGGGCGTCCAGGTGGCTATTGGTCTCTTCCTTGGATCCCACAATCCCCTGCTAGCAGTCGCCCACCCCTCCTCCTCAAGGACCCAGGGAATTAAAACCAGGAGCCAAAAGTAGGCCTCTCCTTTGACCGACCCCAGGACGAGGCCACGCCCCCTAGCCGGCAGCGCGGCCACGCCCACCGCCCTGGCCTCGTTTTCCACGCGCTTGCCTGGGCTGGGCACGCGGGTGCTTCTCCGGGCCGGACTGAGGCTGTGTTTGCCCTGGAGCGCCCTGGGAGGTGCCAGCGCCGCAGGGTCACTATCTCCACCTCCAGCAGCCTTGCTGAGAGCCCCAGGAAGGGGCGAGGCTGTCCCCCTACTCTCTCCACTCTTCCCGGCCCAAGGTAGGTGCTTTTGCTAATTGATCACAAGTGAGAACACCTGTGGATGCAGCCATTACTTGCAAATTCCTAAAAACACCAGTGAAGCCCCTAGACTGAGATGACTGCTGTCTTCGGGATGTGCCAGCCAGGTGAGCAGGGCCTCGACCAGCAAGCAGGTCCTGTGTGTGGCTGGGGCTAACAACCCGTACATAGCTCTGCCGCCTGTATGCTGTGTGACCTGGAGCAAAACACATCCCCTCTCTGAGCCTTTGCTTCTTCAGCTGTAACTCCGGCTGGGAGGAAATCATTGACTGTCACATTCAGTTCTTGGAAGACCTGTGCTCTGAGGAGTTCTTTCTGGGCAAGGGGGAAAAGGAGACAGAGGCAAGACCCCAGAGAGTCCCTGGCTTCAGTCCGAGTGGCTCTGCCTTGATAGCTATCTATCTCTTTCTCCCTCTCTGCCCCCTCCCCCCCTTGCTGACTGGAACTCATGATCTTCTTGCTTTAGCCTCATGTGTGCTAGGATTACAGGTGTGTGCCATCACGCCCAGCTAGATCTATTTCTTGTCCTGGTATTGAACACAGATTCCATTTGAAAAAGACCTCTGCGACAGAAGATGATTGGAAAGTCTCCAAGCTCAGACTGGATAGTTTTTTTTTTTTTCATTTATTTTTTATTTTTTTATTGTGATTAAGTGATTACATAATTTCCCAAACTTAACAGTGTTGTGGGATAATGATGCTCATTTAAAGTCACAAGCTCATTCTAACTTTCCTGGAGCAAATTGTCTATCACGGTCTATAACAGTAACGGTGTACACATATACACCATACATGTGATCAGCAGCATGGGGTTATTTAGTAGTGGTTCGACCAGATGAGTGGAAGTTGTTTCTTAAGACCTGTTAATTTTGTCGTATCACCTAACATTTTGGATTTAACATCCACTTATCAGGGAGACAATGTACCGTTTGTCTCCTTGCTCTTGGCTTACCTCGCTCAACATGATTCCTTCTAGTTCCATCCATTTCCCTGCAAATGCCATTATTTTGTCATTTTTAATGGCTGCATAATATTCCATTGTGTATAGATACCACAATTTTTGGATCCATTCATCTGTGGTGGGGCATCTGGGTTGTTTCCATATCCTAGCTATTGTGAACAGTGCTGCAATAAACATGGAGGTGCAGGTGTCCTTGTATATTGGTTCCTGTTGTTCAGGGTAGATGCCTAGAAGTTGTATGACTGGGTCATAAGGGAGGTCAATCTTTAGCTTTCTGAGGACCCTCCAGACTGCTTTCCAAAGTGGTTGTGTAAGTGTACATTCCCACCAGCAGTGTAATAGGGTTCCTCTTTTTCTGCATCCCCTCCAGCATTTGTCATTGGCTGACTTGTGGATGTGGGACATTCTGACTGGGTTAAGGTGGTATCTCAGGGTTGTCTTTATTTGCATTTCCTTCACAACCAGGGATGGTGAACATTTCCTCATATGTTTCTTTGCCATTTTTATTTCAGACTGGGTAGTTTTGTACTTGAGTGCAGGGCCTGGTTCCACCAATTGCTAGCTAGGTGACCTTGGGCAAATGACTGAACCTCTCTGTGTTTCACTGTATTTGTGAAATCTGAAATCCAAGCAATTATATGCTGGTTGCCTCCAGGGGGTAAGGATAAAATGAAACCCTTGGAATTCTGTCCAGGGGTTCTCTGCCAGCTGGTAACAGGGCAGAGATGGGGCTGGGCAGGCACAGAAGCCCAAGGAGATCTTAGGTGAGTGAGGCCTGGAGGTAACTGCAGCCTCCAGGAAAGAAGCCACGCCTCCCACATTGTGAAAACCTCCCAGGTCAGGGCTCCTTATTGGGCAGTGAGGAGGCTGATTTCCATAGGGAACGTCCACCAGGGCTGCCTGCTTCTCACTAGGATTTCCATAGGGAACGCCCATCATTGCTGCCTGCTCCTGATTGGGCAGTGAGGAGGCTGATTTCCATACGGAACGCCCATCAGGGCTGCCTGCTCCTGATTGGGCAGTGAGGAGGCTGATTTCCATACGGAACGCCCACCAGGGCTGCCTGCTCCTGATTGGGCAGTGAGGAGGAGGCTTTCCATAGGGAACGCCCACCCTCTGGGCCTGCCTGAGTTACAGCATCCCTATCTGGTGGCCTATCTGAAGATGCCAAGTTGCCTGGGATGGCCAGGCACCTGGGCCGCTCCCACTTGCTTCTCTTGGACCTCCTTCTGTGGCTCTCTCTGGGCCACCCCATGATGCTCTGAGGCAACCTAAACCACAGTGCCACCAGTGAAGTTGGTTCTTGGAGAGAGGCACTTGGGGTTACTGGATACCCCCACTTTGTCCCTTGGACTGTCAGCATTTCTAGGGGTAGGGAAATCACTCTGCCTTTTGGAGCCCTTGGAAACCAGGTTGCAGGGGACAGAGGCCCACTTGAGGCCCACACGGGGCTGGCAATCCTCCTCATCAGTTCCACTGGCTGCGATGGAATTTTCCACAGGGACACAGGCTCAGCTTTGTGCTAGATGCTCAGAAGCCAGCACCTCTGCCAGCATCTTGGGTCACAGCCTGTTTCACTAGAAAGCTGTCTTTTACAGATGGGCCTGCTTTTATAGTTGGTTTGTTGGCCCCTCATTCAGTGCCAGAGCCTCTACATGTCCTGCTCTGCCCAGTGGGAACCACAGGTGCCGACCAGAACTCATGACCAGCCATCCTGCAGACCTGCCCCCAGGCAGAAAGGAGGGGAACATTGCTGGGAGAGCAGGCGGGCCGGCCCTGAGCAGGGAGGCACAGATTCCACACTATAGCTCGCAGCAATCTACCTGTTCTCTGCTAGGGCATCCCTCACTTGTGTGTCCCCTGCAGCTCCCCAGTCCAGAGAGCGCCAAGTCCAAAGGAAGTGTGTACAGCTCCAGGCTCTTCGCTGGAGGCAGGCATGCCATCTCGACCTGCTGCCTTTTTGAAATAAATTTCATCAGCCATCACACAACACAGCAGTGACCCTCACCTTAACCCAGTTTCCATTCTTTTTTTTTTTTTTTTTGGGTCCGGTAGTGGGCCTGAACTCTGGGCCTGGGCACTGTCCCTCAGCTCTTCAGCTCAAGGCTAGCGCTCTACCACTGAGCCACAGCGCCACTTCCGGCTTTTTTCTTTTTGCTTATGTGGGGCTGGGGAATCGAACCCAGGGCCTCAAGCATGCAAGGCAAGTGCTCTACCACTGAGCCACCTTCCCAGCCCCCAGTTTCCATTCTTATCTACAACTTGGGACCACAGTATGAAGGCTCTTCCAGAAATGATGCCTGCATACAGTCTCTCAAACAACACACGTGAAGGGTGAGGAGGAACACACTGAAAAGTGAGAAGATCCTGAGCTTCTAGCAATCCACCCCCAGCTGAGCGGTGATCAGCTGGTACTTAAGATTACCTATCTCAAAGGACAAAAAAAGAGACAGGTACTGGTGACTCGTGCCTGTCTGTCATCCTAAACAATACAGGCTAAGATCTGGAGGATCAAGATTGGAGGCAGAAAAGTATTCATGATCTCTTCTGAACCCAGAGCTGGGTACCAGTGGTTCATACCTGTCATCCTAGCTATACAGGAGGTGGAGATTGAGAGGACTGCAATTCGAAGGTTGCCTGGGCAAAAAGTTCGTGAGACCACATGGCTGGGTGCTGTTGGCATATGTCTGTCATCCCAGCCACAAAGGAGGAAAAGATGGGGAGAACGTGGGTCTAGGCTGTCCTGGGTAAAAAGTGAGAGCCTGGCCTAGCACTGATGGCTCACGCCTATAATCCTAGCTGCTCAGGAGGCTGACCTCTGAGGATCGTGGTTCAAAGCCAGCCAGGGCAGGATAGTCCATGAGATTCTTACTTCCAATTAGCCACCAGAAAACAGGAAATGGTGCTGTGACTCAAGTGGTAGAGCACTAGCCTTGAGTTGAAGAGCTCAGGGACAGTGTCCAGGCCCAGAGTTTAAGCCCCATGACCAACAATTAAAAACAAAATAAAACAAAACAAAAAAAACAGAGCAAGAAGAGTTGGGGGCCTGGCTAAAGCATCAGAACATTTGCCTAGCAAGCACAAGGTCCAGAGGGCAAACTCTTTACTACAAAATTAAATAAACAAACACTGTGGCTGTGGGGAGGGTAGTGAGCCTGTGTGGGGCGTTGCTCAGACGGTGGGTGGGCAGCTTTTCTGCAGGCTGGCTGGGCAGGGGCAGAGGCTGAGGCCGCCAGGTGCGGCCAGGTGGAGAGGTGGAGGTCATACTGGAGCATGCGCAGTCCTCCCAAAGCTGTCCTGCGGTCCCTGGGTGTTAGTGCCCAGGGGCTCTGTGGTTGTCAGCCAGACACCAAGAAGCTGCGCAGTGTGGCTGGAGACTCCATTTGTACCCTCCGTGGCTGTGTGAGACATAGGGGTGCTCAGGCTTGGCATCCGGTGGGCTGAATAAAGTTCCCCAGATCTTCATTTGCTTCCAGGAAAGCCAGGCTCAGAACTGCTCCATCAACACTGTAGGAGCTCACCCCTTGAACTCAGGATTCTCCCTTCAGCCTCCATGCTGGGATTACAGACAGATGCTACTAGGCTTTTTTTCTTCTCATCCTTCTCCATTTCTTCTTCCCCCTTTCCTCCTCCTCCTCCTCCTCCTCCTCTGGGTCAGTTGTAGGGGTTGAACTCTGGGCCTGGGCGCTGTCCCTCAGTGCCCAAGTGAGCGCTCTACCAGTCAAGTGGTAGAGCACCACTTCTGGTTTTTTGGGAGGTTTATTGGAGATAAGAATCTCACAGACTTTCCTGCCCAGGCTGGCTTTGAACTGCGATCCTCACATCTCACCCTCCTGAGTAGCTAGGATTATAGGCATGAGCCATCAACACCTGGCTTTACTTTTCTTCTTAAAGATCTCTCTCACTTTAAGCTGCTCTGAGGGACTACCATTGTCTGAACACTTAGTTCCCTGAAGGCTCCCTTCTCCCGTTAATAAATGGCTGCAATAAAGCCTTGACACTCTCAGTGAGGGCTGGAGGCAGGACAGCCGCCGGTCATTCAGCAGTGTCCCTCCCTGGCTCACAGCAAAGCCCAAGGCCGGATGGCAAGGCCGGATGGCAAGGCTGGCATGGGGTGCTGTGGCTGGTGCTGCCTGCAGAAGCCAGAGGCTGGTCATGTCCTGGCTCTGGGCTCATCAGCATTTGTTTAATGGAAGTGTAGCTGCTATTAGAATCTAACTCAGAACCTGGCTCTGTGCCAGACATCTTTGATCCATGACCTTGTTTTTTGTTGTTGTTGGTTGTGGGGCTTGAACTCTGGGCCTGGGTGCTGTCCCTCAGCTCTTCAGCTCAAGGCTAGTGCTCTACCACTTGAGCCACAGTACCACTTCTGGCTTTTTCTGCTTATGTGGTGTTGAGGAATCGAACCCAGGGCTACATGCATGCAAGGCAAGCACTCTACCACTGAGCCACCTTCCCAGCCCCCCCATGATCTTGGTTTATACCGAAAGTTGCTCAAGCTTCTCCCTCCTCTTCCTCCACCTTCTCCTCCATCTCCCCTTCCCGCTGCCTCCATCCTTCCCTTCCTCTTTCTCCTTCTCCCTCCTCCTCTTCTTCTCTCTACCTCCTCCTCCCTCCTCCTCCTCTCTTCTTCCTCTCCTTCTCCTCCTCCTCCTCCTCCTTCTTTTTCTTCTTGCTCATGGGACTCGCACTCAGGGTCTGGGCAATGTCCCTGAGCTTTTTTACCCAAGGCGAGCAGTCTACCACTTTGAGACACAGCACTACTTTGTTTTGTTTTGTGTCAGTCGTGGGGCTTGAACTCTGGGCCTGGGCGCTGTCCCTCAGCTCTTCAGCTCAAGGTGAGCGCTCTACCACTTGAGCTACAGCGCCACTTCCGGTTTTCTGGTGGTTTATTGGAGATAGGAGTCTCGCGGTCTCTCCTGCCCGGGCTGGCTTTGAACCGCGATCCTCAGATCTCAGCCTCCTGAGTAGCTAGGATTACAGGCGTGAGCCACTGGCACCTGGCAGTCACGCCTAACTCTAAGCGAACATGAGCCCTGGCTGGGCAGAGAGCACCCCTTCCCCACACAGGGGTGTCGCAGGACAGGGGTGGCAGCTGGGGCGGGGCTTGTGCTGTCCCTTCACCCTTCATATTCAGTGCCAGCGCAGGGGCAGGTGCTGGGACTTCCAGTGGCCTGCAGGGACCAGGGTGAGATGGCAGAAGGTGGAGGGGGCCAGGCAGCTGAGGGCACCAAAGGGAGGGTCCCTCGGAGGAGACCAAGGCCCCGCCACTTGGCAGTCCCCGTCTGGACCTGGCTCAGTGGGCCCTGGAATGCTAGGCAAGGGAGGCAAGTGCGCTGCAGGGCTGGGCCTGTGTGAGGACACCTGGCCTCTGTCCCCAGCAGATGGGGTAAAGGCTCTGAGCAGTCCTGCACGGGTGCACCTGTTGGAATCAGGGTTCCCAGGGTAAAGCCCTCACACCTGTGGAGACCAAGGTTCCTCGGAACACAGTTTGGGAAACGCCTCTCCAGCCGGCTCCCAGACTGGAGCTGCTCTTGGGCGGGGGCCAGAGTGGTGATAGGAGGTGATTTATGAGCTGGTGAGCCGCTCCATTCATCTGCAGAGCCGCTGTCTCTGGCAGTCTAATTGGCTGCAGTTTGCCCAAGGCAGCCTCTCCTGGTTGGTAAGTGGCTAGAACTCAGGAATGATTGGGATCCGCGCAGGAGAGGAGGGGCTGGCTTGGCATCCTGGAAACCCCAGCAGGCAGTGGGAGTAACCGAGTAGACACTGTGGGCCCTGACTTGCAGACTGGCACAGTCTTAGCCTGGAAGGAGCCTTTGGGGGTCTCACAGGAGGAAGGGGTACAGCCAGGACCCCAAGGATTAGGTGACTGTTGTCTTTTTCAAGTAGGAGCTGGGGACCCCAGGGCCTTTGCACTGCAGCCTCAGCCAGCCCCTCCCCCATCCCCAAGAGCCAGGAGCGCAGCCAGTACTTTAGCTTTATTTGGCACAAGGCACATTTTACAAGTGGCTGAGACCAGTGGGATGTCTCCATACAGTGGTTCTCCCTGTAATCTTTTTTTTTTTTTATTGTAAAGATACTATACAGAGGGTTACAGTTACATGAGTGAGGTAATGAGTACACTTCCTCTTGAACATTGTTACCCCCTCCATTGTTTTCCCCCTACCATCCCCTCCCTCCCTCCCTTCCCTGAGGTTCTTTTTTTTTTGTTTTTTTTTTGTTTTGTTTTTTTTTTTTTGGTCCGGTTGTGGGGCCTGAACTCTGGGCCTGAGCACTGTCCCTCAGCTCTTCAGCTCAAGGCTAGTGCCCTACCACTTGAGCCACAGCGCCACTTCTGGCTTTTTTCTTTTTGCTTATGTGGTGCTGAGGAATCGAACCCAGGGCCTCAGGCATGCAAGGCAAACGCTCTACCACTGAGCCAACTTCCCAGCCCTTGTTTTTGTTTTTGATTGTGATTAAGTGATTACATAATTTCAAAGTCACAAGTTCATTCTAACTTCCCTGGAGCAAATTGTCTACCACAGTCTGTAATATATAACAGTGTTCACATGTTATATACCATATTTGTGATCAGCAGCATGGGGATATTTAGTAGTGGTTCAACCAGATGAGCGGGAGTTCTTTGTTTCTTAAGTCCTGTTAGTTTTGTCGTATCACCTAACATTTTGGATTTAGCATCCACTTATCAGGGCTCCCTGTAATCTTAACAACTCCAGAGGTTGAGATCTGAGGATCAGAAGTTTGAAGCCAGCCTGGGCAGGAGAGACCCTGAGACTCTTATCTCCAATTAACCAGCAAAAAAAAAAATGCCAAAAGCAGAGGTGTGGTTCAAGTGGTAGAGTGGCAGTTTTGAGCAAAAAAGCTCAGGGACAGCACCCAGGCTCTGAGTTCAAACCACAGTACAGGCACGAAGCAAGCAAACAGACAACACCTCCTTCCAGGCTGAGGGAAACTTAGGGAATCCTAGTTTAAAGCCAGTCCACTTTTTTATGGTGCTTGGGGCTTGAACTCAGGGCCTCAGCACTGTCCCTAAGCTTCTTTTGCTCAAGGCTAGTGCTCTACCACTTGAGCCACAGCACTACTTTCTCCTCCTCCTCCTCCTCTTCCTCTTCCTCTTCCTCTTCTACCTCCTCCTCCTCCTCTACCTCCTCCTCCTCCTCTTCCTCCTCCTCTTCCTCCTCCTCCTCTACCTCTTCCTCCTCCTCCTCCTCCTCCTCCTTCTCCTCCTCTTCCTCCTCCTCCTCTTCCTCCTCCTCCCCCGCCCTGCTTCTTCTTTGGTAGTTTAGGGAGATGAAATGTCACAGACTTTCCTGCCTGGACTGGCTTCAAATTGCAGTCCTCAGACCTCAGCCTGCTGAGTAGCTAAAGCTATAGATATGAGCCATTGGCGCCCAGCTCAAAAACCTGAAAGGTTCCATCTCTAATCTTTACAAGCACGAGGCCCTGAGTTTAAACCCAGTGCAGCCAATACAGGTCTCTGAAGATCAAGGTTTTATTGAACTGTTTACAGATAGTGAGGAGTTGGCCACAGCACCCATTTCCTGAGCCACCACTAGCATGGCCAGGGAGCAGGCTTATTGGAGATAAGAGTCTCCCAGGCTTTCCTGCCTGAGCTGGCTTTGAACTGCCGTCTTCAGATCTCAGCCTCCTGAGTTGCTAGGATTACTCGCGTGAGCCGCCAGTGCTCAGCTTGATTTTGCCGTCTCTTTGTTGGTTGGTTCCAAAAGTAGATCAGAGCGTGGCCTAGGTACCCCGTGGCCTTCGCTGCACACAGCAGAGACTACGGAATCATTTCCCTCTTTCTTTGTCGATTTAGCTTGAAGCAGTGAGTGCAAACAGCCTTTTTCTTTCCTCTCTCTTTCTTTGCTTGCCTGTAGCTTCAGTCCCGGATTCTCTTAGGAGGGGCATTCTTGGCTTTCTGTACAGAGGAACAGGGCCACGCTGGCACCTTGCCTGGTCTCACAAGTGGTGCCCTCGGGGTGTATGTCTGTGTGTCTGTGTGTATGGGGGGGGGGGGGCAGCATGCTCTAGAGAGCCCAGGCCTCAGTCCCAATGCTGTGACAAGCAGCTGGTTGGGAAACTGAGGCCTGTATAACTTGTGGACCACAGGAGAAGTGGAGAAATCCAAGCTGGCCTGGCAGTGAAGTGGGGGGCAGGGGCAGGGGTCACAAGAATGAGCAAGTCATAAGGACCGAAGAACGGGAAATAAAGACAGGTGTTTTTCATGATTTTTTTCCCCCTTTTTTCTCTTGCTAAGACATAAGGACAAGGTTGTATAGCTGTCCTCAGCTTTGTATTTGGTGTTTGGCTGGGAAGTTAGGGATTTAGGATGTCTTTTCCTCATGGACTGGTCAGAATGGCATAGAATTATGAACCATGAGCTAGATAATTATATTATTATGATTATTGTTTATTTTGGTACCAGGACTAGGGCTTGATCTCATGGCCTGGGCACTGTCTCTGAGCTTTTCAGCTCAAGGCTAGTGCTCTACCACTTGAGCCACAGCTCTACTTCTAGCTCTGTGTGTGTGTGTGTGTGTGTGTGTGTGTGTGTGTGTGTGTGTGTGTGTGTGTGTATGTGAGAGAGAGAGAGAGAGAGAGAGAGAGAATAACTGGAGATAAGAGTCCATCATGTGGACTTTCCTGCCTGGGTTTTCTTTTCTTTTTCTTTTTGTCGGTCGTGGGGCCTGAACTCTGGGCCTGGGCGCTGTCCCTCAGCTCTTCAGCTCAAGGCGAGCGCTCTACCACTTGAGCCACAGTGCCACTTCCTGCTTTTTCTGCTTATGTGGTGCTGAAGAATTGAACCCAGGGCCTTATGCATGCAAGGCAAGCACTCTACCACTGAGCCACCTTCCCAGCCCCTGGGCTGTCTTTTAACCATGATCCTCAGATCTCAGCCCCCTGAGTAGCTAGGGTCTCAGATGTGAGCCACTTGGTGCCCAGCTTCTTTTTTTATGTTTTTATTTTTGTTGTACTGTGGTTTGAACTCCGGACCTCATGCTTGTCAGGAAGGTACTGTACTGCTGAGCCAGGCCCCCAGCTCTCTTTTGTGCTGGTTATTTATTTATTTATTTTTTTTGGGTCTGGTCGTGGGGCCTGAACTCTGGGTCTGGGCGCTGTCCCTCAGCTCTTCAGCCCAAGGCTAGCGCTCTACCACTTGAACCACAGCGCCACTTCCGGCTTTTTTCTTTTTGCTTATGTGGTGCTGAGGAATTGAACCCAGGGCCTCATGCATGCAAGGCAAGCGCTCTACCACTGAGCCACCTTCCCAGACCTGTGCTGGTTATTTTTTAACTCTGGGCCTGGGCGCTGTCCCTCAGCTCTTCAGCTCAAGGCGAGCACTCTACCACTTGAGCCATAACACCACTTCCATTTTCTGATGGTTTATTGGAGGTAAGAGTCTCAGGAACTTTCCTGCCAAGGTTGGCTTTGAACCGTGATGCTCAGATCTCAGCCTCTTGAGTAGCTAGTATTACAGGAGTGATCCACCGGTGCCCAGCTTTCCTGTTCCATATTTACAAGTTTTTCTCACAGGTCTTTCACACCTCTAATCCTAGCTACTCAGGAGGCTGAACTCTGAGGATCACAATTTGAAGTCAACCCTGGCAAGAAAGTCTGTGAGACTCTTAGCTCCAATTAACCACCAAAAAAAAGCTAGAAATGAAGCTGTGACTCAAGTAGTAGGGCACCAACCTTGGGCAAAAATGTTTAGGGACAGTGCCCAGGCCCTGAGTTCAAGCCTCAGGACTGGCACACACAAAAAAGTCACTTGAGCTAGACACAGGTGGCTCATGCCTTAATCCTAACTCCTCCAGGAGGCTCATATCTGAAGATAGAGGGTGAAAGCCAGCCCGTGCAAGAAAGTCTGCAAGACTCTTATCTCTAATAAACTACCAAGTGGCTCAAGTGGTAGAGTGCTAACCTTGAGCACAAAAGCTCAGGAACAGCACCCAGGCCCTGTTCAAACCCCAGGACTGGCACACGCGTGTGTGTGTGCGCGTGCATACACACGCGCACACATGCACTCGCGCACACACGCACACACACACACACACAGTCCTAGCCAGGACTCATGGCTCACACCTGGAATCGTAACTGCTCAGGAGGCTGAGATCTGAGGATCACAGTTCAAAGCCAGCTCTGGGCAGGGAGACTGTGGGACTTATCACCAAATAACCACCACAAGAGCCAGAAAGTGGAGCTGTGGCTCATGTGACAGAGTTCTAGCCTTTAGTGAAAAAGCTCAGGGATAGCACCCATTCTCTGAGTTCAAGCCCCAGGACCAGCACACACTGAGGAAAGTTCCCAATTTAGTAAGATGCTCATAATCGAAGTCCACAGATGCCCCCCTACCTGCCCCCCCCATGCTCAATGGGGCCCAGAAGCCTGATGAAGCCCCAGCTGGACCTGACTGCCTCAGCAGCGGAGGCAGCTCCTCCTCTTATTACCAGCCCCACTTTCCCACGAAGCCACTGTTTTGGGGATGCAGAAGATGAGGCTGGCACCAACCCCACACCCACAAAATGACCTGGAGGTCAGGCATTAGCTGGAGAAGGACAGTCAGAAAACACAGGGGACAGTGACCTGTGCCTCAGTTTCACCAGGAGATAAAGAGTCCATGACCCATGATGTATAATACTCCCCTAGAGGAAATTGCCCAAGAGAGCCAAAGCACTGTCCTCGGCTTCCCATAGAGAGTGGGAATTTGCAGTGAAGTGTTGGGCATGGTAGCTCGTGCCTATAATCCCAGCTACTCAGGAGGTAGGAGGATTAGTGTCTGAGGCTGACTGCGCAAAAAGCATGAGACCCTATCTGAAAAATAAACTAAAGCAAAAAGGGCTTGGGGACATGGTCTAAGTAGGAGAGTGCTTGCCCAGCAGGCCCTGAGGCCCTGAGTTCAAACTCCAGTCACCCTTCCCTCCTCCAGGAAAAAAAAAATGAATGAAGTCACTTCCTGTTTCTGGTACTTTAAGCTTAAAGTTCCATGATGTGTGTGTGCGCGCGCGTGCGTGCGTGCGTGCGTGCGTGTGTGTGTGTGTGTGTGTGTGTTGGTCCTGGGCCTTGAACTCAGCGTCTGGGTACTGTCCCTGAGCTCTTTTGCTCAAGGCTAGCATTCTGCCACTTGAAGCCACAGCTCCACTTCGTTTTTGAGTCATTAATTGGAGGTAAAAGTCTCACAGGGACTTTTCTGTCCCTGCTGTCTTCAAACTGATCCTCCACTCTCAGCCTCCTAAGTAGCAAGGGTTACAGGCATAAGCCACTGGCATCTAGCTAGGTTCTGTGATATTTGATAGCATATTTGCTAGCTCTTAGCAGCCCTGCTCTGAGCAGTGGCTTTGTCTAGATTCTCAGCAGCTCTGGCCTTCTGCTCTGCACCCCAAGTTTCCTCCTCCTCTGTGAGATAATGCAGGGAGCCAGCAGCTCTGCAGAAACTCTGCAGTCCCACGCTGGCCTAGGAATCACCTCGGCCCAAGTACCCACTTCTGAGCCCTGTCTGCATGTGTCTCAGATGCAGGATCCCCATGGAGAAGTCCTGAGTCCATGTGCCTGCTGCTTTGGCCTGCCCACCGGCACACCCAGAGGCCAGGGGGCAGTGGCGCCTCATTCCCCATTGGTTTGGGGGTTTGCTAGGGCTTCTGTAACTGTGCTTCTGTAGTGGCGCCTGCGGCAGCAGCGGTGGCGGCAGGGCCATCTTCTCTGCCAAGCAGAGAACCCAGTCTTGGACTGTGATCCTCCTATTATCTTCTCTTGTGTAGTTAGGATTACAGGCATGCCTCACCATGCAAAGCCCTTCTGATTGTCTTTCTTTCTCTCTCTCTCTCTCTCTCTCTTTCTTTCTTTCTTTTCCTTCCTTCCTTCCTTTCTTTCTTTCTTTCTCTTTCTGTCTTTCTTTCTCTCTCCCTCTTTTGTTATTATAAAGGTAATGTACAGAGGGTAATGAATGCATTTCTTTTTGGACAATGTGACCCCTTCCTTTGCTCTCTCCAAGTTTTCCTTCCAGTCCCCACTCACAAGTTGCATAGTCCATTTCAACATAGTGTCTAGTGAGTACCAGGGCTGCATTTGTTCACCCTTTGTCTCCCCATTTCTGTGTTCCCTCTTACCCTTTCAAGGACAGATAAGTGAATAAACATAACAGAAAGAAAAGAAAAAATATTATTTTACGTGGTCAGAGTTACATGGGCATTGCACCTTTGCGCTCCTCCACTAAGAATATCCTCCTTCGGTCTCATTGAGTAGGAATGTCCAGAGTTCTGTACCATTTACTGTGTTCTGCTGTATTTTAGATCTAGCTTCCGCACATGAGAGAAAACAGGCACCATTGGTCTATCTGAGCTTCTGGCCTTTTTGTGTTTGATTGCTATCACCTTCCTGGGTATAAAGCAGTATCACATTGTGACTTACATTTTAAATCTGCATTTTCCCAATGGCTAAGATGTTGTGTACCTTTTCTTTCCTTTTTCTTTCTTTCTTTTTTTTTTGGGTCAGATGTAGGGCTTGAACTCTGCACCTGGGCGCTGTCCCCGAACTCTTCTGCTCAAGGCTAGCGCTCTACCGCTTGAGCCACAGCATCGCTTCCAGTTTTCTGGTGGTTTATTGGAGATAAGAGTCTCATGAATTTTTCCTGTCTGGGCTGGCTTTGAACTTTGATCCTCATACCTCAGCCTCCTGAGTAGCTAGGATTACAGGTGTGAGCCACTGGTACCTGGCTTCTTTTCATGTGTTTATTGGAAATTTATATATCTTTTTTTTTGGGGGGGAAATGTATACTTAGATCTTGTGCCCACTTTTCAATTGGATTGCTTGTGTTTTTCTATGATTAGATTATAAGATTCCCCCTCCTTCCCTCCCCCAACTTGAACTCAGGACCTTGGTGTTCTCTCTGAGCTCCTTTTGCTCAAGGCTAGCCCTCTACCACTGAGCCACAGCTCTACTTCTGGCTTTTTCTATAATTAACTGGAGATAGGAGTCTTGTAGACTTTCCCACCTGGGCTGTCTTCAAACCAAGATCCTCAGATCTCAGCCTCCTGAGTAGGTAGGATTACAGGCATGAGCCGACGGCACCTGGCAAGAATTCTTTATAAATTCTTGGCAGAATATATAAAAGATCTGAAAACATTATCCTTTTATATGGATTAATTTTTACTATCTCAATAGTGTCATTTGAAACACCAGGGTGTTACATTTTGATGACATCATCCTAATTAATTGATCTTTTGTTGCTTGTCCTTTGCAAAGTAGCGGAAACTGCTGGTGAATCTGAGATAATGAAGGTTTCAGCCTATGTTTTAAGAGCTTGGTAGTTTTAGATATCATGTTTAGGTTTTTAATCTACTTTTTGAGCACATTTATGTATATGATGTGAGATAAGGATCTAACTTAATTTTTATTTATTTTTTTTCCAGTCCTGGGCCTTGAACTCAGGCATGGGCACTGTGCCTGACCTTCTTTTGCTCAAGGCTTTTACTCTACCACTTGAGCCACAGCACTACTTCTGGCTTTTTCTGTTTATGTGGTACTGAGGAATTGAACCCAGGGCTTCATGCATAAGAGGCAAACACTCTACCACTCAACATCCCCAGCCCTAATTTAATTTTTTTTATGCTGCTGCAGCACCATTTGTTCCAGAATATTTTCCTCCCACTGTACTATATTGGCGCCATTTTTGGAAATCAATTGACCGTTGATGGGAGGGTCTATTCTGGAACCATCAATCATCTCAATGTCTGTCTTTATGTCAATACCGTATGATCTCAATTACTGTGACTTGAAGGAAGTTTTGAAATAGGAAATGTGGATTTTTTTTAAAGGTTGGTTTGGGCTCCTTTGGATACTTTGTTTACACATGAATTTTAGTGATTCCTTTTTTTTTTTTTTGTCAGTCATGGGGCTTGAACTCTGGGCTGGGCGCTGTCCCTCAGCTCAAGGCAAGCGCTTGTACTACTTGAGCCACAGCGCCACTTCCAGTTTTCTGATGGTTCATTGGAGATAAAGAGTCTCACAGACTTTCTTGAGTGGGCTTTGAACCGAGATCCTCAGATCTCAGCCTCCTGAGTAGCTAGGATTACAGGCGTGAGCCACCAGTGCCCAGCTTTAGTGATTAATTTGACAATTTCTTCAAAGACATGAGCTAGGATTTTGACTGAAACTGTACTAACCTGAATTTGGTTAGGGGGCATTCAGTCTTGGATGCACAAGTGAAAACACCTTTGCACTTACTTGTTTAGTTACTTTCAAATTTGTAGTTTTCAGAGTATAAGTTTGACACTTCATTTGCTAGATTTATCCCAAATCATTTCATTTTTGTTATTTTGTTGCTGGCCCTGGGGCTTGAACTCAGAGCCTGGGCACCATTCCTGAGCCTCTTTGTACTCAAGGCTAGCTACTCTATCACTTGAGCTACCGTGCCACTTCTGACTTTTTCTGCGTAATTTATTAAAGTTTCACTCAGGCTGGCTTCCAACTGAGATCCTCAGATCTCAGCCTCCTGAGTAGCTAGGATTACAGGCATGAGCCACCATTGCCTGGCTACTTCCAGCTTTTTAGTTAATTGGAGGTAAGGGTCTCATGGGATTTCCTGCCCTGGCTGGTTCTGAACCATGATCTTCACATCTCAGCCTTTTGAGCAGCTAGGATTATAAGTGTGAGCCAACAAACAAAAACAAAAATGAGAATTTAAAACTCACCTAGGATTACTTCTAGGAAGAATATTCTGGGTCCAAGTTTTTCCCCAGCTATGATACCTGCTTGGTTGTGTGGCATGTGCTCAGTACTGCCAAAGGTCCCAGCAGGCTTTGGCTAGCCTGTGGATATGCATCCCTTCCTGTCCCCCTCCCTTCCTAGGTGTCCCTGGGGGTGGTCAAATCAGGCGAAATGGGAGGGGTATCTGATTGTTTTTGTAGATGGGACTTGTAAAAATGACTTTTAGGGCTTGGAATGTGGCTTAGTAGCAGAGGGCTTGCCTAGCATGCACGAAGCCCTGGGTTGGATTCCTCAGTACCACATACACAGAAAAAGCCAGAAGTGGTGTTGTGGCTCAACTGGTAGAGTACTAGTCTTTTCTTTTTGGTCGGTCGTGGGGCCTGAACTCTGGGCCTGGGCGCTGTCCCTCAGCTCTTCAGCTCAAGGCTAGTGCTCTACTACTTGAGCCACAGCGCCACTTCTGGCTTTTTTTCTTTTTGCTTATGTGGTGCTGAGGAATCGAACCCAGGGCCTCATGCATGCGAGGCAATCGAGTGCTAGTCTTGACTAAAAGCTCAGGGACAGCGCCAAGGCCCAGACAGAGTTCAAGCCCCAGGACTAGTCAAAAACGAACAAACAAAAAGACTTTTAGTAAAGCCATTTTTGCTGGGTGTAGTGGTGCCTGTGTGTAATCCCAGCTACGCAGGAATTGAGATTGGAAGGATTGCCATTCAAGATCAGCCCAGGCACAAAGTTCTTGAGGAGCCCCCCCCCCCCCGCCCGCCCCCCCCCCCCCCCCCCCCCCCCGCAACGCATCTCAACCAATAAGCCTGGCATGGCTGTTCACCTCTCAGCTAGAGCGAGGAGGAGGAGCCGGGTCCAAAGCCAGCTCAAACAAATTTAGTGAGACTGTCTGAAGAATGCAAACAGAAAAGCACTGAGGCCAGGGCTCCGGTGGCAGAGGCTTACACGGCAAGTGTCAGGTCCTGAGTTCAAGCCCCAGGACTGTCATTTTCTGGGTGGCTTCGTGTCTCTCCACGCACCCCTGGCTGTGTGTTTCGGTGTATTCCTGGTTCTTCTCTCACTCACAAGGTTGATGGGGAGACTGTCAACGTGTTGATCATGGGAGAGAATAAAGCATGGGTGTGTTTTGGGGTTCACCTGGGTTCGCATATCCTCTGATCTTGTGCTTGGCTGTGGAGGATACTGTGGGGGTGCAGAGTCTTTGCTCCCCTCAACGCAGCCAAGTGCTGGTCACACTTTGAAGCCACGCGCCATCTCTCCTGTGCTCAGATGCAGGGCTCAGATGATGCCCCTCACCTGCTGGGGTGAAATGCAACATTGGCCATTGGGCTGAGCATTGCTGCTGGGGAAATACCCCAGCCGGCCACCAGGGGCGCTGCGGCTTCGCCGTGGTGGGGGCGGGGAGGAGGAGGAAGTGCTCAGTATTCTCCCTACCACTGACAGCCGCCAAGCAGCAGATGGCCGCCTTGGCTCAGGACCTGCTGTCTTCCCCTGGTTTATAGACGGCCAGATTAGTGGCCACGCTCCCAGCAGGGCTCAGGGACCTGAGGGTTTGAACCCAGGGCCTCCAGCTCTCTCTTAGCTTTTTCACTCAAGGCTGGTGCTCTACCACTTGAGCCACACCTCTGCTTCTGGCTTTTTGGTGCTTAATTGGAGAGAAGAGCCTCATGGATTTTCCTGCCCTGACTTTGAACCATGATCCTCCGATCTCAGCCTGCTGAATAGCTAGGATCCCAGGCGTGAGCCACCGGTACCCTGTGTTCATGAACAGGAATTTCAAAGCAGCAGCTCCAAGCTTCTGATCTGGGGATACTGCTGATCTTGGTCCTGCCTTTTATAGAAGAAAAAACAAGGTGCAGCCATTGCAGGGCTGGCTGTGGCACATGAGAGACACAAACCCACTCTGTCTCTGTCTCTGTCATTTGTGGCGGGCTGGCTGCACACACAGGCTTTGAACCTCCTTCTTACCTGCCTCTAACCTTCCCTGAGGAGTCTATGGCCCTGAGGTCCATGGATTCCTGATGTCAACATCCTAGGAGGGATAGAACCCTGGGGATGGGTGGTCCAAGGTGGGTGCCTTGCTATTCGCCAGGAGCTAAACTCTGTCACGTGGCCCCACAAGGGTCCCCTGTCAGCAACAGAGCTGCTAAAGCCTATAGCTTAGAGACTAGAGATGCTGCCTCTGATTTTCTAGAAGGTGACTTTGAAAGGCTGTGTTTGTTCCTGATGCTGCCTGGGCAGCTCAGCTTTACTGTGACGAATGACTCCACATCGGGCCAGGGCTGTCAGGAGCAGTGGGGGATAAAAGACTCCTTCTCCTTTCCTTTCCCATTCTCTCCCCCAGGCCTGGGGCTTGAACTCAGGACATGAGCTTTTATGCTCAAGGCTTGAGCCACAATTCCACTTCCAGGTTTTTGGTGGTTATTTGGGGATAAGAGTGGCTCAGACTTTCCTGTCCCTGGCAACCATTTTCCTTTTTTATGGAAGGATTTCAAACCTACTTACAGGAATGGAGAGAGTAAAATGAGGCCCATCCCCCACCCTCTCCCCCCACAGACTTTCTCACCTCTCCTCCATCCACAGCCTCTGTCTGGCTTTTTTTTTTTTGGTCAGTTGTGGGACTTGAACTCAGTGCTTGGCTACTGTCCTTGAGCTTTTGTGCTGGTATTCTACCACTTTGAACCACAGCTTCATTTCTGGCTTTTTGATGGTTAATGGGAGATAAAAATCTCATAGACTTTCCTGCAAAGGATGGCTTTGAACTGTGATCCTCAGATCTCAGCCTCCTGAGTAGCTAGGATTACAGGTGTGAGTGACCAGCACCTGGCTTACTCCAGTAATTCCTTCCTTCCTTCCTTCCTTTTTCTTTCCCAGTCCTGGGGCTTGAACTCAGAGCTTGAGCTCCATCCCTGAGCCTCTCTGTGGTCAAACCTAGCGTTCTACACTGTAGCCACGGCACCACTTCTGGCTTTTTCTGTTTCACGCATGCTAGGCAAGCACTCTACCACTGAGCCACATTCGCAGTCTGCTCTGGTAATTTTTTTCCATTTTTTTCTTTGATGAGATTAAGTGATTACATAAATTGCACAAATTTTACAGTATTGTGGATTCTCTGGTAATTTTTTTTTTTTTTTTTGTCAGTTGTGGGGCCTGAACTCTAGGCCTGGGCGCTGTCCCTGAGCTCTTCAGCTCAAGGCTAGTGCTCTACCACTTGAGCCACAGTGCCACTTCCAGCTTTTTCTGTTTATGTGGGACTGAGGAATCGAACCTAGGGCCTCATGCATGCAAGGCAAGCACTCTACCACTGAGCCACCTTCCCAGCCCTGCTCTGGTAGTTTTTAAGATAGGGTCTTACATCTTGCCTGGATGAGCATGAACTGTGATCCTCCTATCTACACTTCCTGTAGCTGGCATGACAGGAACCTGCCACTGTACCTGAGCTGAGCAGTTTTGCTTTACCATATGCTCCCGCCCAGAGGCTCAGGCACTGAGAATGTGGACTGAAGCTTCTAATACTGTGCGCACCAAGAAACCTTGTCTGTTGTTACGTTGATTACTGAGGGATATATTATAGCAAAGGAAAGATTACAAACTGGAGATTCTGTTGTTAGGTTCAATTTTTTCTTTCCCCAAGAACACTCCCCAGCTGTGGCTGGGCGCTTCTTTTTGCATCACTTATGATCCACTTGTCTCTCTAGAACTGATGGTGAAGGGACTGGGAAGGTGGCTCAGTGGTAGAGCGCTTGCCTTGCATGCATAAGGCCCTGGGGTTGCTTCCTCAGCACCACATAAGCAAAAAGAAAAAAGCTGGAAGGGCGCTGTGGCTCAAGTGGTAGAGCGCTAGCCTTGAGCTGAAGAGCTGAGGGACAGCACCCAGGCCCAGAGTTCAGGCCCCATGACCAGACCCCCCAACCCCCCCAAAAAGAACTGATGGTGAAGTGGTCCTGTGGGTTGGGATAGGGATAGCCTAGCCCCTACATGGTAGAGTTCCTGCCTGGTGGCTGGTCTACAAATATGGCAGCCTCACCTGCCAGGATTCACCCTCTGTGGGGTCCCCCTCTCCCAGGAAGTTCTCTGCTTGCTTCTGGCCAGTGAATATGGGATTGGGAATGACCCTGGGAGATGAGGGGCTAAGCTCATCACAAGCCTGTGACTCCCCTTAGGTTTTCAGACCCTCACAGTGGGGGAAGCCAGAGCCTTATATAATGTGGCCATTTTGAGACCGCCATGTTGTGAGGGAGCCCAAGCCTGTCATGTGGAGATATCACACACAGACACAGACACGCACATACATGCCACCATCCCCACAGTTCACCTCTCTCAGTGGAGGCATCCGACCCTCCATTGTGGACATCCTGCCTGTGTGGATGACTCCAGCCCCAGCAGCCACTTCTCTTGGCTTGTAGAAGTCCTCCAGGCACTATCTGCCTGGCTGATCCGGGTCCGCTCTCAACCTGGGCCATAGCATGACATTCTTGTTTAGTCATCATACTTAAGTGTGGTCTGCCATTAACTGGGACTCACCAACTTTCCCTTTAGATGTTCTTTTTGTGTGTATTTGCTGGTACTGAGGCTTGAACTCAGGGCCTCATGCTCTTGCTTGGATTTTTCATTCAAGGCTGGTGTTCTACCACTTAAGTTACACTTTCACTTCTGGCTTTTTGCTGGTGAATTGTATTTTCCTGCCTCTACTGGCCTCTAGTCACAATCTTCAGATTTTACTCTCCGGAGTAGCAAGGATTATAGATGTAAGTGACCAGCATCTGACTTTCCCCTTTAAATGTTTTTATTTTTTTAATTTTTAATTTTTTTTTTTTTTGGTCAGTTATGGGGCTGAACTCTGGGGCAAGCACTTTACCACTTGAGCCACAGCACCACTTCCGGTTTTCTGGTGGTTAATTGGAGATAAAAGTCTCACGGATTTTCCTGCCTGGGCTGGTTTTGAAACGCAATCCTCAGACCTCAGCCTCCTGATTAGCTAGGACTATAGGCATGAGCCGCCGGGCACCCGGCCCCTTTAAACATTTTAAGCATTGCCTGACACAATTACATATCTTAGAAACCACAAAATGATTGAATAATTCCATCTCTCCTGTCACATTCATTAGCAGAAATTCTTCCTCTCACCAACTAGGGCTCCTGGGTTGCCCGCATAGGATCCCCCAAAGAAAGACAGAGAAGTTGTGGGAGTCTCACCTGTGCATTACAGCCCACCTTCATCAGAGGAGTGGCCTGGCCTCTCTTAGACTCATGGTCCAAGTCAAGGCCAGTGAGAGAGATGACAGGTGAGAGGACTGGCTGGGAAGGTGAACAGTGAATTCAGTTTCCAAGGAAACCACAAGGTAGGAGGCTCAGAGGACAGTCCTTTCTTTATCTTGCTAAAGCCAAATGCTGCCACCTTTTAAGCCATCCAGCTCAGACACTTGGGCAGGTCCCACCATGAGTCCTGAGGGGCTTGAAGAGCCGTTGGGAGTGCCTCTTCCTTCCTGGGGACTGTCTTCCTCTCCAAGACAGAGCCCCCCTCTCCCTGAAGTTTTCAGGCCATGAGGAACATAAAGTTTTGGGGTTGGACTGCTCTCAAAGTTGTCCTCCCAGGAGCTCTGAGGGATTGAACATCTGGCAGGGTTTGAATATCACCCCTAAACATTGTCTCGAAATCTAATTGCACTTGGTTTTTATTTTTATTTTATTTGTGCCAGGACTGGGGCTTGAACTCAGGGCGTGGGCGCTGTCTCTTAGCTTTTTTTGTTCAATGGCTGGCTCTCAGCCACCGGACCACCCCTTCATGTCTAGCTTTTGCCGGTTAATTAGCGATAAGCCTCTCAGCTTTGTGTCTGACTTTTCTGCCGGGCTAGCTTTGAATGTTGATCTTCTTATCTCAGCCTCTTGGGTGGCTTGGGTTACTGGGGTGAGCCACAGATGCCTGGCTTTTTAATTACAACTGTAAATGAATTAAGAGGAGGCATGTAGGCCAGGAAGGTTCTGCTGCCATGGTTGATCGTCAGAGCTCCTGCAGGAGTGAGTGAGTTACTGGGCCAGTTTCCCTTTCCCTGTCTGTGCTGGCTTCCCCTTCGGCCATGTGACTTCATAGCCAGAAGGCCCCCTCCCGGATGTGGGGGGCCTGACTGCAGACTTTCCAGCCTCCAGAACATTGCTCCCGTAAGTTCTGTTTAGAATTTACCCAGTCTGCGGTATTGTGTTAAAGCTGCAGAAAATGGACTCAAACCTCTTTTCTCTGGGCTCCTTTCCTGGCCCTTCCTCTGTGAGAACATCAGGATTGAGGACATGCCTGGTCCTGGGGTGGAGGGTCTGCAGCTCCAAGTCCTGACTCCCCAGAAGGAAATCCAGCAGTCTTACCCAGAGGGCAATGATGACTCAGAGCTCTGATACAAGAAACGCCTGTGGCAGCAGAGCCACCACGCAAGGAGCGCTTACTGTGTGCTCAGAGCTGTGGCCTGACCTCAAAAGCCCCTCAAAGATGGAAGTGGGAGTGAGCAGGCGCAGCATCTGCTCTTCACAGCGCGGCCTGCAGGGAGTCCTGAGACCCATGGCGCCCCCTGCTGTTGACTGCAGAACTGGGGCCACTCTGGGGCCCCTGCCAAGCTCTCCTGCTGGGTGTGTGTGTGTGTGTGTGTGTGTGCGTGTGTGTGCGTGCGTGCGTGCGTGCGTGTGTGTGTGTGTGTGTGTGTGTGTGTGTGTGTGTGTGTCCTGGGGCTTGAGCTCAGGGCTGTCCTTAGCTTTTTTGATCCAGGCTGGCACTCTACCTCTTGAGCCACAGTTCTACTTCTGGCTTTTTGGTGATTAATTGGATAAGAGTTTCATGGACTTTTCTACATGGCCTGGCTTTGAACTGGGATACTTAGATCTCAGTCTAAGTACCTTGGATTACAGGTATAAGCTATTGGTACTAGCCTTAAACTTTTTTTTTTTTGCCAGTCCTGTGGCTTGAACTCTGGGCTGGGGCGCTGTGCCTGGGCTCCTTTTGCTCAAGGCTAGCACTCTTCCACATTAGCTTTTTCTGTGAATAACTGGAGATTATTTCCCGTCTGGGCGGGATGGGTTCCAGCTTCTAGCCTCAGAGCTCAGCCCCCCCGGAGTAACCAGGATGACAGGCCTGTACCACTTCCCCTTCTAAACCAGTTTCAACAGGTTCCATTGTTGAATTTTCTTAATTTTTTAAAGCTGTTATTATCAAGGTGATATACAAAGCGGTTAGTTACATAAGTCAGGTAGAGTCCATTTCTTTTTGGACAGTGTTTCACTTTCCCTCACATTCTCCTAGTTTTTCCCTCCAGCTGTTTTATTTTCATACATGTAGATCAATGACTTAACTGTATTCTCTTTCATTCACCTTTGTGAGTCCTACCTCTGCCCCTGGTTGCTAGTACCATCCCTAAATGAGCTAGGTTTACTTACTGTTATTCTTTTTATTTTTTTGGTTGGGAGCTTGAACTGGGGCTTAGGAACTCTCCTTGAACTTCTTTTTGCTAGGATTACAGGTGTGAGCCACTGGTGCCCTGCTGTTGGCCAAATGCTACTTTCTGTTGGCTTCCACTACCATAGGGATTGCTTGCTGTTCTCCACCCCTTCCCCCACCTCAGGCACTTTGCTGAAAATCCTCCCCCTTCCCTCCCCTCCCCTCCATGTCACTAGCTCAACTAATGATGAGAATCAAAGGTAGGCAGGACTACTGGAGGGAAGTCTTTACTGGATTTGCTATTGTAACACTGGGGAACAGCAAGGAGAGGTCTCCTGGCTGCTCACAAAGTGAGGTGAGAACAAGTTTCCTTATGTAGCTAGAAATGGGCAGGAACAACAATAGTTGTACCAATCATGGTAGACCCCTCATACAAATGAAGGACTGTGTTCGCACCAATTGTGACAGCGTTCCTCATGCAAACGAAGGACTGTGTTTGCACCAATCATGGCACGATTCCTCATGCAAATAAAGAACTATCTTTGTACAATCTTGGCACAGTACCTCATGCAAATAAAGGCTTATGTTTGTACCAATCTTAGCAGAGTAGCCTGGCACAAATAACAGGTTTTCTGCTGGGCCTCCAGAGGAAGGAAGTGCTCCCCCTCTAGTCTAGTCAGAAGTGCTCACTGTAGTGGTCATTGTGGAGGCAAAAGTCTAGTTAAAGCTGGTTGCTGGGACAGAGCCTTCTGGATCTGGAGTCCTGCTCTGGGCTCAAGGGGCCAGGCTTGGCATGAGCTCATTCTGGCTGCCTGCTTAGCAATCTGTTGCTCAAGGCAGCTGGCCCTGAGGAAGGGTTAAGAAGTAACTTACCATTGGGTGGGGGTGGCTCATGCCTGTAACCCTAGCTACTCAGGAGGCTGAGATCTGAGGATTTTTTTTTTTTTTTTGTCGTGGGGCTTAAACGCTGGGCCTGGGCACTGTCCCTCAGCGCTGCAGCTCAAGGTGAGCGCTCTACTACTTGAGCCACAGCCCCACTTTTGGTTTTCTTGTAGTTCAATGGAGATGAGAGTCTCACAGACTTTCCTGCCCCGGCTGGCTTTGAACTGCGATCCTCAGATCTCAGCCTCCTGAGTAGCTAGGATTACAGGCGTGAGCCACCAGTACCCAGCTCCAGGAGATTCTTATCTCTGATAAGCCACTAGAAAACTGGAAGTGGCGCTGTGGCTCAAGTGGTAGAGCGCTTGCCTTGACGTGAAGAGCTGAGTCAGTGCCCAGGCTCAGAGTTCAAGCTTCACAACCAACCTCCTCCCCCCCAAAAGTACTTACCCTAGCCCCTAATATCTAGGCACATTTAAAGGAAAAACAAAAGTCCAAAAGGGTTCATACAACAAAGGTATATATTATTAATAGTGCTTAGATACTATTTAATGTTGTCGTACAATGCTTAGCTCCTGTCCCCGTGTCCTAGGGCCAGGTGGGTCCCTACTTCTGTTTTACTTCCTCTGTGTCAGCTATGGTAGAAGCTGACCTTCCCTTCCTCCTGGACGTGTCCTGCCCACAGGGGCTGCTGGGTTATAGCACTCACTAACCATGCTGGGCACTTTTGCTAGGATTTCATTTCATCTCCCAATAAGCTGGCAGGACAGTGACATCCATTTAACTCCCTCAGATCGTCAATTCTTAGAGTATACTTGGGTTACAAAAATAATTCCTAGGTAGGTGCTGAGATTTTAGAAAATACAAAGAAAAAAGAAACCCATGCAAGTTACTGCTCTCTCATTAGGCGATTGAACACATATATTCTTAGTCCTGTGTCTCTAGCAAGATGCAATTCCAGGCCCCACTTCCAGACTGAGACAGTATGTTTGGGGGAAACAAAATGTGTGGGTTTAACCAGTTTCTGGGTGCTGCTGCTGCTGGTGGTTTGGGGAGTCTTCTTTGAGATCTAGGCTTAAATGGAGGTCTTTTGGCACCTTGACTTTGGGGCCAGATGCTGGTGTGGGGTGAGGCTGTGCTGGGCATCACGGGGTGTGAGCAGCATTTCTGCTCTCTACCAAGATGCCTGGAGTTTACTTTCCTGACATGTGACAACCAAAAATGTCCCTAGACATTGACAAGTGCCCCCTTGGGAGTACAAATCTGTCCTCAGTAAAAACCCCGGTTCTCTTCTGATTGCCCATTTATATCTAAAGAGAGAGAGAGAGAGAGGGAGAGACCAATGTGTCCTTCATACACACATTTCCTTTTCTTCAAGAATAATGCCAAACTATAAACACAGTTTTATAGCTTGCTCTCTCTCTTTTTTTTTTTTTTTGGTCCGGTCATGGGCCTGACCTCTGGGCCTGGGCACTGTCCCTCAGCTCTTCAGCTCAAGGCTAGCGCTCTACCACTTGAGCCACAGCGCCACTTCCGGCTTTTTTTCTTTTTGCTTATGTGGTGCTGAGGAATCGAACCCAGGGCCTCAGGCATGCAAGGCAAGCGCTCTACCACTGAGCCAACTTCCCAGCCCCCTCTCTTTTTTTTTAAAACCTAACACATTGCCAATTAACTCGGCAATTAGCTCTGCTGGCAGCAAAAGCAGGTTTCCAGCCTAGACCACGTAGGAAGCGCTAATAGAGCCCACCGTGTGAGTGTGACCCCGCCCACCACAAGATCACAGCCAGGCCCCACCCACCCAGGCCCCGCCCTCAGAACGGCCCCACCCACCACTCCACCAGCCACGAGACCCCGCCCATTACTGGCTCCGCCCCACGAGGCTCCACCCACACCAGGCCCTGCCCACTTTGGGGCTCCCCCCCCTCCAGCTGCCTAACTGGAAGTGAGGACACTCATTACCTGTGGACTTGCTGCCCTCGCCGCCCTCAGGTCTTGCCTGTGGGCGTCTGGGCTTTAGGTGCTTGCTGTTAGGGCTGTGCCTGATGCTGAGGTTATTGCTGGAGGCTGCTGGGAAATGGAGGAGTCGGCCCATTTGCATCTCTGGAAGGAATGGAGAACCCATTTTCCTCTGTAGTCTATCCGAGGGTATATGCAGGTCAAGTGATGTTGGAGGAAGCCAGAAGGGGTCCTGACATGGATTCTTCCAGTGGGAGGGCTTCAGGCAGCCCCGGCCAGGGTTAGAGGTGGCATCTCTGTGCGGAGGGGTGGAGTGCATGCACTCAGTCAGTGCTCAGCCAACGAGCTTAGACTCATCCAAGAAGGTGGAGGGAGAGAGGGCAGGCATTGTCCAAAAGAGCAGCTAACATAAGGTTTCCGTTTTTTGTTTTTGTTTTTTACTCCAGCAAGATCATTTCAGAATTTTTTTCTTTCATTTTGTTTTAGATGTATCTTTTTTAAAAAATAAATAGTATGAGGTTTGCAGGCATGGCTAAGTTAGTTGGTAGAGCGCTAGCCAATCAGCGAAAGTGTCAGTGCCAAGTTCAAGTTCTGGTCTCTGACCTAAAAGAAGAAAGGTAAATGTATGACTGTATTAAAACATTTATTAGCTGGGTGCCAGTCACTCATACCTATAACTTCAGCTACTCGGGAGGCTGAGATTAGAGGATTGTGGTTCAAAGCCAGCTGGGACAGGAAAGCCTATGAGAATCTTAGCTCCAGTTAACCAACAAATAGCTAGAAGTCGAGGTGTGGCTCAATGAGCAAAAAAAAAACCCAGGGACAATGCCCAGAGCCACTCAAATTTATCATGACACATTTGCTTTTTTCCCTTTTATTTTTATGGGCACTTTGTATTAGTCATGACTTAATTACAAGTAACAGATCCTATCATTTAAGCATAGTGAGATTTATACAAAATTGCCAGAATAAAGCTGGGTGTGGTAGTGCCCAACTATTTGGGAAGCAGAAGTAGGAGGATCATGGTTCAAGATTGGGGCAAAAACATGAGACCCTGGTATGAGAAACAAAGCAAAAAAGGCTGGGGATGTGGTCCACGTGGCACAGCACCTACCTAGCAAGTATAGAGCCCTGAGTTAATACGTAATACTCTAAAATAAAATGGTGGCCGCTGATGGCTCGTGCCTGTCATCCTAGCTACTCCGAGGCTGAGATCTGAGCATCTCAGTTTGAAGCCAGCCTGGGTAGGAGAATCAGGGAGACTCATCTAATTAATCACTTACAAACCAGAAGTGGAGCTGTCTCTTAAAGTAGTAGAGTGCGAGCCTTGAGCACAAAAGCTGAGAAGGTGCCCAGGCCAGGAGCAGCGGAGCAGCAGACCGGCATTAGCAAGTGCCATTGAGCCTTCATTAGCCACGCCTCCTTCTAGCTGAGGTTCCAATTGGCCCTCCATTGGCCACGCCTCCTTCCATTTGGAGGTCCTCAACTCTCAGTGTTTCCTGATTCAATTTTAACTTGAAAAATACAAGAGGGCCTGGGGGTTTAGCTCAGCAGAAGAGCTCCCGCCTGGCGAGCACAAGACCCTGAGTTCGGTCCTTAGCTCTGGAAAAAAAAGGAAAATACAAGAAGAGGTCAAACATGAAAGCCCTGTTTTTATGCCTCGTCCCACATTTTTGGGGAAGTGTGTAAAGTGAGAAGTGAGAGCTGTGTCCCGCTTCCCTTCTGGGAGCTGTGGGTACAGCTTCCTGCAGGCTCCCAGCAGCTGGGGCACCTCCTTTCTGCCCCTCAGGGGGCCTGGAGAGTGGGGCTTGGGGGTCTTGGAATAAATCATGCATCAGACCCAAATGGATTTTAGTGACTTCTTGAGACTGTGTAGAACATCCCCTCCCTGCCCCCACCAAGAGTCAGGGATTAAACACAGCCCTAGGCGACCCGCCTCATCCTCGGGGTGCAGGCCCCAGGGCGCGGTGAAAGATCCTTCCGTCCCTTCCCCATGCCCTTCTTTGCCCAGCTGGGGCCTAGGACGGACCCTTGAGGGCCGAGTCCCTGTACTGCCGCTGGCGACCGCTAGGTGGCGCCCCGCTCCCTCGGTTCCAGGCCCCGGGCGGAGGGGGGGGGGTGGGGGGGTGCGGGGGGGGGGGGTGGCGGGCGACCGGTGGGATGGTCGTGAGGGCCCGACTGGGGGGGAGGGGGGTGGTGGAAGGAGGGGGGAGGGGGGAAGGGGGTGGTGGTGACGAGCGCACCCCACGATCAGACTTCTCTAGTTGTTTGGCTGAGGCTTAGCAGAACGGGCATCCTCACGTCTCACGTCCCTCCCGGGACACTGGAGAGCCGGCCTTGGGGATCAGGCCTTGGGAGGGGGAGTCGTGGGCAGCCCTCCCCCCTGCAGCCCGGCAGGGGCCCTGGAGGCGGGCTGCGGCTGGGGGGATTGCCTTCGGGGAGTGTCATCACGGAGGAGCGTTTGCAGAGCTGGGCTGAGCGCTTGATTTGTGACTCCTGCAGCTCAGGGACACGCACCAGAGACAATGCGATGGTGATTGATCAGTGAATCAGCCGGAGGTAGCAGAGGAGACGGCTGAGCTTCGGGCAGACGTGCCTTGTCTGGCAGCTACTGCCGCCCCCTCCCCATCGCCTTCCCACGGAGCCCCCAGCCCTGGAAGATGCCACCCCACCCCCCTTCAGGACCACAGTGGCTGGCAGAACCTGAGGGTAGCCGTTAGCCAGTGGCCAAGGCACGCAGGGCCCAGGAAGCGGCCGCCTCACCTCCAGACAGGGATAAATCTGGGGCACAGTGGTGGTCCCCACCAGGCCTCCTTGGATATGGCCAGAGATGATCTCGTGGTTTCCACCCTGAGACCATGTCCTTGCCATCCTAGTCCATTTTCTTCATTGCTGACACACAATGCCACAGGCTGGAGAAGTTACAAAGAATGTGGGCTCATGGATCTGGTCCCAGATCCAGGGACTGCATCTGATGATGGCCTCTTGCTGGCAAAGTCCCAGAGGGACAACTGGCACAAAGTGCCACCAGCTGGCTTTTACAGCAGATCCATTCTCAAGAAGACCCGTTCAACTGTACACCATGAATCATGTGAAGACCTGTCCCACGTCTTAGTATCTCCTGACGGGGATGAAATGCCAACAGCTGTCCTGCTGTCCTGCCCTGATGAGTTCTCTGTAAATTCTGGGGTGGACAGAAGGGCAGGAGGGCAGCAACAGAAGAGAGCCCAGGGAGCCGGCTTGGCAATGGGATTCCACAGGAAGATGCCTATCTGGTGACAGGTGGTGGCTGAGGAACCATTGCTAGTGGCCCCTGGCATGGGATGGTAGAGCAGCCGCTTAGTCCTGCCACCAGTGGTGATGCTAGACAGGATTCAGGCCCTGAAGTGCAGAAGGGGGTAGCCAGCTGAGTGGATGTGGTGACCCAGCCAGTCTTTGTCCCCAACTCCCACAGGGCTTAGCAACAGGCCTGCATGGCAGCATGGTAGCCTCCCATGGCTCTGTGGACGGCTAGGACTCAGCCATTGAGGACCTCACAGGGAGATGCCATAGATGTCCCCCACAGTGATCTCTCTCCCTCCCTCCCCTCTTCTTTCTCTCTTTTCCAGTGCCCCTCCTGCCTGGGCACTGCCCCTGAGCTTTTGTGCACAACAGTAGCATTCTACCACTTGGACCACAGCTCCATCTTCCAGCTTTCTGGTGGATCATTGGAGATAAGAGTCGCCTGGAGAGCCGGGTGCCGGTGGCTCAGGCCTGTAATCCTAGCTACTCAGGAGGCTGAGATCTGAGGATCACGGTTCAAAGCCAGCTGGGGCAAGGAAAGTCCTTGAGACTCTTATCGCCAATAAGCCACTAGAAACCAGAAGTGGCGATGTGGCTCAAACGGTAGAGCGCTCACCTTGAGCTGAAGAGCTGAGGGACAGCGCCCAGGCCCAGAGTTCAGGCCCCACAACTGACAAAAAAAAAGAGTCTCACTGTCTTTCCTGCCCAGGCTGGCTTTGAACGGTGATCCTCAGATCTCAGCCTCCTGAGTAGCTAGGATGACAGGCACCTGGCTGAGCATATTTTTGAGGTGTTGACTCCCTACTTCTTCCTGCTGATTTTTTTTGCAGTATGAATAATGTTGGGGCTCAGAGTTTGGAGGTATATGCAGAATACACATTTAAGTTTTGAAGTGTGAAGGGGAGGGAGCCAGGGCACCCTGGCATCCGCTACAATGTAAGACTGGAACTTAGAATCATTTTGCTCCAAAAGGACGGACACGTGGGTGACCCACGCAAGTTATTTCACCATCCATTTCCTTCCTTCCTTCCTTCCTTCCTTCCTTCTTTCTTTCTTTCTTTCCTTCTTTCTTTCTTTCTTTCTTTCTCTCTCTCTCTTTCTTTCTTTCTGTCCTTCTCCCTTTCTTCTTCTTCTCCTTCTCTTTCTCCTTCTCCTTCTCTTCCTTCTCCTTCTTCTTTTTGTCGGTTATGGGGCTTGAACTCTGGGCCTGAATGCTGTCCCTCAGCTCTTCAGCTCAAGGCTAGCACTCTACCATTTGAACCACTGCACCACTCCCAGTTTTCTGTTGGTTTATTGGAGATAAGGGTCTCATGGACAAGCTCATGCCTGTAATCCTAGCTGTTCAGGAGGCTGAGATCTGAGGATCTGGTTCAAAGCCAGCCCGGGCAGGAAACTCTGTGACTCTTTATCTCCAATAAACCGCTAGAAAATCGGAAGTGGCGCTGTGGCTCAAGCGGTAGAGTACTCGCCTTGCGCTGAAGAGTGCATGGACAGCACCCAGGCCCAGAGTTCAAGCCCCATGACTGACAAAAAAAAAGAAAAAGGGTCTCAGGGACTTTCCTGCCCTGGCTGGCTTTGAAACAAGATCCTCAGATCTCAGCCCCCTGAGTAGCCAGGATTACAGGCGTGAGCCACTAGTGGCTGCCTGCCTCTGCCTGCCTGCCTGCCTGCCTTCCTTTCTTCTTTCTTTCTTTCTGGTTCAGGATTTTGGGTACATTGTCTACCCTTGCAATGCGATCAACATTTTTTTGGGGGATGGCAGCTTTAAAAGTCTCCATCTGGGCTGGGAATGTGGCTCAGTGGTAGAGTGCTTACCTAGCATGCTTGAAGCTCTGGGTTCGATTCCTCAGTACCACATACACTGAAAAAGCTAGAAGTGGTGCTGTGGCTCAAGTGATAGAGTGCTAGCCTTGAGCAAAAGAAGCTCAGACACAGTGCCTGGGCCCTGAGTTCGAGCCCCAGGACTGGCAAAAAATAAAAAAAGCCTCCATCCTTGTTCAGCTTCCTTCACTTCTTGGTCTTTGGTTTCTTTGTTCTCAGTCTTGACTTTCGCATTTGCATGTCAGGGCTGTGATGTCAGGGCCCCATTCAGAATTCGATTGGAATTGCATTAACTTTATGGATTAATTTAGGAAGGATTGTTGCGTTTATGGAGCTGAGCCTTTCCATTCACGAGCATGCTGTATATCTTTATTTATGCAGGCCTTTTGCTGACTGCAGTTGTATTTTATAATTTCCTCCATAAATCCATGCACACCTCCCTCTGTCTTTTAACCTCCATCCCTAATGGCATTTGTTCGTTTGTTTGCTTTTCGTATTAGTCTTAGAGCTTGAACTCAGGGCCTGGGTGCTGTCCCTGAGCTTTTGCACTCAAGGCTGACTCTCAACCATTTGAGCCATACCTCTATCTCCTCCTAATGGCTTCTGCTGCCATTAAATCCCCCTTTTACTTTTCCTAAGTGGTTATTGCTGGATGTAGGATTATTAATGATCTTTTCTAGCAACCCTTCCACACGTTTGTTACTTTCCAAAGTTTGTAGAAACCCTTGATTTTCTTTTCTTTTCTTTTTGCTACTCTTTGGGTTTAATCTCAGGGCCTGGGTGCTGTCTCTGAACTCTTTTTGCTCAAGGCTAGTGCTCTACCACTTTGAGCCATAGCTCCATTTCTGGTTTTGTGGTGGTTTACTGGAGATAAGAGTCCCATGACTTTCCTGCCTGGGCTGGCCTTGAACCTTGATCTTCAGATCTCAGCCTCTTAGTAGCTAGGATTACAGGCATGAGCCACTGGTGCCCGGCTCGGGAGACTCTTATCTCCAATAAACCACCAGAAAACCAGAAGTGATGCCATAACTCAAGTGGCAGAGTGCTTGCCTTGAGCTGAAGAGCTGAGGGACAGCACCCAGGCCAAGAGTTCAAGCCCCATGACTGACAAAAATATAAAAATAAGCATCATCTATGCTATGAGTTTTTGGTTTTGTGTGCAGTGCTGGGGATAGAACCCAGGGCTTTGTACATGGTAGGCAGGACAATTGACAAGAAAAAAAGTTCGGGAGTGCCTATAATGGCCCAGCCCCACACTCACAAAACTGAAGAATATTCGCAAATTTGCATTTTTTCAAGTTTTGTGTATAGGTGTAACTAATACGTAGATAAATATGTCTCATGCAAAACATCCCTGTCAAAGGGTATCTAACACAGAAATCTGTGGCACTTCATACCATCTTCAAGGCAACTTCATGGTTCCACATAGCTGCTGAAGGTCCAGCCATCTGATCAGCCATTCTAGTTAACAGAAAGGAAGAAAGGAGAGAGATTTTAAAAGCTGCTCTTCCCCCTGGGTTGAGTCTCTAAAGCTACCTTTTTGTCCTCACAAGGATTAACCACTGGTCATGGGGCCATGCAGAGCTGTAGGAGACGCCGTTTAGTAAGGCCTTTTAACCCCGCACATTTCCCCCACAACTATAATTTGAGTCCGCTAGTAAGAAAAAAGGAAAAAATTAATACTGGAGGGCAACGGAAAGCCCCTGACACTAATCAATGAAAAGCTAGGCTGGCGATATGAAAATGAGAATTTATGCCAGAAAGCTTTATTTAGGCATAAATTAATATAAGACACAATAAACAAAGTATGCTAGTCTCAAACTTGTGAATTAGCATGCATTGACTAATGTATCTTCAGTTTACAGAAAGCAAACGTGGACTCACAAGCAGAAATTGAAACGAAGGAAGACTGATTAGTTACCAACACAAGTCCCTAGCTTTTTACTTCACCAAAAATCCTGAACACAGCCCGTGGGAGAGCCTGCAAAGGATTCGGAGTTTGGAATGCCTTCTCCCAGCCTATTCTCAGAATGCTGAGAAAGTAATGTTCAGCGGGGCTTACAGCTACGTAAGTTAGGCAATGAGTTGTTTTTGTTTTGGTGGTGGGGCTTGAACTCCGGGCCTGGGCGCTGGTCCTGAGTTCTTCACCTCCAGGCGAGCGCTCTATCACTTGAGCCACAGCGCCACTTCTGGTTTTGTGGTTGAATGGAGATCAGCGTGAGTCCCTGGCCACCCGCAGGAGTGCATTTCTTTTTGGACCCTATCACCTCTTCCCTTGCTCTCTCTCAGTTTTTCCTTCCCATCCCCACCCACCCAGTGCCTCTTTCGAATTCTACCTAATTTTTTTCTTTTGTATAAAATTGACTTGTATATGTCTGAAATAAACCCACTTGGTCATGTCCTGATGTATGTTTTTAGACCTGTACTACGGAACTTGTTTCCTAGTGTTTTACTGAGGATTTTACATCTATATTTGAGATGTCCAACTGACTTCTCAGTTCTGCTGTCTTCCTAACATAAGCGAATTCCACCTGTTACACTATTTTAAGGCTTGCATACAGCTCCATCAAATTTGCATACCAGATTAGCATAGATTATAATTGGTATACTCAAATTAGCATATACCCATGTATCTTCTCTGATGCTGTAAAAAATTCCTGCCTTATCAATACTTAGTTCTCTCTGTTCCTTCTGTTGTCTGATTAGACTTACCAGAAAGTTTATTTTATTGTTCTCCAGGAATCAGCCTTCGTGTTTTCTTTCTCATGGAATTGGTATATCATTTGAGAAATCAGACCAAGAGGGAAGCAGAGGGGAGACTTGGTTGTTGTCTTTGGTGCCCATGAAGGTCATGCCTATTCTGGGCAAAGGTACTTCCAGACCAGAGTGGTCACGGGCACAGACTCTGGGCCATCACCAGGGTAGGACGTTGGCCTCCCCTTGTGTCCTTAATGGAGAATGAACGAACATGTTACAGATGTTTTCTCCTTGTATATCTGTAATAATAATATTTTTGTGGTACTGTATTGAAATTAATTTTTGTGTATATGTTTGTCCTGGGGCTTCCTGGACTCTGTCCCTGAACTTACAAGCTCAGGGTTAGTGCTCTACCACTTGTGCCACAGCTCTCCTGTGGCTTTTTGGTGTTTCATTGGAGATAAGAGTCTCACGGACTTGCCTGCCAGAACTGGCTTTGAACTGCAATCCTCAGATCTCAGCCTCCTGAGTAGCTAGGATGACAGGTGTGAGCCGTCAATATGTTATGTGAATAGATACGTGCATGAAGATTGAATTGCCGAGGATTATTTTTGTGTTCAATGGGAGGTAGACACCTCATTCGATGTCTTTCCAAGTGGGTGTCTAATTATACACCGACAGGTTCATTAAATCATACATTTCCCCCCCTGGAGAGTTGAGATATAATTCAGACCAGCTGGCTTTCTTGGTGAGGCTTGGGAGATGCAGGTGCCATCCTTACCCGTGAGTGCCCAGCCCAGCCCCACCTGAGCATCCATGACAGGCACAGGGCTGCACGCTGGCACACTCAGTCTGAGCACTGTTTGTCTACTGAGTAGGGGCTGCTCTGTCCTCAGCCAGCAGCATGAGGGTCACACATCTCTCTGATCTTGAGAGCTCAGTCCAGGTCCTCCGTCTGCATGCCAAGTCTTCCCCAGGTCTCTGTAGACACCAGCACTCCATTCTTGCTCCTGCAGTCTTTGAGCAAGGCATGATAAAATATACATTTGGGCCAGGTGTGATGGTAGACTTCTATAATCCTAGTACTAGCACTTGAGAGGCTGAGGGAAGAGGATCACGAGTTCGAGGCCACCCTGGGCTATAGAGTGCATTTGGTGTTGGTTGTTCTTTAAATAGATTCATTAGTGAATCCATTTGGTCTTGGGCTTTTCTTTTTTTTTTCTTTATTTCTTTTTTTTTTTTTTGGTTGGTTGTGGAGTTTGAACTCGGCCTGGGCGCTGTCCCTGAGCTCTTCAGCTCAAGGCGACGCTCTACCACTTGAGCCACAGAGCCACTTCCCAGTCTTCTAGTGGTTTATTGGAGATAAGAGTCTCACAGACTTTTCCTGCCTGGGCTGGCTTTGAACTGTGATCCTCAGATCTCAGCGTCCTGAGTAGCTAGGATTACAGGAGTGATCCACCGGCGCCGGTTTATTAGAGAAGCCATATCTCCCCCGGGAGAGGGAGCACATGGCATCTGCCCCTATCCAGGTGGGTAGTTCTTGGGGGGCTAGTGGGGAGCTCTGTGAGCAGGTAGGTCCGGGCAGAGAAAGGGAGTAGCCAGCTACACGGCTGGAACTCTAGGGCAGGGAGGAGCTCA
This sequence comes from Dipodomys spectabilis, assembly GCF_019054845.1. Lineage (NCBI taxonomy): Eukaryota > Metazoa > Chordata > Mammalia > Rodentia > Heteromyidae > Dipodomys > Dipodomys spectabilis. Next base: position 9,888,938 of record NW_024870707.1, read on the forward strand.
AGTCTGAGTGGAGCTGAGGACAGGAGATAAGGATAATGGTAACAGGTTGTATTTTCAGTTTCATTAGATTTCAGAAACTTTTTTATTTCATCCATAATTGCTTCCAAGACTCACTCATCATCCAACAGCGTATGGTTCAGTCTCCGAGCGTTTTGTTTATTTTCTGTAGTATCTTTACTTGTTGAGTTCTAGTTTAATTCTATCCTGCTCTGATGGAATAGAGGGGGTAAATGTCCATTTTCTTGTGTTTGTCAAGAGAAAAGGAGAGTGAACCAGTTGTCTGGGGAAGCTCTTAGTGGGCTCTACACAAACTGGATGGGGGTATACTGCAGAGGGAGAGCCCTTTTCTAGGATATAGGAGGCAGGATCCAGCCTTAGAACACACACACACACACACACACACACACACACACACACACACACACACACTAAGACTGGGTCATTGTTCACACACACACACACACACACACACACACACACACACACACACACACACTAAGACTGGGTCATTGTTGGAACATTTCCTGTAATTCTCTCTACTGGAGAAGTAGAGAGTGGGAGGATTGTGGGTCAAGGCCAATGCAGGCCAAAAACTACCAAGAGCTCATCTCAATCAACAAGCTGGGTGTAGTGATGTATGCCTGTGATCTCAGCTACTCAGGAGCATCGGTAGGAGGACTGCACTCTAAGGCCTGCCCAGGACAAAACATGAAACCCTATCCAAAAAATAAAGCAAAGCCAAGCGCTGGTGGCTCACGCCTGTAATCCTAGCTACTCAGGAGGCTGAGATCTGAGGATCGAGGTTCAAAGCCAGCCCGGGTAGGAGAGACCGTGAGACTCCTATCTCCAATAAAACACCAGAAAACCGGAAGTGGTGCTGTAGCTCAAGTGGTAGAGCGCTTGCCTTGAGCTGAAGAGCTGAGGGACAGCGCCCAGGCCCAGAGTTCAAGCCCCACGACCAACCAAAAAAATAAATAAATAAATAAAAAATAAATAAAATAAAATAAAGCAAAAAGGACTGGGGATATAGCTCAAGTGGTAGCAAGTGTAAGGCCTAAATTCAAGACCTAGTAGTGCCATCATAAAGTGTGTGTGTGTGTGTGTGTGTGTGTGTGTGTGTGTGTTGCTCCTAGAGCTTGAACTCAGGGGCTGAGTGCTGACCCTAAACTTTTTTGCTTAAGGTTAGTGCTCTACCACTTAAGCCACAGCTCCATTTCTGGCTTTTTTTTTTTTTTGGAGGGGGGGGTGGTTAATTGGAGATAAGTCTCATGGACTTTTCTGACTGGGCTGGCTTTGAACTGAAATTCTCAGATCTCAGCCTTCTGAGAAGCTACAATTACAGGTTTGAGCCACTGGCACCTGGCTTATCATTAATTAACAACAAAAATAAACCTTCTTATTTTATTTGATTCAGACATGGAGTCTAAATCATCGATATCCCTGAAGGAAATAGAGTTGATATGGATTGAAAGAAGAAAAAGTGCGACTTTCTAACTTGCCTGTGAAATTCGAATCCATTTTCATTTGCTCCGGGCAGTAACAGTTTGATTGAAAGCTAGACAGCAGACCTGGAATTTGTGTATAACTCCAACAAGTGCAGTGTGTAAAACTCTGAGGAGCGGGGCTGCTGGGGAAATCTGGTTGTGCCCTAGGTTGGCCGGCGATTGCTGCTATGGGAGAGCTGGCTTCAGGGATTCTTGAGGAAACCTGGACCTGGTCAAGTAATTGAAAGACCTTCCCAGCGGGCCGATCACTTTGAGCAGTTTAGATCTGCAGCTCAGACACACAGAGACCCATGCTCTGAGGGATGGGAGAAATAATCTGGAGACATATTGACCACTGAGCTGGGGGGAGACGTTGTGATCTTAGGAATGCTGAAGGGGGACGTTTCCCAGGAGTGACACCAGCCTTGTGGCTGGTGAGATTTTAATTTGATTCAAGGGCTCTTGTTTAAGCCTCTGGGGTCTTGGATTTGTACCAATCAATAAGCTGAGTCCATATTTGGAGAGGAGGTTGGTACACTTGGGATTGGCCATCGGGAGAGGACAGGTCTGTCTCAGATTCTGCCCCATGCGTAGCCACTGGAGCCTGGCGGACGCTGCTACTGAGGAGAACCAGGCTGTGGGCCCTGGTTTTTCTCCTGGCTGGCTGAGTAGCCATGGGCAATCAGGAACTGTGATAGTGGATGAGAACCTGCAGGCAGATCAGCCGGAGGGATCTGAAAACATCCTTCATTTTGCTCCTTATGGTCCTTTTGTAAATTGATTTAACTGGTGTAATAGTTTCCAGGGTGGCATTAACAAAGTGCCACCAACTAGGTGCCCTAAAATGATCGTGATGCGTTCTCACAGTTCTAGGGGCCGGAAGAAGTGGGAGATCACAAGGTCAGCAGTACACTGTGACTTGAATACTGCCCAGCTCCACTTCTGGCTTTTGATTGGTTATTGAGATGGAGTCTCATGGACTTCCCTGCCAGGGCTGGCTTCAGATCTTGATCATCTAAAAGCGCAGCCGCCTGAGTAGCTAAGATTACAAGTGTGGGACTGAAAAGATGGCTCAGTGGTAGAGTGCTTGCCTTGCATACATGAGGCCTTGGGTTCAATTCCTCAGCACCAGATAAGCAGAAAAAGCCATAAGTGGCACTGTGGCTCAAGTGGTAGAGCGCTAGCCTTGAGCTGAAGAGCTGAGGGACAGTGCCCAGGCCCAGAGTTCAGGCCCCACGGACCAACAAAAAACAAACAAAATAAAACAAACAAAAACAACTGTGAGCCACCAGTGCCCAGCTTTAACTTAATTTTGTTGTTGTTGTTTTGGCTCTTTAATTTTGATGATCTTTGTAATAATGTCTTCCTTGGAGGAAATAGGAAGTAATAGGAAGGGGGAAACTTTGTCATAATCCTGAGACCCGACTAGCACAGCCTGAGTCACTATCTCCTGCTTGCTTTTAGGCAGGGTTTCACTATATAGTTTAGGCTGGCCTTGGACCCAACTCCTTGCTGTTTGGTTCTTGTTGTTCTTTGGTGTTTGTTGTTTGGTTTGAACTCGGGGCCTTGTGCTTGCTAGGCAGGTGCTCCACCACTTGAGCGCAACCCATTTGTTTCTCTACCCTGAATGCCACAGGAACGTACCTGCTCCAGTCTCAAATTCTCCACACTAGTTCTTCACAAGGGCAGCCTGTGAGAGGAACCCTGCATAACCTGGGGTCTTTCTGGCATCTGGAGGCAAAAATAAGGCCTCTGGGTCTCGCACGCCTGAAGGGACATTTGATGCATTTGCAAAGGCCTGCCTTTTTATTTCGTGCCATCTCACATTTGTCGCTGGCTCTGCTGAGAGGAATGAGGAGAGAAGGCTCCCAGCAGAAGGGCTGAGGAGACAGCCGTGAGGAGGAAGCTGTGGCCCCACCAGCCCTCAGATCGCAGGGCAGGCTGCGACCTGGGCTGGGAGCCGGTGCAGAGCTGGTCTCACTGGTGAATCCAGCATGGGGGATCGATGACCCCCAGTGTCTGGGGACCAATATCCGCTGGCTATGTCTTGAACACAGATGCGCACAGGTGCCAGAGGTGAGCTCTGGTCTCTTTTTATTGCTTTTCTCATTAGAGAGAAAATCGAACAGGAGACCTAGGAGTGAAGATCACCCGGATGTAGAGATGCTTTTTTTTCAGAGAAAAGGAAATTGGAGTTCCTGGTGTTCCACCGGGGCTTGGCCACAGCTGCTGTGATCCTGGGACAAGTCCACAATGAGGTCCAAGAGACGCTCTCTTCCCCGCCCCAAACCCCAATATCCAACCAGTTGGTGATGGACATATGGACAAATTCTAAATGGGGTTTCTGCACATTTGCAGATTCACCTGATTGCTAAAAGCTATATGTCTATACTTAGGGAACAGCTGGGCGTAGTGTCTCAAGCCTGTAATTCTAGCTACTCGGGAGGCAGATGTTAGAGGATCAAGATTTGCAGCCAGCCTGGGGAAAGTTTGTGAGACTCCATCTCACGCTGGGCTGGGTGGGATGCAGCTGTCATCCCAGCTACACAGAGAAGCACAATGGCTGGGTACAATGACACATTCCTGGCGTTTCCAGAGACATGGAGACATGCACGTAGGACAGACCAGGCTGGCCTGAGCTGAAAGGGAGACCATACCTTGAATATAACCAGTGGAATGGCTCAGCTAGTCTAGCACCTTATTAGCAAGTGAGAGGCACTTAGTTCAATCCCTTCAGGGTCCTTGGGGGTCTTCTATGGACATGTGCAAAATAGCAGAATGTTTGCATTGCCTGAAATGCATGTTCCCGGTTACCGCGGGACCAGGCTCCGCTTCAGCTCTTACGTGTAGCACGTGTCCTTGCAGTCTATTAGGGCTGCAGTTCGTGCATTTTTGTGCCTGTCCTTGGTGACTGTTTTTAAAATGGCTCCTTTTCAGCACAGCAGTAATGCATAGTCTAGTGTTCGCGAGAACAGGAGGCAGTGCTGTACCCCAGGGAGAAAAGTGTTCCCAAGCTTCAATGAGACAGAGTTACAGGGCTGTTGACTGCAGGGTCACTGTTTAATGAATTAACAATCAATTTCACATGAGATGCTATCAAGCAGAAAGATACGGCAGAGGCCAGGCTCGGCGGCTCATGTCTATAAACCAGTTACTCGGGAGGCTGAGATGGGGAGGATTGCCAGGCCAGTGTAGACAAAAAAAAGTTGAACAGAAAAATCTGGGTGAGGTGGCACACAGCTGGCATCCTAGCCGCAGCAGGAGACATAAAGAGGAGGCCCAAAGTTCAGGCTTGTCTAGGCAAAAAGAGAGCCCCATCTCAATAATAACCAGTGCTCAAGTGGTAGAGGACATGCCTAGAAAGTGGAAGGCCCTTAGTTCAAATCCTAGCATATTTCTTAATATGACATAAAGAAGGCTGTGTGTGGATGCAGTGAGGCTCGCCGGACTCTACCCCTGCAGTCCCCTGGGGGCAGTGGTTCAGGGTTTGTTCATGCTTTGCTTGTGGCCACTTTATGGGACATAAGTTTTGTGTAACTTGAAGGTACTAAGGAGTTTAGGACTGGGGCCCAGGTTCCTACCTCCTGAAAATAGATACAGTCTTATTTTGTTTACCAGAAACAAGTGCAGAAAAATCAGGGCATGTGATTGGATGTTCGGGCTCCTTTCAAATTCCTATGTTGAGGCTACTGTTTTGTGTGTGTGTGTGTGTGTGTGTGTGTGTGTGTGTGTGCGCGCGCGCGCGCGTGTGCGTGTGCATGCTGTGCACATGCATGCTGATAACAGGGCTTGGTCTCAGGGCCTCACACGTGCTCTTGCTTAACTTTCTCTGCTCATGGCTGGTGCGCTACCATTTGGGCCACACCTCCACTTCTAACTTCTTCCTAGGTAACTGGAGGTAAGAGTGTGGATTTGTGTGTGCAGGCCGGCTTTGAATCTTCATCCTCAGATCTTGGCCTCTTGAGTTGCTGGGATTGCAGGTGTGAAGCCACTGGCACCTGGCTGAAAATTGAATCTTTTTTATCCTATAGCCCTCACCATTTAAAAACAAAACAAAAACGAAAAACAACTATTGTGGGGCTGGGAAGGTGGCTCAGTGGTAGAGTGCTTGCCTCGCAGGCATGAGGCCCTGGGTTCGATTCTTCAACATCCCATGAACAGAAAAAACTGGAAGTGGTGCTGCAGCTCAAGTGGCAAAGTGCTAGTCTTGAGATGAAGAGCTAAAGGACAGCGCCCAGGCCCAGAGTTCAGGCCCCATGACCAAGACCAAAAAATAAAACCAAAAACCAAAAACCTATTGTACAGGGGGATCGAATCCAGGGCCTCCTGGGTGCCCGGCAAGAACTCTACTAGGGAGTCATGTCCCCTCTGTTCCCCTGTCTGGCTTTCCCAGTAGTTCTTGCAAAGCGGCCCCAAGGCAGCGGGACGTGTCTGAGTCTCTGGGGAGGGAGGCATGGTGGACATTGTTGAATGATTCCTCTTTTCCTGTAAATTTCTTGTACACTGTTTACCCTCCTGCGTAACCTCTACATCAACAGCACTGTACTAAATCGCTTGCTCAGGTACCAGCTGTTAGGTAAATGAATAGGTTGCCGAGGAAGGAGACACCACATGGTATTCAGGCGGGGAGAAAGGTTCATTTTTCCAACTGATGGCTGGCCTCTGGTCAAGTTGGAAGCCCACTCTGCAGTAAAAGGGTAGAGACATCCTGGGGTCAGGACTTATGGGGGGAGGGGAGGAGGTGTGGCCACACTAGATGCAGATGTGACCTCAGGGAGGGAGGAGGTGGCTGCCTCCAGGTGTGCCTGTTACCTAGGTGATGCAGGTACTGGGCGGAGACTCAGCCAAGAGGTGGGAGGAGTCTGCTGTGCCTTCCCAGGGGTGGACCTTCTACCATCCACCGCCCTTACAGAACAGTCCGTGCGGCCTGGGAACCCCTGAGACCCCAGGACCAGCAGAGTGGACAGTCCCAGTGCACTCTGGACCCACGCGTGCATATATTAGGATTTATTGTCAGAACCCAGAGTGAGTGAAGGAGTGATGTGAACCGTTCTTCCCTCCATGGCTTAAGGCCTCACCCCAAAGATGCCACTCCTCAGTTATCAGCAAGGCTCCACTTACAGTTCCCCACCCCGGAATGATTCTCAGAAAAACTCCACCACCGGACCTGTCTGGAAGTACACGCTGCTCCTGGTGTGACCTGGGGCTGCAGCTGCCTGATGGCACAACCCAACAGCTTCCTCTCAACTGCACTTCAGCCCAGACCCCCACGCCCTGGCGCTCTGACTCCCCTCGCTTGGCACCCCTCTTCCACGCTGATTAAAGCCAGATCTGATCTGTTGAGGTCTCTGTGCCTTCCTTTGATCCTCTTGATCTTTCCTAACAGCCTGACAGGGCATGGTCTGTGGGATCCATGCCCTAGCGCGTGGTGAGGTCATGTTCCTCCACAGTATAGGAATAAAACCAGGACTGGTGAGGACAGTGATGGTAAGGGAACAAAGAGTGTATTTAACAAAGCAAAAGTGGAGACCATAGAGGACAGGGAGCAGCAGGGCAGGAAGCCACTGGGCTGCTGTGTTGTGCCCCTCTTCCCCTTCCTCCTCCCTTTGGCAGTGTGTCGGATGCTGACTGGTTGGCTTGAAGCAGGCCAGCTGGTCCTTCTGGGCCCTGGGCCATGGCCTACAGGAAGTTGGCCGGAGACCTGACCCAGGACCTGCCCCAGGGACAGTGGGCTGGCCTGGCTACCTGAGACCTTTTTAAAATCTCAGGGAAGGGCCAGTTAGGACTACTTTCTACAATCTTTTTTTTCTTTTTTAGCTATAAATTCCATCATTTATTTCTTTGGGCAGAAATATTTTGTGTCAAGCCTAAATAAAACAATAGCATACCACATACAAAGCTTTGGTAAAACACAGGTCTGGGTTACAGTGTCGGACCAATAGGACTGCATGTCCAGTGACCTTGCAGTTGTGGTAAGGGGCGTGGGAGTCCATCCTCCTGATGATCTTGCAATGATGAAATTGCCTAGCCACACAGTTCTCTGGGCAGATCCCTGATTCAGTGCATTTCTTATAGTCTCCAACTCTACAGCACATACAAAGTATTTCCTCGTTTTTGCTTTTGTTTTGTTTTGAGATAAGCACAGGGCATTTCTTGTATTTTTGTCTTTCAGTCTTCAGAAAGTTTGCAGTTAAATATTCTCCACTTAAGTTCCTGTAATCCAAGCTTTTCACGGTGGGTGAAATTTGAGGATTGTGGTTCAAAGCCAGTCTGGTACAATCTTCTTTCTTTCTTTCTTTCTTTTTTTGGTCAGTCGTGGGGTTTGAACTCTGGGCCTGGGCGCTGTCCCTCAGCTCTTCAGCTCAAGGCGAGCGCTCTACCACTTGAGCACAGCACCACTTCTGGTTTTCTAGTGGTTTACTGGAGATAAAGAGTCTCACAGACTTTCCTGCTCTGGCTGGCTTTGAACCGCGATCCTCAGACCTCAGCCTCCGGAGTAGCTAGGATGGGTGACAGGCCTGCGCCTGCGCTCTGGTGCCCGCGCTCGGGAGGGTTTCCACCAGAGGCGGCCTGGCTCCCCTGGGCCCACCAGCTTTCTTCCTTGACCCCGGGCAAGTGACATACCCAAAGCCATTTAATGGACGTCGGAGAGATGTGAGCTGAGAGCCCAGCTTCCTCCTAATGGGGGCAGGGCTCCCCGGGGGTTAGCAGGACAGGGTCAGGCCGCGCGTGGCACTAATGGAATCCGCACGCATGCGCACACACTCACTCTGACATCACCCACGCGCCGCCCTTGCCCTGAAACTGCGTGCGGGCCCCTGGTCTCACGCATGCGCACACAGCCCGGCGCCCAGCCTGCTCCCTCCCGCTTTCCTCAACGCCACGCAGCCTCGGCTTGGCGTCTTCCCAGCGATCTCATTTTCCATTCACAGTTTCTTGGGATGCCTATGAGATATGAAGCCCTTTATTCTTACCCTTTCTACTTAAGCAGCACAAGCATTTGAAGCAATTAAGATTTCTTGTGGGTGGTTTTTTCCTTGGAGGGGTCACGTAGATTGGGGTGGCCATGCCCTTGTCCATCCGGTTTCTTCTTCTTCTTCTTTTTTCTTGTCAGTCGTGGGCCTGAACTCTGGGCCTGGGCGCTGTCCCTCAGCTCTTCAGCTCAAGGCCAGTGCTCTACCACTTGAGCCACAGCGCCACTTCCGGCTTTTTCTGCTTATGTGGTGCTGGGGAATCGAACCCAGGGCCTCATGAGAGGTCAAGCACGCTTCCACTGAGCCACCTTCCCAGCCCCCCATCCGTTTTCTTCGGAGGTGGAAATGAGCCACATGTCTGTTTCCAAGTGGAAGATACTTTTGGGTTGTCTTGGTTTCACTTCTAATTGTTTGGATTATGTTGAAAGGAAGTGGTCTGTAAATATATGCATGCGCGTTCATAGGTATCCTCCTCTTCCGGTTACTATTTCGACTTGATTTTTATTAGCGTATATTAATTGCACAGAGGAATTTCACTGGTATTTCCATATATGCATATAATATACTTTGATCAAATTCACTCTATTTTTCTTATCCTCCTGCATTCCTTTATTTATTTTTTTGTCAGTTGTGGGCCTGAACTCCGCCTGGGCACTGTCCCTCAGCTCTTCAGCTCAAGGCTAGTGCTCTACCACTTGAGCCACAGCGCCACTCCTGGCTTTTTCTGTGTATGTGGTGCTGAGGAATTGAACCCAGGGCCTCATGCATGCAAGGCAAGTGCTCTACCACTGAGCCACCTTCCCAGCCCCCTGCATTCCTTTATTAAACAATTTTTTTGGTGGTACTGGTTTCTGCTGCCATTGTTTGTTTCATTTAAAAACAATTTTTTTTTGCAACAGCAAAAGAGATGTTTTTTTTTTATACACGCGTCACACCCGGCCACAACTATGAACAGAACTAGTCTAGAATGTCACAGGTCTGGGGCACAGGACCATCGGGTTGCTTGGTTAGGGGCAAGGTGTGTCTTTCAGAGATGATCTTGGTGATGGAAGTTCTAGATCCACTGGGAAATCACAGCGGCATGCAGTCCAACAGCTCAGCGTCCCAGCCTACGGCATTCCTCATTCCTCCTGCTCCTCTGGCCTCGACGGGTGCACAGCTGGTTTACTTGGACCTCTGCCTCATCTTTCTTCTTTTGCGCATCACTTCTTCCTCCACTTGGCTCTCATGGCATAGTTGTTTCTAGGAAGATGACGCTAAGGCCAAGAGTGTTTGTTTCATGTTTTTGGTGCCTGTTCTGGGGCTTGAAGTCAGGGCCTGAGTGCTGTCCCTGAGCTGTTGTGAGCTCCACGTCTGGCTTTTTGGTGGTTAATTGGAGATAAAGAGTCCCATAAACTTTCCTGCTCAGGGTGGCTTCAAACTTTGATCCTCAGATCTTAGCCTCCTGAGTAGCTAGGATTACAGGCATGAATCACCAGCAGGCATGAATACCTCCAGCATTTTTTGACCTGGTTATTTATTTATTTATTTGTCGGTCGTGGGGCTTGAACTCTGGGTCTGGGCACTATCCCTCAGCTCTTCAGCTCAAGGCAAGTGCTTTACCACTTGAGCCATAGCGCCACTTCTGGTTTTCTGGTGGTTTATTGAAGATAAGAGTCTCTTGGACTTTCGGGGGCTGGGAAGGTAGCTCAGTGGTAGAGTGCATGCCTTGCAAGCATGAGGCCCTGGGTTCGATTCCTCAGCACCACATACACAGAAAAAGCCAGAAGTGGCGCTGTGGCTCCAGTGGTAGAGCGCTCGCCCTGAGCTGAAGAGCTGAGGGACAGCGCCCAGGCCCAGAGTTCAGGCCCCATGACTGGCAAAAAAAAAAAAAAGAGTCTCTTGGACTTTCCTGTCGGCACAGGCTTTGAACCATGATTCTCATGTCTCATCCTTTTGAGTAGCTAAGATTACAAGTGTGAGTCACCAGTGCCTGGCGAGCTGGTTATTTTTGAGACTCCCATCCTGCCTTTCACATGCCTGATCTATTTATTTGAGGCTTATTTCATAGTTGGAGTGACAGGCATGTGCTACCATGCCCAGTTTCCGTTGAGATGGAGTCTTGCAAATTTTTCTTTTGCCCAAGCTGATCTGGAACTTCTATTCTCTCAATTGCAGCCTCTCAAGTGGCTGGAATTATAGGCATGAGCCATTGGCAGTCAGACTTTTAAAAACATTTGAATGGGTTTCATGATGCCATTGTCATACATGTGTATGAAGCACTTTGGTCATATTCACCCCTCTTCACTCAGTGTTTTAATTTTATTTAGTTGCAGGACTGGGGTTTGAACTCAGGACCTGGGCACTGTCCCTTAGCCTTTCCACTCAAGGCTGGCGTTCTACCATTTGAGCCACAGCTCTACTTCTGTCTTTTTGGTGATTAATTGGAGATAAGAGACTCACAGACTTTCCTGTCTGGGTTGGCTTTGAACTTTGATCCTCATTTCTCAGCCTCCTGAGTAGCTAGGATCACAAGCATGTCCCATAGACTGTGACTTTCTTCTGATATTTTGGTACTGAAGTTCATTGTGACATGAATTCGTACGTACAGAGAATTATAAGAAGAGTGCACACACAGCTTTTCCCCCTCTCTTCTGAATCATTTGAGAATAAATTGCCAGTTGGATGCCTCGTTATCTCAGATAATTTAGAGTGTCTCCTACCGCCAAGGACAAGGCAACATCATCATAAGGAAATGAACGCTTGTGTTAGGTACCAGCTAGTCAGAGGTGCTTTGGCAATTTCACAGGAATTTCTTTTACAGCAGTGGGACCCTGTCCAGGATCACATTTCCCCTGTCTCTTTAATCTCCTTTGACCTAAGACAGTTTATCCACCTTTCCTTCCCTTTCTTTTCCTCCTCCTCCTCCTCCTTTGTTGTTGTCTTCCTCCTCCCCCTTCCCCTTCCCCTCTTCCCCCTTCCTCCTCCTTCTTCTTTTTGGTGCTAGTCCAGGGGCTTAAATTCAGGGCCTGTGTATCCCTGAACTGCTTTTTGCCCAAGGCTAGTGCTCTACTGCTTGAGCCACACCACCACTCCCAGCTTTTTTTTTTTTTTGAGTAATTAGAATTAGTAGTTAATTAAGAATCTCAGTAGTTAATTAAGAATTTCCTGCTCAGGTTGGTTTTGAACCATGATCCTCAGAGCTCAGCCTCCTGAGTAGCGGGGAGTCCAGGCGTGAGCCACCAGCGCCCGGCTTCCTTCACTTCCTGCCATTGATGCTTCCCCAAGTTGAGGGATGTTGTTTTGTAGACGAGGAGGGCTTGTCTGGCATTTCCTTTACTTAGAGTCAGGGTCTGTGTTTTTGCCAGGAATGGAGTTGCATTTTCCTGTGTCCCATCAAGATGGCCGAGGCGATGTTGGAGTTGCCTCATGACCGGGGTCATGTGGTTGGGGGCCACCTCCAGGCTTCACCCTGGCATCTGACTCTCCCTGTGCTTTGTAACTAGGCAGTGTGCTGAGGGGGAAGGCATTGAAGCCGCGTCAATCATCAGGCCTGTTCCCTCTGCCCTCACTGGCTTTAGTGTCTACTGATGCTTCTTGGTGAAATTTTAAATATTTATGATGACGATCAAATCATATTTTTTCTTTTTTTTTTTGGGTCTGGTCGTGGGGCCTGAACTCGGCCTGGGCGCTGTCCCTCAGCTCTTCAGCTCAAGGCTAGCGCTCTACCACTTGAGCCACAGCGCCACTTCTGGCTTTTTTCTTTTTGCTTGTGTGGTGCTGAGGAATCGAACCCAGGGCCTCAGGCATGCAAGGCAAGCACTCTACCACTGAGCCACCTTCCCAGCCCTCAAATCGTATTTTTTCTAATTCCATAATTCCTTTTGTGTTTATTAGTTGGTTTATTACTGAGAGGTTTTTTTTTCTTATCTTCATTTATGATTTGCTCATTTGTGTCCGTGTTTTTGTTCTTTTTTGTTTTTGTTTGGTGGGCTTTTATAACCTGTTTTGGTCTATTTTTGGTGGTTAAATTATATCAGAGCCATCAGGAGTCCTCCAGAGTTGACTTTTGGATTTTCACCATCATCTTTTTAGCATTGTTTCTGGTGGTACGGGGGTTGGAGCTCAGGGCTTCGTGCTTGTTAGTCAGATGCTCTGGCCAGTGTCACCCTTCCTGCACTGCTCTGGTACTTTTAGAGATGGGATCTTATTTTTGGCCTGTGTCAGCCTGGACCATGATCCTCCTATTTACACTTCCCACCATCGTTGGGATGACAGGTGCATGCTGCCAGGCCCAGCCTCTTCTGTAGAGATGGAGTCTCCATTTTTTTTTTTCTGGTCCAGGTTGTCAGAGAACCACAATTCTGGGGCTCTCAGCCTCCTCCATAGCTGGGCGGACAGGCCTGAGCCACCCCTGTGGCTCGTGCTCATCTGCTTTTGCACAACCTCACTTTCGGCTACAAAAGATGTTGTGGATTCATCTTGTCTTTTTCCTATCCTGCACTCAGTTATTTCCCAAGGAGGTCTGGTTCCCCTTTTGAGATGGTGTTAGACACCAAACTCTGGGTGAAAACTGTGCTCACTGCCTGTGGCCTTCCCAGAGGAGAAAATTAGGAAATGCCAGTGTACATCTGGGTTTGTTTCTGTATGTATCTACAAATGTTGAAATTATTAATGCATACCCCCCTCCCCAGTGACAATCTGGTATAGAATTCCTTCCAATGTTCTTTGTATAAGTTTCACGCTTTTGACAATAGCTTTAATGATCCCAGTATTTTCCTTCTTTGGTCATTCTGGTCTAGGTGTCCTCTTGTGTTATCATATCACATGTTTCCCAACACCCACTCTGTCCTGAGGCTACCTGCCATCCCGATCATAAGGAACAGGTCAAGAGACGAGCCTCATTTTTCACGGTGCTAGGAGGGGAAGGGGAAAAAGTCAGAGGAGGCAGGAGTGGAATCTGTAACTCCATCCCACTGTGGGCCGAGATCCAAAGAAATGGATTACTCTGGGCTCTGGATTTTCTTGGATGTCCCAGAACCCTCCTCCCCCACCAATTTCTGAACTTAGGCAAAGATGATTCCAGAGTTAGTGCCCTAGATCTTAAGTGTTTTTTACAAGTAGCTTTGTGTGTGTGTGTGTGTGTGTGTGTGTGTGTGTGTGTGTGTGTGTGTGTATACATGCTGGGACTGAGCTTGAACTCAGGGCCTCCCAGTCTTGCTTACTTTTTTCACACAAGGCTAGCACTCTACCACTTGATCCATATATCTACTTCAAGTTTTTGTTTGCTTAATTGGAGATAAAGAGTCTCGTGTACTTTTCTGTCTAGACTGGCTTTGAATATTGATCCTCAGACATCAGACTCTGGAGATTACAGAGATGACAGGCATAAGCTACTGGCATGCCTGGATATAATTGGTTTCTAAAATATGATGTCAACTACATATTCAAAAATAATCATGAAGCTGGGTGCCGGTGGCTCATGCCTGTCATCATAGCTACTCAGGAGGCTGAAATATGAGGATCGCGGTTCAAAGCCAGCCCAGGCAGGAAAGTCCATGACTTTCCTAGGGGCTTATCTCCAATAAATCTCTAAAAAACCAGAAGTGGCGCTGTGGCTCAAGCGGTAGAGTGCTTGCCTTGAGCTGAAGAGCGCAGGGACAGCGCCCAAGCCCAGAGTTCAAGTCCCACGACCGACCAAAAAAAAAAAAAAATAATCATGAGCCTGGCACTGGTGGGTCACACCTATCATCCTAGCTACTCAGGAGGCTGAGATCTGAGGATTACAGCTCAAAGCAAGCTCAGGCAGGAAAGTCTGTGAGACTCTTATCGCCAATAAACCACCAGAAAACCAGAAGTGGCGCTGTGGCTCAAGTGGTAGAGCACTCGCCTTGAGCTGAAGAGCTGAGGGACAGTGCCCAGGCCCAGAGTTCAGGCCCCATGACCAAGAAAAAAAAACCAGACATCTGGGGGCATGTTTCAAGTGGTACAGCACTTTTCTGGCATGCGCAAGCCCTGGGTTCAATCCTCAGTATCTCAGAAAGAAAATCAGACATCTGAGGGGTCATGATGTTTTGAAAAGGAGCAGCAGACACACCCAGGGGACACTATAGGCAATATGCTAACAAGACAGGGCTGTAAAACAGTGATACTAGAGGCTGGGAAGGCGGCTCAGTGGTAGAGTGCTTGCCTTGCATGCATGAGGTCCTGGGTTCAATTCCTCAGCACCCCGTAAGCAGAAAAAGCTGGAAGTGGTGCTGTGGGTCAAGTGGTAGAGTGCTAGCCTCGAGCTGAAGAGCTGAAGGACAGCACCCAGGCCCCAAGCTCAGGCCCCATGACCAACCAAAAAAAACCCCCCAAAACCAGTAATACTAGGTTGGAGGATTCACTGGTGTGGTACCGGGAGCTTTTGACAAAAAACAACAGCAAAGCGGACATGGCAGGTGGACAGAGATTCAAACTGCAATTCTAGAACTCAAAATCAACCCAGATGAAGAGTTCTGCGCGAGGGGGAGGGAGCATGCGCTCCCCGCGCTCACAGGAATGGGCTGCCGCGTGGGTGAGGATGAGCCCCAGGGACCCCGTGCTCTGGAGCCGCCACTGGACGATCCCTGTTGGCCCTGCACGGTGATTTCCCTTGAGTGACGGGCCAAGGGCCGTTCCCACCCTGCGGTGACAGTACAGTTGTCACTGGAAGTCACCTTTCAGAAGCCCGAATCCACCCCCTTCCTGCGAGCCGTGTGGGTTGGAATTGAGACTGGGGCAGAGAGCATGCATTGGAGTCTCTGAGTGCAGAGACAAGAACAAGCCAAACTGTAGCAAAATACAGTATTTAGGGAGGGAATTCCCTTAAGGCCTCCCATTGGGCCACACAGTGTCAAGAATATGAACCAGGAATATAGCTCAGTGGCAAAGCATTTGCCTAAGAAGTACAACATCCTGGGTTTGATCCCTAGTACCAAGAAAGAAAAGACAAAAAAAAAAATACAGTTAAAAAGAAACCCAAACTCCTCACTCCCCAAAAATCCTTTTAAAAAGCCAGGTACTGGTAGTTCACACCTGTAATCCCAGCTACTCAGGAGGCTGAGATCTGAGGATCATGGTTCATGGTTCAAAGCCAACCTGGGCAGGAAAGTCTGTGGGACTCCTTTTTTTTGTCCGTGATGGGGCTTGAACTCTGGGCCTAGGCGCTGTCCCTCAGTTCTTCAGCTCAAGGTGAATGCTCTACCACTTGAGCCACAGCGCCGCTTCCAGTTTTCTGGTGGTTTATTGGAGATAAGGGTCTCACAGACTTTCCTGCCCGGCCTGGCTTTGGATAGTGATTCTCAGATCTCAGCCTCCTGAGTAGCTAGGCTGGATTACAGGTCTACACTGCTATGCCCGACCTTGCATTTCTGCCTTAATGTTCAGTAGAGGTGTGTGTGTGTGTGTGTGTGTGTGTGTGTGTGTGTGTGTGTGTGTGTGTGTGTGTGTGTGTGTGTGTGTGTGTGTGTGTGTGCGCGCGTGCGCATGTTTCCCTATCTCTAGGAAACAGACAAAGGCAGGTGACTGAGGAACAAAAATAGTTATTTTTATTTTCCCAGATATGGCTAAACTGCTCTCACCAGTAATTTGCGCCCAGAGCAGCTGTTTGGAGGAGAGTGGTTTTCTGGGGTCAAGCTCTGGCCAGGGTGTTTCTGAACCACACCTCTCACTTCTTCTGTGGTGAGTCCCAGGGCGCTTGAGGCAGCACAGGGAGCCTGGCTGCTGACACCAAATGCTTCCCGTCTTCTAGAAAGTTCTTAGGGTTCCTGGCTGCCTGTGGATGTGCTTGGCTGGTCTCTTTGCAGTCCCTGAGGGAGGAGGAAGAGAAGGAGGAGGCCCGTGGAGGCTCTCCCGGACCCCTGTTCCCCACCAAGTGGCTGGTAGTGGGGTGCTGCACATTTTATAGGCATCAAACTAAAAAATATATTTTATTTCTGCCTAATGATGTGTAGTAAAATGTTTCTTTTAATTTTTTTTTGCTTGTGTGTTCTAACAATACCAAGTACTTTGGCAAAGTCGAGGCAATGTCTTTGAAATGAGGGCATGCAAACTAATTTCTCCACGCAGACCTTGTGCCTTTGCTGTGGCCATAAAACTCTGCCCAGCTCTTCCCTGGGTGGCGGTGATTCCGCTGCCGGCCGCCGCCTCCCGCCGCCGCCTTCGCATTCAACATGGAAATCCTGAAAATCCTTCGCAGCATTGCTCCCACGATGTTCTGAAGTGAACACACTTGCAGATGTGTACTTTTTAGAACAGGCATGGAAACTGTAAATTCAGGATGGAAGTATCTTCTCTCTCATCTGTCCCGTAAATTTTTTTTTCTTCTGTCGGTCGTGGGGCTTGAACTCTGGGCCTGGGCGCTGTCCCTCAGCTCTTCAGCTCAAGGCGAGTGTTCTATCACTTGAGCCACAGCGCCACTTCCAGTTTTCTGGTGGTTTATTGGAGATAAGAGTCTCACAGACTCTTCCCACGTGGGCTGGCTTAGAACCATGATCCTCAGATCTCTGCCTCCTGAGTGGCTAGGATGACAGGCGTGAGCCACGGTGCCCTGCTTGTCCTGTCAATCTGAGTGGCCTCTTCCTCTCTCTTTCTCAATTGCAATTTCCTTGCTATCATTGTTAATCTGACCCTATATTCAACAGTCTTTGAAAGGTCGGGGTGGTGTCCCTCCCCAGCATGAAAGCTATTCTACAAGATAGAAGTGTGCTCCTGTGGGGGGGCTCTCAGGATTCTTTCTCAGGGGGACGTTGGGCCCCAAAACTGGCTCAGGTAGGTCTAGAGTTTGGGGAGAGTGTGACTTTTTTTTCCATGTGGCGGCTCTATGCCGGCGCTCACACCTCCTCACAGCGTATTTGGCTTCTGCAAACCAATCTCCCTTTCCCCTGCCTCCCCAACCCTCTGGCTGCCCACTTACCGAGCCCAGGAAGAACATGGCTTCTTACTCTTTCCCTGGCCTGTGCCCTCAGGTTCCAGCCTGGCTGCCCATCGTGGGAACTGTCTCCGCTCCCTCTGTGTTTAAGCATGCTGAGGGGCCTCTGCTCTTCTGGAATCTTCTCAGCCCATGGACACCCTTGTGGCCCCTCTTTCCCTTACCTCTGTCCCTCTGTCACTGTGATAGTCGGTGATGTTCTCCACCCTTGCTGGTGCGTTTCATATGAGTGTGTGTGTGTGTGTGTGTGTGTGTGTGTGTGTGTGTGAGCAGAGTCTTCTGGGACTCCCTGGAATGGGGGGAGGGAGTTCTGTCTTCTGGTAAATTCATGCTAATGTGTGCATTTCCTTTGAGCCGCCTGGCCCCTTCCTTAGTCATCAGCCATAGTGGTTTGATGTGGTTTAATATGATTTGTTCTCCCAAACTCAAGTAGGAAGTTAAACCCCTGAGTCATGAGTTTATGGGATCAAGAGGGAAACTATAGTGTTTAGAGACATGTGCTGGTCTTTGGAAAGTGGCTGGATTCAACTGGGTCCCGAGGGTGGGCCCCCATTGTGAAATCCCGGGTGATGGTTTCCTAGGGAGAGAGACTGCACCTCGGCAGAGGCACCGACATGGCCCTGTGTCTTCAGCCTTGGCATCGACTCAGGACGCTGCCAACCAGAAGGCCCTCACAGGAGGCCTGTAGACCACAACCCACACGAACCATTTTTCTTGATAAGTTAGTCTGCCTCCATTACTTTGTAACCGTAACAAAGAGCTGACCGACACACAGTCTAACCCCCTCTTTGATCAAAGGCGATTGTCATGAACCTCACGCTGGAAGAGGCCCAGGTGCGCATCCCAGGTGCCAGCTCATCGTATGGAAGCCAGACTTCTTATCGTAACGTCACACCACCAGCCAAACTTTCTTCCTCCATCATGGCCCAGCACATGGCCAGCTGCTGCCCCGGTGTGCGCGGCTCTGTTGGTGCGCATGAGGAGGCGGCTGGGCCTTCCCAGCCGGCCATGCTGAGAGGCGAGAGACAATGTCTGATCTCTGCTACAGGTGGGATTTTTCCAGGCCTTTTTCACAGAGGAGGCAGCCACCAGGGGTGGGGTGGGGGGCCCGAGGCTCATGTAGAGGAGGGGTCGTGGCACCTATTCCCTTCTTCTCATGGCTCCAGCCCTTGTTTCCCATCCCCAGCTGGGTTGGTTTGGTTTTAGGCTGCGCTAGAGCCTGAACTCAGGGCCTGCGCTTGCCAGGCAGGCGCTCACCATTTGAGCCAGACTCCCAGCCCTTCTTTCCTTGCTTTATTTTTAAGTAGAGTCTTGGTTACCTGTCCTCCCCTCCCCCCGGCAGGTCTGGACCCCTGGGGTATGGGTGAGAGGCGCCTGTCAGGTTGTAGCATCTCCCTAATGCCACCCTGCCCCCCCCCAGCCCCCCCCAACCCCCCCCCGCACCCCCACCAGCGCCTGTCTGCAGAGCCCCTTTTGCATGTAAGGAAACATTTACAGGTTCAGGGGATTCAGACCAAGTGCAGGCTGGCTCTCCAGGAAGGTCAACCCTGAACTAGGAGCCTTCCAGAAAGTTCACAACTCCTTGGGCTCTGAAGGGCCCATAGCCAGACCCCAGTCCAATGCACCTGCCTTCCCCTCCCCAGACAATCATCCATGACCTGGAAGTTCTTGGTTCCTTGGGGTTCCCCCCCCCCCACCTCTTTCCTCCCTCCCTCCCTCCTTCCTTCTCTGTGAACACAGCCCTACAGCACTGTTTAGGGGAAGTTCAACGCCAAATGCTTGACTTTGGAGAAAAGAATGGGTTCCTGAGGTTCAAAAGGGGGACCTCACCTGGGGAGAAGCCCCGGAGACCTCGGAGTAACGCACACCAGAGCAGAAGTGCCTGGATGTCGGGGGAAGTGATGTGTGTGGTGTGTGTGGTGTGTGTGAGTGAGAGAGGGGGGGAGGGAGGGAGAAAGGGAGGGAGAGAGAGAGAGAGAACCCATCATGCTGCCATAATTCCAATACCTCATTGCACACAAGTTACATTTCAACACAAAAGGAATGTGGAACTCACACTGTGTTTCTCCAACAGCTGGAAATGTTTTGAAAATGGAAATTCCTCCCTCTTGCTCTTTCCTGCACAGGCCTCCCCCACCTCCCCCCCAGCCTGTTCTCCCCCTGATCAGAGCAAGGGGCTGGGGGCTTACATGGAATTGTGGGGTGGGGGTGCACGAGGCTGGGGGGCGTGTTCTTTCACTGGAACAGCACAATGGCTCCGGGGCCTCCTGGGGCTGGAGTCTATGGTCCTTTTTAAACACACACAGCACTTTCTCCAGGTGAAGCCTCCCAGCATTTGCCAGGCTTGTGTTAGTTGAGGCAAGAGCTGGAGATGAAGGAGGGGTCACCCAGATGTTCTAGAAGGATGGCGCACAGAGAAAGCGGGAAACTGCCTGGCTCCTAGACTGACTTCGATGTCTGGGGGTAGAAGGAAAGATGAGAAGTTGAAGCCTGGGGTCCCCCCTTTCCCAAAGCACCCCAGGAAGGAAGAGTTAGAGGACTCTGATGCCCAGGGAGAAGGGGCATCCATGCGCCACCTGGAATGCCCAGGCTTGACGGGGAGCTCAGGGCCACCACAGACTCCTCCAAGCCCAGTGAGTAAGTACAGGCTGCCCCTGCCCAAGGTATCCTAAGGGGGTGTGGGGAGGAGGCAGCACGTTCATTCCAAGACCAGCCTGGAAGATGGGGGAGCCATCTTGGAAGGTTCTGAGGCACAAAGGCCTTTTCTAGAAGGAAGAAGAGTAGAGGGCAGGAAGGCTACACAGGGACCAGCGTCTCTCTCATCCAGGGGATGGGTCTCTTTTTGTTATATGGGAATTTGATCTCAAGATACAGAGAAGCTACATTTTGAGAGGTTGAATCAGAAATCTTTATTAGAAAGCCAGTGACTGCGAGTGGACATGTCACCAGAAAACTTGCAAGCTTGCCAGGATCTGGTGGCTCACGCCTGTCAACCTAGCTACTCGGGAGGCTGAGATCTGAGGATTACAGTTCAAAGCCAGCCTAGGCAGGAAAGTCTGTGAGACTCTTTTTTTTTTTTTTTTTTTTTTCTTTTTTGGTACTGGGGATCGAACCCAGGGCGTTGCACTTGCTAGGCAAGCGCTTTGCCACTGAGCTACATCCCAGCCCTCTGTGAGACTCTTATCTCCAATAAACCACCAGAAAACTCGAAGTGGCACTGTGGCTCAAGTAGTAGAGTGCTAGCCTTGAGCTGAAGAGCTCAGGGACAGTGCCCAGGCCCAGAGTTCAAGCCCCACAAAGCAAAGAAAGAACAGGAAAAAAAAAAATTCCAACAAACCAGGTCAACTCTAGAGCAGAGCTTGGGTGAGATGCTCTGGTGACTTGAGAATCAGGAGACGTGAGGGGTGGTACAAAATGGCGGCTGAGCTGGTCAGGGCCTAGATAGGGTCATGGTCAGGGGCCAGGGTTACAGAGAATCTCACCAGTTCATGACACAGGACTGACAGGTCCAGTAACCTATCATCCAAGTCCTGCCCCTGCTCCTAGGAATTTAGGCACGCCCATCACCTGGGGTTTGAACTTCAACTTCATCTACCAAGAAGACAAGATGGCACCAGTTAGACCCAATATCTTTATTTCTCCTGGAACTGGCCAGGAGAATGCTGACTCAAGGCTGTGTCTGGCCCTGGGAAAATGGTAGGGCTGCTCTTTGGGACCCATCCTTGGCAGGGACTCCCCCCTCCCTTCCCCGCCTTTTTACCCAGCATCTAAAGAGAAGCCTCACCCACATAGTTAAGATAGTCACTGACAAATACTTCTTTAGATCTCCCACACATGACCTCCCCTCATCTTCAGTTCTATGCCTTAACTAACACAAAGCATGGAAATTGCTGTGAGGCTTAATTTGCAGAAAGTGATAGGTCTATCTAAAAAGAACCACAGGCGCTAGCCCCAGGAGGCCAAGGTACACTGTCATGTCCCAGAGGAAAAGAAAAGCAGCCAGATGCCTGTGGCTGGCAACTAGAATCCTATCTGAGACTGTGATCAGGAGTACTGGGCTTGGAGGGTAGCTTGGACAAAAAGTTCAAAAGACCCCTTCTCAGTAGAAACAACGGAGCTGCCATGCCCAGCTATGGTGGATGATAGGGATTTGGGTTTACCTGGCACCATCTTGTCTTCATGGTAGAGGGAGGTGAAATCCCACCTCCCAGGTGATGGGTGTGCAGGGACTCGGATGACAGGTTACTGGACCTGTCAGTCCTGTGCCTGGAACTCCTGGGACTCTGCCCCCTGACCCTATTTGGGCCAGCTCAGGTGCCAGTACACCATGCCTAATGGCTGTCTTCCAGCCACCATGGCATCCCACTTCAGCTCTCCAGGACGCTACTCGGCAGCAGGAATTCCATGTTGACCTTCGCCTGCTTTTCTCCCGTCATCCTGGGAGCCCCGGAGCTGGCTCCCCGTGGACCCCAGTGCAGGGGGGGAATGGGAGGCGGCCGGGCCCACACAGCGGCCGTTGGGTCATGAAAGGAAAAACTGTACCCCAGGGAGAAAGTAACCCCAAAGACCACACGGACAGATGTCCGATAGAAGTAAAGAAGTGTCGCCAGCAGGGACAACAAGGCCAAGTTCTCAGGAAGAAAGGGAGAAAATGGCACCCTGCGGCTCCTTGGAGGCCCCTTTTATAGCGTCAGCGGCCGGAAGTGGGCGGCGCCTCCCCTACTGCGCAGGCGCTGCCATTGAGGGCGGAGATTAGGTGGGCGGTCCCTTACAAGTCACGTGACCCGCGGTTCAAGCCGCGTGGTCTGCATAAGGAAACCCCAGACGCGGCTTGGGCGGGAGGCCCTGGCCCGCTGTGGGCGGGAAGCTCTGTCTTCTGGTCCTTCCCAGACCTGGCTCTGTGTCTCTTCGTTTAGCTTCTCCTGATGGCATTCCGTGTAAAAGCATCAATCATTAATGCTGCGCTGAAGTGTGAGCGTAAACAGGCAGACACGAGCAGGTGCAGGGAAATGCCAGGCTGGAAGATGGTGGAGTCAGAAAGGCCCAGATGGTCCCCAACTATTCTGGGGCAGTCGGCCCTTATCCAAACTGCCCGCCTCACTGCTTGAGGCTTTTGTCTTTGCCTGGCTAGTCTCTTGTGCTGTTCCTGAGCTGCGCCCAGGGCTGAGAGGTTGTACCCTCCGTGAGGATCTCACACATCCAGCCCAGGGGACCACGCCGAGGCAGGCAGCGCAGCAGAAAGGTCATTGTAAGGCTTATTAGAGGAGCCATATTTCCCCCAAGAGGGAGCACATAGTGCCCCCCACTCTCCAGGTAGCAGGAGGGGTCTGAGGGAAGGAAGTGAGCTCAGGTGGGTCTGGGTAGAGAGAGGTAGCGGTCAGCTGTATGGCTGGAATTCCTAGGATGGGAGGGGTTCAGGTCTGGGTGGAGCTGAGGACCAAAGATGAGCATGAGCATAATACTAACACTAAGACCAAGGAGCATCTGGACCGCCTTGGCCATCTGTGAGAAAGTCACTTATGTTAAAGTGAGTGGAGCCAGAGGACCTGGAAAGGGGTATGTATACAAATTGTCCCATAACAAATAAATACCCCCCACTTTCAGTCAAGGTCACTGTAACCTTGTCCCCAGAAATTTCCTAAGAGGACACCTTACCAGCACGTGCCTGCCGGCCCTGCATAATCATGCCACAGATGGCTGTATCAAAACCACATATGCTCCATACACCACTATTATAATAACAATTTTTAAAAAACCATGTGTAGCTGGGCACTGGTGGCTTATGCCTGTCTATAATCCTAGCTACTCAGGAGGCTGCGATCTAAGGACTGAGTTTAGAAGCCAGCCCAGGCAAAAAAAAAGTCTGTGAGACTCTTACCTCCACCTAATCAGCAAAAAACTAGAAATGGAGTTGTGGTTCAAGTGATAGAGCACCAGCTTTAAGCACAAAGCTCAGGGATAGCTCCTTGACCCTGAGTTTAAGTCCCAGTATCAGCATGCACAAATACACACACACACACACTCAAAACAAAACACAAAAATAGAACTGCTTATATAGCCTTCCCTCATTTTATCCTGAAAAGCCTCACCGCCTTTGCCTCCTGGAGATGCCCTGAGACCACCCCCCCACCATCACATGCATATCCCAGGTTGCGATCACTTGTCACCCCAAATGAAATCTGCTCACATCATTAATATAAGTTGACAGTGTGTTTTCTGAGTTCTATTTGTTCTAGCAAATGGCTAAAAACCAAGGGCTCATTTGTAGCCAGTCATTTAGAAGTGCAGCTGGCCAAATTGTGATCCTCAAATCTCAGCCTCTTGAGTAGCTAGGGTTACAGATGTGAGCCACCGGTGCCTGGCTGGGAAACTGTTTTAAACTCATGGAAATGCAGAGTTGAGAATAGCAATGTCAAAGTAGATCAGAATTACTCCATTTATATTTTTGCATTTAAATTCAGAAATTTACTTCACTGTCATCTTAAGAACTTGCAAAGTCGAAGAGAATTTGGCACATTTGAGTGTTAGCATAACACTTAGGATTCTGATTTTAAATAGGCCCTTGAGTTACTGATTTCAATTGGTGATTGCAAGTTGAAATCTTACTAAGTTGGTAAATAGTTTTTGAATATTTAAAACTCATCATAATTGTACATTTAACATATCTGATTTATAAGAACCCAGGTAAAGACCTCAGAAGATTTGTTAGTCAAATAATTAAAAATAAAAACAGAAAATTGAATATAATAAATTTTGATTGCAGCTTAAAATGTTTAAGGAACTTTAATTAATTAAGTAGGTAAATGGTAGAAACATTAATCAAAGTTCTCCTTAAATATGATTGTTAAAATTTACTGTGTCTATTCATAGAAGATTTGTAACATTTTGGGAGCTGGAGAAATGGGGGAGGTGGGGAGGAGCAGCAGGCTCAGTTACACAAGATGAGAAAGTTCTAGTCACCTGGACTATTCCACACTGGGCCAATCGTTAAAAGTATTGCCAGCACCAGTGGCTTGCACCCTTAATCCTGAAGCTGAGATCCGAAGCCAGGGCAGTTTGAAGCCACCCAGGGCAGAGAAGTTCATAAAGTCATCTTCAATGAACTATCAAAAAATTGGAAGTAGAGCTGTGAGCTGTGGCTCAAGTGGTAGAGTACCAGCCTTGAGCAGAAAAAGCTAAGGGAGGGGGGGGCGGGGAGGGAGAGAGAGAGCGCGCAGGATCGATTGATCGAGAGAGCGCACTGCAATGTGTACTTAGAAGCCTTTGTTAAGCGGGGCTGGGGTATGGCTCAGTGATAGAATGTATATGAGGCCTGAGTTCAATGTGCAGCACCATAAGAAATATTTGTTCAGAGGGTAGATCTCATGTTGTGTTCTCACCATAAAAACAAAAGTAGGAAGGGAAGAAACTCAAGAAGCACTAGGTCTTTAAAACTGGCTTTGAAAACCAAACTAGCTGGGCACAGTGGCTCAGGCCTGTAATCCTAGCTACTTGGAAGGCAGAGGTAGGAGGATTGCTGTCTGAGGCTGGCCTGGGCAAAAAAGCAAGAGACCCTTTCTTTCTTTTCTCTTTTTTCTTTTTTTGTCGGTTGTGGGGCTTGAACTCTGGTCTGGGCTCTGTCCCTCAGCTCTTCAGCTCAAGGCAAGCACTCTACCACTTGAGCCACAGCGCCACTTCTGGTTTTCTGGTGACTTATTGGAGATAAGAGGCTCATGGACTTCCTTGCCCGGGTTGGCTTTGAACCTCCATCCTCAGATCTCAGCCTCCTCAGTAGCTAGGATTACAGGCATGAGCCACCAGCGCCCAGCTTGCAAGAGACCCTTTCTAACAGCAAAAAGCATTAGGGCACTACTCAGGTAGTAGATCACTTGCTTAGCAGGTGTGGGTCACTAAATTCTAGGACGCTCGAGAAGGTTCTGTTCCCCAGGAGCAGGGTGGGACTGAGGCAGCAACCTGCATCTCCGCTTCCAGGGCTCCCTGAGAGGAGCACTATCTGCTGCTATCCTGGGACGTGGGGCCTGGCGCTCACGTGCTGGCGTTGGCTAAGGGCAGCAGGAAGCTGGGCCCAGAGAGCTCCAAGTTAGCAGAACCATCTGGAACAAGAAGCCCAGGGGTTCTCCATCTGTACCAGGCCTGGCGTGGCCACAGCTGCATGGCTGAGACTCCTGGGAAGAGTGCAGTTGGTCCCCAGCACGGGCAGCTGCCTGTGGTGCTAACGGGTCTTTACCACGTGACGGGAAGTTCACTCCCTTCTTAGTTCTCTTTCACGCCGTCCCCCTCACCCCAGATAGAAGAAGGGGTTCCTGGCCCTTCTATGCTATCTTATTCATCCTTTGCTATCTGTGTTTGTGTGTGCGCGTGCGCACGCACCAGTACTGGAGCTTGAACTCAGGGCCTGCCGCTGTCCCTTAGCTTTCTCGCTTCAGCTTGGAGCGCTTGAGCAGAAAAAGAACCATGGCTCCACCCACTTTCAGCTTTTTTTGGTGGTTAATTGGAGCCCAGCCTGGCTTTGAACCGTGATCCTCAGGTCTCAGCCTCCTGAGTAGTTAGGCTTCCAGGTGTGAGCTGTGGTGCCTGGCTTGGTTTATTCTGGCCTGCAGCTGTATGAAGGGCACTTACCTAGCTCCTGCCCCGGGTCCCGTAGGAGAAAGGGGGAGAGGGACAAAGAGAGAGGGAAAGCGCGTGTACCGTTCTCCGCACGTCCGTTTGTTTGCTTGGGATGTGTTTTTACGGTTCCTTCTATTTGTGGTGAGAGACGCTGGCTTTCAGCGTGACTGCTGGTGGTTCTGCTCTGCGCACCCTGGACTTTAAAGCGGTCAGTGATGAAGGGAAACCATGGGAGAGATGCCAGTACAAATGGCCTGGGGAAGGGAGAGACGGCGAGGCGTGGCCGGAGGCGGGGGTGGGTCTCTGCCGGCCCCAGAGCTCATTGTTCTGTCACTGTCCTGTTGCTGGGCCTGTCTGATATCTTGAACTCGAGCCCAGGCCTAGAGGACTTGGGAATCCCTGGGGCCCATGAAGCCTTTCTCAGATGTGTTTTCGTGTAGAAGTGTGTCAGCTCTGACCAGGCCTTCCCCTTCCAGGAGCTGGCTGCCTCAGAGCACCTGAGGGCTGCATCATCACCGCCATCGTCACCATCATCCTCTGTACTGTAGAGATGAAATTGGTGTTTGAGACTCCAATAAAGAGATGACTAAGGTGAAGGGCAGAGAAAGGAGACTGGTTGCACGACCCAGGCTTGCCGTGGAAAACAGCCCTTCACACCAGCTTCAGCTGTCTTCAGGGGTACAAACATGAGCTTTAGGTTTTATAGACAAAAAAAAGAGAGCTGTTTTGTCATGGTTACCCAGTCCTGCTCAGAGTGGCCTGGTGACTTCAGTCCAGAGGGGTCATCCTTCCCTAGCGGGTGCTCTGATGCATCCCCCCTGCCCCATACCACCCCAGGTGGAGACAGGACCCCGGAGGAGAAAGGCCACACAAACCCTAGTTTTATTCTGGGAGCCTCACCAAGACCTAGGTTCAAAGCTCTGCACCTCCGGATCGTCTTCCTATTCCATGTCTCAGAGAAGCACACAGTCTGTCACCCTTCTGGAAGAATCCGTGGTCTCCCCGCCCCCCTCCCCCCTTCCCCAGCCATGCCCTGCCCCAGCCCGGCCTCCCGCCCACAGGTTGGCCCTGGCCTCCGGGCTGAGCGTGATGTGCTGAAGAGAAATCAGATTGTGGGTGAACGAGACTATCTAATAAAACGTGAACTATCTAACGTGGCAGGCGGCTTCCTGCAGGGCCTGGTGACAGCGCAGTCCCCGTCAGTGTCACCCAGACAGGGTGTGACAGGCCCAGAGCCCCCGGCAGCAGCCTGGCGCACCTCACAGGAGCCAAGTGGACAGCAGAGGCTGCGGTCCAGGAAGGCGGCGCTCGCCCGAGCAGGCCAGGCCTGAAGGCTCCCCGCGAGCCGGGCCCGCAGCGCCCCCACGGTCAGAGCCCACAGCCCAAGGAAGGGCAAGCTTGGATTAGGCTCAGCACCCCATAACGTTAGTATTCGTGGCTCTGGATTTAGCAAGTCTTTATTTGCAGAAATATCTTTTTTTTTTTCTTTTGGTTGGTGGTGGGGCTCGAACTCTGGGCCTGGGCGCTGTTCCTCAGTTCTTCAGCTCAAGGCGAGCGCTCTACCACTTGAGCCACAGCGCCACTTCCAGCTTTTTCTGCTTATGTGGTGCTGAGGAATCGAACTCAGGGCCTCATGCATGCAAAGCATGCACTCTGCCACTGAGCCACCTTCTCAGCCGCTTTTTCTTTTCTTTTTGTCCAGGCTGGTCTCAAATGGAGATTCTCAGGATCTCAGCCTCCTGAATGGCATAGGATGACAGGCGTGAGCACTGGTGCCCAGGTTGCACTGATCTTCTCCTGGGAAACATCATGGCTTCCAAGCTCCCCTTTCTTCCCACTTGGGTGAGTTTCCAGTGTGCCTTTCAAGCTCATTCCTTTCTCATCCCATTTAGATCTGGGGGAGCAGGGTGAGGTGAATGAATGCCAGAGTCCCGAGCGTCCTCCACACCCCTGAAACCAGCGAGCCGACCTCAGGGCCTTTGAATCCACGGGAGATGCCACCAAGTTGCTTATTGGCAGTCCTGGGACTTAGACCCAAAGCTTCACATTTCATAGGCATGTGCTTCACAACGTGAGTCACACCCGAGTTCTTTTTTGGCTCTAGTCACTTTACAGAGAGAGGCTCAGATTTTTGCCTGGGGCTGCCCAGGACCACGATCCTCTGGTCTGTGGGTTCCTTAATTAAGGGCAGGATCCTTCATGGGTGGAGAAGCGGCTGAGGGGGTTTAGCCTGTAGCTGGCTTGCATGAAGCCCTGGGTTCCATTCCTCAGTACCACAAACATAGAAAAAGCCGGAAGTGGTGCTGTGGCTCAAGTGGTAGAGCACCAGCCTTGAGCAAAAGAAGCTGAGTTCGAGCCCCAGGACTGGCGATAAATAAAATAAAAGCTCCTCTGCCCAGGGAGAGGGTGTAGAGAAGCCGTAATTCTTGAGAACATTCTAGGCCAGGGACAATGCCCCCTCCCTGGCCCAGAGCAGCGGAGGCCCAACCTCCTCCCGCACCCTCCGTCCACCTGCTTCCCCGCATGGGTGAGCACCCATACAACCCCTGCAGGATCAGAGCTGCCCCTGGGGGCGGCCGTGCCCCAACCCTGGGCCCAGAGATGGGTTGCTGGCCAGCCTGGCCTGCATGGGTGCCATCAGCCGGAGGGAAAGGCCCGTGTGTCCCTCAGCTCTCGGGGGTTGTAGTGGGTCCTCATGAGTGGGGGATGCTGCTGACAGGCGTGTTCACTCGTGACAGGTCCCAGGACCCTCCGAGGGGCTGTCTCTGGGGCCAAATGACTCACCAGTGGCTAGCCGCTGACCCGTGACTGGCTCCCACAGGGTCCCGCCAGAGAATCCCGAACAGCTGACACTCTGCCACCCGTGGTGGCTTGGGCCACCCTGGAGCCCCGATGCCTGGTAAGCAGGAGTGCTGACCCGAGGTTAATGGGCTCATAGATTAATCCAGCACGGAGCAGGACACGCCTGCTCCACAGGGGACTGCGGTCAGGTGGCTCTCCCTCACCAGGGAGGTGGCTGAGTTCTGAAACCCTTCTATGGGTCACCATGAGCTCCAAAAGAGCCATGCATTATAAAGCCCATTCTGGAGACTTGGCAGTGGTTGCTTGTCTCTCTAGAATGCAAGCCTTTGACATATATCCGTTCCTTACTATCCCCACCCTGTACCCAGCTAAGCCTGGCAAAGGCAGGCTTCCCTCCATCCCCACATATTCTCCGGGAGCCAGGCCCTCTTATCTCTGGTGGCCCAGCCTCAGGACCTTTGCACATACTGTTTGGCTTCCCAGAATACCTGTCTTCCTTCTTCCTTGCTCTTTGAGTCCATCTCACTCCCCCTCCTCCCCCGTCCCACCATTAATATCATTTCCCTTTGTTTCATGGTCTTTTGGGTTTGCTGTGGGCCCTGGCGTGGGGAGGTGTTTAGTATATGTTTGTGGAGCTCAGCCCTGAGGATCCAAGTCTTGTGGAGTGGAGAGAAATTGCTAGGGAAGAATGTCAAGAACAAGTACAATAAAAGTGTGCGATGAGGCCAGGGGCTGGTGGCTCATGCCTGTAATCCCAGCCACTCAGGAGGCTGAGATCTGAGGATCACCGTTCCAAGCCAGCCCAGGCAAGAAAATCCAAAAGACTCCAAATGACCAAGAAGCCGAAAGTGGAGGCTTGGCTCACGTGGAAGAGGGCTAGCTTTGAGTAAAAAAGCCGAGTAAGAGCGAGAGGCCCTGTGTTCAAGCCCCAGTACTGGCACACACACAGAATGATGATGACATACGTACGTGACAGTGTCTTGGGGCTGTGGTATCAAAGCCACACACTGGGTGGTGAGCTGCAGCAGATATTTCTTCTCTCACAGCTCTGGATTGAAGCCCACAGTCAAGCAGGCGGGGCCTGCCTCCTCCCCTCCCATCGAGGTGGGCGGGGCCTGCCTCCTCCCCTCCCACCGAGGTGGGCGGGGCCTTCCTCCCCTCCCATCGAGGTGGGCGGGGTCTACCTCATCCCCTCCCATCGAGGTGGGTGGGGCGGCCTGCTTCCTCCCCTCCAATTGGGGTGTGGGCGGGGCCTGCTCTCTCCCCCATGGGGGTGTGGGCAGGGCCTGCCCCTTCCCCTCCCATTGAGGTGTGGTCCCCTCTGAGGACTGGAGTGGATTTTTGTGGGGTAGGGATGCACATTCGATCCATCAGACCTCAAACAAATGTAGACAGCCGGGCTACATGGGGTTCTGGCCTCTGCTGCACCTTCCAGCACAAGCACAGCCCACCTGGAACCTAAAGGGAGAGGTGGAGCCTCCTCTGCGCGCCCTGCAGTCTCCATTCTGGCGGCCCTTCAGTTGGTCAACGATCTCAAACGGGAGACAAAGGCAGCAGCTGGCCAGGGAGGCATTCTGAGCAGGGGTGAGATCTGGGATTTGATCCTCTCCCTCTGGCCTCCACACTGGGCTTGTCATCAGATTGAACTTTGCAGAGCCTTATCCCAGGGTGATACCTCCACACTGTGCTGAGCTGGACCCTCCACCCCTGGTCTTCACCACGGCAGGAGCTGCTGTGAACCAGCAGTGTTCCACCTCTCAGGAAAGCTAGAGCCGGGTATGCTGGTGCATGCTCCCCAGGAGGCAGAGATAGGAGGATCATGGTCTGAGGCCTGCAGGGCAAAATTATGAGACGTACCTAAAAAACAAACATAAGCAAAAAGGGTTTGGGAGGAGGGGTGACTCAAGTGGAGGAACACCCGCCTAGGAAGCAGAAGGCCCTGAGTTCAAACCCCAGGGCCACAAAATAAAGCAGAGCACAGTTGGAGCCGGGCGCTGGAGGTTCACGACTGTAATCCTAGCTACTCAGGGGGCTGAAATCTGAGGATCGATGTTCAAAGCCCCGGCAAGAAAGTCCAGGAGACGCTTATCTCCAATTAACCACCAGAAAACTGGAAGTGGCGCTGTGGTTCAAATGGTAGAGCATTAGCCTTGAGCTGAAGAGCTGAGGGACAGCGCCCAGGCCCAGAGTTCAAGCCCCATGACCGACCAAAAATAAATAAATAAATAAATTTATATATGTGTGTGTGTGTGTGTGTGTGTGTGTGTGTGTGTGTGTATGGGACCCCCCGATCAGTCAGTTCTTCAGCCCCAGAGATTGGAAGGCGCGTAGTTTTATTTGCTGTGACTCCAGCAAGTCATCCTGACTGCAGGCTGCTCTGGGCCTGGGGTCCCCAATGTTGCTGCTTTGCTCCAGGCGAGGCTGTGGGCAACGGCTGCAGACAAAGCCCCAGGCGCCAGGGGGAGGGAGGGCATCAGAGGCCTGAGAGGGGAAGGCCCGTCCCCTTCCTCCCCCTCAAAAAGTCGAGGAAATGACCCAAAGTCAGAAGCCAGGCATGAACTCCAGTCATTTTTCCTGAGGGAAAACTAGGCCTGAGGCTACTGCCTCAGGCAAAGCCCGGCACCGGCGCCCTTGCTGCTGTTTAATCCGAACACAGCAGATCCTTCCTCCCATCCCGGACAAAGCTCCACCTGGAGAACGAGATCGAATCCAGCCAGAGCTCTGGACAAGCTGTGCCCACCTATCTAGGAGCCATGTGCAGGCGGGGCACCGGTTACCATCGGGCCTCCGGGAACTCCCTGCTGCACTCTGACCCGCCCTGGCCCTGATCCTCTTCTGCGTCTCAGACCAGAAAGGAAGGAGGCGTGAGCAGCGCCAGCTCCATCTTAGCTGTGAGGTTTAATGACAGCCTGGAAGTGATACGGTGACGCGCAGGACCTCGCTGTACAGGAGGGGAATTATACACAACACAGGGACATGAGCGCCATCCTGGAATGAAAGGAAGGCTTGACATTAGGAAATCCATTCATATAATTCATCTCATTCATACACTCAGGAAGAAAAGGCATACTGTCACCTCTATAGAGACAGAAAAGCAGGCGATAAATCCAACAGCCATTACCCATGAAAGAAAAACAGCCATCAAAGAACTCCTTTATCACCAGGGAGCCGCGAAGACCTTTCTAATTATGCTTCAAAATCCAAAAGTCAAAAAGAAGATATTGATAATTCAATAGCCCAAAAATCTCAGTCAACCAAACAAACAACCTATTAATAACAACATGCTATCAAACATGCTATTAATAACACGCCATTAATAACAACATGCTATCAAAGTCCAAAGGAAAAAAAATATTTGCAACTTGTATCACAGTCCATCGCCCAAACCTATCAGATGCTTATAAAAATTGGAAAGACAACAATAAATGATTTAAAAATAGACAAAGAGGGGCTGGGAAGGTGGCTCAGTGGTAGAGCGCTTGCTTGCATGAGGCCCTGGGTTCGATTCCTCAGCACCACATAAGCAGAAAAAGCTGGAAGTGGTGCTGTGGCTCAAGGGGTAGAGCGCTAGCCTTGAGCTGAAGAGCCGAGGGACAGTGCCCAGGCCCAGAGTTCAGGCCCCACAACCGACAAAAAAAGTCAGAAGAAGAGGCATGGCTCCAGTGGTAGAGCACTATCCTTGAGCAAAGAAACTAAGCAAGAGTGAGAGGCCCAGTAGTGGCATACACACACGCATGCACGTGCACACGTGCACACGCACACAGCATGTGGATAAATTCTGGAGGCTTGCAGAAAAGAGTTTTTGTAACACAAACAGCACAGATTTCTTAGCTGCTGCTGGGAGGAACTTGCACTGGGCCCCTGCCCCCGCTGAGGAGCCCGGAAGTGCTGATGTAACCGGAAGACCTGCCCTTGCTCCCGGGGGCTGAGAACCGCACTGCCGAACTGGAAGGTAATGGGAAGGTGAGGTGGCCCTGACTTCCCAGCGGCTCCTTGGGCATCATTGTCACTCAGGCACAGAGGGAAGTGAGGCCACAGAACAGGAGCCAGGATCTGAGCCCTTGGAGAGCCAACCTGCCAGTGTGCACCCAGGAGAGAGCACCTTGGCAGAGCCCGGCTGTGACCGGGAAAGAAGGGGGGGGGGGGTCATGTTTGATGGTGATGATAATGGCGGTGATGATGGTGGTGATGGTGGTGATGTGGTGATGGTAGTGGTAGCAAGTGAAGGATAATGATGGCTACAAAGTTTATCATCAGTCTCATGCATCTTACTCTTCCCATTCCAGAGATAAGGACACTGGAGTTCAGAGGAAGGAAGTTCTAAGGTCTTTGGAAACAAACCTGACTCCTATAGTTTTGTGGGTTTTTTGTCGGTCGTGGGGCTTGAACTCTGGGCCTGGGCGCTGTCCCTCAGCTCTTCAGCTCAAGGCTAGTGCTCTTATGCCACTTGAGCCACAGCGCTACTTCTGGTTTTCTGGTGGTTTATTGGAGATAAAGAATCTCACAAAGTTTCCTGCCCAGGCTGGGTTGGAGCCGTGATCCTCAGATCTCAGCTTCCTGAGTAGCTAGGATGACAGGCGTGAGCTACCGGTGCCCCGCCAAGTTTTAACTTTTTTAAATCAAAGTTTTGTTATTTATAGTCATTAAAATTTCATATATTTTCCTAGCCATAAAGAGATGTGTTATCAAAGAATTGCCTTACATTCTGCCTCTTGGTGAGTGGATCGCATATAGAGGAATCTTTTGATTTTAGCTGGAATCATAATCAAATAAGTTGATGTTTGGTTACATTGTGTCTGTGCGCCCGCACCAGTCCTGCGGCTTCAACTCAGAGCCTGGCGCAGCGTCTGCTCAAGGCTGTCACTCTATGTTTGAGCCACAGCTCTACTTCCATCTTTTCTTTTGGTGGTTAATTGGAGATAAGAGTCTCAATGGACTTTCCTTCCTAGGCTGGCTTTGAACCCTAATCCTCAGATCTCAGCCTCCTGAGTAGCTGGGATTCCAAGTGTCAGTCACCCTTGGCTAGTGTTTGTTTACTGGATGGGAATCTTTAGCTGAGAGTCAACTAGTATGGTGATTCTGGTTCAGAGTAATGGTTCCTCCTTATATACTCTTAATGGGGTGCCCCAGAGGCCTCAGTGACTAAAGCTGAGGCAGCCACCATGTTCCCCAAGGCTCCCCTCCATGCTCCCGGACGCCCTCCCTGCTCCCTAAGCCCTCCCTCCCTGTTCTCCACTCCCCCTCCCCTCCATCTTTAGAAATGGACAGCCTGGGCCCAGGTGAGCCTGGGCCTGGGAAGTGACGCAGTGCCGGGTGTGACCACCAGGTGGCGGAGCAGCTGCACCAAGCCCTGCCCCCAGCAGTCCCAGAAAACCAGAAAATGGAGATTAAAAATTCCTTGGCCTGGAAGCAGAAAATCAGTTGGAGATTCCAGGCGCCTTCTGGCAAATCTGGGAGGTTTGACCTTCCACTCTGGGCAAAGCCTGAGTGTGTCCGTGACAGGCAAAGGGCAGGAAAGAAGAAACGAATTGTAAAAGCAGATGGAAGACGGAAGGAGAAAAGAAAACATATTCCTTCTTAGATGCCTGGGTTTCCAGCCCCAAGAAGCCCAGAAACTCTCAGTGTGAACCGGGGTCCCAGGGCAGTAGCCCTGTGCAATTGGTCACTGCCGGTAGTTCCTGGTCCATGCTAAGGTTTGCAAACACCCACACACCACCACTTAATTTTACAGACTAGAATCCGGAGTCAGGGAAGGGGGAGAAGATGGCGTCCACTGCTGGGCCTGGTGGCTCAAGCCTGTCATCCTAAATACTTGAGAGGCTGAGATCTGAGGCCAGCTGGGTCATCAAAGTTTTTGAGACCCTATTTCATGCCATGGCTGGGTGTGGTAACTTATAGCTCTTACCCTAGCTGCAGGGGAAGCACGGGTAGGAAGATTGCTATCGAAGCCTGCCTGGGCACAATATGGAACCTTAAAGATAACCAAAGTAGCCAGGGGCTGGTGGCTCACCCCTGTAATCCTAGCTACTCAGGAGGCTGAGATCTGAGGATCGCGTTTCAAAGCCAGCCCGGGTAAGGAAAGTCTGTGAGACTTTTATCTCCAATAAACCACCAGAAAACCCAAAGTGGTACTGTGGCTCAAGTGGTAGAAAACTAGCCTTGAGCTGAAGAGCTGAGGGACAGCGCCCAGGCCCAGAGTTCAAGCCCCATGACCGACAAGAGAAAATAAAAAATAACCAAAGCAAAACAGGGCTAGAGGGGTGGCCCAGGTGGCAAGGCTTCTGCCTAGCAAGCATGAGATCCTGAGTTCAAATCCCTGTACTCCCTACATCAAATAAATTACCCCCAGTGTCCAGTCCCTGTGAGGACAGAGCTGACACAGGGTTGAGATTCGGCCTTCGGCTGTTTAGCTGTAGCTCTGCCCAGTGAGGCCCTCTGCCCCGTGGCCTCCTGAGCTTCTCCTTGGCCTGCCTCTCTCCCATCTGTCTCTGTTTGCTATTTTAAAATCCATAATGACTTCCTGCCCAGAGAGGCAAAGTCAGGAAGGAGCCTGGGCTCTGAAACCCAGGTCTAGGATCCCGGCTCCCCGGCTTCCTGGAGAGCTGCCATCTTGGCTGATGGAGTGGTTCTCGGCAGTGCAGAGTTCGGGAGCCCTCCCAGTACTTCTACCTTGGTCGTGGTGACACTGGAAATGGAGGATAGCAGCAAGGGCCTGCCCCTTTCTCCCACACCCTGGCAGGGGACGTGGGGCTGGTCCACCTGCTGATCACATCCTAAAATCCAGCTCTTAGCTGAGATTTTTTTTTTTTTTCCTCCATGACAGGCTGGAAGGCCATTCAGCAGCCATCCAGAAGCTTTGCTGTGTGACCTTGGCAAGTTGCCTACCCTCACTGAGCCTTG
This sequence comes from Dipodomys spectabilis, assembly GCF_019054845.1. Classification (NCBI taxonomy): domain Eukaryota; kingdom Metazoa; phylum Chordata; class Mammalia; order Rodentia; family Heteromyidae; genus Dipodomys; species Dipodomys spectabilis. Next base: position 9,924,637 of record NW_024870707.1, read on the forward strand.
ATCTCCTTGTTAGAGGGCATTGACCCCATTTCTCCCATCAGCTATGAGGAAGAAATGCCATCAGGCAGGTAGCCCTTGGTGCCTGAAGGAACTGTTACCAAGAGGCTGAGACGCAGGGCTGCGTCACCCCTCCCATGCCTACTACTGAAGCTGGGCTGGCCTCGGGCTGTGGGCATTTCCCTTCTGCCCAGTTATTGGGTTCCAGCTTGCCATGAAATGGTTTCCATGACTACCAGGAGGAAGCTTCCAGTCCACAGCCTTAGCATAGAAGACTTCTCGACAGGGGCCTATAGCTCATGCCTGTAATCCTAGCTGCTCAGGAGCCTGAGATTGGGAGGATTGTGGTTTTTAGCCAGCCTGGACAGAAAAGTCCATGAGAATTCTTACCTCCAGTGAACAGCAAAAAGTCCACCTGGAGGTGTGGCTCAAGTGGTAAAGCACCAGCCAAGAGAGCACGCCAAGTGAAAGCAAGGCCCTTAGTTCAAACCCCAGCACCATCTCCCCGCGCCCTCCCCCAAACACACAAAAAAACGTAGCTTCTGTCTGCAGGCTGGTCTGGTCACACCGGAGGAGGAGAGCCAGGGAGACAGGCCCTGACCGAGCTGATAGGCTTCAGCCAGGGTGGTTCTGGGTTAGGCCGATGGTGCCCTGATCACACCAGATCACACAGAAGGTTCAAAGTGTGAGGTGAGCAGGTGTTGTGCGTCCAGCACTGAGGTTAAACGTTAACGGGACACTCTTTCCAGGACCACTGTAACTCAGTAACGGCCTGGCCCTGGTGTGACCTTTTAAAAACCTTTACCCTCTTGGTGCTGGAGCAGCCAGAAGATGGCCGGGCCCTGCTCAGTCTTGGTTGGAGGATGGCTGGGTGTGGTAGATGTGGGGGTGGGGGGCCGCAGTGGAGACTCTCCCTGATACCCCCCGGAGCATGCTGGGATGTCTTCTAGAGACAGTGGGCACGCTCCCTGATGCCCGCCCCTCTCCCAGGGCATGCTGGGATGTCTTCTAGAGACATCAAAGCCTTCCAGAGAACCTGGGGACTGTCATCCTGCTGGTGTGGGGACGGTGGCCACTGAGAGGCTCAGCCAAGGCCTGGGGTCTGGTTCCAGGCAGGCGAGGCCCTGGCCTGCACCCTGGGCGCCAGGGGCAGCCAGGGCATGGCGTTTGAGGAGCTGTTGGAGCGTGCTGGTGGCATGGGCCTCTTCCAGGTGCTCCAGTTGGCCATACTGTTCCTCCCATCCCTCTTCACCCCTCCGAACCTGCTGCTGGAGAACTTCTCGGCCGTCAGCCCCAGCCACCGCTGCTGGACCTCCGTGCTAGACAATAGCTCCCAGATCCCCGCCAATCTCACCCCGGAGGCCCTCCTGGCCGTGTCCATCCCCCTCGGTCCTGACCAGCAGCCCCATCGCTGCCGCCGCTTCCGACACCCCCAGTGGCAGCTCCTGGACCCCAACAACACGGCCACCAACGGGAGCGAGGCTGGCACAGAGCCATGCATGGACGGCTGGGTCTACGATTACAGCACCTTCACCTCCACCATCGTGACCACGGTAAGCCCCCCTCCCTCCCCGCTGGTCTCGTGTGACAAGGGGTGTGTCATTTATTCTTGTTAAAAAATAATCCCTATAGGTCCCTGTGGTTCACGCCTGTGATCCTAGGTAGTCAGGAGGCTAAGATCTGAGGATCACGGTTCAAAGCCAACCCGGGCAGGACTCTTTGGTTGAATTAATCAGCAAAAACCAGGAGTGGAGCTGTGGCTCAAGCAGTAAGTGCTAGCCTTGAGCACAATGCTGAGGGACAGCGCCCAGGCCCTGAGTTCAAGTCCCAGTATCTGTGTTCACGTCTTGCATAACTCCCACCCACCCACCCAAACACGCACACACGCAATCTGGTGACACGAAGGACATCACAGGCAGAAGACTCCATTCAGGGCCCTGGAGATGGGCACAGGGACCACTGCCTGGGCTGAGGTGCCCGGGCACCTTGTAACCATGGAGCAGAAGCAGAGGAGTCTCAAGGGCTGGAAACCAAGGAAGGTTCAGCCACCAGAGGTTTTTGCTTAAACCAGGCCTACTGAGACTGCCACTTTCTTCAGGGTGGAGGGGGATGATGAGCCCCCACTGGGGTGAGATAGAAGTTGGGGGGGGGGGACATTGAAGCACACAGAGCAGCCAGTGTTTTGTGGTGCTTGTTTTGTTGGTCATAGTTCTTGAACTCTGGGCCTGGGCGCCGTCCCTGAGCAATTCAGCTCAAAGCAAGCTCTCTACCACTTGAGCCACAGTGCCACTTCTGGTTTTCCCGTGGTTCACTGGAGATGAAAGTCTTACGGACTTTCCTGCCTGGGCTGGCTGTGAGCCACGATCCTCAGATCTTAGCCTCCTGAGTAGCTAGGATTATAGGTTGAGCCGCCGGTGCCCAGCTCCAGCCAATGTTTTGAATCGTTCATTGTGTAATTCCTGGCTGGGAATTGGGCTGGGGATGAGGGATGGCAGAGGGGGCCACAGGACATGTCCCAGCCATTCTATCAGCATTTCAGCTTGTAACACGGACACAAGTTAACCCTCACCCACACCCACCTGGCGCCTTTCGGGTGGCGGGCACTGTCCTGTGTGTTTGCCTGCTGGTCTCAACCTCACGCACGTGTGTGGTGTGGTTGTATCTCTGTTTACTATGGACCGCACGTATTGTGTCCTTGTGGTCTGCCACCAGACCCCTTAGCCTCCACCGTTGCCACTAGAAACCTAGGGGGTCTCATGGCGGACGGCTGGGGATCTCAGCCTGTCCTCTAGCCCCATGGCTCCCAACGGTCACACCTCCTGTTCCAGTGGGACCTGGTGTGCAGTGACCAAGGCCTGAAGCCCCTGGGACAGTCCGTCCACATGATGGGGTTACTGACGGGGACCTTCGTCTGGGGTATCCTGTCTTCCCGGTGAGTGTTCCCGCCCCCCCCCCCCCCCAACGACATTGCAGAAGCATGGAAGTGAGCCATGATGTTCCCCGAAAGAGCAGCTACCTGGCTCTGTCTCCTGGGGGGCAGAGACTCCCCAGGCCCTGATGTGGATGGGTGGGGAGGGGACCTGAACCTGGGTATGTGGCAGCTGGATTGTGAGAAAATCAAACTCGGAGTGTCAGAAACAGGTTGTCCCCTTCCTTACCACCAATAGACAGCACCCCAGGAGCCAGAAATCAGAGGCCCTGGAGCAGGATGGCAGGAGGGGGGGGGGGGCCTTGAAGGGTGACTGGGATTGGACAGAGGAGGACTCCAAGTCAACAGACACTCACGCGTGTCTCTCGGGCTGGGTTAAGCTGTTCCTGTCCCTCTGAAGATGCCGGTCCCTGTGTCTCTCAGCTGCTGGCCGTGTCTCCCTTACCCTGAGGCGGCATCTCTCATCTGCCCATCCTCAGGCTGGTTCAGGTGTGCCCCACATGGCTGGGTAGGAGAGTGGAGGCCGGTCCTGCACTGGAGTCCCAGCCCTGTGTGTGCAAAGGGACAGACCCCGTCTCCCACCCCAGCCTGCCCCCCCCCCCCCCCCGTTTCTCCTCTCCCCAACAATCCACAGATGTGCAGGCTTGCCCTTCCCCCTCCTTCCCCGCCCCCCTCCTCCACCTTCCTAGGTGAAGAGCCAGGACTCAGTCCAGAACCTTCCACACCCTCCTCCACCCAGGACAGATAAAGTGCAAGTTACCCCTCCCCTCACACCCTGCCAGATTGCCCACCTGGGGCTCGAGTCCTGTGCTGGTCCCTGAACTGCAGGCCCCTCCCATGCCGACCCCCTCCAGACTCCATCCACAAAGCCGTCCCCCATTTGGATGCCCCCCCACCCCCTGGTCTTCTTCGCTCACCCTGGTCCCACTTTCCCCTGGAGGTCTCTCCAAGCCTACCAGTCCCCACCCCTACCTGGAGGCCCCACCTCCCCAAAAGGAAGTCCCCCCCAGGAAGTCCCACCTCTCACAGGCAGCCCTAGCCCCTCCTGGAAAGCCCCACCTTCTCTAGGAAGCTCCACCCCCACCCTGGACGGGAGCTCCCCCTCGGCCAGGAAGTTCCACCCAGCCCTCCTGCTGCACTGCTCAGTCCCTCAAACCTGGAGGTGGGCCTGGTCGGTGACCCCCTCCCCACCAACACGCCTCAGAGACACCGTGGCAGTGAGGATAGTCCCCTGCCTGCCGGTCTCCAGCCACACCAGCCTCCTCCCTGACCATAGGGCTCCATGGTGGCCAGACTGCCTAGGGGCTGCTACATGGCCTGCCCCTAGACACCAAGCCCTGCACCTCCTCAGAGAGGTCCTCACCCAGGCTGCCCCCCCCCCTCCCCCAGTGCTTTGCTCAGCCAGTCCAGGCTGGCTTGCTCATTGTCTGGGTCTCTGTGGCAACAGGAATGTGGGGCCAGTGCAGCACCTGGCGGGTGGTGACACCCCATCATTATTTTGTCAAGGCACGAGTGGCCCAACACGCTTGGACCTCCCCAGCCACAGCACAGCACAGCACAGCCCAGCCCAGCCCAGCCCTGCCCAGCCCAGCCCAGCCCAGCCCAGCCCAGCCCAACACAGCCCAGCACAGCCCAGCACAGCCCAGCCCAGCCCAGCCCAGCCCAGCCCAGCCCAACACAGCCCAGCACAGCCCAGCACAGCCCAGCAGAGTTGGGGATCCCCACATTAAAAATCGCAGCATTACCCAGTCCAGCCTGCCCCTGGGAGCACAGTGTCTTCCCTTCCCTGTGCCTCAGTTTCCCCACCAAGGGGGCACCTCCTGTGTGGTTACTGTGGGGATGAGGTGAGTTAACCCAGACAGCTGGGAGGTAGCCTGGCACAGTCAGCTGCCATGGTGATGTCGTTGGAGCGTGGCGGGAGCCTGAGCGGCAGGGATGGGGTCCAGTCTGCATTTTAGGGGACTGAGCAGCTGCCATGTATCGATTACTGTCCATCACTCAGTCCTGCTGCCCATCCATGCGCAAAGCCAAGTGGCGATCGGTCTGTGAGTCATGGGATAAGCCTGGGGTCTGGGCTGAGGTCAGACGGCAGACTTAACCCTGGATCTGGGCTGGCTGTCCCGCTCTCCTGAGCACTGCACACACGGGCCAGGCACGTCTGGCCAGCAGGCCAGAGGAGCACGGATGAGCTCGTGGTGAGCTGGGGCGCCAGGCCAGAGGCTCTGCCCGGGCCTGCAGGACGTCTGTCCCCATGCACAGGGGACGGGGGCTGGCTTTTCCGAGGTCACGTGCGCGTGGCCTCTGTGGTAGACTGCCTCTTTGCTTAAGGTTTTGATTTCAGGAACCATGAGTCGTGGCCATCTGAAGACCTGGTCATATAGCCAAGGCAATCTAGGCAGGGCAGAGCCAGATTCAAATCCAGTCTTTGCTCTTGACCACAAGGCTGCATTAACTCTGAGAGCAAGGTCCTCACTGTTTTGATGACAGAAGCACTCTATGTGTACTCCTAGCAGCTCCTAGAACCTTCTAGAAGCTCCTTCCAGAAGTTTCTGGAAGGTTCTAGCATGAGAGGATTAGCCTGCCCTCCCCACGCACCTGCTGTGTGCATTGTCCCTGGGTCTCCTCCACAGGTTAGGGCGTAAGCCAATGCTGACCTGGTGCTGGCTACAAACTGGTGTGGCTGGCACCAGCACTGTCTTTGCCCCGAATTTCCCCATCTACTGTGGCCTCCGGTTCCTGAGTGCCTTCGGGCTGAGCGGCAGCATCCTGATCACAACCACGCTGAGTGAGTCTCCCATGCCTCACCCGCTCTGGGAGGGTGGGTAGGGGGAGAAGAGGAGCCAGACTCTCAACTCTCATGGGCACCTCTGCATTGCCTTACAGTAGCCGAGTGGACCATAACCCGCTGGAGAGCTGCTGCCATGACAATTCAGTGCTGCACCTACAGCATGGGCCAGATGGGCCTGGCCGGCCTGGCGTTCGCCCTGCGGGACTGGAGAGCCCTCCAGCTGGCTGTGTCGGTGCCCTTCCTGCTCATCTCCCTGATCTCATGGTCAGTGCGGTGGGGAGTCTCTTCCCAGGGGAGACCTGGGGCAGAGGGGACAGGGTCCCTGCCTCCCACTGCCTGACAGTCCACGGTCTCGACACACAGAAGGACGGTGACATCTGTATACCTAATTCTCAGGTGAACATTTCAGCCAGAGGCCTGGGCACCATCCAGCCTGGACAGGCGCCCACGGCTCAACTAATGATGTGAAAAAGGAAAAGAAAAGAAAAAAAAGTAGTGAACAATGCTGGAAACCCAGGAGATATTTTAAAACAAAACCAAAGACAAACACTATTTTGACCTTTTCTGGAAAGAAACAAGACATTCCCAGGACACAGGGCCACTCCCACAATGGCCTCTGTCACCTCTGTGGTGGCACACTGTCATGTGCCACAGGCCCGCCCTCCCCATCATCCGGATCTCTGCAGTGACATTGGATGTGAGAATTTGTCACTTATTTGGAGTCCTACAAACCAAGCAAACAAACCCTATGGTTTGGAAAACCCTGTTTGCATGTGGAAGGGGGAAGGGACTCCAAGAGAGACGCGCAGCTGAATGTCACCCTAAGGTCACTAGTGCACAGGAGCTGGAGCCCAGCGGTGCAGGGTGGGGTGTGGAGAATGACAGGTCCCTGTAAGGAAACTGAGTCACGAGGGTATCAGAATAAACAGGGCAGAAAGAGGACTCCACAGGCCAACAAGCTTTTATTCAGGAGTGAAACCTGTAAGAGCAACCAAGTCTCCTACAGCCTGGCTGAAGGGGAAATGGCATGTGTGCACGTGTGCGTACTCGCGCGCGCTCACACACACACACACACACACACACACACCCTTGCAACTAGGGCTGTTTAAATATCAGGTAGAGTGAAGTGGGTTGAGATGGAGGTGGTGATGAGCAACATTTTTTTTTTCTTTTGGTCGGTTGTGGGGCTTGAACTCTGGGCCTGGGCACTGTCCCTGAGCTCTTCAGCTCAAGGCGAGCGCTCTACCACTTAAGCCACAGCGCCACTTCTGGTTTTCTGGTGGTTCATTAGAGATAAGAGTCTCACAGACTTTCCTGCCTGGGCTGGCTTTGAACCAAGATCCTCAGATGTCATCCTCCCAAGTAGCTAGGATGACAGGGTGAGCCAACGGCGCCCAGCATCCCCGAGCTTCTTTTGCAAAAGCCTCTACCACTTGAACCACAACTCTACTTCCAGCTTTTTTTTTGTAGCTTATTAGAGATAAGTGTCTTAGAGACTTTTCTGCTAGGGGGTTGGCTTTGAACTGTGATCCTCAGATCTCAGCCTCCTGAATAGCTAGGATTACAGGTATGAGCCACCAGTGCCTGGCTTGAGGATCTGTTAAATGAGCTGAGAAAAAAAGTGTGTGTGTGTGTGTGTGTGTGTGTGTGTGTGTGTGTGTGTTTGAGAGAGAGAGAGAGATGGGGGGAGGGAGGGAGGGAAGGAACCCAGCACTGTGTGGGTGGCCTGGCACCCATGGGAGTACTCTAAGCCTCCCAGCATGGCCTCTACAGCCCAGAAGGGAACGGCTGGACTCCTGGCCATGGCCCCAGAGGCCCCCCGTGCCCCCTTCCTCTCCTTCCCCCTCCTTCCTCCCCCCCCCCTGCACAGAGCGCAGGTCCAGCCCCTGCATCCTTCACAGGTGGCTGCCAGAGTCCGCCCGATGGCTGCTCATCAAAGGCAAACCAGACCAAGCCCTTGGGGAACTTCAAAAAGTGGCCAGGATCAACGGCTGCAAGGAAGCCCAGAAGACCCTGACCATAGAGGTGAGCCGGTAGCGGGAGCCGCGGGAGGTGAAGCGGTGCAGAGAGGAAGCGCTGCCAGCCACACCCGTCCCCACCAGCGCACAGAGGCCGCGGCAGTGCCTGCTGCCTGCAGTTCCAGCTTGGAGTGTATTAGCCATGCAGGGTGCTCTCGGGGAGCTGTTTCAAGGGAGGGGGGAGGGAGGAAGCCACAGGGTGCTTTTGGGGATAGAGACTGGTGGGGGGGCTTCCAGGAGGAGGCAAGCAAGAGGGGAGGGGACTAAACTGAACCCAGGGCAGGTCTGCGGAGGGCCAGAGGAGCAGATGGACTGAGGGAACTCTTGGGGAGCATTGGGGAGCCTGGAGCCGGCCTGTGGCAACCTCTGGTGCCATCTCTGAGGGATGAGGAGGGGTGGTGGCGTTTTGTGGGGTTCCTGCTGGGTTCCCGCAGCTCAGTGGCCTGAGCCAGGCCAGGGGCTCCTCCTCTTCCCAGCCTGGGGGTGGGGGGAGGCTGGGGGGAGGCAGGGGCCCCACACCAGCCCCGGGCGGGGGGGGGGGGGCAGACCTCCTCATTCCTGTGCGCGCCTGCGCCCCTGTCCCCCAGGTGCTCAAGTCCACCATGGAGAAGGAAATGACCTCTGGGGAGGCTCAGCGGACGCTGCTGGACCTGTTCCAGGTGCCCATACTGGTCAGGAGGATATGGGTCATGTCCATGGTGAGGTGCGTTGCCTGGGAGTCAGGACAGCATTTGTGGGGTGACGGCATGTCCTCCGGACCCCAGTGGAGCCGAGGAGGCCAGGGACTACCTCCCCCCACCGCCCCTGCACTAGCCTGGAGCTGAAGAGCTCGGGGACAGCGCCCAGGCCCAGAGTTCAAGCCCCATGACCGACCAAAAAAAAAAAAAGAATCAGGATCCGGCTGGGTAGTGGTGTCTCACGCCTGTAATCGGAACTACTCAGGAGGCTGAGATCTGAGGATTATGGCTTCAAAGCCAGCCCAAGCAGCAAAGTCCATGAGACTCTTGTCTCCAAAAAGCCAGGAGTAGAGCTGTGGCTCAAGTGGCAGAGTGCCAGCCTTGGGGGTGGGGGAGGGGGGAAGAAAAGGCTGAGTGAGAGCATGACACCCTGAGTTCAAGTCGGGTACAGAACACAACCAACAAAAACACCAAAAACCAAGCTAAAACATCTTCCAGAGAGGCGGCGCTGTGGCTCAAGGTGGTAGAGCACCAACCCTGAACAGAGAGTGTGTGTGTGTGTGTGTGTGTGTGTGTGTGTGTGTGTGTGTGTGTGTGTGTGTGTGTGTTGGGGGGGAGAAGCTAAGAGACAGTGCCCAGGCCCTGAGTTCAAGCCTTACAACCAAAAAAAACCCCAAAAAACAAAAAACAAGCTGGGCACCAGTGGCTCATGCCTGTCATCCTAGCTACTCAGGAGGCTGAGATCTGAAGATCAAGGTTCAAGGCCAGCCCAGGCAAGAAAGTCTGTGAGACTCTTATCTCCAGTGAACCACCAGAAAACTGGAAGTGGTGCTGTGGCTCAAGTGGTAGAGCGCTAGCCCTGAACTGAAGAGCTGAGGGACAGCGCCCAGGCCCAGAGTTCAAGCCCCATGACTGACCAAAAAACCAAAAATCCTTTAAGCCTCTGGTCCTCCCAGGGGCTACCCAACATCCTTTGTTATTTAAATCAGAAGCGCCTTGATGCCTCTTACCCTGTAGGTTTCCAGGAACCAGAGACCTGGCCTGCTTGGGCTCCCACAGAGCTGTTGCTCCTCTACTGACAGAAACTTCACTACACACCGGGGCACTGGGTACCGGTACCTGCAGACATTGCCTGTCCCCCACACCTGTCAGGGGTCTGGTCTACGGAGTGAAACCATCAGGGACTGCAAGAGGGACCAACTGAAAAGTGCAGGGACGGGGACAGATTTTCCACTGTGGTTAGAGCAGAGCCTGGGAGCTCATGCCTGTAATCCTAGCTACTTGGGAAGCTGAGATTAAGATGGATGACTTTAGAGGCCAGCCCAGGAAGACAGTTGAGGAGAGTCCCCAACTCCAACTCACCCCCTGACCAATCTTAAGAGGAAAAAAAGAATCTGGGTGTGGTAGTGTGTATTTATGAATCCCAGTCACTCAAGGAAGCAAAAATAGGAGGATCACAGTCCAACCTAGCCCAGGCATAAATGTAAGACCCTATCTGAAAACAAAACAAAACAAAAACAAAAAGGCTTGGAAAATGCAAGATCTTGAATTCAAAACCTGTCACCAGGTCTCAGCTGAGGACAGTGCTCTTAGGGGTGGAGGACTAAGTCTTTCCATCCTGATGGGGCCTGGGCAGCCCAGCATGCCCCGCTCAGCCCCCATTGCTCTTCCTCCAGGACTTTCCAAGCATATCTGGGAAGCAAGGCAGAGGAGCTACAGCAGCTGCAGAGCAGCTCAGCTGACCCTCCGAGGTCTGAGGGCAGCCTGGGGGCTCTCCCCACAACCAATGTGGGGATGGCTGTGGCTGTCACTCCCCGCCTCCCCCCCTTTCCTAGATTGAGCTTGACCCTGGGCGACGGGCCTTGCACTTCACAGGTTGCTGGGGGGCCTGGCCACCGCTAGCTCTGACAGGTGGCCTGGTGGAGGTGGCGTGGTGGGCTGGCGTCCCTGTTCTCTGTGGCAGTGACCCAACCCCTGGCTCTGCCCTGCAGCGTCTGCATACAGCTGTCCTACTACGGGCTGGTCCTGGACCTGCAGAGCCTGGGCCGGGACCTCTTCCTCCTGCAGGCCCTCTTCGGAGCCATAGATATCGTGGGCCGGGTCACCTCTATCCCCATGCTCAGCCTCCTGGGCCGCCGCATGACTGTGGCCAGCTTCCAGGCCCTGGCCGGGGTGTGCATCCTGGCCAACGTGCTCGTGCCCCAAGGTGAGCAGGAAGGCTGAACAGGAGCGGCTTGGGTCCCAGTCCCTGCCCACCCCACCACACAATCCACGCGGCCTCCTTCCCCTCCACTGGCCCAAGAGGGTGTGTTTCTGTGGCCATGGCCACTGGGCCTCCGTCTCTGACCATCCCTCCCTCTGGTGCCTGGCTCAGGGGTCCAGAATCCACTTCCGTCTCCCCAAGCTTCAGAGAGGTGAGGTAGATGCCCAGGCCACTCAGGGCCTGGCCCAGGCTTAGGCTTGATGGGCCTGGAAGGGCCTGGAAGACTGCTTCTTCCAACTGAGGCAGTGGGGACACCAAGCAGAGAGCGTGCACAGGTGTGTTGCACATGCATACTTGTACACACGTGATTGCCTATGCACAGGCATGCTCCGGTGTGTGCTGCATGCAGTGTGTGTATTGTGCACACATGTGTGCTTGTGTGCACCTGTGCCTGTGTGTGCACACGCGCATGGCAGGTGCTGAGATGGGGCCCGGCCTTGTGTTTGCTAAGCTCATCTCCGCTCACTGACGGCCCAGGCCCATGGCAGGCAGAGACCCAAGCCCGGCTTCTTAGCAGGGACTCAGGCCACCCACCTCTGCCTGGCCTCCCCCATACCCCTACTGCCGCCACCTTGCCTTGTACCTGCTCTCCTCCTGGACTTGGGCTTGGGTGGCCTGGCACCGGGTCAGCCCTGCCCAGGGCTCGGGTGGGGGGGACCTGTCTCCCCTCCCCAATACACACAGCTCCTGAAGGTGATCTGCCCCTGGGGGGCCTCTCAGGAGACCCCACTCGTCCCGTCTCTGCCCAGATCTGCAGGCCCTGCGCGTGGCGCTGGCTGTGCTGGGGAAAGGCTGCTTTGCGATCACCCTGACCAGCATCACTGTCTATGGGACAGAGCTCTTCCCGACCTCGCTGCGGTAGGCTGGGGTGGGTCCCAGACAGGACACCCTGGCAGGAGGTGGGCAGGCCCTGGGGGAGAGGGAGACCAGGCCTGGGGGCAAACCTGTGGGGCAGGCCCAGGGAGGGGGCAGGTGGGGGAGCAAGCCTGGGGGAGGGCAGGCCCAGGGGGTGGGCAGGCTGGGGATGGGGGTAGCCTGGAGGGGGTCAGGCCCTGGGGGAGGAACAGGCCTGGGGGTGAGGCAGACCCTGGGGGAGGGGGGGGACAGGTAGGAGGAGGGGCAGGTCTTGGGGGACAGAGAGGATGGGGGACAGGCGGGAGAGGGGTGCAGGCTGGGGGGGCAAGTGAGGGGGGCAGGGCAGGCCTGAGGAGGGGGCCAGGCGTGGGGGGGGGCTAGGCCCGGTATTTATGCCTCAGGGCATCCAGGCTTCAGTGCTTTGTTTTGTTTTGGCTGAGTCTCAGAATGTAACCTCGAACTCAGAATCCTCCCGCCTCCGGCTCTCCTGGGCTGGCATTATAGATGTGCACTACAACACCTGACATCTTAGGCTTGAGTTTTGAAATTCTTTGGGTCTGGCTAAAATCTTTAAAAACAAAAACCCTCGTAAAGAGATGGAAAGTGGACTCTCACGTTCTCTCTACTGCCCCAAGTACCCCAAGTCTCCTCCTTAGGACGCAACATAATGGAGGACCAGTGGCCTAGAGTCTTAGGACAGTTGAGTAAACTGAGGCTGGAGGTAAAGGGCTGACAGCAAAGAGGAGATTGAGCCCCAGCCTCCAGCCTCTGCCCAGCCTTATCGCTACCATTCCTGCCAGTCATGTCTTCCTCATTTCTCTATTCTTTCACCCACATGTTTTGGCTCTTTATTGGTTTGACTGCTATCATAAGGAAACCGGGGGCTAGAAGCTCCGGCGCTGAGGCCATCCCCAAAAGTCAGGGAGACTCCGGGGGGCCCTGAGTGTGCACTTGAAGGAGGGAAAGGGAAAATCGAGAAGGTGGGCTTCATAGAGGTAGGGGTGTTTTCAGAGACCTGGAGGAAGCCACTAACGCCTCAGCACAGATTCCCATCCCTGCCGCCGCCAACTGTCCTCTTACCACAGGGGCAGCTGTGACGTGGGGCCGGGCCTGCTCTTTCCCCACAGCATGACAGCAAGTGGCTTCCAGCAGTCTCTAGGCCGTGTGGGAGCTATAGCTGGGCCTCTGCTCAGGATGGCCCACCAGACCCTGCCTCTGCTGCCACCGCTCTCCTACGGTACTGTCCCCATTGTCTCCGGCCTGGTCATGCGGCTCTGCCTCCCTGACACCCAGGGACAGCCACTCCCCGACACCGTACAGAACCTGGAGAGCCAGTGAGTAGCCAGTGGGAATCAGGGAGGGGCCTGGAGAGACTGGGAGGGGCCTGGGGAGTTGGGCGGGGTCTAGAGGGGTTGGGAGGGGCCGGGAGGTTATATATACCAGGCACCAGTGGCTCAGCCTTTGAACCAGGATCCTCAGACCTCAGGCTCCTGAGTAGCTAGTATTACAGGCAGGAGCCACTGGCGCCCAGCTTTAGCATCTGTTTGAGACAGAGTCTATTTAGTCCATGCTGACACCAAATTTGCAATCCTCCTGCCTCAGTCTCTGAGTGCTTGATACTGCAGATGTGTGACTGCACACAGAGTCGCATGTTACCAGAACAATCCAGCCCTCCACACAGTGGTATAATTGTCTGTTTCTTGGTCAAGGGAGGTGGGAGACTGATAGCTTCTGTCATTTGCCTAAAGGCACCAGGCTGAGGTGGGCAAGCTGGGACCTAATTCTCCCTTCGCGTAATCCATTCTTGTTGCAGACGACTCTGCTCTTGGTGCTCTCTTAGCTTCTGAGTATTTAGGGAAGGCCAGACTCTAACACTGGACTTAGAGCCCCACAAGCTTTGGTCCCAAGTTGTGCTCACTTCTATTTGTCTTTCTCGATTGTTCTAGGAGACATAGTGCAGCCAGGGACAACAGAAAAGCGGTCATCATTACACAGAGCACCTGGCTCTAGATATTCCGCCACACGGAGCCCCACTGCCCCCTCCCCCCCAACACCCCAGGAAGGAGCTGCCTGGACTCTGGGGTTTGGCGTGGCCCAGCCAGTGGCCACCAGGCTGGAGTGAGATCTGCTGTGACGGGAGGCTGCGTGTCCTCCCTCGCCTCCCCTCGCCCTGCCCCAGCCCTGTAGGAGCCTGGCTCACGTCTCCCCACCTTCCCCCAATCACACCCGCCATGTACAGAGTCTTCCTCTAGAAAACAAGAATGGTTTCGGTGTCCACCTCCCAGGGCCCGAGTTTGAGGCCCGCCAGGCCAGGCCTGCTGTGGGCCCTAGCCGAGGCTCGCAGCTGTGGGCTTCACCATCGCCTGCCCACCCATCACCCATGGGAGATCCTGCCCTGGGCTCTGAGGACCCAGACACTGGACACGCGGCCTGCGGGCGGCGTGCTGGCTGCCGGCGTCTGTGCACAGGGCTGGGAGGTGGGGAGAGGGGGTGGCTCCATGGTGGGGGAGGGGTCGGGTGACACCGGGCTCCTGGGAAGACTTGAGGGGAGGAGACAAGAGGAACGGCTCCCGGGCCCCTCGGTGTGTAGGCCTTCTGCCACGCTCCATGCACCCCCACAGTCCCTCCTACCCCTCCCTTGGGCTGCCCATCACTGTCTGCCGTCCAGACCCCACACAGCCCCGGGGTCCCCACAGGCTTAGGCACCGCCTCTCCCAGTCCCCTGGGAGCCCAGAACCCTCCAGGGGCTCCAGATGCAGCTCACTCACACCCGGACCCTAGCAGGTGCCCCCCGCCCCCCAGCCTCTCCCCACGCAATAAATTTCAGTGATTCAGATCGTATGAGAAGACTGCCGGCTGTCCGGGAATGAAATGAGAACTAGTGATAAGTTTTGCAGAAGCTGAGGGGGGAGAAAGGAAACCACGGCCTTAGAGTCAAGGACTAGGGAGGGGAAGAGGGCTAGAGAAGGAGGAAGGAGGGAACAAGGGAGAAAAGAAGAAGCGGGAGGGAGAAAGAGCAGTACTTCACTTGATTTAGAACTAAGGGATTTCTTGAAGAACACTGACTCAACTAAAGAAGAAACAAACATTTATTGGTCCTAGACCTATTAATGACATTAAACTTACGGTTCAAACGCTCCTCACAGAGAAAACTCCAGGCTTCTGCCAAACATTTAAGAAAAAAATAAATCATAGCAATGCTTCAGCCAGATGTGATGGTACACACCTACAATCCCAGCACTGAGACTGAGGTAGGAAAACAATCTCTGGTCAGCCTGGACTACATAGCAAAACCTGTCTAGAAAGAAAGAAAAGCAGGCTGGGAAGGTGGCTCAGTGGTAGAGCGCTTGCTTTCATGCATGAGGCCCTGGGTTCCATTCCTCAGCACCACATAAGCAGAAAAAGCCAGAGGTGGCGCTGTGGTAGAGCTGAGGGACAGTGTCCAGGCCCAGAGTTCAAGCCCCACAACCGACACACACACACACACACACACACACACACACACACACACACACACAGAGAAAATGAAAGGAAGGAAGGAAGGAAAAGAGCTAGGCGCTGGTGGCTCATGCTTGAAATCCTAGCTACTCAGGAGGCTGCCATCTGATGAATCCAGTTGGAAGCCGGGCTGGGCAGGAAAATCCATTGACTCCTATCTTCAAGCACCCAGCAAAAAAAAAAGGCTGAAAGCGGGGCTGTGGCTCAAGTTGTAGAGTGAAAAAAAGGGAAGGAAGGGAGAGACAACACTAATTCCGTACAACTTCTTCCAGATTATTTACAAAGAGATCACGCCTCCCATCTTATTCTTGACACCAACCCCCCAAAAGAGACAAGAAAACTGGAAACCAATTATTTCTTACAACACAAACACGAAAGATGATGTGGTGCTGGAGATTTAAAAAACAAAAAACCTCATACATGCTAAGCAAGCACTTTACCACTGAGCTATTTTCCAGCCTGAGACAAAAATTCTTTTTTTTTGTTGGTCGTGGGGCTTGAACTCTGGGCCTGGGCGCTGTCTCTCAGCTCTTCAGCTCAAGGCTAGCATTCTACCACTTGAGCCACAGCACCATTTCCAGTTTTCTTGTGGTTAATTGGAGATAAGAGTCTCACAGACTTTTCTGCCTGGGCTGGCTTTGAACCATGATCCTCAGATCTCGGCCTCCTGAGTAGCTAGGATTACAGGCGTGAGCCTCCGGCACCCAGCATGAGACAAAAATTCTTAACAAACATTAAATAAACAACATTGAAAAAAAGGCACCATGAACAGGTGGACTTTATTTCAGGAATGTAGATTTGGTTTAACATTTGAAAATAAAGGTTAATAAACTAATTATTAACAAACTTCAAAAAGAAAGTTCAGTCCGGGTATGGTGGTTCACACCTATAATCCTAGACCTTGAGAGGCATCCCATGTGGAATACATACTGAGTTCAAGGCCAGCCTGGGTTACGAAGCCTGATGTCTAAACAGGAAACGTCATCGTGAGAGATGCGGAAAGAATATTTTACAAAATATTTTTTAAAAATCAAAACATTCATCCAACTAGGAGTCAAAGGGAATGTCTAGCCGGGGAGGGCCGCTCACGCCTGAAATCCTACCCACTCCAAAGGCAGAGATTGGGAAGATGGGGTTGAAAGCCAGCCCAGGTAAAAAGTTCTTGAAATCCCATCTCACCCAATAGCAGGGCATACATAAAGGACCTGTCAGCTGGACATCCTGGACTTTACTTGTTAAACTGGACTCTCTACCATCATATTTAAGGTGAAAGATGGAATGCTTTCCCTTTAAGACCAGGAATTAGGGGCGGGGGGACACAGGGTGTCTGCTCCCACCCTTCCTATTCCACACTGCTCCTGAGCCATGCCGCAAGCCAGGCATAGAAATAAAGGGGTCTGCAGGCGTGAGGGGTAGGTAGCTCTCGCCTGTGATTCTAGCTGCTCTGGAGGCTGCAATCTGAGGATCGTAGTTTGAAGCCAGCCTGTGTAGACAATTCTAAGAGACTCTAATCTCCCACCAATCAGCAAACAGCCAGAAGTGGAACTGTGGCTCAAGGGGTAGAGCACCCGCCCTGTTTGAAAAGGCTATGAGAGAGCAGGAGACCCGGAGTTCAAGCCCCAGGACAATTTGGAAGACACACAACAGTCTTCGCGATTGTCCCTCCTGAGTAATGGGGACAATGTTACTGGAACTAGTGAGAGACTTCAGTGAGGCTGCAGGGTGTACAGTGCGTGTAGGAAATGGATGCAATTTCTGTGGACTTGTAACTACAGGGGACAAAACCCTTCAATGCAGATGTGTAATTCAAGCTGGAAAAAAGCGACCTGGAGATAGAGTTGTTCCAGGATCGTTAGTTGCAAAGATTATGCAAAAGCAAGGCAAGCCCCATGAAATATAAACTAGTATATTGCAAAAGGGAAATAAAGATGGCCTAAAAAATTGGAGACGCAGATGTTCTGTGGTGAGAGATTGAAAATCTCAGTATTACCAGAACTCCAATTCACAAGTGAATCCATAAATCCAATGAAATCCCAACCAAAATGCCAGCAGATTATTACTTTGTATGAATTAACAAGTGCATCCTAATACAAGAAAATGCAACCAACATTGCCTTAGAGGAGCTACAGAACTTCAAAAAAGAAGAAAGGAGGAGGAGGAAGAGAACAAGAAGGAGCAGGAGGAGGAGGAAGAGGAGGAAGAAAGAAGAGGAAGGAAGGAAAGGATGGAGGGAGGAAGGAGGGAAGATAAGAAGGAAAGAAAGAAGGAAGGAAGGAAGGAAGGAGGGAGGGAGGAGGGAGGGAGGGAGGGAGGGAGGGAGGGAGGAGGAGGAGGAGGAGGAGGAATCAAAGAATGCAGCACTTTGCCCAGCAGCACTCCAGCACTGATGGTGTTTAATTTGGTGATGTGGAGACTCAGAAATAGAGCCCTGCCTGCCTGTGTGGTGCATTGATTCTCAAAGTGCCAGATAATTCAATGGGGAAAGCATAAATTTTGCAACTAATGATCCTGGAAAAATTGGATTGCAAAGCACAAGGGGGGGCCCTCAAATCTAACTCATACCACATCCAAAAAGTGACCTTACTCATACTATAGATCCAAGCGTAAGAGGTAGAATTATAATCGTTTTTAAAAGAAAATTGGAGAATGTCTTAGTAGTTTGTTTGGCAAAGGTGTGTGTGTGTGTGTGTGTGTGTGTGTGTGTGTGTGTGTGTGTGTGTGTGTGTGTGCGCGCGCGCGCATGTCAACATTGGGGCTTGAACTCAAGGTGGGCTATGTCCCTTAGCTTTTTCACTCAAGACTGGTGCTGTACCACTTGAGCCACAGCTCCACTTCCAGAGTTTTGCTTGTTGATTAGAGGTAAGGGTTTCACAGACTTTCCTTCCCTGGGCTGGCTTTGAACCGAGATCCTCCACATCTCAGCCCCCTGATTAGCTAGGATTACAGGCATAAGCCTCTGGCACCATGCTAGCTTGGTGGTGGAGCACTTGCTGGAACATGTGGAGCTGTGGTCCAGCCCTAGCGCTGCCCTAAGAGACTCGAGGCCTCCCCCCCCCCCACGCCCCCAGGACCAGCGACTCCACTCCTGAACATCCACCCAGAAAAACTGCACGGCCTGTCCTGTCCTTAACTGTGCAGCAGTGTGCACGTGAGAGTTCACAGCTGTTTTATTTGCAATTACCCAGAGCTGACGTCAGGCAAAAGATCAATAGACAGATGAACAGACAAAATTGCTCGTATCAATATAATGGAGTACTACATATATTCCATTTACATATTTAAAATTCCAGAAAAATGTAAATGAGTCTACTTTGACAGAGGGCCCAGGTCAGTGTTTGCCCAATACCAGGAGAGGGGGGGGGGATTGGGGAGGGATTGGGGGCTGGGAGAGAGGATGGGGGAGGGGGCAAAGGAGGGGATGGATGGGGGAGGGGAAGTGTTTGTGACTGAGCATGAAATGGTCTCACAGGTGTCCACACATGAGTCAAACTCCATTTAATATGTATCACCGATTATACTCAAGAAAATTGATGCATTAAAAACTACAGTCACCTGTAGTTGTCTGTATTCTTAGCTACTTAGGAGGCCTGAGAGGATCATGGTTCAAAGCCAGCCTGGGCAGGAAAAGTCCGTGAGACTCTTCTCTCTCATGAACCAGCAAAAAAGCAGGAAGTGGAGTTGTGGCTCAAGTGGTAGAGCAACCACTTTGTATGCAAGACGCCTTGAAGTCTATCCCCAGTATCACATAACTAAATTTAAATTACCAAAAAAAGCCCTTTATACTGGCGACCCAGCTGACAAAACAGAGCCGCCCCATTCATTACCTAGCAGAAGCTGTCCCATGGCTCAAGGCACCTTCACCCGAATGCTCTTCCCTTCCTAGTGAGCAAGGTGAGCACGCCACGCTCCCCTGAGACAGCGTCACCCCACTAGATGGAGATGCCCAATCTGTGGCTGCTGGCAGGGCAGGGAAGGGAGACAGTGCCAGGCTGGGGGGGGGGGATGACGCTGGAGGAAGGGGCTGCTCTGCTGTCTCAGAGGGAGGGGCTTCCAGGAGGAGAGAGGGAAGGGGAAACAGAGTCAGACTCCTGGGAGGGAGAAGTCTTGCTTGCATCTGGCCATAAATCATCCGTGGGCTCTCCCGGCAGGGCTGTGTGTGTCTTCCTCTTTTTGTGACGTTGAGGATTGAACCCAGGGCCTCATGCACCCGGAGCCTGGGGCTCAGCATTCTTTCCAGCCCAGGGGCATCATTGGACACCAAGAACTACCAGGTACCGGCTAGACACTGCCACGTGACACCAGGAAGCCTCCAGGCAGCTGAGCCCCGCCTGGCCAGCACACTATGCGGGCCTGACCCCTCACCATCGTCCCCCGCAAAGCACCGCCCCGATCTAATCGCAAGAAGGAAAGATGGAGGCTCTGCTCCAGGCCGCAGGAGCCGGTGAAGATGGGCAAAGCACACACCGGATTCTGGACAGCAAAAAGAAAATCAAAAACAACAAAAAAATCCAGACAAACTCTGAATGAAGCAGGATGCTCATCATAGCCAGGCTGCGGGAGGGGCAGTGTCGCTGCCCCCCCCCCCCACCAGTGGTTGCCATGGAGCTGGTGAGCGCAGGGATGTCTGGAGTCACTGGAGGTCATTTTTAGGTGAGCTTTGCAAGCATTCACCTGTCGCTGGCTCATTCTACTCACCTCTGGACCACCTCGGAGCCAAGCGAGGACAAGGCCCGGCCTCCACACACTCCCTTCCTGGGCCTGTCCAGCAGGCTCGGAGGTCAGGCCCAGCCAGGCTCCTCCCCACACAGCTGCGGCTCTGCAGCCCCTGCACTGCCTTCTTGAGTTGGCGGGGACGGCTCTGCGTGGCCTTCACTAAACTCTGGGTCAATGGCAGGGGAGCTGGATGGGCAGGTGCCTGTCCCGGAGTTCTCTGTTCCAGGGCCTGACTCTGGCATCTGACTAGAAACTGGCTGGATGATGGAGGGCTGGTTGATGGATGGATAAGAGGGGACGGAAGGATGGGCAGACGAGTAGGTATAGCTGATGGAGGGATGGACAGTGGATCGATAAAAGCATGAGGAGCAGAGACCTGGGTTGTCAGTTGTGTCCCCATCCATTCTGACTCCATCTGCTAAAAGCTCTGGTCCCCCCTCCCCAACATGAGTGTACAGTGCTGGTGTGTGCACGTGTGTGCCACACATGGTTGTGTGCGGGTGTGGGTAGATCAAGGCCGCTTGCAGGGCAAAGGTCACCCAGGATAGACACAGGAGTGTTGCAAAAACCCAGTAACTCCAAAGAAAGGAGGAGGAGGAAATGGAGGAACAAGAGGAGGAGGAAGAGGAGAGTTGTCTTGAGACTTGAGAGCTGGGCTGGGTGAGTGCAGGGACAGCAGGGCAGCCCCCCCCCTTTGCCCCAACCTCCCCCCTCCCCGAGTTCTACCCAAGCATCACAGCTGGGAGCGTTGGGGGAGGGTACTTCATGCTCAACATCTCAGCAGGTGAACTTGCTGTAGAAAAACGAGGGCTTTCTTCAAGAGCAGATTGGACCCATGTGAGAAGATAAGTCACATCTCCACCCAGATTCGCACCCGCTGGCCGTGCGGTGGGCGGCGAGGGGCACTGCTCATCCCCCAACACCCATTCCACCCCTGGCCACCCGCGGCCCTTCTCCAGCGTAATCCTGGGATCCCCTTCCTTGTCAAGTCATTTAAAACAACGGTAATAAGCCAGGTGCCGGTGGCTCACGCCTGTCATCCAGCTACTCAGGAGGCTGAGATCTGAGAATCGTGCAGTTCAAAGCCAGCCCAGGCAGGAAAGTCCAGAAGACTCTTATCTCCAATAAACCACCAGAAAACCAGAAGTGGTGCTGTGGCTCAAGTGGTAGAGAGCTCACCTTGAGCTGAAGAGCTGAGGGACAGTGCCCAGGCCTACAGTTCAAGCCCCATGACCAACAAAAAAAGAAAAGATGGTAATAATAATGGCAGGTGTATGAAGCAGGGACTAGTCTCAGTTATTTATGTAAACTCGTGGGGTCCCTACATGAATCTTACGAGATCAGATCTAGTAGCCTCCCAGGGAAGAGAACTGAGACACGCAGAAAGGTTAAGCAACTTGCTGAAGCCAGAGAGCGGGTGTGGGGCCAGCACAGACAGCCCAGGGAACTGGATAGAGAAGTCTGTGTGGGTCATGGCTGGACCACACAAGCCACAGCCCACTCTGGCTACTCTGATCTCTGTCTGGGCAGCAGCAGGGAAGCTGGGTCCAGATCGCATGCTGGATCTCTGTGCCAGGGCCCACCGCAGTGTGTTCTGGTTAGATGAGATTTTGTGCCCCCAAATCCCTGTCCCCCCCTCCCCTGGCCCTGTCTTTGCAGCCATTTGAAGTTTTCTCCTGAGTAACGGGGCTGGGGCTCACAGCCAGGGCCTGGCAGGCCAGCTGGCCGGGAGCTTGGGCGGCCAGGGCCTGCTCTCCCTGAGCACTGGGATCTCTCTGGTGTGCTGTGAGCCCCGGGCGGGTGCAAAGTCCAACCTGCCCAACAGCTCCCAGTTCCGAGGGCTGCTTAACATTGCCGCGTTGAATTTTAACATGGAGCATCTTTTTGACGCGGCGAGCAGAGCGAAGTCCCTTTGGAGTGAGAAAAACAGACTCGCAGGAGCCGCTGGGCACAGGAAAGACAAGGGAGCGGAGCCAGGCCAGCTCCTTGACCTACTTACAGCGCGGCACAGGCTGGGCTGGGGAGCTGGGCTGTGGGGTACAGGGCCCAGCAGGGAGAAAATGCCTGGGAAGGGGATCTGGGGGGGGCCTAGGGGGGTGACTGGAAGTCAGCTTAGGGGAAGAGCTCCTGTTCTGGCTAGGGGAGCCTTTGTGCTGGAAGCTGGACCACGTTATCTCTGGGGAAGCTCCAGGCCCTGACCCCCCAACCATCACCCCCTCCAGCCGCCTGCCCAGATTGGTCGCCCTGCCCGCAGGGCTCAGGCTGTGCTGAGCCACTCCCTGTCAGCGCTCCGCTGCCCTTTCTCCTGCCTGGCTTGGGACCCGAGGCAGCTGCCCACGCCACGGGGCATCGGGGCTGGGAGGGTTTACAAGAGGAAAAAAACACCCCAAAACCTTTAAAAAAAATGAGATCTGCTGCCAGGCAGCCGTGCCCCAGCCTGCCGCCCAGGCGGGGCTGGTGACCATCGCTCCCGGTGAAAGGGGTCAGGAGCAGCGAGTGCCGTTCAAATCCAGAGCAGGCCGAGACCTGTGGATCAGGGTTCAAAGCCAGCCCCGGCGGGAGAGTCCGTGACACTCTCATCTCCAATTGGGAAAAAGCTGGAAGTGGAGCTGTGGCTCAAGTGGTAGAGCACTAGCTAAAACAAAAACCAACTCAGGCACCGAGCCTAGGCCCTGAGTTCAAGACCCAGGACTGGCGGGCACACAGACACACACACAGACACACACAGACACACACACACACACACAGACACACACACAGACACAGACACACAGACACACACAGACACACAGACACACACACACACACACACACACAGACACACACACACACAGACACACACACACAGACACACACACAGACACACACACAGACACACACACAGACACACACACACACACACAGACACACACAGACACACACACACACAGACACACAGACACACAGACACACACAGACACACAGACACACACACACAGACACACACAGACACACACACACAGACACACACACACAGACACACACACAGACACACACACACAGACACACACACACAGACACACACACACACAGACATACAGACACACACACAGACACAGACACACAGACACACACACAGACACAGACACACACACACACACAGACACACACACACACAGACACACACAGACACACACACACAGACACACAGACACACACACACACAGACACACACAGACACACAGACACACAGACACACAGACACACACAGACACACACACAGACACACACAGAGAATCGGGTGAACTGCCGTCCTCTCTTCCCCTCTGGCTGGGTGCACACCTGGATGACAGGTGAGAGGTGGGCCGGGAGAGCCTGCCTCCCCAGACTCCACCAGCCCAGAGGACATCCATTTCTCTGGCACTTGTTTGAGCTGCTGTGTGTTTCAGGGCTTGCTTGTTAGAGCAGCCAGGAGTCCACCCGCCCCCCCAGCCCCCCCCAACCCCACCCCCACCCCTCCCCAGCCTGGCCCTGTCTCCCCTCCCCCACCTTCCACAGCATGGGCATCACTGAAGGAACGGAAACTTCTAGAAGGCCAAGCCCCCCTTGGCCCTCATGCCTTACTGATTTGGCCTCCCACCCTCTTCAGCCTTCTCTGATCCTCCTGAGCCCAGGGCCTGGGCCTCCAGCTCCCCACAGTGCTGTGTGGTGACCCCCATTTTTTCCCTGCCCTTCCGTGGCGCCCGGCTGGCTCAGGCCATGCCCTCTGTCCTTTCCCACCATCACGTGACCAATCTCCACCTACCTCCAGCCTCAGTTTCTTCTTTCTGCCCATTCTTTTCACTAACCTAACTCCAAACCAAAGCAGTGAGCAGACCCCAAGTCCAAGTGCTTCTCCCTGCCCTGCTGCGCTGACCCGACCCCTCCTGGGGCTGCTGACGTAAGGCCCTGTGGTCTCGGGTTCCTCTCTCCACACACGCCGCCTTCAGGCAGCCAGGGCACCTTCATAAACATAAGCGATGGATTCATCCCTTCCCCCAGGCCCTGAGGGATCTGGAGACTCTTCTTTGCCCCACCCCAAGCTCACTGGCCTTTCTACGCCTTCAGCATAGGAGCACATGCCTACCCCAGGGCTTTTGCACAGCCTCTACCTTCTGCTAGTTCTAGTCCCTTCAACTATTTGAGCTTCTTCCAATATCACCTCCACAAATAGGACTTCGCTACTGTGCTGCCGAAGGTGACGCCCCTTGGACTCCCCAGCTCACGCTACCGCCTTTCCCTTTAAGGCCTGATCACTACATGCGCTTCCACAGAGCGAGAAATGGGGCTGGGAATCATCTCACAGGCAGCAGCTGGCGCGTCATCCACGCAGAACTACCGGACAAGCGAGCGAGTGGGTCTCCACGCCAACAGCAGCAGCCAGGACAGGCCTGTGACCCTGGCATTCACAAGGGGAAGGCAGGGTCATAAGTTCAAGGCCAGCCTGGGCTACATAGCAAGACCTTGTCTCAAAAGGCGGTAGTAGCCTGGGGATGTGGCTCAAGTGTAAGCAGAGAACCTGCTGGCCAGCTCTAAGGCCTGCATGCACACCCTAGCTCCACCACAAATCTAAGTGAGTAAACAGCAAGAAAAAGGGGGGGAGGGAGGAACACAACACATCCAGTGTCCCCTAAGAGACAAAGAAATGAGGGACCCCCCCCCCATGAAACAAGAACGGGCAGAATCAGAATAGGAAGAAGCAAGGTATGGTTTTCAAATGAAAATTATGATCAATTCCAAAGTCAAGGGCTGCGTATTTTAAAATAGAAATTTTAGAGAAGGACTAAAGAGCAGAAGGAATCTGGGTAAAGAACAATTGGCAAGATGGCCGTGGGCAGGGCCGCGCAGGATGCACATTCCGGGGTTCTGGAGCGTGCTGGTGACATCGAACTCATGCCTGGCTCCCTCCCGCCCTCCCGCCTGCCATCCACGGTCACTGGTCACCCATGGGTTTACCACGTGCCAACCAGCTCCAGGGCTGGGGCCAGCAAGAAACAAAACAGCCACTGTCACCTGCTGCCTTCGAGGAGGTTACATTCCAGGGGTGAGAGGCTGCTCAAAGCTCAATAAATGAGTAAATTATGACCTGTGAAGGTGATAGCCAGAGAAACAAGGAAGTCTAAGTTGGGGTGCCAAGAGCCGGGGCAGTGAAAATTTAGATAAAGCGGTAGGAAAAGCCCTCACTGAGGAGACTTCTAGCAAAGACGGGAAGGAAGTGGGGCCATGGGGAATCTCTGGGAAGAACAGCAAGTGCAAAGATCCTGAGGCAGAAAGCCACAGCAGGTTCATTCACGGGATGGCCAGGAGGCCAGGAGGCCGGGGCTGGGGTGCGGAGCTCAGGGCAGGAGGAGGCAGCTTCAAGAGGCGATGGAGGCTGCAGCCTCCTTGCGAGGGCCGTGCCGTTTACTGGGAATCGGAAGAGGAGGCAGTGCCAGCTTTGGAGCCCAGCAGGGGCAGGGGCTGACTGAACAGCATGGCTCGGGGCTTAGGCCAGATGCGGAGTGGGTAAGAAGTACGTCTGTCCAGGGGCCGCCATGGATTCTCCATCTGCTCCTGGGAATCCTGCTGAACAGCTGGAAGGATCCAGGTTCCAAGTGGAGGTGAAGGGTGGGGGGTGAAGGGTGGGGGCAGACGTCCAAGAAGCACATCTGGGAGAGTCCCGCTGTGGCCACGCTATGTGGGAGATGCTCGCAAAGGACGGAACTCAGACAGCGGGAGGAGATGTGGGCCACTGCAGGAAGAGGTGGAGGCTGAGATGAGAACTGACGGACAAGGGAGAAGACACCGAGAATGGAGCCCCGGGTCCCCCCTCTCGTCAGGGCAAGCCTGTGGGGAGAGGAGGAGGCCCCGAAGGAGCCTGAGGAAGCCCCCGGAGGACGCGGGAAGCAGGGAAGAAAGTGTCTCAGGAGGAGACGATCGGAGGCTGCGGGGGCAAAAGGGGATGCAGACGGGAGATGCCACGGGCCCCAGCGACGGGTCAAGACTTGACCAGAATGGATCAGAGAAAGAACAGGAAGAGGGACTGAGGATGAGGGTCAATTCTATGCTCAAAAGGTACTACGGTCGCCTAGCCACTCAGGAGGCTGAGGTCTGAGGATCGCAGTTCAAAGCCAGCTGGGGCAGGAAAATCCACGAGATTATCTCCACTAAACCATCAGAAAGCTGGAAGTGGCGCTGTGGCTCAGCTAGCCTTGAGTGAAAAAGCTCAGGCACAGGCCCTGAGTTCAAGCCCCTGGATCGGTGTGCATCCCCACCCCCCCCCCCCCCATGTATTGTAGGTGAAAGCAAAGAAGGAACAGTAGTTGAAGAGGGAGGAAGGAGCCAAAGAAAGGAAGATGCCGGAAAATTAGAACCACCCGGAAGGAAAAGGACAAATGCCAAAGACGGGAGGGGAGATGTTCCCAAGTGGGGGTGCCGAGAAGGGGGGGCTGCTGACAAAAACGAGACGGGCGGCTTCTATTTTCTTAGTGGAATAAGCAAGGCCTTCTGTTGAGGGTGAGGGTGGAGGAGGAGGTGGGAGGTTTGGAGAGAAGGGACAGCACAAAATAGCTCCTCGTTTGTGCGTTCAAATGTAAGGAGAACAGAAATGAAAATGTATAACTGCTACACTGAGACAGAGAAAAATAGAACAAGAAAAGTCAGGGGGAAATCGGAACCAGAAAAGCATGATTTAAAAAGAAAATACAGTGCAGAAGAAAACATACCGTAAATCCAACGTATCGGCCATCACAATAAATGTGAACACGTTAAAATCACTAATTAAAAGTCAGAGGCTTTCTTTGGGATTTTACCAAAGGACATGTTAAAGCTGTTTGATAGCTCACGCTGGTCAAGCTGAATGTACCTGGATATAATGACTTCAAAACATAAGCAGTGGGGAATAATGGCTTGTGGGTTTAGGAGCAATATTTATTTTTGTTAAAACTTTCAATGTTTTCTGAATTTCTCGGGAGAGGTGTACATGAAAATCTCAATTAGGGGGGAAAAAACAACTTGTTTTTAAAAAATAACTCATACCTCCATAGGTCTTTCCCGAGTCTTCATTTGCTTTTCAAATCAGTACTAAAATCTGAAGAGACGTGAAAAAAGGGCCCATGACCAGAGAGAGGAAGATAGGGGGAAGGCAGGGTGCCACCAGGCCCCATAGGGAAGGAACAAGCCTAGGAGAGCCCCCTGGAGGAGCCCCTGTGCCTCCTGGGGGAGCCCAGAGAGGGCCCTCGGGACAGGCACAGGAAGGGCAAGGGGGCAGCCAGCTCACCTGAGGATCACAGTTCAAAGCCAGCCAGGGCAGGGAAGTCCAGGAGACTCCTACCTCCCACTAACCACCAAAAAGCCAGAAGTGGAGCTATGTCTCAAGCGGGAGAGCACAGCCCTGAGCACTCAGACTCAGAGTTCAAGCACATACACACAGACACAGACACACACACACAGGTAGGTGGCAGAGGAGTTATTCCCAGAAACATAGAATACCTGGCCCAGCTGCACATACACACACTGGACACACATGGAGACGTGAGCATGCACACGTGCAGGCCCCTGTGTGCACATGGACGCACAGATTTGCAGCTTTCTGTTCTCTGACCCTCTAGCCTGGACAATTCACTACTGCAGAGGTCTTGAGGCTGCACCTCCCTGAACGCAGAGACCCACGGGCACTGTGGTCTGTCCCGCTTGGAAGCAAGAGTCTCTAGCTGTCACTGACCTGGAGTCCATCCATGCCCCCCCCCCGCCCCACTGTGAGGGCTCAGAGTGTGGGTCAGCCCAGAGGGACAGGAGCAGGGGAGGGCAGCCCAGGGCGAGGCTGGGGGGGGACCCGCTGGGACTACCCATCCAGAAAAATTAGGAGTGGCGACCATGTTGCTGGTTGCAAAATGGAGGACGCGCAGTGGGGACGGGAGACCTGGGCAGAGCACGGCTGGGGGCACCCAGCCTGAGGAATGTGGTGACATCACAGAGGTGTCACCCGTGGGCTGGAAGGCCCAGCACGCACGCGCTCCGCCAGGTCCGCCACCCAAGGCTCCTGCCAGCCTCCAGACAGGAGACGTTCCCCGAGCTCCTCCCTGTGGGTCCCTCCACGAGAGGCAGGCGGGGCGCCGTGAGGAGCAAGGCAGCGGACTCGGCACCCCCTGTGCCAGCGCCAGAGCCTGGGGCCTCTCCAAGAGCCATCTGAGGCCAGGCTGGGGTGGGCAGGAGACGCGGCTGTATTTCTTCTGCTTGGGTGCCTCCCCTGCCCTCCAAACCAGGTTAAAGTTTGTCAGGGGAAATAATTACCCACATCTGCAAAGTGAGCCCTGGTCACACTTTAATTCCAATCTGGGTGACTTCAGTCTCCCGGGCTCCCCTCCCAAATTTGACTTTTCCTCATCTCGGGGGGGAAGCCAACAGCCTCCTGGCCTCAGCCCAGGACGGGATCTCAGGGAGAGCCACCCCGGGGGCCAGCGGGCGGGCAGATGCCAGCGCAGCCCCTGCCGGAACCCTGGGCAGGCGGGCGTGGGCGCCGCTGTGAGGGAAGCGGCTGGCACGCTCTGTCCCGGGGTCCCGGCCGGGCCTCGTGACGGGGGTGCTCACCGCGCCTCCACGTACGCGCCATGGCTTTTCCTGACCTCCTGGACAAAGTAGGGGACCTGGGCAAGTTCCAGCTGCTACAGAATGTGGCCCTACTGGTCCCCATCATTTTGCTCACCAGTCAGAACATGATAGAGAACTTCTCGGCCGCCGTGCCCAGACACCGCTGCTGGGTGCCCCTCCTGGACAACGGCACTGCCCAGGCCAGCCTCCCCGGGGCCCCGGGCCCCGAGGCCCTCCTGGCCGTGTCCATCCCCCTTGGCCCTGACCAGCAGCCCCATCGCTGCCGCCGCTTCCAACACCCCCAGTGGCAGCTCCTGGACCCCAACAACACGGCCACCAACGGGAGCGAGGCTGCCACGGAGCCATGTTTGGACGGCTGGGTCTACGATTACAGCACCTTCACCTCCACCATCGTGACCACGGTAAGCCCCCATGTCGACTACATGTCCTGTCACCGCCGCGGCTACTGCTGCCACCACCGGGGAGGTCAAAGGCATACTTTCACTTGGCCGGATTCAAAATGATTTGGTTCCAGTGGTTGAAGCCTGTAATCCTAGGTTCGCTAGAGGTTAAGAGCAAGGTTTGAAGCCAGTCGGGGATGAGACTCTTAATGCCCAAAAAGTAGAGCTGTAGTTCAAGGGCTGGCACACTAGTTAGGAGGAAAAAAAAGCTCAGGGTCCCGAGTTCAAGTCTCAGGACCAGCACACACGCATGCGCACACATCATCCAATCTTGAGAGGGAGTCACCTCCCTAGACCTCCCTCTCCTCGTCTCTCTTCCTCTCTTTCTCCCCCTTCCTCCTCTTTTCTCCCCCTTTCTCTCTGTCTGTCTCTCCCTCTAGAGGGCACTCAGTTCATCAGTCACTTGGTCCTACAAACACTGGGTGGTGTAAGCACCTCTGCAGATTCACATCTGCACACCCAGTCTGACACTGTGAATCCAGGCAACTCAATAGTGGGGGTGAGCTGGGCACTGGCGGCTCATGCCTGTAATCCCAGCTACTCAGCAGGCTGAGATCTGAGGATTGCGGTTCAAAGCCAGCCTGGGCAGGAAAGTCCATGAGACTCTTATCTCCAATGAACCACTAGAAAACCGGAAGTGGCGCTGTGGCGCAAAGTGGTAGAGCGCTCGCCTTGAGCTGAAGAGCTCAGGGACAGCGCCCAGGCCAAGTTCAAGCCCCACAACTGACCAAAAAACAACAACAAAAAAAAGTGGGGGTGTGTGTTCACCTGCAGGTTCTCTGAGGCTGGGCACACAGAGCCCAGGATGCCCAGGTACCCCACATGGGCACCAGGCAGAACCAGGCCAGCGGAGAGGGGCAGCTGTCCCAGCAAGTGAGCAAGAAGCCTCCTAAAGAAAGAGAAAACTAGCCAGGGGTGGGGGGGCCCTCACGTCTGTAATCCTAACTACTCAGGAGGCTGAGATCTGGGGATCATCTCTCAAATCCAGCCTGGGCAAGAGAGTCCATGAGACCCTTATCTGTAATTAAGCATCAGAAAAACTGGAAGTGAAGCTGGGACTCCAGTGGTAGAGTGCTAGCCTTGAGCATCAAAGGACAGCACCCAGGCCCTGAGTTCAAGTTCCAAGACAGGCAAAAAAGAAAGAAGGAAAGAAGAAAAGAGAAAAAGAAAAGAAAAGAGGGAAGTGGCTTCAGGGCACGTGAAGAGGTAGAAGCTAAGGTGGCCAGGCAAGGTGGGGGAAGGGCATAAGCACAGATATGACCTATGACCCACTGGGTAATAAGGAGTCCTGGAAGTGCTGAAGCAAAGGGTGATGGGATACAGAGGAGACCACGCTGTGCCTGTGGGCGCCCTTGCTCCCCAGGGCATCTCCTGAACTGCTCTGGCCTCTCTCACGTGGGCCCTATGACCTCCTATGCTGAGCTCTCCCCTCCTCTCCCTCCAGTGGGACCTGGTGTGCGACTCTCAGGCCATGAAGCCCATGGCCCAGTCTATCTTCTTGTCTGGGATTATGGCTGGAGCTGCAGTGTGCGGCCACATCTCCGATCGGTAAGACCCCCATCTGCCTGAGCAGGCCCCTTCTTCTGGGGTATCAGAGAGCCTGCATCTTTTCCCAGCCACAGTTCCTCAGTTTTCTCCCGGCTTGCTGAGGGTCCTTCTTTCTCATCAAGATGGTCATTCGTAAAACCTGCTCAAAGCCAGGCACAGGTGGCTCACGTCTGTAATTCTAGCCACTCAGGAGGCTGAGAGCTAAGGATCTGGGTTCAAAGCCAGTCCTGGCAGTGAAGTCTGTGAGATTAATCACCAAGAAGCAGGAAGTGGGGCGCGGCTCAACGGGTAGAGCTCTAGCCTCGACCAAAATGAAGCTCAGGGTCAGCACCCAGGCCCTGAGTTCAAGCTCCATGACCAACACAAACAAGTAACAGCAGCAGCAACAAAAACCTACCCTGCTCTACCACATGCTCGGAGGCCCCAGTGACACGGCGTGTCCCTGTGTGCCACAGGTTCGGGCGCAGGAAGGTGCTGACGTGGAACTACCTTCAGGTGGCCGTGTCAGGCACGGTGGCCGCCTTTGTCCCCACCTTCTCCCTCTACTGCCTCTTCCGGTTCCTGGTGGCCTTTGGCCTGGCAGGCATTATGATGAACACAACCACTCTGCGTAGGTCCTGGCCCTGGGTCGTGGCGGGGAGGCTGTGCGCAGGCGCCAGGCCATGGCGGGGAAGCTGTGCGCAGGCGCCAGGCCATGGCGGGGAGGCTGTGCGCAGGCGCGGTGCTGGCCTTGCGGCTCACTCTTGTCTTCCTAGTGATGGAGTGGACGTCCGCGAAATCCCGAACAGTCACGATGATCTTCAACTTCATGGGCTTCAGCTTTGGCCAGATGCTGACGGGCGCCGTGGCTTACGGGGTGCGCAGGTGGCCACTGCTACAGATGGCGATCTCTGTCCCCTTCTTCATCTGCTTCCTCTACTCATGGTGAGTGTGCCGCACCCCATTTCCTGCCCACTGTTAGGGTGTCTGGTGTGAGAGATTTTCATTTTCCCGGCTTCAGAGGGCAGGAGCCAGGGGGCGGGGCCACGACAGGAGGGCGGGGCCAGGGCTGGAGGGCGGAGCCAGGGCCGCAGGGTGGAGCCAGGGTAAGGACAGTGGAGCGAGGTAAAGGAGGGCGGGGCCAAATAGGAGGGAGGAGCCAAGACAGGAAGGCGGGGCCAACGTGGGAGGGCGTGGCCAGGACAGGAGAGCAGGGACTGGACAGAGGGGCAGAGCCACAGAAATTAGACGTTCTGGCCTAGTGTTCAGGTACCAAGGATGCAGCCTGGGTCTCCAGGAACCTGCTCCAAATTACCCTCAGTGAACCCTGCAGGCACAGGCTAGCCTTGGAATCTGTAGGGGATGACCCAGATGACTCCCTCTCATGTCCCCTCCACTCCAGGTGGCTGCCGGAATCGGCACGGTGGCTCATCATCACAGGCAAGCTGGATAGGGGCCTGCGGGAACTGCAGAGGGTAGCCATTATCAATGGAAAAAAGACTGTGCAGGACACACTGACGATGGAGGTGAAGTGGGCCGGGTCCTCCCTCAGGCCCACCTCTCAGATCCTCTTCCTCGCATAGGGTCCTCATGGAGGCCAGCCGAAGGCCCCGCCTCCCAGGACAAGTGTGTAGAGGAAGAGGACCTATTGGTGCCCAGTGCCAACAGCCCCTGTCTCCACAGGCCTTGCTGTCAGCCATGCGGGAGGAGCTGAGTGGGGACCAGGCTACCATCAAGCTGAGCACCCTGCTCTCCACACCTGTACTGCGTCTCCGGATCTGTGTCTCCATGCTTTGCTGGTAATCGCCTCTCAATCCCATGCCTTGGGTGCAGCCTCCTCCACCTCTGGCTGCCAGCTGCAGAGGACCTGAGTCAGGACTAGGTGCTCAGGGTAACAAGGTGGGCCCTGCTGGGTCTCCTGTGGGCCACCGGCCAGATACGCCCGGGACAGGCCTGCAGCACTGTCACCTCTGTGTATATCAGGGTCCAGGAGGGACCAGTCAGGACAGATGAGCACCCTGGCAGGGGTGAGCATGAAGTAGAAAGCAGAGTTTGAATAATGGAGCTTCGTGACAAAGACACGAAGGCTGCGGAGCCGGAAAGGACAAGAGGTGATCCAGGGGTCCAGGCCACTCAGCAAAGCCCCAAGCCCACAGAGGAGGGGCCAGATGTGATGGCTCAGGCCCATAACCCCAGTTACTGCAGAGGCAGAGAGCTGGAGGATGGCAGGTCAAGGCCAACCAGGGCAAAAAGTGCTACCCCATCTCAACCAATAAGATGAGCATAGTGGTACCAGTCAGAAGCCACTATGGTCAGCAGGCTCAGGAAATGCAGTCTGAGAAAGACAGAAGAGCAGCCCTGCCCCGCCCTGCCCCACCCTCCCTGCTCCCAGGTTTGCCTTTGGCTTCTGCTTCTACGGTGTGGCCCTGGACCTGCAGTCCCTGGGCAGCAACATGTTCCTGCTCCAAGGGCTCATCGGGGCCATGGACTTCCTGAGCAAGATCTTCACCCTGCTCCTGATGAACTATCTGGGCCGCCGCTCCATTCAGGCCAGCTCCCTGGTGCTGGCTGGGCTCTGCATCCTGGCCAACACGCAGGTGCCTCAAGGTGAGCTGTACTGCTGTACCACACTATGGAGCTGGGAACAAAGACCTTTGGGTCCCTCCTCAGAGGGCGCAGGACCACCGCAGTAGCCTGTTAGGAAGGAGGGTGTTGGGATTGCCAGGATACTGAGGCTGTGCTGAAGCCCAGGGACAGTGATAGAATTGAGGCAGTGGGGAGAAACACTGTGCAGCAGTTGGGCACTAGTGGCGCATATCTGTCATCCTAGTTACTCAGGAGGCTGAGATCTGAGGATTAAGATTCAAAGCCAGCCTGGGAAAGAAAGTCTGTGAGACTCTTCTCTCCAATTAACTATGAAAATAAGGCTGAACTGGAGTTGTGGCTCAAGTAGTAGAGCACCAGCTTTTCAAGCCCTAGGACTGACACAATAAATAAAATTATATATGTGTGTGTATGTACGTGCATAGACGTGTAGTATATATGTATATACACACATAGATGTGTTTCAACAAGGGGAATGAGGGCTCAGAGAAGATTCTGACTCTGGGAGTCTGGTGGGAAACATTGGGAGTACAGGGCTAAGATGTAGCTCAGTGGCAAAGTGCTTGCCTAGCAAGTGCAACGTCCTGAGTTTGACCTCAGTACTAAAAAAGAAAAGACAAAAAAATACAGTTAAAAACAAACAAAAACAGATTAGGGGCACAGTGTGGTGTGGGAGACCATTCGCAGGCATTTGGAAAGATGGGCGTAGAGTTCGTGGTGATGTTCCGAGGATGAAGGGAGCCCCCTTCAGACCCCCACCCCAGCCATGACCACCCACTCTAACCCCAACCCTGTCTCTTGTCCACAGAGATGGGGGCACTGCGCTCGGCTCTGGCTCTGCTGGGGCTGGGGTCTCTGGGGAGCACCTTCACCTGCATCAGCATCTTCAGTGGCGAGCTCTTCCCCACGGTGCTAAGGTAAGACTGTCCTGAGCCCGAGGAGAGGGGGCCCGTGATTTGGGAGGGGGGGAGGGCAAAGGACCTCCCCTAAGACCCCAGTGGTCATGCCCTGGGTCTTCCTTCCATGTGGCCTGGTTGCTGCCTGGCTGTCCTGGCCCAGCCTCACCTGAGCTTCCTTGGACTGAAAGGGGGGCTGGGTCAGGGCAGAAGGTCCAGGCTGGGGGTGGGGGGAGCGCTCACAGGGACATCTGCGCGGACAGGATGAGAGCAGTGGGCCTCTGCCAGATGGCGGCCCGAATGGGGGCCTTCCTGGGGCCTCTGATCCGGATGCTGAGCACCCACAGCCCCTCCATCCCCCTGTTCATCTACGGGAGCGTGACAGTGCTGGGCGGTCTGGCCACCCTGCTGCTGCCGGAGACCAAGAACTTGCCGCTGCCTGACACCATGCAGGACGTGCAGAAACAGTGAGTGGCTAGTCCTGGAGGGCGGGTTCCCCCCCCCCCCCCCGCCTTCCTGTCCCCTCCTCTCTCCCTATCTCCCTCCTTGGCCCAAACCGCCCTGCCATTCCTCAGGACCACCTTGAGAGAGGCCAAGTGGGAAAGAACGTTAGTCCTTTGCCCAGAGGGCATTTCTAGGGGGGGGGGCTCACAGGCCCCAAACCCTACTCCAGAGCCCTCAGATGGCTGGCAGGGCCACCAGCAGGTTCTCTGGAGCCCTCAGGATGCTTTCAGGTCAAGGGTCATTCAACATCCCCACAACACTCTCCTTTCCTCTTGTGTCTTTCCTGAGCAGGGCTGTGAAGAAGCCGGCGCGCCCCACTCCGGCGGCACCCTCCGTGCTCAAGTCCACGCAGTTCTAGCCTTCTGCAAGCCCACAAAGGATGAGAAGAGGGAAAGGAGGAGAAGGAAGAGGAGGAGGAGGAGGTAGCTTCTTTTCTCCCCTGAAGATGGCAGAGGCTGTCTCTTTGGCAGCTCTGTCTAGCTCAGAAGGGACAAAGGACGGCGTGATTGGCAAGAGGCTGCAGGCAGCGCGTCGCCCCGACTTGCCCCTGTGACTGCAGAGAGGGGAAAGGCCAAGGCCAGGGTACATGCCCCCACTGCTGGGCGCCCCACCGGGCCACCTGGTGCACGCCGGCTCTCACCTCCCTGGCTGGGCATGCGCTGTGGAGGCCTTTGGCTATGTGACCCCTCCCACCCTTCAGGAAACCCCAGCCACATGCTCAGCTGCATCCTCTGCCCGCCACTGTCCCCCCTCCACCATGCCTCTTGGTCTCCCAGACCCAGGACAGGGGCCCTACCTCCCTGGTGCAGAACCAGACTTCACCCTAGCCCACGGCGAAGGCCACACGCCTATCTTGTCCACAGCAGTAGAGGGCCAGGTGGCCCCGTTGCTCCGTGACCCAGCTGGTACAGGGCGGGCCAGAGAGACATCGGTGTGAACAAAGAGCCGAGAATAAATGAATGATGTCCCCTATTGACTCCAGTGAGCAGCGATGGGCCAGGGGCTGGGCTGGGCTCCTTGGAGCACTGACCCCTTTCCTCTTTCATCCCAAACCCCGTCAGGTATGCACTGCCCCTGTTTGACAGATGAGAAACTTCGGGCTCACAGCTAGGAGGAGACTCTGTAGGTCTCCAGAGCTTAACTGGGCCTGCTCCTAACCTCCTGATCCGAGCATCTGACACACTCATCAGGGCCTCCTCATCCCTCTCAGAATCAGCCAAGAGCCTTTGGGGCTCCCTGGCACAGCTCACGGGAAGGGTGGTGCAGTGCGCCTCAGAGACCAGGCTCCAGACAGAAGCTGTGTGCCGCCCAGTGATCGTTGACAGCCCGCCTGTCAGCCAGTTCTGGCATTCATCCATGTGGCCACTGCCAGGCACCTCAGTGGAGGCTGAAACACACGCACACACACACACACACACACACACACGTGCGCGCATGCACACACGCCAGCTATGTGCACTCACTTGTACATAGACGCAGAACACTTGGTAGGAGAACAGAAAGCAGCTCCCACCCCCCAGGAGAAGGGGTCCACTGGCCTGTTCTTGCAGCTTCTGGGCCTCTGGGGCCTTTAACCTTTGGCCCTCTGCCTATGACCCTGCTCAGATCACTGCTCTCTGAGCAGCCCCCTGCCCCAAGGCAAAAGGGCAGAGGCGGAGATTGCGTTTGTACAGATGCTTGTGCCTGGGCCATGGGGCCTGCCCTGGCTCTGTCTTCTATCTGCCTCTACCCAGCCAAAACCCAGCTGCCTTAGTAAAGCTCACTCATCATATGGGGGACTTTAGAGTATCTAGAAACTTCCAGAAAGCAGACCCCAGGGGAGATGGCTCCTCCTCTCCTGCTCACTGAGCAGGCAAGGACTGCCCCTCTACCCACATTCAGAGTGGCCTCTCTCCTGGCCTTGCCTGCTGGTCTCGGCCTCCTAGGAGCCAGTCCTTCAGCTCCAACACAAGTCTCCCCTTTTCTTTTCTTTTTTATTTATTTAATTTTTTGGGTCCGGTTGTGGGGCCTGAACTCTGGGCCTGGGCGCTGTCCCTCAGCTCTTCAGCTCAAGGCAAGTGCTCTACCATTTGAGCCACAGCGCCACTTCCGGCTTTTTTCTTATGTGGTGCTGAGGAATGGAACCCAGGGCTTTGAGCATGCAAGGCAAGCGCTCTACCACTGAGCCACCTTCCCAGCCCAAGTCGCCCCTTTTCTAACGCACTAACGTGACAGGTCTAGTTCCTGCCACTCCCTACTCCTCTAGGGAGTGACATCAGGAGCCCAAAGGCCTCCCCTCAGAGATGCTGGGCACCTGGATAGCAGCCTCCATGGGGAGGCTCCTATTCTTACTGCCATGACCCGAGAGGCTACAGAGCTCTTACGGTAGAAAGACCAACTACACAGTGTGGGAAAGGGGAGCCATGGGCACCCGGCAGTCCCGGGCTCTCAACCAGACCACTGCTGGCCTGGATGACCGGTATAGGAGCAGCAGAAGGCGCTGTGACTCCACTCCCACCTCTGGAGGAAGGACTTGAGGAGACCTTGGCACTGACTGGGCTGGCTTGCCCTCTGTGGCTGGGTAGGTCTTCAAGGAAAAGAGGCATCAGCCAGACTCCATGATGAACTTCTCAAACCCTTGGCATTGGTGCCCCTAAAATGGGATTTCCTGATCATCTTCTCTAAGCACCATTCAAATAGCCCAGACCTAGAATTTCTGCCACTTCCACAGGCTATTTGGGCCAATCCTGGGGTTGCGGCCAGGTGAGCCAGGTATCAACCGCACTGATGCAGGGGGCAATGACTGGGCTGCAGTCAAGCGCTGGTGGCTCACACCTGTAATCTTAGCTAGCTGCTCAGGAGGCTGAGATCTGAGAATCACAGAAGCCAATCAGGGCAGGAAAGTCCATGAGTTTTAAGAGCAAGAAACATCTCCAATTAACCAGCAAGAAGCTAGAAATGGAGGTTTAGCACAAGAGGTAGAGTGCCAGCCTTGAGTGGGAAAAAAGCTGGGCACCAGCTTTTTTCAGGTGGCTCACACCTGAAATCCTAGCTACTCAGGAGGCTGAGATCTTTGGATCAAGGTTCAAAGCCAGCTTGGGCTAGAAAGTCCCTGAGACTCTTATCTCCAATTAACCACCAGAAAACTGGAAGTAGCACTATGGCTCAAGTGGTAGAGTGCTCACCTTGAGTTGAAGAGCTGAGGGACAGAGCCCAGGCCTAGAGTTCAAGCCCCATGACCAACCTCTCCCCCTAAAAAAAAGCCAAGCAAGAGTGTGAGGCCCTGAGTTCAGGCCCCCGTACCAACAAAGAAACAGAGACAGAGACAGACTGAAATGACCATCTCTAAGGGAAAAGTAATCTAAGTCAATGGCCAAGTCTAGAAATCTTCCAGCAAAGCCCTTTAGGGGCAGGAAGTCTCAACCTTCTAATCACAAGCAACCAGCAGGGCCACAGCCAGACTTCCAACTCTCTGAGGTCATCCTAAAGCCTGCTGGAGCAAGCATGTGCCCTCCTGTCACCAAGAACTCCCGGCTGCCTGACTAGTGACCATGGGGGAGAAGCTGAGGTGAGTCTTGTCCCTGGGTGGAGGGCAGTGACAGAGGATCCAGGCGTGAGGCTCAGTGCGAGACACCCTAGCAACACTGGCTCAGGACAGGGCCTCTTGACTCCCACCAGCTTTAGAGCTCAGGCTCCAAGACTGTGCAGTTGGGGGACAAGCGGGGCTGGAAAGTGCCTCCGGGCGTGGCTGGCTCAGGTGGGCAAAGAAAGCCAATGTCCCCAGCGCTCCACACGTGAGTCAGGCTAGGAAGGATGACGTTGTGCCCAGAGCCTAGCAGGCAGAGGCAAGAGGGGGAAGGGGAGAGCCACAGGGTTGAGGGAGGGGCCCTCATGACATATCCTGGTGTCCAGCGTCATGACCACCCTCTCCACCTCTCCTGGGACCCTGACCCACCCTCTGAAACCCCAGGCCCCCACACGTGGGTCCTCCTGGACATTTGAAGCCTACTGCCCAGAAGTGCCCATGAAGCACAAAGGACAGACCCGCCCTCAACCCTGCCAGGCCACCGGGAAGGAGCAGATTCCACCGATGGCCAGGCTGCTGGGCTCTGCCTCTCCCCTTCAGCATCAGGAGCTGCCAGAGGACTTGGGGGCCAAGATGTCCCCAGATTCAAGCTCCTGTTGGCCCAGAACTAGAGCAGAGAAAGGGGGTGTGGGTGGGGCTGTGGGCATCGTGGGCTCAGCCACTGACACACCTGGAGGCCCTGGATCTATGAACCCAGCAGGGGGCCGCCTCCCTCCCAGGGCTGGACAACATCTGTCCTGCATCAGACCAGTACAAGCACAAGGCCCTTATCAGACACATCCTGAGTAGCTGAGGTCATGACCTTGATCAGAGACCGGCCTCCCTCACCAGCTGCAGCGTGTCCCACCCACACCGCTTCCCCCCAACTGCAGGACACAAGACACCAGGGGTACTAGAAGCCCAAAGCTTTGTTCAGCTCAGAAGTTTGAGGGGTACTTACCAGTTCTCATGGGCCTCTACTTTGGGCCCAGAACCCAGCCCAAAGCTAGGACCCACCCTGAACAAACTGCACAGGACTGTTGGAATTTGGAAAGTTTTTGTTTTCTTTTTCCCACACATTTCCAAGGTTGGGGGTGTTTTCCAAGACTTAGACACGTTTGTTAACAAAGAGAGAGAGAGAAAAAAAAAAACTGGGGGAGCAGGGAGCCTATGGGCCGAGAGGTGACCCCAACAGTCCACAGACACCGGCTCGCTCCCTCCTTTGCCCGTGCCCAACTTGGCGGCTGCCACAGGCGGTTGCTCGCGGTATCTAGATTATTTGTCTTTTAATATATATCTGCATTTGCCTTCCCCCCCCACCGCCCCCCCACCCTGCTCCGCCAGCAGCTTCCCAATGCACGTTGCCCGGCAGCACACAGAACAGGCCTTCAGCCAGGCCCAGGCCCCCTCCCGAGGCAGCCCCAGAGGAAGTTGGGGGGCACTGAGGGGCAACCCCAGCGATGCCTCTGCCCGCTGGCCACGTCGGGGCCACCCTCCCACCCTTGTTCCACCAACTCTGGAAACCCAAAGGGAGGAAAAGGAGAAACCAGATACATAAAAAAGAAGAAGAAAAAGAAGAAAGAAGAGGAAGAGGAGGAGGAGGAAAAGGAAGGCAGAGGGAAGGAAGGAAGGAAGGAAGGAAGGAAGGAAGGAAGGAAGGGAGGGAAGGAGGGAGGGAGGGAGGGAGGGAGGGGAGGAAATTAAGAAAAAAAAGCGGGAAGTGGGGTGTGGAGAGACACAGCAAGCCTGGGATGGGGGCTTGGGAGAAGGAAGGCGGAAGGAACAGAGGGGGGAAGAAATCTTGAGGGGGGACGCAGGGGGACACGTGGTGGACACTTTACAAAACCCCAGCCTTCCTTCCCGCCCAACAACCCCACCAAAATAAAACTAACCCCCCCTTAAAAAAATAAATCAACCAGGGCTGCCAGCGCGGGCCCTGCCTGGCGCACGAAGCCGGCCAGACAGGTGGACGCGGGCCGGACAGGTGGACGCGGGCCGGCGGGGCGCGCGCGGCGCGGCGGGAGGAAGGGGACGAGCACGGGGTTCTGATTCCTTCTCTTCTTTCGTTCTTTTTTTTTTTTGCGTTTGTTTCCTCCTGGTGAGGGAGGCCGAGGCCGCGGGGTTGCGGCCCCCGGCGTCCCCCCCACCTCCGGCGGGGCCGCGCCCTGCTCCGGGCCCTCCCGGGAGGGGCGGCTGGCAGTGGGGCGGTGCGGGGTGGGAGGGAGGGGGGGGGGGCGCTCAGACGTAATACTCCTTGTCCTTGTTCTTCTTGGCCTTGCTGGGCGTCTTGGGGGCGGCCGGGGCCTTCTCCTTCACCACCGCCCCATTGCTCTGGGCCGAGTTACTGATGTAGTTCCGGCTCTGGTCCACCTGGTAGGAGCCCTCGTCGCGGTTGCGGTACTTGTACATGGCGTAGAGGAGGATGAGGATGCAGAGCGCCGCGGCCGCCACGATGCCCACCACCATGCCCGTGGTGCTGCTGGACTCCCGGATCACCTCCACGGCGCCCGGCGGGCCCCGCTCCCCGGGCCCCGTGGGGCTGGCTGTGGGCAGATGGGGGAAGCCGGGCGCTGAGCTGGCGCCGGGGCGCGGCGGCGGCCGGCGGGGCTCGAAGGCCGTGGGCGCCCCGGGGCCCGCGGGGGGCGGGTTCTCCAGCAGGGGCTGCAGCGGGTCTCGGTGGTTCATTTTGCCCGCGGGCAGGTTGGGGGCCGGGGCGGAGGGGGCGAGCAGCACCCCGGGGGCGCCCGTGGCCCCGTCTGTCCTGAGGTTGGGCCGGGGGGCGGGTTTGCGGGGGGCCCGGAGCGTGGTGCGGTCCGTGACCAGGGGGAAGGTGGTGTAAAAGTCCTCGTCGTCCGTCGGGGGGAGGCTGGAGTCAAAGACCTCCCCGGAGGCGAAGCCCGAGGCCTCGATGGGCTCCTCGCAGTCGCTGTCCTCGCGCTCGGCCTGGCACGGGCCCCCGGGGGCCGGGCGGCGCGCGGCGGGCGGGGGCAGGGTGTCTTGGGTGGCACCCAGGCCGGTGAGGAAGGGGTAGAAGGTGGGGGGCGGGGGCACGAAGGGGGAGCGGGTGGCCACGGGAGGGGGGTCTAAGGAGTCCTCCGTGATAATGGGCAAAATTAACTCTCCTCCTAGAAGAAGAACGAGAAGAGAAAAGAGGGGGCGTCAGCGCGGGCCCGGGGCGCGCGCGGGCCGGCGCAGAGAAGAGAATCAACAGCCTGACCACACCCACTTGCACCGCTTCCCCCGGGCTTGGCGGACACTCGCGGGCCGGGCCCGGCCGCCAGCCGCAGCGCCCCGCGCCCCGCGCCCCGGCGCGCTCTTACGCGGGCGGCGGCGCCCCACGCGCGGGCTCTGTGACTCCCTGGGTTTGTATTATTTGTATTCATTTCCATTTTTTTCTTTATTTTTGATCTTTTGTTGGTCTTAAGAAAC
This sequence comes from Dipodomys spectabilis, assembly GCF_019054845.1. Classification (NCBI taxonomy): domain Eukaryota; kingdom Metazoa; phylum Chordata; class Mammalia; order Rodentia; family Heteromyidae; genus Dipodomys; species Dipodomys spectabilis. Next base: position 9,965,926 of record NW_024870707.1, read on the forward strand.
CAAAAGGAACAGAAAGGAAAAGGAAATCGAAAAGAAACGGAAAAAAAAAGCTCTACCGGCTTAAGGCTTTAAAAACAGACACAACAGTAGTATTTACACAAACCTAACGACAATATTTGCTTTTTAGTTAGTTTTTTTTTTCTTTTTGCTTTTTTTTTTTTTGTTTTTTTTTTTAAAAAAGAAGATAGCATACCACGGAATTCAGGCAACTTACATCAACAAATAGGCCGTGTGATTTTAGCATGAAGAAAAAAATTACAAACAGAGCTGTGTAAGCGGGTTCTCCCGGAAAAAAAATAAGAAAAAACAAACTTTTCCGAACCACTTTCTCTGTCTATCTGTTGGGTCTCTCCCTCCCTCGCGCTTCTCTCCCTGGACCTCCTGCCGCCTGCGGCTGGCTCTCCTCCTCCTCTCCGCCCTCTCTCCGGCCCTCTCCCCCCTGGCTCCACCCCGGGGCTCACGCGTGCGCAGTGCAGGCCGGGGCTGAGCCCCTGTCACCACACTCCCAGGCGCAGGGGTGGGGAGGGCGGGTGGAAGATGGGCAGGGACCCGGTGGGACAGGGTGGGCCACCAGGCAGGAACCACTACCAAAGGGGGGTGGGGGTGGGGAGGGGCTGGGCCTTGAAGGCGAATGGCAAGCTGGCTGGGGGGGGTCGGGGAGAGGACACTCAAGGGGGAAGGCCTGGCAAGGAGTCAGATGTGTAGGAGCAAGGGCCCCCTCTGGAAGGTGTGGTGAGAAGCCCAGGGAGACAGGGACCCCCAGGAAGAGAGTGAGGGGAGTGGCCATGGGATTCCTGAACTCAGCCTAACTCAACTTTCTCTTGCTTCACCCTCCACCTCTGACCCCCACTGACTTCCCCCCTCCCCCTCCCCAGAACCCCCGATGGTTCGCCAGAATCTGGCCCAGGGCTTGACAGCCTCTGGCCCTCTTATTACTGTTAAAACGATAATGAAACAACGGAAAGAAGAAGAAAGCAAAAAAAGAAAAGAAAATACATACACAGCCATCTGGGAGGGATGCACTTGCTAAAATAGGGCCCGGGGGGAGGGGCGGGGACTAGTGGGGAGGACCTGTGGCTGGGGTGTCTTTCTAGAATAACTGGAGTCCCCTGGGCAGAAAGCTGCAATTCCCATCAGGCCCTAAAGGGTGAAAACTACAATTCCCATTAGCCCTTGGAGGGGTATGGACCATAATTGCCATTAGTCCCTGGATCAATGACTACAACTCCCATAAGCCTTTAGGCCAAAGGAAGGCAACCCACTGGCCTTGGATAGAAGGAAGCTGGAGCCAAGCTCTGGGTAGCTGAGGGGGATGTTCACTGGCTGGTCTTGGAGAGGATGCCTCTGGGCCTGGTTTCCTCTCTCTCCTTTCAGCACAGCCTAAACCACCATCCCTGGTCTCTGCTCTATGTGATCTACAGACACCATACCTTCAGTCCTCCACCCTGCCAAGGTAAACCTCCCGGGCCTCCACTGCCAAGTCCGGCCCCGCTGTAGCCCCTGCCTACATCTAAGTAGCTCTCTTCTCTTGCTCCCCCTACCCCCATCCCCCTGGCTAACTCTGTGGTTCCCACCAATCCAGCCCTCTGGCAGAGAGTCTTTGGCCCCACCAGAACCAGGCCAAAGCCTTGCATTAAACTGGAACCTCTGCCTTTGCCAAGCTCCCCAGATTTACTCTACCCAGAAGGTTCCAATCCCTCACTAAGTGCTCCCTTGCACCACCATTTTTGAAGCCCTGGAATCCCTGTCTTATGGCTTTAGCAACAATCAGAAGCTGAACTAAGAACAGAGAAACGTGTCTTGTGTGGCTGCAGCTGCCAAACTCTAGTTGGGTGTTTTCATTCGTTCGTTGTGCTGAGAATAGAACTCAGGATCTCATGAGTGCCAAGCAAGAACTCCACCACTGAGCTACATCCTCAACCCTCAACTCCAGCCTCCACTGGAAGATGCTGAGGCCAGAGGTAAGCAGAACTTCCCAAGGCCACCAAGTGCCAGTGAAGTGAAGGAATGGACTGTCCAGTCCTCTCTGTGACTCCCAGAGGCCGGGGATGGGTCAGGTCTCCTGAGGAGCCAGGGAACCATCTTTGTGCCTGCCCGAAGCTGTTGTACTTCTGGCTTAGAAGCACACCTGGTAGGCTGCTATACCAGTCCTGTCTGAATTCCTGTGCGACTGTAGGTGAGTTTCTTCCAACCACTAGGCTTCAGGTTTCCTCTGTCTATAGAACAAGGGTACTGGACTCCAAGCCTGGGCCAGGGGCTGGCTCTGTGGGCCCTGCAGCATATGGGTGAACATATGTGATCTCCAACCTTCCCTGAGCCCCAGACCCACCAAACAACAGCCCAGCACTCGGGCCCCTGGATGAGGAGAAACGCAGCTGTCACCCTGGGCCCCGTCATGCCCGGAGCCCATCTGGGGTTCACCACCTGCCATCTCCCTGAGCTTTGCCTTGTGTTCTTTTTAGCACATACCCTCTGCCAATATCTCAGTGGATCCCACACCATGCTCCCTGCCTCTGGTGCCTCAGTCCCTGTGCAGCCCTGGAGACCCAGGTTTGGCCTCGCTGCCAAGAGAGGCCTAAAAGTTCCATCTGTCCACCTCCCTCATACACAGCAGCAGTTCTGGAACAGAGCTCGGGTCGCTATACTTTTCCAGGGAAACGATGGCCCTTGGACATTTCCCCTGGGTTGAGTCAGACTCCCCCACACTGGGGGAGCAGAGAGAGTTCCTCTCACAGCAGAACCGACTTCTGCAAGCCTCCTCCTCTACCATCTTGGGGAGTAGAGCCCACTGAGAGCTCAACCTGACAGGCCCAGATCCCAACCTCTGCTGGCCCTGCCTTCTGCCTTAGACCAGGCCACCATCACTGCTGTGAACTCCAGGATCAAGACTTGCCCTACACAGACTTAGGACTATCAACCTGGCATATGGCATAGCTGGGGCTCTAGCAAAGTGCCAGGCCCAGGCAATAGGATCAAACCTAGAAGCTCTTGCCAGGGACACGCCCTACCTAGAGCGCTCATCCTGCTGCTCAGGGCATGCCTGGGTTCTCCACCACCCTTTCCCCAGAAGGGAGGAGGTGATTCAGGCCTTGGACCACAGACAAAGCCTGTCCAGGGCTGGGAAGGTGGCTCAGTGGTAGAGCACTTGCCTTGCATGCACGAGGTCCTGGGTTCGATTCCTCAGCACCACATAAGCAAAAAGAAAAAAGCCGGAAGTGGTGCTGTGGCTGGAGTGGTAGAGCGCTAGCCTTGAGCTGAAGAGCTGAGGGACAGTGCCCAGGCCCAGAGTTCAGGCCCCATGACCGGACCCAAAAAAAAAAAAAAGCCTGTCCAGCCTGAGTACCTCACAACCATTTACCCCGGCTTACTGATGCTTGGGACACCCAGGCTTGCTAGCTTTTCCTTCTCACAAACCCCCAGAGCCCTTCCAGGCTCTAGATGGAGGCCTCAACCTGTCTCTGACATTCTAGCTTCCCTGAGGCTCTCCTGGCCCTTTGATCCTGCCCACCCCAAATCCCTACACCACTGTGATTCCTCCTCAGTGCCCCCTTGGCAGGGCAGTCTCTGTCTTCTACTCTCCTTCATCCCTGTGTCTTACACGCCATTCCAGAAGGAGCCCCCAAACCCTCACAGCTTGCTTCCCCTTCCCCCGCCCCTCCCCCCCCCCCCCCCCCCCCCCCCCCGCAGTCACAACCCATCCTGGGCTCTGGGCATCCAGACACATGCAGCATGGGGCTTTCCCGAGATGAAGTGAGTCTGCCCTGGAGCGGAGCCAACGGGGCTCTGCATAGCCCATGCCACTGGGCTTTGCGGGGAGATGGACAGATTCAGGACGACTCGTGGTGCTGCCAGGGTGCATGCTGGAAGGTACAGCCCCTGGAGCCACCAGAGTCAGACAGGGGACCCCAGGCAGGCTGCCTCCAGCTTCCCTCGTTCAGACGGCTTCAACAATTGGAAAATACTCACAGGTGCATGCGAGTCACAGGTGCTACCCACCCACAGGTGTTCCTCAGCATCCTAAGGAAAGGAATTTCAGTGCATGTCAGGTCCACTTGCTAGAGAATTCCATTCTGGTCGGGCGCCGGTGGCTCACACCTGTAATCCTAGCTACTAAGGAGGCTGAGATCTGAGGATCACAGTTCAAAGCCAGCCCGGGCAGTTAAGTCCTTGAGACTCTTATCTCCAATTAACCACCAGAAAATGGGAAGTGGTGCTGTGGCACAAGTGGTAGAGCGCTTGTCTTGAGCTGAAGAGCTCAGGGACAGCGCCCAGGCCCAGAGTTCAAGCCCCATAACCAACAAAAAAAGAATTCCATTATGGCCAGGACACAAGCAGCCATTCCTAAGTGCCCCTTCTTCCTCAACCCTCCTCTCTCTGGGGACATGTGCCCAGCAAGTAGGATCTTTTAGTCTTTAGAGCACAGAAGAAATATACCCACAACTCTTATTTCTCTCCTCCCCTCACCCCAGTCAAGATATGCTCAGTCCCACAGAAGGGGCCAGAACTAGGGTTAAGAGTGTCCCAAACCCAGGCTCTGGTGGCTCTCGCCTGTAATTCTAGCTACTCAGGAGGCTGAGATCTGAGGATGGTGGTTCAAAGCCAGGTCAGGCACAAAGTCTGTGAAAATCCTATTTCCAATTAACCCACAAAAAGCTGGAAGTGAAAGTATAGCTCAAGTGGTTGAGCACTAGCCTTGAGTGGCAAAGCCAAGCAAGAGTGCAGAGTCCTGAGTTCAAGCCCCAGTACAGGCACAAAAAAACAAACAAAAAAGCACAGGGTGCCAATGGCTCATACCTGTAATCCTTGCTACTCAGGAGGCTGACATCTGAGGATCTTGGTTCAAAGCTAGCCAGGGGAGCAAAGTCTCCATGAGACTCTTACCTCTAATTAACCATGCAAAAAACAGAAGTGGAGGGCCGGTGCTGGAAGCTCATGCCTGTAATCCTAGCTACTCAGGAGGCTGAGATCTGAGGATCATAGTTCAAAGCCATCCCTGACAGGAGACTCTTAACTCCAATAAACCACTCAGAAAACTGGAAGTGGTGTTGTGACTCAAGTAGAGCACTAGCCTTGAGCTGAAGAGCTCAGGGACAGCGCCCAGGCCAACAGTTCAAGCCCCATGACTGACTAAAACAACAACAACAAAAAAGAAGTGCAGCTGTGGCTCAAAGTGGTAGAGGGCTAACCTTGAGCAAAAGGGCTCAGGGAAGGTGCCTAGGCCGAGTTCAAGCTTTACAACTGACAAAAAAAAAAAAAAAAAAAGTATTCCAGACTAAGCCATCTGCTGGCTGTAGACCGCTGCACGTCGGTGCCATACAGAAAAGAGCATCCTCCAGGTGGACGAGGCGCTGGCCCAGGGCTCAAGCCATACTGCTACCTCCATTTCAGTCCCTACTCACCTGTTGGAGCAGAGAACTAGGCCAGAACAATGGTCCCCTGCCCACTCTGAAAAGCCAGTGTGACAAGGACAGAGGCCAGGGTGGCGCCAGGGTCAGAGAAGGTGAGCTGCATGATGAGATGGGCACACGCATGTACATACACATGCACACTCAGTGAGGGTTCCTGGGCCTCTGGGCGTATGTTCCTAAACACCGATGTGGGGACGTAAACCTCAGCGATCAGAGACATGAATGTCTATGAGTCTGAAAAGACATGTGGACATGTGAGTGGGTCTCTGGCCCTAGCGTGTGCCTGCTGGTCTCTGGGCTCCCGTGTGCATGACAGGGTAACTGTGCCCTTCAGAACACATGAGTGCATCACCATGTATGGACACCCCCAGTGAAGTAGGCCTCCATCAAGCTCACTTCCTCCTTCTCCTGGACAGCTAGACTACATTTCCCAGCATTCCTTTCGATTGCATGTGGTCACATGACTGAGCAGTTTGTCTTCTAATAACCCCAAGTGTGCCATCTTCCACACTCTTCTCCTTCGGTGACCTTGGAAACCACAGGTTGATGGGAGGAGAGTGTGGATTCCTAAAGCATCAGAGCCCAGGTAGGGAGCACCTGAGTGAGAAACTTCTTGGCTAACTACTGAGATTCAACAGAAAGTAATGTTACTTTATCTAATACAGGCCTTAATACCTATAATGGGTGTCACAGTAACAAACCCCTGTGGTACTCAGGTGACAAATATAAGAAAAGCGACGGGGAGGCTGGGAAGATAAAGATCCACCTAGCACAATGGTCAGCCATTTAGGACAAACCTTTACTTGTGATGGCCAGAGACCGGGACCTGCTGGGAGGAAGCACTGGACAGGCGGAGGGACGACGCCAGCTCTTACTTTCAGCCTTTAGCAGTGTCATGAGGAGACACACCTGAGCAAGAACTGGCTGCTTTGCTGGCAGGAATGAAGGGAATGGCAACAGCTGGAGATGTGAGTGCTATCAGGTCAGAGAAGCCATTGCTTCCAAACCCCAGACAGAAAGAGAAAGGCTGAAAAGGAATGGAGGGACAGGTGAGAAAAACTCATCTGAATAAGGGCTGCAGCCAGGCTCAGAGATCAGATGGAGCTGAGAGCCTGTGGCACCTGCCTGTCATCATAGCTACTTAGAAGGCTGAAATCTGAGAGGGTCATGGTTCAAAGCCAGCCCAGGCAGGAAAAGCCCATGAGACTTTTATCTCCAATTAACCGGCGATCAGACTCTGAGTTCAAGCACTGGCACACACATGCACAAATAAAAGATCAGATGGACGATGTGGCCCAGCCATGGTGTTACAAAGGGAAATGGAGGCACAGAGAAGCGAGGGCAGCCCTGGGCTTGAGGACAGTGCCTAGGCCAGAGGTCTGGTCGGCTTGCTGTGACCAGGTCTTGCAGTCAAGACCTGTGCATAACCCACAGTGGCCGTCAAACATATCATGTGCCAAGAAGACATTTCTCTCCCACTTCTGAGGGTGCCACAGGGGCATGGATGGGAACACTGCCCAGTGGCCGGTGTGCATCTTTGTCTTACTCCAACCCTAAGACCTGAAAGTGGCCCATTCATTCATTCACTTATTTCTTTGAGGAATGGGAACTTGAATTCAGACTTTGTGCTTTCTAAGCAGGTGCTCTACCACTTGAACCATACCTCCAGCCCTTCTTTCTCTCTCTGTAGGCCAGGCTAGCCTAGAGCTCATGACCCTGAGTGTTGGCTACCACTGTATGTCTTGGTGTGTGTCGAGCTGTAGGAGCTGTGAGATAAACCATCCTTCAGTTCATGGTTCTCCACAGTCCAGCGGGCATTCCAGCAGAGGGGGCAGGTCTGGGCTGGAGGGAAGGTCCAGACTCTCCCAGGCTCCCTTACGTTGAGATGGTTGCCCTTGCTGGCTAGGACTTTACTTTGTCTCCTTTGAGGAGGGGTGGGCGTGTTGCTGGAGGGGAGGGGAAAGGCCAAACAGATCACGGGTGACCTTGGAGGCCAGACTGGGACAAATAATTCAATAGCTGCTCCCCAGATTTGTTTACATTTCTGGGGTACAGCTCACAGCTTTCCCGAAAGCTCGGTTGTGACCCCCCAAGACTAAGCTGTAGACAGTGGAATGTGGCAGGAGCAATGTGCACTGCCCAAGCCTGGCCTGTAGAAGCCTTGGGGGCTCTAGGCTCCTGTTAAAGATGGTGCAGCCAGAAGAGGGCAGGAGACCAGGCCCCTGCATCACCACCTGGACCAACCAGGAGCACAGTTTGGAACTTAGGTGAAAGACATACAGTGTCATGTGCTGAGCTACAGAGCTTGTGCAGTGTAACCTTAAGAGCAGCGCAAACATGCTGGAGCCATGTGGGCAGTAACTGTGTGCGATCCTGTGGGATGAAGCGCTGCTCTGACGCCTCAAGGAAGATGCATGAAGCTTCTCCTGTGCATCTGAGCATGCGTGGCCTGTGGCCATCGGAAGGCTGTGTTTCTATGTCCCCAAGCATGTGTGCACTTGCATGCACACATGGAACCTGAGCCATCTGAGAGGTGAGTGTGCACCTGTGCATCTGAACGGCTGTGTGTACGGAGGGTGACGGAGGACGTGCAGGCAGATACTACATTCCACGTAGATCTGAGCACGTGCGCATGCCTGTGAAGATAGCATGTGTGCCCTTCTGCATGACGCTGCATGGGTAATGCCAGACACACGAGTATAACTATGGTTGTGAACACCTGTGCAGGTCAGTGAAGGCCTGGGGGTGTGTACCAATGGATGTGCTTTGCCTGTGCGCGTGTGCTTCGGTATAAACCTTGCTTGTCTCTGTGGTGTGTATGTGTGCATACCACCATGGAGCTGGGCACATGCATGTGCACCCTGTGGGATCTGAGCACAGGTGTGTACATGTAATGCATGAGCCCCAAAGGGTGAGTGAAGGAGGCCTCAGAGGGCCCCTCTCATGAGAGCAGTGTGGGACAAATGCAAGTCGGGAGACTGAACAAGTGTGTACAGAGGCATGGCCGCTGCAGCGGGGCACACATCACCTTCCCCTGAGGGCACGCCCCTGCACCCTGGTTTTAGGACATGCATGCACACTAGTGCAGGTGCCTTCTGTGAGCAAGCACGCATTTGGTGGTTGGGTGTGCATCCTGGCCAGTATACCTAGAGAGGGCTGACACGCATGCAGAGATGTGTCCTAGCATATGCAAATGTGTGTGCACACTTCCAAGAGTCTGGCCACTCTTTGTACATGCACACGGAATCTCTGGGGTTCTGAAACACAGGATTGTCTGTAAGTCTGAACACATCGGTGGGTTCAGACACATGTGAGTGTGTAATACAGATCTGTTCACATAGATGGAGGTGGCTTTGTAAGCTGAACACACATGTGGAATCTGTGAGACTAAGGGTGTGTCACAGGTGTGTATCTGGATGATGTGAGCACACACCCTGACATACACGCATGTCAGGAGTGCTTCTGCAGCTCTGGGCACGTGTGTGGTTCTGGACATGTGGTCTGCATATGCCCCTCTGGGAGTTTGGGTGTGCACAGCTATGTAGCTCTGAGCTCACATCAGGACATGGGTGTGTGGTGTGTTACCTTTGTGTAGCTGAACACACACACGAGCCTCCAGGGCTGAGCAGGCAAGCAGCTGTGTCTGAGCATCTCTGGGCATCTGGGAGCTCTGAGCTCACATATAGGACACTGTGAGGAATCACACACCTTCACGAGTCTGTTCACACGTGCCCAAGTTTGCACTTTTCTGGTTCTGGCATGGGCATCCAAGCATGCAAGGGACTCTCAGTGTAAGCACGTGCGTGCCCACTGTCGATCTGGGTGTGTGTGGCACGGGCTCTACGGTTGGCTATAGGTGTGTAGAAGATCGCGTGAGCTTGCTGACAGTCTACAAAGGTGTGTTGGATGTGTGCATACCTGTCTCCAGGCAGAGCAGCATGTGTGTGGATATATGCCTGTCTTATATCCAAATCTACAGAGGCAGGCCACGTGAGAGAATGGGAGACAGATAGCTCACACTACCAACTGTAGGTGCATGTCCCCATTTGAAAGAATTTTAACGATCATCTCTGGCTGCCATCTTCAGGTAGAATACACTGTTCGAGGCCTGGCTCACTGACCAGGGAGGTGGCACAAGGCCTGAGGTCTGGTGGGGGGGGGCTGAGTTAGGGGAGAGGGTGGAAAAGTGAGCAGACCCTGGACGATGCTGAGGCCTACACCTTGTATCCGGGGACGAGGCTCTGGAAAGGCAGGAAAGCGCCGGCACCCTGGGCAGTCAGTGTTCCCAGACAGGCTGTCTCCACTGCCACCATGAACGTTGGTGCCAAGGGGTCTGAGCCTCTGCTCCAGAAAGCCGCCCTTCCTGGCATCCCAAAGAAGCTCTTGCTGGAAAATGTCAGCCAGAAGGGGGAAGACATGGTCTACACCAGCTCAGGGACCCTGAAGTCATCCTGGTTCTTGCCTGGCCTCCTGTTGGGATGCTGATGGCCAAGTTTAAGCATTTTGCATGTGGATCTGCAGACCCACGGCAGACCCATGGCTGCGGGGGGAGGGGGGGGACAGCGGGATGGGAGGGGGGAGCCAATGGCCCTTGTGGTTTTCTCTGGGGGCTCCAGTGAGGCCTCTGTTTCTCTCCAAGCCTTATTTTTAAAGCTGATGATAGGGCGGCCACCAGTCCCTCCAACCCCAGCTTCGGGTCTTCTACCCCCCTCCCCATCCTACCCTCACATCTGTGGCTGTCTTCCTAGTGGCCTCCAAAAGCCATGACTAGGGGACAGTTGGCCTGTCTTCTTCAAGTGACCCTCTGGTCCCACAAAGCCTGAAAGCTCAGGCCACCAGAGCACACACTGTGGGTCACATGCCGGCCTCTGGCTACACTGAGCCGGGAGGCTAGGATGGAGCGCCAGCACATGCTGCTCTTGCCGGCATGGTGACCATCTGGCCCCAGATGGCCTCTGCAAAGTCCGGGGCGAGCACAGAGGCTTCCCGTGGCTGGAAGCTCCCCGAGCGTGAGGACAAGCAGAGCCCTGTTCTCAGAGCTCCGTCCCACGGCCTCTACCGCCATTGACAGCAAGCTTAGGAAAGAGAGGCTATGACAGCCCTCAGTCTGTTCCTGGAGCTCAGAGACAGGGCTGGGGGAGATGCTGTTACAGCCCGTAGCTTCCCAAAGCAAAGACAGGGTCAGGGCGATGGTGGGGTGGCTCCCAGCCGAGGGCCTCTGTTCCAGGAAGCCCAGGCCCTGAGCTGGGAGGCCAGACACCAGGCCTTCCCAGCCCAGCAGCTGGCAACCCCTATGAGTACCCTGGGCCCAGCACCATGGCTACTCAGGAGATACAAAGGACAATGGGGTTCAACCCCTAGGTGTTGGAGCCTCTATCCTTGGTCTCTGAACTTCAGCCTTGGCCCCAAGTCTCCACAGTCCATATTTGGACCTTCTGTTCCCTTCTTTGCTCTACCGACGTCTCTTCAGATGCTACTTTACCCCCAGGCCCTCTCCCAAAAGCCAGACTGTACCAGGGTAGACTGCCTACCTCCTGACCGCAGCCCTCCCTCGGCCCTGCGCATACCTGCCCCAACTTCCAGCCTGCCAGAGGTCTTCTTCCATTCCCACTATCACTCCCAAGCGTCTGCCACCAGCTCAGATGAGCAGCCAGGCACCCACCAAGCCACCCTGCTCCCACTCACAGATGTTCTCTCTGCAGCTCCAGCTGACACCATCAGACAGAGCCCCACAATACCCCTAAACACTAGCAATCCTCCTTCCAAACCCTGCCTTCCTACAGCAGCTCCACCACTGGGCTCCCCCCAGGAGATCTCATGGCTGGCTTAGGAGTACCTCATCCCCAGCATGCTGCCAAGCGTAGAACTGCAATGCAGCAATGCCTACCTTGGCCTGGCTTCCTGGCAGGCTCTACCCTGGGGATCCTTCAGATTAGAGCTCCAGATTTGTTCCTGAGGCTGGGCATGAGGGGGCTTAGGATCTAGCAGAGGGCTTCTCTATGAGTGACCAAGAGAACACCAGAACCCACAGCTGATGATGGGAGTTGTAGTTCTGTACCTCAGAGCTAATGAGAGTTGCAGTTCTGTACCTCAGGGCTGATGGGAATTGTAGTTCTGCACCTCAGAGCTGATGGGGGTTGCAGTTCCCCACCCTCCACCCTGGACCTGCATTTAGCTGTCTTTCTAAAGGAACATCTCCCTCTTCTGCCCCAGCTCTCCACCCCAGGACCCTGTGCTAAGGACCTGACTACCTCCAAGGGCTGGGGGCCACCAAACGGCACCACCAGAGGGCATGTGAGGGAACTGGGGGCTCTGAGCATGGGAGGGGTCTACCAGAGGAAGCTGAAGCCTATAGCAGGCCCTGGGCTGGGACCAGGTGGCTGGGACAGTCGCCCCCCTCCCATCAGCGTCGTGTCGCAGGGGCCCGGGGCAGGGGAGGGGGGAAAGGCACTCACCAGTACTGGGCTCACACTCCTCCAGGTCCTCATCATCACTAGGACACTCGGCTGAGGCCACCAAGAGGTCATCTGTGTTCTGGAGGGCCGGAGAGGAAGGGTAGGAAAAGAAAAGGTTCCAGGCTGGTGAGTGGACCCTACAACTGACTCTTGAGGTGTGCGACAGCACGGGGGATGCGCCTGGGCCGAGACCTAGCCCTCCCGTCACTTTGTGGGTGACTCTGGCTGTCTAGCTTCCCCATGCAAATGGACACGAAGTGGCAGCCATGCCAAGTGGATCAAGCCGCATATGTTGTGCCTTTTATTTCTGGAAGCGGGAGATGGCTCTCAGACCTGGGTGGGAGGGTGGGAGCCGGGGGCTCGGGGGGCGTGGCAGGGGCCCGCAGAGGCCTGCACAGGCACAGGGGACAGGACCTGGAGGGGTTTCTTAGCTCCACTCTCACCACCTCATCACCCCTCATCTGGCTCCCATCCCCCTTCGGGGAAAGAACTGGGCTGCACACAATAATTAGGGCTGTGGTTGCCATGACAACAGGAGTCGACTTTGTCAGCATTTTCTTTCCTCCTGATTGCAAAGAAAGAGAATCCCTGAGATGAATGAGTTGGGGGGGGGGGGGGAAGGAACTTGGGTGTTCGGAAAGAGACCCAAGGAGGGAAGCCCAAAGTCCAGGTAAGACGAGAGGCTGAGAGGCTTCAGGACAGGAGGCAGGGCCAGGCGAGGCTGCTGGATCGAGAGGCTCCTACCCTGCCTGGTCCTAGGTCCCTTGTCAGCTAGTGCAGCCCTCACCTGAGGATGTGTTCTCCGACTTGTACCACAGCATTAATCTGGGGGATCCCACCCTTCTCTTCCCCCTGGCTGGTCTGCCCTCCCCCCTGAGACTGGACAGTCCTTCTATGATCTGGAGGGCACGGATGCTAGGCCCAGCCCTGGCCCAGGGTTCCTGCCCCCTACAGGATATCTGGATAGCTCCTCAGATAGCTGGGCAGTGACAGCAGACAGGGAGGGGTACAGGCTTGTGACTTCCACCTGCCTACCTCCAGCCAGCCCAGTCCCAGGCTCCCCACAGCACAGCCTCACAGGGGAGATGGGCCTGGAGGCCCTTAGGACCCACCCCTCAGTTAGAGAGAAACCAGACACAGCTGCTGGTGGAGGTCAGGCCATGTCCTCATGGCCAGGCCCCGTGCTGCATGGGGGATGGGGAGACAGCCACTAAGCTCCAGGTGCCAGGTGCAAGCCCTCCATGACCAACCATCGGCACTGGTAACTACACCTAGGAAACTCAGACCTGGCCCAGGGAGCACTGGGCAAGTACTAGGGAGCACCTTCACCCTGTGCAGACCACAGCCAGAGAGGGGAAACGGAATCCCACTAAGCCACGCTGCCTGCTCAAGGTCACGTGGGGATGATGAGTGGAGGCCACGCCCCTCCCATTGCAGGGACTCCAACCAACCAGGAGAGGAGCTACCCACTGCCGGAGAGGCTAGAAGGAGCTATTCTCCAGGTACTCGCTGCCCAGGGGGCACTGGCCAGGGCCAGGAGGTGAAATCCATTGACCCGCCCCCTCCTTTCCCAAACTTCCTCTGTCTTAAGAAGAGTAGGCAGGCTTCCCTGTTCTGCTCCCCTCCACTCTTGAGAATGGACCTTCGAGAAACAGGTGTGGTCACCCCCACACCGGACACATCCCTCGCTACCACCACCCGCAGGCTACTTCCCGAAAGGTGGGGGGGGAGGGGCTTACCTGGGTGGTGCTGTCCCTCAGCGTGGGGGAGCGGCCCCGGCGTGTGGTAGTGGTGGCCATGGTGGTAGTGGTCTCCATGATGGTGGTGGCCATGTCGGCCAGCAGGGTGGTGGCGGTGGTCTCCGCGCTGAGTAGCACGGACGGCCCCTCCCCCACCAGGCGCAGATGGCCCTCGGTCCGCACATTGGGGTCACTCTCTGCGGCCAGCGCCAGCACCTTGAGCCCATTGTAGTAGAGGCCCGACACCTGGCCCTGGAAGGGGCGGCCCTGATCCCGGCCCCCGATCTTGATGGCAGCCTGGCTGTTGAAGATGGTCAGCTGGCGTCCTGGGGGGGGGAGGGTAAGGGAGAAGGGAGTACAGAGGAGGGGCAGGAAGTGGGAGGGGGTGGGGGGCAGAGGCAGGAAGGGATGGAGAGAATGGAGGAAACCAAAGGGAAGAGAGGAATCCAGGAAGAAGCCAGCAAGTGGGTGGGGGGAGAAACGAGGAAGGACAGACAACCAAAGAGAAAGGCCCCATCAGCCAGAGAGCCCCCAGCCCAGCCAGGCAGCACCCCAGCAAGGGGTCCCAGGACACACAGGGGCTGGGAAAGGGAGCCCGGTCACCCCCTTTCCCAGTGAGCACATGCCTCTCCCCCTCTGCCAAGTCCCCCTGCCGCCCTACCACGGGATCATTTCCCTCTTTACTTCGGTGCGACCCCATCTTCTCTTTCTGCTTTCCCAAGCCTCCCACCCAAGCGTCCAGCCCCACCCTACAGGTCTCCTCCCGGAAGCAGCGCACAGTGGTGACCAAGGCAGAGATAGAGGGGGCACTGCCCGGCTGTGGTGGAGTTAGTGCGTGTGAACAAAGCCAGAGGGAGAAGAGGGGCGCAGTGGGCGCAGCCGCTGCCCAGCCTGCTCTGGGCTGGACTCTGACCCCAAGCGACCCTTCTGCCAGCCAGGCTCCCTGCCCACTCTTCCTCCTGCCCACAGCCACCCAGCCACTGGCTGAACCCAGGCCCTGGTGAGCACAGCCCTTCCTCCCAGTCTGGCCGTGCAAGCAGAGAGGTGAAAATGTTAAAGGGACCTTGCTTCGCTTGCTGACAGCCAAAACAACCGCTCCAGCTCCAAGTTGGTTCGCACCTCAAAATCCCCACCTGTGTGGGCTCAGGCTGCTTGCTTTGGTTTTTGAGTGGATCTGGGGGTCGGTTTAACCCTCTGAGTTTGTAGTTTTAGTTTTTTAGAAAAGACGTTTATTATGTTTAAGTTTAGCTTTAACTTTGGTTTTTGGTGTGGCTTATTTGGTGGGGGAAGGGCAGACGGGCCACTGCTTTGCCCCTTGTTCCCCTGGACCTTTAGCTGCTGGCGCTGGGGGGCGGTTTAAGATCTGGCTTAGCCCTTGTTAGCCTCTGGTTAGTGCCTCGTTAAAGATCTGGTTTAGAGTTAGGTAGCTGTACCCCCAAAAACCCGGGGTGAGGCCAGTCCAGCTTGTGAGACCCATGCCCTGCTTGGAAACACAGGATATCTCTGGAATGGCTTCCAGTTCTCCCTGCCCGGCTTCTCTTTCTCCCTCAGTACTTTCCCCTGGCCTACTTGAGACAAGGCTGGCCCTGCGAACGGATGCCTCCCTACAAATGGGGAGCAGGGGGGCAGGAAGGAAAGTCATAGAGTCTGCAGAGCTAGAGGACAGGTGGCAGTTTGGGCCTAGGCCCCTGAGAACCAGGTGTCCCACGTTGATTTCCAGGCAGAAGAATTGCAAACAAAACAAAGGAAAGAAGGGTCACCAGTGGTCGTGAGTTTGGGAAACAAACAGGTCACAACCATACAGGATTTCTTTCTCAAAGGATTTCTCTATATACCTGTGTATCAGATAATGCTAAGCAGGACCTAGCATTTCAGGCTCATTTTTACCACAGATCTCTTCATTGTGCAGCCTCTCAGGAAATATGCTTTGGAACTAGAAAATAGATTCATTCTATAAATATTTATTGAGCACCTACCATATGCCAGGTGCTGACAATAGAATATTCCCTCCTTGAATGCCTGCCCTTGTTCCCTTATTTTTTTTTTTTTTTGCTCCTCTTTTTTTTGTTTGTTTTTGTCGGTTGTGGGGCTTGAACTCTGGGCTTGGGTGCTGTCCCTGCACTTGAACTCTGGGCTTGGGTGCTGTCCCTGGGCTCTTCAGCTCAAGGCGAGCGCTCTACCGCTTGAGCCACAGCGCCACTTCCTGTTTTCGAGTGGTTTATTGGAGATAAGAGTCTCACGGACTTTCCTGCCTGGGCTGGCTTTGAACCGAGATCCTCAGAACTCAGCCTCCTGAGTAGCTAGAATTACAGGTGTGAGCCACCAGCACCCAGCTACCTCTTTTGTTTTATGTCATCCTCAGGACCCTGCCTGTGATGTGGACTGAGCCAAAACTATGGTCACTGTCTTTCTAAGGAGAGAACCAGGCACAGACAGAAGTACAAGGCCCAGGCTACATTAAAAGTAAGTTTCTCTTTTAGGAAGGAATTGTCTTTCCAGGCCTGAAGAGAAGATACAGACAAGCTACTGGTGGACAGCCCCTAAATCCCACCCTCTCCCCCTGGACCTGTCCAACTCTCCCTTCTTGGCATCGCAAGCTGTTCCAGCCTCAGCCAGGCTGCTCCTTGGCCTCTGATTCTGGTCGAGAAAGGGAGGTGGGTGATGGAGAGGAAGCCACATCATTTAGTCAACTTGGTCTCTGTGGCTCCAGACCCTGGCCCACCTACCACAAACACCTCAAAGGGTTAAAGTTCGCCCCGCTGGAGACAGCAGCCCAGTGTGGCTGGGGGCTGGAGGTTTTAGCACATCTGTTACAGTCCCTTTAACTTTTTTTTGTTGTCGTGTTATGGATTTATCACATCTGGTTTATCGGCATGTTTAGGCCCACTGGTGCAGGGCTAGATGTGGCGTTTGGGGGTTTATCGGGGAAGGCCCCATGGACATTTAAAGCACAAGTTATCAGCTGGTTAAGTGGGAGTTTAACAGTTCTGCTCCCCGCTAGAGTTTAGCCTTAGAGGTACAGAGCTCGCCCCTCCTCCAGAGGGAAGGAGACGGTTTTGCCCTTGGCCCACAGCCACCCGGTGACAAGATGCCTTCTTCCTCTCCCCCGGCAGCACCTCACTGCCACATGGGGCCTCTTGGGGAGCCCCCTGTCTTCCTCATCAGCCCAGCTGGAAGGAACCCCTACTCAGCCACGCTCTCCTCAGCCTCCACTATTTCTAAGAGGCTGCTAGACAAGGAAGGAAGTCCATTCCTGTCTATTCCATAGCTGCTCTCTTTGGAGGGGGGGGGGGTCTTTCTAGAAGGATCTAGAACCCAGCTTGTCAGTTCTCTCCTCTGTCTTGGTGAATGAAGCCTTCCTAACCCTCCTCTGAGTCTCGGGATCGGCCATTCCCACTTCCCAAAGCCTTTGGGCCTCCAAAGCACCCGAGGCCCTTGTCCAAATCTTGGCAGCGAACTTGGGCAGGGAAACCACCTATGAACCTCATGCCCGCCCACCTGTCATGTCTGGGCTTAGCACCTCAGAAAATGGGGAGCTTTTATCCTCAGGGGCCTCAGGGATGGTCCTAGGCAGATCCTAGCTCTTCTCCTCTAAAGAAAACAGACCCTCCCATCCTGCCTCAAACCAGGGTCCTGGCTCTATCCACCCTCACTGCAAAGGGAAAGGGGGCCTCCTGGCCCAACAGTCATTCCTTCGCTCAGGGCTGGGCACGGCGAAGGCGGGGGGAGGGGGGAGGGAAGAGAGAGCTCTGCACCTTTAAGATAGTGTTTTTAAAGTTAGTTAGTTAATTAATTAATTCTGGTGAATTACCTTTGTCGAGCAGCCACTCATCTACTACTCGACCAAGCCGGTAGGGGATTCTCTGTCTAGCAATCGCCAGCCGCTCGTTATCAAAGTTTCCTTGGAAAAGTTTAGAAAGACAGTAGGTTTCTCAGGCAGCGAAGTCCAAAGGAGTTAGAAAAGTAGTTATGCATTTCTCAGGAGACCCAGAGTGAGCAGCAACATCCACCGGAAGGAGGGAGGGAGCAGGAAGAGAATAGCTGGGTCCCTCTTCTGCCCTGCCCACCTCCCTAGGCTCCCATCCAGAGCCAGCCCCACCCTGGGGGGGGGGGCAACCCAAAGAAAGGGGGGAAAAGGAGAAAAAGGAAAAAGGGAAGTGGACGTGTAAAGAAAAGGCAGCTGGAAGGTCAAAGGTTAAACAGATTTATCTGGTCAGGCATTGAGGTTGACATCCGCTTCCTTTACCATCCCAAAGTGGGGTGGCAGGGCTGGGGCGGGACATTTAGCAGGTTTAAGTTGGGGGGGGGGCAGAAGGCTTGGGGCCCAGCTGGTTACTGAATTTAGAGGGTGGTTTAGAAGTGAGGGGATGGGTTAAGCGGGGGTTTATGCGGCATTTAAGGGGGTCACCCAGTACACACATTTAACTGAGATTTAACCACTTCTCGAAGCCTTTGCAACTCCCTGTTCTTTCTGTGCTCAACTCCCACCCACCCCTCCTTTCCCATCCCACCACACACACACCCCTTAATTCCCACCCTCTGTGTGTCCCAATCTCTGCTCTCCCTGAAAGACTCTTCTCCCTCATGCTGGTACCTGGTGGCCACTGCGGCTGACCTCAGGGAAACGAGTCTCCCCAGCTCCCTTCTCCCCGCTGCAGCCACCCTAGCTCTCCTCTGCTGCCCGCTCTGCCTGGCTCTTCCCCATCCCAGCCCCACTTCCAGCTGCCCAGCTCCCTCTCTGTTCAGAGCCAGGTTCTGTACCTTCATCCCTTAGGACCCAGCCTGGCCCTAGTCCTCTCCTCTCCTTTAGCCACATACCCTGCCGGGCCCCTGGCTTTTCCCCTTCCGGTTCCTTCCTCAATTCAAACCCCATCCTTGGCGGCCTATCAGTTCCCTTCACTCTCAAGCCCCAGTCCAGTGTGTGTGTGTGTGTGTGTGTGTGTGTGTGTGTGTGTGTGTGTGTGTGTGTGTGTGTGTGTGTGTGTGTGTGTGTGTGTGTGTGTGTGTGTGTGTGTGTGTGTGTGTGTGTGTGTGTGTGTACACGCATGCCTTTGTGGAATGAGGTATGACAGTGTGTTTATGGGAATCTGTGTTCAGTCATGGGCCGTGGGTGATTTCTATCTGCATAGTGGAAAGAAATACGACTTCCTTTGGGAATCTGACCCCTTACTTAAATTCCCTCACACGCCATTCAGGGCCTGAGAGGGGCAGGAGGCTTCACTCACCTGCCTAGACAGACCTGACCATGGTCCTGCTGTGCACAGCTCCCCTGACACCTGTATCCCTGTGCGAGGATGAGGATGATAGCACCTCGGGTGCTTGAGAGGCACCGAGGATTCAGGACACACTTAAAGATGAATAATTTGATAGTCTGTGTGTGTGTGTATTGACTGCAAAAACACACTTCTGCCTCATTTGGAAAGAGATTGAGTATATGTAGATTCTAACCAAAGCTCTGTTTGTGGATCATCTCCTCTAGGCCATGCTGTTCTAGCACCTTCCTTGGATTTTCCTGTGGGAGTCGCAGGATGGCTATGAGTCAGGTACTATCCCCACAACTCAGAGGTTCAGAGGGGTGAGATGGTGCCCACGTCACACAGCTCTGTCAGTAAGATTCAGGGTTAAAACCCAGGTTCTGCAGAATGGAACCCAGTGTCTCTGTGCTCGCTGCAAGACGGGGTGGGGGTGAGGGAGCTCACTCTCTGGACCCTCGGCACCTCAGACTTGGCCTGCCAGGGTGCTAAGGCTCTGCCCTTGCTGTGCACACAGGTAGCAACTAGGTCCTCGGGTTATACAATGTGCAGGCATGGGACATCAGGCAGGCTTTCCCTTACTCCTAGCCAGGATTCCTGACAGAGCAGAACAGGCAAAAGCCCTCTGGCCTGCTCAACTCTAAAGAGTGAAGCTCTAACGGTAAGTCATGGCTAGATATGGGTTGATTTCCTGCCCCCGAGTCTAGCCCGGTCCGGGCCAAGCCAGAGTCATCACTGCAGTAAAGACTAGCCTGAGCCAGGGCTTGGCGGCTCACCCCTGTAATCCTAGATACTCTGGAGGCTGAGATCCAAGAATTGCTGTCCAAAGCCAGCAAGGGTAAGAAAGTTCTTGAGACTCTATCTTCAATTAACCACCAAAAAGCCAGAAGTGGAGCGGTGGCATAGGCTTCGAGATGCCAGGCCATGCTCTGTGCAGCTGCTTTCTCGTGTGTCTGTCTGACCTCACAAACGTGTGCAGTCATGTGGGTGCTGGGCAGCCAACACCCAATGTGTCAGCCTCTGTGTTTAATAGGAGCTGTGTGGGCATAATCTCAGGGGCTGCCCCCAAAAGTCTGGGTGCAAGGCTTCATGACTGGGAGTTGGGGCTGTGTACTGGCTTCTCTGTTCCAGCATGGGTGAGCCTTGAATGCTTGGCCACGGTCTACCCACGCCCCTCTCACGCTGCATTGGGGTCAGAGTCGCTCGCTCTGCTCCTCAGTTGGCTCCTGTGTGACCGCAGATCATCCAGCCTGGATCTCAGCATCTCTGTATCCCTGCAGTGCCTCTAACTCCCTCCCTCTCTGTCTCTAGACTGAGCTCTTCTCCACTCACTCCCTCCTTCGCTCAGCTCTGTCCACCTCTTCTCTCCCTGGCTGAGTTGGTGTGTCAGCATCTCCCCTGGAGCTGCCTCCGTCTCTGCAAACGTCTCAGTGACTATTTCCAGATCTCCCCCACGCCCCCCCACCCCTCTGGTTTCCTGTCACCCAAAGGCCCCCTCCCTATCTTACACGGGGCCTCTGACTCCCTTTCTTTCGTGTTCTCATCCCCACCCCTCCCAAGTGCTCCCTAGACCTTGGTTTGTCATTGAGCACCACAGCTATCACCTTGTTCGCTTGGGTCTGTGTGCATTGCTAAAGCATCCTGTCTCCTGCACCTCTGTGTCCCCAGGGGCCAAGCACTGGGCTCCATACCTACGAGTCTGTGCTTGGAGGTAGCTGAATACACTTGGCCCTCCTTTCTACTTTTCGTGTCCTTTGTGTCTCCCTCTTTTTCACTTGTCCCTTACTACCTAAGAGTCTGGGGTTCCTTTTCTGTGGGTGTCTGCAGCTACTTCTCTTCATTTACGTACTTCTCCTACAGGTTGTTGGCTTGCTCTTTTAAAGACTTTGTTTCTTTCTCTAGCTCTATTTTTGGGAACAGCTCTGCCTTCTGCCAAGATGACTTTTATGTTACTTCTGGAGCCTCTCTCCTAGATTTTTACATCTGTCTCACTTTTTCTTCTGCCCCTCCTCTCTGAACATCCTTTTCACTCTCTCTACCTTTACCCCCTCCCCTTTTCTCTCCTTCTCTACAAACTGGACCCTAGCCTGTACCCTCCTCCTCCAGATTGTCATACTTGCACCATTACCAACAAAAGCCTCACCTGCAAATCCCCATTTTCTCAACCATGCCCACCCTGGTCCTACCCCTTTATTTTCCATAGCCAAGGCCCCGTCAGCGGGAAGCCTCTGCCTAGCCACGCCCCACAGAGGACAACCCTCCAATCAGAGGCCACCAACTTCCAACCCCATCCACACTGCACCACTGCTGTGGACCTGGTCGCCTACCTGCTGGGTACCGTTCGTTGACCGGCCAGCTGTCCACCTGCAGAGTGGCGTTTCCACCGCTTCGAGTAAAGCGCACCACATGGTATTTGCCGTCGCTCACGATGGCGTTGGGCTCATCAATAGTAATGTCGTCCGTGCCCACATTAAAAATCACCCCCACGGTGCCCTGGTCCTGAGGACAGGGAGGTTAAAGGTCAGAGAGAGACCTGGAAGGAGCAATTGGTCTCTCCTTGTAGAACTCCAACTGTGGCCGCTATAGGCCAGCAGCCTTTTACAGATATATAATGTCCCTTTCCTGGTCTCAACGACCCAAGGAGGTGGGGATGCCGGGGGCTTGTCTCCCAACCCATGTGCAGGTGGAAGAATAAAGCCAGGCTCAGAGGTTGGGGGCAGCCAGGACCAGGAGCCCCTCCTGTTCATCACCCATCTTTTGTGGTTTGGGGGGGGGGGGGGTTTGTCGGTTGTGGGGCTTGAACTCTGGGCCTGAGCGCTGTCCCTGAGCTCTTCAGCTCAAGGCAAGCGCTCTACCACTTGAGCCACAACGCCACTTTTGGTTTTCTGGTGGTTCATTGGAAATAGGAGTCTCATGGACGTTGCTGCCCGGGGTGGCTTTGAACCATGACCCTCAGATCTCAGCCTCCTGAGTAGCTAGGATGACAGGCGGGAGCCACCAGGGCCTGCCTCCGTCTTTTGCTTTTGAGTTCACTGAAAATATTCACAAATGTTTACAAAGCACCTACACAACGCAAGGGCCACTGAACCCAGACAAGGTCGATGGGGGTCCAGCTGGGGACCAGCCTGGCTCTCAGAGTGGAAGCTTCCCTAAGGCAAGGAGGTCCTTAGACCTTAGAGGAGCTTTACGCCGCCCCCACCCTCACCCCCCACCCCCTACCCCTCTGAATGCCCTGCCCTAGGTGGCAGCAGGGCTACCCCTCCCCCCCCAGGTCTCCAGCCTGCCTGGTGGACAGGCAGCCCCTCTGCAGTCACGGTGTGGGACTCTCCCAGCCTTATTCAGGGAAGGGTGTAGGGTAAGGGATGGCACTGGGAGTTGGGGAAGAGCAGGCAGAGGATAGACAAGGACTGAGACCCGCTGAAGGGGAGCAATTTGGGGACCCAGGCCCAAGGGGGGGACCCTGAAGGGGCTATCTGATATGTAGGCCAGAAAGACTTCTGCAAGTTGTGCAGATCCCAAAGGTGCCAGGCCCTGTGGGAACCATGTGCAAGTGATCTGTCATCCCTCCAGTAGGGGGTGCTCTAAGAAAGTTCACAGCGCCCCTGCTGTATCCAGGAAGAAACTGGGGGCTAGGGAGGTTAATGAATGGAAGGGACTGGGAAGGTGGCTCAGTGGTAGAGTGCTTGACTTGCATGCAGGAGGCCCTGGGTTCGATTCTTCAGCACCACATAAGCAGAAAAAGCTGGAAGTGGCTGTGACTCAAGTGGTAGAGTGCTAGCCTTGAGCTGAAGACTGAGCAACAGTGCCCTGGCCCAGAGTTCAGGCTCCACGACCAAACAAAAAAAAACCACCCACAAACAAAAGAGGAGAGCCCCAGGTCTGAACCCCAGCTGGCCTGACTCCAAAGCCAGTGCTCTTACCCCTGTGCCCACAAGTCAAAGAGCTGGGGTTGAGGATGGGCTGGAAGCCATCAGAACTGGACGGCCCATTGGCTTAGGTCCTCTGCCTAGGCCCCTGTGCCATTCACCTGCCCCTTCCAGACACATTCTGAGCATGGTTCCTAAGCCAGCCCTGCCCTTCCCCACACAGGGCAGACTGGAGGCGGACCAGCCTCGCACAAAAACACACTATATTCCTGGCATCTTCCCCAAAGACTCCAGCCTGGGCAAGAGGAACCACTGGACTGTCACTTCCCTGGTGGTCCTGGAGGTGGAGGCAGGATGTACAGCTATTGTCACTTTGGAGATCCTTTCCTATCCCTCTCCACCTCCCAGAACCTAAACAAGCCACACACGCCTGCATGCACACGTTCACACGCACACTCCAGATGCAGCAAAGCAGGGAAACTGAGGCCAGCCTTGTCTAACCAAGAGTATTAGCGAGCCCCACCCAGGTGCCACCCACAGCCTTGACAACATCCCCAGGGAGATGGGCTCGTCATCTGCTCCTCACCCCCCAGCCTGCTCCTTACTATTGTTAGTAATAATATCACCCAGAATAGTGCCAGCCTCTTGCATGCCTGGAGGCTTTCTCCCTACGAGACTCCGCCTGGGCAGAGATGGCACAAGGGTGCATGCAACCTGGGCGCTGGAAGGCAGGACACCTGGGCTGCCTAGAAGGCAGCGGAGCTGGGAGCTGTGCACTCCGGGGGAGAGGCAGCTCCCCAGAGCCGTTCCCGATGTGAAGTCAGTTGTCACTTCTGTTAAAGTCATTAATTCCTAATTCCCCAATTACCTCATTAGGCGGCGGTGGGGAGAACGCGGCCGCTCCTACAGCAAATAATTATGGGAGTCAAAATTAATTTGGCAAAGTGGAGCGACGCTTTATTAGAAACGTCAAATTGCTTTTCTCTTATTTTGCTGCCGCCTCCCCACTCTCTGAGAGCTGCTAACGACGCTGTGGTGGGAGCTGATGTGTCACCGCAGGAGGGCGGCGTTTGGGGGCTGCCCACAGGGGGCTTTAGTCTGTCTGGGGCGTAACTTTCCCTACAGTGCTGGCCTTTCTAGTGGCCCTCACCCTTGCCAGGCTCTCCACCCTGGCACCAAGCACACACAGAGGATTGTGGAAAGGAGAGACGATACCTTGCTCACAGCCCTGAGAGGAAGTACCGTCCCTTACACCTGCAGGTCAGACACACACACACACAGCCCAGGTGATCAGTTCCCTGAGCACTCCGTGCCAACAGAGCAGTACTCTGCGTGCATTACACACTCATTTAAGCCACTGGCATGGCATCTCTCTGTCCTCTTATCTTTGCTCCACCCAGGGAAGCATGCTCAGAGAGCTGCAGTGATTTGAACAGAGACAGAACAAGAAAAGAGCAGAGCTGAGATGTGAACCCAGACCATCTTCTCCACAGCTACAAATGACCTCACTCAGAAGAGACAAAGATGAGAGGAAGAGCTAGGAGCTGGGGGCTCACAACTGTCACCCTAGCTCCTCAGGAGGGTCAGATCCGAGAATCCCAATCTGATAGCCCACCCAGGCAGAAAAGTGAGACTCTTATTTCCAATCAGTCAGCAAAAAGCCAGGAGTGGAAGTGTGGCTTAAGTGGTAGAGCACCAGCCTCCAGTTTAAAAGCTAAGCAGAAGCCGGGTGCCGGTGGCTCATGCTTGTAATCCTAGCTACTCAGGAGGCTGAGATCTGAGGATGGCGGTTGAAAGCCAGCCCGGGCAGGAAAAGCTGTGAAACCTCTTATCTCCAATAAACCACCAGAAAACCAGAAGTGTGCCGTGGCTCATAGCCTTGAGCTGAAGAGCTAAGGGACAGTGCTCAGGCCTAGGGTTCAAGCCCCATGACTGACAAAATATAAATAAATCAAGCAAGCAAGCAAGCTAAGCAGAAATTGGAGACCCCGAGTTCAAGCCCCAGTACCAGCAAACACCAAAGGGGGTGGGGGAAGTGAGAGGAACAGCAGCCTGGCTCGCAGTGGACCCTGCCGCACAGACAGATGACTGAAATCCCAGCAAACACTGCTTCGCGGGAATGTACAAGCAGAGCAACATGGGGTGCAGGCTCTCTTGGCCGCAGCCATTGTGCACCCAGCGCCACACTGCCATTCACAGCCACACCATCTCTGCCAACAGGCTGCCACTCACGGAGACACAGCCTGTCTCATTCGCTCACAGGCACAGGCCTCTCTCCCAGACCCGACTCTCTCCCTTGCTCATCTTTCCTCTGTGCCCCCTCCCTAGTGGGTGTCATTCGTCAGCTGCCACTGCCACAGCAGCCACACTCTGCCCACAGGCCGCCTCCCCCCTGCCTCCTTCCTTCACACTCTGGTGTTGGGCGGGAGGGGGCCAACTTCAGAACTGTGCATCCCTAGCCTCCAACCGACGGGGAAGGTCAGCGCCTTCTCCTCTGGCCTCCTAGGCTTCCTTCCCAGCCCACACCTTTCTGACCCACAGCCTGGCCGCCTCACAGCTCAGGGACCTGGCCAGGTAGGGAAAGCAGGCAGAAAAGGGGTCCCCATGTGGAGATGGAGACTGAGGGCAAAGGCCCAGAACTTAAGACTATGGGGAGGGGTAGGAGGCAGGCTGACGCCAGTCTTCCCTGGGAAGACTGGGGGGGGGGGGGGAGACACAGAAGGAAGCACTGAGAAGGAGCAGAAGAGGATGGGGGCGGGGGGAGGGGCTCAGTACTCAGGGAAGGGGCAGAGGTCTGGGCCAGGATGTGGGCTGGGCCAAAAGGTCAATGAGGCTTGAGCTTGGCCAGAGTCTGGTGAGGGGCCTGCTGGGAGGGCTCAGGTCTCAGAGGTCAAGAGCAGGGCAGAGGCCAGGGCAGGATCTGGAGAACCACAGTGGCTGCTATTTGGGAGTAGATCTAAAGGAGGGGCAAGGCCGGGTGCTGCTGGCTCACGCCTGTAATCCTAGCTACTCAGGAGGCTGAGATCTGAGGATCCCGGTCCAAGCCAGCCCGGGCAGGAGAGACCGTGAGACTCCTATCTCCAATAAACCACCGGAAAACCGGAAGTGGCGCTGTGGCTCAAGTGGTAGAGCGCTCGCCTTGAGCTGAAGAGCTGAGGGACAGCGCCCAGGCCCAGAGTTCAAGCCCCACGACCGACCAAAAAAAAAAAAAAAGAGGGGCAAGAATGGATGCAGGACACCCTAGTGGACTGCTTTAGGTGGTTTAGGAGTGAGCAGACAGGGGTGTCACAAATGTGAGGGCAGGGCTGGGAAGGTGGCTCAGTGGTAGAGTGCTTGCCTTGTATACATGAGGCCCTGGGTTCGACTCCTCAGCACTACATAAGCAGAAAAAGCCGGAGGTAGCACTGTAGAGCGCTAGCCTTGAGCTGAAGAGCTGAGAGACAGTGCCCAGGCCCAGAGCTCAGACCCCACGACCAGCAAAAAAAAAAAATGTGGGGGACATTTCAGAAGGCTACAGAAGAATGACCTGGAAGGCTCAAGGAAGCCTTTGACTAGGTTTATAGTAAGTTTGGGACTCAGGAGGTCTATGAACCAGATGGGTGGCTCTGGGAGATGTGGTGGATGACCAGGAGAGGGCCGAGGCTCAGCAGCAGAACTGCTGAGGAAAGCCCCAGGGACCAGGGGTGGAGGACCCGAGGGTGGGCGGGGAGGTGCTGAAGGTCTGGAGGGATTTGGAGTTGGGGAAGGTGGAGTGGAAGGGCTGAGCCCCGGTCCTTACAATGTGCAGCTGCAGATAGTCCCCGAGGCCGGAGGCGCTGTCCACTCGCACCAGCACGGCACTCCGCTGATGGGTGCTGAAGCCCACGGCCAGGCGGTCCATCCTCGTGCTGGGCCGATCATTGGGGGGCCATGTGTAGGTAATGAGAGCGCCCCCCTTCCCAAAGATGTATGTGGTCCCGGCTGTAGAGAGAAGGGAGAGAGAGGAAGCGCTGGGTCAGAGGGACAAACTCAGCAGGTCCTTGGGTTGTGGCCACAGCATGAGGCCTCCATGAGCGCAGGGTGTGGGATAGACGTTCAGCCCTGATGCCCTCAGCAGCCACCAGCCCCTCGGCCTTAGGCACACTTGGCAGGCAGGTACCTGGGTGATAAGACAGCCTGGGCACACACTCAGGCAGATGTAGCTGCCTCATCAAGAATCCTAGCTTTAAGTACAGCAAAACAAAAGAGGTAATACCCTGACACCCAGAGCATGCCCAGAGAGGAGCTGCAAGTGAACCAGACAAGTGTACCTGGGCAGGAAGGATGGGGTGGGAGGGGGACACACAGCTCAATTTCTGCTAACAGAGATGACAGATACAAGATGTGGGTTTCTTGGGGGCCAGAGTTAAGCAGTAACAGGGCCAGGTGAGGGCGGGAGGATGAGCAGGGCTGTGGGCAGCTCTGACTCACGGGCTGTCTCTGGCTCACTGCCAGTGTCTGTCCATCCCCCTGCCTCAGGCCCCTCCCAGCGCCCTGAGAATCCTCCAAGTTCATCTCAAACCCGTTGCTTCCACCTTCGGGTAGGGGTGCTGGGTCCCAAAGCAGGGAGTTCTGGAGCCCTGCCCAGAAAGGAAGAGACAGACATGGGGGGGGGGGGGGGGGAGGCTGACAGCCAGAGGAGGAAGGAGGCAGAGAGACAGATGGACAGAGAAGGACGGAGAGGGATGTAGGTGAGAAGCAGGAGAGTGGGAGCCCAAGATGTAGGTTCCCTCTCCCAGCCTTCCCCCACCCCACCCTCTCTCCCCTTCTCCCTCTCCTCTTCGCCATCCGGCTGCCGGGGGCGGGTGTGAGGTCCCTAACGATCTCAGCCCCAAAATAAACCCCATTAGTCGCCATGTTCCCTCCTGCGGCTGACTGAGCTCCCTGGGGGTGGGGTGGGGATGGGGGCCTGGTCACCCAGTTTCTGAGAAGGGAGCCTTGTCTGGAGTACTAGGGCTCTGGAGCCTGCAGGGAAGGGAAGGAAAGGGAACCGTCTTTGTTCTTTAAGATATAAATGGAGCAAATGAGATTCATAAAATGCTTAATTAAATAATTAGCCATTAACGACTCTTCTCAAACCACTACTTGGGGTGAAAAGGGTTCAAGGAAAGCCTAGACCTGAGAGAAAAGGAGAAGCAGATGAGCGCGCAGGGCAGAACCCCGGAGCATGCTGGGAGAACACAGGTGCCTCAGGTCTCTCTCCTCAGGCACTCCTTGTAGTTCAGGCAATCAGGTGGAAGAGAGTGTGTGCCAGGGAGCACCATGGCCGCCACAAGAGGTGGGGGGGGGGGGGGCTTTTGAGTGCCTCGAAGGGAGGCATTCTCTGCTTGGTCACTAGGAGCTGAGGAAAGAAGGGGAGCTTGCTGCCTGGGTCCCCAAGAGGCCTGAGTTAGTACTGGGGAAGCAGGAGCCACAAATCCTCCCCCACCCCCCCCACCCCCCCTCCTCCTGCCCCGCTGTCCCCTGGCCCTGCCACACTGCCCTGTAGGTTATAAATGGAGCAGATGAGATTCATAAAGGCCAGAGTGAGAGGCACGACCCCCAGGGGCAGGGCAGACAGGGAAGGAAGGATCACCTAGATGTCTAATGACTGACAGCGCACCCCAGCTGTGGTGGGGGAAACACACCCAGCAGACAGGAATCCCAGCTCTGCCCAGCCAAGGCTCCAGTGTCCTTCCTCAGGACCCCTCAGGGTGGATTTGAAGTTTAGTGTGGAGAGCTGGCTGGGGGTGGGGTGCACGCCTGCGGGTCACTGGGCCTGGAGGAGACAGGGGGGAACCTGGAGGCCAGAGCTCCCTGCACAGGCTAGGCCTCAGCCTGTACGGTCTCTCCACTCCCAACACTGCAGCACTCCGGCAAATCGGCTGTTTCCATGGCAACTGTAATACCCAGGGTCCTCCCTCCCTTCCCTCCACTCACAAGCTGCACGTCCAATTTGGGGGCTGGGAGGGGGGGAGCTCAGTGGCTGACCTTCCTCCACAGAGGCTTCCAAACCAGAGGCTGGCAGCCTCTTCGGCCCTGGGTTCCACGGCCCCCAGGAAGAGGTTTATTGGCTTTCTTGGTCCCTGCACGGCAGGGGAGGCGCCCGCATCTACCTGGGGTCTGAGATACCCAAGGCGCTCAGGTGTGGTTGGGGGCGAGGCCGGGGAGAAGCGCTTCCTCCTCCCGGGCAGTCCTTCCCCACCTCAGCGGGAGGGGGGGGGGGGCTGATGGCCTGTGGGGGGGCGGCCAGGCCGCAGGGATCCGGGGTGCGCGCCCCCCCACCCCGCAGCAGACACGTGCCCGCCCAGTGACGCACGCCAGGCCGCACACCCACGCACCCGGCCGCACACAAAGCCGGGGCAGGACGGGCGGCCCCGACGGGAGGCTCGCGGGCCGCCGCGAGGGTGGCGGAGGATGGCGATGGCGGCGGCGCACAAAGACGGCGATCGCGGGCGGCCCGGGCAGGGCGAGCCCCCGCCCCCCGCGGCCCCCTCCCCAGCCCTCCCCCGGGATTTACTACCCAGCTGTTCCCACACTGCAGCCCGCTTTATTACGCTGGGCGCGCGCGCGCCCGTGGAAGCCGAAGGGCGTTTATCACACGGAGGGGGACCCGGTGGAGAGGCTTCCTGGGCCGAGGAGGTGAAGGATGAATGCTTTACTGGACCCGGGCGGCGGCAATTGCCCTGGGGACACATTTCTCTCCCCAGCGCCCCGGCTGCAGCCCGCGGCGAGATCAGGAAGGGGGGAAGGTTGTTGGACGGAGGAGGCGGGGCCTCCGGAGGCCCTGCCCCGTCACGTGACCAGGAGCTCCGCCCACCGCCCACCCGGGGCCGGCTGTTCTCGGCCCTCCCCGCCTGGATCCCCCAAAGAAGGCAAGGCTGCCTTCCAGCAGACACGGAGCCACCACCCCGCATCTAGAACCTCTGACAGCCCCCACGAGGGGCTCCGGAGGAGGCGGGGCCTGAGCCAAGCCCCCCCCATGCTGCCCAAGAGTGGTGCACACCCGATGTTCCCTAGGAAGTCGCTAGCGAGCAGGATTGTACATGCATTTCCGGGAGTACTACACACCTAAAGCCCTCAGCAAGAGTGTTTCCTGGCCAGACACAAGAAGCCAGAGAGGCCAGGGCTGGCACCTTCTGCCCACACCCAAAATAGTCTGCTCCATGCCTCCCACATCCAGAGAAAAAAAAAAATCACTGGACCAGTAAAACACTGGAGACCATCAAGAATCGTTCACACTCCCCACACACCCCCATTCTAGAAAGAAAACAACAACAACAACAAAAAACCCAACCATTAATAATAGCCAGCAAAGCCGGGCACCGGTGTCTCACACATGTCATCCAAGCCACGCTGGAAGCTGAGATCTGAGGATCTCAGTTCCAAGCCAGTTTGGACAGAGACATCTGTGAGACTCTTATTTCCAATAAACCACCAGAAAACCAGAACTGGCACTATGACTCAAGTGGTAGAGTGCTAGTCTTGAGCTGAAGAGCTGGGGGACAGCGCCCAGGCCCAGAGTTCAAGCCCCACAAAACAAAAGCTAGCTGACCAGACTCACAACATAATCGCATCCCCTGCCAGCTAGAATGACCCACGCAGTGCAGACTATCTACTTGTGTCCCTGCAGTCTCAAAAGCCATGACAAAAGCCTTCTGAGAGATCTAAAATTGCAGGAGGATAAAGCTCCCGCACAATCCAGAATAAAAACTATCCTAGGTGCCTACAAGTAACACCAGATCCTTCTGTAAGACCCTCCACAGTTCAGAGTAGGGAGATCTGTACTGGCCCTGGTCCCTGAGCTCCAGTTCTCTCTTGATCTAGAATCCTGGAACTTGTCTTCACCACTCTTAAACCCATGCTTGGCCATAAACCATGCGGTCTGAACTCTACCAAGCAAACACACCCATACCCAGAATTAAAATATATGCTGGCTCTTTTACAAGCTCAAGGGATAAATCCAGAAGCTCTGGAAGCTAATGACTCAGAGCTGAGCTGGGAAGGACCCTTCCTTCCCAGGCTCCTAAGAGCACCAGAAATGAAGGCTGAGGGGCTCACAGCTCCTCAAGAACTCTGAAACCAGAAATTGGGAAGCAGGAGGGTGACACCTCCTCAATCCATTTTTAGGACCCAAATGTGCTGGCCTTGCCATGCCCCAGTGTGCCATCAGGAGTGTCACTGGTGTCTGGCAGGTGGGCAGGGACTTTATATAACAGGGGTTGGGGGATGGGTGGGGAATGGGGAAGAGGTGAGGAGGAGGCAAGTAGAAACTCAAGACTCCAAGAAGGGAAATGGAGCAGTAGGTGAAGCCTGGCCTGGCCTGGCCAGGCCTTCAACCCAGCATGGAGTCCCCAGAGAAGTCAGTTCTCACCTCCCAGGTAGTTAAGGTGAGCCAGAGGAGGGGTTCAAAATAACAGATGTTCTCTTCTCTTCTCTTCCATCTTTCCTGGGCCCTATCTGCCTTCCTCTCAGTCACTTCACCTTCCAGACTGGACCATCTACCTCCAACCACATCCACCCCTGTGTTCCACAGCCTCCAGCTCCTCCTTTAGTTCTTCATGGCCCTGGGTGGCCATTGGCCACCTTTTTCCTCTGCCCAGCCAGAGGACAGCTATCTCTGAACCAATCCCAAGGCCAACATTCCATAGATCTCCTCTATTCCCACCCAAGCTCCTTCTGCCCGTGTCCCTGAAGTATCAGAAGCCATAACAAAAACCTTCTGGAAGATCTAGAATGGCGCGAGGATGAAACCGCCTGGGTCCATGCTGTTCCCTCTGCCCCTCTCCTGCTCTTTGTCTGCGCTTTGGACTCGCCAGCTCCTGGGGCCTCCTTCCAACCTGCCCATCATTCCTACACCAGCACCTCTCTCCTATGGCTTCCTCTTTCACGTCCTCTCCTCTTGCCCCATCAAACACCCCCTCCAGGACACCTGACCCCCTCCTTTCCTATCTCACTCCTTCATGCCTCACTTTGCTGCCCAGAAAGACCATGGCCTCTCCGGGCACCTTTGCCAGCCACACTGGAACTCAGGACCCAAATGTGGACAAACAAGGACAGGGAGGGGAAGAGAGGTAAAGAGGACCAGAGATCCCGGGGAGAGAGAGGGAGTTCAGATTCCAAGCAAGGTATGGGGTGGGAAGCTGGGAGTACCATGTGGGGCAGGCCCAGCTGAGCCAGAGATTAAATGAGGGAGACTATAGCGAGGAAGAGAGAAGAAAGGAGTAAGGAAGCGTGTGTAAGGGGTGCTCTGGGGGAACTGGATGGAACAAAAGTAGAGGCATGGAAAGGGAGATAAAGAAGCAAGAGAAAAGGGAGGAAAAGAAGGGGGGGGAAGACAGGAACTAATACTAGGAAGCCAGGAAGATGATATGGAGGACAATAGTAGAAAGACAAGAGACTGGGCCAAGACAGAGGTGGCGAGGGACATGGGTGCAAAGAGATGGAGGAGCAAGTGAACAAGATGATGGAGGAGCAAGAATGGAGTCAGAGTGGGAGGTGATGGGCAGACAGCATCGATGAGGGCCCGGGGACAGGAAGAGACAGAAGTTCAGAAACTGGAGGCCACCCTGGGACCGAGCGAAAACGGATGAAGGCGCCATGACAAGATCAGAGGTGATAGGGACCTCGAGGGGTCAGAATGCCAGAGGGAGGTGACAGAGGTGACAGACACTAGAGACGGAAGGACGGGCATGGGATGAGCTGGAGGTACAGAAAAGGGAGGCAATGGAGGGCTGGGGGGAGGGGTACGATGCAGGAGGTAAGAGGGACAGAGACGGAGGGGGTGGAGGTGACATAGCAGGACAAGGTACAGAGATGGGGGGGGGGACAGAGAAGGGAAATGAAGAGACTAAAATGAGAGGCGATGAGGTTCCCTGGGATGAGAGGCAGCAGAAGCTCTGGGCTAGACCGTGGAGGAGAGACTGAGATGGAAAGCCATGAAGGCTGGTGTGCAATGAAACAATGTGAAGAGAGGGAGGTGTGCAGGAAATGGGGGGCACACAGCATGCAAACTTGTGGGGGGGCCGGTGATGGGTGCCTGGAGTATGGAACACAGAGGTGGGAGGTGGCAGGTTCAGAGATTTACCAAGAACCCCCGAGAAGCCCAGGGGCTCTGATAGGAGTAGTGAGGGGCCTGGGCTGGGAGGGCGGCGGGCAGTGCTGGGGCTGTCTGGGAAGGAAGGGAAGCCAGCGGACAGCGGTGACCCAGGGCTGACAAGGAGATCACAGGGAGTCTGGGAACGTAGAAATGCTGGGACTACAGGGGTGAAAAGCAGAGCCGAGGAGGAAGAATCAGAGATGGGGGAAACAGGGATGGGCAAATGAGAGGACTGGGGGGGGGGGGAAAGTCGGCGGCTGGATGGGCAGAGGTGAACCAGACAAGCAGTGAGAGGGGCCGAGGTGACAGATGGGAGGGGGGCGCCCCCCGAGGGTGAGGCCGAGGCCGGGGGTGAAGGAACCGGGGCGGGGAGGGAAAGGAAGGGAAGGGAGCGAGGATGGGAGGGCAGGAAGGTGGCAACAAAGCAGCCACGGTGAAGGTGAGCCGCGGAGGCTCGGGGAGTGGGGGGGGGAGAGGAAGGCAGACATGGAGGTGAGGGCGGGGCCCGGCGGGACCGGGAGGTGAGGGGCCGGCTGGGGTGCGGCCCCGCGGGTACCCCGAGGCCCCGGGGCCACTTACCGTGCCCGCCGCGGGTGAGGAAGGGCATGCGGTTGATGGCGATGGGCACGGTGCCGTGCTTGCTGTGGAAGTGGTGGACGTGGTGGGTGGTGCTGAGGCTGGACGAGACCCGGGCCCCCTCGGCCGCCCCCAGCAGCAGCAGCAGCAGCAGCAGCAGCGGCGGCGGCGGCGGCGGCGGCGGCGGGAGCAGCGGGAGCGGCGGCGGCGGCGGCGGCGGCGGCCGGGGCCCGGCCAGGGCGGGGGGCCGGCGCGGGGTCCCCCCCGGCCCGCTCCCCCCGGGGGGCATCTCGGCCCGGGGGCGGCCGCCTCACAGCCCCATGGCCGGGGGGCGGGGACGCGCGGCCCCGCGAAGCCCCCCCTCCGGCTCCGCGCTCCGGGAGGACGGGGCGGCGGGGAGGGGGGGGGGGAGATGGGACGGGGGGTGCGGAGAAGGAAAAAACCGGAGCCCCAGCCTCGGCCCGGAGCCCGCGGGAAATCAACTGGAGGCCGCCGGAGAATCCGGGGTCCGCGGGGCGGCGACGCCGAGGTGCAGGACGCCGGGGTCCATGGCGGGAGGCGCGGGGTCCCCCCCCACCGCGGGCCGGCGGGGGTCGCCGTCAGAGCCCCGGGGGAGGGGGCATGGCGCGGGGCGGGGAGGGCGGGCCGCGCGGGGCGGGGACGGCGGGGGGAATCCTGCGGAAAAACCGAGCGGGGCGCGGGGGGGGGGGACGAGAGGAGAGGAGAGGAGAGATGGGGGACCGCGGCCCGGCTCCCCGAAAACGCGAGAGCCACCGAGGCTACCGGCCGCGCCGCTGCCGCCCGCCCGACCGAGGCCGGGGAGGAGGGAGCGGCCGGGGGAGGGGGGCGGGAGCAGGGACGGGGGGGGGGGGAAAGGGAAGCAAATCCGGGTGAGGAGGGGTGGGGTGCGGGGAGCCGAGCGGAGGGGAGCGGAGGGAAGGCGCAAGCCTGCGAGATTCCGGCGGAGAGATGGAGGCAGCGGAGTGTTGCTGCAGAGGCAGAGAGGGCTGGAGGGGCGGGGGGGGGGCGGGGAGGGGGAGCGCGGAAGGAGGGGGGGCCGGGCGGAGGGGCCCCCGCGCGCGCGCGGCTCCCGAGCTGCGGGCGGCGCTGGGCAGCTCCGCGGCGCGGCACCTGGCTAGCCCGCTCGCCTCGCCTCTCCGCTGCGCGCGCGCGCACGCGCCCCTCCCTCCCCCGCGCCCGGGAGCGCGCTCTCCACCCCGCACCCCCCCCCGCACCCCCCCCACCCCGCTCCGGGAGAAGGGGCCCTGCTGAATAATTGAACAGGACTGAGGCTCGCGAGAGAGGCTGCCGCTGCTCGCTCTCCCCTCCCCCTTCCCCCTCCCCTCCTCCCCCCCACCTGGACCAGCCCCGGTAAGTGCACGACGGTCCAGCGCGGGGGTGCGCCCGCGCCCGCCTCTCCACGCGCCCCTCGGAGCGCACGTGCGCGTGCCGGGTTGAGGCCTGGCCTGGGCCTGGAGACACCCACGCGCCCACACAGGTACCAGCCAGTGTACGGGTGGGCACACGGCTCACACACAGGTGCGTGCCTGGGCTCACACACACACACACACCGGCACACCGAGTCACGCTCACCCAGCCTGCCCTGTGTACACGCTCGCAGGGGCACACCTGCGCACCGACATTGAATGGCCAGCCAACACCCCTCCAAATCAGGGTCCTCTGCGCCCTCGGGAACAGTGTCACCCAGAGCCCTAAAGGCACTCAAAAGGAAGACATCGATGTCCCCTGTCTGCCCAGAAGGGATGCCTGCCTCCTCCTGACCCAGGATCCCTTCAGGACCCTTTGGATCCTGCCTCTTCTAGCCTTTGCCTCTACCTCACACCTCCCCTAAGGTCTCTAGGACATCTGTCCACTGGGTGCCCCACTTAGGACAAAACCTTCCTGGGGTTTTGATGCCCAGCAGAGGAAAACATGTCTTCTCTCAGATGTTCCTCTACACTATAATCTGCACCTCAAGGCTTGTAGGGGCCTCTGGGAAGCATCTGTGGCGGCCCCAGAGAGAGGTCAGTGTGAACAGACTCCTTCCCTAGCCTCTGAACCCACCGCCACACCCTCCTCCACCTGCCCCACCGGGAGAGGTTAATGCTGGCCGGGCAGATCCAAAGAGGTGCCGAGAGGAGACCCTGGGAGGAAGATGAGGGAATGGTGTGGCAGAGTAAGGGCAGGTGGAGAGAAAGGGCAAAAAGAAGGGGCAAATGAAACGAGTAGAGGACAGGCTGGAAGAGGGGAGGAGAGAAGGGGCAGGAGAGGCGGCTCCTGCTTATTGATCATAAAGTCCAGTTTGGAGCAATATTATCACAGTGACCATTGCATGCTGGCCCAGCCCCTGCAGGCAGTCAGGACCCCAGACGGATTCCCCCATTGCTGCTGCCACCCCTCCACCTTTGCTAGATGCCCTGCACGACCTCCAACCCTTCAAAAGTGAAGAGAGTAGTCCTTCAAGGCATCCAAGAGTCTTCAGGATGGTACATGGCCCCAGGAGGGTGGACAGACAGGAGGCTGGGGCTGCCCATTCTCTCATCCCGTCCCATCCTTGTACCCCCGGCTGTGGAGTAGACTGACACAGCTCTGAGCAGGCAGAAAGTGAAGGGCCCCAGAGGGAAGGAGGGAGGAGCCGGTGGCAAGAGAGGAAGGGAAACCGCCTCGAGGCCAATCAATATCAGTGAGTGGGAGCTGGAGGTGGGGGTGATGCGAGGGAGGGGGGAGGCCTAGAGGGTAAAAAAGAGAGAGACAGAGGTGTACAAGAGATCAATAGAGGCTGCAGAGGGGAGCAGAGACAGGGAGGCAAAGGGTGAGGAACTGGCTCCTGGGAGAGGCAGGAGACGCTTGAGAGACAGCACAGGCCCAGGGCTACAAGGAAGTGTCCCGCCACAAACACCCCCCCCCCCCCATTTCATCTTCTCTGGTCTGGTCTCTCCGTTTGCCTCCCTCTGATCTCTTCTCTCCATTTCCTTATAGAGCTCCCTTTATCCCCAAGGGGAGGCCCCATGTCACAGATGGAGAAACTGAGGCAGCCAGCAGGGAGAGGCTGTCCTGAAAGTCGAGGGGGCCTCCTTGGCCCCCTCCCTTGCAGACAGCTTCACCCTCCCCCTCCCCAGAGGGCGGGCTCTGCCCTCCCACCTTGGCCACGTCCCCTCCCCTCTCTCTCCAGGCCCCCCTGCCCCCTGCCTCATTGAATGTCCCTCTTCACTGGGCTCTGCTTGACCTTGTGTGCAAGGGGGCGAGGAGAGGAGGAGGGACAGGAAGACCAGAGGTGGGCAGGTCCCAAAAAACCAGACATCAGTGCCCCCAGGAGAAAAGGGGGTACGGCTTGAAAAGCCCACCCTCGCCTCTCCATCTCCCCCTTACAGCTCACAAATGTCGTCTTTCTCTTGAGGCTGAGAGATCTCGAGGTACCGGAGCGCGACGCCCCGTGTGGCTCCCAGGTCGTACCCACCTTGTCCTTAGCGTTTGCTCAAGGCCATCCCACCAGTCGCGCATAGGCCTCTGGACCAAAGCCAGCCCCAGGTCTGCCTACCTCCCACCAACCTGGAACCCAGAGCAATTGTTCTCCCCCAATAATTCCCATCCCACCCATCTCTAATGCCCTTTTCCAGAAGCTTCTAACGGGTGGAAGTGAAGTACTATAGATGGATAGCAGTGCCTCTTGATCCAGATTCTCTCCACCTGGGCAAGAAATGCTCCCCCTGGGTCCCGCTGCCATACTGAAGTTCAATAAGGGCAGGGCAACCATTGGCATGGCAGTGGGCGGGGCGTGGTTTCGAGTGGAGCTCTGCCGCCAACTGCCTGGCACTGGAGGCTTGGTTTCCTCCTCAGGTAGATGAGAAGGGCAGTCCCTACCTCACCCCCACCCCACTCGCAGCCACAGCAAATGCTAATATTAAGCCATACGATTACCATGGTCTCCAGATGTGTGCCAGGCTGAGCACACGGGCGGCCAGGCTGCCGCCGCACCCAGTGAGGGCTGAGTGCCCTGAGCCGACCGGGAGGGGGGACAGGTAGAGGGCCCCCATAGGGAAGACGGGGTAGATCCCCGGGAGTGGGGGCAAAGTAGGGGAGATAGCAAGACCCAGGGCCGGCCGTGTCTGAGAATGCAGGAAAACGCTGAGCACCATGGGCTGGACATTTTTCAAAGCAGAAGAACAAATCAGCAGCCAACCAAGAGCCCCAGCCTGCGGGACCAGCACGGGTCCACCGGGAGATGAAAGGCTGGAGGTGTCGTGCAGAGACAAACGCCCGATCCAGCCACGCTCTGACCCAGAGCTGCTATGAACTAGCTCCAGAGAGGTGCCTCTCTTCTGTTCTCCAAGTAGAGAAGCTTCGTCCTCAAGTGTGTAAGAGGTAATGTGTGTGCACGTGTGTGCGCGCGCCCGCGCACGCGCATTTTCTGCTCATTTCTCTGCAGGGCTGAAGAAGCCTGCTCACTGCGTCCCCCATCAGAGGGAGACCCCAAAACGTTCCCCCAAAGTCCAAGGTTGCTCTCCTCCCCTCCCCCAAGTCTAGCCCCCCTGGCTTCCCTCTCCCAGGCTCTGGCCAGCTGCTGGTCACTAATCCCTGGGGACTAGAAAGTGCTGCGGAAGCTCCCTTCAGTGGGGACAGGCGGCAAATATGCCAAGTTGGCAGAGAGAAGAATCAAGCGAGGAGACTAGGGAATGTCCTTGGGCCTCCAGGGGACAACCTGCAGTTGGGGTTCCTGAGGGAGATGGAGGGGAAGAGCAGGGCCCCAGGCCCAGGAACATCATCTCTTCTACCAGCTCAGGACCAGCTATCAATGGCTAGCTCCAGAGACTCAGGCCATAACCTGAGCAGCTCTGGGAAGGGACAGGGGACAGCAGCTGGTAGCTCCCTTGCATGCCACAGCAATGAATAAGAAGGAAACAGGCAGCACCAGGCTCTGAGAGACCCTCCTGCTGTCCCTGCAGCTGGGAATGAGTGTGAGGAGCGGGGAGTGTCCGTTCCCCCCACCCAATCTCTAGACACTCACGGTCATTGCAGACAGGGCCTCCGTAAGAGGTCATAGTGCAGTCGCAGGTGAAGCCGTCCCACTGCTGCAGGCAGACGCCCTGGTTGGCACAGGATTCTTCGGTGCAGGTGGTGCTGGGGCCTAGAGAGGGAGAGGAGGAAGGAACACCTCCAGCTCAGCCAAACCTCCTCCCTCCTCCGAGGGCATAGAAGCTCCAGGTGCCTGGTTGGACCCAGAGGTTGCTCTCACAGGCCCTAAGAGCCAAATGTTGAGCAGAGAGATGGGGAGAGAATGGGAGGTTTCAAGACTGCTAGGCTGGGCTTTGGGGCTGTGATCGTGGCCAAGGTGCGAGGCAAGGGGGGCCGGGAATGAGCAGCCCTGTACTCCCCTGAACCTCTGCCACAAAGCTCTGGGGTCAGGGTCCAGCAAGGCGTGAGGAGGAAGGCCCCCTTCGCCACCCTGGCTGCCTGCCCTGGTCAGTGTCTGCAGCTGGCCCTTCCATCACCCCTCAGGGTCACGCCTGACCACGCTGTCCTCTGGTCTGGTACTCACCGTCACAGCCCCTCTCCACCTGCCCGATGCGGTGCAGGGCGTCGGCGATGAGATCTGGGAGGCGCCCGTTGAGGTCCACCGAGGCCAGGCAGCCCTGAAAGCCATCTCGGGAGGCCACCAGCTTGGGCAGGTTGCTGAACATATTCTTGCTCAGGCCACCAATGTACAACTCCCCTGCAAAGGGATGGGTATCAGCTCCCTGCTAGATGTCTGGGTCCCTGTCCCCCCGCTTCTCCCCCACCAGCCCTCTGGGAGGCTCATGATGTTCCGAACCAGGATACAGTGACCTACAGATTCCCCTGCGTGCACACACACACACACACACACCTTCCTCCTTCCTTTGCCATGGAACCATCTGTCTACTCCCCTCCCAGAGCAGCCCAGATGCCTGGGGGTGTGGGGGTTGGGGGACAGCTGGAGGAGCCCGCTCCCCGCTTGCTCCCACACGCTGGATTCCAGTTCCGGCCTGTAATCAGGGCCTTTCATAATGTGCAGCCCCAGCCCCTCCACCCTCGTTCCCTTCTTCCCAGAGAAGTCTCTGCTTCCCCTTCAGGCCTCTCCCAACTCTGAGTTCTCTCCTGGGACATTCTGAGTCCCCTTCCCCCCAATGACTAGAAGTCCTTCTCGGGGACTCCCAGTTCCCCACATGGGCCTGAACTCTCTGGAAGCCTGGTGTAAGGTAAAGCGAGCTTTGGCTGGCAATGGCCAACCTGCTGCCCGGTCCAGGTGGCTAAAGCCATCCTCATTGGTCACAGCGACCCCTAGGTTTGCTTGCGTCTTCCATTCTCTATGACATATCGCCCTCTCCTGGAAGCAAGGCGAATCTGCAGCACTGTGCCTGGAGATGGCAGAGCTCAGATCTGCCGAAATCCACCCATCTCTGAGGAGCCTCCCTGAGATGGGACAGTTTGGGTCACACAGACACCGAGAGGGCCTCGTGTGGGGTCACGGACAGGGAGGGAGCTCCTACTGGTGGGGACAGGCTCTGTGGCAGCGTCTGCCTCCTCTCTCCTCTGCCTGCTCTCAACCCAGCCCTTCTGCAATGCCTGTCTCGATGACTAGAGCGGAGGCCCTGGAGAAGATAGGGCCCAGAGCCTGCCCAGCCAGTGCCCAAGATACAGAACTTGGGGATCCCAGGTGCTGCTGCTCCCTTATATTCTATCACACACACACACACACACACACACACACACACACACACACACACATGCACACACAGAGCACTGGCCAACGGGAAGCTCCCTGGCCTCTCTTCAGCCCTCCAAGACGCCAAGACAGACACCTCAACGTTGGGGCCCCTGAAAGGCCTGGGCCACCTACCCAGACCTCTACAATCAGGCCACCGACCACTTTTGTGACCCTTCCTGTCATCAGTAAGAGGTGATCTCAAATGGGGCATGTCAGCTGGACAGTGGAGGATGGGAAAAGGGAGCCTTCAAGGAGGGGGTGATGGGTGATCTTGCTGGGGTGAAAGGGAACTAGGCTTAGGGCTGGCCTTCTCCAGAGGCCCCACCCCACCTTTGAGATCGAGGTTTCGGGCACCATTGGAGTGCTGTGTGACCGTGCGGGAGTCAATCTTGAGCGTGTGCACGTTGCCCGGGTCCCTGGACACCACCACGTTGTGCCACTGGTTGTCATTGACCGGTTTGTCGGAGTTCCCCTTCATCAAGGACGGGCCATTCCCCAGGTCAAACACGTAGTGGATGTACCTGCCCCGCAGTAGGGAGGAGACACTGGGTCAGCCTGGATGAGGCTGGGAGCTATGGCTGGCAGGGGCCCAGGGGGCCTGGGAAGGAAGGACAGAGGAGGAGACCCCATCGCAGGAGACCAAACCAAGGGCAAGAAGCTAAGGTGTGAAGTACTGTCACGGGAAATGGTAGTAGGCCATCAAAGAGCTGGCTCCTGCAACACTGCTGAGGAGTTGGGGGGGGGCAGGAGGGCCCCAACCCAGAAGTAGGATCTGCTCTGCTCTGGGGTGGGCTCTTCCAAAGCAAGAGAGGGGCCAGGCTGACTTCTGCCATCAAGAACACAATGGAGAAAGAGCAGAATGGAGATCCCTGCTAAGCAAGTAGCTGGGGAGTCAGCAGCCTGGAAGTTGGGGTGCTTCTCCATCTCATTGGGGGACTGACCTTGATCTGTGGTTTGGGGATGCCGGACACCCCCTGGTGGCTAGGGGTGGGGTCTGGGTGCGTCACGGGTCGGGGGCCCCTTCTTGACAACCCTACCCTAGCCAGCCCCTCACCCCTTGACCAGCTCGATGACGATGAAGTCGTTGCCGTTGCCCGAGTTGAACAGCAGCAGCCCGTCGGGGGCCGTGGTCTTGAACTGGAAGAAGAGGTGCATAGAGGCGTAGGCCTGGAGGGTGGCGAGCGCCAGGTAGCTACTGCGACTCTTGAAAGTGACAGGATCGGCCACGATGGCGCGCAGGCCGAAGCGGGCATTGAGCTCGCAGTAGGTGATGTCGCCGTCCTTGCACTGGTCCATGTACGGCTGCCCGTTGAACACCAGCCCGCTCAGGTGCCCTATGAAGTTGGAGGGCACCACGGAGATGAAGCGGCGCTCGGTCATGATGCCCGTCTCAATGTTGTGGAACTCCAGCCGCGTGTGGGCGCCTGCCATCTGTCCTGCTCGGGACGGGAGAGGAAGATGACGGGACAGCTTTGGATCACAGCCCAAAGAATCATTTCTGGGGCTGGGCCTCAGGTGCCCCAGGGACAGACTTCCTCCACGTGAGACTGACTAGCAGGAGACCTTCAATTAGCCCTAAGCAAATGTAGCTTCGGAGTGGGGAGTGGAGGGCTGCCGGGCATCCGGTTAATGCTGTTGCTGGGGGGAGGGGGTGGGCTAACATGGCCCCTGATGCCCAGACTCCCATGATGCACCACACCCTTGGGACAGGGAAGAACATGGATCCCCAAAATACTTCCCTAGAACAGCAGCCCAGGCAAAGGTCCCTAAAAGAAACACAAGGTTAGCTGGGCACCCGTGGCTCACACCTATCATCCTAGCTACTCAGGAGGCTGAGATCTGAGGATCGTGGTTCAAAGCCAGCCTGGGCAGGAAAGCCCATGAGACTCTTATCTCCAATGAACCACCAGAAAACCGGAAGTGGTGCTGTGGCTCAAGGGTGGAGCGCTCGCCTAGGGCTGGAGAGCTGAGGGACAGCGCCCAGGCCCAAAGTTCACAACCCATAACCAAAAACAGCCCACAAAGCCGTAGAGACGTGTGCGCGCCGGGCCCAGGCCACCTACCCTCCACAGTCACGTTGTCCACAGACAGCTGCAGGCTCCTGCCTCGTCGCACCACCCTCACCGTGTGCCACTCATTGTCGTTGAGCTTGTGGCCCGCAAAGAGCGTCTCGGGGCCTTTACCTGCAGCACCAAGGGGGGGGTGAGCAGGGCGCCCGCACACGTTCACACGGCTCTGCGTGCAGTTCCAGGCACACGCGTGTATACATCACCTACAGCATGGACGCTGTACGGCACCCATGAGCAGACACGTACGCGCACCTCATGGTCCGCCTCCTACCCAGAGTGTGTGCACGGACAACTTTCACATGCTCCGCATCTGCCCCGCTACCCACTGAAAAACCCACTTGCTCGGCCACTTTGTGTGATTTGCAAGGGTGCTGTTCCTATAGCCTGGAAAATGACTAGTGCCCTGGAGTTGTACCCTGAGGTAGGTCCTGCCCACACTCACACCTACCACCTTAGCATCAGCAATGCATGATGCCAAGCAGCTAAGTTCCCAGGCCTAATGTTTTGGTTTAAAAAAAAAAAAATAGCACAAACCAGGCGCATATCTGTAATCCTACTTAAGAGGCTGAGATCTGCGGATCCCAGTTCAAAGCCAGCCTGGACAGGAAAGTTTGTGAGACTCTTATCTCCAATTAATCACAAAAGAAAAAAAAATGCTGGAAGTGGAGCTGTGGCCCAAGTGGTAGAGCGCCAACCTTGAGCAAAAATGCTCAGGGACAGTGACCAGGCTCTGAGTTCAAGCCCCAGGCCCAGCACATGTGCATGCACACACACATATATGCACACACACACACACACACACACACTGCACAGCCTGGCTCCACACCCGTGACCATGTACTCCACAGATTCATCCTCCACCCACACACTCGGGCTCCTCCATCGGCAGGGGACCCCACGTGACCCGGTTAACCTACATACTGAAATCCTGGGCATGGCCAGGGGACAGTGTTCTATCTCTTGGGAACTGTGGCCTTCTCTTCCACACCCGAAGTCTGAAAGCAAATATATTTCTCTTTCAAATGCTGCTGAGCTTTGCAGCCTAACCAGGCCATCCCTGAGCTGGCTGGTGCCCCCTGTGGCTCTCTCTGCCTGGGACTGGGGGTCCTGGCTCCAGTACGCACACACACCATGCCACACACACATAAGGCAGGCATCTCCCCCCCCCCCCACACACACACACAGAGGTCTCTCTACCTGTGCCTTCCATGTTCCCATGCCCCCTCAGGTGATGAGCCCCAAGACACCCTCTCCCTAGCCAGACACACAAGGAAGCCTTGTTCCCAAGAACTATTCTTCTGACCCCTTGCTGCTGGCTCTCACTGGTACCCCCCCCCAAATAACTCTCATTTGGCATTTGTCCCCCAGCAGGTATAGCAGCAGTGGAGAGCCTGCAGAACTCGGGAGGCCGGCATCTTCTTTCCATGGGCCTCGCCTGCCCCCTGGTGGCCACTGCTGGAGCTGTGCCGCAGAGCCCCAGGTACTCCGCCAGGTCCTGACCACAGGTTGGCAGGGGCAGGCCAACTCCTTCCCACCCCTTCTGCTGACAAGCTGTCCTGGCCTTGGTGTCCTCTTTTCCAGAACCTAGTGAGCATCCTGACCACGGTGGCTCCACCAACTCGCCTAGTTGTGCTTCAATCCATTCAGCCCTTCCTGCTCCCAACCTCCCCCCGTACACCCATGCTTGTCCCCACCCCCATTGGCTTTGCCAGCCAGCAGTGACAGCTTCTTCTCCTCCCCCCACCCCTCCCCAAACCCCAGCGTCCAGCA
Organism: Dipodomys spectabilis; assembly: GCF_019054845.1. Classification (NCBI taxonomy): domain Eukaryota; kingdom Metazoa; phylum Chordata; class Mammalia; order Rodentia; family Heteromyidae; genus Dipodomys; species Dipodomys spectabilis. Next base: position 10,009,880 of record NW_024870707.1, read on the forward strand.
CCCCAGACCCTTGGGCCTGCAGAAGAAGAGGGAAGCCACTTACTGGGTGCGCAGCCGACGCGCAGGCAGTCTGGGGGGGCCGTGTGGGGCGGGCAGAGGGGGAGGGAAGACAAAAAGGCAGAACAAGTTTTTTTTTTTTTTTTACATCCTTCACAGGGAGGGGTATCTGCGGGCGGGGGTTCCCCCAGGGCCACTTTCTGGGGACCACGCGTGCCCAGGTGCCCTCTCCCCTTCCTCAGTTGCGCCCCTGTCTCTCCTGCCCCCAAGAGGGCTCCAACCCTCCCCAGAGCCAGGAGGCAGGGCAGTGGGGGTCCCCCTTTCTGGAGGGGCCCAGGCCTGTGTCCGAGGGAGATGGGCACCTTGGGATCCCAGTCGTACAGGGGACCACGGGGGGCTGAGGGCTTGGCCAACCCCCTATCTCCTCAGTGCCTGGGAGGGAGATAGTCGGGGAGGGCCAGGATCCCTGCACCCCCAGCTCTGGAACGACTCCCTGCTCAGAGCCCAAGTGTAACACATCACTGCTTGAGCTCTGTGCTCAATGGGGGGGTCTGCCCCAGGGCCCCCGCCCGAGGCCATGCACCCCTCGAAGCCCCAGGGGCTGTACCACTCCGACAGGAACCTTCCTTCTACCCCGAACCTTCCTTCTACCCCGCCCTATTCGGAGACCCCAGGCGCCCCGGGGACTGGGAGCTCTCCTTCATGCGGAAGAAATACTATTTCTTCTCTTTTCCTAAGAAAGGAGAAGGATTTCAGAGAGCGACAGTGAGTCCCCAGCCTGTGACTCCTCCTAGGACATAAAGCAAAGCAGAGGCCAGCCCCGTTTCCTTCCCTGGCCCTTCTTCCAGCTTCAAGGCTGGAAGGCGGACAGCCCAGGGCTGCAGGATCTCCGGCCATCTTTCCAGCTGGACCCATCAGCCATCAGCCAGAGCCCCAGCTCCGTGACATCCGGGTCTCAGGCCCTTCCCATGCCTGGACCGCTTCACAAGATCCCGGACCCTGATTGGTCCAAGGATACAGGCTGCCTGGAGGGGCCACGAGGCTGGAGCCTCTTCCGCCCTACACTAACTCCCAGTGCGGCCTTGGGAACACCTCTCTGAGGCTGGAGAAAGGGGAGGTCCTGAGCGGGCAGCAGGGGTGCCTTTCAGAGAGGCTGGGCTCCAGCCTTCAATGAGCAACATCCCGACTTCCTGTGATTCTTCTGTCAGCAGCCTCTGCCCATGTCCCCGCCCCCACCCTTGGCCTAGGGCACGCCTGGCACCCTTGGGCCTCTGAAGGTTCCTGGAGCGGAGGTGCACGGAGGCCCCTGTGGCTGTGGGGGTCATGGGCGCCTCGGGCAGTACATCTGAGCTCCACACGCGTTGTCAACCGCAGCAGAAGAGTGGGGGAGCAGCCGGGACCCTAAGCCACAGCCTGGCACCAGGGAAGGGCAGAGGAGGGCAAAGGGAGGACAAGGGGGAAGACAGGGAGGGTGAGAGAGAAACAGGATCAGGAGCCCAGAGAGGAAAGGCTAGACAGAGCGGGACAGTGGGGTGTCAGAATGAGGTGGAAGGGTGCCAGGCCCTGGAGTCAGGTCTTGGGGCTCTCTCTCTGAGCCAGCAGTCTTTCACCCATGAAGGGTCCAAAAAAGAAAAAAGGGGGGCTGGAAGGGTAGGCCGATCTCCTGCCGGGGAACAGGTCGGCCAGGAGTTTGACTTTCCCTTCCCCAGGAAGCAAACACCAGGAACGGGGGGCTCTGTCTGTCCAGAAAAGAGGTGAACGCTCCAGCCTAACCCCACAGCAGCTTTCCCCTGGGTGCTCCTGGAACCCGCCTGGAAGACGGACACCCAGGGGGGCCAGGCCCCTCCCATAGGAGAGCGAGCTGGAGAGTGGGACACACCCACCCACACACACACACACACACACCAGGTGTGGTCACTAGCAACGTGTCAACTTGTGGTTTATGCCTCAAGAGCAGGAAATGGACAGGACATGCCAAGGCCCCAGCTGGACCCAGAGCATGCAACCGACGGCGGGGGGGGGGGGGGTGGCAGCCATCCCCATGCAGGGGACGGGGGGTGGGGGGAAGGCCAGCCGCAGCTCCCCAGGGCCGCAGCCCCTCCCAGAGGGTGCAGCACAGACCTAGGGGTGCCCTCACTCAGCGGTGGTGGCTTGACCACTGAGGGAGCTGAGTATTCACCAGCTCCCACGGTCCCAGGGATCAGAGGGCTTTGGGGTGCAATGGGACTTAAGTGGAAACAAGAGTTAGAATTGCTCTAAAAGGCAGGCCTGGTGGGGATTTAGAAGCAAGGGGACGTTTCTGAGGGAAGGACAGCTCAGGGAGTGGAATGGCCAGCCAGCAGCCAGCTGCTGCTAACACAGCGCTTCCTGAAGCAAGCCAAGTCTCCAGTGGGCGTGGCCTCCTGTGGGCGGGGCAGAGGCCTTGCAGGTAGGTTGGAAGAAAAGGAAGCAGGGGACCGATGAGGCCCACACTGGCCCCAAAGGCCAGACCCAAGGTAGAATGCCACACTGGAATGGGGCAAAGTATCCAAAGGACAGTCATCCCCTAGCGACAAAGGCCAGCCACCCTGCTCAGAGACCACAGGTAGCTGGGAGGGAGGGGGAGGCCCACTGGGGGAGGGGGTACAACCCCCCTATCTGTGGTCTAGCTGGAGGAGCCAGCAGAGCCTTTCAGGCTTTCTCTCATCTAGCAAGTTCCCTACCTCGGGAGGTCGGCACCAAAATGCCCCTCTAGGCAATACTACCTCGTGGTCCCTGGCAACCTCTGCTCCCTTTTCAGGCCCAGTGCCAAGTGTCTTTTCTGGCAGGATCGCCTGCTGAGATGTGTGGCCACTTCCTGAGCCATTGGTGCCCTCCAGGAAGATGGAGATCAGACCTCCCCAGAATCCCCAGAGAAAGTCCAGCCTGGGACCCCGGTCTGGGTACTGCTGCCAAGTGGAAGGGGTGATGCTATGTAGAAGCAGATCCACATGCCCAACTCTAAGCATGGATTCTCTGCCAGAGAGGTCTGCTCTTGGTGGCACCTACATGTGTGTGCATGTATGTGTGTGCCCGCATGTGCGTGTGTCTGTTGCTTCTAGAGAATATCTCCACTCCTATTCTCCTGTTTGAGTTTCAAAACCACCCAGAAAACAAGCAGGGAGAGGATTCTCATCTCAATTTTACAGAGATGAAAGCAGGATCAGAACGGGGAAATGACTTACCCAATAAAGAAAGAAACCAGGTCTAGAACCCAGGTCTTCTGGCCCTGGTCGCAGAGCTCTTCCCATCCCAGCCTGAGGCGGGATAGGTGGCTGGGGGCCAGTTCTGCCTCGACACTGGCCACACACCCCTGTGCCCTCACATCTGGTGGTTCCAGCAGACAGATGTGTCTGCACCAAGTGTTTTGGTCACAGCTTTGTTGTCAGCTATACTAATGAGGGCATCTCAGCAGGGATGTCTCCGTGGATGGGGTAGGGGTGGGCATGAGGCCCATCATGTTGGTTGTCAGTCTAGGAAGCCCATTCTTAACACTGGGGTGGAGGGGGAATCTCCCAGGACGGCCATCTTGTTCTTCAACTTCTGAGAATGTGGTATGAACAGAAAAGCAGGCCCACAGGAAAGACAGGGTAGATAGGCTCCTCTATGGAAAGGTCCCAAGGACCCCGACAGCTTGACCTACGGAAGGAGCTCCAAAATGATTGTCTAGCCCTTCCCATGGCTCCAAGGATCAAGCTACATTCTCCTGACCCAAGATGCTGCCTCCTGTCTAGTCTCAAGAAACTGGAGTTTCTTCCCAGAGGACCTAGGGCAGGCCAAGTAAACGAGAAGTGCCTGTCTTTCCTGCCGATGGAAGGCTCCAGATTTCCTCTGCTGGGTCCCACCAAGCACAGAGCCGAGGGTTTTGCCACAGAGAGTGAGCACATGCAGCCAGCAAAAAGGGGGATCTTGTGCTGTGTACCCAGTCTTATGCAGTCTGAGACGCACAGGGTCACATTCGGGGAGAGTCGCGGGGAGGAGGGGGGTTGCTGGGCTGTCCATTTAGGACAGTGTCATGGGCCGGGGGTTGGGGCTGTGCTGACCTGGGAAGCCTTGATCAGAAGGTATGTTGCCCCTCACATTCCCCTATACAGCTTCCACGTGCCACCTGCCCTAAGGGCTGAGACAGCAGTGAGGGCGGGGCCAGTGACTCCTCCAGCCAACCAGAGGCCTTGGCCCCTGCCCAGCTCCCCACCTCCAGCCCTGGCCTCTCTCTGCAAGTCCTTGACATTGGAGTACAAAGGCCAGGGAACCAAAAGAGAAAGAGACACAATCTAATTCTATTAACAGGGTAATGGGCCCCTGAAGGCCACGCCTGTCCTCTGGGGGCCCAGGTAAAAATGAGATTTTGGATAAATATTTAAATGCTCCAAGCACTGCATTCTTTCTGGAGGGGGGGAGCGGGAATGAGACTCAAATCTGCTGAGAGTTCTCCCTTCTCCCTGTCCAGGTGACCTGGGTGGCCTGCAGGCTTCTCCATGGCACGTGCTCAGGGCCGCACAGTCCCCTGCTTCAGGCCAGTCCGAAATGGACAGACGTGACCCCAGCCTGATGTGACAGACAGCTCTGGCCGGGCCCCATGCGCATGGGTGGAGACGGTGTGAGTGGTCTGATGGCAAAGGCCAGCAGCCCAGCGCCCCACACCCCATGACCTGGGTTTGAGATGGGTTCCTCCCTCCTCCCCGCCCCATCCCCCATTAGCTTGAGGATGTTGGACATGTCCACGTGAGTTTTATGATCTGCAGAACAGCGACGGCAATGTCTGCCTGGCAATCTGCAATCCTCCCGGGCGGCTACGGGACTGAGGCACGGAAACACGCATGCGAGATGAGATGGTGTGTCCCCGTGTGCCCAGTGTGCGCACAGGCAGACAGCTCTCAAGCCAGCACAGCGGCTGAGGGCGGCTGCATGCGGGGACCAGCCGTTTGTCACCCCTAATCTGCCACTGCTCTGAGCATCCATGAGCGCCAGCAAGCATCAGTGAGCACTGCCCAAATGAATGAACCAACGAATGAAATTCGTAGATGGACCGGAAGTGAGAATGAGCTGGGTGACGGCGACAGGGGGGGGGGGGGGGGCCTGGCCACGCTCTGGGTCTCCACCCCTCAGTTGTGGGACGTAATGCACAGCTCTCAGCTGCAAACCCCTGCAAATGGTCAGAGCTCCCTGGGGCTCAGAGCTGGGGTGTCACCTCCCACCTTCAAATCCTGCTGAGGGCACCTCTTGCTGGTGCTGCCACCAGCTTCTCCAGACAGAGGGAGGTAGGGATGAGAGGCAGGCCGGGAGGGGCTAGGAGGCCTGGGGCGGGGTGGTTACCGAGGTTGACCGTGAGCTTCATCTGCCCCCCGTCCAGCTCAAGGCGCAGGGTGTCGGCAGACTCCCTGGAGGTGGTGGCCATCATGAGTCCATAGGCCCGCTGGGACATGAAGCGCAGGGACACGTCCTCAGCCTCGGTGTGCATGGCATTGGGCAGCATGATCTTCATGTACATGGAGCCGTCATAGCTCAGGACCGTGGCCTCTGCCCCAGGAGTGGGAAGAACGCAGGGAGGGGGACAGATGGACAAAGGGGAGTGGAGAGAGAAAGGAGAGCAGAGCATCGTTACAAGACCACAAGCCTCCCTCAAGAGGAAGGGGCGCAGGGGTGGGTGGTGCAGGTCACCTGAGCAGGGCGGCAGGGGTGAGGCGTGGGGAGGGCTGGGATCAAGGCAGCTCACCTCTCTCACAGACCCGCCCTAGAAAGCCGGTCCCGATGCAGTCACAGACAAAGCGGTTCCAGCCTTCCCTGCAGATGCCCCCGTTGCGACACGGGGCAGAGGCGCACTGCTTCAGCGTCTCGCGGGAGCAGAAAGGGGCAACACCCACAGCCCCCTGAGCCTCAGCCAGGCCTCGCAGGTCTCGGCTACGTCCATCTATGAACAGGTCTCGCACACAGCCCACGTAGCCAGCCCGGAGAGCTGCTGTCCACACCTCCGGGGGCAGCGGCAGGTCCACTCGGCCCCCCTCAGGGAGGCCACCCAGGTACAGCTCACTCTCCAGATCTAAGATCTCACTCTCTCCGGTGGCTAAGAACGGAGTGCTCCGGCTGTTCACTGAGATGGAGCCTGAGGACCGAGAGAAAGCCAGCCTCAGTGGGGAGAAGCCACGTACCAGAAGGGGGTGTCGCGACTCTACCCAGGAAGCCCCCAATCCCAGCTGGGCACCACCCCCCTGCACCCAGCAGTAGGCTCAAGAGGATGAGCAACATTCTGGCCTGGAGATCTGGCTTCACTGCCACGTTGCCCAAACTGCCTTAAGGTTTCTGAAGCTCAGGAGCGCCTGTGACCCAGCTGCTCTGGGCCCCTGCCTAGAACCTTCCCTGCTACCTGAGCAAGATCTCAAAGGACACACCCAAAAAGATTGTGTCCTAAAAAGACCAGATCATTCTCTGGGTTGTCCATGCTGGCCAGTCCCTTGGACCAAGAACCAGGTGGAGAACCGTGGTAAGAGGCACAAAGTTGAATCCAAGGTTCCTAGTTTGAAGCGGCAGGGAGAGCTTACAGGGACTTGGGGACAGGGGCCAAGGGGCTGCCTGAGTGCCACAGCAGTGGAGAAGCAAAGACCAAGATCCCAGAATCTGCAGCTCCACCCTTCAGCCTCCCTGCCCTGGCCTGGAGCCCCATCCTATGGCTGGCAGACAAGACAGGCAGGCAGATCAGTTCCTGGGAACTGTGAAGCAGGCCGGCAGCCAGGAGAAACGAGGCCAGACCTGGAGATTCTGAGTGAGAAGAGTTTTTTGTACCAAGAGAGAGTTGCTATGGTTAAACATAATTGGTCTCCAAAGCTCACGGTGAAATTTGGTTGTCATTGTGGTGGTATTGAGTGGAGCCTTTAAGAGATGATTGGGCCGTGGATTAATGCCTTTCTCAGAGTGGGCTCAGGGTACGTTTGTTCTCAGGAGAGCAGGTTGTAAAGCAAGGCTACCTCTCAACGTCTGTCTCCTTATGTGCTGGTCAGCCTTTTCACCGTGTGTGATACAGTACAGAAGTTCACACCAATCCACCAGGCTCTGGTGGTTCACACTTGGAATCCTAACTACTCAGGTGGCTGAGATCTGAGGCACAGCTCAAAGTCAGCCTAGGCAAAAAAAGCCCATGAGACTCTTTATCTCCAATTAACTACCACAAAGCCCAAAGTGGAACTGGGACTCAAGTGGTAAAGTGCCAGTCTTGAGCAAAAAAAAAAAAAAAACTAAGGAACATCACCCAGGTGCTGAGTTCATGCCAGTCCCAGTTCAGAAACACACACACACACACACAAGCTGCCACCCTATCCTTGTCTTTTCCAGCCTCCAGAACTATGAGCCAAATAAACTTTCCTTTATTAATATCCTAACCTCAAGTGTTTTGTAACAGAAACAAACAATAGACTAAGACAAGTGATCACCTTTGGAAAAAGCTTTGGGATCAGAAGAGAGTACCAAAGCCTTTACTAAGATCTTAAGCTATAGAAATCTATACAGTAGAAACTTTATTCTTTTTATAGTTTTTTTTATTCTATATGTTTTATTTCCTTCTTTTTCAAGTTTGGAAAAACCTTTCAAAGAAGGGTGTTGCCAGGCACTGGTAGGTCACATCTGTAACCCTAGCTACTAAGGAGGCTGAAATCTGAGGATTGCCGTTCAAAGCCAGTCCTAGCAGGAACACCCATGAGACTAGAAAACCAAAAGTGGAGCTGTGGCTCAAAGTGGTAGAGCACTAGTCTTGAGTAGAAAGCTCAGGGATAGTGCCCAAGCCCTGAGTTCAAGCCCCATGACTGACCCCCCCAAAAAAAAATTGGAGGAGGGAAAATATCAATGATTTCAATTGTGTGAGGTCTCTAGAATCACCAGATTTCACAGAGATGGAAAGTAGTGTCCAGGGTAGGGGAGACTCAGAGAAGTATGTGTTTAATGGAGATAGAGATTAGTTTGGGAAGATAAGGATGTTCTGGAGATCGATCGTAGTAACAGTTGTACAACAATATGAATATACTTCATACTTTCTAATTGTGCACTCAAAATGACTAAGATGGTAAACTTAAACTTAAGTACAATTTATGACAGTTTTTAAAAGAAAGCAATTTTGCAAAATATCATGGAAAGCTGGGAGCTGGTAACTCACTCCTGTAATCCCAGCTACTCAGGAGGCTGAGATGTGGGGATCATAATTCATAGCTAGCCCAGACAGAAAAGCCCATGAGACTCTCATCTCCAATCAACCACAAGAAAACCAGACATGAAGCTGTGGCTCAAAGTGGTAGAGCACTAGCCTTGAGCAGAAAAACTCAGGGACAGTAGTCAGGCCCTGAGTTCAAGCCCCATGACTAACACCCAAAAAGAAAAAAACATCAGATAGATCTGAGAGGGCACTATTAGAATGGCTGCCCCAGGTCTGTGTTTGTACGCCTTGTGAACAAGAGGCATCAGAAAAATCTAGAGGTGGGCAAGACTGTGACCCTCACAAAACCCAACCAGACATGGTGCCTGGACTGTGGGGCTCAGTGTGAGGTAACAGGACCCCAGCCTAAGGGCTCAGAGGAGCAGGAGGTCTGGCAGGTTCTGCAAGGCTGAAAGACACTGACAGCCTGCACAGACACAGTGGGAGGTGTCCACGAAGACCCCACTGGTGCCGACAGGAGACACAGCCCGGAGAGAAGCCATTTCCCATTAAGTCCTCTGAGGAAGGAAGAGGGACAGCAAGCCCAGGAGAAGCCGAGGTTTGCAGGAGCGCTGGCGGCCCCCTCCTCCCCACACGCAGAGGAAAGGTCACTCCACGCAGATCCCAAGGCCCTGGTGGTGACAGCCCGAGGAGCAGAAAAATTTAGCTGACATTGATAAGCACTGAAATTGGATGATGTGTCGGGTCTCATTTATATCAATTCTCTTTCTTGAATAATTCTGTGTCCAATAACACAGAGGAGAGAATTGGCAAGCAGAAAACAAGAGGCTGGGAAGGAAGGCTGAAAACGAAGGGTGGAAGAGAGTGGCTGGAAGGGATGGAAGGCCCAAGCACACACACCTGCTGACCAGGCACTCCCTACCCTGCGGCTCCATCATTCTAGTCTTCTCTGCCAGGCTGTTTACCGTGTCTTTCCTGGCCAGACATGGAGGATCATCTATTTGTGCTGTCCATAGCTCCAGCACCTTGGACAGTGCCTAGCTCACAAGAAGTAAGTGGCTCAGTAAACCCAGTCAGCCTTGGTTTCTGCATTCAGTTCAGCCAAACACGGATGGAAATACGGGGGGTGGGAGGAGGAGGGGAACGGACTGTGTCTGTACTAAACATGTGCAAGCTTTTCTTTCCCATCATTATTCCTCAAACAATACAATGGAACTACTATTATATATAGCAGTTACATTCTATTAGGTATTGTCAGATATCTATGATTAAAGGATTCAGGAGCCAGGCTAGTTAGTGGCTCACTGTAATCCTAGCTATTCAGGAGGCTGAGATCTGAGGATATTGGTTTGAAGCCAACTGGGGTAGGAAAATCCATGAGACTCTCATCTCCAAATAACCACGAGAAAACCAGAAGTGGCACTGTGGCTCCAAGAGGTAGAGCACTAGCCTTTGGGCAAACATGTTTAGGGATAGAACTCAGGCCTTGAGTCCAAGTGCCATAACCAAAAAAAAGAAAAGAAAAAATTATAAAACACTATATCGGGTTTTGGTGGCTGTGGGGTATCCTGGAACCAAGTCCCCCAACCAGAAACTGCACCCATTGGTTGAGACAATAAAAGAAGGTTCAATGGTTCTGGGTTGGGGAGAGGCACAGTTAGACGCTGTCTTCGTGGAGGGATGGGATGGGGTGTTCTGTTCTGCTAGGGGCTGAGCTGATGCTTCCCCAGATGTGCCCAAATATGCTGCCACTCTCTCCTCTTGAGGGTCCTTGTGGAAGTTCCTTTTGCTAATAAGCACAGAGTCCCACATGCTGTCTGTGGGAGCCAGGTCCGGCTGGCATTGAAAGCTGTGCTCTCTCTGTGGTGTGCGGGGATGGGAAAAACAAAGGCAAGACTGGAGGAGACATGGCACGGGAGCAGAGCAAGAGATGATGAAGAACAAAGACTAGCCGGACGCTGGTGGCTCACACCTGCAATCCTAGCTACTCAGGAGACCCAGACCTGAGGATCGAGGTTCAAAGCCAGCCTCTCATCTCCAATAAACCACTCAGAAAACCAGAAGTGGCGCAGTGGCTCAACTGGTAGAGCGCTAGCCTTGAGCTGAAGAGCTGAGAGACAGCGCCCAGGTCCAGAGTTCAAGCCCCATGACTAACAAAGAAAAAAGAACAAAGACCAGCTGATGACAGATAAGGAGGAAGTGGGGACACAAGGAGAGGAGTAGCCAGGGCAGGGGGTGATCCAGACGCCTCCTGACCTTTGCGCCCGTCCCTCTGGAAGTCCACATGGCACCATTCACCGTCGTTGACCTTGCGGCTGGACGCCCGAAGCTTGATGCCCCCAGAGCCCATGTCCAGAAGAAGATAGAGGTAGCCGTCCAACAGCTCCATGGCAAAGTAGTCAGCCCGCTGGGCAGCGCTATGGCTGCCTGCCCCGGCCCCAGCCCGCCGGCCCTGGCTGAACAGCAGCAGCCCGTTGGGCTCGGTGGTGCGGAAGTCCAGGGAGATGGAGCTGGTGCGCTTGGCACTCCAGCGGGGCAGGGCAACGAAGGCTTCGGGGCTCTCAAAGGTCACCGGGTCCAGAGCAGCCACATCCTCGCAGCGGAAGGACAGATCCCCCTGCAACTTCATCTTTGGGTCCCCTTCCTTTGCCAGGCGGGAGAGTTCCAGCTTGAAGTCATTGTTCTTATACACCACCTGCAGGGAGGAAAGGGTCAGGAAAGGGCCAGGGCCGGCCTGCCCTGCCACGGCCAGCAATTGCAAGGACCCCACTACCCATCCCCGGTGGCCCTGGCCCAGTGCCACTAGATAACCTGGCTCGGGCCTCTGCTTTGGAACCTCATATTCAGTGGCTGTGCCTGAGTTCCTTCCTTGGCCGCTTACTTCCTCCGCCCTGGCGAGGTGCCACTGGGTCATGGTAAAAACAGAGGCAACTGCCACTACTAGGTGGCTACCTTTTCTTTTTCTTCGTTTTTGTCAGTCCTGGGGCTTGAACACAGGGCCTGGGTGCTGTCCCTGAGCTCTTTTGCTCAAGGCTAGCACTCTACCACTTTTGAGTCAGAGTGTCACAATGGTTTTCTGGTGGTTAATTGGAGATAAGTGTCTCAAAGACTTTCTTGCCTGGGGGTGGCTTTGAACTGTAATCTTCAGTTCTCAGCCTCCTGAGTAGGTAGGATTACAGGCATGAGCCACCTTGCTGGGTTTTGTTGTTGTTTGTTTTTATAGACAGAATCTTTTCACTAACACTTGTCTCTGCTCCTCAAGACAATCGTAAGAACTGGGTCCCAACTACCCATCCTCATGTAAAGAGACTCAGGTCACCCAGCCAGTGAGTAGAAGGTATGAGACTGAAAGGCGGAGCTTCAGCCTTTCCCCTGTACTGCCGGCTGCTCCTGCTGCTCCCGAGGAGCCTCTGAAAGGAGCAGGGAGGAGGCAGTGCCCTCTAAAGCGCAAGCAAGTGAGAGGGGAGAGGCCTCTTAATGGCCATGGGTTTTGAAGAGAGGATGTGTCTCACCATCTAGCTAGGTCAGAATAAACCACATGGCAGATGGGGCGGGGCCAAAGGGCTCTGGGGCCAACCCCAGCCCCTCCGGGTCTTACTCACGTCCTTGAGGCAGCCCATGAAGTTGTTGCTGACGGGCGAGCCCGGCAGGTCAGCGGTATTGGGGCTGCCCCCAATGTAGAAGAAGTCGTCCGAGCCCAGCATGGTGTAATCCTCCTGCGTGTAGCCTGTGGTGGTCAGGATCCCGTCCACCGAGATGGTCACCTGCCCAGCCCAGGGAGGGGGAGAGACAGGAGACAACCGGCATCAACTCCCTGGGAAAAGCCAGGGCTGGGGAAGGGAAGGGCCGGGGGTCGTGGGGGAGGGGGACCCCCATTTTTATGTCTGCTTGTCTTGGAGGAGGAACAGTGGGGGTGGAGAAGGAAGGAGGAAGAGGAGGCAGCACAAGATTTGATGGTTTCAGGGTCTGCCCTCCACGCCTACAGCCCCAGCTTGGCAGGCCCAGGAAGAGGCTCACCGCAATGCCAACACAGGCACCAGAGGCAGCTCCTAGAAGGCGCTGGGGACGGAGGGTGGGACTCCGGGACGGGGTCCTGTTATGGGAAGAGGAGGAAAGCCAAGTGGTGCCCTTACTCTTCACTGGACAGTGCTCTCTGGACACACGCGGATTCAAAGCTTCCTCAAACAACTCCGCAGTCCACACTGGCCCTGAGTGGCTGAGACTCACCTGCACCTCTGCTCGGGGCACCAGGTTCTTTCAGCCTCAGTCCAGGAGGGAGATGAAGATGGCAGTGAAGACAGACACACATCTGTCTGAGCAATCCCGGGACTGATTCCCTACTTCTTGATACCCAACTTTTGTGGGTTACTAATAGTCTTTTTTTTGGGGGGGGGAAGTGTTGGTGGTACTGGGGTTTGAACTCATGGCCTCTTGCTGGCTAGGAAGGCACTCATTATTGAACAATAATTCTAACCCTGATTTTTGCTCACTTTAGAGATAGAGTATCACTTCCTGCCCAGGAGCCAGGCTTCCTAGTAGCTATGCAGCAGGCATATGCCACCACATCCAGCTTTGTTGAGAAGATAGGGGTCTTGCAAACTTTTTTCTTCCCTGACTGGCCTTGAACTGTGATTCTAACATCTCAGCCTCCTGAGTAGCTAGATTACAGGCCTGAGCCACCGGTGCCCAGCTTGTCTGTCTTTTCCCTCCTCAGATACCTGTTATTCCTCCAAAGAAGGCAGCTTTGCACCTGCTCCTAGCTAGTCCTGGCTTTTTTCACATCTAGTGTGCTCTCCATAGACATCCATTGTTCTACCCTTAGGGAACGGAGTAGGGTAGGGCTGATCTCCAGAATAATCTTCCCCAGGGTGGAAAACTGGAGGACAGGAGTGGGAGTGGCTGATATTCTGAGCCTTTCAGCATGGACTTTGGGGGTGGCCACTGCCCCCCCAGGCAAAGGCTCCCCGGGACCCTGCAGAGTCCAGGCACGTGAGCAGCCACAAGGCTCCAGCCCCCCAGTAAAGTTTGTAGGGAGGAACCAAGGCCTGTGGGATGATGAGCCCCTCTCTGGGAACTTAGGAGGGTCGATGCGGACAGAGGTAGCCCCCTGGGGCCCCCAGAGAGCTGGTTCTCTGTCATCCCAACTTTGTGTTTCACTATACCATCTGCTCCCCAAATATGCTCTAGAACCCCCTTTTTCCAGGCAAAGGATCGAGACTGGGGCTTTCCAATCACACCCAGTCCACGTGCACTGCTACTAGCTTTCGTCCAGCCTCCAGGGTTCCGCTGTCTCAGGGACTCTTAAGGGACAGGGGAGAACCCTATAGAAGGAGCGCCCCAACTTCCCCAGGCCGCAGGAGTGTCCCTCGTGTTGGCTGGAGCCTCTCGTGGAGTGGGAGGGCTGGCAGAGTGAGGGCTGAAGGAGCGCCCTGGGGAACCATCAAACCTTGTGCTGGGGGCCAAGGTTCAAGGACAGAAGAGAACAGGTGGCGGTGGCGGAGGGAGGGGACAGTCTGAAGCTTTTGAGTCATGTTTTGAGGGGAGAGCTGGTCATTACTTATTTCTTCTTTCCTCCACCTCGCCTTGAGGCTGGAATGGGGGGGTTGGGGGACAGGAGGATGGGGTCTGGGTGGCAAAGGGCAAGGGCAGAGTAAGTATTAGTCACAAACACATGCAAACAAGATTAGACCTGGCAGGAGAGGCTAGAGAAAGGGAAGGGGGAGAACTGGAAGGGGGGCAGGAGGAGGGGAGGAGCAGGACTGGGGAGGGAGAGAGAAGACAGGAGGAAAGGACCTCTCTAGGGAAAACGTGGCTCTACCTCACTCTCACGCCTCCTGATATGCAAGAGCCAGAACTGGACTGCTGACTGCTTCTAGAATCTAAGGCTCACCCCCTGCAGGCTGGCCCCTGAAGGGTGGCACCCCATCTGACACGTCCCTGTGACCCCACCTGTCCAGCGGGGTGGCGGACATCAAGGTACAGTATTGTCCCTATCTCCATCTACAAACCTAATGCTACCCGAGCCTGTGACTATGGTGGCAGCCTCAGGGGTCCTAGGGGTCCTAGGAAGAATGTTCTACTGGCCCCCAGATCTCTCGGAAGTCTCTCTGGCCTCCAGAAGTCTTCTCTGAGCTCCTCGTGGGGTCTTCTCCCTCCCTGTCTCAGGCCATCGCCCCCCCCCCCCCGCCCCCCGGCTCTGAGCTCTCTTCATCCTTCTCCATTGCCAAGGTCAAGGCCACCCTCCTTGCATCTCTCTGAGTGAGAAGCGCCTGACACAGGGCTGAGCACAGGGGCCCGGGATCACCCTCCTAAATCTGCTTCTGGGCTGGGAGCAAAGCCCACTGTGCCTCAGCGGCTTGGGGAGAAAGGGCTGCCTTAAGCCCCACTCTGGGGAACGGGGTGTGGGGAGAAGGTGGCAGGAGGCAGGGAACCACCAGGAGGTACACTGGGGAAGGAGATCAGCAGGGGAGGGAGGAAGGAGAGACAGCAGTGGGTGGAGAGGAAGCAGAGGGCGGAGGGAATGGAGGAAGGTGTCTGGGGAAGGCAGGGAGGAGATGACTTAGATTAGTAAAACCCGACTGTTCCCTCAGACAAATCAAAGTCCAGACACAAAAATGGCAGGTTCGTTAGTAAAAGCAGGAAACAGGGGAATCATTCCCCTGTCCCCCTCCACCCCAGGGGCTCTTGATGCCCCTGCCCCCCAACCCCTCCCACGCAGCTTTCTGGAAGGGGTGGGGCCAGTGGGGGAGGAGGAGAGGAAGGGGGGGCCTTGCGGGACAGAGCAGCCGCTGCAGCTGGGACCCATGCGGGTTAGAGGGGCAGGGTGGGGGCCAGGCCCAGCAGGACAGGCCAGAAAGGCGGCAGCATGTGAGAAGGCATGCCGGGCAGGGGCGATTGGAGGAGTGGAGATGGAGGCGAAAGAGCTGCGGGGTACAGGGAGGAGAAGCTTCCTTCTACTGAGGAGGACAGAGGAGCAACCCCTAGGACAGAGACTCTCACGAGAACAGAAAAGAAGGGCTCACCAGTGAGCCCCACACATCCCACTGCCACCAATCACAACGCATGCATGCGTGCACACACGCACACGCACGCGCGCGCGCACACACACACACACACACACACACATACACACACACCATCCTACCAAAAGCTGAGGAAGGAGGTCTCTAAGCAGCAGCACCATCAAGACCACAGTGCGGACCCCAAAACCCTGCCAAAGGTCTACGCCCAACCAATGCTGACCCATTCCACAGCCAACCAGCGCAGTAGGTCCTGAAGAGACCAGAGGAAATGACCATAGCCTCTGTGCTGTTTAGCCTAGAAACTGAGACTAGCTAGCAGTGGCCCAGGGGACAGCCTGTGACCTAGCAGGGCTCTGAGCCCCTCCTGCTGGCCCTGACCCCCCATCTCTGCCCTGACCACTCCCATTTGCTCAGTAGGCTGGGCAGAATAAGAACCAAATACTAGCCACAGAAAACCCTCATGGGTGGGTACCCAGCCCCACATGCCACCAGAAGAAAAGCTCAGATAGAAGGCACCTTCTGACGCTGTCCACCTGCCGCGATCCCAGGCTGACCTCCTATTTGGAGAATACAATGGAGTGCAGATGTGAGTTACTCAGTGGGCTTGCCCGAAGCCCCCTGACAGCATATACAAAACTCTATGGACGGGGGTTTGTCTCGTGTGGGAGTTCACTGCTGTCTTCAAATCTTCAAAGGAATCCACAAGCCTAATGTGGTTCAGATCAACAGTGCAGGCCAGGCACCGGTGGCTCACACCCGTAATCCAAGCTACTCAGGAGGCTGAGATCTGAGGATCACAGTTCAAAACAGTCTGGGCAGGAAATGTCTGTGAGACTCTTATCACCAATTAACCACTAAAAAAAATAAAAAGAAGTGGAGCTGTGGCTCAAGTGGTAGAATGCCAGTCTTGAGCAAAAAAGTTAAGGCACAGTGGCCAGGCCCTGAGTTCAAGCCCCAGTATAGGCAAAACAAAAAACAAAGAAAAAAAAAAAACAGTTGAAGCTGGAAGCTGGGAGCTCACGCCAGTCATCCTAGCTACTCAGGAGGCTGAGATCTGAGGATCACAGTTCAAAGCCACCTTAGGCAGGAAAGTTCCTGAGACTCATCTCCAATGAACCACCAGAAAACCAGAAGTGGTGCTGTGGCTCAAGTGATGGAACACTCGCCTTGAGCTGAAGAGCTGAGGGACAGCGCCCAGGCCCAGAGATCAAGCCCCAAACAAGCAAAAACAAACAAACAAACACACACCAGTCCACAGGAAAGTTCCTGGCTGGAGTGGAGTAGGCCAGGGAAGGGCTGGAGGAGGAAGCCCTATAAGCAGCTCCCAGTTTCCCACTACATGAGGAACTGCAGCCCTGCGCAGCAGTAAGTTCAGTCACCAGACAAATGGGGAGTTGACAGCCCTCTGCAAATCCTGAAGCCTGTGTTTCATAAAGTTTGAAATCCCAGGCTCTCATTTAGCCTTTACAATTTTTCTAGAACAATCTCACGTTGACTTTCTGGCTGTAGCCTGCAAAAGGAATTTAATACTCCTCCACCCCTGTTTCTTCCAGGCTCCCTGTGAGCAACAAATAAGAACAAGTCAAAGTGCTTAACTCTGTAAGCAGGCAAGGTGCTTTTCCTGGGACCCAGCACCCTCACCTGCCGACTGAGAACTCGCTCTGCCTCCTGCCTATAATGCAGGCATCATCAAGTTTAAATGACATCCAAAATGTGAATGCTGCTTAAAGACCTAACAAAGAACCATGATTGTTTTTATAAGCAAATGTTCATCAGCCTTACCACACTTAGCCCATCTGGCTCATTAGGTAAGCTTTTTTGGTCTGTCCATCTACTCTCTTAAGGAGAAATGCTCAAATAATATTAGACATGAGGGGTTGGGATTGTGGCTTAGTGGTAGGGTGCTTGCCTAGCATGCATGAAGCCCTAGGTTCAATTCCTCAGTACCACATACACAGAAAAAGCCGGATGTGGCACTGTGGCTCAAGTGGTAGAGTGCTAGCCTTGAGCAAAAGAAGCTCAGGAACAGTGCCTAAACCCTGAGTTCAAGCCCCACAACCGGCAAAAAAAAATCTATCTATCTATCTATCTATCTATCTATCTATCTATCTATCTATCTATCTATCTATATGCAGATACATATACACATATATGTATGTGACATGAGTCCATATGAATGAGTTAGTCTAACATAAATACAATACAATATGAGCCTGGATGATAGTCACTCAGGCCTGTAATCCTAGCTAACTCAGGAGGTTGAAATCTGAGGATCACGGTTCAAAGCCAGATGGGGCAGGAAAGTCCATGAGACTCTTACCTCCAATTAACCACCAGAAAACTGGAAGTGGCACTGTGGCTCAAAGTAGTAGAGCAGAACAAAAAAATCTCAGTTCAAGCTCCACTACTGACAAAAGCAAAAAACAAAAAGCTGGTGCCCCATTCTCTGAGTGGTCTTGGCTCCTAGGGCAGGTTAATGAAGGTTTGCGAAACAACAAAATCTGTTCACCCATCAGCTGTTGCTTATTCAGGGAAGCATGGACTTTGGACACAGCATTTGCCAAATACTTCCTTTGCCAGGACTGAAACCAGACAAAGTTGTTGGCTTCTTAACTAACTAAACTATGTCATTCATCTTCAGGCTTCCTCCCAACTCCTGAGGCATCTTGATTCCTAATAAGGGAGGATAACAAGATCTCCAGTGGGGCCAGAGCCTCTCAGTTCCCCCAGGACTCTTATGGGAAGGGAATAGCTTCTTTGTACAACAGCTCAGCCCCAGACACTCAGCGATAAGCAGCTAATGCTTTATAAAGCTTAATAAAATTATCATTCCCTTATGCAGTCCAAAGGCTTCCACACGCCTCGCATATACACTTGACCTTCACACTGATCCATGCCAGAGCAGTTCAGATACACTGTCAGCCCACTGGTGGATGAAAGCACTAAGCTTTTTTAGCCTTATTGAGACTAGCAGGCCCAGTTCTAATTCTAGGATGGTACCCCGAGTCACCCGGGAAGTCCCTCGTGGGTTGATCATACCTCCCTCCCTCTGTCCTCAAAGTCACAGGTTGTCTGTGCCTTGAAATGGCCAGCTTCTGACAGGTACCCAAGGGCCTGGCCCCAGCAGGGTAGACAGAAGCTAACTTCTAGAAGCAGCAGCAGGAGGAAGAGGCTAGAGAGGGCTGGCACTGGTCAATCTGTACACCTCTGTTTGTGGCAGTAGCCACACACCAGGTCTTAGACCGGGGAAGGCTGGGGTGGTGCTGGCTGAGCGCTAGTTTGTGTGAATTCAAGAAAGCATACATGGCCACACGCCAAAGGCTCACACCTGTCATCCTAGCTACTCAGCAGGCGGAGAGCTGAGGACTTCAGTTCAAAACCAGCCCAGGCAGGAAAGTCTGTGAGCCTCTTATCTCCAAAAAAAAAAAAAAAAAAAACTATAAGTGGAGGTGTGACTCAAGTGATAGAGTACCAGCCTTGAGTGAAAAAAACAAACCAAAAAACTCAGGGACAGTGTCCAGGCCCTGAGTTCAAGTCCCAGGAACAGCACAAAAAAAAAGAAAACATACACCTGTGAAGACATCAGAAAGACCAGACATGGCCTCAGAGATGCAGCCTCCTGGGGAGGTCGGAAAGCCTCTGAGGCTGGGAACTCCAGCTCCACTACCATAGACAGGTCCAGGAGGCTGAGTAGGCCAGACAACTGCCCCAAGCAGTTCCCACCTCAGACAGGGGCAGACAAGTCCATCTACAGGGCCCCCGCCTGGTGTTCAATCACTCTGCATTATTAATAGGCGATGACTAACCAGCTGCTGCCGCTGCGCCGGAACTGGGCAGGCAGGAGGGAATCCCAGGGGATGGCTCCGCGCAGCCCGCGGGCACACGCTCCCGCAGCGCCCGCCACCCAGCCCCTACCCTGTCTCTGTGCATCAAGGCATCTACACCGAAGGGCCGGCCTCCACCGCCTACCTCCATACAGAATCCCTCAGCCCCCTCCAAACCAGCCAGGGCTACAGCCCCCACCCCCCTCGGTTATACCCAGAGGAACACCAGCAGTCTCCCAAACACACAGCATGGCTTCCCACTCACACCCCTAAAAGTCACACCAACATTTACACACAGTCACACCCACATGCCAACACACACCAGCTGCCTTTCCACCGACACCCACACCCACGCCAGCATTCGCAGGGACCGAGCCCAACCCAAACACAAGAAGCCTGGCAAGGACAAGGACAAGACAAGGCTGCCCTGCTCCACCCCTGCACGGCCCGCTCCTCTGGCCACTCTCAACAGGGAAGGAAGCCCGGCCCTGTCAGAGGCCATGCAGGAAAGGCAGGGACAGGGGGGTGGGGGGGCAGGGGAGGGGCTCAAGGGGCAGGAAGACAGTGTGAAACACAGTGTTAGTCAGAGCAGCGGAGCTTGGGGGAACTGGACACTATCCCTGGTTGGGAGAAAAGACCATTCATGCCATGCAAAATGTAGGGGAGACAGAACTGGAAATCCTCAAGGCTGAGAGGTGGGGAGGGGTGCCACCTTTCCCCTGGTAAGCCAGCATGGGGCAGCCCACCAAACTGGTATGAACTGGTGATCTGAAGCAGGGCGGGATTGGTCCCAGGCCACTCTGCATCTCCTAAAGCCATCCCTCCACACCCCTCTGTGGAACCTGCCCCGCCGTCCACCAGTGGAGGTCACACCCCAGCCCCGAACCCTCAGCTTGAGGAGCCCCGTCTGGAGCCGACGGTGAGCAGAGCGTAGCATGTCATGGGATGGCGTTTTCCATGGATTTTCAGGAGACCAAGAAAGAAATCAAACCAAGAGAAAAACAAAAATAGGGAAGGGGAGGAAAAAAAAAAAAAAGAACAAAAGAAAGCGATAGAAATAAGCTTGTAGATTGGCATCGGGGCTGGCCTGATGGGAGCCGTGAACGGAGGCCTGCCCAAGGCCGCTCAGGCCAGGGCTCTGACTTCATTCGGAAGGCAGGGATGACAGGGCAGGACCAGGCCAAATTCTTTGATTGCCATTTGTCTTTTGGATTTGAGTTTGGACCAAAAAAAGGAAGAAGAAGAACGAAAAGGGAAAGAAGAAAATTAAAGAGAATCAAAAATCTAGATTGTCCAGGACGCAAAAAATAATAATAGTAATAATAATAATTGGAAGAGCAAAACAACCAAAACCAAACGAGGAGAGGAAACAAAAGTGGGATAATCGAACAGTTAAAAAAACCCACGGCAAACCAAACGGTAAGACAATTAGAGTGATATCTACCAGATAATGCAGTTTGTTTACCATAGCGTGTCCAATCCCTGCGTGCTTCACCGGAGATGGGGGAGGGGAAGGGGGTGTCAGAAAAAACAAAAAACAAAAAGGACAACAACAAAGACAACAACAAAAGACCAGAACGAAAAGAAAAGAAAAATAAAATGACCAACTGTGAAACTCAAGGAAGGAGGAAAAATATATATGCATATATATTTGGTTGGTTGTTCAGACCCTCCCACCTCGGGCTCAACAGCAGTATTTAAAAGAAAAACTAAATTATAATGAGAGGGAGAAATAAAACACACACACAGATTAAATCCCTTCTTCTCCCAATCCCCTTCCCACCCCTCTTCAGGATTCCTCTCCCCAGTCTTCATTCCCCTCCCCCCCAAGAACCCCATTCTGCAGAGAAGGGGAACAGTTAAAGACTTTGGTTAGTAGAGGTGGGGGGAAAAAAAAGGAGAAAAAAAAACCAACAAAAGAACTGGACCAAGAAAGCAAAGACTTAAAGATGGCCGACATTCCGCAGATGACACAGAAAGGTTAGTTCGGTTTTTCACTCATACCTTGCCCCACCTGTCCCTGCCCGTCCCTTGGTCCCCAGGGTTATAAGCGTGTTAGTAACACACACGGAGTCAGTAACGGGGTTTTCCAACAGAAGGTGAGAGAGGGAAGGTAAGGGTTAAGAAGCAGACCCAGTTATGCAGTATTAGTAGGTCCTATCCAGTTGAAATGTTAGGGAGTTGAGGGGAGGGGATGGAGGGAGGGGAGCAAGGGTGTGAGACGGGGTGGGCTGCTGCCTTGGGGGGATGGACGGATGGCTCTGTTGGCTGACTGGTCAACCAGATGGCTTTCTAGAGAACTGGCTAAGGAGTGAGATGCTATTGGCCAACTGGCTGACCGGTGGCCGTGTTGGGTTAATGGGTTAACTGGTTGCTGATGGGCCAGCTGGCTGTCAGGCTGGGAGACAAGTGGGCAACGCCCGTGGAGAATTGCAGGACTGGCAAAAATGAGAACGCTTTCATTGGAAGCGGCCCCCACCCAGAAGGGGCGTGGGCATCTGCTTTTCTGGGGGACGGAGGGGAGGAAAATGATTGCAGTCACTGGGGGAGAAGGGCAGCTCCTCTCTCTCACTCTCCTTTTTTTTTTTTAATCTTTGCTTCTTTTTGGGAGCCGAGGAGAGAGTGAGTCGCCATCACAACCGGAAGGAGGAGGGCTGGCAGAGGGCTCACAGTGCCCCCCCACCATCCCAAACCCTCCTCCCGCTCCTCCCCTCTCCCACCCACAGCTGGGTCCTCCTGCTGCCCACCTTGATTTGTCCCGAGCCCACATTTCCCAGAGTTCTCTGGGTTCTTCAATAACACATTCCCAACCTCCAATTCTCTTGTCCTTTGTGCAACCATCACCCCCCCTCCTGAATTAAGTACCCTAGAAGCACCCCTGAAAGTCCCTAGAACTGATGAGGCTTTCCCAGCAGTCATGTATACCCGCAAACCCCTGAACCTCTTTTTCCCATGGCCAGTGCCAGAAATTCACTCTCCTTGAACTCATGAAGAACACAGTTACCCACCTACCTCTGAAAGCCCTTACTCTTCCCTGTACTGAGCCTCATCTTCTACCCTGGCCTCTCAATTCTGATCTCCATATACTACTAAGTTTATTTTCTCTTCCCTCTGTCAAGGACACAGCACCATCCACCTTCAAAACTACCCGAGACTTTGGAGAGGAGAGGTCAAAGGCACTGAGGCAGCTTTACTTAAAAGTAGCAGAGATGGAGGGAGACAGTTGCTCAGGGTCCGAGACTGTGCTTGGGAGAAGGTGTGGAGTTCTAGGGTCAAAGTCATTCGTTAAGACAATTTTATAACCAGTGGGCACAAAACTAATTTAGTAAGACAATTAATAAGGGCCTCATATAATTAAAAATAACAGAATTCAATATTAGCAGCTAGAAGAAGTGCTGAATAACCAATGCAGAAGCCGTTTACATAGCAAGAGAAGAATCTAATTGCAGGTGCAATGTTAGATAAGATTAGCTCTGCTGGCTAGTAGGATTGTCAGGAAATGAAGAGGCCAGCTAGTCAGAACATGGAGTGATTAGCTTTGGGCAGCTAAATCAATTGTGACCCAAAAGGTTAAAAATAATAATAAGTTGTCTGACATCACTATACCAGTTGACCAAGAGGAAGAGGAGGGGCGTTAAAGGTAAAAACCTAAGTATTGTTCCTTTTAAATTAGAATTGGTTGTGGAGAATACAATGGCAGGGGGAAGAACATTTTTCAGCATGTATGAAGTTCCAGTTTTGTTTTTTTGTTTGGGGAGGGAACTCGGGGCCTCTCACTCTTTTTAGCTTTTTTATTCAAGGTTGGCGCTCTAGCACTTCAGCCATGCTTGCACTTCTGGCTTTTTTCTAATTTATTGAAAGTTAAGAGCCTCTCAAGAGATTTGTGTGCCCTACTGACTTAGAATCTGAATCTTCAGATCTCAGCTTCCTGAGTAGCTACAATTACAGGCTCGAACCAATGGCGCCTGACGGAAGTTGCAGCATTAACAATCAAAACAGTAGATTAAAACCAAGCCTGAGAGGGGAGACATGAGTTCAAAGCCTAGGCTTTCCATAAATTGGTCAGGAGATCATGCTTACCCAAAAACAGCAGGGCTGGCGTGGACAAGATAGGGCCCCTGTAGATCCAGAGAATAAAGACCCAGAGCGCTGTCCATGGCGATAATGCTTTGGGGACAACTGTGGTCAAACACTAGAATGGAGCTTCCCGGTGATCCGCAACACACATGGGGGAGGGGGACACCGCAGCCGGGCTCTGGGGAGCCAAGTATTAGACCAGAGAACGAGCAGTATAGACCTATCTACTTGTAGGGGCAGGGAGCACAAGAACTTGGATGTCTGATGAGTGGCACGGCATCGTGGTCGCAGAAGGGAGAAGACAGTCATTATATCAAGTGAGCTTACCATGGCCAAGGGGCTTTGGACATTATACCCATCTGTCAAGACAATGGGGGTATACACACACACACACAATGGAATTTTATTCATCTATTAGAAAGAATAATATGTCATTTGCAGGGAAATGGATGGACCTAGGAAAAATTATGTGAAGTCAGGCTCTGAGAGACAAATGATGCATTTTTTTCCCTCTCCTATATGGAAGCTGAATCTACTGTATTCAGGGTTTTATGCATAAGCCCACAGATAAGCTGACTAAAGGGTGGTATAGTTAGGGGAAGAGTCCAGTGGTGTAACTCCTCTGAACCAATGAACTGTTTACCAAGATGAATACCAGAAAGTAGATGAAGTGTAAACATGTTTTGAGGGGGGCATACAAAAGGAGGAAGAAAGGGTGAATAAATACAGTCATTATTCCATGTACGTTATGTAAAAATTGAACTACATAATGAGGGTAGGGCTGAAACGGGGGGGGGGGGGGGGGGGGAGGAAGATGGATGATACTGATCGGGATGCACTGTACTCCTAAACTGACATGTGGAACTGAAACCCTTTGGTACAACTACTTAAAGATAATTTTTAAAACATAGTTGCTGATATTAAACCCTCAATTTGCCTACCACCTAGAAGTAGAGATAAGAGTGAGCACAAATATTGACACACAGGCAGAATGTAACAAGAGGCCTAGAATACAAATTTCCAAGGGCTCAAAGAACATAGCAAAGAAGGAAGTTGGCTGGGGATGGAGTGCAAAAGGCTTTTTGTTGTTGCTGTTGTCAGTCGTGGGGCTTGAACTCTGAGCCTGGGCACCATCCCTGCACTCTTCAGCTCAAGGCGAGTGCACTACCTCTTGAGCCACAGTGCCACATCCAGTTTTCTAGTGGTTTATTGGAAATCAGTGTCTCATGGACTTTTCTGCCAGGGCTGGCTTTGAACCGTGATCCTCAGAGCTCAGCTCCTGAGTAGCTAGGATGACAAGCGTGAGCCACCGGCGCCCAGCTTATAAAGAAGATGGCATTTGCCGGGCACCAATGGCTCACGCCTGTCATCCTAGCTACTCAGGAAGCTGAGATCTGAGGATCACGGTTCAAAGCCAGCCCAGGTAGAAAAGTCCCTGAGACTCTTATCTCCAATAAACCACCAGAAAACCGGAAGTGGTAGTGTAGCTCAATTGGTAGAACGCTAGCCTTGAGCTGAAGAACTGAGGGAGAGTGGCCATGCCCACAGTTCAAGCCCCACAACCAATTAAAAAAAAAGAGGGGCTGGGAAGGTGGCTCAGTGGTAGAGCACTTGCCTTGCAGGCCCTGGGTTCGATTCCTCAGCACCACATAAGCAAAAAGAAAAAAGCCAGAAGTGGCGCTGTGGCTCAAGTGGTAGAGCGCTAGCCTTGAGCTGAAGAGCTGAGGGACAGCACCCAGGCCCAGAGTTCAGGCCCCACGACCGGACCCAAAAAAAAAAGAGAAGGAAGAAAAGGAGGAAGAGGAGGAAGAGGAAGAGGAGGAGGAGGAGGAGGAGGAGGAGGAGGAGGAGGAGGAGGAGGAGGAGGAGGAGGTATTTAAGCTGGGCCTGAAGGACTGTGGGAAAATACCCCACAGCTAACGATCATGGCAACAATCAGTCCCTCAGTGTCCCTCACGCCAGGCATGAGTGCTTGAAGCAATCTGTCATGAAACTCTTCCCTCCCACTTTGCCTATGAGGAACCAAAACTCCAAGGGGCTTTGTACTTTACCTAGGCAAACAATTGGGCCTTAAGCCCTCTCTGTCTGTCTATCCGTCTGAAATGTCAGTTCTGAGATTTCATCTGGCAGAAGGGTGAATGGGAGAGCTGTGGAAGGAAGAGAAGAGCTAGGAAAGCCTGTACAGACCCGTGTGAGGAACAGCAAAGTTGGGCCTCAAGATGGGCTGTGTGCCGTGGCAGCCAAGAGGAATCCCTCAGGCCAGCTGGGCTCCACCATGGAGGCACTGCCCTCCCCCTCACTGAATCCATCCCTGAGAATCCCATCCCTGGGGACTCTACTCTTGGTGGTCCCATCCTTCTCCATCAGGGGAGTTTCTGAAAGTGTCAGTAGTGAGAAGAGACACCATTTGAGGTGAGCCAGGAAAAGTACCACATAAGGTTTGGTAGTCACCTTGCCTTCCAAGTTTGGTCCTGGTTAATGATAAAATGGGTTTGCACATTCTGCTTACGTGGTGGTTGGAGGCAGTTGGGAGGTGCACTGGGTAGGAGAGGAGATTGGGCCCAGGGTTAAAAATAGGCCGCAAGAAATTCTCAGCGGTAATCATCTCGCCAAGATCCCCCCAAGAGAACTAACTGCCTGTTACAGTGGCTTCAGGAGCGGAGTCTGAAAGGGGAGGAAGAAGGGAGGGAGGTGTTTCAGTCAGGCCTCTTTTGGTCCTAACTGTTCAGTCTATCTAGATGATTGCACGGGTAACTTAATCCAAGGGTATGTGAGAGGAAATCCAGCCTCCTTCCAGTCTTTGGAACTGGCCTTTGACCTATTCCCAAGTTCCAGAAGCAAAAGGAAAGGAGAGCCTTAGATGCAGCTTCTGGGACAGGCCCTCCCAGAAGACGGTCTCTCCAGTGGAAAGTGTGTGGAAGCCACAGTGTTCTCAGATCCTGGCCCCTGGGCCAGCGGCAGATGACAGGGATTAAACTCAGGACCTTCAGCATGCAACCACCAAGCTATACCTCCATCCCTGATGTCATTTTTTTTACATTAACCCCTGCAGTCCCAGCCAATAAAAAACACCCATCCCACAAGATCCTTGGATCACAGAGGAATTTTCCACTCCCAGAACACGGTCTGGATACTGGACAAGCTGGCATGAACAAAGTTCTTTCCAGGAGCCCTACTGACTTTTGGGGTCAACTGATTCCTTGTTGATGGCTGTCCTTCGGACTGTGTGATGGGGAAGAGTCTTGGCCTTTACCTACAAGATGCTGGTAACACGTCTTGAGCTATGACAATACTTTAAAAGGTCTCCAGCTATTGGTGAATGTCCAGTGTGATTGACTGATTGAGAGTACTGTAGGAAGAGGACTCAAGAAATTACTCTTAAAAGTCCTGAAAGCCAGGCAGGTGTCCGGCCTGGCGAGGGTGCATTGGGCAGTGTAGATGTTGAATGAGGACAGTGACTTCAGAGCATGGTCCTGGGGGTGACCACCTGCACCTGTCACTCATGGACATAGACTAGACTGGACAATGAAAGAAATCCCCAGAGCCCCTTCTTAAAGAGGGCTCTCAATCAAGGTCTTTAAGCAAATACTCTCTATGATCCAGAGGTCCTTCTTTGGAGTTGACATGGCTTGCCTGTTCTCTGAGCCACCTTGTAGAACAATCTAGGGAGAAGGAATCTCTATCAATTACTAGCTTGAACCCACAATGCTGCATACCCCAAGAAGAGGTGGTCACGAATCACAGTCTACACTCAGCATGCTGAAGCCATATGTCCTGTTCTGGATGCCATTTCCACCTTGCACAGATCTCTTGTTTCTCTTAGGTGTCTCTTCTGCTGCCCACTGGGCACTTGCATAGCCTTGTTCTTTTAACTTTTCAGTTGTGGGGCTTGAACTCGGGGCCTGGGAGCGGTCCCTGAGCTTTTATGCTCAAGGCAAGCACTCTAGCTCTTTGAGCCACAGTTCTATTTCCAGTTTTCTGGTGATTAATTGGAGATAAGAGCGTCACAGACTTTCCTGCCTGGGCTGGCTTTAAACCTCGATCCTCAGATCTCAGCCTCCTGAGTAGCTAGGACTACAGGCATGAACCACTAGCACCCAAATTCTGTTCACTTTTAATGATCCTGTTCTGTCTCCTCAAGAACCCCAACACTGGGAGGGCAGGTACAATGTCCTTTTTCCTTCTATACCCAGTGTGAGGTGCTATATTTGCTGGCTAAATGATGCATGGATGGGGACTGTGGGATTGCAGTGTGTCGCCAAGTGCAGAGCTAAGTGGTAGTAAAAGCTCTTAAAAAGAGGAGGCCTGGCGCCCGTGGCTCACGCATGTAATCCTAGCTACTCAGGAGGCTGAGATTTGAGGATCGTGGTTCAAAGCCAGCCCAGGCAGGAACGTCCATGAGACGCTTATCTCCTATAAACCACTAGAAAACTGGAAATGGTGCTGTGGCTCAAGTAGTAGAGCGCTAGCCTTGAGCTGAAGTGCTGAGGGGTGGCACCCAGGCTCAGAGTTCAAGCTCCACAACCGACAAAAAAAAAAAAAAAAAAAAAAAAGGGAGCATGGGGAGTATCAGAAGCTCACATGCATAATCCTAGCTACTCAGGAGAGTGAGATCTGAGGATTGTGGTTTAAAGCCAGCCCAGGCCAAAAAAAAAAAAAAATCAGTGAGATTCTTATCTCCAATTAACTACCCAAAAAAGCCCAAAGTGGAGCTGTGTGTGGCTCAAGTGGTAGAGTGCTAATCTTGAGCAAAAAAGTTCAGAGACAGTATCCAGTGCCCAGTACTGGGTTCAAGCCCTAATACTGGAACAAAAGAAAAAAGAAAGAGGAAGCATGCAAACCAGAGGCACCAAAGGCAGTTTTCCTGCCCCCTCTAATAAAATAAGTGGCACCCAAAAACACAGGTCATGTGACACCCCCTCAGATGAGGGGGTAACCCAAGCCAGTGCTCAGATGTGGAAATGGGGTGATAGGACCCAAGGGGGCAGGTGGTAGCGTCAGGAGGGACACCATCAGGCCTGTCAGTCTTCAGAATGTGGGACCTCTAAGAATAGGTGTCTCCGTAGGAGATGGACTGCAACAGGTAGCAGGCTCAGGCTCCGGGAAAGAGCAGCGGGATTAGTCACAGCATTGTCACAGCAAGGGGGAGTGGTGCTCCATGAGGAATCCCCACCGGATCATCACTCACTCGCGGTGTTCTCTACGCACAGGTGAGAGGAGAGGGATGGGCCCTTCCGGAGAAGGAAGCCAGGAAGAGGATGATAAAGATGATGAGGAGAAGAGAGGCCAGGTGAACCACCCCAACTCGAATCAGAAAGCCCAGAGAAGAGAACTAGCAAGAGAAGCAGCAGGGTGGGGGTTCTGTGTGCAGGGCTGTTGGTTTTTCCCGGTGGCCCCAGAGATGGGGCTGGAAGAGCATCGTCGCCACCAGCTATGAGACCCAGGAGACTGCATGAGGACTCACATTCAGGAAGCAAGTACGCTGGAGAAGGAGCCAGAAGGAAGGTAGAGACAGGAGACCCGCTGGGACCCTTCTCTTGCTTGGGAAGAAAGAGGTAGAAATCTGATGGATTCTGGTCAAACAAAGTCTGGCCAGCAAAAGCCACTGGGGATCTTAGAAAAGATGAAGTGACCCTCTAAGCGGTGAGAGAGTGTGGGAACAGAAGCCGAGGGGGTACTGGGGAGAAAAGTGTGCTACTGTATCCAGGGCTGACTCCCAAGGGGATCCTAGGAGCAACTGCACAGCTGATCTCGGAACCAGGGGCAAAAGGCAAGCATGGATGGCTGGGAGAGGCCAGATCCTTGGAAGGGCAAGCACTGCCTAGGGGAACAGCACGGCCCAGCTCCCCCCACCCCCGCAACCTGCTGCCTGCGCCTCCCTCTCAACTCCAACTCCTCACTGCCTCTGCCCTGGAAATGCCCGGCTGAGGGCAGCCCAAATGCTGCCTCAGGCACTGCTCAGCATCTTTGCTGCCCTACTGTCTGAACTCTCCCTGCTCTCCCAAGCCTGAGCTTACCCAGCATGGAGGACATTTCTTCATCTCTCAGCATCCCAGGCCCTTAGGAGCTCCAGCCCACCTCTTCCCATCAGCTGATCGCTGAGCCTCAGCCTTTGAACCCCAGCTTCTTCACCCATCTGAGCCCAGTCCTTCCCTTGGCCTGGGGCTCCCAGCCCTGAGGCAGCCCTGGCGACTCCTCCGAGCTCAGCTTCCACGGTGCTGAGGCCTCTGAAGCGTGGCTGAGTTTCAGGGAAGGGGGCCACGTGTCCCCCCCAGGCCCCCGCCACACACACACACATCCAAGTACTGTTCCTCTCCAGAACCATGCCTCAAGCCCTAGCCCAGGCGGCCCTCTCTCCACCTGCGTTCTGCCCTGGCCTTCCTGCTCCCCCTACCTGGCGCAGGTTTCGCGTAACCCGGACGTCGTGCCAGGCGTTGTCGTTGAACTTGCCATTGACCGGTTCCACGAGGGCCTCGAAGGCACCTGAGCCTAGGTTGATGACCAGCCAGACGGCACCGGACTTGAGGGAGAGGTTGACGTAGTCGGCCGACTTGCCCGTGTGCAGCATCAGCCCGTTGCGCTGCAGGGTGCGGAAGGCCAGGGTGATCTCGTCGGTGCTGCTCTGGATCGGGTTGTGTGACAGGTCGTAGCAGAAGAATTCATTGCCTTTGAAGGTGGCCACAAACTCCTCCTTGCCTGGACGCCGTGGTTTGGGAAAATGGGAGAAGGCTGAGTAGAACAGGGGACACCCTTGCCTCCTTTTCCGCTTTCAGCAACCCAAGTGCCAGTCCTGGGCACCAAGAGTCCTG
This sequence comes from Dipodomys spectabilis, assembly GCF_019054845.1. Classification (NCBI taxonomy): domain Eukaryota; kingdom Metazoa; phylum Chordata; class Mammalia; order Rodentia; family Heteromyidae; genus Dipodomys; species Dipodomys spectabilis. The sequence continues at coordinate 10,039,764 of NW_024870707.1, forward strand.
CAGCCCCAACCCCAAGCTTTCGGCCTCCTTCCCTCCCTCCACCAGCCAGCCCAGCCCTCAGGATCCTGCTGTCTTTGCAGTCAAAAGTCAGCGTCCCCCAGGTCCATTTCCAAAGCAGGAGGCTGCTAAGTGGCTTTCACACTGACAGCTGACAATTAAGCTGCCACAGGGCCAGGCAAAGTGGATGGCTGGACCTCACCATTTCCTCCCCACCGACCCTCCCCATCAGCCACTCCTCCACAAAAGGATGTAGGAGAGAAACAAGAGGCTCTACCTGGCTTCTCCCTGTGAGCTCCTCCCTAGGATTGGGGGCTGGGGGGGAGGGAGAGCCTCCCTCCTGTCCCCCACACACACCTCTTCTTTGGTGGCAGCTATACTCAGTGGCTGAGGACAAGTTCAGGCTTTACCATCTTGGATGGGGCCAGCAGGCCTGTTGTGTAGCACTGAGCAGATGAGGGGATGGGAAGCAGTGGGGTGGGGAAGAGTTAGGGAGAAGATGCCCAGGAAGGCAATGCAGGTGGCATGGACATGCGCATACATGGGTAGATACTGTGCCAGCGCTCACCCCACCCCCAGCTTTCTACTCGAACCTGTATAGACCTATGTGTAGCAGGTAGTGGCAAAGTGAACACCATAGGGGTAGGCCTGGCTTGTATGTGTGTGTGTGTGTGTGTGTGTGCGCACGCACATGCATGTTTATATGGACATAGCACCCAGCCTAAGATCCCTTCCACTGACAGTTTTTAAGCAGAAGCAACAACTACTACCAGGGCCTTACCATTTGCTAAAGTTCTACTTGTGGGTGACAAGTAAGAGAATGGTGACTCTGGTACCAAGAAGTCCAACTTCATACCCTAGAGCACAAGTAGAGGGAAGAGAACCAGATGCAGACTCAAAAGAGAGCAGAGGCCCTGGCCTCAGGCAATGGCTCCTGTCTCCACACCAGAAGGTAGTGACATTACAGCTGGTCCTAATATCTCTCCAGGTGGACAAGGGCAAACAGGGCCGAGTGATGAGGGGCTCCACTGAGCTGCCCAAGTGCATGAATTACCAGGAGATGCTTCCAAGGCCCAAGAAGAAGCAAGCACCACACCTGAGACACATCTAGCCACCAAGAGGCACTTGCTCTCCCCATAGGAGAGGGGGCCAGGGGGAGGGGGCAGGGCTCAGCAACGATGCCACATGTGGACACTGGGGGGGGGTGTCTCTGGGTGTGGATTCTGCAGAACCTTCTTCTATGCACACAGCCTGCCTCTCCCCATCTGGGCAGGCTGCCCACAGATTCTGCCCTCACTGCCTCCGGATGCCAAGGCACCAGCTGCTGCCCCAGCCCTTGGCACAACCCTCACTGCAGCTGGCAAGGCCTGGTGTCCCAAGGCCACAGGGCAATGAGCTGGGGGGGGGGGGGGAGCGTGGGCCACATCAGGACAATCTGCATCCCTCCCTCTGCCTACTTAGGGGACCAGAGGTAAAGGTGAGGAATCTAGCAGACAAGAAGGAAAAGGGAGAAGCAGGTGAGGTAAAAAAGAGCAATGTACAGTCAAGAGAAAAATGGACCATTGAAAGGGCTGAAGAAAACAGAGCCAGCACTGGGCTGTGAGGGACAGAGAGGTCATGTGAAGCTATAAGGATAAAGGAGAAAGCCCAGAGGGGACAGGTAAGGAAGATGGGAAAAGGGCCAGCAAGGAAAGGGGACAGGGACCTCTAGGGAAAGAAAGCCAAGGCTTTCTAGGGCCTTATTGTTGCCATAGCAACCAGGCCTGCTGCTCAGACACTGGCAGAGCCAGGGGGGCTCAAGGAAGTGAAAAAGGGAATGTGTTTGACCTTGGGTTTGCCACCCGTTTTGCTAGTCCCACCCAGAAGCCAGCCCTCGCCTCCTACTACCAAAACCTCGACTACAGCAAAGAAAAAAACCATCATACAGTCAGACGGAAGGGAAGACTAAGGCAGCCATGTTTTTTAAAAAAAAGTGACTGAGCCAGAACAAAAGAAGCCAGTAAAAAAAAAAAAAAAGGGAGAGAGGTTGGTTTGGGGCTGGACCACACCTGCCAAGACAAGGCAACGAAACCTCACACCTCAATTCCTCAGCTCAACCTCAGTCTCTCGGGAGAAGAGGCAACGTCAGCTGCACCGCAGCCGATGCCTACTGAGCTCTCATCCCTTTGGCCGCCAGAAAACAGGTAGGGAACACCAGAAATGGGAAGGGACACAGAGCAGCCTGAAAGCCTCTGAAGAGAGGTGAACAACTGCAGAAAAGAAAACTAGAGGATGGAGAGAAGGGAAGAAGGCTCACTATTGGGGTCAAGAAGTAGGATGGTGGCCGGAGCTCAGCAGAGCACAGACCATAGCGAAGAAGCAGAGGAAAGCACCAGGGGGCGCTCTGCTCTGTCTCCCGCACAGCCCAGACCAGAAACTACATCTCCCAGCAGCCCCTGAATCATTACATCCTGAGAGCTCCGGGTGCAAGAAAAAGTAATAGCAGATACTTGTTTGTCTCTCTCAGTTAGGGCTCTCTCTGTGGCCCTACAAGTGTTCCCAAGCGAAGCTGAATGTAACCAGAGATGAGTTGTTGTGGTCCTGGGTTTCTGAAGGCCATGAAAGGAAGGGGACACAGCATCTGCCTCCTTCCCAGGCCCAGCTCAAAGGCCTCCTCTGGGAAGGTCTCCAGCCCCCTCCGCCCCTCCCTGCTTTCCAGCACTACAGCTGTCTGTTCTGCGCATTTGGCACTTACTGCCTAGTAACATCTTGTACTGCTCCCCAGGGAGGAAGTGTGATGTGAGAAAGAAGACCTGGGCACTAGGGCTGGCTCACCACCAGCTTTGTGACCTTGGCCGAGACACAACAGCTCTAAACCCAACTCTTTCCTGGAAAAAGCAGCTCATCCTCAGCCTACCTTACAGGTCGCTCTGCGTCTCCAGAAAGCTCAGACAGGGGCAGCTTCCAGTGGCAAACCAGTCCCCACATAAACTACTCTTCCACTGGGATACGACTATTTACTTTTTGGTGCCAGTCCTCAGCTTCTTTTGCTCAAGGCTAGTGCTCTACAACTTGAGCCAGAGCTCTACTTTTGGTTTTTGGGGGGTAGTTTATTGGAGATAAAAAGGCTCATGGGCTTTCCTGCCCAGGCTAGCTTTGAACTGCAATCCTCTGATCTCAGCCTCTCTTTCTCTCCCCCACCCCCTTCTCTCCTTCAGTGAGTGCAATTAACTCCTCTGAACAAAGTCTGCAGTTTGCATACAGTTTGCATGGACCACAATTCAGTGTAGTTACGTGTGGAATGCCAATGATCCTTCTAGGTCAGACACCATTCACTCATTTAAAGTGAATGTGCTGAGCTCACACCTACGTATGTGCAGGAGCTGTGCAGAGCACTGGGAGATACAAATAAAAATACCTAATCCCTGTCCTCAGGGAGCTCAGTGTAGCGGAGTGGCAGACAGGTAAAGTGACAGGATGTAGTGTGACTGACTCTACTGGAGGTGTAGACAAAGGGAACTCTGGGAAGTGCCAGGCTGGCCTAGGGAGCTCAGGGAGCACCAGTGTGGATAGCCTGGCTGCTTTTTCAAGAGCTGGCTGAAAGAGGCAGCAAGGAGAGGAACTGGAGGAACAGGGGCAGCAGTAGCACCCAGGAATTCAGAAGCACACAGGCCAAAGGATGGAGATGGGGACTCCAGATGCAGTTTCTGGAGGTTCCCAAACTGGCCTGTGAACTTTTTTTTTTTGGTCAGTTGTGCGGCCTGAACTCTGGGCCTAGGCACTGTCCCTCAGCTCTTCAGCTCAAAAGGCTAGCACTCTACCACTTGAGCCACACCGCCACTTCCCAGTTTTCTGGTGGTAAATTGGAGATAAGCGTCTCATGGATTTTTCTGCCTGTGCTGGCTTTGAACCACGATCCTCAGATCTCAGCTTCCTGAGTAGCTAGGATTACAGGTGTGAGGCGCTGGCACTGGGCTTTCTGTGAACTTCTTTACAGAGATTCTGCTAAGAAAGGCAGTCTTGATGTGGAAAAAGGAACTGAAATTCAGGAACCCTGAGACACAGCCTTGGGGGCTGTGGCCAATATTGGGTCTCCTCATCCGAAAAATGAAAAGCAATGATTCTCTACCAATGAGAGTGGGAAAAACTCCATGTGGGTCGTAGATGCCCTGAATAGTGCACTAGTAGCCTTCCAGAATCAAATGGTGAAATGGGGAACTTCCCACTACCCATTCACTCCACCGAGAAACACACACTTTCTAGGGACAGGCTTGACAACTGTGTGCTAGAAGGGCATTATCAACATGGCCAAGCTTCAAGAAAGAAATGGAAGTTGTGACTCTTCACACTACAGCAGGAAAGTGGCACTGGATGGGGGGGAGGAGGGGAACACTGGCACAAGGGAATGCGAGGCACCTGTGTCCACACAGCTTCCCCCAAGAAATAGTGCAGTGCAGTTAGCCTGCAGCAGGGTAAAGGGCTGGGCTCTCTGGGGACCGTGGGGTCACTGACCTTTGGTTGGCTGGTGCACATCGCCGGCTCCTCCTCTCCCGGCCCCCCCCTCGGAGAACAGTAAGGACCCTACTGGAGAAGCAGAATTGGGGAGTCAGGCACAGGGGCTTCCCAGCCAGTCCCACCCCAGCCTTGAGGTGATGGAGGGCCCTCTCCAGGCCACAGGTGCTGCTTGCAGACACAGGTGCGGGGAGGGGCTGCCCTGGAGACTCGTTTGCCTTCAGGGACCCACAGACCCCCATCAGATTCCTGACCACCAACTCCCACCTTTTGCCCACAGTTGGGGGGAGATGGTGGAAGAACAGAAGGGCCAGCATCCAGGCCAGCCCTGGGCCGCCGGAGACTCCCGCATGCTCTCCTGGCTCCTGCCTCCCCGAGACTTGGGCTCTCCCACTTCGCTCACACCCTCCCCTGGCTCAGGATTCACATTCATCAACTTGTTCAAAAAGCCTGACTCCAGAAGTCACCTTGGAGTCGCCCAGCAGAGGATCCCTCGTCTGCTCTGTGCCTCTCCTCCCTCTGCTTACCCTGCACCTGCTCCAGTCCCTCACTGTGGGGCTCTGTGGTTCCACTGTGCCCACAGAAAGGCCTGCGCCCATCGAGAGACATACCAGCGGGTAGAGCTCACCAGGGCTGTGGGAAAGCCTTCACCCTGTTTGTCATCACCCAGGCCCCTGCGCCAAGCCCCACAGGTGCAAGTTATCACGTCCAGGTCCTAGGCTAGTTTGAGCCTCACTCACCCTGCCAGGAAGCATGTGCTCTTGGCGCCTGGACTCCCTCAGACAAGTGTCTTGTTGCCAGAGCCACAGGATGGCTTTGGGACAAGGGGAACTCAGGGATGAGGGGGAAAGTTCCTACGTGGGCTCTTACTCCAACTCCATTCCCAGATCCCCAGAACTACCACTAGAGTAACATCTGAGCTGCAGAAGTTTTTTTAAGAGGAAGGGAAGGATTTCTGGATCCTCCAGTCAGGGGTCCTCATAGATGTCTATGGTGACTGAGCTACCTGGGGCTTCCTCCTTCCCTACACTTCTCAATGTAATTTCACATCCCTGCAAGAATCCCAGGCCCTTACATCCCCAGATCTAATGCCATCCCAAATTTCAGACATCTCTGAGACTCTCTGCAGCCCAGCTTTGGTCCTCTGTGTTTCCTTGCCTACAGTCAAGGACCCCAACCAGTGCCTGTGTGGACTGACCCTGGCTGAGGGCCACACCTGCAGACACAGCAGCGCCCAAGGGTCAGGAAGGTCATCAAGATGGAGGACAGGGAGAGTGTGGAGGGCAGAGCTGGAGGGGATCAGTCAGGACTCCTGGGTTCTGCCTCTGGGTTTGCTGAACACTACGTAGGGCTCTCTGCCCCTCAGTGCTGAGAATTGAGGTCGGCATCATGCACTCTTAGGCAAACACTCTATCACTGAGCCAAAGCCCCGGGGCTTTGAAGGTGGTGAGGACTTGGCCAAAGGAAGGCTCAAATTAGAATGACTAGTCCTAATCATACCATCTGTTAGGCCTGGGCAATCACTAGCAAGTCACTTCTCTCTGGTTTTCAACATTGTCATCTGTCAGGCAGGGATAAGAGTCATTCAAAAGATACAAAGTGAGCTGGGCACGGGTAGCTCACACCTGTCATCCTAGCGACTCATGAGGTTGAGAGCTGAGCATCATAGTTCAAAGCCAGCCCAATAGACAAATGCAAGACACTCATCTCCAACTAACCAGCAGAAAGCTGGAAGTAGAGGCATGGCTCAAGTAGTAGAGTGCCATCTTTGAGGGGGAAAGCCAAGCATGAAGACAAGGCCCTGAGTTCAAGCTCCAATACTGGCACACACACACACATACACAAAAAGAAAAGCCTGTTTCATCATATTCTGAGTCAAGCAGATGGGTCCTTTGGAGAAACATGTTTCTCCTGCTTAAGTGAGGGCTGCTTATTCCAACCTCAGAGACACCAGTGTCAGGAGAGTGGAGGACCTCCTTCCTGATCCTTAGTACAGAATCATAAAGAATAGACACTGGGCTTGGACTGAAATCAAAATCCAGAGCTACACTTTTAAAGATCAGTAAAATATAAATCATATTTTAAAATAAACAGCAAAATGCAGGGTTGGGGTGTGGCTCAAGGGGCAGAGTGCCAGCCAAGCAAGCAAAGCCAAGCAAGCACAAGGTCCTGAGTTCAAAACCTCCAGTACTGATTTAAAAAAAAAAAAACAGGGTGAACACACATGGTGGGACACTGTGAAAAGGCGGAAGTCCTACACCTCCCCCCCCCACTTTTTTCCCTCTTCACTCCATTCTGGGGACAGGGGTCTCCCAACATCAGGAGGGGAGGTGGGGGTACGGCTGCCTGAAATCCCTTTTCCAGCCCAGGCCCTTCTCTTTTTTACTTGGTTTTATAGAAAGGAAAGAATGGTGAGAATGAGTGGAAGGAAATAAAACACCACCGTGAGAAAGAAAACAAGTGAAATAAATACACTACCAGGAAAACGCAAAAAAAAAAAAAAAAAAATGACTGGAGACAACGGCAGGAGTTCAAACATCTCTTGATGTCAGAAACCAAGGTGAGATGAGGGTGGATGGAATGAATCGGGTGGGTGGGGAGGGAGCGCACAGACAAGGACCAACCCCCCACCCCCACCCGGCACCCCTCAATAAAATAAAGAAATGGCAGAGGAAGGAGGGAGGAAAGGAAGGAAGGAAGCTGGACAGGTGGAAGAGGGAGAGGGGAGGGAAAAGAACAGAAAATCCAGGTGCAGGCTGGGAGCAATCCAATCCAATCCAAACCAAACCAAAACTTCAAACCATACCTTCGCTGTTTAACGTCAGGTGAGCCGGACCTTGGAAAAGGGAAGGAGAGAAAGGAAGAAAGAAAAAAAAAAGAAGAGAAAAAAAAGAAAGGAAGGGGAAAGAAACAAAGAAAACACGAGTCATCAAAATCAGCCAGAGAGAAGGAAGGAAAAAAAAAAAAAAGCTTTTGCTGCCACAATTTAAAAACCCTTTTTAACTTGTGACAGACATCGGGGGAGAGCCCCCAGCCTAAAAGCTGAGGGAAGGGGCCCGATGCAGAAACAGAGGGTAGAGGGCAGGAAAAGGGAACAGAGAGAGAGAGAGAGAGAGAGAGAGAGAGATAAAGGGGTGTGGGGCGGGGGGAGACCAGAGGAAGATGGGACAGGAAGTCACTGCAAAAGGGGAGAGGAAATTTTGGTTTCTTTTTTTTTCTTCTTGCCGGAAAAAAAAAAGGAAAAGGAGGAGAAGCATGAGGCTAGGAGAGTTGCTTTTTCCTTTTTCTTTTTTTCTTTTTTTTTTTTCTTCCGGGAGGCGGAGAGAAAAAAAAACGGTCAACGAGAAAAACGATTCGGATGGAGGAGAAAATAAAACACGACACAAAAAAAATCAAAGCCACCTGGAGAGAGAGAGAGCGTCCTGTTAGCGTGGGATTGAGTGGGCAAAGGGGCCTCCAATCCCACTCATGTACACCCCCCCCACGTTCTCCCCCTTCCTCCCCCCCCCCCCCCCCCCCCCCCGTCAGCCCCCAGGAAAGGTGGGAAGTGGATATGAGGGACCTAGGCCTAAAAGGAAACTTGCACAAAATTGTCCTTATCTTTCCAGCTGCCCCTTCCTAAGCCCCTCTATGTGGCAAGCCTGTACCCCTGTACCCCTAGGTTGTAAAAGGAAACTGGAGCTCCTAAGGACAGTTGGAGAGGAAGCAGGGAGGGGGACAGTGAGTGGAGGGAAAGTCTGAAACAAAATTAAGTCATGGATTCTTCCCCAGGGAGGTCTGGGAGAGCGCAAGGGCACAGGTCATGGACAGCCAGGCCCAAAGACAGCATCCCAGACCCCAGGGCGGGAGGTTCTGCTCTCAATCCTGAGATGCCCTGCAGATCCCCTTGCTCTGGCCAGGACCTCTCTGAAAGGATCCAAAAGCTGAATTTGGAAAATAGACTTGACAGCAAAATCTGTTCGGCTCTCCCACCAGGATTGCCTAGTCAGCCCTAACCTAACCCACCTCTCCCAGACCTGACCCATCCCTCCCAGACCTGACCCATCCCTCCCAGACCTGACCCATCCCTCCCAGACCTGACCCAGACCTCCCAGACCTGACCCACCCTTCCCAGACCTGACCCATCCCTCCCAGACCTAACCCACCTCTCCCAGACCTGACCCATCCCTCCCAGACCTGACCCACCTCTCCCAGACCTGACCCATCCCTCCCAGACCTGAGTGGGGAGAGCCCAGCTCACTGGACCGACCAGAGTCCCAATCCCCAGAGAGGCTGCTGGTACCAGGCACACAGTTGAGCTGAGCTGAGCCCCCTGGGCTCCCTGAGATGACCAGCCCTGCCTCCCTGCTGTGGGGTCTAGGTAAGTAGGAACAGCCCTGCCAGGCCTCTGTTGTACTGGGAAACCATCCCAGCCACTGTGGTGATGAGATGTGGGCCCCGGGGCCAGAAAGGAAGCAAGGCTAAAGACCTACAAGGGTCTCTGGGGCAGCAAGAGCCAGGATGCCTGGGACCCAGGAGAGAAACAGCAAGGAATTGAGAAGGGTCGGGGTGGGAGGACAAAGGGCAAACACAGCTACCCCGGAGTCCTGGCGCCTCTTCTCCTCACCTCTCTGAGATGGCATTCATTCTTCCCCACCTATATATAGGTCCTGAGGAGGAAGAGGAGGAAGAGGAGGGGAGGAGGCCACAGCTGCTGGGGGCTGCCTCAAGACAGAAGAGCTCCCGGGAGGGATTACACTCACAGCACAGGTGGACTACTTTCTGACTCCTTGCTTGGAATAGCCCCACCCTACCTCAGACTCTTCCCAAGAAAGCTACCAGCACCTTCTAACAAAACCCTAAACTCAAAAAACCCAGGTGCAGCTCTGACCCTCCTCCCCCTTGCCTGTCAGCCGCAGCCTCGCCCTGGAAGCAAGGTCTTGGAAGTCCAGGTTTCTGCTGCCCTAGCCTAGCAGCCAGAGGCCCCTCCAACCACCGGCTGTCCCCCCTCAAGTCTGACTACTGTTGGGGGGAGTGGCATCTCTCCCCTCCAAGACCCTTCCACTGCCCAGCTCCCCGCCAGCCTCATTAGCATGCCGCGCTCTCCCTCTGTCACCACGGCAACCAGCTGCTCAGCTCCCTCAGGCATGACAGCGCCAGCCATCTTGGTGAGGGGAGGCCAGTTCCCTTCCTGTCTACCCCTGGCTCAGCCCCAGCTGGCAGAGGGCCCCTCCCTAAAGCCTGTTCCCCCCCCTCACCCCATCTATAGTCTGTGCCTTCTCCCAGTCTCAGCCCCACTGGGGTGCTCGCAACCCTCATCCACCTGTGGCATCGGCCCCTCCTCCCACCGCCCAAGAGGCTGGCAGTGATGGATGGCGCTGCCAAGGGTCCTTCCTAGGGCACTCTATCTGGCTGCTTCTGGGTCTCCTCTCCTTGCTGCAAGAGACGGGGGGGGGGGGGAGCAGGGGGGGGAGGAGGCGCCTGGCAGGCAGGGGGTGCCAAGTAGGATGCCCAAGTTCCCAGAGAAGCTAGGCCTCAGGCACAGTAACCCAGTGTCTCTGGCATAGAGGGATGGACCTGAGAGATCGGAGGGGGGACTGCGGTGCCAGGAAGGAGGGCATCCTGGGAAACCACCACCAAGCCCACTTCTCCACTTCTAGTCTTACCCCTGACTCTCCTACCGAGCCCTAGAGAGAAGGCCATGGGAAGGAGAAAGACGGCTACGGGCCAAGATTAGGACTTATATGTGCAGACACACAGACATGGCACAGAGACAAACAGAGGGAGCACAGATCTGAACACACACACACACACACACACACACACACACACACAGCCTTCCAAATACACCCTGCCCAGCCACGGACATGCAGCTACAGGCAGTGCCCATCTAAACCAGATCAGCAAGATGCCCCCCAAAGAAATGGTAGGTGTCACCCATAAGGTCTCAGGCCTATTGTCCCCAAAGCCCAGCTTCCCTTCTTGTCCCTGTCTATACTCCCTTCCCTCTTCCCAATCTAGACCATTCCTCTGAAGCCCTCCTGCCTTTTTCTCCTGTCTTGCCCCCGCCATACCCTCCCTGAGCTTTTCCGGTCTGCCTCTCCCTCTCCAGTCCTTCTGGCCCCACCTCTTCACTTAGCCCTTTACCCCTCTCCCGGCTCTGCTCCTTCCTTCCTCCTCAGCCACTCTGCTCCCCCCTCTTTCTCTCTCCCTCTTCCTCCCTCCACCTCTTCTTTGTTCCAAGGAGACATGACATCAAGAGCAAGTAAAAGTCACATCAGCACTAAATCTTATCGCCAGCCCTCAGAAGGCTGCGTCCAGCCAGACACACAGAGTCTCTCTCTCTCTCTCTCTCTCACACACACACACACACACACACAGAGTAAACACTGTCACAGAGATGCAAACATAGATGTGGACACATGAAGGCTCAGCAGCTCCTAGAGGCACACCACAGAAGACACAATATGTGAATGTGCAACACACACATAGACACAAAGCCATGCTATGTACACACAGGTGTTGAGCCACAAATGTGTGTGGCACCCAGAGCTACATCAGATCAGCAGAGAGGCATGAACATGTGCTTACACAAATACACGTGCATGTGCACACGCACGCACACACATACATACACAACTACCTGCTGGGATCAAGAGACTTAAGGAACCCCAAGAAGATGACACCTCTAGGGGGAGAAACAAGACAAGCCATTGGCACTTCGGGGAAAAAAACGAGTTTCACTACCACACAAGCAAAGAACGCTGGCTTCTCCTGGGGCCGTGGGGCTCCCCTCTGCCCCTCTCTGTGACCGTGGGGCTCCCCTCTGCCCTTCCCTGTGTCCGTGGGACTCCCCTCTGCCCCTTGGGGAAGGGCTGGGCCCAGGGAGCTGAGCATCCCACAAGTCCTGCCCTCCCAGGTTGGGCCAGATGGTGACTGGTTGGTGGGCTCACGTCACGCCCACTCTGCTCCTTTCTCTGTGAGATCCCTACAGCCCAGCCTTCGTGTAAGAACTCAGGCAGGCTTCCCGCCCCTGATGTTAGACTACTGCAGAGAAGGAAAAGCAACAGAGGGAAAACCTAAAGCTAGAAGGAAAGGCAGAGAGAATGTCAAGAGCCTGCAGACCTAGAGAGAGAGGTCCAGGGAAAGAGCCCTGAAGGGAGAGAGGGGAGGACAAACACCAGAGAGAGAGGGCAACCAGAGCAGGTGGGGAGAGAATGAACACGGACCCCAGAGAAAGGCAGGCGCCCACCCTTGCTCTGGGGCTGGGCTGAGGGAAGAAGCTGCCTGCTGTGCCCTCCCAGCCATGGGCAGCGCTGGCAGAGCAGAGGAGCTGCTCCCACCCCGTCCACCCGCCTGCCCTGTCCGGGGCTCCACACTGCCCGCGCTCTGTGCCCCACCTTGGCCCACCTGAGCCCCACCGCAGAAGCATGGCTTTCAGGACAGCAGTCAGCCCTGCCAACCCCACCCCCAGCAACGTGGCCCGTCTCTCCTTCCTAAGCTGGGCTGGGCAAAACGGTGTCTACCCACTCGCTCTGGGACACTTCCGAGTTGTCAGCTATGACCTTCCCAGCAAGGAAAAGGCAAGGGCAGAGGGCTGGGGAGAGGAGTGTGGGCAAGGGGAAGGGCATGCCCCCTGCGGGCAGCTCCCCCCACCAAGCCAACCAAGAGGAAGCTGGGAGGACCCCAGAGAGCCTTCCCCTGCGGGGCCCCAAACATGAGCAAGGGAGTTGCTGTTGGGCGGTGGATGATACCCCCACACTCATGGACCACCCCCCCCCATGGTGACAGGTGCACCACCCCAGTGCCACAGAAGCTCCACTCACCTTCTATGGGGTGCTCCTCTATAGCCAGCGAGGTTCAGAGAAAGGAGAGGTAAGGAGAGAAAAAGAAAAGGAAGGCTGTTAGCAAGCGCCTTACCAGTAAGTGCTCCAAAGAGAGGGAGGGGCCCCTAGCCCACCCAGGCCCTGGTGGGAACAGCTCTGCTGGGGACAGAGAGGTGACACTGCTGCTCCCCGGGATGGGGGCACCACACATGGCCATCCCCTCCACACGTCACCCCTCGCCCCTCAGGGCAAGGGAAGTGACCAGACAAAAATCAAGCAGACACAGGACTTAAGAAACAAAGAACTCCCGCTCATCTGGTTGAACCACTACTAAATATCCTCATGCTGCTGATCACAAATATGGTATATAACATGTGAACACTGTTATATATTACAGACTGTGGTAGACAATTTGCTCCAGGGAAGTTAGAATGAACTTGTGACTTTGAAATTATGTAATCATTTAATCACAATCAAAAAAAAAAAAAAAAAAAAAGAACCTCGGGGAAGGGAGGGAGGGAGGGGATGGTAGGGGGAAAACAATGGAGGGGGTAACAATGTTCAAGAGGAAGTGTACTCATAACCTCACTCATGTAACTGTGACCCTCTGTATAGTAGCTTTACAATAAAAAAAAAAAAAAAAAAAAAAAAAAAAAAAATCAAGCAGACAACAGACGAGGGGTCAGGAGCTGCAGCCAGGCTCCCAGAGTCCCCAGAGGAGGCTCCTTCCCCCTTGCATTCCACAGCGGCATCTCAGAGACAGATGGGGACACACTCACACCACAAACCATCTCCTGAGACACACTCGCGCTCAGTGACACACTGACACACATAGGCGTTGAGCAATCAGTGATTCGTGCCGTTCTCACACAATTCGCCCTGGAAGCCTGGGTACACCAGGATCCAACTTGCCACACCCACCAGAAGAGGAAGGGCTCCACACACACACACAGATCTCTAGCACAGGCAAAGCTTTGAGATCCCACCCCAACACCACAGAAAAAGAAAATGCTGGCACCAATGGCTCCTGCCTGTAATTCTAGTTACTCGGAAGGTGAAGATCTGAGGATTGAGGTTTGAAGGCAGCCTGGGCAGAAAAGTCTCGGAGACTCTTATCTCCAATTAACCGGTAAAAAGCCAGAAGTGGAGGTGTGGCTCAAGCAGTAGAGCACTGGCCTTGAGCTGAAGAGGTGAGGGACAGCGCTCAGACCCGGAGTTCAAGCCCCATGACCAACAGAAAAAAAAAAAGCAAGAAAACACACTGCCCCAAACTGCTGTATGATGCCCATCCAAGTCACTTAATGTCGCTGAATCCCTTCCCCAAAGCTGAGAGGGTGGGAGATAGTTTCTGAAGCCACTCTGGGCTCTGCTTCTATGATTAGGATTCTGATTCTTAACCACCAAGTGAGGCAAAGGGTCCTCGGGCTGGATGGCCACTTCGGCTGTAAAAGGAACCATGCCACACCCCCTGGCGTCAGCCTTAGCTGTTAGGGCTTTCTGAGCCTGGCCTTGGGGAGCACCAGATGGGTAAAGAGAGAAGGTAGGAGGGAAGGAGGATGGGAGCCACTTCTGCAACTAAGCTACAACTCCTCAAGTAGGCTGCATCCCGGCCTGCTTTGTAAGAGGACCAAGGTGTCTGGCTCCCAACACGTCACATCCCCGCCTACTGGGAGCTAGCAGATGAAGGAAAAGGCAGAAGAGAGAAATAACAAATATCCCACCCATGGGGAAAGGCTCCTACATGCGTGCAGGCCCCGGAGATCACAGGTGGATGCACTCTCCCCATGCCGGCGCACATGGCCTCCCCCACACTCCCCCCCACAGGCCCATTTTGTGTTATTTGTTCATCTCTCCTGGGAGAGGAGTAACTACACTGCAAGAACAAATACCGTTATCATACCTCACACCACCCCCATATACAACATGGCTGAAAGCAAACATCAATAGCTGCATAGCAATCGAATACATAATATTAGATACATTCCCATCCCGTTGTCCCTGTGAGAGATGAAGACATACACACACACACACACACACACACACACACACACACACACACACACACACACACACCCCGCCCCGCCATGAACCAAGCTCCCCTTTCTGTCTGTCCTCCATTTCCATCACGCCTACATACACATTTCCTTGTATTACAAACACCTTTACAACACAGAGCTTTTTATTCTTATTTTGTGTTTGTACTAGGGCTTGAACTCAGGGCCAAGGTGCTCTCCCTTAGCTTTATTGCTTAAGGCTAGTGCTCTACCACTTGAGCCACACCTCCACTTTCAGGTTTTTGCTGTTTAATTGAAGCTAAGGGTCTCACCATGGACTTTCCTTCCAGAGTAGCTAGGATTACAGGTGTGAGCACTGGCGCACAGTGAACACAGAGTTGTTGTTTGTTGTGGTGGTTTTTCAATCTGACAACTAAAGCCCCCAAAGCTATTTATACAATGCTTTTCTCAAATGCACCGAGTCATAACCCATTGTGGAAGGGGCAGGCCAGGCTAGTTAAGGGGGCTTTCCAAGGACTGCTGTGTTGGGACTCTTTGGTGCTAAGACCAGCGTCAGCACAACCTGCTCACTAGCACCTGTGCAAACAAGGAGTCACAGACATTTCCACATAATCCAACACGGCAGACACTTCAAAAGAAATCTTCCTAGCTGGCAGGAGCATGCATTGTGCGATGCTCAGTCAGCAAGCTAGGTGAGCTCCTGCCTTCTGAGGGACAGCACGTGGGAGACCCAGGGACCTCTTTTCCTGGCTGTTCCTTGTGGTCTGCTGGCCCGGCCTGCGCCCCTCACCTGCCATCCCAGGCCCCGCCAGGCTTGCTCCCCTGCCCTCACACTTCTGTTTTCTTTCTCTCTGCTCTCCTTGGTGATAACTCACTTTGGTGGCTTAGGGACTCCCAGCCCCGTGTTTACAGCTCTGGTCTCTTCCCTGAGTGACAGTCTTGCATCCCCGCCTGACTGCTCCGTCATTGCCTAGACAGGTCTAACACCTCAGCTCTACCGCTGAGGCCATGTTCGACATCCCGCTCCTGAAACCAAGTGCCCATTCCCTGCGTTTCATAAAGCCACGGCCGATATTCTCTAAGCTTTCACTACATGCCCTACGCTACCAGGCGCCAGGGGCTCCACTTAACCATGTGCCAGGCACCCCGCAGATCCTCACGTGCATCGCCCATCAGCCGCATTGCACTCTAATGAGCTCAGTGGGGTCTCGTCTCTCTCTCTCCCACAAAGTAGGGGAGACACGCCCTGGGGAGGGGAGTCCCATCACCTCTCCTTTCACTGCCAACCTGGGTCAGCACAACTACAAGCTTACCCTACATGCTTGGTTTGCCCAGCCTCCTGCCGGTTGGTGCCCTGCCCGGACACACCCATGTGATCCACACACAAAGCTCCAAAATTGTTAGTGAGCCCGGCTGAAATCTCACTGTGTGTTCGCAGCCCCGCCCCCCCCCCCCCATACACACCTAGCTGCCTCCAGCAGCCCCAAGCAGGCAAGCCTCAGAGGCTTGCCCCAAGCTCCCTCCCAGCTCATGTACCCTGACCAGTTACTAGGGATTATGGGTCCTAAAGCCCCCCCACCTCCTCACCAGCACAGCCCCTCCCCCAGGCCTGTCCCTCACCTGCTCTTCTCCTGGGAGCATGAATGAACTTCTTAGAGGACCTACATACTCCACCAAATTGCTGCAATCGTGTCACCGCCCTGGTGGTAATGATCCATGGCTTCTCACTGGGTTTTACCCAGAAAGGTCCAGGCTTCTCAAGAAAATCCTTTTGAAGTCAGACAGTGCCTTCCTCCCGTCTCTTTCCTCCAATAGCCACACCCAGTTTCTGGCTGCATCCCTAGTAGGCCATGTTTCTGCACCTGCTATTCCCTAGGCTTGGACACACACACACACACACACACACAGAGCAGTCTAAGATTGATGCTTCCTTTAAGATTCAAGACAATACACATCTAGGTGTCAAGAACATACACGAGAGTAGCCAGCCTCTTCCACGTCAGCTGTAGACATGTAAGCTCTATTACTTTGCGCTTATTGAAGCTATATTGCAATTGTGTTTTCATGCCTGCTTCCTGACTGAACCATGAAAATATCCAGGAGCAAAAATAATGACTTGTTTGTCTCTATCTCCAGCTGCTTACAGAATTTCTGGTTAAGACAATGGCATTCCTGGGCTGGGAAGGTGGCTCAGTGGTAGAGCGCTTGCCTTGCATGCATAAGGCCCTGGGTTGGATTCCTCAGCACCACATAAGCAGAAAAAGTTGGAAGTGGCGCTGTGGCTCAAGTGGTAGAGTGCTAGTCTTGAGCTGAAGAGCTGAGGGACAGCGCCCAGGCCCAGAGTTCAGGCCCCACAACTGACAAAAAAAAAAAAAAAAGACAATGGCATTCCTATGTTTGTTAGGTGAAAACTAAAATAATACTTCACATATTAATCACTAAAGCATGCCTGGATCTTTTTTTTTGTCTATCGTGGGGCTTGAACTCTGGGCCTGGGCACTGTCCCTGAGCTCTTCAGCTCAAGGCGAGTGCTCCACCACCTGAGCCACAGCACCACTTCCAGTTTTCTGGTGGTTCATTGGAGATAAGAGTCTCAAGGACTTAACTGCCTGGGCTGGCTTTGAACTGTGATTCTCAGATCTCAGCCTCCTGAGTAGCTAGGATTACAGGTGTGAGCCACCAGCACCCGGATTATCTTAACATGCAGTTTCTTCCACCCACTGTTACTAATACATGGTTACAAATTACAATTACTCTTTAAGATGAGGAAACCAGCTTGTGGTTCACGCCTGCAATTGCAGCTACTCAGAAGACTGAGATATGAGGATTGTGGTTCAAAGCCAGTCTAGGCGAGAAAGTCTGTAAGGCTCATCTTTAACAAGCAAAAAGCTGGAAATGGAGCTCACTAGACTAGTGCTAGCTCACTAGACTTAAAAAGCTAAGGGAGCTGGGCGCCAATGGCTCATGCCTATAATCCTAGCTACTCAGGAGGCTGACATCTGAGGATCACGGTTCAAAGCCAGCCCGGCAGGAAAGTCCTTGAGACTCTTTTCTCCAATAAACCACTAGTGGAGCTGTGGCTCAAGCAGTAGAGCACTGGCCTTGAGCTGAAGAGGGCAGAGACAGCGCCCAAGCCCAGAGTTCAAGCCCCATGACCAACGGAAAAGAAAAAAAGAAAAAGCTAAGGGACATCACTGAGGCCTTGAGTTCAAGCCCCAGTACTGACACCAACCAAAGGAAGAGAAAGAGAAGGAGGAGGAGGAGGAGAAGGAAGAGGAGGGAGGGGGGAGGAGGAAGAAGAGGAGGAGGAGGAAGAGGAGGAAGAGGAGGAGGAAAAAGGAAGAAACCAAGATTCAAAAAGCAGAAGCAACATGTCAAAGGCCACACTGATGGTGAGAAACGAAGTTTGAATCCAAATCTGTCTAACTTTAAAACTTCTGATGGGATACGTTCTTGGTCAGAAAGTCAAGCCTTCTAGAAGTTTCTTAGAAGCTCTAATCTATAGTTTTATAGCCAACCTGGTCTCCTCATTAAGCCCTGTAGACCACTCAGCTCACACACCCCTGTACCTACCAGGAAAACCCTGCCCTTCCCTTTCTACCCCTGAAAGTCTCTGTCATCCTTTGAGGCTAGCCTCGCCCCGCCCTCCTCCTTCAAGCCTCTCCTGACCACTAGACATAGTAAGCCCAAGTAGTCCTTATTGAGCACTTAGAATAATGCCTAGTACATGCTAAAGGAACTCTGCATACTCCGTCCTGCAGTCCTTATACGTTATTACTTTCATTTTACAGAGGGAGACACTGAAGAGCACCAGGCGTTGGTACATTTTCCAAGTTCACACAGTGAACAGGTAAGTAGCAAAGCCAGGACTCAAAGCTAGCAGCCCATGCTCTTAACGGTTCTGTCACCTTTCCTTGGAAGCACCTGGGAACAGCCCGCAGGAAGTCCCATTCTGTCTGGAACCCTTTCCACACACCGGCAGTCAGGGCCACGGGTGCTGTGTCATCACGGACAGGAAACTCCATGGGACATGACCGCATTTACTTAGGATTTTGTTGTTGTTATTGTTGTTTTTGTTTTGGTGTCACTCCTGAGGCTTGAATTCTGGGCCTGGGCTTTTTTGCTCAAGGCTGGCACTCTACCACTCCAGCCACAGCTCCACTTCTAGCTTTTTGTGGTTAATTGGAGATGAGTCTCACAGACTTTCCTGCCTGGGTTGGTTTTGAACCATTATCCTCAGATGTTGGCCTCCTGAGCAGCCAGGATTACAAGCATGAGCCATTGGCACCTGGCTTCATTTACTCGGCTTTGATACACAGGGGTCATAGTTTCTCTGCCAGCAGAGATGGTATCAAGACGCCTTGTCTCACCTGAAATGAACTCAGGATCCCAGCAGACTCATGATCAAGTACAGTGATGATGACAGAGCAAAGAAGGAACAAGTTCCAAGCTGCCAAAACACGGTTCTATCAGGTCCATCTACTGTGACCATAATGTTGGGGGCCAAGTACCAGGGTTTGAACTCAGGGCCTCACACTCATTTGCCTTGCTTGCTAAGCTGTCATGGAACCATTTGAACAGACCACCAGCCCAGTTTTTTTGCTGGTAACTTTGGAGACAGAGTCTCACAGACTTCTCTACCCAGTCTGGTCTCAAACATCGATCCTCCAGATGTCAGCCTTTGGAGTAGCTAAGATTACAGGCATTAGCCACTGGCAACTAGCTAGTGCCACACAATTCTAATTTGGGAAGGGTAATTTTCAAATTAGCCAGAAAGAGAGAGAGAGAGAGAAAGAAAAAGAGTCAGGCTGGGAATGTGGCTTAGTGGTAGAGTGCTTGCCTAGCATGCATGAAGCCCTGGGTTTGATTCCTCAGTACCACATAAATAGAAAAAGCCAGAAGTGGTGCTATGGCTCAAGTGGTAGAGCGCTAGCCTTGAGCAAAAGAAGCTCAGGGACCATGCTCAGGCCCTGAGTTCAAGCCCCAAGAGTAGAAAAAAAAAAAAAAGTCAGTTGCTACTGCCCTTAGGATAACTCTTCTAAAGGCAAAGATGGAAAAATTAGAAAAAGCTGGTGTAAGAACTCAAAAGCTGGTCTGGGAAGGTGGCTCAGTTTTAATTCCTCAGTAGCACATAAGCAGAAAAAGCCAGAAGTGGCACTGTGGCTCAAGTGGTAGAGCGCTAGCCTTGAGCTGAAGAGCTGAGGGACAGCGCCCAGGCCCAGAGTTCAGGCCCCACGGCCGGCAAAAATAAATAAAAAATAAAAAAATCAGAACTCAAAAGCTGGGTTTAAAGGCATGTCTCAGTTGGTAGAGCACCAGCAATGAATGAGCAAAGCATCAGGTACTTAGTTCGAATCCCAGTCTTGCAACAACAAAAAGAAAGGAAAAAAAGAAAAGAAAGAAAAAACACAACAGTCAAGCACCATTTCGAGCCAGGAGAAACCCTCAGTGAAGGAAGCACTTGGTAAGTCTAGTGTAATACCTGAGGGGACGCTGAGCCTCCCTCTGAACATCTGTAGAATGGAGTCCCCTTCAGGAAGGGATCATGAAGACTAAATAAGATAAAACACCCAGGGCACTTAGCAAAGTTACTAGCTACAAGGCTCTTTGCTCCTCCTTTAACCCTCCATCCGGTTCTCCAGTTCTTTCTGGGTTCTAACTGCACCTTTGCTATTTCTTTTACCTTTTGATGACACTCGGGTTTGAACTCAGGGCCTCACACTTGCTTGTTCTGCTGGCACTCCACCACTTGAGACACACCTCCAGTGTGGCTTTTTGCTGGTTACTTTTAGAGACAGAATCTCTCCAACACTTTTTCTTTTTTTTTAGGTCCGGTCATGGGGCCTGAACTCTGGGCCTGGGCGCTGTCCTTCAGCTCTTCAGCTCAAGGCTAGCGCTCTACCACTTGAGCCACAGCGCCACTTCTGGCTTTTTTTTTTTTTTTTTTTTGCTTATGTAGTGCTGAGGAATCGAACCCAGGGCCTCATGCATGTAAGGCAAGCGCTCTACCACTGAGCCACCTTCCCAGCCCCTCCAACACGTTTTCTGTGGCTCACCTTGAACCTCAATCCTCCAGCTCTAAGACTCCTGAGTACCTAAGATTATGAGTGAGCCACTGGCGCCCAGTACAACCGTTGTTTTTGAGATAGGGTCCCATTTTGTGCCTGGGTCGGTCCAGGTGACTATCTTCACTGGTGCTTCCCTGCATTGCTGAGATGACAAGCATGTGACACTATGTCTGGCTATTGGTTGAGGTGGAGTCTTAAAAACGGTTTGTTGCCAGGTGCCAGTGGCTCATGCCTGTAATCCTAGGTACTTAGGAGGCTGAGATCTGAGGACAGTGGTTCAAAGCTAGGCTGGACAGGAAAGTCTTTGAGACTCTTACCTCCAACTAACCACCAGAAAATCAGAAGTGGAGCTGTGGCTCAAAATGGCAGAGTGCTGGCCTTGAGCAAAAGAGCTCAGGGACAGCACCCAGGCCCTAAGTTCAAGTCCCACAAGCAACCACAAGAAAAGAAAATATTTGTTTGGTCAGGCTGGCCTCACACAAGGATCCTACAGTCTCTACATCCCAAGTAAGCAGGATTATAGGAATGAGCCGTGGTACCTGGATCTTTTACTGCTTCTGCAGCTGTTCCTCTCCCCTGCCTCTTCTTTGGGATCTTGTACACAATTCTCATCTTCTCCTTGGCCATTCCATGCAACCCCAGAGCTTCAGATACTTTCTTTCTGCACATGTAGTTCCCAGAGCTACCTCCGCAGCCCCACTTTCAACTCAAAGCTCTGGTCTTACAGTTCCCACCACCACGACATCTTTGTCAGACACATGCACTATCTCATCCCTACTTTAATCCCCTTCCTGACTTCCCCCTTCCCTCTCACCCCTCCTCAGCCCCTTCCCCCTCACCCCTCCACCCCCTTCTGTCTCACCCCTCCTCCCCCTTCTCTCTCACCCCTCCACCATCCATCCAGGCAGGCACACTGAGGTCTCCTGTTCTCTGCGTTCTCCCCTCCCTCCCCACAGACAAAAGGCAGAGCCCCTCCCAGGCAGCGTCCATCTCAGCAATGGCTCCCCACCACTGCAGCTGCCAGGATGGCACCACAGCTGCCATTACCCTTCCTGGCCACTCTCCAAGCCAACCAAGCTTTAGGGCCTCAGAAATCTCTTACCCAAACGATCTCCTAAATGCCATCTATGTCTGCCCTCTGCAAATCCCTCCATACCTCACTCTCAGCTTCCTAACATAGCTCCTAACTACCTTGTCTTACACCTGATCAAAACTCTCGTGAGCCAGCCACCAGCGACACACGTCTGTAATCCGAACTGCACAGGAGGGTGAGATCTGAGAATCACAGCTCAAAACCAGCAGGAATTTCTATGAGATGCTTATTGTCAATGAACCAGTAAAAAGCTGTAAGTGGAGACATGAATCGAGAGCTGGAGTCCTAGCCTTGAGCCACAAAGCTTTGGGACAACGCCCAGGCCTTCAAGCCCCCTGGACTGGCATGGAGATTTTATTGTATTTTATTTTTTGGGGGTCTGGTCGTGGGGCCTGAACTCTGGGCCTGGACGCTGTCCCTCAGCTCTTCAGTTCAAGGCTAGCACTCTACCACTTGAGCCACAGTGCCACTTCCGGCTTTTTTCTTTTTTCTTATGTGGTGCTGAGGAATCGAACCCAGGGCCTCATGCATGCAAGGCAAGCACTCTACCACTGAGCTACTTCCCAGCCCTGGCATGGAGATTTTAAAACACAAACATACACACACACATACACACACACACACACACACACACACACACACACACACACACACACACACACACACACACACACACACACACACACACACACACACACACACACACACACACACACCTCTTGTGGCTGCATATACAAGTGCCTGTGCTAGTGAGAATTCACTAAATGTTGATTCAACAATTTGCTACAACCTGGCCTCAACCTGCAGCCCTGCTGTAGATCTCATTCTCTTCCCTCTACTGCCACCCCCACCCCCCACCCTGCTATTGTTGATTCCCCTGCTTGGAGTCATCTCCCCAAGCCACGCTTGCTAGTCAGTGCTTAAGGACAGTCCTAAATAGCATGCCTTTCATAAACCCATTACCAGTCCCCTCGGCTTGTAAACCCTCCTTCCTGGAGACTCCAATAGTACTTAGCTTATAATAACTATCATTTAATCATCACTAATTATGTCCTCGACACTCAGTTATCACAACAACCCTATGCAATAAGCATCCTTATTTATCCCCATTTTACAGATAAAGAAAAATTAATCTAGTGGGACACCTGTGGCTCACGCCTGTAATCCTAGCTACTCAGGAGGCTGAGATCTGAAGGTCATGGTTCAAAGCCAGCCCAGGCAGGAAAGTCCGTGAGACTCTTCTCTCCAATAAACCACTCAGAGAACCAGAAGTGGCACTGTGGCTCAAGTGGTAGAGTGCTCACCTTGAGCTGAAGAGCTGAGGGACAGCTCCCAGGCCCAGAGTTCAAGAGGCCCAGAGTTCATGACCCACCCAAAAAAAAATTTATTCTAGTGGCTCAGGCTAACTCAGGAGGCAGAGATCGGGAAGATCTTGGTTCAAAGCCATCCCAGGCAAAAGTTCATGACACTGTATCTCAACTGATAAGGTAAGCAAGTGGCAAGCACTGGTCATCCACATAGAAATTGTAAATAGGAGGGTGGGCTTGGATAAGACTCTCATCCAGATCTGAGCTACAGAGTATGTAGTTTAATCATTAAGCTGCATGATCTCCTAAGACATCTCAGGGCATATACCACACTCTGTTGTGTTGTTACTGTGAATTTTGTTTGTTTATTGCTAGTATAGTTGAGTAGCTTTACCTGAAATGCTGAGGACTAGCAAAATCTCTGATTTGGGGAGGATTTGGGAATATCTGCATATATCTCTATGTATCTGTCTTTAGAACTATCTTTAGATACAGGCAAATATCTCTTTTTAGATAGGTAGACAGATCTGGGAATAAGACCCAAGTCTAAACAAGATATTCATTCCCCTACCCTTTCTTTAGATAGCGTCTCACTGTGTAATCCTGGCCAGCTTCAAACTTGCAATCCTCCTGCCTCAACTTCTCATGTGCTAGAATTACAGCCATGATTTGCACCATATGCTTACAATCTGAAGGTAATTTTATACAGTATCTTCCCTGTGTCTGCATTTTGACCAAAACACTTCATATGACGTCAGTGGTGGAATTTTTCACTTGTAACCTCATGTGAGCCCTCAAAAAATAGCAGTTAGGTGTCACTGGCTCACAGTTGTCATCCTAGCTACTCAAGAGACTGTGAGACACAGAGATCTGCCAGCCTGGGTAGAAAAGACTGAGAGACTCCATCTCCAATGAGCCAGCAAAATGTTAGGCTAAAGGTGTGGCTCAAATAGTCAAGTGTCAGCTGTGACAAAACAGATTTTGGAGCATTTTGAATTTCAGATTTTTGGACTGAAGATGATCAACCAGTATTTACTGAGCACTTTCAATTTGCCCAGTACTGTTCAGTGTACTTTACATGAATTAGCTAAGATAATTCTCATAATAACTCTATGAGATTGGTATCATTATTATCACATTTTTTCAATAAGGAAGCTCAAGTTGAAATCCACTGCCCAGGCAAACTATTGTGTGTGTGTGTGTGTGTGTGTGTGTGTGTGTGTGTGTGTGTGTGTGTGTGCGCGCGCGCGCGCACGTACCAATCCTTCAGCTTGAAGTCTGGGCCTGGGAGCTGTCCCTGAGCTTTTATTTTTGTCAGTCATGGGGCTTGAACTCTGGCCTGGACGCTGTCCCTCAGCTCTTCAGCTCAAGGTTAGCGCCCTACCACTTGAGCCACAGCTCCACTTTCAGTTTTCTGGTGGTTTATTGGAGATAAGAGTCTCACAGACTTTCCTGCCCAGGCTGGCTTAGAACCGCAATCCTCAGATCTCAGCCTCCTGAGTAGCTAGGATTACAGGTGTGAGACACTGGCATCCAGATGCAGTATATCCCTCTTTCCTTCCTTTTTTTCTTTCTTTCTTTATCCCTCTTTCCTTCTTTCTTTCTTTTATTCTTTCTTTCTTTTTTTGTGCCAATACTGGGGCTTGAACTCAGGCCTCTCGCTTGACTTTTGGCTCAAGGATGGCACTCTACCATTTAAGCCACACTTCTATTTCCAGCTTTTTGCCAGTCAACTGGAGAATTTCTTAGATTTGTCTGCCTAGGCTGGCTTCACAACACAGTCCTCTGATTTCAGCCTCCTGAGTATTTAGGATTATAGACATGAACCACTGGCACCTGACTCAGTTTCTTCTTCTTAACCATTCACTGGTCTGTCTTTTATCTGCTTCCTCAATTAAACAGTGAAGTCCTGCAGCAGAGTCCACCCTGACTGCCACTAACAAACCTCCAAGATGCACATGAAACGTGTGTTCTGCCTCCCTGTAGAACATGAATCCAACCCAGGTCTCGCACACACCTGCACATCCTTCCCTGACCACTTCTTCACATACCAAGGTGACATGAGGAAGCAGACACACAACCCGCTGTAGAATCCCAGCCTACTCTATCCCAGCTTTGGCAGACACACCGAAGCAACCACTTAAACTGAGATCTGTCTACAGTTACATGTGGCCAAATCTCCACCCCCCACTCCACACACACACCCAAGAGAAAGAAAACAAATTTCCTGGCATGGAGGTTCTCAGTCAGTGGGTAAACCCAGACCCTGGGAAGGCAGAGGAGATTCCAAAAAAATCCACAAATCCATATGCACACCAAATATCTGAAGGCAGATGGGTACATCTTGCATACAAAACTAAAACTATTTTTCTAATGTATATTTTATCAACTACAATAGAGAACCTAACATCAACATCATCTAAAAGCTTTTCTGAATTCATAGGAGCTTTGAGTCATTTATTTTCCCCAATAAATAGATATAAAAAGAATAACTACTACTTGGAAGAGAGACTGTGAATTACTGACTTTTTAAAATGTCCTCAATTTCAAAATAAGGTTGGAAACAACTCAAAGCAGAAAATAATGTGACTCTAACTTCCAGAGGAGTCTGAGGACTCTAGCCCCAGAAACCAAACCTGTTCCCCTCCAAGTCATTCTGCCCTCACCCTAGTAACCAGCAGTGAGACCATGCCCTTCCATCTTGACTAGATAAGAATGTACTACTAAACGCTGGGCACAACTGGCTCCCATTGTAAACCTTGCTATTCAGGAGGCTGAGACCTGAGGATGGCAATTCAGACCAGCCTAGGCAGGAGATCTGAGGATCACAGTTCAAGTCCATCCCAGGCAGAAAGGTTGTGAGACTCTGATCTCCAATTTTTTTTTTTTTTTTTGAGTCCAGTCGTGGGGCTTGAACTCTGGGCCTGGGCGCTGTCCCTCAGCTCTTCAGCTCAAGGCAAACGCTCTATCACTTGAGCCACAGCGCCACTTATGGCTTTTTTTTTTCTTTTTGCTTATGTGGTGCTGAGGAATCAAACCCAGGGCCTCAGGCATGCAAGGCAAGCGCTCTACCACTGAGCCACCTTCCCAGCCCTCTGATCTCCAATTAACTACCAAAAAAAAAAAAAAAAACTAGAAAAACACTGTGGCTCAAACAATAGAGCACTAGACAAGTAAAAAAGCTCAGGGACAGTGCGTGGGCCCCAAGTTCAAGCCCCAAGACTAGCGCGCGCACGCGCACACACACACACACAGAATGTACTAGAAGTGAATGAACACAGGGTATTACAAAAGCTGCCTAGGAAATTAGAACGGAGGAGCGGACCTGTCATCTCCAGATACACTCAGTGTCTGCACCTCCACAACCACCCATAATATATACCTGAAAATATACACATGCCTATTTTCATGTACATATATGGCCTCACCTTTATTCTCCCAAATGCTTATTAATATCTCTCCATTCATTACACAAATCTTTATCAAACACCCACTAAGTGCCTGGTACTATATTAGGTGGAGAGAATACAAAGATGAATAAAAACACATCCTGCCCTTTTATCATAGACAAAGCAGCACCTCAACAGATCACACACCAAGATACACACACACACACACACACACACACACACACACCATACCCAGACACCCATGTCCCTGAGAGCTGTCTGACATCCACTGAATCTCTCTCTCTCATTCACATACACACAAAATGGGTCACAACACAGCTGAAAACAATTCACCTGATGCACATCCCCTTCACAGACACAACCACACACACAACAACTCAAACACATCTTTTTTTTTTTTTTAATTGGGGCTTGAACTCTGGGCTTGGGTGCTGTCCCTGAGCTCCTCAGTTCAAGGCAAGCACTCTACCGCTTCAGCCACAGCGCCACTTCCAGTTTTCTTATTGGAGATAAGGGTCTCACGGACCTTCCTGCCCGGGCTGACTTTGAACCGTGATCCTCAGATCTCAGCCTCCTGAGTAGCTAGGATTACAGGCATGAGCCACCAGCGCCTGGCTCAAACACATCTTAAGACACAACCATACAAGTGTGTGGTTACTGGTTTACTGGCTTACTGGAGCCTCTGGCCAATGGGTATTTTCACAATGACCAGGGTGCCTCTGAGTACATTTTCATATGACTAGGCCCAATTCAGCCACAGTGACACCACAGACCTGTTTCTGTAATCTCTCCATAGTTCAACAATCCGCTCCATCAAATTTTCTTAAGAAGCTTAGTGGGGAGGGGTTAAAGGAATTATAGAACAAAGCTAAAGACCTGAAAAGATTCTTCACAAATTCCAGGTATCTTACTGAGGACTCACATGCAAACACATGCACCTTGATGCCTAACTACACATCTAAGCACACATGTCAACTCATGCATACTGCTCACTATACTAAGACCAGACCTCTGCCAACAAGCACTACTATTCAAACTACCATTCACACCCTAAACACGCTGCCAGACTCGTGGGCCTCTGCACGCAAAACACGTGGTTTCACAGTTTAGGGAGCACCTGAGTTCCTTGGAGAAAAGGAGAGAAGGTGTCAGATTCCTTAATACGCACATTTCCTGAAGATGTAGCCCACAACCTTGTACAAACAACCCTACAAAAACAATCCAAATCCCTCCCAGGTATTCATCAAAGCACTATCCAAACAACAGAGTTCTCATACCTAGAGCCACACCTGCAGACTTGGCTCCTCTCAGGGCCTGCAACCATGGGGACACCCATCACCACAGCCACACTGGCCTATAGATACACACACTCACATACACACTCCCCCAAAGACACACACATACATACAGAGTGGCCCAGACCTTCTAGGAGTACTGGGATCAGGGAAGTCTGACTACACATATCTGCTGGGAAAAAGCTACTAGTCTCAAATTGATGAGGTAGGGCCTCACCCTACCTGCCCAGACAGACCAAATTAAAAGAGGCGCCTAAAAGTCCCTCCTCCCATCATCCCCAGCAAAAGTCACAACCAAGCCTACCTAGCTCAACCCAAGGCTCTCCACTGGTCTCAGCCAGACA
The DNA here is from genome assembly GCF_019054845.1 of Dipodomys spectabilis. Lineage (NCBI taxonomy): Eukaryota > Metazoa > Chordata > Mammalia > Rodentia > Heteromyidae > Dipodomys > Dipodomys spectabilis. The sequence goes on from NW_024870707.1 coordinate 10,067,589, forward strand.
TACCCCCCTAAAGCCTGGGGTGCTGATGGGACACCGCCTCCAACACCTCCCTCTCATCTCCCAAATATATATTCAATCCCATGTTCCAGAGTTCTAGCAACCCTTAACCAGAGCAGTGACCCTCGCCAGAACGCCATGCTCCTAAGGCTTCCGATTTCTGACACAGACACTTCCCTTCTTCCACCGAGAGAGACGACCTGCCATCTTGGCCCCTCACCCAAACTAGTCAGCTCCTACTCAGGTCTCTCTCTGGTGATTCGGTAGTGAAAAACAAACGCTCAGCTCCGGCCCTCTTGGTCTCGTGGCCAATGGGGCCACTTTTGCCGCCCCATTCCCACGCGGGCTCCGTCCAGAACTCAAACGCGGTGCTCAACCAGCCCTTCAGCAGCAGCACCTCGCCCAGTCCCTCGGAGGCCACGCCCACTCTAGACCCGCCCACTCCGAACTCGCCAATGATGGCCCCGCCCGCGACGCCCGCTCCCCACGCTGCCTCCCGCAGGCCCCGCCCCCACCAGCCCCTCAGGACCGGTACCCACTGAACTCCAGGACTCACTGGCCACGCCCACGGCCGCGTGCCTCGCCCGCCTTCCGGCCGGCTGCTTAGGGACCGTGCCCTCCCTCAGACTCAAGCGTTCCCGGGCCCCTTCCTGGGACTTTTATCCTCGCACGCCCAAGCCTACAGGCCCCGCACCCCGGGACCTCCGCCCTCCGGGGCCCCAGCCCCGCGCTCCCGCGCCCAGGCGCAGGGCGTCGGCTCCCCCAGCCGGGGCTCACCTTCACTGCAGAACTTGCCGCCGAAGCCCGTGTGGCTGCAGTCGCAGCCCACCTCGCCGGGGGCCAGCACGGTGCAGAGGCCGCCGTTGGCGCAGGGGTTGCGCGCGGGCGCGCACAGCGGATCGGCCGCGGCGCCGCGCAGGCCCTGGCTGCCCAGCAGCGCGGGGGGTCGCTCGCCCAGCTTCAGGTTGGCCAGGAGGCCGCGGAAGGGCGGCTCGTACTTGACGGTGCTGAGCGTGAGCGCCGAGAGGCGCACGTCGGGCGGGATGCCGCCCACGAACAGGTCGCTGGCCACCTGCATCTCGCGTCGCTTGGAGCGCACCTCCGCCGCGCGGGCCTCGCCGTCCACCGCCAGCGCCGTGCGGCGCGCGTCGCGGGTGAGCAGCACCATGTGCCAGCGGTCGTCGGCCACCGGCGTGTCCAGCTGCAGCGTGGCCGGCTCGGCGCACGAGAGCGTGAAGCGCAGCCGCAGACGGCCGTCCACCAGCAGCAGCTCCAGAAAGTCGCAGTCGCCGCCGTCGTCCAGGTAGAGCAGCAGCGCGCGCGTGGCGTTGGTGCGCAGGCTGAAGCTGAGCTCGCCGCTGCTCGCCGCGCCCGCCCAGCGCGCGTAGCGAGCCCACTGCCCGGGGCCGCCGCCGAACTCCAGGCCGCGCGCGCCCGCCGCCAGCGCCAGCAGCAGCAGCAGCAGGTGGGGTGGCGGCCGCCACCGGCTTCCGGGTGCCATGCCTCTGGCGGCCCCGGCGCCGCCCGGCCCCCGGCCCCGCTCGGGCTTCAGAGCCGCGGGTGCATGGGGCGAGGCGGGGAGGGGGCCGGGCGCCCCTCGCGCCGAGCGCGGCTCCCTCGCCGGCTCACAGTGCCATGGGCCCGGCCGCAGGACGGGGCGCGCCCCGGCCCAGGTGCCCCCGGGCGGCGGCGGCGGCGGCGGCGGCGGCGGCGGCGCGGAGCAGCCCCTCCCCCGCGGCGGGCTCGGAAGCAGACTGGGGAGGGACAGGGACGCCTGCAGGGTGAAAGAGAGAGGAAAGGTTGACATGGGGTCAGGTTCTCCCCTCAAACTAGCAGATGACCACCTGTTTCCCTTTAGGACTTGCAGGAGCCGACCCTGACCTGCAGAGGTTCGCAAGGAAAAGACACCCTCAATGCTAGGCGCCCGTGGCACACACCTATAATCCTAGCTACTCAGAAGAGTGAGACCTGAGGGTCAAGGTTGGAAGCCAGCTCAGGCAGGAAAGTCTGTGAGACCCTTAATCTCCAATTAATGAGCACAAAACTGGAAGTGTGATTCGAGTGGTAGAATGCCAGCCTTGAGCGAAAAGCTAAAGGACAGCTGAGTTCAAGCACCAAAAAAAGGAAGACACCATCGCAGACGGAAGTGCTGGTGGCCCATCACCTGGGGAGAGATGGCACTCACTAGGGGCATTATTGGTTTAAGATATGGACAGTGGGGGAGGTGAGACCTAGAGTCCAGTGGGAATGCAACTCAGCTGCCCTCACCTGAATCCTCTTAAAGAACCCTGGTCAGGACCAAGGCCAGCTTCTACAGGCGGGCGTGGCCTGGCTTAAGAACTCTTCCAGTTGGTGACTCAGCCCCTTCCTCTCAGAGCCACCCAATCTGCAAGTGGCTCCCAACTCCAGCCACAAATCCCCCTTGAACACGCTCTCTCTCTCTCTCTCTCTCTCTCTCTCTCTCATCAGCTCTTGATGCTGGATAATGAAGTTGCTAAATAATTCATTGGGATTAATTAAATGCCAATTCGTCAATGGTATCACAGGGTAACCAAGCCGGGGAAAGGAGCAAGGGAAGAAAGCCAGCAGGACCCAGGTATCCACATCCCAAGACCTCTCCACCTCTGCAAGAACATCAGCATCCCATTCCCGGGCCTCTGATCTTCTCCCCCCTCCCCAACCACACTTGCCTCTACCTGCTAACCAGCCCAAGTCCTATGTGTGTCACCCTCCAAGTCCAGCTCCCAGTCCTCAGCCTCAGGACCTGGTTCTCTTCATCCCTCAGTTCCTCCAGGCCCACTACCTAGGTCTAGGGGAGCTACCAGGAGGCAGTCAGACTCATTTGCATAAAATTGCCTTTCTGAAATGATTACCCTTGTAACGGGCTGTCAGAGAGCAATTTATACCCCACGACGGGGAGGGGAATTTGCATCTCGTTAAACTCCAAGTCGTAATTATTTATATCCAACAACCCTCCTGAATATTGCATTGATTTTATTTTGGGGAGGGAAGGGGGTGGAGAGAAGCCTGGCAGAGAAGGAAGGAGGGGCCCGAGTTTAGGAGATGGGGGGGGGAGGCGCCCATGAAAAGTGGTCGAGATGGAAGAGTAATGGAAGAGAAAAGGGGCTTGATGGGGGAAGAAAAGAAATAGAAGATTGAGAAAATTAAATTCCAAATTCAAACATCATTTGTCAACGCCCTGGATCCTGGACATTTTTACAAATGTCATTTTACTTAATCACTCAGAGAAGTTCTATTTCCATTAAGCCTTGGGAAAACCCAAGTCAAAGAGTCTGGGGATTTGCCCAAGGGCACACACAGCCCATGGGCCTCACATGCAAGGCTGCCCAACACCTTTATGCCCATAAAGGAGACAAAGGATAGGACAACCCCAGGTACAGCTCAGAAAGGGGACCAACAGCACAGGAGAAGGCTGGCTTGGAAAGGGGGGAGGGCAGAGGGTAGGGTGAGAAATTAAGAGCTACAATACCGGAGGAAGCTGAGGTAGGAAAAGAAATTACGCCTCCCCCCCCCAAAAAAAAAAGGGACAAGCAGAGTCACAGGAGAGCAGGAGTGCTCAACTGGCACATGTGGAAGGAAGAAGGACAGAGAAGGTTCAGAAGCCATCAGCAGTGTCTAAGATGAGCTCTCCAAGAGACCCGCAAAGCCTCATCGGCCCCTTCTCAGCTCCTTCAGCAGCTCCTGATTGCCACCCTCCCAATCCTGTAGGTGGGCGCCCTGTCCCAGCACCCCTCCAAGGACTGCCCCTTCCCAAGTGAGGTGAGGAAATCCAAGCCTGCAGCCCCCCATTCCCCACAAACACTGTTGGGTTATATATAGCTTGCCACTGCCTCTCCTCATTGGGTAATGGAGATAATTAACATGCTCGGGCTAATTAGCCAATCAAATTAAATGCAGCACCTGCTCCCAGCCTGATTGACGCCCTTATCCACTCCCCCCCCCCAACACACACATGTATACACCCCAGCCCAGGGCAGAGGAGGGGTCCCTGAAGCTTGGTGAAGTGAAAACCAAAAATACCCCTCTTCTCCATTAAGGGCAAGCCCCTCACCCCTCAGTACAGCACCAAGCCCTGTTGTCCAAAGAGTGATCACCCTCCCTTCCTCCGGCCTTGCTTCTCTGCCTGGTCTGTCTCAGTCTCAGTCTGGCCTAGCCTCGCCTCTCTCCCCTCCCCCAGCCCCAACCTCTGGACCCTATTTTGGGGAGGGAATTAATTAGCTATCGATTTCTGCTGGTGGAGGGAATAGGATTGTGTGCTGCCTGCTGTCCACTCACCCCGCTAGCTTGCGGGAGAGGGAGGAGGGACTTTCTCCTGCCCCGCCCCCCCAATCCCTGGTCATGCTCACACACCCCATGCTCAGGAACATGTAAGAAAGCCTCAGAACGGGGTCTCCTTCCTCTCAGGAAGTTGGAGGAGCACAAATGGAGCGGAGGGTGGTCAAGACGCTGGGAAAGCAGCACCTGGTCCAGAGCCAGGTTACCTAGTTGAGAGGCAGAGTGCAAAGTGGGTTGGAGTCCAGGAGGGCGTGACTCCGCTGGTGTGGGTGTGGAGGGACAGCTGCAGGCAGGCGCGTGTGTGTGGGCAGCTGTGGGAGCAGAGGCTTGGCTTATGAAGTGCCTCTAGGGAAGGGCCAAGGCAGGGTCTGGGCCTGCAGCCCCTCCAAACTCATTGCTCATTCTCTCCACAGCCCACAGCTCTGCAGCACAGGCTGGCCTGGCTTAGCAAAGCTGACCAGCCCTCTCCACGTCCTTTCTCTAGAGACCCAAAGACCCTGGGGACGGCTTCAGGTGTGTGAGGAGGAGGAACAGCCTCCAGAGGAGCGTGAGCGAAGCAGACAGCTGGGCTCACATCTGCCACACCCCGAAGTGCCCAGGATACCCGCTGCTCTTGGCGACTTTGCTCCCCCCAGCTGCCCCCACCCCAGGGCCTAGCCCCAACCCACTCTGTTCCAGCATACCAGGATTCCTGCTGGCTTAGAATGTTGTTCAGGCCTCAGCAGCAGCCTCATGACCAGAAAGCTACTCCCTGGGGGCCCAGGGCCATTGCACAACTACATCAAGCGAAGGGTGTTCTGGGAATTTGTGTGAGGAGAGGCCCCTCTTCCCTGGCTTTGCACCCGGGATGTCCAGGCACTGTCCCCAAGATCAATACTTCTTCTCTAGGACCTACTGTCAGAGCACAGCCACCATCCAGAGTGGCCCCCAGGGTACCCTGTCTGCTCACAGACATCACTGTGCTATACAATGCCAGCCCCTGCTGGCCCCAGGCCACTGCTTCTCCAGGGAGCTGACCTCTCCCACGGCATCCCAGGATTCTGTGCCCAGTCATACCCCCTGCCCAGGCAAGTGGTACCACAGGATCGGCAGGGGTGGGGCGACCAGGCAGCCCTATGGGCCTCACTCTGCTCTCTCCCACTCTTCCCTCCCCCTGAAGACTCGCCCTGGGTCTCCTGAGCAGAGCTGCCTCATCTCCCCACAACCAGACCAGAGCCATGGTGGCACAAGGGCAGGAACCTTGTTCCTCCTCAGGCCCATCAGGTGCCATCTTGTTTATCCTTCTGATCCTAAGCAGCAGTGTTCCAGACAAAGCAACTGAGCTGAGGGATACATTCACTAGCACGGGAGGTCAGGGGGTGTCTGGCCCAAACTCCACGGCATCCCTCTACCCTGCCCGCAGACTGCAGGGCAGTGTCCATGGCTCAGAGCCCACCCACTGGCCTGGCCTTCACAAGGGATGTTGCCCTTAGAGGTGCCTCAGACTTTGAGCTTCCTGAGAACTAAAGACAAAAACCCCTGACTTTGTCCCTCTTGGGTTTTTTTTTTTCTTTTCTTTTCTTTTTTACTAAGATAAAAACAGAGTCCCAGAGAAGAACACAGATTAACCAGAATTCACACAGAAGAACATGGCTAGCACCAAGGTCACCGGCACTTCCATCCTAACACGCCCCCCAATGTACCCACTGCTCCAGGCCTGGCCCCTCGAGCCTGGCCCCGGGCCTCAGCCCTGCACCACCAGTGCAAATTAAGCAAATAGATGCAAATTCCACCATTGGCCACCCTGGCAGAGGCCCTGGCCAGGGGCTCCTCCTCTAGCATCCGTTCAGCCTCCTCTCTGGCCAGCTCACATCCTCCCCCCACCCCCCACACACACCTCCAAGCGTGGGAATATGCCAGCCTTTCTCTGGCTCTCCTCGCACACCAGCTGGGAGTGAGACAGCAGGGGCCTCCCCAAGCACCGAGGAGGAAGAGCGGGGTTTACACACATTCTGCTGGCCCCAGAAGGCAGCACGGACAGGTGGAAGAAGTGTGTGTTATGGGGGTGGGGAGAGGTTTTTTGGCTTGAGCAAAAGAGAAACTTGCTGGCAATCTACACCATGCAACAGTGGAGCAGACTGGGGGGGGGGGGGGAGTGTCTCCCCATCTGTAGCGGTATGCGAGCTGAGGCGGGTGACTGCTGCTCAGAGACCTCCAGGAGGGGGACTCTTGAATCACCATGGAGACATTGGATTGTTCAGCCCTGGACCTGTCCCTCAGGTTCAGAATGGTTTTGGAGCTAGGGACCTAGTGGCTCAATCCTGTAATCCTAGTTATTCAGGATACTTAAGATCTGGGGATCAAGGTTTAAAGCCAGCCCAGGTGGACATGTGAGAGACACTTATCTCCAGTTAACCAGCAAAAAAAGCCAGCAGGGGAGGTGTGGCTCAAGTGGTAGAATGTCAGTCTTGAACAAAAAGAGCTAAGCAAGCACAAGGATCTGAGTTTGAGCCCCAGTACCAACATACACACACAGAATGGTCTGGGGGAGGATGCCTTCTCCCCTGCTGAACTGCCCAAGTGGGACTGACAGACAGTAGTTCCTTCTCCACCTCCCTCCTCTCTCCCCGCCCTGAGGACCTAGACACAAGGGAAGACTGGGCACATCCACAGCCCATCAGAACCTCAGCAGTGGGCTGAACAAAGTAGCACCATGGTCAGAGAACCTGGCTCTGTGGCTCAGTCCCAGTGCCAGCTCTCCCTCCATCTACACCTGTGGGGCCTTTGGCAAGTTGCTTAGTCTCTCTGTACTGCACTTTTTAATGTATAAACCAGGGATAATAGGTGTGCTGTCAGAATTAGCATTCATCTGGGTAAAGTACTTAGTGCAGAGCCTAGCAGAGACAAAAGTGTGAAAGAGTGTGTTGTGCTAATGATGGCTTGTAACACAACTCAGCGCTGTCTTTTACAGCTTGCAAAACTACATGTGTCTAGCGTAGATCTTGATTCTCACCAGGGCCTTATGAAATGGAGTAAGAAGGGCTGCCATCATCGCTGCCCTTAGGGGAGTAGGGTCCCACAGAAGGTCACACCTCTGGGAGACGCAGAGTCAGGACTCAGGTTTGGGTCTCTTCTGGTCCTGGAGCGGTGGGAGGTCTGAAGACCAGGGAGCCTATGCAGCAGGGGCTGAGAGCAGGGGGGTACATGCAGGTCCCCTGAGCAGGTCCCCATGTGCGTGGAGAGAGGCAGAAAGGGGCTGGGGGACCAGGGTGGCAGCTGGAGTTGTGCGTGATGAGGCTGCTGCCAAGAGTGTGGGACTGAGGGAATGGGTGGGCTGGGCACCGAGGTGTGATGGCATGACTCGGTGGCGTGGGGGCCGCAGCACGGGTGGGTGGAAGCTCGGGGGTAGGCAGTGGGAGGGGTGAGCACACAGAGAGTCCCTGTGTCGTGCACAGCCAGGGCACGCCGACCTGCAGGTATGCCCCAGTGGGAAGGGGACAGATGGTTTCCAGGGGCGGCCTTGTGAGTAAGCCCAAGGTACCTGGGAGCCTTAAAGGTATCCATGGCAGGTGTGTGTGTGTGTGTGTGTGTGTGTAGGAATGGTTTTGATGATGACAAAAATATCTGCTTACTGGGGGCCTTCTGTGGGCCTGACAGACGTCGGATGAAATAAAGTTCCCAGTGCCAGGCACCAAGTAGGTGCACAGTAAATATAGTCATTGCTACTATTACTGTTGCCATGCTAATCATCTCATCTAGTCCCGGTAACATCCCCATGAGGGAGGTAGGAGAAGGCCCATTTTACAGAGGAGGAAACTGAGGCTGACTGAGGGACAGAGCACAGTCCACAAGGCCTCGCCTTCACCCGCCACATGAAAGGTTGGTGGGAGCGGAAGAACAGCTTTGTAAGGAAGGACCATGAGGGGCTGTGCCCACGCCAGAAGGTATGCACTGGGTTTTCTGTTGAATGAGTCTCGCCAAGCCCACAGGCCTGTCAGTGCGGAAGGGAATGGGACTGCAGAGTCACACCAACAGATGGAGCCTCGGGTGGGTGGTGTGTGAGGACACACATCCACACATACCGGGTGTCCCCGCGGGGGCTGGGCAGGAGCTAGGGATGAATGGACAGTGTGTCTCCAGGGTGGGTGTTAGGCTGGGCATCAAGGTTCCATAGGAAGCCAGGTAGAGGCTGAGGTGACTGTGGTCCAGGGTCAGGAGGGGAAGGAGGGGGCGGAGATAGGGCCTGAGGGGAGGGGGTGTGGAGGGGGGAATATGACCTAAGCATGTGAAGAGAAAAGAGAAAAATAACAGCATGATCTTGGGAGAGAGACTTAGGGGGTAAACCAAGGCATCACAGGTGTGTTGGCATGCATGTGCAGGCTGGCGTGCAAATACACATGTACTCATACAAAGGTCTAGGGCAGGAGGCTGAAAACCCAGATAAGCACCCATGTCAGGGGGAGGGGCTGGGCAGGTGTGCACTTGTGGGAGGTTGGGGGTGCCCAGGGAGGGAAGACTTTGGAAGTGAAGGGGGCCCCTGGGGGGGCGGGGGTCTTGTGCATCTGAAGGGTGAAGACAGGCCGTGCTGCCTCAGAGGATCTGGGGACACAGAGGGGCCATATGTGTGTCATGTACTAAAAGCAGGGCTCCTGGGGGAGGTCTCTGAGGCAGGCGACAAGGTGGCAGTCTTCCTGGGCGGGGAGTGTGGGCGGCGTGCTGCCGGGAGGTGTATTGTGTACGCAGGTGTGTGTGCTTGTGTAGGTGTGTGTCTGGATGGGTGCCACTGAGTATGCGGATCCGGGTCACAGTGTCTGTGTCACTAACGAGGGCTTGGGGGGAGGGAGCGGCTGGACATAGATAGAGAAGCCCCTTGGTCCCTCCTCTGGAGCCCAGCCCCCTCTTCTGGAGGGAGCCCTGTTGTCATGTGGATTCAGCCCAGGCCTAGCCTGGAGAGACCGGGGCTCCAGCTGCAACGGTCTGGCGGTCAGTCCCGCCCACCCTTAGGAAGCTGAGGACTGGACCGGTCTGAGCACACACGTCCTCCTACAAGAATGAGGGCCTCCCCGCCAAACCCTTCTCTTCTTCCCCCAGAAGGCTGTGGCCTATTCTTGGAGGCTGGCATCTCTGAGCCATCCTGGGAAGTAGGAGTTGGGACCTGAGTAGCTAAAGCACCCACCAGATCTAAGGCCCCCACAGTGAACAGACTAGTGGCTCTCCCCCTTCCTTCCTTCCTGCTTCCTTCTCTTTCTCCTTTTGCTCTGGCTGAAGACGAGAATGTAAAATCTTAAAAATCCACCCTGCTTCAGAAGGAACACCCAGACGCCCTGGGAAGGTGGACAGGAGGAAAGGGTGGGAATGAACTGAAAATCCTCACCCACCCCACCCACTGCCAACACGTACGTACAGCAAATCGGGTGTGTGGTACAGTCAGAAAAGCTGAAGACCCTTTCGAGAACCACCTCCTAAGATTCATTTCATCTCTCCGGGTCTGGACAGGCCCATCCCTTCACCTCCAGGTATCAGCAAACAGCCCCTCCCTGCCCTCAGTGGATCACCTACACACCAAATGCCCACTCAGGACTCAGAGGAGAGGGGTGAGAGTGAAGATCACAGCCCCCCCCCCAAAAAAAAATCAGTTTGCCTTTCCAGAGCTCATACTTCAGCCCAATGAACCCGGGTCAGACTGCTCCTGGAGCTGAGGGAGGAAGCTGGGACCTGAGAAATATCCCCTCCTCTTTAGGGGGTGGGGGAAGAGCTTGGACCCAGTGGCTTCGTCCCCCCCCCCCAGCACTCTGACCCGAACCCTGCCACCACCCCTAGCGCATTCCCACCCCGGCAGAGCCCCCTCCTACTGCTTTTCCAGTCTCCCATCACCCCGGCCTTCCCCCCCGCCCCAAGCTTCCGCTCCTCTCCCCCAGACACCCCCCCAATCCTGCCCAGCGCTCCCCCAGCACAGACCTGTCTCTGCCTCCCAGCACCTTGGCATCCCCCCCCCCTCTGCTCTCTCCCATAACCTCCTCTCCCCTTGGCTCCCATCCCCCAGGAAAGCCTGGTCCTCACTGGCTCCCCCAGACCAAGCGTGGCCCCGGCTCCTTTCCTCTCCACTTGTCTCCTCTCTCCTCCTCCTCCTCCTCCCACGAAGCCCGGAGCCTCGTTGGATTTTCCCCTGCAGACCCTTCAGCGCACAACAGCTCACAGCCCCTCTGGCCCAGCACCGCTGCCAGCTCCTGGAGCCGGCACAGACCGGGGACCCTCCCCCTCCAGAGCCCCTCTCCCGAACCTCCGGATGCCCCTCCCTCCCTCCCCATCCCTTCCCCCAACGACCCTCCCTCCCACCCTCCTCCACGCGCCCCAGCTCAGGGCTAATGCCCCTTCCACCGGAGCCTCCGGGCCCCCGGACGCCCCCCCAGCGGCTTCGCCTTCTCGCTGACACCCAGCCAAAGCTCTCACGGCGCCCCCGCCCCCCACCCAGCTCCCTGCCTCCCCCGCCCCCTCCGACCCGCTCCCCTCCCCCGATCGGCTCCCGCCCCCCGCCCGTCTCCGCCGCAGCCCCCCCCCCCCGTACCTGGTTCTGGGGGCGCCAGGAGCTGGAGGGTGGGGAGCGAGAGCTCCGGGGACGCTGCGTCTCCCACAGGTGACAGATTCGGGGCCGGCGGTACGGGCCGCCTCGCGCCTCGGTCCCCGCCGCGTCCCCGCCCGCCCCGCCGCGGTGCCGCTCCGAGGAGGAAGCTCCGCGAGTCAGGGCGGCTGCTCCCGCCGCCGCATCCCTGCAACACCGACTGACGGAAGCATCAGCACCAGGGCCCGCCCCCCGGGCGCGCGCATTGGGCCGCGCTGCGCTAACGGACGGGCGGCGCAGCCAATGAAAGGCGTGGAAACCGTCAGTCCCGCGGCTCCCCAGACCCACCTCCCGCCCCGCCGCGGGACCCAGGCGTCCCGGCCCCGGGCACAGCCGCTCTTCCCCGCCCCGCCAGGTCTTTAGCCGGGGCTCCGGCGCCAAGCAGGCAATAGCCTCAGTGTCTTTTCCAGGCTCCCTCGCTCCTCGCCCCTCGGGTCAGGTCCTGGGGTTCCGCACAGCCCCTCACCTTGCCCGGCAAGTCTGGGTGGCAGCGCCCAGGACTGGCACGAGCCAGAGGCGAGGCTCGAACCCAGACCCGAAGCTCCGAGGAAACAGGACGCGTGCGGGGCCTGGGCCGCAGCACCCCCTGCTGGCTGCACCCAGGGGCGGCCCGGACTGCGGGGAGCTTAGGGAAGGGACCCCGGCTGGATGTTGGGGCCCAGGAGAGGGGAGGGCCCAGAACTGAGGGTGGGGTCGCTGGGACAGGGAAGGCAGAGATGCAGGCGTGGTAGATCTAGGGGCTTGGGGATGCCCAGCCTCCTGGGGATCCCAGAGTTTGAACCAGACATTCCCCCCCCCCTTTCCTGCCTGGAAGCCAGGGCTGCGCGAGGAGTCGGGGTTTGCAGCCCCGTTACGGGTCTGTCCCCGCTACACCCAGCCATGAGTTTTCGTGCCAGTGTGGTACTGGGGCGCAAGTCTTTCCTGGCAAGGCGTCTGCAAAGTACCAATTGTGGCCGAGGGTGGGGACACTCAGCTGAGAAAAGGTAGATCCAACACCTAGCTAAATTAGACCCCGAGCATATGAATGAGGCAGTGTGGGGTTGTGTGAAGACCAGACCATTTTGCCAGCTCCCTCCAGGACCTTGATTTCTGTTGCAGGGCCTGTGATCTGCACAGCTGGTGGTAGCTGGCATTTCCTTAGCCAGAGGCAATATGCAAGAACATGCATTTAAGCCACGGATGCATGCATTTGCATTTGGGGGGCATACACAACTATCCCAGAACACTGATGTTCCACATGCCTGCAGATGCGCCCCAACAAGGGAAACACAGCCAGGTGTGCACACAGGTACCTTGCACATTCAAAGGTACACACATGTCCAGGGAGCCCGGCACACACAGAGGAGCTGCCCGCCCACGGGGTTCCCTGCCCTCCGCCCCCGCCCCAAGCGCTTGGCAGAAAATAGTCAATGAATGAGTGGATGGATGTGGACACTCTCCCTAGGGGATTCCCTTCAGCAGCCTGTCAGAGGCTGAGACTACTGGGGTGTCTCCAAAAGGGTGGGGAAAGGGAGAGCCCTGCACCAGGTGCCACACTGGAGGCCTGCCCTGACCTTGGAGAGACCCTCAGGCCGTCCCCACCAAGCCACTGAGAATGGGAACTGCTGAGTCAGGCAGTAGCTGGGAGGCCGCCTCTCTCGACCCCACAACCCACTGCCCCACCCATCCTCCACCATTCCTCCCCTGCAGCCTCTCCCTCCCTCCCTCTCTCTCTTTCTCTCTCTCTCTCTCTCTCTCTCTCACGCGCGCACACACACACACACACACACACACACACACACACAGAGGCATCAAGCATATAGGGGCAGGCAAGAGTGCAGCGACTCACAAAGACAACTCTCAGACCATGGACAAGGCTGGGAGGGAGGGAGGGAGGAGAGGGTGAGCACTTGTTTCCTGTCCCCACCCTCAGCTTTGCCCACAAGGGCAGGAAAGGTCACCTGGCTGCTTTGCCACCTCCCTGCCCCTCCCCCTACAGAGATGTCTCCCAGAAAGTCCTAGATGCATACCCTTAGAGCCTGGGGGACCCACTACCTCCATCAAGACCCGCCCCCCACACACAGGTACCCACCCCAGGGGGCACTCCTGGGATATACTGAGCACATGGCCTTCTCTCAGACACACAGGCCAATGCCGGCCCACCAGGGAGCAGCAAATACAGTGTGCAGGTCCACACATATGCACAGGCACACACATGAATAGGCGCACATGCACACACACACACACACACACACACACACACAATGGCAAGCTCAGACATCAAATTTTGACACCTGAAAAGGCAGACACGCATCACACCCTGGGCAGGGCAGCCTTGAGTGTCACAGATGCCTGTACACACACTGGGCTGGGCGAGGCCAGGCTGGGGGCCCGGGGGGGGGGGGGGGGGAGCCCACCTCCAGGAGGCAGGGATGGGATGGAGACAGTGCGGGAGGCGGGCAGCACCGGAGCAAGCTGCTCTTCACCACACAATCGCCGTCTGTTGTTATAGCAACTCAGCCCCCAAATCGTGAAACGGATATTACAGCCTCCAGAGGGGGAAGGGGGGGCTGAGGACAGAAGGAGGGGCAGAGCAGGGGACCCAATAAGGGACAGACCTGAAGCTGAGGTATGACAGGGAGGCAGAAGGGGGTAACCCAAAATAAGGAACAGGCCAGAAGTGGAGTGGACATGGAGAGATGGACATGAAGCAGGGGACCTTAGGGCTGGGGGAACACATTCATGGAGGGGGTGAGGGGGGGGAGTGAGGCCCTGCCAGGTCCGTAGATATTGTACTGGGCAAACAGAAGTTAGGGATGCATTTCTACCCCCCAGAACAGTCCCACTGTTTCTGTAGGAACCCCCAGTTTGGGGTGCAAGAAAGATAACTCTCATTCTCAGGACACCTATGTAGTCCCTTGAACCCTAAGGTCAGAATCCTTAGGAAACTCCCAGCCACCCCAAGAAGTGGCCTTGGACTTCAGGTAGTGGTGACCCCCAAAACCTCACGGGTCAAGCTCAGGAGGGAGGAAAAAGCAGGGCAGGGAGAGGCCTTCTCCGGAGGCTGAGTGCAGGATCAATATGCATTTCCTCTGGAAGTCACCGTCCTTCAGGCTGGCAGCAGCACCCAGCCAGGAGCTGCGGGACCAGGGAGCACCGCCCCCACCCTGAGGTTCCCTAGCCAGCTCTGGCCTTCATGGCTAGAGCCCAGTGCTCTTCTTCCAGGATTCCTGCAGTGAGTACTTTGTAGCTGCAAGTATTCAGACCACTTGTTTTGTTTTGTTGTCATCATGGGGCTTGAACTCTGGGCCTGGATGCTGTGATGCTGTCCGTCTGCTCTTCAGCTCAAGGCTAGTGCCCTACCACTTGAGCCACAGCCGCACTTCCAGCTTTTTCTGCTAATACGGTGCTGAGGAATCCAACCCAGGGCCTCATGCATGCAAGGCAAGCACTCTACCACTGAGCCACCTGCCCAGCCCCTCAGACCATTTGTTTAATAAAAGAATTTTACTTAAGAGCTGAAGGCTCTGGTGTTATATGACCACTGGGCCCAGTCATTCTGGGGTACAAAGATGCACTAGTTTTTTGGGGTTTGGTGGTTTTTGGTTTTTGTTGTGGTTTTTTGGGGTTTGGCTTTTTTTTTTTTTAACTAATCAGGGCCTGGGTGCTATCCCTGAACTCTTTTGTTCAAGGCTAGCACTCTACCACTCTGAGCCACAGCTCCACTTCTAGTACTTTTTGTGCTTAATTGGAGATAATTGTCTCACAGACTTTCTTGCCTGGGCTGGCTTTAAACCACAATCCTCAGATGTCACCCTCTTGAGTAGCTAAGACTACAGGTGTGAGCCACCAGAGCCTGGCTAGATGAACTGGTTTTAGGTCATAAGTCTGGGCTCAGATTCTAGGCCCTTCCCAAGATTCTTCAATTCCAAGGTTCCATACCTCCACCCAGATTCCAGACCCATGTGAGATTCCAGGCCTCCCACACTTCCCTGGTTACAGAGTTCAAGATCCTTGCCGGGCATTGGTGGCTCACGCCTGTAATCCCAGCTATTAGGAGGCTGAGATCTGAGGATCTCAGTTCAAAGCCAGACCAGACAAGAAAGTCTTGAGAGACTCTAATCTCCAGTAAACCACTCAGAAAACCAGAAGTGGCGTTGTAGCACAAGTGGTAGAGCGCTAGCCTTGGAGCTGAAGAACTGAGGGACAGCGCCCAGGCCCAGAGTTCAGGCCCCAAGACCTACCGAAAAAAAAATCTCTATAAGCACATATTCTTGCATTGCCCATTCCCCCTCCCACCCTGCCCTGGCCCCCCCCCACACACACATACACACACACACACACATACACACACACACACTTCCCAGCCAGGATTCTAGGCTCTGATGGTCCAGGTTAATTACATGGGCCTTTTTATTCCATCTGGAAAATACAAATATTCACAAGAGTCTGTACAACCTTAGGGACACCAGCCCTGGCCCTTGCTGTCCATGCATGCTACCCTTACACCCCACCTCCCAGCCCCAGCCTCCTCTTGTCCCGCCCCCCTCCCTGAACCCCAGGCTCCCTATTCTGGTCCCAAGACTTTTTTTTTCCCCAAGGCAGGAATGAATCCTTGATGCAATCACATCTGGGAAGAGATAAACAAAACACAGGTTATGAGGAGGACATTCCCCTAATGGGGGGGGGGGAGGGGGGGAATGTGCCTGAGTCATCTATTTCCCAGCACCACCCCTGACTCACCCCAGCCCTTGATGGGGAGCACTGCCAGCACCAGGGAGCACTCACCATCTCTTACAAGTGGATGTCAAACACTCCATCCTCCACCGTCTGCACCTCCTCCTCCCGGATCTCTGTGGGGACGGGGTGGGCGGGGGGGGGGGGGGGGGGGGGAGGGAAGGGGTGTCACAGAGCCCACCTTTAGATCCCTGTGATGCCAGCAGCCCCCCTCGTCACAGGGGACCCCACCCTCAGCTGCCAGTAAGCAATTCCCTGGATGACCCCACGACCCCATTTTTGTTGTTTCTCTAAGTTTTCTTTCTGCCACAGCCACTGATCTCTCAGTGTAGTTTGCTTAAATGTCAACGCTATGTACATTTCACCCAACCCTTCTGCAAGGTTCAATGCAAATGGTTTTATCTTCTCTATTTTTAAGGACTTACGCCAACCCAAGCAGCCAACTGCCTTAGACCCTCAGGTCAACACAGTTATTTATCGAAACCATTCTCAAAAAAAAAAAATCATTTAACAAGCTGTCACTTAGCAAACTGATGGGAAACTACCACCGGAGAGTGCCCCCCACCCCCCAAGACAGCTGCGCACCCCAGAGTTATCACAGCAGAAGGACTTTTGTCAGAATAGCCTAAAGGAGAACTGCAGGCAAAGGACTCACACGACTCCAATCCTTTGTCAACCCTCACTTGTCCCATTGTCCTCTCCATTAGCAGCCAAAGGCGGAGAATTACAAAGTCTGGAATGGCCTCCATTCTGCTCGGGTTGCCACAGAGCCCTGCCTATCCCCTGCCAGCAGAGTTCAAGGCTCCCTCTTACCAGGGGGCCGGGACCCACGCCTGCCAGGGCGGGGCAGGGAGAAGCTGAAGGCCCGATGGTGGGAGTGCGTGGGAGACGGAGAGGGCACAGAGCCCTCCAAGCTCACACTCTGGGCCCTGCGCCGGCACTCCACCGACAGGCGGTCCTTGCACTGTTTGTGGCAATTCACACCACAGGCTGGGGGAGGGAAGAGGGGGAGGCCAGTCAGGGGCAGCTGCCCCACCAAAACAAGAGCCTTCTTCCAGAGTGCTCTTGTCCTAATAACCAGTCCCTAGCCCCTCTCCAAAGTACCTCCCCAAAACAAAAAAGCTTCCCATCAATCCGCATGCCTCTTTGCTTCCCAGGTCCTGCACTTGGTGGCAATCACCCCTCCAAAGCAAAAACCACGACCCAGATAGCCGCTCCAACACCCCAGCCCAGCAGCCCGGCAATTTATTCCATCTTACCTCTGCACTTAAGACCCTGCTTGTAGATGCCCAGAATCTGCAAAAGAAGTGGGGGCCACGCTGGGGGGATAGGGATTTAGAGGTGATGACCACCTCCTCCTTACTGAGAGCAGGGGTCTAAAAGCCTGCCTGGGGGGCCTAGGGCAGGAGAGCAAGGGGCAAGTGGCATTACTGGTTGTGAAGGTTGACCTGGATTGAGGCCTTCCCTCGGGGGCGTGGCTAACAGCGGGGGCGGAGCCGCCAAAGGGGCTAGGCCGAAGGGCGTGGCCGGGGAGGGGCGTGGCCATTCGGGGGAGGGGCCAGTCGGAAGTGGGAGGGGCTAGTTGGAAAGGGCAGGGCGTGGACCAAGGCTGCCCAGCTCTGGAAAGGGAGGTCGGCAGAGGTGACTGGGGCTCACCAAAGCTTTGCAGTGGCGGCAAGCGACCGGACGCAAGGAGTTGCTCTCCTGGAAGTTGTGTACGAAGCCCATTCGCCCCCCCAGCACGGAGCTGGAGCGCAGGAAGTAGGAGATCATCTCCTCCCGGCTAATGCAGCCATCCCTAGTGTGGGGGTGGGGGGGGTACCTCAGCTCTGGCCTTCCCCATGGGCTGCCCATCGTCGGCCTCACACACCCCGCTAGGGAGCCCCCTGACTTTGAACTTCTGGTAACAGGGAAGAAGGAAGCCAGACACAAGGACCAGCTGCCACTAATCAGTCGTGAGGTTTTGGCCAAGACACCTTCCTGACAACAACGGGCGATCATATTCCTGCCCAGCCCATGGGGTCACGCAGGCCAAAGTGTATTCTGCAGGACCTGCTGGGAGGGACCCCTCCCGCCATGAGTTCTGGGGTTGAGCGTGGAGTGAGCCGCACCTGCATGGATTCCACCCGCCTCTCCCCAGGCTCCCCTCTAACCCAGTCTCCTGCGGGGGGGGGGGGGGGGGGGTCCTTCCACCTGCGGGTGTATTTTTAAAGGAAGAGGGTGCATGAATGCTGGTCAGCGACTTCAGTTCAAACCCCAGCCTTATTTAACCACATAGGACTTGAAGCTGTTTGACCACCCAGTGCCTCAGTGTCCTTCTTACCGAATGGGCTTCAAGTGTATTTCCCTACACTTCAAATTTTTGTGTGTGTGTACAAGAGTCAGTGTGGGCAGCAGGCCTTGTCTGAAACTTCCACCTATTATATTTGGGGTTCTAAAGTGTGATCCCCAGTGTTCTTCCAAGTCAGTGGAGCATTGAAGACAACTGGCCATTTTGAAAAAAAAAAAATTATCTAAGGTATGTGAGCTTTATCCTGTACATGAAAACCACAATCTTGCTGATTATGGACACTGATGGAGGGGTAAGAGGCCCAAATGGTAGAGTGTCAGTCAATGAGCAAAAGCATCAGGTACTGAGTTCGAATCCCAGTCTTGGACAAAAAAAAAAAAAAAAGAACCCTGATGAAAAGCAAGTAAAATTCTGAAAGTATCCAGAAAGACAGGAGGAAAGCTTTTTGTGATTTCGAGGGGTTGAGAAGTGTCTTCTTACACATAACAGAAATCTGCCTGAGAAGTCATAAAGGAAAAGACTGACATAGTGAACACACAAAACTTTTGAAATTTTTATACGGAAAAGACAACATAAATGACAGACAGGGAAGAAATATTTGCGAACACATTCGACAGCAACGGGTTAATATCCATTAACACAGATTCTTAAAAAAAAATCAATAAGAAAAAGACCAACAAACCCAATAGAATAATGGACAAAGAATAGGAGCAATTAGCAGAAGAAATAGAAGTGGCCCATAAATGTCTGAATAGATAGCCCCCCTCTCATTTGTATTAAAGAAATGCAAATGTAACCAAGACACCGTTTGCCAAGACTGGCAAAATTGTAAAGCTTATTTTAGCCTGGTTCTTGGCAGGGAGGTTGGGACACACAGGCACTTGTACGCTGCTGACTTGGGGGGTTGCTGGTATAACCTTGTCTGAGGTCAGTTTGGCAGCCTCTCTCCTAATTTTTAAATGTGTACCTCATTTGATCCAATTATCCCACTTCTAGGAATTTCTCCTACAGAAATACTGGCCTGAGTGTACGGGTACACGGGTGTTCCCAGCAGCATGGCGTATAATTATAGCACAACGCTGGAGCCTTGTGCATGTCCTTCAACAGAAAGGATGGCTAGGTAAATGATGCCCAGCCAGCCTGTGCAGCTGTTCCCAAGAATGAACTCGTTCTACATAAATCCATATGGGAAGATAGCCAGGATAAGGGGTTTAGTGCAAAGCAAAAGCAAAAGGGAAAAAAAAAGTGAGGAGTTCAGTTCTGTCAAGACAGTGACAAAAACAAAGGTGAAAAGAAAAGAATGAAAATGAGCCCTGGTGGCTCAAGCCTATACTAAACTACTCAGGAGGTGGCGTTCAGGAGGACTGGTCCAGGCCAGCCTTGAGTGTATGGGAGGGGTCCACAAAACTCCTTCTCAAACAATAGCTGGGCCCAGTGGCAGGTGCCTGTCATCCTAGCCAAACAGGAGGCTGAGATCAGGAAGACAGCAGTTCTAGGACAGCCAAGGCAGAAAAGTCCATGACTCCTTCTTGTTCAACAGAAGAAGCTGGGTATAGTCATGCATGTCTGTCATCCTAGCTATGGACAGAAGTAAAAAAAAAAAAAAAAAGAAAGAAAGAAAGGAGGATCACAGTCCAGACTAGACTAGACTGGTCCTTCCAACTAGAAGGAAGACCCTATTTGGAAAATAAATAGGACAAGATAGGTGCTGGTGGTTCATGCCCATCTTTCTAGCTACTTGGGAAGCTAAGACCTGAAGGATTGAGGTTCAGAACCATCCACAAGACTCCATCTCCAAAATAATCAGTAAAATGCCAGAATGGAGGCATAGCTCAAGTGGTAAAGCATCAGCTGTGAGCAAGAAAGCTGAGTGGCCTGCGTACCAGTGGCTCATACTTGAATCCTAGTTACTTAGGAGGCTGAGATCTGAGGATCCTGGTTCAAAGCCAGCCCAGGGCAGGAAAGTCTGTAAGACTTTATGTCCAATTAACCACCACCTCCAATTAACTAAAGTGAAGCTGTGGTAGAGCTCTAGCCTTCAGTGACAAAGCTCAGGGACAGCACCTAGGCCCTGAGTTCAAGCCCCACAACTGATTTAAAAAAAAAAAAAAGCTGAATGACAGCTTGAAACTCTAAGTTCAAATCCTAGTATGTGGTGGCTCACGCCTGTAATCCTAGCTAATCAGGAGGCTGAGATCTGAGGATTTCGGTTCAAAGTCAGCCCAGACAGGAAAGTCCAGGAGACTCATCTCTAATTAACCACCAGAAAATTGGAAGTGGTACTGTGGCTCAAGTGGTAGAGCAGCTAGCCTTGAGCTGAAGAGCTGAGGGACAGCACCCAGGCCCAGAGTTCAAGCCCCACAACCAACAAAAAGAAAAAAGAAAAAAAACCTCCTAGTTCCAGCACAAAAATAAACAAAATAACTAGTACCAAAAAGAATTGAAGGAATGACTCAGTGGTAGCGTGCCTGCCAAGCATGCAGAAGGCCCTTGAGTTCAAACCTCAGTAAAAGAAAGAAGAAAGAAAAAGAGAAAGGGGATGAAGGTGGGGGGAAGAAGGAAATCTCAATGCTACAAATATCTAGATGCTGGTTTGCTGGTTTAAAGTATATCAAAAATCGCTTTAAAACTGGGTGCTTGTGGCTCATATCTGTAATACTAGTTACTCAGGAGGTTCAGATCTGAGGACTGTGGTTTGAAGCCAGCTTGGGCAGGGAAGTATGAAATTCTTATCTCCAATTAACTACCTAAAAAGCCAAAGTAGAGCTGTGGCTCAAGTGGTTCAAGTGGTAGTGTCCTAGCCTTGAACAACAACAACAAAAAACAACCTCAGAAAAAGTGCCTAAGCCCCAAGTTCAAAAACATTTTTTTTGTTTTATATGCATAGATGACTTTTCAAAACATGGAAGCCTCAAGCTCAAGAAATGAGAGAACTTTGGGACAAAGCCAGGAGCTGGGGGCTGGTTGTGGGAGCAGGTTTCTGGTCTTCAATGGATTTTTGTTTTGTTTTTTACCTCTTGATTTTGTGGCGGGGAGGGGGGTCCTGGAGAATGTTGGGGGGGACAGTACTAAGAATTGAACTCAGTGTCCCCTGCACTCTACCATTTGAGCCATGCCCACCCCAGGACTTTTGCTTTTAGTTGCTTTTCTTTTTTGCTGGTCCTGGGTGCTGTCCCTGAGCTTCTTTTGCTCAAGGCTAGCGCTCTACCATTTGAGCCACAGCGCCACTTCCAGCTTTTTCTGAGTAGTTTATTGGAGATAAGAGTCTCATGGGCTTTCCTGACTGGGCTGGCTTCAAACCGTGATCCTCAGCTCTCAGCTTACTAAGTAGCTAAGATTACAGGCCTGAGCCACTTTTAGTTGGTTTTAGCCCAGCTTTTAGTTGGTTTTTTCAGGCTTGGTCATAATCCTTCTATTTCTACCTCCTGATTAGGTGTGCTGACAGGTGTGTACCAACACTGCTTACTTATTGGATAAAACAGGGTCTTGATAACTTTTGCCTGGTCTGACTTCCAAACTATGAACTTCTTGATCGAATCTTCCTAAGTAGCTGGGACAGGAATGACATACCTAACTTACTGTGGAGTTTTGTTATATGGAGAGGGAAAAAGAAAAAAAAAAAAAACAAGAGTTTTGAAATACAGGTCATATTTAAAAATAAATCGACCTGGCATGGAGTGTAAATTTTGATTGGGATTTTGTCTGCTCAGCAAAAAAATGGAGCATAAACATGGTGGGAGAGGGCATGGCTAACCTACTTCAGAGAACCAGCTGCTTTCCTGAATTGTCAGCATCTGAATTGTGGCTAAGTGGGTGCTGCGAATTATAGGCTTTTCTTTTTTCTTTCTTTCTTTTTTTTTTGTGCTGCCACTGGGGCCTGAACTCAAGGCCTCTTTCACTCAAGGCTGGCCCTCTACCACTTGAGCCACACTTTCACTTCCAGTATTTGTGTGTGTGTGTGTATCAGTCCTGGGTTTTGAACTCAGGGCCTGGGTGCTGTCCCTGAGCAAAAGTTTTGCTCAAGATCAGTGCTCTACCACTTGAGCCACAGAGCCATTCCTGCCTTTTTCTGAGTAGTTTATTGGAGAGAAGAGTTTCAGGGACTTTTCTGCTCAGGCTGGCTTCGAACCGTGATCCTCAGATCTGTCTTCTGTGTAGTTAGGATTACAGGTGTGAGCCATCAACACCCAGTTCTCGGGACTTTCTTATCTACTCATTAAACCCGGGGCTCCACTTGCCCATACTTTGGCCACCGTGAGCTTCATAAATAAAGCAGCCTTCATGTGGCAAAGGTCCCTGGGCTCACCATCTTTGAAAGACTCAGGTGGAACCTAAACTAATACAATACTAATACTGTTTCTGTAGTCAGCAGCCTCTTCTCACCCCAAAACATAGCCACCCCCCTCCCCCACCATTGACTACTTCCCAGTCAGCCAAGGCCATCTGGGTCAACGGCCTCTTCTTGCTCATGAAGGGGAAGTGGACAGGGCGCCTTCCCTCTCCCCCAGGCCCCAGCCCAGTCCTCACTGGTTCTGGTCGAGGTCCCCAAAGGTGCTGAGGTAAGGGAAGTTGCCCCGAATGATCTGGAATTCCTCCTGGGAGATGTGGCCATCGCCATCAACGTCAAAATTCCGGAATACAGACTAGGGGTGTACAGAGTGACAGGCAGAGGCAGAAGAGGGGATGAATAAAAGGTTCATGAGGGCCCGTCCCTCCCCACAGGCCCGTCTGTACTCTAAAGAGAGTCACAGATGTTCCCCACCACCCCGCTCCCTAACCTGCCCTTCCACCCAGCAGCTGGCCTGCGGCCAGGCCCCGTGCCCCAGTGCCTCTTGTTCCGTACACTGTGACACTAGTGCTGTGTCATAGGGCAGGACTCTGGCAAAGCTGGCATTTACCGACTACCACTTCCACCAGCGGACTTTGGTCTCTGTGAAGTCTCACCTCCACCATCTTCTCAATGTGTTCTGCCACAAGGGCCTGGTCCAGCTTGGGCTTGGCAGCTGAGGTCCACTCTTCTAGCACGGGGGGCCGCGGAGGTGGGGTGCAGCTTGTGGGGCTGGTCGGCTGCAGGAGTGGTCAGACCTGAGCTAGGAAGTGGTGGCAGCCCAGGACCCAGAAAAACAGAGAGAGGATCTGGGGCGGTGGGGGGGGGGGGGGGGCCGAGGGAGGAGGCAGCCCTCCCTAGCCCAGCGGTTCCCCCCAGGATCCCTCTGTCAGGCCGGCAGAGCCTCCAGCTGGGATGGATTCTTGGGCAGGGCAAAGTGGAGAGCTGGGGCTCCTCCCTCACCGAAGACTTGGAGCGTGGTTCTCGCTGCAGAGATAGTTGGTACAGCTCATCCTCCGTCTGATACTGGTCCAGAGACACCTGGGACACACAAGTCGGCTCTCATCCTCTGGCCAGGGCTGTTCCTACAAGCCCCCAGCCCAGGGCTATAGGGCCACCTAGAGGCCACAGCTCGGCCAGACCGTAACCAAAGGTAGACTCAGAACACGCAGTAGCAACCTACTGCTCTGGCCAGGACTCACACAGCTTGGCCCCCAACTTTGAACCCAATGCACTGCCAAACTCCCAAACAGGAAGCCAAATCAGAACTCAGCCCCAAGCTGTGAAATCCATCCAGAATCCAGCTCAGATTGCAACCCCAGCCCCAGCCACAAGCCGCTAAGAAAGAATCCACTCCAAACCCTCCAACTTCATTCCCAGTCTGTCACCTAAAAATCTTATACCAGGCTGGGAAGGTGGCTCAGTGGTAGAGCGCTTGCCTTGCATGCACGAGGCCTGCCCTGGGTTCGATTCCTCAGCACCGCATAGGCAGAAAAAGCCAGAAGTGGTGCTTTGGCTCAAGTGGTAGAGCACTAGCCTTGAGCTGAAGAGCTGAGGGACAGTGCCCAGGCCCAGAGTTCAGGCCCCACAACAGGCAAAAAAAAAAAAAAAAAATCGAACCATTCTAGCTGGGTGCCAGTGGCTCACACCAGTAATACTAGCTACTCAGGAGGCTGAGATCTGAGAATTGAGGTTTGACACCAATCCAGACAGGAAACTTCATGGACTCTTATCTACAATTAACCAGCAAGAAGCTGGAAGTGTGACTCAAGTGGTAAAGCACCAACACTGAGCAAAAAAGCTATAGGACAGCGTCCAGGCCCTGAGTTCACACACACACACACACACACACACACAATAGATAGATAGATAGATAATTTATAGACCTCAACTCCCACTCTAGACCTCCAAACTTGAATACAAGGCCAAAACTTAGCTCAGAGCTCACTGCCACATTAGAATCCACCCCCTCTCACCCTGCCACTGAATCCAATCCACAGGCTTGAGCTCAGCCTCAAATCTTAAACACAATCCAGTGACAGGGACTCATCCTAGAACCCAAAGCCCAGGCCCAGGCTCCAGTGCAGCCCCACAGGCCACACCGCACCTGGGAGCCATCTCAGTGCTTACTGCCCAGGCCACATCTCAGTTCCTTGGCCAGAACCCAGAAGCCCAGGCCAACCCCACAGGCAGGGCCAGCCGTCAGCCCCTCACCATGAGCAGGCTCAGCAGGTCATGGTTGGCCTGCATGGGTGGCCTTAAGCTGGTCACCATGGCCAGCTGCTCCAGGATGCTGAAAAGCTGTTTCATCTTGGTGCCATTGAGCCGGGTGCGGGCAGGGTCCAGCCAGTCGGGCAATGCCAGCTGCAGGGCCACCAGATCCTTGAGATGCACACCCAGGATAGGAAAGCGGAAGCCCACACAGGCTGCCAGCCGGCGTCGGTAGTTACCGTAGTTGCCTGCGGCGGTCACCAGTTCTGTCAGACTTTCCCAGAGCTGTGAAGCAAAGGACAGAGGGTCACTCACAGCATTCACGGGTACCCCACTCACCCTCAGTCCTGGGGTGCAGAAAAGGACGATGATCAAGGGCAGGGATAGGAGAAAAGGCAAAATCCTCCCCAACTCTCCCCTACCACCAGTCCCCTCAACCTCTAGAAGTTAGAGTTCACAGGTCATGAGTTCAAGATAACATCTATTGCCAAATACCACACCTCTACACCGGACCTGGACAAAGGTTATCTTCGACTAAGGCTTGAACTCTGGGTCTGGGCACTGTCCCTGAGCTCCTTTTACTCAAGACTAGCAATCTACCACCTGAGCCATAGCACCACTTCCGGCTTTTTCTATGCTTGTGGTACTGAGGAATCGAACCCAAGACCTCATGCATTTGAGGCAAGCACTCTACCACTAAGCCACATTCCTAGGCTCACTGACACTTAGTAGAAGAAGAAACTGAGGGCCTGGGTGCTATCCCTAAGCTTTTGTGCTCAAGGCTAGTGCTCTGCTACTGTGAGCCACAGCAATAATTCCAGCTTTCTGGTAGTTAACTGGGATAAGATTCTCACAAACTCTCCTGACCAGGCTGGCTTTGAATCATGATCCTCAGATCTCAGCCTCTTGAGTTGCTAGGATAACATGAGCCACCAACACCCAGCTTTTTTTTTTTTTTTTTTTTAACAGTGCTGGGGGTGGAATCCAGGGCCTTTCCACGTGCCAGGCAAGTGCTCTGCTACTGAGCTACACCCCCGGCTGGAGTAATACTGTTTTATTTCTTGAGCTGAAGATGGTTACACAAGCATTTTATGGGGTTGGTTTGGGGGGGGGGGGTTGTGGGGGAAGGATAGGTATTTTAGTTTTTGTTCTTAAAAGAATATTTCACTGGGGCTGGGAAGGTGGCTCAGTGGTAGTGCTTGCTCTGCATGCATGAGGCCCTGGGTTCGATTCCTCAGCACCACATAAGCAGAAAAAGCCAGAAGTGGTGCTGTGGCTCAAGTGGTAGAGCGCTAGCCTTGAGCTGAAGAGCTGAGGGACAGCGCCCAGACCCAGAGTTCAGGCCCACGACTGACAAAAAAAAAAAGAATATTTTACTATGTAGTCCAGGCTGGCTTTGAACTTGAGTTCATCCTGCACCCTCTGCCTCCCCAGTGGCTGGGATTACAAGCATGCCCCATCGGGTCCAGCTTTACACACAGACATTTTCTTTGTCATTTGTCTTTCAACTGTCCTAATGTTTTACATACATTTCTATAGCTCTATTGCCCAATTGTGTGTGTGTGTGCTCGCACGCGCACGCACAGTGGTTCTGGGGCTTGAACTCAGGGCCTGGGTGCTGCCCTTGAGCTCCTTTGTGCTTGAGTCTAGCGCGTTACCACTTGAGCCATAGTGCCACTTCTGGCTTTTTCTGAGTAGTTTATTGGAGATAATGAGTCCCAAGGGACCTCTCTGCCTAGGCTGGCTTTGAACCCCAATCCTCAGACCTCAGCCTCCCCCCGAGTAGCTAGGATGACAGGCGTGAGCCACGGGTGCGCGCAGCTTTTCTCCAATAGTTTTATAAAAATAGGAAAAAGCACCAGCTCTGGGGTCAGGCAGGCCAGGGCACCTCCCCCTTCCGCCTGCATTGCGAAACCTCGGGAAAACTCTTAACCCCTTCAAGCCTCCAGTTTCCTCCACCGGCAGAGGCAGACAATAATGGCCAGCCCCAGCCCTGCAGTTGAGAAGGTGGCAGACGGGAAGCCCAGGCCCCTCCCAGGTCCCCGAGCACCTTGATGGTTTCAGGGCTGACGTGGCTGTGGGTCTCCTTGAGACGGGAGATGGAGCTGTGGCTCAGGCCCCCGACCACCGCCATCAGCGTGTTGAAGTTCTGAAGCTGCAGCAGCTTCTGGAGACACACGAGGAGGGAAGGCAGTGAGCAGAGAGGAGGCCAGGAAAAGGCGTGGCCTGCCTGGCCCGAGGATGCACTGAGGGTGCGGGGAGGGAGGGCACCTCTGCCACGTGCACAAAGTGCGTGATGACCAGCGCCCGCTGAGGGGCGGTGGGCTTGCTGAGGATCATGAGCTGCACCCACTGGGAGACGCTGTTGAACAGGGAGATGAATCGCTCCAACACCGGGTTGTCCACCGTGCAGCCGTGAGTCACAAAGCTATGGTAGTCCTGAAACTGAGGGCAGGTGTGTGGGGGGGGGGGTGTGGCTCAAAGGTGGGGTCCCCTCCCCACACCCATGGCTGCCCTTTTGTGAGCCCTTCAACTCTCCCTGTGACCCAGCCTGGTCCAAAGACCCTGCTTTCCATGGAACTTCCCCCCGCCTTCCCCGCCCATGCTGGATCCCCACCACAAGCCCTTGGGCCACACCAGGATCTTGGAGAAGGAGCGATACTCCAAGTAGGTGAGGTGCTCCGCCAGCTCCATGGGTTCCAGGTGGTCGAACAACAGGGACATCTTGCGCTTTTTCTGTTCCATGGGGTTCCGCTGGGTCACCTGCCGCTTCCACTTGTATGTGGGGCTGGGGGAGGAGGGTTGGTGAGGCCGGGCTGGGGTACCCTCTGTCTCCTGTGGCCCCACACCGCACTGGGGCACACTTCGAGCCACTGTCCTACATCCATTTGTCCCCAGTCCCAGCAACGTCTCTGCTTCTCCCCACCTTGCCAGATCTCTCTCCCTCTCTCTCTCTCTCTCTCTCTCACACACACACACACACACACACACACACACACACACACTTCTGGACAACGTACTCTGTGCCAGGCACTGTGCTAAGGCGCGAGGAGACAGAGATGAGCAAGACACGATTCCTGCCCTCGAGGAGCTCACAGTCTACTGAGGGAGACAGACACAGAGACACATGATCACCAGACAGCAGGACACATGGCCCCAGGCCTAGGAGCAAGAGTCTGCACAAAGGGCCATGGGCAGACAGAAAGGAACAATACATTCTGCCCAGCCCTCAACCTGGGAAGCCTTCACACCAGAGCTGAGTCTTGGTGACAAGGAAGAGAGGAACAAGGACAGCGACAAGGGTGAGGATGCAGGGCTCAGACAATGGTGCATGGCCCCCGGTGGAGGCCACAGCAGGAGTGTGGGATGCGCAGTGGCCCGTGGGAAATGAGGCTGGCTGGAAACCATGAAAAAACTTTCACAGCCTACCGGAAGGTAGAGAGCAAGAGAGTGACATGACCCCCATTCATTCGATTCAACAGACATTTATTAAGCGCAGGTGGTGTGGGGTGCTGACCCCCCCACACCCCTGAGGGCCCCCCGCCCCACGCACACGCTCTCGATGTCGATGAGGCTGCTGTGCCGGCGGTTCCCTTCTTGGTCCAGGAGAGCCTTCAGCTCCTTGATCTGCTCAGCCAGCTCAGGGTTCAGGTCAAACTCCGCTGGGAATGCTGAAATCCAGTATCTGGCAAAGGAGTGGAGTCACCCACAGCAGCCCTTCCCCACCATCCCCAAAAGGCGGGGGGGCACCCAAGGTGTTCCATCCACCTTCCCACTGGTCAGCTAGGAACAGGAGGGCTGGGTAGATGGCTGGGCCACACCTGCACAGCCCACCTGAACAGTGCCAGGAGGAAACCCATAGGACCCAAGGGTGCTGTCCACTCTTCCAGCCTATCTGAAGTCTGAGAGAAGGGACAAGGGGAGGGGCTAGGGCCCCAGAGGGAGACTCACCTGACTAGGTGGCACGTCTTCACCTGTAGGGAATTGGAGTTGTCCTTCCGTGATTGTTGGTAGGTGAAGGGCAGTTAAGGGAAACAAGGATGGAGGCTAACACTCAGAAGGGGGCGGAGCCTGATCCCTGACAGGGGTGCGGGGTGGGGCCTGGGCAGGTAGAAACTCTGTAAAAGGTGCGGAGGATGAAGGCCTGGGTTCTGGGAGGATGCTGGGTGAGGCATCAGCGTGGGAGGGGCCGTGGGTGGGAGGGAACTGCTGGATTCTATGGGAGGCTGAGAGTAGGCTCTGAGGCCAGAGCTGGGGCAGATCATAGACCCTAGGGAAGGTGAAGGGCAAAGCCTAGGCTCAGGAGAGCCTTTGTGGCCAGGACAGGAGAGAGGAGGGGAGAGAAAGAGAGAGGGAGAGAGAGAGAGAGAGTGCCCAGGCAAGGAATTGTGGGATACCGGAGGGGCACCAGGACCAGCTCAGGGACAGCAAGACCTGGGAGGCCAGGAAGGATATATGTGGAGCAGTTTGGCCGCCAGCTGGGATGATGGGATGTACCAGGGGTGCATCATGAGGAACATGCGCACCAGCTGCGGATCCCGCACCTTCCCGGAATCATCTAACTCAGAAGGGTCAAAGAGAAGCAGGCTGAAGAGAAGAGACCTTGGTGCCAAAGCTCAGATCCCTGAACCCTAGCCTGCAACCTCCAGAACAGCGGGGCCGCAGCTGCACCACTGACCCTGCCTACCTCCTGCCTTCCCAGGTCTTCTCACAAGCAGCAGGCCAATGGGAAAGGAAAGGCAGGGTGAGAGAGGGGAGTAGGGCTGCACCAGAGACTCAGGAGGGAGCAGAGCTCTGTGGAGGCCCCGTCTTCCAGAGGGAAACCAGCTGGGCCCAAGGAGCCTGGGGGCCCCCCAAAAGTCAAGAATCTAGAGGTCATTTCCTGAATGTTGGGGGAAGGGGCACCCCGTTTGCCAGATAAGTCCACCCCCCACATCTGCCGGAAACAGCTCCCAGGCCTGAGAGATAGTGAGTTCCTCTGGATCCCCATGGGAGACAGATAAGGTCCCTCCTGTGTCAGAGCAGGGACGGAGGTCCTGTCCCTCCCCGCCAGCTATCACCTAAGACCAGGGGAAGGGGACAGGCCATCGGTAGCATGAACATCTCTCTACTCTGCCATGAGGAGGGGCTCTCCTTGAGGCGGGGGTCCTGGCCAGGGTTCTATCTTGAAGCCCAGATCCTGGGGGTGCCGGGTCCTGGCTAAGGTGGGGGAGATCTGTCCCCAGAAGAAGCGGCCCAGATTCTCTGGCTTGGTGTCCCCTCCCGTGCCACTCACCAAAGGCTTCGATGCAACCCCGGAGCAGCTCCTCCACCGTGCAGCCCTTGTCCAGGTCCAGGGTGCTCGCCATGGCCACCAACGCCCCGTAGGCCTGGCCAGGCCGGGCTTAGGAAGGCTCCTCTCCGGCTGGGACCCGGCCCGGTCCTGGGGGAAGCAGAGCTGGAGTCGGCAGGCGACGCGGGCAGCAGCGGGGCGGGGCGGGCACGCCCCCTGCCGGGCAGGGCCGGAGTTGACGCCGCGGTCACTCCCGGGGTTAAACGGCCCCACCGGGGATGGTGCAACCCGCTGGTTGGGAAATGGGCCCACTAGACGCTTCCGGCCCATCCTCCGAGTCGCGGGCGGGAGGGCCGCGGGGCTCCCCGGGGGGGAGGGAGATGGGGGCTCCCCGGGACTCCAGGGGTCGGAGATGCCCCCGTGTCCCCAGGCCCTGCCACTCCTCGCCGCTGCTCCCCAGGCACCTGCAGCGCCCCGCAGCTCGGCGCGGCGCCCCTCCTGCTCCCCTCCCTCCCTCCCAGCCTCCCCTCCCCCGCAGGGTTATTTTGGGAACCCGGAGCCTGAGGGGACCTCGGAGGAATTTCTTCTCCCCGGGATGGGCTGGGGGGGGGGAACCCAGGCCCGCGTGCCCCCGCCCGGGCGCCCCGCGCGGGGGAGGCCCGCCCTCCGGGAGGCGCGGGAGGGGAGAAGCGCATTCCTGGGGCGGGGGAGCCCGGGTTGGGGGGAGGCGTCCGCGGGAAGCCGAGCCTGGGAACGCGCGTGCTCCCAGGCCCCCTCCAAGGGCGGTCCCGGCTCGGCCGGGGTCCCGGGTCCCCTTCCTCCCCCACCTCGCACGGGCGACCTGAGCGCACCGGGTAGGGTGCCCGGGAGGGGGCGCGGGCACCGTGGGGGGGGGTCGTTGCGGGCATGACACCACGAGCGCCCCGATCCTTGGCGGGGACTATGCGGGGACCGACACCTACTCCACACCCGAGTCCTTTCCCGGAGGACAGGGGTCCTCCGGAGGTGCAGGAAGCCCCCACCCCCGGCCCACACGAGGTCACAAGCCCTCACCTCCCGGACCCCGCCGCTCGCACAATGGCACCCGGCCCCGCGCACACCTGCACCCAGGGACCCTCAGGGACACTGCCCGCCCAGCTCGGGGACCCGGGGCGCGGGCGTGGGCCAGGGCGCCTCTCCCACCTACTGGTCCCTGGTCAGCCGGGTCAGCGTCCGGTCCCGCGCGCAGCGGCGCTGACATCTGCGCACGTGTGCACGCAGGTCGGCGCCTCTCCACGCACGGACTCTCCCACACACGCACACACCCCCGTGGGTGCGACACGCCCCTCCTGCCGTGCCTCCCCCTTCGTGCCCGCCCCAGGGCCCCGATCCGAGGAGCCTGGCCCCGAGGACGGGGCGCTGTCCCAACGCGAGCCCGCCATGCCGGGCGGGGTCCTCCGCGGACTTCTCGGGACTTTCCCCCAGCGCCTCGCCCGCAGCCCCCCGCCGGGCTCCGCGGCTTCTCGCCGAGTGACCTTGAGAAGCACTTGGCCTCACGGAGCCTCGATGTTTCCCATCTGTCAAATGGGGGCGTGCAGGGGGAGCCCCCCCGGCAGGGAGGTGCAGGGGAGAAGCGGGCGCGTGCTGGGCGCGCCCCTCCCGCGGGGGCCCGGCGCTCTCCGCAGCTCCCCGGCCTGGGGTCCGAAGACTCCCCACCCACCCTCGTCCCGGTCGGCCGGCGCCGCCCCTCGGGCCGCGCCCTCCTCCGCCCCGCGCCCCGCTCCCGCGCTCCCGCTCACTTACTCTCGGGACCCGCAGCAAGGAGCCCGCACCCGGCCGGCCGGCACCGCCTCCGTGCGCTCCCGCCCGCCGGCCTCGCTGCGGCGGCTGCGGCTCCCGCCCGCTCCCGAAGCTGCGGCCCAGCTCCCCCGCGCCCCGCCCCCTCCCCGCCCCGCCCGCCCCGCGCGGGGCTCCGCACCGCCGGCCGCGCCTCCTCCACTCGGGCTCCCCCTCGCCCCGCACGCGGCCGGGCCCTGCGGCGGTGGCGGCGGCTTAACCCCTCCCCTTACCGTGCCGCACTGCCCCCCGGCCGGGGCTGCGCGCGGGCGGGGCGGGGGCGCCGCGCCCCGAGCCTCGCCGCGGAGGGGGAGGGGGTCTTCCGAAAGCCCCCTCCCCCGCCCCGGACGCTCCTGGGTGTCGATCGGGAGGAAGCCGGGAGGGGCAGGAAGCGGACTGCGGTGGGCAAGGGGCGCCCCGCCCAGCCCCCAGCCCGGGTTCCTGTTTTCGAGACAAACCGTTCCCACGGGGCAACCCGGGCCGGGCGCCTTCCTGCGGGTGGTGGGGGGCCCAGCCCGTGCGGCCGGGCCGAGGGGGCCGAGGGGCCTGGTGACCGTCCGTCCACGGAAGGAGGGGCGAGGACAATCGAGATGGGAGCTGCGGGGCGGGCAGCAGCCCGAGCGGGCGGGGAATGGAAACGTCGCTACCTGCAGAACTAGCCCCACGTCTGGGAACGGGGCGGGGGGGGGGGGTGGCGGGGACTGGAGGCCTGGGCCAAGGCGAGGAGGACCCTGGGAGGGGCAGCCGCAGGCAGTTGGGGTCCCCACAAGCCCTGCCTGGGGGAAGCAGTAACAGTTTCCGGCCATTGGGGTTCAAACACACTCACTCTGAAACCAGCGGCCCCAAGCGTCCCCGCCTCGGGCCGGGAGGCAGATCTCCCCGGCACCGCAGGAACGAGGGACCCAGAAACAGGCCATTTCTGATCCTGTTTCCCCATAATTGGGCGGGGGCGTCGCTCGGTCTGTGACTCTCCCCCTGTCCTGGACCTCCCCCGATTTTAGACTGAACCATAGCCACCTGCTAGGAGACCCTAAAAACGCCGCAGTGGGGCGGGGTTAGGGGAGGAGTCAAGAAGGTGCCAAGCATCTGTAGGCCGGCCCCCTCCTGCACCCCTCCCTAGATAGCGTGCATCCTCCCCAGTCCCGAGGCCTCAGCCCAAGTCCCCTCTTCCAGCCTGAGCGGGCCCCACCCAGGCCGATGCCCCGCCCCCAGCCAGCCAGGCTGGCCGCTGACCTAGTATGGACACAGCACTGGTAAGAGAGGCGTGGAGGGCGACTCTGGAAAAGGGACCAAGTCCCAGGCCACGCCCCAGGGCCGCCTCTCCCCTTCCCTGCAGAGGACGCACCTGCCAGGGTGTGGGGGACAAGGGGGTGATTTTGCTGCAGCTGTTGGGCTCGCCAAAGGCTAAAAATATTTCCCAAAAGAAAGAAGAGTAAAGAAGCTCCCAAGGAGAGTCAATTTATTGGAAGTGGGTACAGCTGGTCAGATAGGAAGGGGACAGTGTTCCTCGATCACACTGGACAAATGAGGGTTCCAGGAAAGGGCGTAGAGACCCAACTCCAGGCTCCCACCCTCTGGAAGAGGAGCTGGATGGAGTTGGCCCAAAGGATTGCAAACAGACACCAGGGCAGGTTTGGGGTTTGGCCTAGGAGTTCAGATCTTCTCATCAGGGGCTGGCAGGCGCTGGTAGGAAGGCTCCACGCCCCAGATCTCCCGGGCATACTGGGCAATGGTGCGGTCGCTAGAGAACTTGCCCGAGGTGGCTATGTTCCGGATGACCATCCTTGTCCATTCTCTTGGGTTCTATAAGCCAAAGGGGAGCTCTGGGTTCACTCCGCCAACAGGGTCCCCACCTTCTGCCTCAACCCAGGCCAGAGCCACTCAAGTCCTGCCAAGCCCAAGTTTGGGATCTCTCACCTTATACAAAGCACTGACTTTCTCCTGGCACTTAATGTATTCTTCATAATCTGCAAAGACTTTAAACCTGAAGTGGGAAAGAAAGACAGGAAGCTCTATGGGCAGCTGGGGCCCTGAGAATGTCGCTGCTTCCAAAAGAGCCTGACCACAAATGCCTAGCACCCCAGCACCCCTGTTGAGCCTCCCCACACCCTCCTGATGCTTGTCTAGGCCCAACAGCCATCTTGCACGGTTGCCTGGCCAGCCTGCTCACCGGTCATGGTGCATGAGCATGTTGACAATGTCCTTGAATAAGTCGGGCTGTTTGGGGGAGAAGAAGCCACTGCTCAGCTGCTCGATGATCTGCCGAAGCTCAGGAATGCGGTCATAGTATTCCTGGGCGTTGTACCTGCCAGGATAGAGCTGGGGTCAACAACCTGCTCCTCCTCTAGAGAAAATCCCAGCCCTAAGCCTCAGAGTCTAAGCCTGGAAATCCTTCTCTAATAGTCCTCTCTCTTTTCTACAGTCACTTTGTGGGTGAGGAAACTGGCCTAGAAGGGACAGAAAAGTGAATCTCAAAGCCAAGGCCCCCAAACAGGGCTCTTCCTACTACACATCACCAGTGGGTTTCCTCTGTGCATGTATTGGGCTGGGCTGTGGCTCAGTGGTGGAGCACTTGCCAAGCATCTGCAAAGCTCTAGGGTTCCATCCCCAGCACCGCCAGAAAAAGAAAAGAAAGAACTCCACACATGACTTTTCTCTCCCATCCCCAACGTAACACCCTCAGGTATGTCCCCACTTTCTGAGGCACTACGACTGTCCCCCCAGACTTCAGATTAAAACCCTTCCCAAAGGCCAGGGAGGTGTGGTGCATGTCTTTAATCCCTGAACTTGGGAGGCTAAGGCAGGAGGATTGAAAGTTTGCGGGCAGGCTGGGAAGGTGCTCAGTGGTAGTGCTTGCCCTGCATGCATGAGGCCCTAGGTTCAATTCCTCAGCACCACATAAGCAGAAAAAGCCTGAAGTGGTGCTGTGGCTCAAGTGGTAGAGTGCTAGTCTTGGGCTGAAAAGCTGAGGGACAGTGCCCAGGCCCAGAGTTCAAACCCCACGACTGACCAAAAAAAAAAAAGTTTGAGGGCAGCCAGAAGTGTGGCTCAAGTATGCCTTGAGTTCTTGCTTAGCAAGCCTGAAGCTTCATGTTCAGACCCCAGTATCAGTATCAAAAACAAAAAACCTCTGCACAAGGCCAGCCTGCCCCCCCCATCACCGAGTCACCACCCTTCCTCTATTGTCTTCTAATCAGAAACCAAGGCTTCCTCCAGCTCCCCCGCATTGGCCCGCTTCAGGTGACCAGACACTCTCCTTCAGGTATCAGCTCCTACACTGGTTCCCCATCTGATCCCTCAGCCCAGTCTCCCTTCAGCAGCCAGAATTGTGCTAATGCCTAGTGCTGAGTATGTGAGCCTGGATCAAAATATGTCAGGGTTCCTTTTTTTTTTTTTTCCTGTCCTGGGCTTTGAACTCTGGTCCTGGGTACTGTCACTAAGCTCTTTTTTCTTCTTTCTTTTTTTTATTTTTATTTATTTTTGTTGGTCGTGGGGCCTGAACTCTGGGCCTGGGGGCTGTCCCTCAGCTCTTCAGCTCAAGGCTAGCGCTCTACTGCTTGAGCCACAGCGCCACTTCTGGCTTTTTTCTTTTTGCTTATGTGGTGCTGAGGAATCGAACCCAGGGCCTTAGGCTTGCAAGGCAAGCGCTCTACTACTGAGCCAGCCCCATAAGCTCTTTTTTTCAAAGCTAGCATTTTACCACTTGAGCCACAGCACTACTTCTGGCTTTTTCTGTGATTAATTAGAGATAAGAGTCTCAAGGAAGCTGGGCACCAGTGGCTCACACCTGTAATCCTAGCTACTGAGGAGGCTGAGATCTGAGGATATGGTTCCAAGCCAGGAAAGTCCATGAGACTTTCCACAAGGAAACCGGAAGTGGCGTTATAGCTCAAGCGGTAGAGCACTCGCCTTGAGCTGAATTGCGCAGGAACAGCGCCCAAGACTAGAGTTCAAGTCCCACAACTAACAACAACAACAACAACAAAAAGAAGAATCTCATGGATTTTCCTGCCCAGGCTGACTTTGAAATGCAATCCTCAGATCTCAGCCTCTTGAGTAGCTACAGGCATGGGCCACTAGCTTCTGGCTTTTTTTTTGTACTGAAGATTGAACCCAAGGACTTTTACATGCTCATCAGGTGCTCTACCACTAAGCTACAGTCCCAGCCCTTTTATTTGTATTTTGGTTTTTGAGATAGAGATCTGGCTGAGTTTGATCCCAGCCTGGGCAAACTCATGATCCTCACAATTTTCAGGGTGCCCCTGCCTCCACCTCCTGAGCATTTGGGATTTCAGGACCACCACTATACAGCCCATGCCTGGCTCATAGGAGAAATTCCTTTCAGCATCAAATGCCAGCACTTTAAATCTGTTGGTAGAAGCAAAACCTGGTACTGACTTTTCTTCCTTTCTTTTCTTTCTTTTTAGCAATAAAACAGTTTGAATTCAAGGCCCCTGGTACTGACCTTCCAGAAAGCAACTTGGCAATCTGTGTCAGAGTCTTAAGCACTCCTTCTTTTTGATACCAAAATATCCTCCTTCTCGTCATTCTCTTAAGGAAATAATCAGATACTTGCACACAGATGTAAAAAGCTCTCACTGCAGCAATACTTAGACTAACAGCAGAGAAAAATCAATCTTAATGTCCAATCATATGGCACTGATTAAATAATATGGCATGTTGATAGGACAGAATACTATAAAAACACTTAAATTTTGTTAAAAGATGAATGATGTCAAGTAAGGTATTGGCATTCAAAATTATATATATTATTCCTAATCTCTTAAAACTGTAAATACAGCTGGGCCTTGGTGGCTCATGCTGGGCTCTGGTGGCTCATGTCTGTAATCCTAGCTACTTGGGAAGAAATATAGGTTCAAGGTTCAAGATCAGCTTTGGCAAGAAAGTCTGAGATTCTAACCATCAAAAAGCTGGAAATGAAGGTGTGGCTCAAGTGGTAGAGTACTATCCTTTAGTGAAAAAGCTGGTAGGTGTCTCATACCTGTAATCCTAGCTACTCAGGGAGCTGAGATCTGAGGATTGTGGTTTAAATCTAGCCTGCACAGTAAAACTCATGAGACATTTATCTCTAATTAACTACCAAAAAAACAAGTGGCATTGTGGGGTAGATGCTAATCTTGTGCACAAAACCTCAGAAACAGCACCAAGGCCCAGAGTTCAAGCCCAAGATAGTTACAAAAAAAAAGAAAAGGGGGGCTGGGAAGGTGGCTCAGTGGTAGAGCACTTGTCTTGCATGCTCGAGGCCCTGGGTTCGATTCCTCAGCACCACATAAGACAAAAGCCGGAAGTGGCGCTGTGGCTCAAGTGGTAGAGTGCTAGCCTTGAGCTGA
The DNA here is from genome assembly GCF_019054845.1 of Dipodomys spectabilis. Lineage (NCBI taxonomy): Eukaryota > Metazoa > Chordata > Mammalia > Rodentia > Heteromyidae > Dipodomys > Dipodomys spectabilis. The sequence goes on from NW_024870707.1 coordinate 10,104,462, forward strand.
AGAGCTGAGGGACAGCGCCCAGGCCCAGAGTTCAGGCCCCATGACCGGGCCCAAAAAAAAAAAAAGAAAAGGGGCTGGGAAAGTGGCTCACTGGTAGAGCGTTTGCCTTGCATGCATGAGGCCCTGGGTTCGATTCCTCAGCACCATATAAGCAAAAAGAAAAAAGCCGGAAGTGGCGCTGTGGCTCAAGTGGTAGAGCACTAGCCTTGAGCTGAAAAGCTGAGAGACAGCGCTCAGGCCCAGAGTTCAGGCCCCACGACCGGACCCAAAAAAAAAAAAAAAAAAAGAAAAGAAAAAAGGAAAAGCTGAGGGACAGCTCTCATATCCTACATTCAAGCCCCAGTACTGGCATACACACACAAAAAGTGAAATATGCTCCTATACATATAATACAACTGTACAAATATATACATATAAACAAGAATATACATAAAAAGAGAGCTGTGACTATAAATCTGGGTGTGAAGTTATACATGGTAGTTACTTGAGTCTGTTGTTTTCTATTTCTCAATGAGTATGTGTTACCTTTATTACTAAAAAAAAAATTTTAAATAAGTTTTAGAGCTGGGTACTGGTGGCTCACACCTGTAATCCTAATTACTCAGGAGGCTGAGATCTGAGGATTATGGTTTAAAGCCAGCCCTGGCAAGAAAGTCTGGGCTGGGAAGGTGGCTCAGTGGTAGAGTGCTTGCCTCGCATACATGAGGTCCTTGGTTCGATTCCTCAGCACCACATAAACAGAAAAAAAAAAGCCAGAAGTGGCGCTGTGACTCAAGTGGTAGAGCACTAGCCTTGAGCTGAAGAACTGAGGGACAGCGCCCAGGCCCAGAGTTCAGGCCCACAACAGGACCCAAAAAAAAATAAAAAAGAAAAAGAAAAAAGAAAGTCTGTGAGGTCTGTGAGATTCTTATTTGCAATCAATCATTAAAGAACCAGAAGTAGAGCTGTGGCTCAAGTAATAGAGCACCAGCCTTGAACAAACTAAGGGAAGCCCACACCCTGAATTCAAGCCCCACTACCATCACAAAAAATAATAATGGAATGGGCTGGGAAGGTGGCTCAGCGGTAGAGCACTTGCCTTGCATGCATGAGGCCCTGGGTTCAATTCCTCAGCACCACATAAGCAAAAAGAAAAAAAGCCGGAAGTGGCGCTGTGGCTCAAGTGGTAGAATGCTAGCCTTGAGCAAAAGAAGCTCAGGACAGTGCCCAGGCCCTGAATTCAAGCCTCAGGACCGCACAAGTAAATAAATATATTTTATGTATTATTTATATGTATGTGTGTTAAAATGTAGGAAAAATGTCTACTCTGAAGATTTATGTTTCAAGTCACAAGTAGAATTGCAAACACCATGTCCATTTTTTCCCTTGTGACAAGGCTATTCAGGAAGCTAATGATTTAACTTCGCTTCTAATTTCAGAACATTATCCCTTAGGATAGATATAATTTTCCCTTATTTTTCTTTGCTTCTGTCACTTCTTTCTTTTTCCATTTTATTACCTTTATTTGCTAACTCTCAAGTTTTCCAGAATCCTGACGGCCACTGCTAAGACCTTTGTTCAGGCATTCCAGGTAAGCCTCTCCCAGCCCAGGCCCCTCTAGCAGCTATACTTTGGTTCCTCCTGCCCAGGAACCCTGAACTTTGACCCATACCCTCTCTGGTCAAGCCTTTCTACGTCCTCCACGCGCATGCCAAAGATGAAGAAATTCTGTTCTCCTGCCTCTTCTGCCATTTCCACATTGGCCCCATCCATGGTGCCAATGGTCAGAGCCCCATTGAGCATGAACTTCATGTTGCCTGTGCCTGAGGCCTCAGTGCCTGCAGTGGAGATCTGCTCGGAGAGGTCGGCCGCTGGGATCACTGTAAGGCAGAGGTGGGGGTGGGGGGAAGGGTCAGCTTTGGGGTGGTCCTGCCATACTGGGTGAGGTTGGTTCTGCACATAGCCAAACTCAACCTCCCCTCTGCTGCCACCAATCTAGTCTTCCTCCCACCATCTCTTTTTCTTTTTTTTTTTTTCTTTTTGCCAGTCCTGGGGCTTAAACTCAAGGCCTAGGCACTGTCCCTGAGTTTCTTTTGCTCAAGGCTAGTACTCTGCCACTTGAACCACAGCTAATAGGAGGATCTCAGTCCAGGTAGGCCTGGATAGAAAGCAAAACCCTATCTCACAAACAGCAAAGCTGAGTGGCTCCTGCCTGCAATCCTAGTTACTAAGGATGATGAGATCTGAGGATTGTGGTTTGAAGCCAGCCTAGGTAGGAAAGTCTATGAGACTCTTATCTCCAATTATGTCAGAAGTGGAGCTGTGGCTCAAGTGGTAGAGCCCTATCTAGACTTGAGCAAAAGAAGCGCAGGTATCCCTGCCCAGGCTCTGAGCTAAAGTTCAGGACTAGTAAATTAAAAAAAATTTTTTAAAAAGAAAGCACAGAGCAAAAGGGCTAGAAATGTGGCTGAAGCAGCAGAGTGCCTGCCTGACAGGTGCAAAGTTCAAACCCCAGTACCTCAAAATAAATAAGTAAATAAAAGGAAAGCTAATGCCTCCCCTGGGATAGGGCCCATGGCAGTGCCCACCTTTCTCAGCCAGTGAGACTCGGTAGTTCTCCAGGAAGATCACACGGAGGCGGTCTCCCACCACCGGGTCGTGGTTCACCACATCCCCGATTGCAGTGATAAGCTTGATGATCATCTTTGCCATGTGGTACCCGGGTGCGGCCTGTGGAGCACAGTCTAGGGTCAGTGCTACTGCCCAGCCCTGGACCCACATGTCCAAGGCTCAGAGCCCAACCTGTATGCAGCTTCTCACCTTGCCTCCGATCATCACAGTCCGAGGCACAACAAACTTATTGGGCTCTCTCTTGATCCCTGTGGAGAAGAGAAGAGAAGCTTCAAGCCAACCAGCATTTGCCCTCCAGCAGTGGCTCCAAAAAGCACCCAAGACAGCCAGGCAGGGTCTGAGATGGGCTGCCCTGGCTTAGGCTGTCACTTGTTCTGTGCCTGTGACTTCCTCCTGAGATTCAGTTTGTCCATCTATGAAATGAGATACTACTTTCATGTCCTAAGAGTGGTCACTAGGCACAAAGAAATACCGATCAGGCAGTGTGGGGGGAGGTGGGTGGAAGTGAGGACTGAAACGAATGCAGTCCCAGCCACTCACGATTGTACAGGGTGATGACGTGAAGGCAATTGAGGAGCTGACGTTTGTATTCATGAATCCGCTTCACCTGGACATCGAAGAGGGAGTTGGGGTTGATTTGGACTTTGTATTCTCTCTCCAGGTATGCAGAGAACTTCAACTTGTTTTCCTGTAGGTAGGAGAGGCACAGGGCTCACCAATGAGCTTCGCTTCAGAAACTCTACCCAATCACTGATTTCCCTTCACTCAGGCCCAGGAAGGTAGGTAATAGGAAGCTCCATCGCTACCGTCCTCCACCTCTGTACCAGGGCAGACATTGTTAATGGATGTCAGCACTCGCCCAGTGAGATCAGATACCGCCTTCCACAACCCACTCCAGGAAGATTCTACCAGTGCCTGGGGCTGGCAAGAGAGATGTGCTCTTGCTACCATTCCTGACCCAGATATAGGGCCTTGGCATGGTATCCCAGGTTGCATTCCACACCTGCTTCACTTTGGCCACATCCCTGATGAAAGCTTCATCGTCCACATAGGAGAGCAGTTTCCGCAGCTGGTCCAGGTCTGAGATGTACTCCTCCCCAATGCGCTGTGGAAAGGCAGTGTTTAGTCATGCCTGCTCCCTCCCTGGGCACAGAGGGTTCCCTTTCCAGGTCAGCAGGGTGCCTCCACTTCAGGGACTGCGCTAGGGACAGGGCATGGTGCATCCGTGTCCGCCTCCCCTCCCTCGCATCTCTGAGCTCTGATGGCTGGTCCCACCTGACCCTCCCCACCAGTAGGCCTCCTGACTTCTACCCTCTTCCTCTTCCCCACTAACCTGATTTAGGGATGACACCTTCCCTTTAAGACTCTGATCTCCAACAGGAGGTTGGCCTCTGTAGGTAAAGCCTCTATTATCCTGTGAGGCACACTTATACACCCATATCCTCTCTTCCAGGGGGATGTCAGGATTGGAGAACACAACTGTATTGCAATCCTCAGCTGGGAGTACCTATACAGTGAGCTACCCACCCAACTGTATGCAGCAGATCCCTGCAGTGATACAGTGGCCTCTCACCTCAGCAATGACCTCTGCCAGGCCAGGGTTGCACAGAACCAGCCAGCGCCGAGGGGTGATGCCATTGGTCTTATTCTGGAACTTATGAGGCTCCAGTTCATAGAAGTCCTTGAAGCTGCAGCATGGGATTGAGCGAGGGTCACCACTCACCCCTGTAGGAACCTCCTCCCGGGGGCCCTACTCTAGTTTCCTTCCTTTCCAGGGGGCCTGGGAGATGGGATGCAGAAATGGGAGAAGTAGAGACTGTTGTGTAAAAAAGCGGTTAACTGGGAGCCGGGTGCTGATGGCTTACACCTGTAATCCTAGCTACTCAAGAGGCTGAGATTTGAGAATCATGTTTCAAAGCCAGCCCCCCCATAGGAAAGTCTGCAAGACTCCTATCTCCAATTAATTACTAAAATGCGAAAATGGAGCTGTGACTCAAGTGGTAGCCTTGAGCAAAAAGTCTCATGGACAATAGCAGGACCCTGTGTTCAAGCCCCAGACCCTGCACAAAAAAAAAAGGGGGGGGGAGAGGTTAACTGGAGTGTAACAGTACATATAACTATACCGGATGGAAAGGACTATAGTGCTCTCAAAACAGGTTATGTGTGGGAGGGGCCAGTGGGAGGAGACCATAAAGGGTCCAGGTGATGAAGAAGCAGGACGTGTGAGGCTGAGAAGCTGTAGGCAGAGCCTGGAGAAGCAGGGCCTGGAAGGAGGGCTCACATGGTCTTCTTGAGGATCTCCGAGTGGATACGAGCTACACCATTGACTGCATGCGAGCCCGCAATGCACAGGTGTGCCATGTTGATGCGTTTCACTGCACCCTCCTCCACGAGTGACATGCGCCGGAGCCGGTCCACATCCCCTGGGAATGCAGCTGCCACTCTCTGCGCCCAGAGAAACAGAATAGGATCAGGACCCCCAAAAGCACAGATCAACTTCATACCCCTCAGTCTTCCCCACACCTTAAGGCTCAAGCTCCTAAGGGACACCCCTTCCATGCACCTACTCTGGGGCCCATTGCACACCTGCCCACCACAGGCCCTCAAGACTCACATTAAGGAATCGCTGGTTGATCTCGTAGATGATCTGCAGGTGCCGGGGCAGCAGCGTCTCCATGAGGTGCACAGGCCAGCGCTCCAGGGCCTCGGGCAGCACCGTGTGGTTGGTATAGGCACAGGTCTTCACTGTCACGTCCCAGGCCTGGCTCAGAGGGCGGGGAGTCAGGGTAGAAGGCCTGAAACCTAAGACTCTACAAGCCCTGTGTTCTGCCCCTGCAGAGCTGGGTTTGAGGACTCCCAGCCTCATTCCCTTCCCATCCCAAGACAGAGCAGTTCAAACAAAGGTAGAGGAATCCCAAAGCCCACCTTGTCCCAGTCCAGCCGTTCCAGGTCCACCAGAATTCTCATCAGCTCAGGGATGGCCAAGGAGGGGTGGGTGTCATTAAGCTGGATGGCCACCTGTAGGCAAGGGGGCTGGGAGTCAGCCTGGGCCCAAAGCAAACATTATGGTTTCCCTTCAGAGCTCCTGGGGGAGGGGGGGGGAGGGGCCCTCAGGGGCAGAGGGTAGTGGATGGAGGAGGAAGGCTCAAGTGCTATGTGCATATTGGTTAAAAACCTTGAGCATGTCACCTCCATACTGCCGGTTTCCACATCCTTGTCTATAAAGTGGGGCAGGCGAGTCCGGAGGGCCAATGGGACACTCCAGTCCCTCTGGCACCGTACCTTATCCGGGAAGGCATCGAAGTTTGTGCGCACAGGATCCCGGCAACCGAACTTGGAAGATTTGAAGCGCCGGATGATGTCCTGGAGGGTGGCAGCCACTACGAAGTACTCCTGCTTCAGCCGCAGCTCCTTCCCCTCAAAGAACTAGTTGAGAGAGCAAGGCAGCATGGAGTAAAGGCAGCGTGGAGTAAGGACAGCAGGGGTGGGATCTAATGTTGCTGTGGGTGTGGCCAGAATAGATCTCACTTACTAGGACTCAGAACACTAAACTTTCCCTGCTTCCAAGACCCAGGGTTTTTGTCCCCATTAATTAGTAATCATGGGAGATGGTGTCAGAAACAGGGACATTATGGAGGTGCCAGAAAAGTCCCTTCTAAATACTCCATTCTAGCTGGGCGCTGGTGACTTTACCTGTCATCCTAGCTACACAGGAGGCTGAGATCTGAGGATTGTAGTTCAAACCCAGCCTGGGCAGGAAAGTCCATGAGACTATCTCCAATTAACCATCAGAAAACCGGAAGTGGCACTGTGGCTTAAAGTAGTAGAGCACTAGCTTTGAGCTGAAGGGCTCAGGAACAGCGCCCAGGTCCAGAGTTCAAGTCCCATGACAGACAGACAAAAAAACAAAAACAAAAAACAAAACACCTCCATTCTTGGGCTGGAGTGTAGCCTAGTAGCAAAGCACTTGCCTGGCAAGTGCTGGGTTCAATCCCCAGTACCAAAAAAGAAAAGACAGAAAAGAAATACTCCATTCTGCTGGACACTGGTAGCTCATGTCTATAATCCTAGCTACTCAGGAAGCAGAGATCTGATGATCCAGTTTCAAAGCCAGCCTGGGCAGACAAATCCAAAAGACTTATCTTCAGTTAACTAGCCAAAAAAAAAAAAAAATCCAAGGCTAGGAATGTGGCTTAGTGGTAGTATGCTGGCTTAGCATTCATGAGATCCTGGGTTCGAGGGTTCGATTTCATTATACCATATAAGCAAAAAATAAACCAACTAAAAAACAAAAAATATCCAGAAGTAGAAGTGTGGTTCAAATGGTAGAGCACCAGCCTTGAGAGAAAAAGCTAAGCAATATCTCATCCTAATCTTCTTTCCTCAGGACTCAGGCCTCTCCTACTCAAAGGACACTGGGAAGGTGGGAGAGAAAACAGGGTCCACAGGTCCAGGCCATAGAAGTGAGTAGGGGAGCAGCAAATGTCCCCCCCTCAGTCCCCTGACCATCTCCCAAAGACTCAGGCTTCCACGCCCAGCCCAAAGGGCAACGCACATTATCGTTGGGGTACAAGACACGAGAGATGTTCTCAGCCAGATTCCGGTCCAGCACAGCCTGGATATAGCCACCGACATTAACTGTGGGACAAAATGAAGACAGCATCAGAATGGGCACAGGCCAGGTAGGAGGTAAGTGGGGCTGCTCTCCACCAATGGAAACTCACAGTCCTTGAGGTTGAAGTCGTTGGGAGCCTTGGCTGACCAGAGGCGCATGGTGTTGACAACATTATTGCGGTATCCAGGCACAGGAGTGTCATAGGGCATGGCCAATACCACCTGTGGGAGACACCCTGTGTGATGAGCTGGACAAGCTGCCAGGAGACCAGCCCTGGGCAACTGCCTGTGTCTGACTCCTAGGATCTCCCTCACCTGCAGGGCTGGAAGTCCAGGCATTGTCAATGCCTGCTACCAGCTCCCAAGCCTGGGTTTCAGTCCTAACACTAGTGTTTACTAGCTGGTACACAGGAGAAAACTGCACAACTGGACCTCATGTATAAAAAGGGAACATTCCCAATATTGATTCCCAATACATCAACTCCCGTCTTGTTAGAATGTTCTGAGCTGGTGCTGGGGGCTCACATCTGTAATCCTAGCTACTCAAGAGGCTGAGATCTGAGGATCGCTGTTCAAAGCCAGCTCAGGCAAGAAAGTCTGTGAGACTCAATAAACTACCAGAAAACCAGAAGTGGTGCTGTGGCTCAAGTGGTAGAGCACTTGCCTTGAGCTGAAGAGCTGAGGGACAGCGCGCAGGCCCAGAGTTCAAGCTCCATGACCAACAACAACAACAAAAAGAATGTTCTGAGGATTAGGGGAAGAGGAAGTGTGACAAGAGTTGCAAGTACATGCCTATAATCAGGAGCCTGAAATCTGAGGGTCCCAGTTCAAAGCCATCCCAGGTAGAAAAGTTCATGAGACTTTTTTTGGTGGTGCTGGGGCTTGAATGTTGTCCCTCAGCTCTTTAGCTCAAGGCTAGCACTCTACTACTACTTGAGCCACAGTGCCTCTTCTGTTTTTCTGATGGTTAATTGGAGATAAGAGTCTTATGGACTTTCCTGCCCTGGCTGACTTTGAATTGCGATCCTCAGATCTCAGCCTCCTGAGTAGCTAGAATTACAGGCGTGAGCCAAAAGTACCTGGCTCTTATCTCCAATTAATCACCAAAAAGATGGAAGTAGAGGTATGGCCCAAGTGATAGACTTAAGGGATAGTGTCAAGGCCCTGAAATCAAGTGCAAGAATTGGCATGTGTACATGCTTCACACACACACACACACACACACACACACACACACACGAGTTGGCTAGCCTGGCCTGGGCAAAAATGAGAAGTCACTTTGGACTCCAGTGTGGCTGGGAGAGCTTGAGGCCAGCACAGGCACACCAGATAAACCACAGATTTATGTCTGGTTGAACATAGAGCTAATTCACAGTGACTAACGTTTTTCACCTCTCACAATAAGCAAACAGTAATAACAAACAGCTGCATTGTTCAAAATGAAATATACTCATTACCTGACTTATGTAACCATAAACCCTCCGTATATCACCTTTATAATAACAATAAAAAATGCTAAAGTTTTTTGTTGTTGTTGTTGGTTGTGGGGCTTGAACTCTGGGTTTGGGCACTGTCCCTCAGCTCTTCATCTCAAGGCTAGAGCTCTACTACGTGAGCCACAGTGCCACTTCTGGTTTTCTAGTGGTTTATTGGAGATAAGAGTCTCACAGAGTTTCCTGCACCGGCTGACTTTTTTTTTTTTTTTTTTTTTCGGTCGTGGGGCTTGAACTCAGCCTGGGCGCTGTCCCTCAGCTCTTCAGCTCAAGGCGAGCACTTTACCACTTGAGCTACAGCGCCACTTCCGGTTTTCTGGTGGTTTATTGGAGATAGGAGTCTCACGGTCTCTCCTGCCCGGGCTGGCTTTGAACCACGATCCTCAGATCTCAGCCTCCTGAGTAGCTAGGATTACAGGCGTGAGCCACCAGCGCCCGGCTGCACCAGCTGACTTTGAACCGTGATCTTCAGATCTCAGCCTCCGGAGTAGCTAGGATTATAGGTATGAGCCACTGGTGCCCAGCTAATGCTAAAGTTTTGTTTTTTGTTTTTTGGTCGGTTGTGGGGCTTGAACTCTGGGCCTGGGCACTGTCCCTCAGCTCTTCAGCTCAAGGCTAGCACTCTACCACTTGAGCTACAGCACCACTTCTGGCTTTCTGGTAGTTTACTGGAGATAAGAGTTTCACAGACTTTCTTGCCCAGGCTGGCTTTGAACTGAGATCCTCAGATCTCAGCCTCCTGAGTAGCTAGGATTACAGACGTGAGCCACCAGTGCCTGGCATGCTAAAGTTTTTTAATTGAAAAATATATGGCTGCTCAGAACTCGGTGTTGCCAGTGTGCCAAGCGCACCTGCACTTTTCCAAAGGACCCTAAAAGGGGCATCACCATCCTTCTCTAACCCTAAGAGGCCCTGACTGGAGCATGGAGGAAGCTGCAGCTCAGAGGTGGAAGGGACTTGATCCAATATCACACGGCCAGGTTGCACAGCCAGACTGAGCCAAGTTCCTGGCCTACTAGCCAGAGGTGCTTGTGCCAGGCCAGCCGCCCCTTCTGGAGTAACAGTGCAATGAATACCCAATGCTGAAAGCCTAAACGTTTGAGAATCCACTGAATGATGATTAGGATGGATGCCTGGACCGGCTTTAGGCTCCCTGGAACTTGGTGTGTGACCTTGGACAATTCAATTTCACTCTAGAAGCCTTAATGTTCTCCTGTGTTCCCATTTCTGGGTTGTTGCCTTTGTTTTCATCAGATCTCCAGGTCAAATGCACAGGCAGGCATGGAGTCACTGTGACAGTCCCCTGACATGTCTTGTGCTAGCTATGGTAAGGAGTGGGCTGGGGGTGGGGCCCTGGTGGAGAAAGGATAGCACTTTCCTCCTCTTGAGCTTTATTATTTAGTCTAAACCCATTGTGTCCCTGACTCCAAGGCTCTCCTGGTTCTGGCTGTGTGGTTTTGAGTAAGTCACTTAGCCTCTCTGGGCCTGTTTTCTAACCCACAGTCTAATAGACTGTATGTTTTTTCCTTGTATCCTGTTCCCTCTACTAGCTTCCTCCCTTTCCCCTGTCCTGTCACGGATCTTCCCCCAGCATCCCCCCCCCCCACCGACTCAGATCCCCCAGCATCCCCCCTCCCCCCCCACTCAGATCCCCAGCATCCCCCTCCCCCCCCCCACCGACTCAGATCCCCCAGCATCCCCCTCCCCCCCCACTCAGATCCCCCAGCATCCCCCCTCCCCCCCCACCGACTCAGATCCCCCAGCATCCCCCCCCCACCGACTCAGATCCCCCAGCATCCCCCCCCACCGACTCAGATCCCCCAGCATCCCCTCCCCCCCCACCGACTCAGATCCCCCAGCATCCCCCTCCCGACTCCCTGCTTCATCCTGACCTGTGTGTCTATCCACTTGGCTCCCTGGCTGGTGTGCTCCACTCGGCCATAGAAGTGCACTGGCAGTGTGAACTCAGGCCGGGCCTTCTCCCAGGGGTTGCCATAGCGAAGCCAGTCATCAGCTTCCTCCATCTAAATTAAAGGCAAGACAGGGGAGAGTAGTCAGTGTCCAACCCAGGAGCCCCATCAGCTGGTAGGGCACGGCAGAGCAGGAATGGTGGTCAGGAGTATCCTATATAGGGATTCTTGGTCTGGGAGACTATCCAGTGGGGTTCACAGATGTGGTCGACCTATTTCAGGGGCTACCAACTGGCTTTGGAGCCAGCAGAGAAAGAAGAGCAAGGATGTTTTCCCAAGTCTGTGGCAGGTTCTGAACCTATCCAGAAATAGATGACACAGGAGAACTTCTGCATCACAACCAAGGTCCAACGAGATCAGGGCCCAGGCTCTCACCTGCCAGCCCCCACAGATCTTCTGATTAAAAATCCCAAATTCATAGCGGATCCCATAACCATAGGCAGCCAGACCCAGTGTCGCCATGGAGTCCAGAAAGCATGCTGCAGAAACACAGGGGCGGGGGATCAGGACCCAGCACTGAAGCAGCCCTCTGCCCGCACCCCTCCCCACACAGATCACCTATTCACCTGCCAGCCGACCCAGGCCCCCATTGCCCAGCCCTGCATCCTCTTCAATTTCTTCCAGCTCCTCCATGTCCAGGCCCAACTAGGAGGAGGGATGGCAGTAGTCAAGGCCAAGTATCAGCAATGAGACCCCCGCCCCAGGCCTCAGTGCTCCCCACAACCTGGTAGGTGGCTTCATCACAGGCATTCTCTAAGGCCAGGTTCACCATGGTATTCTGTAGTGTCCGTCCCATGTAGAACTCCAAAGACAGGTAGTAGATCCTCTATCCAGAGACATGGACAGGGAAGGGGGGGGGGGGTAGTCAGGTTATCCACCAACATTCACCAACTGAAATTCACCGAGATCCCCCTCTCCTGCTCCGCTCCCAGGTTCCAGAATATCCCATTATTACTTGTGTGTGTGCACACACGTGCCAGTACTTGGGCTTGAAGTCAGGGCCTGAATACTGTCCTTGAGCTTTTGTGCTCAAGGCTAGTGCTCTACCTTCCTTGAGCCACAGCTCCACTTACAGACTTTTTGGTAATCACTGACTTTCCTGCCTGGGCTGACTTTAAACTTCCTTTTCTTTTTTTCTTTTTTTGGTCATGGGGCTTGAACTCTGGGCCTGGGGGTAGGTGTGGGCTGACTTTGAACTGTGATCCTCAGTTCTTAGCCTCCTAAGTAGCTAGGATTACAGGTGTGAGTCACTGGCACCAGCCAGCATATCCTACTTCTGTGTCCAAAATTTTTCTCTCCAGTCAGAACAACCATCTGAAACATAGAAGTCTAACAAGTAAGGCCTCGGTTCTAAGTCAAATCATTCCTCTGTGGCCTCAGTCTTCTCATCTGAAGAATGGGACAGGACAGGCATGCCTTAGGGATCAAGGTGCTTAGGAGAGGTGAAAGAACCCCTTTCCACACACATGAGCCCATCAGAGTCAAAACAAAGAAATACTTCCAAATGTTTTCTAAAAGGGCTAGGCCAAGGCCTCGAGGAAAAAAGTCCTTTGCTCAAGGTCACACAGTGACTCAGGGCTAGGAATGGTCTGGGCAGAACCCCTTCATCTTCCAACTTCTGACCCCAAAGAGGATAGACAACAGCCATGAGCATGCCAAGAGCTTGGACCCCTCCTGTCCCCGGGACCCCTCCCCCACCATGGGCATGTGGTATTAGGTTGCTGACATTTACCAATGACCCCTTCAGACACTTGATCCTGACCGCCCCAGCTGCTCCAGCCTCGCCCTGCCTGTGGCTCAGGCACACTGCACCGTGTACACATTAATGGCATGTCATTCTACCCCAGGTCTAAACCAGGCCACAGGACAGTTTTTTCCTCACAGCAGCCCCTCCAACCTTCTCAGAGTAGATGGGGCCAGGCCTTTGCAAGCAGCCCACCTGCTCTGAGACTCCCCCCGGCCTTCTCCTACCCCCAGCACCTACTCCATCTGGTACTCCTAGATCCTCCAAACCCAGTTCCCCGGAGCCATCCTTTTGCTGCAGAAAGCACAGGCCTTAGAAAGCGACAGCCACTTGGTGACGGCCCATTTCCCACGCGGGGAGCCCCCGTAGCACCTTGGGGTCCTTCTCATAGTAGTGCTGCTGTGTGCGGATCCAGCGTCCCACGAGGTGGTCTCGGACAGTGTGGGCCAGCGCAAAGTAGTAGTCTCTCGGCGTGGCCACATTGCGGTCCTTGACTAGCGTGAAATGCAGGTGCCGATTGAAGTTCTTTTTCAGCTCAGTCACATTCTCCACACCAGCCAGGCCACGCACACTGATTTGCTTTCTCTTATCCTGGTCTGACAGGGGCCGAGACATGGCTGCAGCAGGGTGGGCTGGCCTGACAGACTAGTACACAGACCAAGAGCTTCCGTGCCTCCAGCCAGGGAGTGGAGTGACCCAGCTGGGATGGGATTTAAAGCCTGGCTCTGGGCAGCATGCCCCGCCTCTCCCCCAACCTCATCACCCTCTACCTCCTCCAGGGGAGGGTCCTGGCCAGCAGGATCAGGGAGCTATTTTGGGGGCAAGAGGAGGAGAGAAGAGGGAAGGAGGAGGGGCAAGCTCTACAAGGAAAGGGCCAAGCCCAGCCTGGCTGGTTAGCAGCCTGTGCTGACCCACTTCTCCAGTCTCCTCTCTGTAGGGTTTGGAGACGGGAAAGTTACTACAGGCAGAACTCTGAGCTGAAAGGCCCAAAGCCTGACTGGAGCCTGCTAGCTGTGTCTTTCTTTGTCTAAGGTGCTTCCCAAATCTGGGTCCTTCTCTTAGTGTACAGATAAGAGGTGGGACTGCTGGGCGCCGGTGGCTCACGCCTGTAATCCTAGCTACTTAGGAGGCTGAGACATGAGGATCACGGTTCAAAGCCAGCCCAGGCAGGAAAGTCCGTGAGACTTATCTCCAATAAACCACTCGAAAACCAGAAGTGGCACTGTGGCTCAAGCGGTAGAGCACTAGCCTTGAGCTGAAGAGCTGAGGGATAGCGCCCAAGCCCCAGGACCAAAAAAAAAAAAAAAAAAAAAAGTGGGACTGAACTGTGGACCCTGCATCAGGTCTGAGAGACCAATGGGCTGTCATGTGGGCCAGGTTTCAGAATTCACACATCCTTCTTTTTTTTAATTATTTTTATTTTTATTGTGAAAATACTGTACAAAGGGGTTACAATTATATGGGCAAGATGAGTACATTTCTTATCAAGCATTGTAGCCTCCTCCTTTGTTTCCCCTTCCCATCTCTTCCCATCCTCCCTCCCCGCCCCCCCCATCCTCCTCTTCTTGAAGCAGTAGGATTTGGGGGGGGGGGGGAGTTGTTTGTTTTTGGTGGTTGTGGGGCTTAAACTCCAGGCCTGGGCGCTGTCCCTAAGCTTTCTTTTTTTTTTTTTTTGGTCCGGTGGTCGTGGGGCCTGGGTACTATCCCTCAGCTCTTCAGCTCAAGGCTAGCGCTCTACCACTTGAGCCACAGGGCCACTTCCGGCTTTTTTCTTTTTGCTTATGTGGTGCTGAGGAATCGAACCCAGGGCCTTGATCATGCAAGGCAAGCGCTCTACCACTAAGCAACCTTCCCAGCCCTCCCTAAGCTCTTTCACTCTACCACTTTGAGCCACAGAGCCATTTCTGGTTTTCTAGTGATTAATTGGAGAAAAGAATCTCATGGACTTTCCTGCCTGAGATCCTCAGAGCTCAGTCTCCTGACTAGCTGGCATTGCAGGCATTGTGCCACTGGCTCCTGGCTAGGATTGCTAGTTACGTACAAACCACAGGGAGGATGAGCACTCTTTAGAGCAGCTCTCAGTAGGTTGGTTACTGTGGCCCTCACTGGGTTGGTAGTTGTACTCTCGTGGGGAGACTCGGTGTGTGTGCTTTGTATGGGGTATGTGTGTATGTTGTGTGTGATGAGAAGCAGGAGCTAAAAGTGTGTCCTGAAGTGCAGCCTAGTGCAAGAGAATGCTGGGCAGATGTCCTGATCTAGGACTCTGGGCTCCAGGGAATAGTATAGGTGGAGGTCCCCTGAGGCACTCCCATTTCTCTGGCCCCACCCTCACCCAAGCTAAGTGGCTCTGAGTACCCCCTGTTGCTGTCCTTCAAGGAGCTCTGAATGACCTTTTCCAGGATGGGTCAGATTACAGCCAAGCTCTTGGCTGAGGTTCCAGCCTGGAGCAGGGCCCTCTGGGTACTGTAGTCCTGTAGGTGTATAGGGTGGGAGAAACTGAAGCATCATCCACTCTCTCAAAATACCATTCCTGGGGGATGGGAATGAGCTCTGAGGGTAACAGAGGGTTGAATGTGATTAAAGAATGTCATGGGGGCTGGGAAGGTGGCTCAGTGGTAGAGCGCTTGCCTTGCATGCATGAGACCCTGGGTTTGATTCCTCAGCACCACATAAGCAAAAAGAAAAAAGCCGGAAGTGGCGCTGTGGCTCAAGTGGTAGAGAGCTGAGGGACAGCACCCAGGCCCAGAGTTCAGGCCCCACAAATGGACCCCCCCAAAAAAAATGTCATATACATGTATGGAGTATCTCAATAAAACCTCTTACAGGGGCTGGAAAGGATGAGGCCCTTGGTTCGATTCCTCAGCACCACGTAAGCAGAAGTGGGGGCTGAAGCTCAAGTGGTAGAGCGCTAGTCTACAGCTGAAGAGCTGAGGAACAGCGCCCAGGCCCAGAGTTCAAGCCCCACAACTGACAAAAAGAAAAAAGAATATAGGTGCTGGGGTTCATACCTGTAATCCTGAGGAAGTTGAGATTTGAGGATCATGACCAGCCTGAGAAGTCTGTGAGACTCTTACCTCCAATTATCCAGCAAAAAAACAAGACAGCCAAGTAGAAGTGTGACTCAAGTGGAAGAGCTCCAGCCTTGAGCAAAAACTCCACTGAAGAGCATGAGGCCCTGAGTTCAAGCCTCAGTATTAAAACAAAAGAGCTATAAGCTATGGAAGTGGAGCTGTGGCTCAGTGTTATGAGAACTAGTCTTGAGCAAAAAGCTTAGGGACAGTCCCCAGGCTCTGAGTTCAAGCCCTACTACTTACAAAAACAAAACCCTATAAGCTGGACATGCCTATGATCTGAGAATCATTCAAAGCCAGCCCAGGCAGAAAAGTCCATGAGATGCTCTCTCCTAGACAGCAAAAACCTGGGCTGGATGTGTAGTTCAAATGGTAGAGTACCAGCTGATCAAGCAAGCCCAGCAACCATAATAAGGCTCTGGCATGCGCCCGCGCGTGCACACACACACACACAGTGTGCACCCCATAAAGGCTATAGATCTCCCACATGAGAGGCAATGTTTTTTTTCCCCCCATGGCTAGTCCTGGGGCTTGAACTCTGGGCTTGGCCCCTGTTCCTGAGCTTTTGTGCTCAAGGTTAGCACTCTACACTTGAGCCACAGCTCCACTTTAAAGCTTTTTCTGTGATTAATTGGCGCTAAGGGTCTCATGGAATTTACGGCCATGGCTGGCTTTGATCTCAGCCTGACCAGCTTTCCCCATCCGCCCCCCCCCCCCATTTCTACTTTACCCTAAATTAAATCCTTGCTAAAACTTAATAAAAAAAAAAATGCCAGGTAATAACCCTCAGGTCTCCCTATAGTGCACTGCTGTGCTAAGTGAGTGACTGAAGGCCTTTTTCCTCCCTTCTCCTCTCCCTCCTCCCATGTGACCACACAGGCAGAAACTCAACAGGTCCAGTGCTTGTGCCTGGCCCTCCCTTATAAACAGAGGCCTGTTGCCTTCCTACCCATCGTGGGTGGGGACTGCTAGCTTCACGGCCCTTCTATGCTTTCTTTTTTTGGGGGTCAGTCAGGGGCTTGAACTCTGGGCCTGGGCACCTGTCCTTGAATTATTCAGCTCAAGACAAGCACTCTATCACTTGAGCCACAGTGCCATTTCTGGTAGTTTATTGGAGGTAAATTTCATGGACTTTCCTGTCCAGGCTAGCTTTGATCTCAGCCTCCCGAGTAGCTACAATTACAGGTGTGTCTCCCGTGCCCAGCCCCTTCTATGTTTTGGCTGTCCCCGTTCACTGATGCTGTCCTGACCCCAACACTGCTTGACTCTGTAGCATTAAGCTGGATGCTTTGCCTTTCTATGCCTTGGACTCCTTTTTATCAAATTTATTTTTTATTGGTCGTGGGACTTGAACTCTAAGACTGGGAGCTGTCCCTCAGCCCTTCAGCTCAAGGCGAGTGCTCTACCACTTGAGCACCTCTTCTGGTTTTCTGGTGGTTTATTGGAGATAAATGTCTCACAGAGTTTCCTGCCCAGGATGGCTTTGAACCATGATCCTCAGATCTCAGCCTCCTGAGTAGCTAGGATTACAGGCCTGAGTCACCAGCATCGTTTCAAATGTACTCTTGAATGAGACTACAAGCCCTGCCTCATCCAGTTACTGCCTCCTAATCTTGAAGGGGCAGACTGGTTCTTGAGTTATTTTCTTGAGCAGCTCGACAGCTGCTAGATAGCCTGGTTCTGGGAAGGCCAAATTGTTTCTGAAGCTTTCAAAGCTACACCAGACCCAGCCCTGGCGCCTCCAACCTGCAAGCCTTTCTAGCCTACCCCAGGCTCACTGCCCTGCTCCATGATGCCAGGACTCCAAGCAGAGAGGACGGCAAGAAACTCCTGAAATATACTACACACACACACACACAGTGCATACTATGCATAACTTTTTCTACTTCCACTTTTGAGGTGCTGGTGGCAGAACCCAGGGTGTAATATATACTAAATAAACATCCTACCACCAAGCTTCCCTACCTCTGTATCCACTTTTTTTTTCTGTCGGTCCTGGGGCCTGAACTCTAGGCTTGGGCGCTGTCCCTCAGCTCTTCAGCTCAAGGCTACCCCCTCTACCACTTGAGCCACAGCGCCACTTCTGGCTTTTTCGGCTTATGTGGTGCTGAGGAATAGAGCCCAGGGCCTCTCATGCATGTGAGGCAAGCACTCTACCACTGAGCCACCTTCCCAGCCTTGCCATTGATTTTTGAAATAATGTATAAAGGACAATTCCTCAGCCTAGCCATTTGGGATAGGATCTACATAGAACAGGCCATCAAAACCCCATCCTGTAACTTCCTGACAGGAAAGCTCCTCTATCCAACTGCATACACAATTCTAATGTCCCCAAGCGGCTTTCCTGTGGGTTGTCTGTCCTGTCGTCAGCAGCCTTCCCTTGGGCTGTCTCCAGGCTCTCTACCCTAGGGAGACACCATTATACAGCCTTTCATTCTACATGCCCCAGCCTGGCATCAATTTTCATATCTCCAAGAACCTTCAAGGGACAGTTCCTTGCCTGAACTAACTTAAGGTTGTTTATGTCTGACTAAGTTTCTAACCAGAAACCTTGGCCTCTCTGTTGGGACCAATCTTGGGTTTCTACAGAGCACTTGGCTGGGTCTAAGTAACACAGCTCTCATGCTGACCTTTCCTTTCCCACCTGGCATGCCCCTCACCAAGCTTTGATGGGTGTGGGGACACTGCTGTAGCAGCAGAAATGGGACCGGGGCAGACAGCCCTGTCACAATGGGAATGAGGGTTTTCAGGGGGCATGGGTGTTTCCTAGCTCCTCATACTGCTACTACACTTGCTGTAGCTAAGTGTGCAGAGCTATTTCAGAACTTCCATTCTATCTTCTCTGCCACAGTTTTAACACTCCCCAAAATCTTAACAGAAACTGCAGGGAGTAGAAAGGGAGGGAGCACAAGCAAGCTGGACCCAGGGGAGTCAAGAGACAGCTGGGCTGTGGTTAAGTCATTTATTGATTTTATTTCTAAAACCCACATAGCGCCACTTTGCTGCTTCTAGAGCTTCAAAGAGCTAATTAACCGCCCAATGAGCCCACCAGGGAAACCAAGCTTGTGGGGGAAGCGATGAGGTAAAGCCAAGGTCAAAGAGGGCAGCAAGGCCCTAGTTCCAAGTCAGTTAAGGACAAAGTGGGAAAAATGTACATATACTCCTCCCCT
Source organism: Dipodomys spectabilis (assembly GCF_019054845.1). NCBI lineage: Eukaryota > Metazoa > Chordata > Mammalia > Rodentia > Heteromyidae > Dipodomys > Dipodomys spectabilis. Next base: position 10,123,134 of record NW_024870707.1, read on the forward strand.
CCCCAGTTAAGGACCTGGTTAGGGAAGGAACGTGCCTGCTTCTCTGGGTTCCTCAAGCCCTGCAGCCCTTAGTCAAGTGTCTGCTCTTCTCAACCCCGCAACACCGGAGCTGACACAGAACCTGAGATTTCCATGTGTTTTCCTGTTGCCACAATGAAACACTGAATCTGTTTAGATAGCCCAAGGCCCCCTTTGTAAGAGGCGCCTCCCAAGTGTGAGGGGCACTTTTATTTTGTCACTCCTCCCAAAGACCTGCAGTGCTGGCATGATGCAAGCCACCAGCAGAGAAAGAAAAAGACACTTGGCGGTTTTAATTTTAGCTGCTCTGTGCCTGACAGGCAAGATTAGTTGGTGTGACCTTTAGTGTTGATGCCTCCCCAGGCCCAAGGCCTTAATCAGGTGGCAGCTCACAAGCATATCACAATTGGAGCCCATCAAATGTAGAGATCCAAACCCTAGGAAAAGGCCTTCTAGAAGACAAGACTCCAGGGAGATACGGGTGGCCACGAGGGGTAAGGCTAGTTATCAGCTCTGTGAAGGGGAAGGGGAGATAGCAGAGCCACTCACACACCGTTCCCACCAACCCAGCCACATAGGAGGCGGCAGGTGAGTGGAAGGTTTCCTCAGTTCATGTCCTGTGGCTTCACTCCAAGAAAAAGAGAAGCTGGGGCCAGGTGCTAGAACACAAGGTAAGGTGACTTTGGTGCTGCTACAACGTGATAGCAGCACCTTCTCTTTTTAAAAGAAAATAAACAGACCCAGAAAACCACACTGCTCTTTTATTCAATGGAACATCCCCCCGTTAGCGCAGTGTTGATTGAATCAAACACCGAAAAAAAGCCCAGAGAAATTTCTGTAGATAAACCAGTGAAGAGAACGTGCGCTACACATTGTCAACATAATCACTCCATGAAGAGGGAAGGGGGGCAAAAGAAGCAGAACAAAGAACAAGGGGCTCAAACCCCTAGACACGGCAAAACATTCAGACATTTGGGATAAAAATAAAACAGAAAAAGCTTTCCAGGAAGGAGAGGAACAAATGGCCTCTGAGGCAGCTTAGGTGGTCAGGAGCAGAGAAAGGACTCCATGCAGGCCGGCAGGGCAGGCCCACTGGCCAGCCAGAAGCTTGTGCTGAGCCACCTACTGCTGGCAGGAGTGCAGAGTGATGTGGATCCTGGGCCTGGAGATTAACCCACCCTCAGCAACTTCACATTTCACAAGACTTGACAACTGTGGCAACAAATTGCACACTTAAAAAAAGACAAAACATCTCTGGGGGTGGCTATGGCACCTTGAAAAACTTAACCAAAGGACACCCCCTCCCCCAGCCTGACAGTAATGGTCAAAGCCTGTGCCTAGAACCATTTGCTCCCCTTTCCTTAGCAAGGGATGGAGGAACGGAGACAAGGGAAAGGATCTAATTGCAGCAGAAGACCGGGGAGAGCATCTCCTTGGACGGAGTCTGAAGAAAGGAAGCAATAAGAAAGTAACAAAGAAAAAATAGGAAAAAGAAAAAATTAATAAAAATATCACGATATGGAGCCAGCGTGTTCCGATTCCGTCCACAAAAATAACTCAGGCTGCTTTGCCGAACCATCCTGTCCACCAGGGGCGCTGCTGAGGCTGTCTGCCTGGAAGGGTCACCAATGGGCGCGGAAAGTCCTCACTCTCATGGCTCGGGCCATCGCCGCTGCGGGGAGGGATCCTGGTGGCCCGGTTTGGGGAGAGGCAAAGGGAGTTGGGTGAGGAGAGAAAGACAAAGAAGACACTCGATGCTACGGGGCGCCAGAAGAGCCCAAGCTGGCGCCCCTACTACTGCCTGCGCATTCCCAAGCGAGTCCTCAGTCGCTTGGCCCAGCCCAGTGAGTGCACACACACACATGCGTGCACACAATCACATGCGTGCGTCCCAATGTCTGGCTCCATATGGTGAGGTTCGGCGTGTTTAAACGAGACCAGTTCTCTCTCTATATAATATATATTTTCTTAAAAAACCAAGTCTAGTTCTGTGGTGGAGGCGGTGGGGGAGCTGGAGGCATCCCAAAGGGTGGCATGCCCGCCACCCCCATGCCCATCATGGTGACAAAATTAGAAGGGTCCATGGGAGGCGGAGGAGGGGGGGGCGGGGCATACATCATGCCGGCGGAACCAGGTGGTGGAGGCGGCGGAGGGGGAGGGGCCCCGGGCGGCAGAGGCGGCTGGACCCCGGGGGGCAGGGGCACCATAGTGGGGTTGCCTTGCATCTGAGGGGCTCCTGGAGAAGCTGCGGCAGCCGCCTGCTGCTGTTGCCATGGCGGGATGGACCCTGTGCCAGCGCTCGTGGTGGTAGTCGTCGTATCTGGGGTGGTAAAGAAGCCCAAGGTCACACGCGCGGGGGGCACACCGCGGCTCTCTGCGGCTGCTGCCTTGGGATGGGGGATGAGGGGCGCCTGCTCCTTGCTTGGCATGCGGTACGGTGGTGGGGGGCGGGCGGGCTGGGGCTGTCCTGGTGATGGGGAGTGGAGGGGTGGGCAGGACTACCCTGGGGGTCAGCCTCAAGGTCTCTGGGCTTAACAAAGTAAGCCCTTTGTCACCAATGCCCCTGGAGGAGCTGAAGGTAAAATACCAGACACAAGAACCGGCTCTGACATCCCTCCGCCCAGCCGCCACCGCCACCACCGAACGGCACATTCAACACCAAGGCCACTGCTCTCTCCCCACTGCCCCCATCTCTGCAGTCGCTCTAGCCCAATCACAGCCCCCTCCAGAGCATGCATGCACCATCCCATTATGACCCTGCACACAAGGTCTAGCCAGCCAGCAGCTCACTTAGCTGGTGAGAGCCTGGACTTCTGGCGCCCTACCTGCAATAGCAGGCTCCCCTCCAGTCCCCACGAATCTCTCCCAGTCACAACCACACCAAACATCAGCTCTCTTCCCCAAGATATCCCCCCTTGGGCTGGATGGCCTCACTTCCAACCCCCACCAAGACATGCCAAGGTGTCTCCTGCCCATGAGTCTTCTGCCTCTCAGACCTAAGCCCCATACCACCCACCCCCATAAGCCCAAAATATTCCACTCACTTTGCTGCCATGGCAAGGGGGTACTGGAAGCCATACTGCTGCTGGGCGGAGGGGGTGGCGGAGGCTGCTGCTGCTGCTGCTGCCATGGGGGAAGAGGACCAGAGGGAGGGGGCGGGGGCTGCCCACTGGGAGGCGGCGGCGGCGGTGGCATCATGCCCATAGGCGGCGGGGGCATCATACCTGCAAGGGAGGTGGGATACAGGTGAAACCTCAGAGAACCAGACCTGAGCCAGAGCCCCTGTTCACATTCAACTCCCAGGCCTCAGTGGAGACTCAAAGCAAGCTGACAAGGTTACCTTTTCCTTGATGCAGGCGATAGACCCCAGAGCCCACAGGCGTACTTCCCAGGTACTGATCTTGATGGAAGGAAAGAGCAGGGACTTAGCAGGACATTTGAACTGGCCATGGAATATATTCCCCAACAGCTTCCTCACATAGCTTGAGTCACTGTCCTTATGAAAGCCCTGCCTCTGAGCCCATCCACACAAAAAGTTTTCCCTGAGCCCAACAATCCTGCTTCCTCTGCAAAGCCAACAGACCTGGCAAAAACTACCTACCCCCCACTAGCACTGCTTCTAGCTCAAGTCACCTGTCCCAAAGCCCCAAGGTTTCTGGTCTGACACTTACTTACCCATTGGAGGAGGGCCATGGTGCCCAGGTGGGTGGGGGCCCTGGTTCATCGGAGGTGGTGGTGGCTGCATCCAAGGAGGTGGGGGTCCATTTGGATTGTGCTGCATGGGATGTCCACCATGCCCACCTGTCAGGCTGGGCAATGGATGTGGGAAGCTGTGGGGGCCACCTCCAGGCCCACCAGGACCACCTCCATGCATGCCATGGTAGGGCCGACTCTCTGAAGGTCCAGAATTCATCCAGGGTGGGCGGCTCTGGGTGGTGGACATGAGAGACTAGGTGAGAGCATTTCCCACTCACGTCCCTGGCCTGCTCCCCTGGTGGCAACACTGTTCTTCTGGCTATGTCACAGGACCAAAACACAAGGATGAGGACTCCCAAAATGAGAGGTACCTACACCGGCCAGACATTCCAGAAGAACAGTGTTGCCAGCCATGTCCATCACTCTACCCAAAACCCTTGGCCATAGCTCCCAGTCTCTGTAGAAGAGCATGGGCAAGCTAGACCAAGAGACCCAGTCCTAAGGCTCACCGGAGGAGGTGGGTTATTGGCAGGAGCAGCAGGCCGAGGTGCACTTGCCAAGGGTGTGGTGGCAGGCCCAGAGGTAGAGCCCACAGATGCAGGAACAGGGGCTTCCCCTAGCTCAGCCATGAGGGACAAATATTCTTTATCCATCCTTGCTTTATCCTGAGCTGACTGTGGGTCACCAGGCCTAAAGGATGAACACAAAAAGGAGAGAAAAAAAAAATTCACTCACTAGTTGCCATCTAGTCAGTGACCCAATTCTATGACTCAATCACATTAACTACCAGCTACAGCTGACATTCTAAATGGCTAGGACCAACGGGTTTATCAAACCCTACCTTCCCAGCCTGAGCGAAAGGCAATCAATGCATCATCGAAGTAACTATAATACTCTCCTTAACAAAACCCTTACAGGCTTTTTTTCCTGTTGGTTGTGAGGCTCAAACTTAGGGCCTGGGCACTGTCCCTGAGCCCCTTTCTGCTCTAAGCTAGTGTTCTACCACTTGAGCTACATACAGGACCACTTCTGACTTTCTGGTGGTTCATTGGAGATAAGAGTCTCATGGACTTTTCTGTCGGGGCTGGCTTTGAACCGTGATCCTCAGATCCCAGACTCCTGAGTAGCTAGGATTATAGGCATGAACCGCAGGCACCAGCTCTCACAGGTTGTTAATTGGTCAAATCCTGTCCTCAGTAGTATGTGTTGTATCAGGGCTTGAACTCAGAGCTTTGCATTCTCAGCCTTTTCATTTAAGGCTGAGCCTCTATCACTTAAGCCACTGCTATATTTCTGTTTGGGGGTGGTTAACTGGAAGTCTTACGGACTTTCCTGTCCAAGCTGGCCTTGAACTACAATCCTCAGGTCTCAGCCTCCTGAGTATCTAGAATTACAGCATGAGCCACCAGTACCCAGCTGACTGCTTGGTATTGAACAAATCTTAAAGCAGCAAAGGTAGTGAATATGAATATTGAGTCCCAGTGAAAATATAACCAATGACATGCAAGCTTCCAGTCAAGGCAAGTCAATAAAACAGTAGACTTCTATATGGCTTTTCTAATCCTCCTGAGCTATAACTCAACATCACAGGTCTCTTAAAGTGTGCTCCGCTTTGGTGCATGAAACCAACAACTACAGTTAATGTGTGTCTTATATACCACAGAATGCCAGGAAGCTACCAGAATGGTTGCTTCTCACCTCTGGAACTTGCAATCTGAAGCAATGTGACCAGCTCCTCCACATTTGGTACACACTGTAGTATTAGTGATGCTGCGGGTCTCTGAGCTCTGCCAGGGTCTTAAGATCCTGTTAAGGAAAAAAGTAATCAACTCAAGAGTATGTGGACATCCCCTCTACTTCCATAGACTCTTTCGATCCTACAGAGCCTCCACTACACCAATCACTACCTGTTATCGTCCTCCCGAAGTGTGCCATTCAAGCGAGCCAACTCCCGAAGCTGCATCTTCCGCAGGTCATTTTGGTCCTCTGGAGTCTCAATACCCTGTTTCAGGATGTTTCTGATCTAGTATAGACACAACAGCCAGTCAGTCACTTGCTAAAGTATTTGACAACTACTTACAGTTCTGGTAAGAGGCTCTTTCTGGGCCCACCACTCACCTGTTCTACTGCTTTTTTGACATTCTCCATTGTATTGGCAGTAACTAGGGCATGAAGGGGCTCATCTTCTCCTGGCAACATCTGGCCATCTTTGCGTCCAACTTTCCCTTCTTTCACAGACCCTTTTCCCCGGATCATGATCTTAGCATTGCACTCTTTCTCAATGTTCTTCAGGGTGTTCCCTCTATCAGAAGAAGCAAGAAAGATCTGTATTTATATCTATAACACAAGGTCATACTCCAGAAAGAACAGAGACTGGGCTGAGTAGGCATTTGTGGGAATCTGCAAGTATAAAGAAACAGCAAGATTTTCCACAGAGTTTTGTAACCTATACTTTCAGATTACCCCCAACAAATCTCAAGATTTCACTTCTAGCCGGGCGCCGGCTCACGCCTGTAATCCTAGCTACTAAGGAGGCTGAGATGTGAGGATCGCGCCTTTCCTTGAGACTCATCTCCAATAAACCACTAGAAAACCGGAAGTGGCACTGTGGCTCAAGTGGTAGAGTGCTCGCCTTGACCTGAAGAGCACAGGGACAGCACCCAAGCCCAGAGTTCAAGCCCCATGATAGGAAAAAAAAAAAAAAAAAAAAGATTTCACTTCTCTGCAGTAAATGGGCAAATATCAACAAGAATTTCTAGCAAAAGAAGGAGCTAAACACAGTGGCCCTCATAAGATGGGTGTTAACAGATTCTAAAGGAACTCTATACTACACAGTTTAGTTACTTACCTAGGTCCAATGAGCAGCCCCACAAAGTTGATTTCTGGATATTCATCTTGGGGGATCATTACTTTATCGCTCACACGTGTTGCTGGAGGTCTAAGAAGAAAGAGATTATCACCTTCTGCACACTTACGGGAAGTGACATAGATAACTAAAACCTATAGGTCTACTTGAACAAATCTGTGATACATGTACAAACTCTGCTGGGCACTGGTCGCTCACACCTACAATCCAGGTTACTTAAAAGCTAAGCCATAGGGCTCGAGGTTCAATGCCAGCCCTAGCAGACAAATCTAAGATTCTTCTCTCAACTACCAAAAAGCCAAAAGTGGAACTGTGACTTCAGTGGTACAGTACAAGCCTTGAGTAAAAAAGCTAAAAATTAGTGCCCAGTCCCAAACCCCCGTACCAGCATACACAAAAAAAGAAATGAGTACTTTTACAAAACTGCCCCAACAGGTCATATATGACTTGCATGCTGTCCCTAGACTAACTAGCCCACTCCTCTGCTTACTTGTAATCTGCAGGTGGCTTAAAATCAGGATTGAGGGCAACCATCTCTGTAATAAGGTTGTGCCGTTCTTCCTCGAGTTTTTTGCGAGTGCGGAACTCTCGAGTATTAAGCCTCTTCCCCTCGCTGTTGTAGATGGGTTCAGGGGAAGGGGACCTGTGGGAAACAGACCTCATTACTGCTCCACCTCAACTTCCCTCATTCCCACATGGACTACAAAGTCTTCCCAGCCCTTCTGCCTCTCAGACCCTAACAATACTCTTCGGAGGAACCGACCATAACGTGTGCTATTCAAGATCGTGTGGAATGGGGAGATGAAAGCTGGCTTAGCATTAAGGGAACTGCAGTGTATATGAGAAAGGAAAAAAAAAATGAGGGATGCTTCTAAAAGTGACAGGGGTGGGGAGAATTGTCCTTTAGAAGACAGTATTTGGGCTGTAAATGGCAAGGACAGTAATATCGTTCTCTGGAACCTTAACAATATGAATTTTCTTTGGTTTGAAAAAAAATTCCAATAATCCAACCTGATGAACCATTCAAACACCTCAAGTTTAGGTCAACTGTTAATCCTTGGAGAGCTCATGCCTATCAGGAAGAGCATCTTACACCCCTGACACTTAGTAAACACGAGCTCTTTCACCCAAAGCAGCTGGGACTCAAGCTACTGCAGCTACTTGGCCCCCCCCACAATGGAGAGAGATGGTGCAAGGCTTCGTCTCTGCTTTTCCTTCAATGGCCTGGCTGGCTGTGTCCAAGGCCCGGTAGACAACCTGTTTCTGGCTGTTCGAAGTGGGGAGTCTGGGTAGAGAAAACCGTTAAAAGTGCTAAAGCAGCTTCTGCAAGAGGCTGCCAATGCAGATTGGGTCAAATAGTTGTCTAGGGTCTGAACCTGCCAACAGCAAGGGGAAACCTATCATTCTCCACCAGTTTACAATTCCAGAAAGCAGATTTTTCTTTCATTTTTTGAGTAATAAAATGCTGATGCTATAAGCAAAAAAACAAAAACAAAAAACAAAAACAAAAATAGTAATGATAAAATGGTCAGTTTACTACAGCTAGCTTTTTGCGGTAATTATTTAAAAAAGAGAAGTTACACTCCTAGAACTGAGTTGAGATTACAAAAAGGACCATAAGCTTGATATTCTGTATGGAAATTTAGTAGCAGCTGCAAGAAGGGAAAAAACCATGTGGATCAGGTTATTAAAAAAAAAAACATCCTGAAAGTAGTCCAGACTCCTATACCCTTGGCTTTAGTTGAGAGAACTTTGCCTAGTTGGAGAGCAAGGACTGAACTCGGCTGCTCCCACTGTCTTCAGCCTAAAGGGAACCATGTCATACCACGTTACACACACGATGGAATAAAAGGTCAGGTTTGTTCATGGCTAATGACGCTAAATGACACCTCCGTTTCTAGCATTTATATAAACTGTTAGCACAATCCAGTGATAGTGAACACAACCAAATGTATCCCCAGCTCATTAGACTATCATCTTATACATTTAAGTCTACAACAGATTATTAAGACATTTTTAACTGTTTAAGTTAAACAACATTAAAAGAGCATTATAAAGTGGCTTAATTTCAATACACCTTAAGAAACCATCTTATTAAGGTAAGAAACTCATGTATTTCCCTCCAACCTGGGCTCAAAAACAAAACCAATCAGGCACAAGAGCCTCTTTCAAAATTGAACACAAGGGAGGAAAAACTCTGCTCTGGTTTTATTTCTAACATACTTAACATTTCTAAACCCCAAGTTTGTCTAGAATTAAGCATCTCTGGCTATTCACCAAAACAAGTTGTACCAAACTGGCCTTTTAAAGGCATCACAACAATTTAACCTCTTCCCAAAGTGTGGAAGTTAAAGGTAAAAAAATGCTAATAATCTAGGTTAGACTGGCAAACTTCTTCACCTAGAATAGGCACTGGATGGATCAACTAAACTCTAATCCCAGTTATCCAGGAGGCAAAGGTTTGTTAAAAACTCAATCTTTGGAAGAATTTCCTGGTAACCTGTGGACATATTATTAAAGGGAGAAAGGCCAAAAAGGCACTGAACAGTTGTGGTCTATAACCTACAATGTGAATTTTTTAAAAATTAAAAAAGCTAAAAAAATCTTCAAACAAAAAATATAGAACTCAACACAACTTTCCAACCAAAATCTATAAGTAAAAACAAACAAATTTAGTAAGTAAAATTAGTCAATATCAGGGGGGAAAAAGTCAATTTGTTTCTTGGCAAAGGACAGCAGAAAGATGCATGCTTGAGTGACTTCTTGGGAGTCAATATATCATCTTCCTGACTTAATGAGCTATTAATTGGGTACGAAAAGCCAAAACTCACTACTTTTCCAAGAAATTATTCTGCATGCACTAAAATATTCCAGTGAGAAAAAGCAGTGTTTTTATTAAATGACTAGACTTAAGCTGTTCAAAGATCAGCCAATAATTCACCTCCCTCATACAATCTTTTTATTTCTCAGAAGGGAGAAAAAAACTAAACTGTAATGATAGTACCACAGCTGTTTGAGGCCCACATTCCCTCTATTAAAAAATAGAGTAACAGGATTGGTTGCTTGCCTTACCAAAACAAATTATAGACTATTCTGGCCCCTCCCACCAGCCCCCAGGGCAACAGCCAAGTCTGAAAATTAATTGGCAATGAAGCAAGTTGGTTAGAAACCTCATCTCAAAAACAGGAACAGGAAGACTCCAGCAATAAGTCATCCGTGTTTCTGGCCTGCTCAAATTCAGTAATACTCAAAAATATTCTTAATCCCTACAATTATGTTCCTGTGAAAAAAACTATGCCCTCAAGCTTTCAGCCAAAGCAGGTACTGAAGAGGTTTAATGTCATCTTTCACTGTCTTTTAAGGGTGGTAAATCAGGTTAAAATCTACATGCTTACCAATTAGAAACCAGTTGTCCATTTTCCTGTAACTTTTTATTCTCTCAGTATTTAAGTTTCATTCCAATTTTCTAACTGTTGACTGACCATATATATACTGCTAATCAAACCCTAGTCCCAAAATGGTCAGAGCACCAATCTTAACTAGGATTTTATTGAACTCATACACAATATGATGCCACCAGTAAAATGTATTGAGAAAAAAGGTAAAAGCGTTACTGTCAGCTGGTTAAAACTGTTTCCCAACCTGTCCTCAGGGTTAGGGGGGATGCCCAGGTCTCCTGTGCGCAGTTTACGAGTCAGGTCTTCTATCTGCAGTTGCACTGGAAGAAACCAGGTTAGGAAAGAAAAAAAAAGGATGGAAAAAAGACAATGTTACCAAAAAACATCTCAAATCTCAACAACAAGCATGAAGAACTCGGAGACTTTGAAAGGGACGACTGATCAGTGAACACATTGAGGCAAAAACCCCCAACCACCTATTGGCAGGAGTCCATTTACATCTATAGTGTTTTTCACTTCAAAATGGTTATCACTTAAGGAAGCAAACAGTTTGTTGGAAGAGGGGTTAGCAGTGAAGACTCTTCACTAGGGCTAACATCAAAACAATTATTAGAAGGATTCACCTCTCCCTCCCCATCAATGATTGCTTACAACTGGCACTCAGAGCCAACACCATATATCATATCACCGGTAACCTGGTTCCCACCAAATTGAGTATTTTCTTTTCATTAAACAGTCCAAAATGAGACCCAATTAACAATGGGACAAGGAAAAATACCAGTTGAACATGTTTTCATGAAGACCTGGTTAAAACTCCTTAAACAAGACATTTAATAACCATTTCAACACCTTATAGAAATCTGTGCATTTGCTTTCTGTACCATTAGACCTGTACATTCAGATCTCTCAGTAGACAGTTTTTATTAAATGACAAACCATATACCTTTTCATAAACCAGTAGGCATAAGGTGCTAGTTGCTTATCTGAAGACCTACTATTAAGAAGGAGGTATGTAAAGATAGAAAACATGGGTCAAGAAAAATGTATATGCCAGGAGCTGGTGGCTCATGTCGTTAATCCTACTCAGGAAGCTGAGATCTGAGGATCGAGGTTCCAGCCAGCCCAGCCCAGCCCGAGCAGGTAAGTCCATGAGACTCTTATCTCCAATAAACTACTCAGAAAACCAGAAGTGGCACTGTGGCTCAGTGGTAGAGCGCTAGCCTTGAGCTGAAAAGCTGAAGGACAGCACCCAAGCCCAGAGTTCAAGCCCCACAACCAGGAAAAAGAAAAAAAAAAAAAAGAAAAATGTATATGACCTTCAGGCCTTGACCTGAGGCTACATTAAAAAAAAAAAAGTCAAAATTTCACAGAAATTGTCTGAAACTTCAGGGAAAGGTAACAGGTAATGGGGCTGCAGAGCCAGAGTGATTTTCAATGTGCTGAATAACCTCCTGCTCCTTACCTTTGTAGTATCCTAGATCTCTGAATGGGCATCATTAGTAAAAACAAATCTTATTGGGTTGAGCTAAAGTTGAGCTATTTCCAAGACAGAATTGATGTAGATCTGTCTCTAAATGTTCTTCAAATTTTAAGCATGTCCCACAAGACCTTAACATGACAACCTTACACTGAAACCCTGAAGAAATCAAAGTTCATTAATAATGGTATTGGGAGGCTGGGCGCAGGTGGCTCACACCTGTAATCCTAGCTACGTAGAAGGCTAGGATCTGAGGATCGAGGTTCAAAAAGCCAGCCCAGACAGAAGTCTGTGAGACTCTTATCTCAATTAACCACCAGAAAACCAGAAGTGGTGTTGTGGCTCAAGTGGTAGAGTGCTTGCCTTGAGCTGAAGAGCTCAGGGACAGCGCCCAGGCCCAGAGTTCAAGTCCCACAAGTGACCAAAAAAAGAAAAAAGATGTAATCCTAACTATTCAGGAGGCTGAGATCTGAGGATCACAGTTCAAAGCCAGCCTGGGCAGGAAACTGTGACTTTTATCTCCAATAAACCACTAGAAAATCAGAAGTGCTGCTAAGGCTCAGGCGGTAGAGCACTCGCCTTGAGCTGAAGAGCACAGGGACAGCACCCAGTCCCAGAGTTCAAGCCCCATGACCGACCAGAAAAAAAAAAAAGGCATTGGAGACATTCTGGATGAGACAGTATGTACCACAGAAAATAGAAGATGAGAAAGATACCCAATTCCTTGCTAGGTAAGTTGACTTTGTAATCAAGTAACTTTGCAGGAAGAGTTGTTGACATTTGAGGAGGAGGGGGCTAAACATGAACAGCTCATACCAAAAATTAAATCAAGGGTTGCATTTTTCTTGCGGCAGTATCTCTAACAGCCTCTGCTTTAATTCATCTACTTTGATGAAAGCTGTAAGTAGTTCTTAGGACTGGGTGCATTACTAGACAGACCTCTATGATAAGAGAATTGGAGTTCTAAATTTCATTTTCCCCATTTTTCACATACGTGTTCTGGCGATGACTATACTAGGAGCATTCCACAAGGCTATAAAATCTGACAATGGTAGCTGGGCGCCGGTGGCTCACACCTATAATCCTAGCTACTCAAGAGGCTGAGATCTGAGGATCAAGATTCAAAGCCAGCCAGGCAGGAAGTCCATGAGACTCATCTCAAAAACAAAAAAAAACAAAAATCAAAAACTCAGAAACCAGAAGTGGCATAGTGGCTCAAGTGGTAGAATGCTGGCCTTGAGCTGAGAGACAGCGTTCAGGCCCGAGATCAAGCCCCATGACTGACAAAAAAAAAAAAAAAGAAAAAAAAAGAAAAAAATTCCAACAATGATCTGATGAGACCTAAGAGGTTGGATGGAAGTAAACAGGAATAGGGAGAAAGTAGTAGTAGTCAGGAGATAATTTCAATGCCTCAAAATTCCCAGCAATTAAAAAACCAGGAAATTAGTTGGGTGCAGGTAGCTCACACGGGTAATCCTTGGAGACTGAGATCTGAGGATGGCAGTAGGAAGCCAGCCTGGGCAGTAAAGTGGGACTCTGTGGGACTCCTCTCCAATTAAGCACCAAAAAGAAAAGATGGAAACAGAGTTTTGGCCCAAGTGGTAGAGCACTAGCCTTGAGCAAAAAAGCTCAGGGACAGCCAACTCAAGCCCCAAGATCAAGTCCCAAGACTGACCTCCATCCAAGAAAAGGAAATTAAGAACCTCCAAATTCAGACCTTGCTGGCCTTGAAGCTTTTTGTTTGTAAAGGCCACACAAAGCCTCGTAGCAGGAAGTAATCTTAGATCAAATTTCTTCCAAAGAGATGTTTATTTGGTTAGTAGGAAATGTTCATCTAGTGCACCTTTTCAAGACAGTTGCACACACATGTATATACATAACCTTGCATTAGGGACCTTGCATTAAAGAAATAATTTTTAGGTTAATTCAAGTTACATTTTGGATAGCCACTCTTAGTTCTTGACATCTCCCAACCGAGATCTTTTATCCTAACACATCATTTCATATCAAGCAGTATAGTCCTTCCCAGTAGAGTCCTTTAGTAGTAAATACAAAGAGCCTTCATCTTAAGACAGCTCTGCAAAGCCCAAACCAGATGCTGAAGGGAAGGTTAAATTCAACAAAATAGTAAAAGGGGTAAACTGTAAGTACACTTTCAGAGCCACTTTTTGTTCAAACTGTTTGGTACCTATAAAAAGTAAAACCACATTTTAGGGGAAGGGAGGAATATGAAATTATAGTAAAAGGTCATGCTGTGAAAAAGGTACCTGGTTTAAAACGACACATCTGCAGTGTTCTCCACTGGGGCCTGTCCAGAGAGGCAGATGACACTCACCTCATCAACTGGCAATGCACAGCAGCTGAAAACGTTTAGCTGCTGACTAGAGAGGCTACTTACTCCTAAGTGGGTCCTGCTACCTTCCTGGCACTTGTGGAGAACACTGCTGTTAGGAACAGATCAGAACAAGGAGCTGCTGATGCAGGACTCACTAAGCAAAATCTGAAGGGTTACACCGAAGTCATGAAAGTACACCTGATCATAAGTAGTCTCAACAAAGAACGCTAAAGCCTCTAACTTCTTAACAAATGTGTAACTCAAAAAAAATACTAACAGTAACAATCTAAAAAAGTGCTTAGATACAGAACGTGTATTTACCTATATAAGCTCTTTCTTGCTCCCGAGTAAGTCCAGGGGGGATAACTGTGGGCATGCCTGGAATCACTGTCTTCTGTTCCATTGTGTCTTGATTCCAGCGGCTCCGCTTCCGCTTCTTGCTTGGAAAGTCTAAAAGGCAGACAAAGTCCATCAGATACAAATACAGACCAGCAAACATTTAACTACTAACAAGTTCAGCAGCCGTAACATATCATACAGAACTTCGGCAGACTAACGTTAAACAGTGAATGGAAGATAAACCTGAAGCCAAAGATGCAAACACTCTGCCGCCATAGGGGTATCTGATTCTGTATTAAAACCATTATTTCACATATGTAAGTTTTTTTTTCTGGAAGAACTTCCTTCCCTTCTCACCCCCTCAGTGTATCAACCAGTGCCATCAACCCAGGTCCTCGCATATGGCTCATGGGCACTCCATCACTGAGCCACACACACCCAAGCCCCCAACATGGTAACTAATAACGGGACTGTGGGTTAGTGGTAGAGTGCTTGCCTAGCATGCATGAAGCCCTCCCCGGATTCAATTCCTCAGTACTACGTAAACAGAAAAAGCTGGAAGTGGTGCTGTGGCTCAAGTGGAAGAGTGCTGAGTTCAAGCCCCAGGATTGCGCCACCCTCCCCCCACACAAATTAAAGTATGAAAGAGATACATATAATTGACATGTCAAATAGTCTAGCAAGACAAAAACTGAAGCATCACGAACAGGCTATAACAAAGCAGTAATCAGAAACTGCTGGCTCTTCCCACCAGTCACCTGTCTAAAAGAGCACTAACACACTATACTGCACTCAGTGCAAACCTCAATTGTTTCTTTTCTTCACTAGTGTATTCAAGAACAAAATATTTAAGCCAAAACGAGTAACAGCTAAATTTCCTTTCCTTGTATTTCCCACAGGAATTCTTTTTTTTTTGTACTTCCCAGGAATTAAAAGTCTTTTGAGACAATGAGGAGAAAAAAGATTGAACCTAACTACTCCCTGAAACCTTTTAAAGCTTCTCCAAGGTAAATATTCTGGGTATTCCCCTTTGTTTCTTCTAAAACCAAAAAGGGAATCGTTTCGCTATATCAGCAGGCCTTTCCACCCTACACGGCACCCATCATATACCCCCCATTTGACAATTCTACCCCATCGGATCGGGGGCACAAGATGGAACTACCCGGCTTCCAGAGTTACGCCACCAAGCCAGGGTATCAGACTGCGACTGCGCAGAGCACTCCGCCTCCCTTCCTCCCACCACCTCCCTCCCGCGGCGCGCGTGCGCACTCGAGGCCTCGGGAACCAGGCCGCGCGCGCGCCCTGGGGCACCTCCGCCCGGGCCTCCCACGAGCGCGCGCGCGCGCCCCTGCCGCGTGCAGCCGCCGTCGCCGCCGCCGCGCGCCCCTCCGCCGGCCGGGCCCGTCCGCGCGACGCCTCTCGCGCTCTCACGGCCCGACTCACCTCCTCCGCCGCCGGCCGGGCCCGGCTGCTGGTCCTGACGCGGCGGCTGGGGTGGCGGCTGCGACGGCGACACGCGCTGGTAAAGCGGCGGCGCGGGGGACGGCTGCGGTGGCGGGTACGAGGTGCCCGGGGACGGCGGCGGAGGCGGCGGCGGCGGCTGCTGGGGCGGCGGGGGGGGCGGCGGTGGCGGCGGCGGCAACGCCGCGAAGGGGAAGGCCGAGGTCAGGGCCCCCATCGAGCCCACGGGCGGAGGCGGCGGCGGCCCGGGCGCCAGCAGCCCCGCCCCGGGCGCAGGCCCCGGCTCGAAGACCCCTTTGGGCCCGGGAAGCGGAGGGAGGCCGGGGGGGCCCAGCTTACCCAGCGGCGTGGCGTTCGCTCCGGTCGCCATGGCGCCCCCGGGGACCGGCACCAGCAGCTCCTCTTCCGCTGTGGCGGCTTCTCCTTCGCGAACCTTCCAGGGGGGGAGGGGACCCGACTACGCGGCCGCGGAGCGCGGGGAACCCGTCCTCTCACGCGGCGGGCGGCGGCGGCGCGAGACGCACAAAGAGGGAGGAGAGAGGGCGCCGCGGGGGCGGGGGGGCGACGGGGCCGCGGCCCGGATTGGGCCAAGCCGGGGCGGAGGGTCGCAGCCGCCGGCCTCCGATTGGCAGAGCGCTAGTCTTCCTCGCTGCGCCCTGGGATTGGCCGAACCGTTAGGCCGGGCGAGGAAATGGCGGCGGAGTCCGGCGAGCTGTGAGGTGTCGAAGCGCGCACTTCGTTTGTTACAGCGCGGAGTGAGCTCGGAGGCCAGAAGGGAGGAGATAGGGCGGGGCCAACTCTATGACGTAGGAGGGAGGCGTCCTCTCACTGGCTGGAGCTGAAGAGCCAGTCAACACCGTTTGCGCCGTAGTGGCCTGGGATTGGCTGGCGCCACGTTCCGTACTCCCCTCCTTCCCCCAGGGACTAGTTGCGCGGTGCTTTTAGCGAGAAGACGCGGCGGAAAAGCCTCGGCCGGAACGAGATTTGAGGCGGGAGGGAGGGTGGGAGGAGCGAGCAGGAGCTGCGCATGCGTACTTGGGGCAAATCGACCTTTGCTTCCCCTCCCTCCACTGGTGACCCTTGAGTCCGGAACCAAAGCCCTAAGTGACGTCAATCACAGTTCCCATGGTAACAAGGAACCAAGGGGCCAGACGGATGGGGCGGTCTCGCGCCGCCAGTAAGATCCGTTGACACCGCAGGTAGCAAGCAACTTCCTGAGATTTGGGGGATTTTTTGGAGGGGAACAACACATCCCTAAAGAGTTATACAATAGTCTTATTGAAGGATTTAAATCAGTACCTGAACCGATGGAACAGCGTATAAACTTAAAGACAACATGAAGTTAATTAGTTTATAAATACACAGTTAATATTGTGATCCCAAAGCTGAGATATTTAATTAAATTTTCTTAAAGTTCCCTAACTAGTCCAGCACCGGCTCTCGCCTATAATCCTATCTGATCCGAAGTTCATGATTTAAAGTCAGCCCTGGCAGTAAAGCTTGTGAGACTCTTGTCTCTACCCAAAAGCAGGAAGTGGAGTTGTGGCTCAAGTGGTAGAGTGCTACTTTCATGTATTAAAACCAAGAATAAGCTGAACTTAACTAGGTAAGATTCACTGGCAATCTTGGAAAAAAGCCCCTGTGCATAGGAGGGACTATGCACAAAAAAATAAGGAAACTGAAGCACAGAGGTATTGAATATTTCCCTCAAGGACACCCAGGCTGTACTTGTATGAGGCTCCTTATATGGATAGAACAAGACTGCAATCCAAGCAATCCAAGTGTTTCTAGCTAAAGACAACTGAGCCTGATCTCCTCAATCTTGGAGCAAGTTGGGGTCCTGCTCACCTGGGCCAACCTTAGCCATCCACCAGCTGTTAAGGAATTAATTTCATTTTTGCAGCTTCAGTTTTTTTGTAGACTACAGGCACTGATTCCGTGAAACTGCTGAGCACAATTGAGCCATACCTCCAAGTCTGTTTTTTGCTGTCTATTTTGGAGATAGCGTCTCATGAACTTCAGAGATACTCTGGATCCCAGCCTCCTAGGATTACAGGCATGAGCCACAGTTGAATTTAATAGGGGTACCTCTTGAGCTTCAGCCAGAATTACAGACACCTCTGATTTTATAGAAGGGTGTCTTAGTAGAGAAAATATCTGGTCTTTTATCTCACATTCCTGGCACAGAGCATCAAACACTTGGAATTTCCTGAGTGGTTTAAGTGTGCTTAATTATTCACAATGAACTTCTTTAGACTACCAAAAGTGACTTGTGCTGGCTGCTAGTGGCTTTCAGCTGTGATCCTGGCCGAGATCAGAAGGATCAAAGTTCTGAAGTCAAACCAGTCATGAAGCTTTCAAGACCCCATCTCAAAAGAAAAAGCTGGAGGTTGGTGGCATACACCTATCATCCCAGCTAAGGCAGGAAGCATGAATATGACCCAGGTCTGGGTTACCCTGACAAAAGGTATCCCAAAACAAAATTCTATTTAAAAGAACAAAAAAATGAAGCTCACGTCTATAATCCTCCTCAGAAGGCTGAGCTCTGACAATGGCAGTTCAAAGCCAGCCTAGGCAGGAAAGTCCATGACACTCTTATCTCCAATAAACCACCTGAAAGCCAGAAGTGGCGCTGCAGCTCAAGTGGTAGAGCCCTTACCCTGAGCTGAAGAGCTGAGGGACAGTGCCCAGGCCTAGAGTTCAAGCCCACAACCTAAGGGGGGTGGGGGGAGAGACAGAACTGGGCCTTCAAACAGTATCAGAATGGGACTGGTCGCCAGAAATCAACCATCTTTCAGCTGGGAAGGGAAGAGGGGTGGGATATCAGTCACATGGCCACTAAGTTATCCAATCCTGACTCTAGACATGGGGGTTAGTAGACACTTTGAACAAGAGGTTCAGAGAGCTTCCTGGATGGAGAACCTGTGGATGTGCACCCTTCCTCCGCAGGAACATGGATCTCCAGCCCTTGCTGCCCTGTTATACTTTCTAAGAAAGTGCTGCTGGGTGCCCGTGGCTCACACCTGTAATCCTAGCTACTCAGGAGGCTGAGATCTGAGGATCACGGTTCAAAGCCAACCTGGGAAGGAAAGTATGAGACTCTTATCTCCACTAAACCACTAGGAAACTGGAAGTGGTGCTGTGGCTCAAGTGGTAGAGTGCTTGTCTTGAGCTTAAGAGTGCAGGGACAGTGCCCAGGCCCAGAGTTCAAGCCCTACAACCCACAAAAAAAGAAAGTAGTAACCGTAAGTATGCGTATGGCACTCTCCTGAGTTCTGTATGTCCTTCTGATGAATTATTGAACTTGAATGGAGTCACAGAGTTCCCACATATTTTAGGTAATGACAATTTGGGGGGGGGGGGGTAGTGGGGCTTGAACTCTGGCCTAGGCACTGTCTCTCAGCTCTTCATCTCAAGGCTAGTGCTCTACCACTTGAGCCACAGCACTACTTCTGATTTTCTGGTGGTTTATTGGAAATAAAAGTCTCATGTAGGCCTGGGAATGTGGCTCAGCGGTAGAGTGCTTGCCTTGCATGCATGAGGCCCTGGGTTTGATTCCTCAGCACCACATAAAGCACCACATAAGCAGAAAAAAGTTGGAAGTAGTGTTGTGGCTCAAGTGGTAGAGCGCTAGCCTTGAGCTGAAGAGGGACAGCGTCTAAGGCCAGAGTTCAGGCCTAACAACTGACCAAAAAAATTTTTTTTTCTTGCCTGGGCTGGCTTTGGACCACAATTCTCAGATGTCAGCCTCCTGAGTAGCTAGGATTACAGGCGTAAGCCACCAGCGCCTAACTCAGATTTTTTTTTAACTGGTCTGGGGGCTTGAACTCTCTGAGCTGCTTTGTGCTCAAAGATAGTCTTCTACCACTTGAGCCACAGTGCCACTTCCAGCTTTTTTTTAGTGGTTTATTGCAAATAAGAGTCTCATAGGAACTTTTCTGCCTGGGTTGTCTTCGAACCACAATCCTCAGATCTCAGCCTCCTAAGTAGCTAGGATTAGATGTGAACCAACAGCACCTGGCTACTTTGACAGAATTTCAGGGAGCCTGGATACGAGTGACTTGTGGCCGAGTTCTTGACCTGTGAGTCTGTTAACTCCAGGTAGTGGAGCTCAAAATTATTTAAACACAAAACTTCAGAAATAAAGCTCTAGGGGCTGGGAAGGTGGCTCAGTGGTAGAGCGCTAGCCTTGAGCTGAAGAGCTGAGGGACAGGGCCCAGGCCCAAAAAAACAACCGGACCCCCCCCCCCCAAAATATAAAGCTCTAATGCTGTGTATAAATATAAATAAGCTTAAAATGGCCCACCATTGTGAATTGTGTAATGCACTAGTTACCATCTGAATTGAATCAACTTGTGGGACACCAAATTGGTCTCAGCTAATTGTTGTAGAAATGCAAAGGGCAAGTTTCTAGTCCCTTCCTGAAGTCTTTTGTGTGTGTGTGCTAGTACTGGAGCTTGAACTTGGCCTGGATAGTGTTGCTTAGCTTTTTCCCTCAAGTTCTTGTGTTCTATTTCTTGAGCTACACTTCTATTTCCGAGTTTTTTGGTTGCTAATTAGAGATAAAAGTCTCACAGAGGCCAGGTGCCTATAGCTCATGCCTATAATCCTGGCCACTCAGGAGGCTGATCTGAGGATTACAGTTCCGAGCCAGCCCAGGAGATTTTTCTTTCCAATAAATTATCAAAAAAGCTTGAAGTGGGCTGTGGCTGAATAGAGCACTAGCCTTGGGCAAAAGCAGCTCAGGGACAGTGTCCAGGCCCTGAGTTCAAGCAAAACACAAAGGATCTAAGGTATTATTAAAATTTGGGAAACAGGTTGGAACTGTAGATTACTTGCCAAGCACTTGCCTGACTTGGTATGAGGCCCCTGGATTCTATCCCCTCTGCCTAGGAGCTCCCCAAAGTTTCTGGATCCTCAAAAAAGTAAATGGGGAAAGCATTTTTACAATAAAAAATATATATTAAAAAAAAAGTAAACAGGAAAGAGAAAACAAGTGTCAGCCAAGATCCTCTTTGGGAATCGCCAAGTCCTGCAGGTTGGGAGATGTTCCTTTCTTCCTGACTCATCTGTATAGTTGTAGTAAGTACATTACAGCAGCACTTTCTGTCCTGCCAACAGCCCTTCCTTTAGGAAAGGCCGTGGCATAGGTAGAGGGAACCAGGCTTGGCTCAGCATCTCTCTCTCTCTCTCTCACACACACCTCTATCTGGGGAAAATTGGCTGTCCCAGGCTGACCCCCCAGTTCATGCTCATGCTCATTCCTCCCCACAGTGAACGTGCCTCCTGTGCTCTTAGGGAAATGTGATGAGCATCATCAGGGTTCTCTGCTAACCATCTCCACAGGTGTGCTGCAGGTGTGACCATTTCCTGAACACCCGAGATGCCTGTGTCCTTTCTTCATCCACAGAACAACTTAAAGATGTCCTGCCTGCCCCATTCCACCCACAGAGGGTGAGTTGTCATGCCAAATGCATCCACCTCTGATCCAGCAGGGCCACTGCCGAGATACACACAAAACAGCACTGGATAAGAATGGTTACATCGCAGCATCGCTTTTAATATCGCAGTGGTAGAAACAATTAGCTTTTCCATCCAGAGGGATCTAGTTACGGTGCATTAACATGAGTTATGGGAACCAGATACAGCTGGACCACTGCGAGTTATGAAACAACAAAGGACGACACTGATCAAGAAAAAAAATCTCCAGGCATATTTTAAAAGAGCAAAGCTGGCATTATATGTGGAATATGTATATACCCGTGTATAGAAAATATATTGAGCCGGGCGCTGTTGGCTCACGCCTGTAATCCTAGCTACTCAAGAGGCTGAGATCTGAGGATTTCGGTTCAAAGCCAGCCCAGGCAGGAAAGTCTGAGACTCTTATATCCAATAAACCACTCAGAAAACCAGAAGTGGTGCTGTGGCTCAAGTGGTAGAGCGCTAGCCTTGAGCTGAAGAGCTGAGGGACAGTGCCCAGGCCCAGAGTTCAAGCCCCAGACCAACAAAAAAAAAAAAGGAAAAAGAAAAGAAAATACATTTAAATACTTTAAATTTGCATAAATAGTGCTAGAAGGGCTCAAAAGTAACTGGGACATGGGTAACTGGGGGAATAAGAGGGAAACTTTAAAATACTTTATTTAATATTTGAGACAAAGTCTTGCTATGTGACCAAGGCTGGCCTGGACCTCCTGCCTTGCCTCTGCTTCCTGAGTGCTGGGATTACAGGCATGTCCTACCACACCCAACTCATTCTATCTTTTGTATTTCAAAATATGTACCTCAAGCAAGGACTACCTATAAACAAATATATAAATAAACTTGAGTTTTAGTCTCAGTCAGTATACATTCCCTGCTCTCTTACCTTCTCTTTGGCTTATGCCTGCCTTTGCTGGCAGAAAACTTGTCAGAGGCCCTTCCTTTCACACACACACATCTCCAACCCCCCTTTGGCACATTACACCTCCAAGCCCCTCCCTCTTCAGGTGGGATCTAAGGCCTCCAGGGTTTACCACAAGGTGGCGCTGTCTACTGTTGTCGTGGTAATGGTCACAGACCTAACCCAGGACAACTGGAGTCAGGGTGTCCTGGCCTCTCCTAGGCGCTCACCTCTCCACCCCTGCCTCCAGCATTCTTCCAAGAAATCTGGAAAACTGGGAGGAAGGAACTCGCCAGGTAGCCCTATCACCTCCCTCTTAATTTGGTCCTCAGAGCTTGGAAAGTGCCTCTCCCCTCGGGTCTCACTGGGTACACCGGATGTGTCCCCTCCCCTAGTCTATCTAGCTCTTCATTTCAGCCAAGAAACACTTGTCACTAGAAACAGCGCAGCCAGGACTCGTCAGGTGGGTGGGAAGGGGTCAATGATATCCTGTGTCTATTCATACGAGCTGTCATCTGCCCTCCCACCAGCCATAGGAAAGGTCGTCTTAAACATCAGCATGCTGATGGGCCGGGCGGAGTCTCGAACCTTTGCTCCCGGAGCTTCCAGCCTCCCTGGACTGGCCCTGCCTGTACACCCCCCTTTCCATCAGGGTCAGCTTCCTCCCTGTCTCGGCTGTCCTCCCCTGTCCAAAGGCTGTGGTCAAGAACAGGCAGTCAGTGCCTGAGGCTGTAGGGCTCCTGACCTGGGGTTCTGGGCCTTTCTGCTCAGGGGCTGTGGGAGAAGGGCAAGGTAAAGCCCAACCTGAGCATGGGCTCCCGAGATAATGGGTCCTCTTGAGGGCGCATCTGCATCTTGGTCGTGACCCTGGAGCCTTGTGCCAAGGAGCCCTTCCGGGTCTCACACACACTCAGCCCCGTCTCCTCTCCTAGCCTGTCAAGTGCACTGCGCTGCTGGGCACCTCTAAGGGGCGCTGCGGGAGGCAGGAGCCAGCAAGCAGCTGCTAGTCATGGAACAGGTTAGATCACAGAGCTGCTGGCAGGGACACAGGTCAGGTCCTGCAGGGCAAGAGTTCCCTAGATGATCTCTTTGTTCTGGATGTCCCTATTGCATGGTCCTTCGGGGTGCTGAACAACAGAGCTCCAGAACTGCAAAGTGGAGGGCTGCCAGGAAGATCCTAGGAACACCAAGCACCCTCAGATAGGGAGGAGGGCCAGGCGGCGGGGGCGGGGCCAGCTCCTCAGCCCACAGGGACCGGTGGGATAAGACCAGCCAGCTTTCATACCAATATAGTTCTCTTTTAAATACACGTTCCCCAGGACAGAGCCAGGGGCAGGCTCTTAGCAGAAAGTGGGAATGTGAAACAAAATGGAATGGATTGGCAGGATGGCCTCCACTGTGCCAGTGTGCGGGTCCCCACACTAGGGAGGTGGTAGCAGTTCCTTGGGGTCCAGTTATTGCTAAAGGGGGGGAGGTACCCTCCCCTTGAGGGACATCCCCCACACACTGGTCAGGATTATTTCTGCCCTCCAGCCCTAGCAGAGTAAGGGGCTCAGGCTCTTCCACGCTTTGCCCAGAGGGGCAGGAGGGACGGCTCAGTAGCTGCTCTGGTGGCCGGTGAGGATGTAGAGGTTGCTGTGTGCCCCGGGGTTGTCTGTGGGAATGCTCTCCAGTATGATGTCTCTAGTGAGGGAAGAGGCACCTGGTGAGCAAGGCAGGAGGTGCAAGGCATGCTGGTCCACTTCTGACCTCAGGGACGCCACCACCTACCTGTGGGCCCCTAGTACTCGGAAGATCCTCGTCTCATCCGTGATCTCTTGTGTTACCTGGAAGACAAGGGGTACTGAAATCACTCCAGCGGGTGTCCTCTCCAAAGACACGAGGGCTGTGGGGGTGGCCCGGCCCAACTCACCTCATTGGTGTCCAGGCTGCGGCCCTGCATGCCATGGCTCCAGAAGGCCAGCACGCTGTCCTGCAGGCACACTGCAGGGGAGAGGGGCTTGCTCTACCTGCCCAGCTCCGCCCACTGAGGCAGGGAGCCAGCCGCCCCCCCCCTCCACCAACCCACTTCTGGCCTCAGGGGTCCTAACTGTGGATGACCAGGATGGCTCCCCAGAAGGGCTGGAGGCGCTCTTCTTGCCCTCCATCCAGATCCTGCCTCCTGGGCCACCTTGTATTATACTCTGAGCTAGGAGGGCACCCCTGCACCCCACCTCTGGCTCACTTACCCACGGTCTCTATGGGGAAGTCGAAGGTCAGCTCAGGGGCCAGTGTGGCTGTGGGTTCACCCTGCAGGTTGACGATCCTCACGCAGCCTACAGAGGAATGGAGCTGGTGTTTGTGTCTGGGGGGGTTGGAGACAGAGTGGCTCCCTCCTAGGAGGGCAGATCCCTGCCCCCACCCCCACCCCCAGCCCTTACTCCCCCTGTGCTCCTGCACGGATCACAGAGGTACTCACGTTCAAAGCTGACCAGCACTGTGTCCCTGTCCACCTGGATCACCTGTTGTGCAGAGCCTGGAATCCCCTCTGTGGGCAGAGAAAAGGGGACCAGACCTGTCTGAGCCCCCAAGATATGGGGCATCTATGGGACACACAACCACTTTCAGCCATCTCATACTGACCCCTACCAGGAAACTCAAGAGAGGGGAGGAACTTCCTGAGGGCCTAGCGCGGGACACATCTTCCAGGGAGGTGTGAGTGGGCTCCACTCTTCCCTTGTCAGCCTCGGTTCCTCACGAGTGACCCAGGCATAGCAATGCACAGCCGGGAGACTCAAGAATGAAATTCTGCCAGCTGCTGGTGGCTCACGCCTGCAATCCTAGCTAGTCAGGAGGCTGAGTGAGATCTGAGGATGTGTTTCAAAGCCAGCTAGGGCAGGAAAGTGCCTGAGACTCCAATAAACCACTAGAAAACCAAAAGTGTCACTGTGGCTCAAGTGGTAGAGCTCTATCCTTGAGCAAAAACGCTCAGGGGGAGCACTTAGGCCCTGAGAATGAGCACCAAAAAAACAAAACAAATCCCTCTTGTGAGCAAGGCTATCATACTGCCAGGCCTGAGCACTGGCAGCCAGAGTTTTCTTGGCTGTCAGTTGTTTGGTACAATAACTTTTTCTTTGTGTGTGTGTGTGCGTGCGCGCGTGTGCGCGCGTGTGTGTGCACATATATGCACATACATACTAATATCAGGGCTTGAACTCAGGGCTTTACACTTTTAGCTTTTTTGACTGATGCTGGTGTTCAACCATATGAGCCATGCCTCCAGTTCTGGCTTTTTGCTAGTTAACTAGTGCTAAGACTCAGATTTGTCTGCCTAGGTGGCTGGCTTTGAGCCACAATCCTCAGACCTCAGCCTCCTAAATTGCTAGGATTACAAGCATGAACCACTGGTGCCCAGCTCCTTTCTCACTGTAGCTGGCCTTCAACTCCTAGACTTACTTAAGCAATCCTCCCTGCCTCAGCCTCCCCAGTAAACTGGGACTCTAGGCTGCACCACCATGCCAGGCTTAGTCTTGGAGATCTTTCCAACTAAAGGGAGGCAGAGAGTTCTAAACCCACTGATGTCCTTGGGCCCCAAGGTCTCTGGGGAGCCGTGGCTTGTGATTCCCAGCCCCTAACTCCCGCCTCTGTCTCCCTTATCTGCTTGCCAACCCCCCCCCCCAACCCAGTCTCCCTGATTACCAGGGGGGATGAGGATGTCAGGCGTCAGGCCGGCCTCCAGAGGCAGGACGTGGAACAGGACGCGGCAGCCAGGCCCCTCGGGTCCCTCAGCACCCACACACACCTGCGGCAGCTCCTTTCCGTCTAGCACCAGCGGCTCCAGCATCCCAGCTGGGCTGGGCAGGGGGCTGGAGAAGTTCTAGAGGGGGGAGCCGGGTAGTCGGGGTACTCGGGTCTCTGCTGCCTGCCTTGAGACTCCCTGGGCCTCTCCCACCACCCCCTCACCTTCAGCAGCAGAAACTTCTGCAGGGGCTCATACCACTGCAGCAGGAGCATGCTGGCGGGCAGGGCGGCCAGCAGGAAGGTGCCACCCGTGTAGGGGTTCCTCACTGAGGGAGAGACAGAGGGTGGGCAGGGAGCTCAGCCTGCGCCCCACCCTGCTGGGGCCCCACTCGGCCAGCTCTTACCCACACGGCACTGCAGGCAGCCTTTGGTGTCTGGAATCTTGGTGGACAGGGCAAAGCGCCTGGAGGGGTGATAAACGGGGGTAGGGGGTGGGGAGTTGGGGAGCCGTCACAGCCAGAGCACTGTAGGGTGGCCATCTTTATCTTGCACACTAGCACGCCGACACCCCATCGCTGCGGCCACCTGGCAGCTCTCCAGCCTGGAGTCCTCAGAGTCACACCCAGGGCCCTCGTGGCCTTGTGCAAGTCACTTCCCCCATCCATGCCTCAATTTCCTTATCTGCAGAATGTGGGTAATGCTAGTGGCCACTTCCTGGGCCGCAGACAGGATGATACAAGTTCCTACGGGGAGAAACGTGCGCCTGGTAGCTTTACTTTTCCACTTGCTTTGAGTTCTAGGAGCCCGGAGCCGGTGGCTCACACCTGTAATCCTAACTGCTCAGGAGGCTGAAACCTGACTGATTTGAAGTCAGTCTGAGCAGACAAATCCAGGCCAGTCTTGGGGCTTGAACTCAGGGCCCAAGCACTGTCCCTGAGCTTCTTTTGCTCAAGGCTAGCACTCTACCACTTGAGCCACAGAGCCACTTTTTTTCTGTGTCTGTGGTACTGAGGAATCAAACCCAGGGCTTCATGTATGCTAGGCAAGCACTCTGCCACTAAGCTACCTTCCCAGTCCTCTAGGAAGACTCTTATCTCCAGAAGTGGAGCCGTACCTTAAGCAGCAGAGCTCTAGCTTTGAGTGAAAAAGCTAAGCAAGAGTGAAAGGCCCTGAGTTCAAGCTCCCGTATCAACACACAAAAACAACACAAAACAAAAGCAATTCTTTTTTTTTGTTTTGTTGTTGTTGGTCATGGGACTGAACTCTGGGCCTGTGCGCTGTCCCTCAGCTCTTCAGCTCAAGGCTAGAGCTCTACCACTTGAGCCACAGCGTCACTTCTGGCTTTTTCAGTTTATGTAGTGCTGAGGATTCGAGCCCAAGGCCTCATGCATGCAAGACCAGCACTTTACTACTGAGCCACCTTCCCAGACCCAAAAGCAATTCTTTTGTGGGCAAAGCCATGTGAAGAAGAGTGGCAGGAGTGGAGTCGGGCTCTGGATTGCTGGGCTGCACTGGCCCATTTCACAGATGCACCCACAGGCCCTGGGGGAAGAAAGGCTTCAGACAGCAACCATTTGCCCTCCATCACTGCTCTGGTGGGGGCTACAGGCCTGCAGGGCCAGGGGGTGGGCGGCTTCAATGATGGGGAGCACGCAGTATTCTCTAGGGAACAGGGCCATGTGCTGGTGTGGACACTGCAGTGACTCAGGCTCTGTCTGTACTTCTGCCAAGACAGGCCCCTGGGAGGAAGCCGGCGTCTGCCCCTCTCTGCCCTCTGCCCTCCTTCTTCCTCTCGCTGTCCTCCCAGCTGGCCTTTGGGAAGGACAGTGGCATACATTCTGGCATGTAGCTTTGTATTTGGTTCTTCCTCTTGAGTAATTCATGTTTTCTCTTCTTTATGTGCAACGCGGACCTTGTGATTCTGACCTTCCAGACACGGGCCCCAGGCTGCAGTGCCTCGCCAGGGCCTCAGTGGGCCAGCTTCCTGCAGGCCCAGGGCCCAAGCAGAGGCTAGACAGGGGATGAAGCTCAGGAAGCCCAGAGGACAGTGGACACCAGGTGCAGTGCTGCCCTCGGCCTGGACCGCCTACCCTCCCTGCAGGTCCCCTGCTGCATGCCCCACCTCTACATCTGGTCATGGCATCTGAACCCAGAGCCAGCCCTCTCCTTGGAGCTTCTACCCCTTCTGGCTGTAGATGGATGGAGGTCTCCTTAGCATGGCACATTCAAAATGTATCTTGGAAGCCAGGCGCTGGTGACTCACACCTGTAATCCTAGCTATTCAGGAAACTGAGATGTGAAGATTGCAGTTAGAAGCCAGCCCAGGCAGGAAAGCCTATGAGACTCTTATCTCCAATTAACCACCAAAACATCAGGTATGAAGCTGTGGCTCAAGTGGAAGAGTGCTAGCTTCAAGCAAAAAACTAAGGAACAGTCAGGTGCCGGTGGCTCACGCCTGTAATCCTAGCTGCTCAGGAGGCTAAGATCTGAGGATCGTGGTTCAAAGCCTCAAAGCCAGCCCGGGCAGGGAAGTCCATGAAACTCTAATTGCCAATAAACCACTCAGAAATATCAGAAGCAGTGCTATGGCTCAAGTGGTAGAGTGCTAGCCTTGAGCTGAAGAGCTCAGGGACAGTGGGCAGGCCCTGAATTCAAGCCCCAGAGCTAGCCAGCGTAGCCAGCACACACACATGCACGCACACACACGCACGCACGCGCGCACGCGCGCACACGCGCATCTTGAGCAGAGCACTGATGGCTCATATTTGTATCTTAGTTACTTAAGACGCTGAAATCTGGAGGATCTAGAGTTTGAGGCCCTGAGTTTAAGTCCTGGGATTAGCAAAAACATAAAAACCAAGAAAAAGAAAAAAAAAAAACCCACAGCCAGGCACTGGTGGCTCACACCTGTAATCCTAGCTACTCAGGAAGCTGAGAGCTGATGATCAAGGTTCAAAGCCCGCCCAGGCAAGAAAGTCTAGAGACTCTTATCTCCAAGTAACCCCCAGAAAACTGTAAATGGCACGTGGCTCAAAAAGTGCCACTGAGGGGCTGGGAAGGTGGCTCAGTGGTAGAGCCCATGCCTTACATGCCAGAGGCCCTGGGTTCGATTTCTCAGCACCACATAAACAAAAAGAAAAAAGCCGGAAGTGGCGCTGTGGCTCAAGTGGTAGAGTGCTAGCCTTGAGCTGAAGAGCTGAGGGACAGTGCCCAGGCCCAGAGTTCAGGCCCCATGACCGGACCCAAAAAAGAAAAAAAAAAAAGTGCCACTGAGTGCCCTGAGCAAAAAACAGCTCAGGGATGGCTCCCAGGACCTGAGTTCAAGCCCCATCACCACAAAAAAAAAAAAAAAGTATCTTGGGCTTGCATCTTTGTACAGCACTTGCCTGGCAAGCATAGGCCCTGTGTGTGCCAGAATTAGGGTTTCAACTCAGGGCCTGGGCACTGTCCCTTAGTTTTTTCTGTTGGTATTTTTTTTTTCTCAAGGCTAGATGTCTACCACTTCAGCCGCACCTCCATTGACTTTTTTGGTAGTTTATTGTAGTCTCACAGGATTTCCTGCCTGGGCTGGCTTTGAACCTCACTCCTCAGATCTCAGCCTCCTAAGTGTCTAGGTTCACGGATGTGAGCCACAGGCATCTGGTGCAAAAACACACGTCAATGCAAATTGAATTCAGCTCCTCCTGGCTCTTGTTCCACCTCTAACTGATGACAGCTCCATCCTTCCTAAAGCCGGGGCAGGGCCCTGGTCAGCACCACCACGCCCTTCTCCCCTCTACTGCCTATCATCAGGAAATCCTGCTGGCTCCACTGGCAACACAGTACCAGAACTGGACTGGTTTGCATTTCCTCCATTGCTACCCCAGCCCTTGTGCACACTGCTTCCCACCCCAGCACGGCAATACCTCCTCACTTCCACCCTCGCCCTGTCGCTGGTGATCTCAGTGTGGGTCACTCCGCCGCCGCAGTGCCCGCCCCACTCTCTCTGCCCTCTGAGTTAAAGCTGAAGGCCTCCTCAGTTATCTCCCTCTCACTCCATCTGATCCACCACACTGGCTTCATTGCTGTTCCTCAAGTAGACCGAGCTGACTTTCGGTCCCAGGGCCTTTGCACTGGCCCAGCCTTCTGCCCAATGGCCTTCCCCACATATCTACAGGATTAGTCTTTTGTTGTTTCTGCTGCACTGCTGGGGACAGAACCCCAGGCTTTACATACAACAGCCAAGAGCTCTGCCACGGAGGTACAGTACCCCAGCTCTCTATTGCCCAAAACAGCACTTTCTCAGCAAAGCCTTCCTGAGCACCTGTTCAACGCCACCCTTGATGTCCCAGTGGCTGGATGATCTCTTGAGCCATCAGCCACCAAATAGTTTCCCTGACCCAGCTCCACACTGCCTGCCTCCCTCCACAAGCAACAGACGCCATGACAAGGGCCAGAGTTCATCTGTGCCCCGGGACTCTGCTAGGAGCCTTCTGAGCACTGTCGTCATCAGCTGAATGACTAAGTGCTCTCTCCAACATGGCCCATGCCTCACAAACCTAGGACACACTCAGGGTTACTCTGTCCCCTGACCTTGTCAGTCTACTCTAAATGCCCCCCAGGCTGGCCCACGGGCCGCTCCTTTCCCAGTTCACCTTCCATTGTCCACCACAACTCATTAGCATGTGCCTCTGCTGAGCATCTTTCTATAAGAGGGCTGAGATGTTCTCCTGCCCAGGGCAGGCCTAGATACCTTATCTCTCAGCCCCAGTGATTGGCTGGAGAGCGAGGCGGCACCTCAGCGGGGCCAATGAGAAGTGGCCTGAAACCTCTGGGAATGATTTGGGAATGGAGGTTCTAGATCCACGGGGTTGGGACTACAGGTAGCCCCATCTGTTCTGTCCTTTGAGAAGAAAATCTGTTAAACCCAGAGATGCAGGCCAGTTCCTACTAGTGCTACCTGCACCTGGATCCAACTGAGCCTGAAGCTAAGCCTACTCCGGCACCTTCAGCTACATTAAACACTAAACTCACTTCTGTGCTTAAACCAATGAGTTGTTCTGTTTTGCTTTTGACTGGGTCTTTTTAGGTCGCCCCGGCTGGCCTAGAACTTCAGATCCTCCTGCCTCAGCCTGGGATGACAGGCCTATGGCACCACTCCTAGCTCTTGGCTAGTCAGTTGAAATCACCTTCAACAGGAAGAATCCTGACTGGCACTCAGATCGATCTTTTAAAAACGCTGATGGTGCAGCAGTGGCAGCAGCAGCAACAGAAGAGCTCTGCCACCTGGGCAGCTTCCTCGGCCTCAGCCAAATACCATGGAGGTCCTGGACTGTTTCACACACATCTCTGTTCTTTCCTCTGCCCAGAAACCATGTGTTCTCAGACTCTGATCTCTTTCCACTCTGCAGCCTCTGTCCCCCAAGGATCTCCCAGCAGGCCCAACTCAGCATCAGGTGGGGACAGGGACTGTCTTGCAAAGGGAGTCATCTCCCTTGATTCTCCAACACAGAATTCATGAAGTGTTATGCCCAGCATCGCCCAGGGCTGAGCTACTGGCTATCAGGAAGCCCAATAGCTGCAGCTGGTGAGGAGGTGGCTAGCACCTGTACTGACCAATAGGGTCCTGGGGCTCAGAGAGGATAAGGGACCAGCTGATACATCAAAGATCCCACCAGTCTCTGCCCAGAGCCCCTGCCGTCCAGTTCAGTGCAGCCCGCAACCCCTACCTGGGGATGATGCGCTGGGTGAGGCGGTTCGTGGGGATGGAGAGCGGCGCCTGGTGCTGTAGTCTCCGTTGCTCAAACAGACCCGGAAGGTCATGTGCCCAGATGTGTGTGGATTTCCCTGCCATGAGCAAGGCACAAGCGGGGGCTTAGGGGGAAGTTCAGGGCACTGGGGCTCAGCAGCTGCCCCGCCCCCTACCTGAGAGTGACAGCAGCACATTGTTGACGCAGTAGAGCCAGGAGCAGCGGTGGGAGATCAGCTAGGGGGCGAAGTGAGGGGCGTTTGGCTGGCGTGCAGCCTCCCCTGAGCCTCTGCCCCACCCCCCAAGGCCAGAAGCCTCACCTTCTCCAGGGTGTCCTCGTGCAGCTCGTGCAGGTTGAGCGTGTAGATGCCCTCCTCAGCTCCCACCACCAAGAACTGGTCTGAAGGTGTGAGCACAGGGTCAGAGATCAGTGGCCCATGGGGAGGGGGGTGGGTCCTCCTCTGGCCTACCTCGAGTGACAGGGTGGACCCAGGTGACGGCAGCGTGGATCCGAAGGGGACAGCCATTGAAGACTTTGGAAAAGCAGGCGCCCATCTGTGGAGGAAGTGAGGGGCTGAGGGGGGGGGGGGCCGGGGCAGCAGTGGGCGGGCAGGTTAGGAGAGCAGCTGAGCGGGACACACACACACACAGGTGAACACTTACGTGCACCTTGGGGGTTGGGGGAAGCCCATGGCAGGATGACCTCTGGGAGGGAAGGAAGGAGTTAGGGCCAAGGTGACCTCACTGCCCAGTGCCCACAGCCCCTCCTCCTCGTGGCCCTCACCTCAGGATCTTCCCGCTGCTTCATGGTGGCCCAGGCGGTGGACAGCACTGAGGGGCTGCCAGGGCCTGGGGGACATGGGGGCAGGGTTCCTGCAGGTATATAGGCCACACGGTGACTTTCAGCCCTGGCCCCATTCCAGGTTCCTCCTGGCCTCCCAAATCTGAGGCTCACCTGGGGAGCTCGAGAGATCCTCCTTGGCTGGCTCCGCAGGGGAGGGCCCCAAGAAAGGGGCGCGTTTGATGGTGCCCATGGCATCATCGGGGGAGTCCAGTTCCTGGGAAAAGGGCTGGGCTGTTAGATGGCCCTGTCACCTGTGTGTACATCCCCCCCTCCCAGCTACAGCACCTGGAGGTCCGAAGCCGGCCTGATGGTCAGGCTCCTGCGGGAGACAAAGCAGTGGACAACCGCTATGAAATGGGATTGGCTCCCGGGCCTAGAGTCCCCGCCCCTCCCAGAGTCCCCGCCCCTCACCTTTCCTCAAGCGCCTCCTGGACAGACTGCAGCAGGCTCCTGTGTGACAGGGGGGGAGGGTCAGAGGTCAGCCTCACTACAGGACCTCCCCCTGCCCCCCCCCCCCCCCCCCCCCCGCAATCCACCCTGCAGCTTTCCTCCCTCACTTACCCACTCAGCTCCTCCTTTCCCAATAGCGTCCACTCTTCCTCCCACTGGAGGAAACCAGGGCAGAGACAAGGAAGGAGGCAAAGAGAAAAAACTGTGAGAGGTCAATAAAAGTTGAAGGAAAGCCACTGTGGCAGCCACGAGTGTAATCAGAACACTCAGAAGGCTCAAGCAGGAAGTTCATGAGTTCCAGGCTAGCCTGGGTCATAGAACTGACTTTATTGCTGAGCAAAACTAAACAAAAGCGAGGTACTGGTGCCACATGCATGTAATCCTAGTTATACAGAAGGCAAGATGGCAGGAGAGAGGACAGACAGGAAGACGGACAATGCACTAGTAACACCAGAGTGTAGGTCAGACCTATGCTGACAGAGCCAATTTTGTGCATGTAGCTGTACTGGTACTGGCGGCTTGAATCAGGGTGCTGTCCCTGAGATTTTTTTGCTCAACGCTGGGACTGCACCACTTGAGCCATATCTCCACTTCTGGTTTTTTGGTGGCTAACTGGATTTTCCTGCCTGAGCTGGCTTGGAATTGGAAACCTCCTATCTCAGCTTCCTGAATAGCTAGGATTGTAAGAAAGAGCCACCAGCACCTAGCTTTTTTTTTTTTTTCTTTCTTCCTTGTGGTACTGGAGATTGAACCCAAGGCCTCATGCTTGCTCTACCACTTGAGCCATACCTCCCCACTAGCCCTAGACCCATCTTCTAAGTCGCGGTCTAAAGGAAACTAGCCCACAATGGAGCCATTAGCTACAGATTTCTGGGTGGTACAGGGAGCCCCTGTCTGAAAGCAATCTCTTACATCAGAGACCCACCCCACCCCACTCCCCACCCCCGGCCCACCACAGCCCTCACCGGCTCATTGATTGGGTCCGTTTCCTTCCTGCGAGGAGCGCCAAATTTCACCTGGTGAACTGGGAGGCCCAGAGTACAGGGTTAGGGGGCTGCCATCTCAGGACTGACCCCGACTCCCCCCACAACGTACACATACTGAGACCCTGGTGTACACACAGCACACACCCTAATCCACGGGCAAACAAGTCAGAAGACTCACACTGGATCTCGGAGGGGGTCCTCTCGGCCACACCAGGCTGGCCCCGGGAGTGAATAGTGTCTGGAAACATGTCGTAAGTCTAAGAAGGAAAAGCAGTGCACTGGCACCCAGCGCCCATCTCCTGCCAAGGAATTCTGCGAGGGCACACACATGGGGTGTTCTGTTTTTGGGAAAACCCTCTGAGGTCACTGTGAGATTAAAATGGGCACCCTCATGTCACAGATGGGAGAACTGGCACAGAGAGGCTATGTGACTTGCCAAAAATCACACCGAAAGCAAGATGGCTCAGTCATGGCCCCGGGTCAGCCTGGGCTCAAGAGTGGGAACCTATCACAGGAAAAGCAAGACCCAGCCCAGGGAAGATTCCTAATAGGCAAGCTCTCTGTGCTGGAATTACTGTGACTTTAAGCTCACACCTGTAATCCTAGCTACTCTGAGATCTGAGGATTGCAGTTCAAAGCCAGCCCAGGCAGGAAAATCTGTGAGACTCATCTCCAATTAACCAACAAGAAGTTGGGAATGAAGCTGGGGCCCAAGTGGTAGAGAGCCAGCCTTGAATGAAAAAGCTAAAGGACAGAGCCCAGGTCCTAAGTGCAAGCCCCAGTCCTGGGGTTAAGAGGGGGACAGACCTTGACCAATATCTCCTTTGGGATCCTTCCAACAAGATCAGGTCAAAGCCTTGTTCCTGGCCCGCCCTTCCCCACTGCTCCCTGCTTACCTCTAGCTCACAGTCTTCAGGGGAGGGGGTTCCCAGGTGGGGGTCACTGGCCTTGTCCAGGAGCTGAGTGAGGAGGGCCCGAGGGAGCTGCTGGGTTGTGAAAGGGTGCTGGAGGAATGAGGGGTGCTCAGGTTAGCCTTGTTCTCCAGACATTAGTGCATTGAGCCCCAGGCCCGCCCTGCCTCCCACCTGTAGAAGCCTCTCAGCTGTTGGCCTCTTCTTGGGGTTCTTGGTCAGTGCCAGCTTGAGGAAGTGGTGGAAATTCTGGGTCCTGGTAGGTACAAGAACCCCCACCCAGCGGGAGGTTAGGCCCCATGCAGGGCATCCTGCTGATCATTCCATCCCTGCTCCAGAAGCTTCCAGAACCCAGCAGGGCCTACCCAGCAAGGAACAATCAGGGCAGGACAGTTACTGCCCACGGCTCCATCACCAGCCATCTGCCCTGCTCTCCCGTCCACACCAGGTCCCGCACCCTGGAGAGTCAGACAGTCCAAGCACGGGAAGGGGGAGGGGAGGGGCCTCACCAGCGCGTCTTGTCCCTCAGCTTGGGTGGCTGGAAGCTGCTCTTTGACATGAGCATCAAGGCCCTGGGGGAGGGTGTGAGGTCAGGGGTGAAGGGTCAGCAGGGCAAGCAGCCGGCAAGGGGCATGGCCTAGGCTGACCTCATGGGGTGCAGATGGAATAGTGGCGGCTGCAGCTCGCCCAGCTCAATGGCAGTGATGCCCAGGGCCCACACGTCACACAGCTCGTTGTAACCACCCTTGCGTTCCACGGCAGCCACCTCAGGCGCCATCCTAGAAGTGGGGGGAGGGAGGGGTGTCACATGTGCGGCTGGCCAGGAACCCCACTTGTGGCCCCTCCTCCTCTTTCCAGGCCCCAGCCTCACCAGTATGGAGTCCCAATGAAAGATTTCCTCTTGGCCACAGATGCTGTCAGCTCCCCAGATACCCCAAAGTCAGCTGCAGGAACAAGAGCAGCTCTCACCAGATCTGTGGCTCTACTCACCTCCCCCATCACTCCGGGGCCTCAGGCTCAGGATGCACCTGGAAAGGCTCAGATGGGCAGGTGGCCAGGCCCAGACACAGCTGCCACTGGCCGCAGGCCTGGCCAGGTCCCTTTCCTGCAAGGGGTCAACCAGCCTCTATCCCTGACTCAGTGCCTTGGTCCCACGCCAGGA
This sequence comes from Dipodomys spectabilis, assembly GCF_019054845.1. NCBI lineage: Eukaryota > Metazoa > Chordata > Mammalia > Rodentia > Heteromyidae > Dipodomys > Dipodomys spectabilis. The sequence goes on from NW_024870707.1 coordinate 10,158,904, forward strand.
TGCCATCCAGGCCCAAGCACAGCTAGCTACCAGCAGGAAGGGACTATGCCACAGTTCCTACATGGGGAAACTGAGGCCAGTAAAGTGACTAATCCCAGGGCACCAGGCACTCTCTAGAGCTTCTGGGCTGCCACAGAACCCTAGGTACTGAGTGTGTCCCTAGGTACTGACCCAGCTTGACATCGCCCTGGAGAGTGAGGAGAAGGTTAGCTCCCTGTGAAAATGGAGGAGAGAGTCAGTGCGCTGCCCCATGAGCCTCCAGCACCCTCACCCTGCGCCCTTAGCCGGCCCCTACCTACCTTGATGTCTCGGTGGATCTTCCCTAGAGAATGCAGATGGTGAAGCCCCTGAGGACAAAGAGGAGTCCCTGAGGGCAGCCACCTGGCACACATCCTCTCACTGAACCCCTTCTCGGAGTAGGGCCCCCCACCCAAGCCACTTCTTCCTCCCCTCTCCCCAAACAGGAAGTGACTGAGCCAAGAGGGAAATGGGCTGCTTCCGGCAACAGGGATGGGGCCCCTTCCCCTCTAGGACCCAGAGCCCCTTGAGCCAGTCCTGTCTGGAGCGCTGGCTGCACCCCACTGGTCAGCTGGGGTCTGGACCCACAGCTCCTGGGGAGCTAGAGAGTCTTATGGGCCCAGCTACCTTCAGTGCCTCCCGGCAGACGTAGGCAATCTGCCTTTCCTCCAGGGGCCCAGTGGCTGAAACAGAAAGGGTGAGGGCTGGCATGGAGCGGGGCTGAGAGATATGGGAACCCTCCCCGACACCCTAGGTGTGTGTGAGGGGGTGCAGCAGGGACTTCTAAGGGAAAGGGGTGTTAGATACATCCCTCTCCTGCTTAGGATGGAATTCGGAACCCAGAGAAAGACAGCTATCACTCAAGGTCACACAGCCAGTCAGGAATGGAGAGAGAGAAGCCCAAGTCCGGCCGGGCCTGTCCCGGCTGCTGCCACGTTGGGCTAGAGGGAAAGGCTACAGCCCTCCGAGGGCCCCCCATCCCCGCCCTCGAGGGGGGGGACCCCCCGCACCGTGGTAAATCTCCTGTAGGGACCCCCCTCCGCAGAACTCCATGCAGATCCACAGGCGGTCGTTCCTGGGGAGGAGACACAGGGCTGGGGTGGGCGCGCAGGCCGCGCGGGGGCTGCGCGGGGACAGGCGGGCAGGGCAGCCTCACCTGAGGTAGCTGCCGATGTAGGCCACCACGTTGGGGTGGCGGCATTCACGCAGGATGGTGATTTCCTGCTGGAGGGAGCTGATGTCGTCCCCTGAGGAGCACGAGGGGACACAGAGCGGGCGGCTGACTCAGTGGGCTGCAAAATGGGCCTCGGGCGCCTCCCTCCAGACCGGACAGGTGGACAGGTGGCCGGCGGGGCCGCGGGGGCAGGAGGGGCGTCTTGGAAACGTCCACTCTGCGCCCGCACCGAGCCCGCGCCCGCCCGCGCTGCGCTCCGACGCAGAGGCCCCGCCCGGCCCTCACCTGGGTCCAGCTTGACGATCTTCACCGCGGCCAGCTCGGAGGTGGCGGTGTCGCGGGCCTGCGGGGCGGGGGGCGAAGGGGTGAGGCGGGGGCGGGGCGGCGCCTCCCGCGCGGCCGGGCGCGGCCCCCTCCTCCCGGCTCCGCGCGGTCCCGCCGGCCCGGCGCACCTTGTAGACGTCGCCATAGGTCCCGGCCCCCACGCGCTGCAGCAGCTCGAAGCGATCCCGCGGATCCTGCAGCGACACGTCCCGCAGCAGCGCCATGGCCCGGCGCCGGGCGGGCCGGCCGGCAGGCGCGAGCTGCGGAGCCGGCGCGGGGCGGCGCGGGGCGGGGCGGGGCGGGCGCCCAGGCCGCGAGGGCGGGGCCGGGGCCCTGGGGCGGGGCCGCCCCGCCGCGCCGCCGCCGGGCCGGGAGGAGGCGCCCGCGGGAGCCGCCCCGCCGTCCGCGCCCGGCCCGCCGTCCGCGCCCGCGCCACAGGTGGGCGCGCCGGGGCGGGCGGGGCCGCCCCCTCCCACGCACCCCCAGCCGCAGGTCCCGGGACGAAACACGGACAGGTGCAGGCCTTTTTTTTGTTGTTTTTTTAACAAAATGTATTCATCTGCCTTAGAACTGAAAAATAAATCTATGTACAAAACAGGAAGAGCTCGGCCCGCGCCCTCCCACCCCCCTGCAAGCTTCCTCCGGGGATGGCCGGGACCCGGGCCCCTGAGTCCAGGAAGGGGGCGCGGGGAGCTGGCCAGGAGGACGGGCTCTGGATCCAGGTATCAGGGATCACCCTGGGCGCCGGCACGCGGGGTCCCCAGCCGTGGACTCCGCGGTGCGGAAATGTGCCCCAGAGTCCCGGGCCGGCAGACCTCGGCCCCTAGAGGGAGGCCTGCCTCAGTCTCCCCAGGTGGGAGTGGCCTGCAGTCGGTCAGTCTGGCCGAGGGGGGCGGGGGTCAGAGCTTCGGCTGTGGCCCACTTTCGGGGGCTCGATCCAGCTGGCCGGCCGGGATGCGGGGAGAGGGGACTACACTCTAGGAGCAGGACCATGGCTGGAGGACCTCGCTGCCTCGACCATCTGAGTACTTGTAAACCTGGGAGCTGGGGTGGGGTGGAGGCAGAGCCAGACTGTAGGCCCAATCTGGCTGTTTGGGAGGCAGCGGGGCTGGCTGGGGAATGGGAGCTGGGGGAAGCCCAGCTGGAGGGACTGAGGGTGGGACGGGGCTCCCCGCAGGTCACAGGCCCTTGCGCTGCCGCTTGAGGAAAGACAGAGTGTAGTCGCTGGGCGTGGACACCTTCTGCTTCTTCATCTGCACCTGCGACTGCGCAGTGAGCTGCAGCTTGATGGCGCTGGAGTTGATCTTGGTGGCCACCAGCAGCTCCTTCATGCCCTTCATCTTCTCACTCTGGAAAGTGAGCACCGGGCCATCTGGTGGCGGTGACGCAGCAGGTGCGGGGGCCTGAGCTGCGCTGCTGCCTTCGGGGCCACGGCCTGTGCCTGGGACTGTTCCTGGGGGCTTTCGGGGTGGTCCTGAACTCGCACCCTGCCCAGAGTTGGGGCCCTTGTCCAGTGCAGGCTTCTTGGGGGGCGGAGGTTCCTCTGGCTTGGACTCTCGCCGTGGCCCTCGCCGCCGGCCTTCACGGGCCTCCTCACCCCAGGGTTCCTCTGTCTCAGCTGCCTCTGCGTCTCGGCTCACTATGTGCACCTTCTGCCGCACCTGGACGAGCAGCCGGAAGGTGTTGCAGACCACGGTTGGGAACTGCAGGGCCCACCCGGCCCCAGCCCGGCTAAAGGTCTGTTCCATCTATCCCCAAGGAGAATGGCAGTGTCCTGCCACCCTGTGGTGACGTCATTCCACGGAGCACCCAGCCCCCTCACCTGTCCCTCGAAGCGGCCTAGGGACTGCACGAGGAAGGTGGCCCAGCCCACGTGCAGGACAGGTGTGGGGCTGCCCTCCTCCCATTTGCAGATGCCATCATAGAATCGCAGTAGGTGAGCGAAGCACTCAGGGTCCTGGAGGGCAGAGCCCTGGCTCTGGGTGCCCTGGGCAAAGGAGGAGGGAAAGTAGAGCGCAGGTCAGACCCAGGGCGCAGGCAGGTCCCCACCGAGGCAGAGCGCTGACTACAGAGGTGAGGAGGGGCCAGGAGCATCCTCAAACCCTCCTTCCTCTTATAAAGCCGGTCTCAGCCAGGGCAGAGGAGGGAAGGCCATCTCCTACCTCCATCTAACCCTGCGTGAGGACCCTGGCCATCGAAGAGAAGGCTACCACCCCATATACCCAAAGAGACAGGGTAGAAACCCCCAAACATCCTCAGTTCCTTCAAGCCCAGGATCTTGGCTACAGCAAGAGAACACAGCCCTGAGCCAACTTCCACACGCAGTCCCCAGCCGTGTAATGGGGACCCTATCCAAGGGTGGGCTCCAGTGAAGCTCCAGCTCTTCACCTGAGTCTGCTCCCCGGGCCGCTCCTCGCCTGCCTCCAGCAAGCTGGCCGCCTCCTTCAGCAGGTTGGGGATGACATCATTGGCCACTTCAAAGAATTCCTTGTAGATCTCCTCGTCCTCTCGGCAGTAGTTGTAGCTGAGAGAACAGGGAGCATGTGGGATCTGTGACAGATGCCCCCAGGGAACAAACAGGGGGAACAGCCCAGGTTTTCTCCCCCCAGGTCATCCCAAGCCAGACAAGGGCACCTATGTCAGAGTACTCACAAGACTAAGGAGGGGAGGTAGGGCTAGGCTAGAAACTGGTGGAAAGAAATGGGAAAGGTCTACCCAGAGGCCCCTACTTCCTCAGAGATGGTAGCCTTGGCTGCTCTGGGGACTGAATGGAGGGAGAGGGGACAGAGCTGGGAACTCTGGTCTCAGTCTTGGACAAGAGTTGTTGGAAACTGAGTAAGGGGAAAGGGAGGGCTGGAGGCGGAAGTGGGGGGATCCTCACTCCTGGATGACCGTGGCAGTGTCCGCCCAGGCCTGCAGGGCTTCTCGCACGTTGCGGTTGCGACAGTGGTAGCCAGCCAGGTACATGTAGGGGTAGATGTGCTCATCACGGTAGTAGGCCTTGGCAGAGGCAATGCCCTGTGGGATGGGGCAGGGAAACCTCAGGGAGGCAGCCCCTGCTTTCTGGGATGGCATGCATGCCCCATCGAGTCACACAGGGAAGGTACAAAAGGGATTTGTGGAGTCCTCCCCACTTCCAACCCCAGCTCCACCCCCTGCTGGCCCCTTTGTGGAACTCTCCTCTGGGAGGTGATTGCCGAGGCCTGAAGTGGATTATAGGGATGGGGACCCCCACAGAACAAGGCCCAGGGAGGGGAGAGGCAGCGCTCCCAGCCCCAGCCAGGCTTTGTCACTTACTCTTCTACAAGAACACCAGAGGTTTCCAGACCCAACACCCTCTCTGCTCCCACAGCCTCTACTATACATGGGAAGGATACTAAGGGGACAAATTGAGGCCCTGCCGATTGTAGGCTGGGGAGTGCAGCACCCCTTGGGCAGCCCTGACTATAGACAATGCACTTGATACAAAATGGGGACCTGTGTGGAAGATGCTCCCACACACCCGAAGCCCTTCCATCAACTGTTCCCTGCATGTCCCGGAAAGGAGACCCCAGACATTGTCAAAGCCTAGCTCCTGCCACCTCCTGAGATGCTCACCTTATGGTAGAGGGTGAGTGGGTCTGGCCGGCCAGGGGTTGGCTCCAGCTCCTCCAGATCTGCCAGGTTCCCTAGTGCCATGGGGTACCTGGGAAAGGATCGGGAAGTCTAGGATGCCACTCATCGCTCTGGCCCCTAAGCCCTAGTCTGGCTACTTTTCCTTACTGACCTTTCCAGATGTCCCCGGTCATAGAGCAGCCAGAGCAGCTTCTAGGGCCGAAGAAGAGAGTTATGAGTTGGGGGAGAGGGGGGGAAGGGGGCAGCTTCCTAGCAGGTGGCATGGGGGATCAGAACCACTAAGGACTCCCCAACCAGGGAGAGAGAGCTAGAATTCAGGAAGCAATCCTTCAAGGGAATCAAAGCCCTTTCGGGTCTCAATTCCACTGTCCCAGGAACCCCTGGAAAGGAATTATTCACATACAGAAAGATGAACTCTGCCCAGGGCCCCTCAGCAAGCTGAGGCAGCAGCCTGGCCAGGCCCAGTGCTGCAGGCACACCCCTCACCTGCTGCAGCTGCAGGAGCTCCAAGGAGTCCGTGTGCAGGTCAATGGAAGGGTTGATGGCACACACCATGAACGCCACCTCCATCTTTCGATCACAGCGCATGTATGAGCCTTTCAGGTACAGCCAGCTCTTGGGGGGGGGGGGGGGAGAGCAAGAGCAGAGGGGTCAGGATGGCCCACAGTGTGCCTACTACAGGAACGACTGCAGGCAATGGGCTGAGTGTATGGGCCAGGGAAGAAGAGACCCTTGGATAGCTTGTGTTAGCAGAGCACCAAGGGGACAAGGTTGGAGGTCTTACATACCCGCTCAGCCACACCAGCATTGACTGTCTGGCCTCTGCGGTCCTCATTGCCTTTGCCATGCCACGTGACCTCAGCTGTCTGCTCCCCATTGGGACCAAACACCACCCAAGCATGATCCTCAGACAGAGCCAAGTGTACGTCCCGGAGACCCAGGGCCTGGCAGGCCCCTACTACAGCAAAGGCCACACCAGAGCTATCCAGTTTGGTACCTGTAGAAGGGGGCAGTAACAAGAGAGGGTCTCTTGGGCTTTTTTGGCCTAGTGGGAGAGGAGCCAGGTATCAATGTGCCATATTCCCTCCCACAGCCCCCCAGGCTTCAAATGGAGTTCCAGCAATACCTCCTATGTCTTCCACAGGAGAGGCTCACCTCCCCCGTTACATGCTTGTCCCCAGAAAAGGACAGGTGTTTTCTGGATCTACCATAGCTCTAGCCAGCTTGTGACACTGCCCTTTCCTCGTTATCTGTTATCACCTACTTCTATTAATTCAAAAAGTTGCCTATCTCATCACATCTATTAGATTACCACAGCAATAGTAACAATAGGGCCCTGTGGCCACCCACCAACAAATCCTCCCAATTTATCTCTGCACTTCTCCCCCACTCCGCCCCCCCTCCCCCCCAATCTGCTGCCACTTTCTGCGTTTCAAACTGCATGGCAGGGCTAAAGGTACTGAGCAGACACACACAAGGAAAGGTGAAAGGTTTTGGAGTAAAGCGATTCGATTTCTGCCCCAGTACTGCCATTCTGTGACTCTGGCACATCCCTTGCCCTCTTGGGATCTGTTTCCCCCAACTGCAAAGGACAAACACCTGCCCCTCCGGACTAGGTTTCCAGGTCTCAAAAGGGCTCTGTAAACCACACAGCACTGAGAAGAAGAGGTGGGCCAAGATTCATTTTACTCCCCGGGGCCACCTGTCAGGCTCCAACCTGTGATGAAGCTGAAGAGGGACTGGATGTGGGCCCGGTCCTTGAAGTAGGAGCGGCTGAGGCTGTTCCATATGACATCAGAGACTTTCTTCACCAGCTCGCGGCTGGAGACACCCCCTTCTCGTGGATAAAGGGACAGGTCGACGGCGCCTCGGATCTGGGCGGTGAAGCGGGCATAGAGAGCAGCGATGATGGACAGGTCGGCCACGGGGAAGTAGGTGAGGCCGCCGGGAGGGTCAGGCGCGGGGCTGGGCTGGAAGGTGAGCTCGGGAACGTTGGTGGGGATGACACGGTTCACGGCTAGGAAATGCTCGACGAAACCCAGTACCAAGGAGAGGAGCACCAGATCGGGCTCCTCCCGGCCCAGCTCGGCAGCAAACAGGCGCACCACATCGTCGATGGAGCGCAGCGGGAACAGCGTCTTCTGGGCGGCCTTCAGCCCCATAGCGGCGGGCGGCGGCCTGCCGGGGAGTCCCGGGAGAGAGAAAGAGGGTCTGGCTTGGGGGAGGGGACCCCCTACCGGGCCCCCCCACGGCTCCCCCGCCTCCCCGCCCCCTTCACCTGCGCCCCCCAGCTGCCCCTCCTCGCTCGACGAGACCCCTCGGCCGAGGAAGAAGGGCCTCCTTGTCCCCTCCAAACCCGCGACCCCCGGCCCTGCAGGGGTGGGCGCCAAGGACCTTTCTGAGGGCCTCCAAAAAACGTCCCGCCCTCTCTCTACGATGATACCCTCCGAACCCTGGAGTCCTTCCAGAAGGAGACCTCTGGTCAGCCCCCTAAATCCCAAGGAGAGTCCTGGCCTCGGTCCCCCGCGCCCACCTCCGCGCTTACATCCCACACAAGGCACCGCGGCGCTCGCCGCCTGGAGCCTGCTGGGAAGCAGAGTCCCGCCTCTCGTGCCGCGTCGCCTTCTGGGAAATGGAGTCCTGAGCCGGCCCCGCCCTGCTGAGTCTGCAAATGGTGGCGCACGGTGCCTTATGGGAGTCGTAGTTTCGCTACTCAGAAAGCCTGCGGGGGGTGGGGGAGGGGGGGAAAATGGGGCAGGGAAACAGGGCCACTTTCTCGAGGTCCTCAACGATTGGATCAGCCCCTATCGCGCGCTGGCGAGGAGGCGGCCCCGCAGTGTCTTCTGGGAGTTGTAGTTCGGAGAGTGACAGGCGCGCTCCAGTCGTCCCTGCGCGTCCTCGTGGGGGACAAAAAAAAAAAAAAAAAAAAGCTATTTTGAAACACTTGCAGGGCCGGGCGTAGAGAGCGCGGCGCTCGGAGGCTGGGGCGCGAGGGGCGTGGGGAGCGCGGCGCAGCGCGCGGAGGCTGGGGCGCGAGGGGCGTGGGGAGCGCGGCGCGCGGAGGCTGGGGCGCGAGGGGCGTAGAGAGCGCGGCGCTCGGAGGCTGGGGCGCGAGGGGCGTGGAGAGCGCGGCGCTCGGAGGCTGGGGCGCGAGGGGCGTGGGGAGCGCGGCGCGCGGAGGCTGGGGCGCGAGGGGCGTGGGGAGCGCGGCGCGCGGAGGCTGGGGCGGGCGCGAGGGGCGTGGGGAGCGCGGCGCGCGGAGGCTGGGGCGGGCGCGAGGGGCGTGGGGAGCGCGGCCCTCGGAGGCTGGGGCGCGAGGGGCGTGGGGAGCGCGGCGCGCGGAGGCTGGGGCGGGCGCGAGGGGCGTGGGGAGCGCGGCGCGCGGAGGCTGGGGCGCGAGGGGCGTGGGGAGCGCGGCGCGCGGAGGCTGGGCGCGAGGGGCGTGGGGAGCGCGGCCCTCGGAGGCTGGGGCGCGAGGGGCGTGGGGAGCGCGGCGCTCGGAGGCTGGGGCGCGAGGGGCGTGGAGAACGCGGCGCGCGGAGGCTGGGGCGCGAGGGGCGTGGGGAGCGCGGCGCTCGGAGGCTGGGGCGCGAGGAGCGTGGAGAACGCGGCGCGCGGAGGCTGGGGCGCGAGGGGCGTGGGGAGCGCGGCGCTCGGAGGCTGGGGCGCGAGGGGCGTGGGGAGCGCGGCGCGCGGAGGCTGGGGCGGGCGCGAGGGGCGTGGGGAGCGCGGCGCGCGGAGGCTGGGGCGCGAGGGGCGTGGGGAGCGCGGCGCGCGGAGGCTGGGGCGGGCGCGAGGGGCGTGGGGAGCGCGGCGCGCAGAGGCTGGGGCGCGAGGACCCGGAGTTAGAGCCAGCCCTTGTTACATAGGCTTCTCCGTTTCAAGGTAAACACTCTGCCCTGAAGACCGTTTTAGGATGCACAGGGCTGCACACTTCATTCTTTTGGGGGAGGTGGGGTGAAGGGGGCAGTCGTCCTGGAATTTGAATCCAGGGATTCCTGTTTGTTAGGCAAGTATTCTTTTTTTTTGGGGGGGGGGAGAGGGTCCGGTCACGGTGCCTGAACTCTGGGCCTGGGCGCTGTCCCTCAGCTCTTCAGCTCAAGGCTAGTGCACTATCACTGAGGCACCTTCCCAGCCCCTCTGTGAGACTCTTATCTCCAATAAGCCACCTGAAAACTGGAAGTGGTGCTGTGGCTCAAGTGGTAGCGCTCACCTTGAGCTGAAAAGCTCAAAGACAGTGCCCAGGCCCAGAGTTCAAGCCCCACGACCAAAAAAAAAAAAAATCAGGTAAGCCGAACTTGACAACGTAGAATGTGTCCTTGAAGTGTCCTGAGCTGAGATTTGGCTGCTCACACTGTTATATCCTAGCTACTCAGGAGGCTGAGTCTCCTGGGACCTCAATATCTCAGATTCTACTATCTTAGCTTTGGAACCCCCTATGTCTGCCTCCTGGGTCCCCAGTATCTCAGATTCTGTCTTAGTCTGTTCCTAAGGCCCCAGAAATCCCTACCTCTGTCTCCTGGACCCCCAGTATCTCAGACTCTACTATCTCAGCTTGAGGATCCTGGTTTGAAGCCAGCCTGGGCAGAAGCTTTGAGACTCTTAATTCCAATTAACCAGCAAAAAGCTAGGATGTATAGGCTCAAGTGGTAGAGTGCCAGCTTTAGTGGGGAAATCCAGGCAAGAACACAGGCTCTTGAGTTCAATCCCCAATACAAGCACAAAACAAAACAAGTCAACTTCTCAATCAGGCTGACCTAGATTACCTAATTGCCCTAATTACTTCCCATCCAAATTTTTCTATCATCTCTATACCCTAGCCCAGCTTTTTTTCCCCTAAAGCATCAACACCTTCTAAAACATGGTTGCACAGCCTAGGCACTACTTACATTTGTGGCCAGGTGAGTCCTTGTACATTGAAGGAGGGCTCGCAACTGCCTGGCTGGACAACCTATTGTGACAGCTGTCACCATCTCTAGACTGCCAGATGTCTACCTAAGGCCTCAATAGCCCCAGGTCGAGAACCACTGTTCTGACATATGATCTAATGTGTTTGTTATTTGTCTCTTACCACTGAAATACAAGCTCCATAGGACAGGTAATACGTGTGTTTTGTTTACTAATGTGTCCTGGTTGTTAAATACTGGGCGTAGAAGCTCACACACCTAGTCCCAGTTTACTCAGGGAGGCTGAGGCAGGAGAAACACTTGAGCATAAGCATTCAAAGTCAGTTTGTATAAAACAGTAAGACCCACTGGACGATGGTGGCTCATGCCTATAATCTCAGCTACTCAGGAGGCTGAGATCTGAGGATCACTGTTCAAAGCCAGCTGGGGCAGAAAAGTCCCTGAGACTCTTATCTCCAGAAAACTGGAAGTGACACTGTGGCTCAAGTGGTAGAGCACTGGCCTGGAGCTCAAGAGCTCAGAGACAGAGCCCAGGCCCAGAGTTCAAGACCCAGGACCAACCCTCCACCTACCCCAGGGCCCAGAAAAAAGGGCTGGGAATGTGACTTAAAGGTAGAGTGCTTGCCTAGTATGCACAAAGCCCTGGGTTCAATTCCTCAGTACACACATAAACAGAAAAATCCAGAAGTGACCCTGTGGTTCAAGTGGTAAGACTACTAGCCTTGAGCACAGAGAAGCTCAGGGACAGCACCTAGGCCCTGAGTTCAAGCCCCAGAACTGGCCCCCTCCCCCCCAAAATCAGATAGTAAGAAAACAAACAAAAAACCCAGTAAGATTCCCCAATCTTTTTTTTTTTTTTTTAATTTTATTTTATTGTAAAGCTACTATACAGAGGGTTACAGTTACATGAGTGAGGTAATGAGTACACTTCCTCTTGAACATTGTTACCCCCTCCATTGTTTTCCCCCTACCATCCCCTCCCTCCCTCCCTTCCCCGAGGTTCTTTTTTTTTTTATTGTGATTAAATGATTACATAATTTCAAAGTCACAAGTTCATTCTAACTTCCCTGGAGCAAAAGGGTAGAGGGAATGGCTTATATGGTAGAGTGCTTGCCTAATAAGCTTGTAGCCTTGATTTCAGTTCCCCCCCAAAGTCTAGCTGTTGACCAGGCATGGTGGTATAAACACTCAGCACTCAGGAAGCTAAGGCAGAAGGATGACAGATTGTGTTGGGAGAGAGAGAGAAAAAGAGAGGGAGGGGGAGGTAATGAAGAATGAAGCCAGGAACCTATGATCCTAGCTATTCAGGAGGCTGAGACCTAGAAGATTATTATTTGAAGCCAGATGAAGAAGAAAAGTCCAAGAGACAACACCTCTAATTAGCCAGCAAAAAGCTGGACTGCAGGTTTAGCTCAATTTGTAGAGTACCACCCATGAGTAAGGAAGCCAAGTGTGCTGAGTTCAAACCCTGGTGCTGACAAAAAAAAAGAGAAAAGAAAAAAGAAATCGGACATGAGCCACACATGTTGAGCTAAATGAAAAGAAAAAAGCCAAGTATTGGTAGCTCACGCCTGTAATCCTAGCTACTCAGGAAGGAAGCTGAGACTGACGATCACGGTTCAGAGTCAGCCTGGGCAGGAAAATCCTGAGACTCTTACCTCCAATTGGCCAGCAAAAAGCTGGAAGTGGAGCGATGGATTAAGTGGTAGGGTGCCAGTTTGAGCAAAAAAGCCAAGCAAGAGTGTAAGCCCCAGTACTGGCACAAAAAACAAAATTGGGAATTAAACTGTGTCTGAGCCATACCCACAGCCCCTGGATAGGGGATCCCAATGAAGAGGATATGGAACTCATATTCTCCATCTTCCTGGAGGTTTAGAATTTGCCAATATAAAGTGTTGGGCAAAATAATGTTTTTTGGTCAGTCGTGAGGCTTGAACTCTGGGGCCAGGACACTGTCCACCACTTGAGCCACAGCGCCACTTCCAGCTTTTTCTATTTATGTGGTGCTGAGGAATCAAACCCAGGGCCTCATGCATGCAAGGCAAGCACTCTACCATTGAGCCACCTTCCCAGCCCCAAAATAATTTTTTGTGTGTACGACAGTCCTGGGACTCCTTGAATTTAGGACTAACGCTGAGCTTTTGTGCTCAAAGCTAGGGCTCTACCACTTGAGCTACAGTTTTGTTAGTTAATTGGAGATAAGAGTCTCATGAATTGCTACTCAGGAGGCTGAGATCTGAGGATTGTGCTTCAAAGCCAGGCCAGGCAGAAAAATCCCGAGAGTCTTAGCTCCAATTAACAACCAAAAAAAAAAAACCCCAAAAACAAAAACCCGGAAGTGGTGCTGTGTTCAAGTGGTAGAGTGCTAGCCTTGAGCTGAAGAACTCAGGGACAGCCCAGGCCCAGAGTTCAAGCCCCACGACCAACCAAAAAGAAAAGAAAAGAAAAGAGAGTCTCATGGACTTTTTTGCCCAAGCTGACATGAAACCCCGACCCCATAGCTCAGCCTCCTGAGTAACAAGGATTACAGGTGTGAATCAGTGGTGCCTGGTTTGGGCAAAATAATTATTTTTTGGTCAGTCCTGGGGCTTGAACTCAGGGCCTGGGTGCTGTCCTTCAGCTCTTCAGCTCAAGGCTAGCGTTCTACCACTTGAGCCACAGCACCACTTCCAGCTTTTTCTATTTATTTGGTGCTGAGGAATTGAACCCAGGGCCTCATACATGCAAGGCAAGCACTCTATCATTGAGCCACCTTCCCAGACCCTCTGGAAGTCTTTTGGCTGGTCTGTTTCTGGGTGTGGAGGAGGCAGCCACTTCTCCAAGTTGATGGAACCTGACCCCAGGATTCCAGATTTTAGCTTTCCAGAGGCCTGGTTATCCCTTATCCCTAGACCCTGTCTATGGATCTGTATACCCCAAAAGGCAGAGGAAGCATTTTTTGACACCAAAGGCATTGTATATCATTACTTACTTTAGTCTCACCAGACTATCCCATAAGATAGGTTTTATGATTCCTACTTATAAATAGGGAAACTGAGGGCAGGTAACTTACTCATGACTGCATAGACTTTAATCCGGAGTATCTAACTCTCCAGCCTGGGCTCCTAATCAGGCCCTCAAACTCAAACCTCCAACCTCCATTCCCAACCAGGCAGTGGCACTTCAGACTGGTCCTATACTTTCCTCCAGTTTTAGTATCTTTTTTTTTGGTCGTGGGGCTTGAACTCTGGGCCTGGGCACTGTTCCTGAGCTCTTCAGCTTGGGGCTAGTGCTCTACCAGTTGAGTCACAGCACCACTTCCAGTTTTTGGGTGGTTTACTGGAGATAAAGAGTCTTACAGGGCTGGGAAGGTGGCTCAGTGGTAGAGCGCTTGCCTTGCATGCATGAGGCCCTGGGTTCAATTCCTCAGCACCACATAAGCAAAAAGAAAAAAGCCAGAAGTGGCGCTGTGGCTCAAGTGGTAGAGCACTAGCCTTGAGCTGAAGAGCTGAGGTACAGCGCCCAGGCCCAGAGTTCAGGCCCCACGACTGGACCCCAAAAAAAAAAAGAATCTTACAAACTTTCCTGTCCAGGCTGGCTTTGAACCATGATCCTCAGATCTCAGCCTCCTGAGTAGTTAGGACTACAAGTGTGAGCCACTGGTGCCCGGCTCTTCCAGTTTTAAATCCTGCCATAAGCCTTGGAGCTCAGCCTTCTACCCTCTGGGTCCTGTCCTGATCCCAGGACTCAGGACTTCCAGTCCAGCTCTCAGGCCAGCATACTGCCTGGTCCTAGAAAACCCCAGCTATGAACAAGTAAGCCTCCTGAGGCCTTTCTCCTCTTCTCTCCCTCCTTTTCTCAGCATCCTCTCCTGGGTGGGCAGTGGAGTGCCAGATTCCTTCAGTGGCCTCCGATTCCCTTCTACTCTCTCCACCCTGCTCCATGTGTGCCCCAGGCTGCCCTCTACCATTTGCAGTGCCTGAGGTCTTAGGGCTCTGGCTGGTGGACTGGCTTTTCTCAAAGGCAGGCAGAAGAAAAGTGGAGTCTGGGAGCAGGGTAGGGTGGGGGAGTTTACCTTCCTTCTCAGGCCTGGCCAAGGTTGTTACTACAAGCTAGGGCTCCCGTTTGGCCACCCCTTTGTCTTCCTGGCCAGCTGCCTGGGGTCACTGCTGCCCAGGCCCTGGCACTGCTGCTCCTTGGTAGGTTGCTTTAATACTGCCCACGCTTCCTGCCCCATAACACTGTCTTCATTTACCCTATTTGGCTGTGTCATTTGATTCTTGAAAATGCAGTATGGATACTAGGGTTTGAACTTAATGTTGTCCCTTACCTTTTTTTTTTTTTGGTTGAAGGTCAGTACTCTACCACTTGAGCCACAGCTTCACTTCCAGCTTTTTGGTGGATAATTGGAGATACTTTCATGGACTTTCCTGCCCAAGCTGGCTTCAAACCATGAACCCCAGATTTCAGCTTCTTGAGTAGCTAGGATTACAGGCCTGAGCCAGGGGTGGCTGGCAGGAGATCTGGTCTTAAACCACCCACATTTTTCTCTAGCTCCTGCCCTCCCATTTTCTTTCTTTTTTTCCTTTTTTTTTTTTTGCCTGAACCCTGGGCCTGGGTGCTGTCCCTCAGCTCTTCAGCTCAAGGCGAGTACTCTACTGCTTGAGCCACAGCGTCACTTCCAGTTTTCTAGTGGTTTATTGGAGATAAGGGCCTTTCCTGCTCGGGCTGGCTTTGAACCGTGATCCTCAGATCTCAGCCTCTTTAGTAGCTAGGATTACAGGTGTGAGCCCGGCTTGAACCCATTTTCTAAATCCCAGTAGGACAGACCCAGGCAGGGAGGCCAGCAGCTTACAAAGTTGTCTTTATTGGTTTCTGGCTGCATCACAGAGCATCAGGGTCTATCCCTCCTGGGAAATGTGGCATCTGAAGAGATAAATACTCATTTTGCCCCCTAGACTTTCATAGGGAGAGGTTTCATAAAAATAGTAATATAATAACAATAATAAAGACTGTGATCAATAATAAAACGCTCCCTATATTCCCCTAATACAGTTGGTTGAAGCTTCAAGAAAAAGGAACTCCCTTTCTGGAAAGGGCCAAAGTGGCCCCTTCTAGGGGTCCATCTCCCACCAAGAAGCCCTTATAAATACCCTCCCCATCCCGTCCCTGCCTGGGCAGATTAGCCAACAATGCCAGTCCTGCTACCTATTCCACTAAATCTTGCTCAGGGAAAGGTCCCTGGGCCTGGGCTTTCTCCCAGTTCCCCTCCTTCCACAACTCTCCTTTTATCTCTCCACCTCCTCTTCTCCATCAATCCTCTCTTATCTCTCCTCCTCTGAATGGCTTGTTTCCTTCCAGTTACTACATGCTTCTGCTTCCTGTTCTCCACTTCCTCTCCCAGCTTGCCTCTCTCTCACCTCCACTTACATCCTACTTCCTCCTTGCCTGTCCTTTTCTGTGAATCAGACCCTGTCCTCTGCACCCTGACCCTGAGCAGAGACCCTGACATGTCCCACCTTGGCCTAAGCAAGGGGCCACTGTGCACATAAGACCTGACCCGCTCCCAGGGACTCTGTCCTCCATTCCTCATCCTGACTCCTCCAAACTTCCCAGGGCATGGCACTGGAAAGAAGAGCTTTGGCACTATCATCCCTGGGCACCAGGGCCATTATATTCCCAGCGGCCAGCCCAGGCTGGGGCTGGTAGCCAAGGGAAAGGCAGGATGAGGACAGGGAACCCAGACCAGCCTCCAGGCATTGCTGCGCCCAGGACCCTCTGACACCAAGTTTCCATGTGTCCCGGACCAGCCGGAGTATGGCACCCCTCAAGTTCTGTGCTCCCTCGTGTCTTTCTGTCCTGGGATGGGGTGGGCCCTGCCAGAGGGCATCAAGGGGAACCCTCTGATTCTGGGGCTAGTGGGAGGCTTCGAGGCCGCTCTGAGACCTGTGGGAGAAGGGAAAGGAAGTCAGGCAGGAAGAAGGGGGAACTCTTTCCTCCCCAGACCAATGCTTCCCAGAGTTTTCCCCTCACCCCATCGCCTGCTGTGACATGGCCCTGGAAGAAGCTGGGAGGCGGGGTAGAGGTTGGCTGAGTCATCGGAAGAACCTAGACAACTCCTACTCAATCCTGAACAAACCAAAGTCCCGCTGCTTATTCACCCAATTTCACTACCATCATTCAACAAGCAGGCAACAGAATGACGGAGCCCTCCAATGAATGAGAAAGAAACCATAGGAAGGGGCAGATGGACAGTGTGCACCTTCTTTGAAGGCGATGGTGGCGCAGCCTAGGTGTTAATAGAGGACAGAGAAGTAGCAAAGCAAAAGTCAGGCCAGGGTGGCTCAGGCCTAGTCCTACTTTCTCAGGAGGCTTAGAGCTGAGGCTCAAAGTTCAAAATCATCCAGGGCAGGAAAGTTCATGGACTCTCATCTCCAAATAAACACCAAAAACCAGAAGTGAAGGTGTGGCTCAAGTGGTAGAGTCCTAAGTCTTGAGTGAAAAAAATCTAAGGGATAGTGCCCAGGCCCTGAGTTCAAGCTCTAGTACCAGCACAAAAATAAAGTAAGTAAAATAAATAAATGAATAAATAAATAAATGGGAATAGTGACCTACAACAGTCCTGACTATTCCAGAGGTGAAGACTGTGAGTATCAAGGCTCGAGGACAGCCTGTGGAAAAAAGTTAACAAGACTCCATCTCCACAAGCCACTTGGGTATGGTGGCATGCACCTGTGATCCCAGCTAGGCAAGAGACAGAGGTAGAAAAATGGAGGGCTTAATAAGGCTGGCCCAAACACAAATGTGTGATCCTATCTGAAAATTCAGCAAAATGGGCTAGGAGCATGGCTCAAGTGCTAGAGTGCCTGCCTAGCCAAAAAAAAAAAAAAAGAGGCTCTGAGCCAGTACAAGATAGGTAGACAGGGGCTGGGAAGGTGGCTCAGTGGTAGAGTACTTGCCTTGCATGCATAAGGCCCTGGGTTCGATTCCTCAGCACCACATAAGCAGAAAAAAAAGCCGGAAGTAGTGCTGTGGCTCAAGTGGTAGAGCGCTAGCCTTGAGCTGAAGAGCTGAGGGACAGTGCCCAGGCCCAGAGTTCAGGCCCCACGACCAGACCAAAAAAAAAACAAGATAGACAGACAGATGATGGAAGATAGATGATAGATAGATAGATAGACAGACAGACAATCTCCCAAGAGTTCCCCATTGGGGCATTCCTCCACAGGCCAGGCCCTGTGACAAACATCATCACCTCACACAGGCCTCAGGGTAACCATTCATTTTATGAGACATACTCAGGGAGGCTGAACTCCCTGCTGGGGATGCACAGGTAGAATGGAGAGTTTAGTCCTCTCTAGGTCAGGCTGACTCCCGCAGGTAAGTCTGCTTGCCTATAGGTTCAGCTAGTTCTCTCTGGCTTCCTGTGAAGGCAGTGCAAAACAACTGTTCCTTCTTGAATGGGGCACGGACAGCCCCGCCCCCTCACCTGTATCAAGGACCCAGCGGGGCTCAGCAATCCCTGGGGGCAGGACACTGATTCGCTGGACAGTGATGTCCAAGGCTTCCTCTTCACTGCTCCAGGAGCAGGATGGCAAGGGGGGAGGTGGGAGAGCAACAACAACAAAATGCCTGAGTCAGATTTGGGGGGAAGTCCAAAGAAGGTGGAAATTTGGGGGAGGTGTGTGATAGTGTGGGGCTAGCCTCACTGTGGTCTGCGTCTCCAGGGAGTCCGTCATTGCCAATGGACACTGGGCGACGTGGTGTCTCAGAGAAGCTGTGCGGCCTTTGCGAGCTGGAGCCGCGGGCCCCTCTTCCCTTCTGTTCTGGAGCCTGCCAGGGGACAGATGAGGGGTTGGGACCTCGAAGCACAACAGGTTAGGGCCTTCCTGCTGTGGATGAACAGCGGTTCCCGTTTATCAGAGGGATGAGCCACAGGCCTCAGCATCCGGGTAACCACAGAGGCCTGTGATTGGCCAGCATCATCAACAAGGCTGGTGATTGGCTCTGGAGGACTCACCCGGGGCAGGTCCTTAGCACTGGGTTTCCCATCAGTAGGGCCCACGTGCACCAGGTGGTTGAAGTTGGTGGGCGGTGAGATGAGCTTGGAGCGCACAAAAGGATCCTTTAGCATCTCCCTGAGGGTAGAGAAGGTGTAAGGATCCTGGCAGCAAAGCTCAGTCCTCCCTGGCCCTCCATGCCCGCCCCAGAATGGTAAGGCCCGCCCCTGGGCCGGAAAGTCCCGCCTGGCCACAGCCAGTTTTGGCACCTGCGCTGCTGCTGTCGCTGCTCATCCGACACCCGGAAGAAAAAGTGGCGCTTGCTCTTGGTGCGGAATAGCTGGCGCCGGCTGTTGTCAGTGAGGTCGGGGATGTCAAATTCATCCTTCTCTGTGAGAAAACCTGGGAGGTAGGGGTTGCTCACAAGTCCCCAGAGCCCCAGGGAGCTGGGGCTCAAGGTCAACCCCTCCCCCCCTTGCACAGCTGAATGTACACACATACACACGCTTGGACTGGCACGCACTCCCTTACCTGCCAATGGGTTCCTGAGGTAGGTCAGGCGGATCTTCTCGGTGCCATAGAGGAACAAGGAGCCCTCTAGATTCAGGGGCCGCACCTGAAGCAGCAGGTGCAGAAGTCAGGCGGTGCCACTCAAGCCCACCCCAGTGCAGCCCCCGGGGTCTGGGCAGGCCTCTACCTTCTTGAGCGGCACGGTCTGAACCCATTCCGCTCTCCTCACGTCAAACACATCAATGGAGTTCTCACTGAACACTGTCAGGTAGGGGGCTGCGTAGCCTGCAGGTGAGACACCGCCTATTCTGTGCCGCTCTTGGCAAGCCAGGGTGCCTCTGGAGCTCACTTCCTCCAGGGCTCCAGCAGGAACACCCTGAGTCCTGTCACAGCACAAAGGTCCTTCTGAAGATTCTTCTAGTTGCCCCACCCAACGCTACTTAGAACAGATGAGATAAACAAACTGCCGAGCGTCTCTGAGTCCCACACAGCTCTAAACCCTCCCAGGGTTTGTTCTCCCTCACTTCTCCAACAACTCTGAGTAGGAGCTATTAACACCTCTAACCTAAGGATGAGGGAATGGAAACCCCAGAGCCAAGTTACAGCCAAGGTCCCCCAGCTGGAGAGGGAGAGCCTGGGGCAGTTTTGGCTGAACATCTCTGCTAGCCCCGCCCACAGGCCCCACCTTGGCTCAGGAAGCAAGTTCTGGCTGACTCTCCCAGGTCTTGCCCCAGCACACTTGTTACTCAGGAAGGTATCAGATTGTCCCTGCCTCATTCATTCATTCATTCATTCCTGAAGACATCCGGAGCTCCTAAGCACCTGCTTAGAGGTTGGTGCTAGGTGTGGATAAAGAAACCATACCTCTCCCTCTCCTCTGCACACCAAGCCATCATGATGATAATGATAAGATCTAAGACAGAGCTCTGAATAAAAAGGCTGGGGAGCCTGGGTCACACCTGTGATTCTTGCTACTCAAGAGGCTGAGATCTGAGGATTGTGGCTGGAAGCCAGCCCAGGCAGAAAAGTCCCCAGGGGACTCTTATCTTCAATTAACTACTCAAAAACCAGAAGTGGCACTGTGGTTCAAAGAGGAAGTGCTAGTCTTGAGTAAAAGAGCTCAGGAACAGCGCCCAGGCCCTGAGTTCAAGCTCCACAACTGAAAAAAAAAAAAAAAAAAAATCTGGGCAGGACCCTGCCTTCCTCTGATGCACCACAGGTACCTTCCCCAACGCAGATGTGCTCTTCATCAGCCTTACCCCAGCCCGTGGGGGCCACTGGCCACAGCAGCTCATGGCTGCGTGACTTGCGGCCAGCGCCATCCACGTAGACTCCGGCCGTGGCGAAGAGCAGCAGGAACTCATTGAGGCTGAGCTCCACGGCGCCCAGCGCCTCCCCCAGACCCCCACGGGATGGTGGCAGCTCCTCGGGGACCAGGCCAGCCCCTAACGCTAAGGGTGCAGCCTCGTTGAGCAGCGGGTAGAGTGCGAAGGTTCCAGCCGCACCCACGCACAGCCGGTCGCCCAGCAGCCCCAGGCTCTGGACAGGTGCGGGTGCCTGCAGCTCCCGGATGCGCCGCTGCCAGGGCCCTGGTCCCGGCCCCAGCTGGTAGCAGAGCACCTGGCGCTTGACAGCCACACAGAGCACAGCGGTCCGGGCCTGCAGGATACGCCCTGCTGCCAACACCTGGCAGCCTCTGGACTCAGGGATCTTGGTACCCGATGCTTCACAACTCTCCAGTTCCGCCAAGGCAAAGAGGCGCACGCTGGGACCTCGGCCACACAGCACCACCAGCAGGCCCGCAGCGGGGCTCACGGCCAGCCGCTGCACCCGCCGGCAGTCCCCCACCTGGAAAATGTCTGCGGGGTTGTGAGAGACAGCAAGAGTGGGTGAGAAGCAGCCCACCTCCTCTTCGGTCCCCTGGGGCTGACTCCGCCCACCCCCACCCCACTCCAGCCCCCTGTGTACCATTGCTGTGCAGGTGAATCACAAAGAGCCCCTCCTCGGTACCCAGGGCAAGCCGCTCCTGGTCTGATAGAGGGAGGGAGAGGGTCAGGGGTCAGGGAGGGCCCAGGGCCACCTTGTTGACTGGAGGAGCCTCAGTTTCTCTTACAGTAACCGGGAGGGGTGGTGATCCACCCGGGGTCCCCCAGCACTGGCACCTTTCCTCCCATAGCTTAGACCCTGCTCTTCTGGGGAAGGACCTTGGTGACAGGGGTCAGGGTGATCAGGTCACCTCCTGGAGCCTCAGTTTCCCCTAGGTACACAGAGTTGCTATGAGTAGCCAAGCAGAGCCCCTTGCTCAATAAACACCCTTATCTCTGCTGGCTCCTAGAGCCTCCCGGGGCCCAGCTCAACCTGTCCTGTGGCCCCACCCTGAGGGGCTGCCTGTAGGCTCAGTTATGTAGGTCCTGCTCAGGCCTTATGTCATCTGTTGATCTATGTGAGACATGTTCAGAGGCTCCAGGAGGCTCTGGGGCTGGCCCCTGTCACCCAGCTGCTAGTAAGACAGCCAGAACAAGGACTCTCCATTTCCTTGCGATTCTTTCAGAAAGAGCAGAACCTGAGGCCTAGAGAAATGATATGACAGGAAGCCAGGCCCCCTTAGCCCCTGGCTCTTCCCACAGCTCCACCCGGAAGACAGCTGAGGGGATTCCTGTGAAAGGCTGAGCACCCAGCTCATGGCTTCATCTTCGTGACTGGCCTGGTCAGCCCCTCCCTGCCCCCTGCTCAGACCACCTCCTTTGGGGTGAGGCTCACCAATGATGGCAGCGCACAGAGTATGGGGTAGCAGTGGTAGCCCGTTGTCGTAGGCTTCCTTGAGGGTGTACACGGGCCGCGGCCGGGGCCGAGTGTCCAGCAGCAGCCTCTGCAGCTCGCCCAGCACCTGTAGCCAGCGCTCCCGCTCCCACTCGCTCTCAGCCAGCAGCAGCACAGTGCATGTGGTGGGGGGCACTGTCAGCTGGGAGGCCGTCACCTGTAGACAAAGAAGCCAGGCTAAGGGGCTGAAGGCCAAGAGCCAGCCTTCCACTCTCCTTCTCTTCCTCCAGTAGCTGGTGTTTGTTAGCCATGACTGCATGCTGGGGTGGCAGACAAGCCACATGCGCAATCCCACAGCCTCATGATCTACGTAATGGGGGAAGGACTGTGTAAGAACACAGTAAGGATCCTTCATCAGGATGAGTGCCATAGGGGAGGGGCTGGGGCCTGGTGATCCTGTGCAGAGGGGAAAGAAGGACCAAGAAGGTGATAAAATGTGGGTGCAAGGCATTCTGGGAAGCCGTGGGAGCTCAGATCCATGGGGCTTCAAGGCCTTAGTCTGGAGCCCCTGAGGGCACCAGGGAGCCATCCAAGAGTTTTAAACCAGGCAGGACAGGGCTGGATTCCCAAGTGGCAAGCTCAGGGAGGTTGCAGGATGAGAGCTACCATGTGGAGCCATCCATGTGGAGAGAGGGGGCTGGCCAAGGGGCAGCTGAGTGGTGGTTGGGTCCATCCTGCTCAGAGCACTTACCCTAAAGATGCGTGGCAGGTCTCTGGATTGAGCGTGGATGACATCTGAGGCCAGGACAGGGGTGGCTGAGAACTGGGGATCCCTGGGGAAAGTCACAGAGCATGTCTGAGATTGGGCTGGATTACCCGGATGTCTCCTCTACCACTAGGCCTTGCCCCCATCTCCCACCTCAGATCCAAGGCCTGCAGGAGGGCCCCGCTCGCTGGGCTGACCCGAGGGTCCGGGGCATCAAACAGCAGCAGACGGGAATCACTCAGGGCGGCGTAGACCCGCTGCCAGCCCCGCCGTACACCCGAGGGCCGTGGCACCTGTTGGGGGGCGGAGGCGGATGTGGAGGAGTGCACATGTCCTAGACACCCCCATCTGTCCTCCTCGTCTTCTCACCCACAGCTCACCGACAGGAAGCCCTCAAAGGCAGTTCCGGTGCCCGTTTCCGGGTGCACCCCTAGGGCTGTTCGGAGGAGGTCAGGGGGCACAGGGCAGGGTGGGGCCTGGGGGGCACAGGCTGAGTGACAGAGGTAGCCGCAGGCTGTGGGGAGAACAGAGACGTCAGATGGGGTGAGACTGGGTGAGGGCAGCTGGGATAGGGACTTGGGCCTTCCCAGGTCCGTATCGTTGAGGCCAGGGGTGCCTGGATTGTCATCACCCATTGCTCATCAAGTGAGAAGACTGAGCGGTGGGAAATTTGACCAGTAACCCTGATTTAAATGGAACTGTCTTTGGATGGGTGTCAGGATTACACTCGGGGGGTGAGGGGGGGCGCTGAGGCAGGAGCTCTTGGGGGAGTTGTTTTTTTTGTCATAGGGCTTGAACTCAGGGCCCAGGCACTGAGCTTCTTTGGCTCAAGGCTAGTGCTACCACTTGAGCCACAGCGCCACTTCAGGCTTTCTTCTGTGTATGTGGTACTGAGAAATCGGACCCGGGGCTTCATGCGTGCTAGGCAAGCACTCTACCACTGAGCCACCTTCCCAGCCCATGGGCGGGGGGGGGGGGCGGGGGGGGGGGGGAGGGGGGGCGGGGAGGGGCGAAGCAGGGGAGTTGCAGTTCTCACCATCACAGCCCAGGCCTTGGCGGCCCAGGCCTAGCATCAGCGAGGTACAGCAGAGACACTTGGTAGGTGATGGGAAGCTCCGGGGACGCAGTGTATGTGAGCCAGGCTGTGGAGGGCGATATACCATCACCCACAACTGCCATGGCCTCCCACGGCAGAGTCTGTGCCCCATCCCAGAGCAGCCAGGCCAACAAAGGGTTGAATCAGGTATGCCGCTGACTTGGAGCCCCAGTGAGTCAAATTCAATGCTAGGGCAAGGAAGGCCCTGGGCTCAATCCCCAGTACCCCAAACACATAGAAAAACTTGCAGATACAATTATCACACTAGGGCTGGGAAGGTGGCTCAGTGGTAGAGCGCTTGCCTTGCAAGCCTGAGGCCCTGGGTTCGAGTCCTCAGCACCATATAAGCAAAAAAAAAAAGAAAAAAGCCGGAAGTGGCGCTGTGGCTCAAGTGGTAGAGCGCTAGCCTTGAGCAGAAGAGCTGAGGGACAGCGCCCAGGCCCAGAGTTCAGGCCCCACAACCGGACCCAAAAACAAAACAAAACAGAACAATTATCACACTAAATGGGGTCTGCTAGAGATGATGCTCCATTCCCCCTCACCCCCGGGGTGTGGGGGAGAGGGCAGAAAAATCCAGCACGCAAGAGTTCTGCTGAGTGGCTAGCTTGGTGCCCTACCCCACTGTGCCCCTGTAGGCACTAACCTTAGCAGGAGGACCTTCTGCAGGGGTGGTGGCAGCGGCAGGGGCTCTGGGGAACACAGCCTGCAGGGGTGGAGGGGTGGCGGTGAACAGTGAGAAGGGCACAGTTCGAGTGGGGTGTGGTCCAGTCCCCTGTGCATCCCCCCATCCTTACCCCCATACGCAGGCTGCGGCGGCCCTCAGGCCTCAACTCTGGCTCCGTTCCAGGCCGTGGGGCCTCTCCTGAGATGCCAGCGTCCTTGGCAGACTCCTTCTGGAGATGGGCAAGGGACAAAGTCCAACCCCACCCTGCCCCAGTGCCTTCCTCCAGGATTCCTCTCCACCAGCGGGTTCTTACCTCTGTGTTCCAGAAGGACAGGAAGGGAATGAGGGAGCCTGAGGTCTTGGTGTCTGCAGAGAGAGGGCGGGTGTCAGTGGAGGTGGGGGTCTGGGGACTGAGGAACCGGGGGCCAGTGGGGGCCTCAGTTCTCATCTCTGTAAGAGGGGAGGGGTGACCACGGCCGGGGGACTGGCCCAGTGGGGCCCTAGGGTAAGCAGCAGCATCTGGGACAGCAGTCACAGGACCCCCCCCCCCGCAGGGAGTTGGTGCAGGGAGATGGTACAGGAGCACTCACCCCCTGGCCCACGGGCCCGCAGCTCCTCACGCAGCTCAGCCACCTCCTGCTGCAGGGCCTGGCTCTGCTTCTCAGCCTCCTGCAGGCGTCTGCAGTAAGGAGATAATGGTTCACCATTGGCCTTGTCCATGGCTCTGGTCCCCCCCAGAGCCCAATCCCTGTCCTCACCGTTCTGCCTGCAGCTGGGCCTCCTGCACCTGTGTCAGGCGCTCCTGCAGACCCTGCTTGGCGCGGATCTCAGCCTCCAGTGCTGACTGCAGCTCCAGCCTGGCCGAAGCCTCCATCTTCTGCAGCCGCCGGGCCTTCCACTGGTGGTCCTGGTGGCCAAGGGATACCCCAGTAAGGCACCTGCTGGACCCCCCCCACTGCCTCAGAAACTTCTTCCCCCCCAAAGCAGGCAACTGTCCATGCCATCTGGCCAGGCCCAATGCACTGCCACCCTCACCGCGACCCTGAGGCTTACCATGGGCCGCGTGGGAAGTGTCTGGGTGCCCACATTCCGCAAGGACTCCAGCTCCTCGGCCATCTTGGTGGCCAGGGCCTGCAAGTAGCCCCTGGAGACCTTCTCATCATTCACCCTGATTGGGATGGGGCTCAGCGTCATGGGCTGGGCCCAGCCCTATCCAGGCCCCCACTATGCCCACCCCCAAAGGCTCAGCCCTGGTGACACCCACCAATTGAGGATGTCTGCGATCTGAGCCTCCCAGTTGCTCTCCGTCTCCCGTCTCTCGCCCTCCAGACGCCGCTTGCTCTGAAGCTCCTGCTCCAGCTTTTCCACCAGCTGGAGGCCAGGCAGAAGGTGAGTTCTGGAGACCCTCGCAGCCTCCCCGCAGCTCCCTCCACCCCTGTGAGCCTCACCGAACACAGTCCCTCCTCATCTGCTACAGTGACAGTGTGTCTACTACCAGGGACCCAGAGCTCTGCCCACCCGCCCTGCCAGACGCCCAACATGCCCTCTTGCTCATGTGTCCTCCACCCGGCTCACCCGCTCTTGCTCCCGGCTCAGCCGCTGGTTCTCTTCCTGCAGCTGGCACAGAGCCTCCTCCTTCCCGCTGCTCATGGGGAAGAAAAGGCCAAGGAGGAGGTGGTGATATGCTTCCCAGCCCAACCTGGCCCTGCCCTGTCCTGCCCCCCCCTTTCCTGCTGGCCACTCACCCTCGGCTGCAGGCCTGCTCTAGCTGCTCCTTCAGGGCTGCCACTTCCTGCCGCAGCAGGGCCTCCTGAGATCCCCCTTCCGGTGGTCCCGTGCCGTTGGTCTCACAGGCTGTGTGGACAGTCTTGAGGATGTGGAAAGGGGTCAGCCAGGGACTCAGTAGCCATGGCCCACCCTGAGGCACAGGCCTGGCTCCCAAGGAGCTTCTTACCCCTGGGGTGAGATTTGGTACCTTGGGCCTCAAAGACTCCTTCTCAAGGCTTTGCTTGTATTGTCCCTGGAGTTGTGTCACCTCCTGGCACAGGGCAGCCACCTGGTCCTCCAGCTGTCATTGATGCGAGGCAGGTTATTGCGGACCTGGCCCACCCCAGCCCTTCTGCCCCACCGCGCCACGCACCCACAGCTTCCCCAGCCACTGAGGGTCAAGAAGAGGTTGTGGCCGGCACCGATGGCTCACACCTGTAATCCTAGCGACTCAGGAGGCTGAGATCTGAGGACTGCAGTTCAAAGCCAGCCTGGGCAGGAAAGTCCGTGAGACTTATCTCCAATGAACCACCAGAAAACTGGAAATGGGGCTGTGGCTCAAGTGGTAGAGTGCTAGCCTTGAGTTGAAGAGATCAGGGACAGTGCCCAGGCCCAGAGTTCAAGGCCTGTGACTCACACAGACACACACACAAAGAGGCTGTGGTCTCCCAGTGCCCCGCCCCACCCGTCTCATCCTTGAGCCAGCTCTTCCCACCTTCATCACCCACCTCCCTGCGTGCATCCTGAGCTTCCTCCAGCTGTGAGCACAGGGCCTCGATCTGGCTGGCTGAGGCTGCTTCTCTGTCATGGGCCTCCCGAAGCCTCTGCAGCAGCTCCTCCTGACGGCCCTGGGCTCTGCGCACCTCCCGAGTCTGGACCTGTAGCCCTGCCCGCATCTCAGCCAGCTCCTGGGGAGCCAGGGCAGGAAGACAAAGCCCATCAGGGTATCAGCCACTGATGTAGATCCCCGGGCCATGCACCTGCCTCATGTGGCCTCACCTGCTGAAGGCGGTCCTTCTCCTGCTGTAGGTCACTGTCTTGGCTGGGGCTGGCAGCCGGAAGCCCGTCCGTCTGCGACAAGGAGGCCTTGTTGTCCCTCAGTATCTCTGTCGGGAATAGTCACTGAGACCCGGATGTACCAACCAACCCAAACTCAATCTAATACTCCAAGCACAAGATTCAGAGCCTTCCCTGCAGCTGAGTGGTCTCCCTAGGTCATTGTCCATGGGTAGGCTTAGAATATTTAAGTTACTTCCCTCAGAACACACAGCAGATACAGAGCAGAAGCTCCAAGAGCCGGGGACCCGGGGTTTGTTGAGATGGGAAGGGGTACCTGCTAGTCTCTCACGCAGACTCTGCACCTCCTTCTGCAGCTGTGCCAGCTCCTGGGGCTCTGAGGGGCCAGGCGGGGCCTCTGACAGGACAGTCCCATAGGTGAGTGTCCAGGTCTGCAGTAAAGCACCTGGGCCCACACACCTAGCCCCACCCTGTTGTTCCTGTACCTTGAGGTTTCCAGCTCAGCTCGACCTTCCCCTGCTTCCGCTCTGGGGCAGCCACAGGCTCAAAGCTGCTGTCAGGACCAGGACTGGGAGAGGACAGGGGAAATACACGTTGGCAGAACCCAAAGCCCCTTCCATCCTCCTGCATCCACTCATTCACTTATCTAAGAGATACCCAGCGCGTGCTGGCTCCGTGTCCCAGGCCCCGGTCTCCTGAAACTGCCCTTAGGAGACTCCAGGCCCCTGCCATCACAAGCTGTGACCTTGGACATCATCTAGCTCATCTGAGCCTCAGTTTCTCTCAGAAAAATGAAGATAACAATACAGCGTCTTCCTGCTGGTGAGGGCTGCCCAGAGTGCTCCTTCCATCTGGAGCAGCCCAGGCTCCTGCTGGCCCCATGAATGCTGATCCACCTGCCTATTTTACAGAGGCACAAAATGAGACTCGAACAGCAGGGGCCTCTCACACTCCAGGCCTCTGACTATGAGTCTAATACATTTGCAGTGCTGGGCGGCCGCATGCCACAGCATGGCCACAGCTAGACCCAGACACTGAGGCTCAGAGCACATGTCACGTGCAGTGGTCTGGAAGCCCTTTGGTCCCCTTTCCCAAGATCTGTATAGGGTATGTCCCTAACCTGGCAGCAGGGATGTGAGAACAGACTTACCTGCCTGAGGTGTAGGTGAAGCCCACGAATGGCAGGTGGTGGCCTGAAAAGGCCCCATGGGAGGGTGGTGGCAGGGTCTCCTACAGAAAAGGGAAGGAGAGTCAGAGTCAGCAGGCATGGCTTCCAGCTTAGGCTCAAGGACAGAAGACTCCCACAGATGACAACTTCTTCCTGTTCAAGCGTAAATTTGACACAGTCTCTACTAGAATGGTAGAGGTGCCACAAGTCAGGCACTGGTGGTTTATGCCCACAGCCTAGCTACACAGGAGTCTGAAACCTGAAGAAAGACAGTTCAAAGCCAGGCTGGGCAGAAAAGTCCAGTTAACCAGAAAAATGCCAGACTAGAGAAATGATTCAAGTGGCAGAACACCAGCTGTGACCAAGGAAGCTGAAAGTACAAGGTCCCAAGTTCAAGCCCCAGTATCAGCACACACAAAAAGGCCTATAACGCCCATGAATCTTTGAGGTCAGGGTCTCCCTGAGGCTCCTTCGTATGAATTCTGGTTAACAGGATGATACCTGAGGTCAAAGGGCCTTCATTTGGTATAATCCACTTCAGTGCAAGTGAACCAATTCAGATAAATCATAACTCTCATGGACCTTTAGGGTCCAAAGTTCTCACCCCAGCCCAGTGTAACTGCCTTAGAGAACTTCACTTTTTGTTTTTGTTTTCCTCGATCCACAATCGAGGAAAGTTCTCACCGCAGCCCAGTGTAACTGCTTTAGAGAACTTCACTTTTTGTTTTTGTTTTCCTCGATTGTGGGGCTTGAACTCTGGGCCTGGGCACTGTCCCTGAGCTTGTAAGCTCAAGGCCAGCACTCTACTACTTGAGCCACAGTACCACTTCTGGCTTTTTCCGCTTGTGTAGTGCTGAGGAATCGAACCCAGGGCCTCATGCATGCAAGGAAAGCACTCTACCACTGAGCCACCTTCCCAGCCCCACTTTAGGGAACTTCTGGAGGTACCTGCAGCCTGCTAGGGCACACCCTTCTGCTATGCCACTTACTGGGTGGTTAAGGGTGTCGTCGTCCACGTCGAAGTTGGAGGTGTCCATAGGCCCATGCAGGTCAGGGATGTAGGGGGCAGTGGTGGTTGCTAGCCGCTCCCAGTCCACACCTTCAAAGAAGGGGTGGTTCCTGAAGTCATCCAGCCCGCTGCGGCCCAGCCGCTCCTCCTGGCGGCACAGCAGCTGGCGGATGAGGTCCTTGGCACTGGCTGGCACATCAGGCATATCTGAAGGGAACTGCAGGTGGTCCTGTGGGTCAGAAGAGTCAGGTGGGTCAGGATGGGAGTCCACTTTGGCCCACAGGCATCTCTAATAAAATGTGAGGGTCTCATTGTCCGCCCCCACTGGTATCCCAGAGCCTGGCAATCAGACCTCATGGTTCATGATCTTGCCGTAGGTTTCCACCAGGGATTCAGCATAGAAGGGCGTTTCTCCAAAGAGCAGCTCGTAGGCACAGACTCCCAGTGACCACCAGTCACACTGTGGGCCGTAGTGACCCTTGCCCTCCTCCATGGCTTGCAGGATCTCAGGGGAGATGTAGTCCGGTGTCCCTACTGCTATCGATGAATCCACCTGCAGTTGTAGTAGTAGGTAGGTGCCATGACACCTTCCAGTTTGGCTAGGCCTACTGACCCCTCGTGATGACCCAGGCCTGAGCCTAGCACTTACTCTCCAAGGGGCAAAGCCACAATAGTGCTGCCCCCCCGCCCCCACCTGGGATCCTAATACTAGGCCAGGATCTCATCCACCTAATGTTCCTGGCTCCTACAGTGAGTGGGGTCCGTACCATGCCACTGTTGTTGAGACGCAGGCAGGAGCCAAAGTCGGCCAGGCGGATATGGCCATTCATGTCCAGCAGGACATTGTCAGGCTTGACATCCCTGGGGGAGGTAACAAGAGAGAAGTGTTCAGTCTGTGTCTGGATGTGAGTTTAGGTAGATGTGCAATGGCACATGAATGCTTATACATGTTCTTTTTTTTTTTGCTGGTCTTGGGGGCTTGAACTCCGGGCCTAGGTGCTGTCCCTGAGCATCTTTTGTTCAAAGCTAGTACTCTACCGCTTGAGCCACAACTCCACTTTTGGCTTTTTCTGTGATTAATTAGAGATAAGAGTCTCATGGAGGGCTGGGAATGTAGCTTAGTAGTAAGAGTGCTTGCCTAGCATGCATTAAGCCCTGGGTTCCATTCCTCAGTACCCCATAGACAGTTAAAGCTGGAAATGGCACTGTGGCTCAAGAGGTAGAGTGCTAGCCTTAGCAAAAGAAGCTCAGAGACAGTGCCCAGGCCCTGAGTCCAAGCCCCAGGAGTCTCATGGACTTTTCTGGCGTGGCTGGCTTCAAACTGAGAACCTCAGATCTCAGCCTCCTGAGTAGCTAGGATTACAGGTGTGAGCTACCAGCATCTGGCTTCACATGTGTTCTTGTGTGTACATGCACGTGAGTGTGGAAGTTAGTGATTAGTAGTCAGAAGAAAGAGTCAGTGGCTCACAATTATAATCCTGGCTATTCAGTAGGCTGAGATCCAGAGGACTTTGAGGAGAGCTTGTATAGAAAAGTCTGCTAGACTGTATCTGCACAATAGCCAGTGAAAAGTCAGGCTGGAGGCACAGCTTAAGTTGTAAGAGCAATGCTTGCTGAGCAATCAGGCCTAACAAGTTCAAGGTCCCCAGTTCGAACCTCAGAACCATCCCCACCCTCCCAAAGAAAGTCAGATTGGTTTTGTGAAGACTACAGCTCAGCCACCTGCTAGCTGGGTCATCTTTTTTTTTCTTTTCAGTTGTGGGGCCTGAACTCTGGGCCTGGGCGCTGTCCCTCAGCTCTTCAGCTCAAGGCTGGCACTCTACCACTTGAGCCACAGCGCCACTTCCGGCTTTTTTCTTTCTGCTTATGTGGTGCTGAGGAATCAAACCCAGGGCCTCACGCATGCAAGGCAAGCGCTCTACCACTGAGCCACCTTCCCAGCCCTAGCTGGGTCATCTTGAGCCAACTTAGCCAGGCTTATCTCTGACCTCCTCAACTGTAAAATGGGACCACTGGTGGCCCCCACCACACAGAGCTTTGGGAGGGAGAATCAAAGGAAGTACCCCACGTGGCAAGGGAGCTGGGCACAAGGCAAGTGTACAGAAAACACCATGCATTCCCTGAGGAGTAGCCAGGCTGTCGGCAGTGGGATGGGCACCCCACCTGTGGACATAGCCCAGCTGGTGCAGGGAGTGGATGGCCAGCACCATCTCAGCCAGGTAGAACTGGGCCAGGTCGGGTGGGAGGCGGTCTTCAAAGCGGCTCAGCAGTGTGAGGAGGTCCCCTCCAGCGTAGTAGTCCATCACCAGGTACTGGAGGGCAGTGAGTAGGGTTAGGGATCACTCTGGGAGAAGGGGCACCTGTCTACCTCACACCAGACCCGTAGGATTCTGGCAAGACAGGGTTGTTAGCTCCAGACAGCTCCCAGCTGGGGTATAGACAGGAGGCTCCAGGTCTGGGCTGGACTCAGAGCCCCTACCTGTGAAGGCCTCCTCTGTCCCTAGGCCAGTGCCTCGCCCCACCTCCACTCTCCTCACCAAGTACTCTTCATCTTGGAAGGCATAGTGCAGAGCCGTCACCCAGTGGCCGTTCCCCTTCACCAGAACGTCCCGCTCCTCCCGGAAACAGGCTGTCTGCAACAGGTTTGGGGAGCAGGGGTGGAATGGGGTCAGAGCTAGGAACCCCAACTCCTCCAAACAAGATGGAGTAGGACTCATAGGCCTAGATGCTTTGATTAAGGGTATAACTCTGTACCACCCTGGCTTGGCCTTGGATGAGCTCATGTTTCACGGTTCTGAGCCTCAGTATTTCCATTGAGAAAATGGGAACAACTCCATTTGCTCTTAGAAAAGTTTGTTCTAGCCGAGCACTGGTGGCTTATGCTTGCTGAGACCTGAGGATCACGGTTCAAAGCTAGCCCAGGCAGGAAAGTCCTTGAGACTGTTATCTCCAATAAACCACTCAGAAAACTGGAAGTGATGCTGTGGCTCAAGTGGTAGAGCACTAGCCTTGAGATGAAGAGCTCAGGAACAGTGCCCAAGCCCAGAGTTCAAGCTCCCACCCCCCCCAAAAAAAAGGTTTGTTCCAAGGAAGGAATAAGAGCTGGGTGAATGTTGAGATGGCATCCTACGCCTGCCCAGGTCCCATATGCCACTACTTCCCCTGGGCATCCCCATAGGTCTGGCTGGCAGCACATACCCTCTGTGCCCCTTGCAGGGTGCCCAAGACCCACCAGATTGAGTCCCACACTGACCTCCGCCCTCTTCAGCATCTCCCACTTGTGCAGCATTTTCATGGCAAAAATCTGCCCACTGTCCCTCTGTCTCACCACAGCAACCTGAGGCCACAGGAAGGAACTGTGGTCAGGCCAGGCCAGGCAAAAACCCCCTCTTCCCGCTGCCCCCTCCCCACCCCAGACACTTTGCTCACCTCTCCAAAGGCCCCACGGCCAATCACCTTCAAGATCTCAAAGTCATCTCTCTGCAAACGTAGCTCCTTCACTTTCGTTACAAAGGGACTGGCTGTTGGGAAGGGGACAGAGTGGGGTTCAGTATATACTTAGGAGGGTCCCAGCAACCTCTCCTTGGAAAAGCAGGAGCTGTGACTCCTAGGAGTTCAGGGCAGGGATGTCCCCAGGGACAGCCCAGCCAAGGGGCTGATAGGAGCTGGAACCTGTTCAGCCATGATCAGGACTCTCAGAAGTTAAGGGTCCTAACTCAGGATCACCTGGAATTACCCAGCTCTCCCTGGCTCCCCAGACTCCAGGAGGCTAGCCCAGAGGATGATGGGACCTCGACATCCTGGGGCCTGGGCCTGGCTGGCCAGGCAACCCTGGGGACTATGAGGATACCTTTCCCACCTGTAGCTCACAGCGCTAGGCCCCTAACAGGGCCAGGCCAGGGCCTGTCTTGGGGAACTGGACGGGTGACATTCCTTGTCCCTAGAGAGGCTTCTCTGCCATTTAGGAGTTGTGGGCCTGGGTCTGGGGACCCCAAAGACACCGAGGATCCTGGCTGGAGGTAAGGCTTGGGGCAGCCCAGAAGGCAGGGAGAAGAGCAACTCTGCAGGGCTCTGGGGAGACAGGCTCTGTGCTCCCTAAATAGGGCCTCCTGGGTCTGGAGGCACAGATACCAGTCTGCCCAGGTACTCACAAGACTCAAAAAACAGGGCCAGAAAACCTTTCCCTGGTGGCCAATGCCAGCAGCACCTGAAGGTGTGAGCACTCAGGATTCCCTGCAGGGCTGAGAGTTCTGCCGCTCAGCCCTGCCTTCCTCTCTGGATGGGGCTTTTGCCTGGCCCTTCCTGGACAAAGGGCCTCTCCAGCCCCTCCCAGCCCCTCCCCAGGTCTAGAGTAGCCACAGGCCAGGGGGACAGAGTGGGTCTTGGGAGCTGAGGTAGGCAGGAATGCCCAGTTTGCATTGGGAGCAACTGTGGTCTGGTGCGTTGCCTCAGTTTCCCCCTGCCAGGAGGTAAACTCCTTGCCAGCTGGGCGGGCCTGTGGGTGGGACAGAGAGCTGCTCCACAGGTTTATCAGGCAGAGCCCCCGCAGCGGGGGCGGTGTGGAAACCTCATTACAGAAATTAATTGTCTCTTTCCCAAGTCTGCCCATGGAGCTGGGGAGGAACAGCCAGGCACAGGCTTCAAGGGGGAGCTAAGGCCAGACTGGCGACCCACCAGCCACATGGGTCAAAGCCCAGGACCCAGAAGTAGGAGGACCCAAATACTTTAGACAAGATGCCCACTCCCCGCTGCCTGGCCAGGGGGGATGGGGGCTCTGGGCAGGAGCAAGGACAAGTTGGGGCAAGAGGAGTGAGTCACGCCCTTAGAGTTACCTCGGGAGATGTCAACAGACGGGCCCCTATGCTGGGGTCCCAGGCAGAGGTGCCGGAGGCAGGCAGGGAGGAACAGAACATGCATGTGTCCAAACACACACACACATATGGGCGTGGGTGTCACGGGGTGGGTGGGTGGGTGATGACAACAGTCAGACACACACAAAACATTCGAAACTTTCGGGGAAACAGGCAGGCAACAGGAGCTCTCTAACTGCCCTCCCCCAGATACAAGTGGCAGGGAGGAAGGGCAGGCCCCCAACGGTGCCAGGCTGAGCCTTGTGCCTGCCCATAGCTCTGGAGCGCCAGGAACGCTAGTTGCCCACTGGGCAAACATCCCAGCTCACCCCACCCTTCAGGCCTGATCCCCATGCCCTCCCACCACGGCCCTGCCAGGTGTTGACCAGGGAATCCTTGTGCTGGTGCCTGTGCCCACACGGGGGTCAGGGTCACCCTAGACAGCCACTCCCAGTGATTCCGATGAGTCAACCAGGAGGGGGTGAAGGCCCATCTCCAGTCAGGCCCCCTACCCCAGCCCTGGGGGACCAGCTTCAGTCCAGGCTGTGGCAGACTTGTGTACAGGACGCTGGGGAGTGTCTGCAAATGTCCAAACCCACGGATCGGTGTGTTTGGCAGCGCTGTGGGGCTCCTTGGGCCCCTTTGCCGAGTCCATAAGGAACGAAGGAGAGTAAGAAAGTTGGTGTTTGTGGGAGGTGCACGGCATCTGCGAGCGTGGTTGCGTGTTCTGCCTGGGGTATGAGGTGTGACGGAAAAATCCTGCGTGTGATGTGGCGGGGGATGTGTACAGGGGTAGACAGAGTTTACAACAGGGAGTAAGTTGGTGTGCGTGTACGCGAAGTGTGTGTTGTGTACTGGAAGCGGGGTTGGCAGAGGGAACGAGCCTGTGTGAGTGAGGAGTGCAGGTGAGTGTGCACAGGGGTCCGGTGGCACGTGCCAGAGCCAGCTGGGGGTTTGCCTTCGAGGGGAGTCCCGGGGGTGCGCGTCCCTGTGGGAGGGCGTGGAGTGGGTCGCGCAGGGTTCCCGCAGGCCCCACTCCCCTAGCTGTCCCGGCTACTCACCCCAGCTCAGAAACTGCGCCACGTTGCGATCCCGGCGCAGGGGGGCGCTGCTGAGTTCGTGGTGCAGCCCCAGCAGCAGATCCAGGAGGCCGTCGAGTCCCGGGCCGCCGCCGGCCTCGCCCCGCACCAGCTGCTCCAGCGCGCGAAGCCGCTGCTCCATGGCTGCGGCTGGAGCCCTGCGCCCGGGCTAGAGCCAGGTCGTCCACATTCCCGCCTGTCGATCGTCGGTCGGTCGGTCGGTCCGTCCTCACGTCCGTCCGCCCGTCCGTCCGTGGTTCCTCAGCTTCGTCAGCGCGGTTCCCCCCACCCTCCCGCCCTCCCCGCTGTCACCTTCCCCCGCCGCCGCCTGCGCGCCCTCACCTGGGCGCCGCGCCCCGCCCTCTGCCCCGCCCCCAGACGGACGGGCAGGTGCGCGCCGGCCAATGGGAGCCTCGGCTGAGGGTGGAGGTGGGCGGGCGGAGGCGCGCGGAGGCGGGGCCGACTCCGGCCAGGAAGTGGCGGGGCGGGCCGCGAAGAGTAACTCCTGGGTGGGGCGGGACGAGCCCGGGTGGAAGGGGAGGGGGGATCCCTTGGGGTCGAGAAAGACCTCCCCCCCTCCAAATCCGTGCGCGTCCCGGGCTCAGCCAGGCCTGGACTCTCACCTGGTCTGATCTAGGTAGGGCAACTACAACTCCCCTCGCGTCCCCGCGGCCGCCTCTCCTTGGGGCCCAGGGAGAGGGGGTTGGGGCCGGCCCGGGCCCCAGAGCCGGATGGGATTTGTAGTTCTCCCCTTCCCGGGTCCGCCCACCGGGCTTGGCAACACGCCTTCCTCCCCCCCCTTCCTTCCCCTCCTCCCAAAAAGTTTATGATCGGTCTCACTTTTTGCTTCGTTGTAGCTACCCTGGAGACAGGTGGGGTAGGGATGGGCACACCCACCTAGCAGAGGGACGTACTGAGGACCCAGGGGAACTGAAGCGGAGAGGGGACCCTCAGCCAGACCCTAGGAGGGGGTGCAGACATTGGAAAGGTTTTCAGCGGGATCAGGGCCTGCGGGGCCCCGACCTGGAATGTGGAGGGCGAGAGAGGCAGGGGGAGGGGAGGGGAGGGACTGGCTCAGTCCAGTGATATTTCTGATTTCTGCCCAGCTGTGTGCAGCTGGACTGGACTCGACGCCGGGCTGGACCCGACGCCGCGGAACTGTGAGTCCATCCAAAAGGAGAGATCAAAGGAGGGGCGTTTTAATGGCTTCAGACAGCATTCTCTCATTAAAAGACCCGACAGTGGTCTGGGAGTTCCTGGCCAGGGACCAGGGTCAGGTTCCCCGGGGTGAGAAAAGCCACGCTGAAGGTTTGCAAAGCGGAGCTGGGCACCTCCCGGCAGCAATCGAGGGTGTTTCTCAGAAGGACAGATCTCCCCCGATAGCGGAGACCCTGGCCCAGAGGGCCCACAACCTGAAATGGAGAATCAGGGATGTTTCTCCTCTGTCAGCCGAGAACAAGAGTCAGGATTCAAACTCAGATCTGAGAGTCCTCAACACTGCCAACTGGTGTTCATGTTCAGGGAGGACGAGGGCAGGAGTTTGGAAGGTTACAAGTCGCCCTCCAGGCTCTCACCTGAGGGCTTCTGGGCCTTTCTTAGTGGAGACCTGGGGTAACTGCCATCCATAGGAGGGCAAGAAGGAACCACAGGGGGGCGCCAGAGACCAGAAAGAGGGGCAGGTACCTGGCAGAAGCGCACTTCCTTTTTGGAAAACTAGGGGGCAGTGGTCCTACGCAAAAGATGGGTCTCTCTTGTACTGCCCCTTTACATACCCTGGCCTTCAACTCCCACCCCATCCCAGCTCCAGGGGTCAGAAGTCAAGAGCCAACAGGAGAGGACTCAGGTCCCTTAACCTCTCAATACTGAATTCTCAGACAAGTCCAACCTCCATCAGACTGTCCTCACACTTTGTAGAGGGGAAACTGAGTCAGAGGCCTAGAGTTGAATGAAGACAGCTAGAACTGGCATTAGGAACTCCTTGCCTCTCAGGCACTCTGTTCCTTTTGGTCCTGAATTAGTGGGTTTTGTTAGGGGGGAAGGAGGGTTGTTTTGTGTGTGTGTATATGTGCTGGTACTTAGGGGCTTGAACTCAGGGCCTGGGCACTGTCCCTGAGCTTCTTTTGCTCAAGGCTAGCACTACCATTTGAGCCACAGCGCCACTTTGGTTTTTTTCTGAGTATGTGGTACTGAGGAATCGAACCCAGGACTTCATGCATGCTAGGCAAACACTCTACCACTAAGCCACACTCCCAGCCCCTGCATTTGTTCTTGTCATTTTTGCAAGTTTCAGTGTCCTTGTCTGTAAAAGAGGTTTGCGTTTCTATTCATTTGTTTGCAGCTCTGTTGTCAGAAGGTCCTTAAAGGTGGACTCTGCCAGGTGCCAGTGGCTCACATCTGTCATCTAGATGCTTAGGAGGTGGAGATCTGAGGATCACAATTCTAAGCCAGCTAGGGCAGAAAAAAACATCAAGATTCTTATTTCCAATTAACCAGCAAAAAGTTGTAAGTAGAGCTGTGGCTCAAGTGGCAGGGTGCCAGCCTTGAGTGAAAAAGCTCAGGGACAGTGTCCAAGCCCAGAGTTCAAGCCCCAATACCAACATACACAAAAGATGTACTCTGACTGACCTCTTTCAGCCCTACGTGGCCAGGCTTCCAACCCTGACAGTGAGTGTCAGCTCCTAGGCATAGTCTCACGTTGTCTTAGTAGCTGTATTCTCTAGTCATGAGCTAGCCGGGCCTCCAGGCTTATAGCTCAGCTCCCCTTAGAGCTCAGCTTCCAGCTCAGCAGCGTCAGTGGACACCAGCCAGTCAAAGCTTTACCCTCTTCCCATGGTGTCCTCCTTCCAAGGCCGCCCTGCCTCCCAGAGGCTTACCCAGATCTGCAGGAGGGATCTGCTCTATGCAGCCCCCACTTCACCTCCCAAGCCCCTTTGGGAGGGAGGTGCTGGCACCAGCCCTGGGCAAGAGGCCATGATGATGACACCCTTGCGTTTTTCTGTGCTTCTTGGCATTTCAAAGTGGCTTCAGATGTCTTATCTCCACAAGAGCCCTGCCAGGAGAGTTATTATTCCCTCCCTTCATAGATTAATACACTGAAGCTTGGGAGGTGGCATAGTGCCAGCCCCTTTGCTCTTGCCACAGCCTCCACCCTGCCTTTCACCCTGCGCTCCTGGCCTAGACCGATGCCCGGTAACAGAATGGTACCATGTGGCACCCGGGGGCTGGGGACAGGGGACAGGGCCACAGCAGACTTGGTATAGGCTTCTGCGAAGGAAGTTGCCAAATGTGCCAAGCTAGTGGAAAAAGGCAAGAGGGCTCAGGAGAGAGCAGAGAGCAGGAAGGTGCTGGAGCAGGAAGTGACTGGGAGCCTGGAGCAAGTAACAGGCAGGAACCGGTTTCCTCCCCTCTGGAGCTGGAGGGGGGCCTAGATGCAAGGTGGGCTTGGGGTCCGTAATGTCTACAGCTCAGACCTAGGTCAGAGCTCCTCTCCCCAAGATCCAGAGACTCAGCCTTCAGTGGGTGACTGACTGGCTAGCAGTTTGCCACCCCAGCCTGGAAGCAGCTCTGGCTAGGAAACAACCACCACAACCACAACAATAATAAGCACACAGTGTGGCCCTCAGTAGCCCTTCCACCTTTTCTCTCTAGGAAGACTGGGGGCCGTGTGTGGAGGTATGTAGCACTGCTCAAGCACCTGCTGGATTTTTTTTTGCCAGTACTAGGGCTTGGACTCAGGGCGTGCATGCTGTCCCTCAGTTTTTTTTTTTTTTTTAATCAAAGCTGGTGCTCTACTACTTGAACACAAAAATGGAGCTCTGGGGCTGGGAAGGTGGCTCAGTGGCAGAGCGCTTGCCTTGCATACATGAGGCCCTGGGTTCGATTCCTCAGCACCACATAAGCAAAAAGAAAAAAGCCGGAAGTGGCGCTGTGGCTCAAGTGGTAGAGTGCTAGCCTTGAGCTGAAGAGCTGAGGGACAGCGCCCAGGCCCAGAGTTCAGGCCCCATGACCGGACCAAAAAAAACCAAAAAACAAAAATGGAGCTCTATGTGGGGTGCTGGTGGCTCGCTCACACCTGTAATCCTAGCTACTAAGGAGGCTGAGAGCTGAGGATCATGGTTCAAAGTCAGCCTGGGGGGGGGGGGGACTGGGAAGTTGGCTCAGTGGTAGAGCGCTTGCCTTGCATGCATGAAGCCCTGGGTTCGATTCCTCAGCACCACATAAGAAAAAAAAGCTTGGGCTGGGAAGGTGGCTCAGTGGTACAGCGCTTGCCTTGCTTGCCTGAGGCCCTGGGTTCGATTCCTCAGCACCACATATGCAAAAAGAAAAAAGCCGGAAGTGGAGCTGTGGCTCAAGTGGTAGAGTGCTAGCCTTGAGCGGAAGAGCTGAGGGACAGCGCCCAGGCCCAGAGTTCAGGCCCCATGACTGGACCCCCCCAAAGTCAGCCTGGGCAGGGAGAGTCCAGGTGACTCTAATCTCCAGTGAACCACCAGAAAACCAGAAGTGGTGCTGTGGCTCAAATGGTAGAGCGCTCGCCTTGAGCTGAAGAGCTGAGGGACAGCGCCCAGGCCCAGAGTTCAAGCCCCACAACTGACGCGCCCCCCCCAAAAAAAAATGTCCAGAGCTCCAACTGGGTGGACATACTGTGGTTTTATCATCCAAGTTTTCTTCCAAAAACCTCCCTGTGCTGCTGCGGCTCTCCACGGGCTCCGCAGCAGCACATGTGCTTCTGAAATCATCTGTCCTCTGGGGAGCACAGGAAACCGGCCCAGCCCCTCCACCTCCACCCAGGTCACTCCAGCCCCGGGCGCCACCGGTCTCTGAGCTGCTTCAGGGAAGGGAGGGCACCCTCTCTTTGTTCTGGGTGCTGGGTGGAGCAATTGTGCTCTCTGTACCCCACCTCTTACCCCCCTTTTCTGACTAGTCACCCCTGAATGCTCAGCAAAGGAAGCCATTGAAGGTGGATGTCCTGGAGGATCTGCTAGAAGTTTCTGGGGCTTAAGGAAACAGCATCAGGAGGAAAAAGTCCTGGGTAGACCCCAGAGAATGACAAAGGTAGGGGGTGGTGTTTGCCAGTACTGAGGCTTGAATTCAGAACCTGGGCAGGAAGGCTCAGGTTTTTCACTCAAGGAAGGTGCTTTACCAGTTCAGCCACACCTCCACTCCACTTACAGCATTTTGATGGTTAATTGGAGATAAGAGTCTCAGAGACGGGCTGGGAAGGTGGCTCAGTGGTAGAGCGCTTGCCTTGCATGCTTGAGGCCCTGGGTTCGATTCCTCAGCACCACATAAGCAAAAAGAAAAAATCCAGAAGTGGCACTGTGGCTCAAGTGGTAGAGCACTAGTCTTGAGCTGAAGAGCTGAGGAACAGCACCCAGGCCGAGTTCAGGCCCCACAACCGGACCCCCCCTCCAAAAAAAAAAAAAAGAGTCTCAGAGTCTGAGACTTTCCTGCCCAGGCTGGCTTTGAATTGTGATCCTCAAATCTCAGCCTCCTGAATAACTAGGATTCTGTAATCCTAGTTATAAGCCACTAGGTGAGATTCCTCCTCCTCTTCCTCCTTCTCCTCCTCCTCCTCGTTTTGGGGACTAAACCCAGGGCCTGGTGCATTAGGCAAGTTCTGTGTCACTGAGCTACATGCCCAGGCCCTAAGCTGGAGTCTTTGAAGGTGGCAAGCAAGAGGAGTGTGGCCAGCTCTCCTCTGACCAGCCGGCTGGCCTTGGCAAGTCCTCTCACCCACTGGGATAAAAACAGGCCTGGGGTGGATGTATTGGCTTCATGCTGTTCCAGGAACCGCCACACACCAAACTACTACTGTGTGGGGCCCAGAAACAGAGCTGACTCCTTTACCTCCCGGACCTAAGCTGTGAGGTGCCCCAAAGGCTTCTTACGCTAGGCCTCTCGGACAGGTGAAAGGAGTCTTCTCACCAGAGGCTTGGTGAGAAGGGAAGGCTTGGGGTGGGGCTTAGCTGGCCAGGTGGGCAGCCGCCATTATCTACCTCTGTCAGCCTTATCAAAGTCAAAGAGGACCTCAATCCAAACCAGCTGCCTGAGCACCTCCTCAAAGGGCACTTCCTGGGCAGCATCTGGGGCTCACCCCACTGAGGGATGGGTGCTCAGTGGACAGTGTATCTCCGGGTCCCACAGGTCGAGCCCCCTACTGAAGGCAGACTGGCCTTGCTGCTTCCCCCACATTCTGTGGAGGCTCCTTGGGCCTGCTGTCCGGCGCTCTGACAGCTCAAGGCGCCCCGACAGCTCAAGCTCTCGGGGGCAGCTGTGGTGATGTCTGTAAGCTCAGGTGCAGCCCCTCCCCCCATGGAGAGCATTGGAACTCCTTTTTTATTTTTTTGCCAGTCCTGGGGCCTGAACTCTGGGCCTGGACACTGTCCCTGAGCTGCTTTTGCTCAAAACTAGTGTTCTACCACAAGCCACAGCACCACTTGCAGCTTTTTTTTTTTTTTTTTTTCCCCTTTTCTTCTTTCCTGGGGTTTGAATTCAGGGCTTGAGCTCTGTTACTGAGCCTCTCTGTGCTCAGGGCTAGCCATAGCACCACTTCCAGCCTTTTCTGTGTATGTGGTACTGAGGAATCAAACCCAGGGCTTCATGCATACTAGATAAGCACTCTACCACTGAGCCACATTCCCAGCCCAACTTCTGGCTTTTCTTGAGTAGTTTCTCTCTCTCACTCTCTCTCTCTCTCTCTCTCTCTCACACACACACACACACACATACACAAATACATGCACACATAAATGCACAAATGGCAGCAACGTCTCCATGGGTCTTAAGCTAGCCGTCATTGATTAAACAAGATTTCTCCCATTTTCGTGTTCACAGTGTACTGTAAGGTCTTTTTTTTTTTGGGGGGGGGGGTGGTTGGTCCTGGGGCTTGAACTCAGGGCCTGAGTGCTGCACCTGAGTTCTTCAGCTCAAGGTGAGTGCTCTACTGTTTTGAGCTACAGTGCCACTTCTGGTTTTCAGATGGCTAATTGGAGATGAGTCTCATGGACTTTCCTGCCCTGGCTGGCTTTGAACCACAATCCTCAGGTCTTAGCCTTCTGAGTAGCTAGGATTTCGGGCGCGAGTTTCCTGCAACCAGCCTGGAACTTTTTCACACAGGCTTTCACAGCCCAGGTTGACCTGGAACCTGCTATGTAGCCTGGCTGGCTTCAAACTCCTGATCCTCTTGTCTCAGCCTCCAGAATGCTGGAGTTGCAGATATGTACCAGCATGCCTGGTTTACAGCATCAGATCTTGACTATGGGGCCTGAGGTGGGCTGGGGGAGCTGGATGCTTTGCTTTACTTTGAAAGGGTTTTGGTGGGAAATGCAGTGGAAATCAGTTGGCAACTGGAGAGACCCAGTCTGTCTATGCCAGTCCTGGAACTTGAATTTAGGGCCTGGAGCTGAGCCCTTGC
Source organism: Dipodomys spectabilis (assembly GCF_019054845.1). Classification (NCBI taxonomy): domain Eukaryota; kingdom Metazoa; phylum Chordata; class Mammalia; order Rodentia; family Heteromyidae; genus Dipodomys; species Dipodomys spectabilis. The sequence goes on from NW_024870707.1 coordinate 10,201,018, forward strand.
TTTCTTTTGCACAGGCTGGTATTCTATCACTTGAGCCACAGCTCCAGTTCTGGCTTTTTGTATGGTTAATTGGAGATAAGAGTCTCCTAGACTTTCCTGCTTTGAATCGTGATCCTCAAATCTCAGCTTCCTGAGTAGCTAAGATTATAGGCGTGAGCCACCGGGGTGCCCCACTAAGATTTATGTTTTAATCCCATTTGTTACCTAGCTATTGGGGCTGCCCGGTGTCAGGCTCTGCGATGGGCGGTGGATCCCTGGGGGCTCAGGTGATCTGGCACAAAATGAATCCACACAGGGTGTGAACACAGAAGCTGCTCCTCCAACCCTAAACACCTGTTTACTGTCTTCTGCCTCACGTTTGCCTGCAGCAATCTCTCCCTGGTTTCATCTGTCTACCCTTCCAGGCCTGTCAGTCCCAATTTGTCACCCTTCCTTCTCTGTAAACAGGGCCCCTATCTGTGTCATCAGCTGGCCCTAAACAGCCACACCCGCCCTGGGTTTTGTCACACCAGTGTCTGCCTTGTCTGTCTTCAAAGCCCCCTCGGGGTGAGCGTGGAGCCAGGCTGGCTCTGGAGCCCAGAAACCCCATGTTTATGAGATTCCTCCCGGTGCCGAGGGCCCCACAGGCACCCCCTCATTTGTGTTGAGGTGCAGGAAGGGGGGTGCCTGCCCTGTCAGCACTTTCCCCAGGCTTCTCTAGTGGCCTTACTCCCCCACTTCCCATCATCTCTTCCTTAGCTCCCACCTGGTCCCCCGCTGCTCCCTGGAAGACTCCCTTGCCCCTCATCTGCACAATCCTGTGAAGCGGCAGCTCCCATACAGCCGGTGCCTGGCAGCAAGCTTGCCAATCTGTCCTTCCTGGCATCATCGTGGTCTCCAGCACCCCCAGAGGTCCTGGGTGGGCCTGGGAGAGGGGCAAGGCGTTGGCCCCAGAAGACAACTGAGCACCAGGAGCCAGCTTCAGCACAATTAAACCTCTTTAATACAAGCACGTTCTTCAGTTTTAGTCACCTGCCCCGCACAGGGGAGGGAACGCCACGCCTGCATCTTCCACAGTGGATCCACGGCCCCGTCTCCTCCATCTTCCTCCAGCTCCACTCAGGATGGAGGGCCAGGCGGGAGGTAGCAGGCCAGGCCCAGGCACTCAGCCCCAACGAGGCATCCAGCGGAACTGGGGGTGGCCGGGTGGCTCCTGTGGCCTGGGCCACAGCACCTGTCTGTATGATGCCCACCCCAGTGGCCGAGCGCTGGCCGCCAGTGTGTCCAGGTCGCCGGGTCCTGGGGCGTGGCGAGGAGGCGGCGGGAAAGGCAGCTTGCTGGCTCTGGCTTCTTATTGCTGGTCTGGGGGCTGAGGGCAGGCCCTGAGCACACCCAGGTCCTGCACAGGCAGCCTGTGCGGCAGGGGGAGGGGGAAGGAAGGAAATGGGGGGATGAAGAGGGAAGGGGATGTTTTCCCTGTCCCTGCTGCCCGGACCCCAGGTCCAGGCCAGAGCTGCGGGCTGCTGCTTACCAGCATCTCCCAAGATACTGGGAACCCCCACCCCAGCAGGGAGGGGCCCAGGGGGCCATAGGGAAGGGGGGGGTAAAGTGAGGGGCCCAGTTCAGACCCTTCAGGTGGGAATTGGGCTCCTCCTTGGCCAGCCAGTAAACCCAGGCCAAGGGGGGTGAGTTTCCTGTGAGTCCATATATCAGCGCCTGGGGCCCCACCCCCTAGATGGAAAGGGAGACAAAAAAATCACAGCTTTTGAACAAGTGGTCTAGAAGTTACTGGAAAATTCGGTCAAGTGTCACTTAACAGAACAAGACCTAGCTTATGTGATTAATATATATATATATATATTAATATACATATTTTTTTTCTGGAAGATATTCTCTACTTTCTAGAACTCCCCAAAAAGGATAACAGTGGCTGGATCTTGTGCCTGCGGCTGCCGCGCTGGGCAGGATGTTGGAGTTGGGGGTGTGGGAGGCAAGGGTGGGGTGCATGTGTACCGGGAGCTAGGACAAGTGGAGGCACAAAACTGGTGTCACCCCAGTACAAGGGGCTGAGAAGGTGGGATGAAGCCGCCGTGCTGGCTGCGGGCGGCCGCCTCACCTGGGGAACAAGGAGCCCAGCCCGTCTATACAGCCCGTGCTGTGTAGCTGTGCAGCAGCTGCCAGTGCGTGAGCCAGCATGGCTGGCTCTGGGGTCCCTGTCACCCTGTATGCCCGGCCAGGCCAGAGGAAAGGCTGGGACAGGAGAGGCTGTCGGACAGAGGACGAGGCAAGAATGAAGACTGCCTCTAATGTTATATATTAAAAATAATCCATCGTTTTTTTTTTGTGCACAAAATTCCATCATTCACGTGGGAGCAGCACCCTGCCTCCCGCTGGGCCCCGGAGCAGCCTTTCAAAGAAAGATGGTGGTTCTCCTACTAGAGAGCTGAGGAAACACCGCTCTTGTCTTTATGGACCTTGAAAAAAATGGTGACCCTTTCCCTCCCCCCCCATCTCGGCCTCCCCGGCCCTGGCCCGCCCAGGCAGGCGTGGAGGTGGCGGGCAGCCCTGGTGGTTGGGGCGCGGCTGTCACTCATGCCTCCGCTTGGAGGGTGGGATGAGGTGGGGGGGCAGGTCGGCGGGCAGCTCGTGGCCCTCCAGCTTGACCTTGATGAGGTGGTTGGCCAGGGCAAACTCCTCGTCATCCAGCAGCCCGTCCTTGTCCACGTCGGCCAGCTTCCAGATCTTCCCCAGCACCGTGTTGGGCAGCTTGGACTTCACCATCTCCTTCTTGGCGTTGGCGCCGGTGATCTTGCCGTTGACGGGCGACAGGGTGTAGAAGATCTCGTCGTAGGTGGGCTTGTCCTTGCCTACCACCCACTCCACGTCGTCGATCCCTTCGCCCGCCCCCTCGCCATAGCCGTGGCCGAATGGCCCGTTCATGGTGCCGTCGAAGGCGCCGCCCTTCACGGCCTGCGAGGGCATCAGGGACTCCTCCTGGCGCACCATCACCATCAGCCGGGCAATGTCGTTGGCCAGCATGTCGTCCACGGTGTCCAGCAGCTTGGGCTTCAGGGCCTGGAACTTGCTGAAGTCCTGGGCCTGCAGGAGTTCCTGTGGGTGGGGCACAGGAGGAGTGGCCTGGGAGGGGGCGGCCTCAGACTCCAGGCACGTCCCAGTCCCGGCCAGTCCCGGCTTGCATGCCCAAGGGAGCCACAGGGGGCCCCCCTCGGAAGCACCTTCCCAGGAGGGCTGTGGTGAAGATCCCCCAAGGGGACGCTCGGAGGGCCTGGCCCAGCCCTGCCTGCCTGTCACCGCATTCCCCTGCTAGCCTCAAGCCTGATCTGGGAGGGGTGCAGTGATTACCCAGCTGCTACCCTATGGGAGGGGGGGGGGTCCTCCCTCCCTCCCCTCCCCCAGAGCTGGGATTCCCTCTGCACTCCTCCAGCCCAGAGAGCACTCGTGATGGCCCAGGGTGGCCATACCTGCATCTTGCGGAGGCTCGGGAAGTCCCCGGGGGAGATCTGGTGCTCCCGCTCGATCTTCTGGTAGATTTCGCCCAGGTTGTTCACCAGTTCTTTCTTTTTGCTCTCCTTACCGAAGACGTTGGGCATCTCCTTCTTCAGAGAGCTGATGATGTAGGCGTGAACCTGTGGAGACAAGGCACAGGAGGGTTTTCACATTTGTGTGGCCACATTTGCCCCGGCTGCCCCAGGGCCTTGGAAGCTGCTGCGCGGTGCCAGCTGCTCTTGCCGGTCAGGCTCAGAAGCTGCTGCCGCCATCACAGAATCCCGCTGGCCCGAGGGACAATTCTGACCAGGGGCAAGACTGCTCACTGGCAGAAGGATGGAGGAAAGGAAGGTGCGCTTGAAATAAGACAGACATCCTTGCTCAAGTCAAAGGCTGGTGAGCCCCGCTCAGCTTGTCGCTGGCTGAGCATCAGGAGGCACTATGTGTGTCACTATGTGTCTGCCCGATGCAGTTCTGTGCTGCAACTGGAAACAGAACCTGGCCTGTGAAGAAGGCCCTGAATGAGGGCGGGGGGTGTGGGGGGGTAATTAAGCTGCTCAAGGGCTTGATGGACTAAGTTCAGGAGCCCAGACTGAGACCCAGAGTGCTGATAGCAGGCCGTGGCCTGTTCGGTCTCTGCAGCCCCCCTTGTGCCCCCCCACACTGGGAGCTGTTGGGATCAATGCACCCCCTGCAGGGGGAGGGGGAGGGAGAGACAGTCCCACAAAGGCTTTGTCTGATCATCTTCTCTGCCCTGCTCAGATGATTCTCAGTTAAGGTGAGACATTCTCCATTCCCCTTGGAGGGCAGATCATGCCTCAAAGCAGCCCAGCCCTCAGAATGCCTGTCTCGGGCCTAGTGTCATCCAGCCACGGAAGGCTTCAGCCAATCTCAGCTGGGTTCCCTTCCGACCCACGGCCAGGCTCAGCCAATCTGATGTCCCTTACTTAGCCCAGGTGGCAGCGTGGCCCAAATTCCTTGAGTAGAACAGTCACTGGCTCATCTTGCTCCCCCCACCCCCCAATGCAGGGATTCCCCGGGCTGCTGGGAGGGCAGGGCTTGCTGCTCACTCCAAGAAGAGGAAGGAAATGGCTACATAACAGCAGGTGTGGGGTAAGATTGGAGGCCACAGGGCTTTCCAGGAGTGGTGACTCCTGGTGCCCGCAGGCCAGACACTACAATGCTGGTGCTGCCGGGCCAGCGTTCGGGTCCTGTGCTCTGCCCACCCTGGAAGGAGAATGGCAGAGAGGTTGGGCCAGTGTCACCCGTCCAGTTAGGCCATCAGTCCTTTGAGACCCTGGGCGTCACATGGGCCTTCTCATGGCTCCTTTCTCAGGAGTGGCTCTAGTTGCGGGAAGTCTTGGATGTCAAGAAGCCTGGAGGCCTAGGTCTGTAGGTCTGTGTGTGACTCTCACACAGCAGCACCTGCATTGCACCCCCCCCGCCGCCCCCCCCTACTGCCGGCCCTGAGCACCGAGGGATAGAGGTGAAGCTTCAGCACCGCAAAGCGCCGGGAACTGGTTCTGGTAGCCTGAGCCAGGGAGCACCAAAGCCTCCTTCTCTTGGGCCCCTAGGGAGAGACCCCGGGGTGCCTGACACTGCTGCCTGGTCACCGCGCACCTCTGCACGCTGCTCTTCAGCAAGGCCTTCCTTGACCCACAGGGCTGCTCAGGACCCAGGTGACTGTCTGCCACAGCTGTGACTCATGGTGCCCTCTCTCCTCTGCATGCCATGGGCAGCTATGCCCTTTGTGGCCATCTTCACCCATGAACAGGTGACACAGAGGCCTGGCCTCGGCATGGACTCCCCAAGAGCCTATCCTATGGCTTTGGGTTTTTTTTGTTTTTTTTTTGGTCATGGGGCTTGAACTCAGAGCCAGGGCGCTGTCCCTGAGATCTTCACCTCAAGGTGAGTGCTCTACCACTTGAGCCACAGCGCCACTTGTAGTTTTCTGGAGGTTAATTGGAGATAAGAGTCTCATGGACTTTGCTGCCTGGACTGGTTTGAACCCCGATCCTCCTGTTTCAGCCTCTTGAGTAGCTAGGTTACAGGCATGAGCCGTGGCACCTGGCTGGCTTTGTTGTTTGAGATGGAGGTCTCATTGCCCAGGCTCAGGGGCTCCTCCCACTCAGTCCTCCAAGTGGTGAGACTGCAGGCACATGGCCACCTGCGGCTCTGAGCCCTGGGTGTGAAGGAGAGCTCAACCCTCCCTTAGCCATTCAATCTATGTCAAGCCTCTCCCCGCTAGCTAGCAGGAGAGATCCCTCCCATGATTTATCTGGCAGGCTGATGACTGGCTATTTGGAGAGGGTGCCCTCTGCCCCTCTGTGTCTGAAGGGCCCACTGGAGTAACTGGCCTTCATTTCCCAGCCCTGTCCACCTTGGCTGAGCACTGAGGTTCCAAAACCATTATGGGAACCTGTGGGCCTGGCCTCCCATGAAAGATAACGGTGGTCTAGTGCACCTGCGTGGGCAGCGGCCACGTCACAGGGCCTGGGCTTCAGCTCCCAGATCTCTCTGGGTCACAGGCTGTGGCCATCTCATCACTAGGTACTTCCTGTCCCAGCTTAAGCAGCAGCCAGGGCCCAAGGCCTCCTCGCTCCTCCTCACGCAGCACAGTGCTTACTGTGGGGCAGGGCTGGGATGGGGGCAGCGAGTGTCACTGGGCCTAGCACACTTTAGCGTACAACAAACCCCAGAGAAGAAGCCAAGCAGGTCATCAAACTGCTCTTCTGTGGTAACTTCCTGTGTGACTTTTTAATTTTTTTGTAAGTCCTGGGGCCTGAACTCTGGCCCTGGGCGCTGTCCCTCAGCTCTTCAGCTCAAGGTGAGCGCGCTACCACTTGAGCCATGGCACCACTTCCAGCCTTTTCTGTTTATGTGGTGCTGAGGAATCAAACCCAGGGCCTCATGCATGCAAGGCAAGCACTCTACCACTGAGCCACCTTCCCAGCCGCCTCCCCCCCCCCCCCCCGTGACATTTTTAAGTTGTGCTCATGTTTAGAACTTCTGTGACCTAGGTGAGATATAAAACCCAGATAGACCAAGCTGACAGGACCAGGGGGAGAACCGTAGTTGAAAGGCTGCAAGTTGGGAGAACATGGCTCACATCAGTAATCCTAGCTACCTGGGAGGCTGAGATTGTGAGGATAGGGGTCAAAGGCCAATCCTGGCAGCAAAGTCTACAAGACCCTTTTGTCAATAGGGCTGGACATGATACATGCTCTTGTTAGCTATCTAATAAGCAATTTTCAGCCATGTGCACCTTGGCAGGAAGCCTCAAAAATAACAAACAAAACTCAGCGTTTAACAGTAATATCACATGCTTAGGAAGAGCAAGGCCTTGAGTTCAAACCCCAGTACTGCCAAGCATGCGCACGCACATGTGCACACACAAGTACACACACAGAGCCTGGAGCACAGGGAAGAGGCTTCTAGCCATATGGGAAAATGGCACAGCTTTGGCTGTGTAGCAGTCGTGGAGGGAGGGTCCCCAAGTACCAGTCCTGAGCCCCCAGACCCCACTTAGGAACAGATGATCCAATGGGGTGTACCTTGGCCAGCCTCGCCCGCTTGATCAAGTCGTTGAGCTTCCTCAGAGCAGCATTTCGGGGGAGCGACTGGATGTCTTTGAAGAGGTCCTGCTCTTCAGCCTCAAAGAGCTTCCGGTTGTCAGGGATGAGCAGTGGGTGGGACCAGAAGGAGCCGATGTAGACCCGGACCACCTCGGGGGTGTTGATGATCTTCCCCAGGGACCACATGAGGGCCCCATACACCCGCATCAGCTGCTGGGTCTCAATCTGGTCAGCCTTGTTCAGCACCACACGGATCTTGTCCTCGTGGTTCTTGAGGGCCTTAATGACCTCTGAGAACTCATCTGAGATGTCCAGCTTGTGGGCATCGAACAGCAGGATGATGCGGTCCACGCGCTCAGCGAACCACTCGAGAACAGCCGCAAAGTCATAACCTGGGGCGAGAGAGGGAGGAGTTCAGGGCATCACGGTGCAGGCTGCTCTGGCGGCTCTTATTTCTAACTTAGTCTGGAATCTCTGTGCCTGAATTTGCAAGGTAAATTTCTTCAATGTTCTTCCCTGGACAGCACAGTCACTGGAGGGAGGGATCATCAGGTCTCTCCAATTTCCACACCACCTGGAGCACCTTGGCCCTGTTGCGTGGGGTATGCATAGTCATGCATGCAAAGCAAGACCTGACAACAGTCAAGCACTGGTGGCTCATGCCTGTAATCCTAGATACCTCAGGAGGCTGAGATCTAAGGGTCAAACCCAGCCCAGGCAGGAAAGTTGTGGGACTCTTAGCTAAAAGTGGCTCAAATGGTAGAGTACCAGCCTTGAGGAAAAAAAAAGCTAAGGCGCTCAGGCCCATGTGCTTTGGACAGCAGAAGCAATAAACAGCAGCACTTGTAACTGCAGGTGGCCCTGGTGTGGCCAATGCTTACAGTGAGGCTCCCTTGCAAGTCTCAATCATTTTCTATGACAGGGGTTGGTGAGCCATCAGCTGGGACCATAGCTGACCCACCACAGCAGCAGGGTTCAGCTGAGGCTCTACAGAAACACGAACAAAGGTCTGCAAAGCTGACAGAGAAGGGTGCGCTGGCCTCTGCTCTGCAAGCAGGCACAGTCGGCCACAAACCACTCACTTCCCCTTCACAGTAATACATGCTTCTCTAAATGACAGTGGGTGAGATGGGCAGACTCCACCCAACCCTTGTTCTATGCTTTTTCTCCCCGCAAAAGGCCCATGCAAAGCCAACTAATGAAGTGACCTACGCCATCTGTGACACAGACTAATTGGAACTTCACCCATTGACAAAATTTAGCTGGATTCAGTTCTCACCCTCCCTTGTAACATAATAAGAAAAAGTCATATGCAGAAAACTAAAAGTGGATCCCCGCTTGTCACCGTACACTGATACCAATTCAAAGTGGGTCTAAGACCTCAATGTGGAGCCAAAACTTTGAAACTATGCTAGAGAGGAGCAGGAGAGACATTAGAACTTATAGGTATAGGCAGAAACTTTTTTTTTTGGTCAGTCCTGGGGCTTGAACTCAGGGCCTGGGCACTGTCCCTGAGCTTCTTCTGCTAAACGCCAGCACTCTACCACTTGAGCCACAGCACCACTTCTGATTTTTTCTGTGTATGTGGTACTGAGGAATCGAACCCAGGGCTTCATGCATGCTAGGCAAGCGCTCTACCAGGAAGCCACATTCCCAGCCCCAGAAACACCTATTGAAGAGTCCCAGGGGCACAACACATAGGAGAGAGACTTGACAAGTGGGACTACAACAAACTAAAAAGTCTCTGCACAGCTGACATAGTTACTAAACTAGAAAGACAGCCAACCAACCAGAAAAAGATCTTGCCAGCAACATATCAGACAAAGGCCTAATATCCAATATATACAAAGAGTTCAAGAAATTAAACCCTCCCAAACCTAATAAACCAATCACTAAATGGGATAGGGAGATAAGGAGAGATCTCAGAATAAGAGGTAAGATGCCAGGGGGTGGGTGGCTCACACCTGTAATCCTAGCCTCAGGAGGCTGAGATCTGAGGATCACAGTTCAAAGCCAGCCTGGGCAGGAGAGTCCATGAGAATCTTCAATAAACAACGAGAAACAGGAAGTGGCACGGCACTCAAGTGGTTTAGCGCTAGCCTTGAGCTGAAGAGTTCAGGGACAGTGCCCAGGCCCAGAGTTCAAGCCCCATAGCCAACAAAAAAGAGGTAAGAATGGCAAAGAAACACATGAGGAAATGTTCATCATCCCTGGCCATAAAGGAAATGCAAGTCAAAACAACTCTGAGACCCCAGTAAGATTTCCCAACATTGTGAATTTGGAGATATGGGGAAAAAGGAACCCTACTGCCCTGCTGGTGGGATTGTAAACTAGTACAACCACTCTGGAAAGCAATCTGGAAGGTTCCTCAAAACATTAAACATAGACCTTCCCTATGACCCAGCCATACCTCTCCTGGTCATCTACCCTGAGCATCACAAACCACGAAATGACAAGGACACCTCACATCCATGTTCAATGCTGCACTATGCACAATAGCCAAGATATGGAAACAGCCCAGATGCCTCACAATAGGTAAGTGGATCCAAAAACTGTGGTACCTATTCACAATGGAATTTTACACAGCCATTAGAAAGAATAAAATAATGTCATTTGCAGGGAAATGGATGGAATCATGTTAAATGAGGAAAACCAAGCTCAGAGAGACAAACAATGTTCTGATACACAGAAGTTAGATCTAAAATGCACTGGATGACAAATTATATAGGATTCTAAATACATAACAATAAGACCAAAAGAGGATATTCTTTTTTTTTTTTGGTCGGTCGTGGGGCTTGACCTCTGGGCCTGGGCGCTGTCCCTCAGCTCTTCAGCTCAAGGCGAGCGCTCTACCACTTGAGCTACAGTGCCACTTCCGGTTTTCTGGTGGTTTATTGGAGATAGGAGTCTCACGGTCTCTCCTGCCTGGGCTGGCTTTGAACTGAGATCCTCAGATCTCAGCCTTCTGAGTAGCTAGGATTACAGGAGTAAGCCACCAGCGCCCGGCTACCTCTTCTTATTTGTATACAATAATATACATACTGAAATGAATTCCATGATCTGAAAACAAAAGACTGGGGCTGTGCTTGCCTTGCATGTATGAGGCCCTGGGTTCGATTCCTCAGTACCACATAAGCAGAAAAAGCCGGAAGTGGTGCTGTGGCTCAAGTGGTAGAGTGCTAGCCTTGAGCTGAAGAGCTGAGGGACAGCGCCCAGGCCCAGAGTTCAGGCCCCATGACTGACGGGGAGGCTGAGGGGGGAGGACCCAAAACCTTATTTTTCTTTCTTTCATTTCAGCTCTTAGTTTTTGGTGATGGTTCTGTGTTCTTTACCTGATATATGGTGTATTCATGTGTATATCTTTCAGGAAGGCAGGGAGAGAGCACAGAACTCAAGGGAAAAGGGTGAAAAGGTAAACTAGTGGAGCTCACGGACATTGATGGAAGTGAACTATACAACCTATGTGGGGAGATGGGAAGGAGGGACAGGGAGGGGGTGAGGAAACACATGACACTGTACAAAAGGAGATGTACTGGGCTGGGAAGGTGGCTCAGCGGTACAGTGCTTGCCTTGCATGCATGAGGCCCTGGGTTCAATTCCCCAGCACCACATAAGCAGAAAAAGCCAGAAGTGGCGCTATGGCTCGAGTGGTAGAGTGCTAGCCTTTAGCTGAAGAGATGAGGGACAGCGCCCAGGCTCAGAGTTCAGGCCCCATGACTGGCCAAAAACAAAAAAACTCATTACCTGAACCTGTACATCACCTCTATAGTAATTTTTTTTAATAAAAAGGAAGCACACACACACAAAAGTGGCTTTCTTCTTGAGGATTGGGATGCAGCTGCAATGGTAGGAGCTACAGTAACCACCTTATGTTCAAAGATGAAAGCTTCCTGTCAGAGATTGACTGGGACTGTTGTTTTCACATAAACTATCAGATATGTGATTTAGCTCAAGGCTAGTGCTCTACCACTTGAGCTACAGTGCCACTTCCACTTTTCTGGTGGTTTTTTTTTTTTTGAGATCAGAGTCTCGCGGACTTTCCTGCCTGGGCTGACTTTGAATGGGGATTCTGAGTAGCTGGGATTACAGACATGAGCCACCGAGACCCCTCTCCCTTAGCTTTTTTGCCCAAGGCTAGTGTTCTACTGCTTGAGCCACAGCTCTACTTCTGGCTTTTTTGGAGATAAGAGTCTCTACCACCAAGCCGGGTGCTAGTGACTCATGCCTGTAATCCTAGCTACTCAGGAGGCTGAGATCTGAGGATCATGGTTCAAAGCAAGTCAGGCAGGAAAGACTGTGAGACTCTTATCTCCAATAAACCACCAGAAAACCGGAAGTGGCACTGTAGCTCAAGTGGTAGAGCGCACACCTTGAGCTGAAGAGCTCAGGGAGAGCGCCCAGGCCCAGAGTTCAAGCCCCACAACCGACCAAAAAAAAAAAAAGTCTCTACCACCAAGCTTTACCTGCTCTGGTAGGTTTCAAACTGCCATCTCAAATCTCAGCCTCAGAGTAGCTAGGATTGTAGGCGTGAGCTACTGGTGCCCAGCCCTTCCTGACTTCCGAGCTGTGCGGGCTCCATCTACACTAACTCCTCTTCTTAGGAGAGACTGGCTTGACATAGCCCTGGGGAGGGTGAAAATGGGGCTCTGGGGCCTGGAACTCCATGGCTAGTCAGGAATCCAGAAAAACAAAAATGCTCAGCCTGGCTATGAGGTCAGGGGTCAAAGGTTAGTTGTGGCTGGCACAGTCACTAAACCGTTTAGAAAACCCCATTCCCACTGCTTTGGTGACAGCACGCACAATGGCAGTGGTCTCACGGAGAAAAGGGTGCAGTCTCGAGCCTGTGCAGTCGCACCAGGGCTCTGGTGGGGACTGGTCAGAGGGCAGAGCTCCCAGCGTCAGAACACCTGGATCAAGTGCCAGGAAGGCCACCCAGCGTACAGCCACCCTCACAGGCTGCTGGTGCCACAGTTCAAGGCCCTGGGGCACCCTGGGCCCTGCAGATGCTGGGAGAGCAGAGAGGCACCCGAGGGACTGAAAAGTCAGCAGAACACCGGAAGGGGAAGGCAGTGAGGGAAACAGGGCCACAAGGAGGCTCAGTGCCCTGGGCCCCAGACTGCACTCCTGACCCCCAGCACCCGCCCCATGGCGGCCCGGGAGCCTCTAGGAATGCTGACTCAGGAACTAGGAGGCGCCTCGCTCAGCAAAGGGAGGCCCAGCTCCTCCCCTTCTCAAACTGTGAGGCCGCAGAAGGCCACAGTTGAAATTAATCTGCACAGCTGGAGATGAGCAAGGCCAGATCCCGGTTCCTGGGAACGGGGCGAGGGGGGGGGCACCCCACAGGCTGTACTGGCCGTGTTGGCTTTGGACAAGCAGCTGGGACAGTGCCTGGGGAGCTGAGGTCACCCTCTGGCCCCACCCAGCCGCCTCAGTCTTTCCCCTCCGGTGTCAGGGGACCATGGGAATGAGAGGAGGGAGGAAAAGGAGTCTGTCTCTGAATAGGGCCCCCAACCAACCCCAGCCCGGCCCCACCCACTCTAGCCCCGTTCCTAGCCAACACCTCAAGCTGGGTCAAAACAAAATGGAGCTAAGTCCATGTTTTGCAGGTGAATAAAATTTCCTGTTTATTATGGAAAGTGTTCACCGTTTTGGTGGAAGGGAGACATGGCTGGCCAAGTATAATCACAGGTCACCGAAGGGGTCACGGTGCTCAGGGCTGTGCAGACATCAAGGGTGTGACCATGTGGTTGCAGGCCCCTTAACCCACCAGCCCTCAGTGCTCTCTCTGGTGACCACACTGCACGGAATAGCCAAACAATGGGCCACTTGGCTGGAGACAAGCCCAGGCAGGGTGGCCAGTGCTCAAGCAGTACCCAAGGCAATGGACCTCCAGGCTTTGAGACACATCATGTGTCCAAGGCAACAGCAATACTGCAGAGTGGTGTGCTTGATGAGAGAGAGAACAATGTCCCTCAAGACAGCGCCTGCACAATGAGCTTTATCTACTTTAAGCCTCTATAAGACAGTGACTCCTACTTCTACCAAGAACACAAGGCACAACCAGGGCAGGTGGATCAGCCTGTGATCCCAGGTACTCAGGAGCTGAGATCGGAGGATCACGGTTCAAAAGCAGCCCAGGCAGAGAAGTCCAAAAGCCTTATCTCCAATCAAACACCAAAAAGCCCAAAGTGGAAGTGTGGCTCAAGTGCAAGCGTGCCGATCTTGAGTGAAAAAGCTAGGGACAGCACGCCAGCCCTGAGTTCAAGCCACACCAATAGCACAGGAAAACATCAAAACTGAAAAAGAGCACAAAGCACAGCCCAAAGGGGTGGGCTGGAAAGAAAAGGCCACCCTGCAGGGAGATCTTAGTGAGGCAAAGCCAGAGCTATCACTCACAAGAGACCAAGAACCTGCAGGACTTGGGCCTGGAAGCCACGCCCCTGAGTGAAATGAGCCAATCACATGAGGACACATTCAGGCCATTCCACCAGAATGAGGTGCCCAGGTGTCAAATGCAGAAGAAAGTGGGACAGAAGGGCGAGAGGGCAGGGATTAGTAATTAATGAGAACAGTTTCAGTTTGGAAAGATGGGAAAGTTCTGGAGATGGAAGTTCTAGTTGCACTGTGCCTCCCACCACTGAACCCACACTTGAGAATGGGGGACGCTGCTGGACTCTGGTGGTTCCACTCTAATCTCAGGGGACTGAGATCTGTTTTGTTTTGTTTTTGGTCCGGTCATGGGGCCTGAACTCTGGGCCTGGGCGCTATCCCTCAGCTCTTCAGCTCAAAGCTAGCATGCTACCACTTGAGCCATAGCACCAATTCCGGCTTTTTTTTTTCTGCTTATGTGGTGCCGAGGAATCGAACCCAGGGCCTCATGCATGCAAGGCAAGCGCTCTACCACTGAGCCACCTTCCCAGCCCCAGGGGACTGAGATCTAAGGATTACAGTTCAAAGCCACCCCAGGCAGGCAAATCTAATTATCTCCAATTAACCAGCAAAAAGTTGGAAGTGGTGTGGCTCAAGTGGTATAGCACTATCCCTGAGTAAGAAAGAGAACAGTATTACAATATATGTACTTTTATAATATGTATAATGTTTATATATTATAAACATTCATCTTTACATTTTGTGCCAGTCCTGGGGCTTGGACTCAGGGCGTGGGCACTGTCCCTGAGCTTTTTTGCTCAAGACTGGAGCTCTATCACTTGAGCCACAACTCTACTTCCATCTTTTTGGTGGTTAATTGAAGATAAGAGTCTCATAAACTTTTCTGTCCAGGCTGGCTTTGAACCGTGATTATCAGATCTCAGCTTCCTGAGTAGCAAGGATTACAAGCATGAACCACTCACTAGCACTTGGCTGCTAACATATTTTACCACAATTAAAAAGGGAAGGTAGCAGGAGCTGAGAATGTGGCTCAGTGGTAGAGCGCTTGCCTTGTATGCATGAGGCCCTGGGTTCGATTCCTCAGCACCACATAAGCAGAAAAAGCTGGAAGTGGTGCTGTGGCTCAAGTGGTAGAGCGCTAGCCTTGAGCTGAAGAGCTGAGGGACAGCGCCCAGGCCCAGAGTTCAAGCCCCACCACCAAAAAAAAAAAAAAAAAAAAAAAAATGGGAAGGAGAAAAGGAGAAAGGAGAAAATGTCCTGAGCTGCTCTGAGCAGCACTACTTGGGGAAATGGCCACACAGGTGACACTGACAAGATGTGAAAACTACCAGGAGCAGAGTCTCTGCTTACACCGGGCCTCCTCCAGGCCTGCTCTCAGAGGCCCAAATGACAGCAGACTTAGCTGCCTGCCTGCAGGTGTGTCCCGTGCTCTCCTCCCTAGAGGGGCCACGCACCTCACCAGTCTAGCCCGTGGAGACCGCAGCTGCTCAGCGGCCTGCCCTGCCCCAGCACCCTCCAGACACAGGTAGTTCCTGTAGCTGGGGAAAACGGCTTCACGCATTCCAAAAGTTTCTAGAACATGGAACAATGGAGGGTTTGTCTCCACCAGACTCTTGTTTCCTGCCATTCAAACGGCGTGGGCCTCGGTATTTCTTGCCAGAGCATTCCACGGCACACGTTTCCAATCCGTGCAGGCTGGCCTGGAGACAAGAGCCCAGGAGAGCAGAGATGGGAGCTGGGACTGAATGGCAGTGTGGGAACTTGCTCCAGAGGTCCCCACGCTGGACTTAAGGGAAGGCCTTCTCCAAGTAGCACAGAGAGAAAAGGGAGAGGCCTCCCCACCCCAGACATTTACCCCAGAGAAAAGAAGGCGCTGTGCACCACCTGCTACACAGCTTTAGTCAAAACTGCCCAAACTGAAGACAGCCCAGTGGTGAACGCTGAGACCTACTGAGTACAGCACAACCACAGGACCGGAAGCAGGCTGGCAGTAGTGGGGATGGCGGGGGGGGGGGGGGGGGGGGGGGGGGAGGGGGACACACCGATCCCCAGGCTGGGGATGCAGCCCACACGAAGTAAACTTGCCCGTCATGCGCAAGGCCCTTGCTTTTGAGTTCCATCCCCAGTGCCACACAAAACCATTCTAAGGGAGCAACCCCCTGACACTCCTAAACACGCAGGTGAATCTCAAAAACACCAGGGTTGGTCAAAGCAGATGGACACAAAAGGCCCCAAGGATTCCATTTACATCGCATTCAAGTCTTATGTAGCAGACAAGTCTTAGGGACACACGTATCCAAGTTGCCTGGGGCTGGGAGTGAATCACTACAAAGGAGCACGGGAACTTTTTGGGTTAGGGGAAAGCTTTCCATTGTGGTAGTGTAGTGGTGATACACAGCTGCTTCTAAAAGGGTGGGTCTTGCCAGGTACGGAGTAGCATACCAATAGTCCCAACTACTTAGGAAATGGAGATCAGGAGGATTGAGAATTGAGGCCAGCCCAGGCACTAAGTTAGTGAGACTCCACCTTGGCAAAACAAGCCAGATGTGGTTGTTCACAACTACAATCGCAGCTACACAGGTCTAGGATAGGAGCCCAAGGCCAGACCTGGAGAAACTGGAGAACCTATGAGATGTATGTGTGTGAGTGTGAGGGAGGAAATCAAAGCAAAAAAAAAGGCTGAGGGCACAACTCAAGTGGCTGAGGCTCTAGATTTGATCCCCAGCAATGTTTAAAAAAAAAAAAAGGCCAGGTATGGTGGTGAAGGTCAGTAATCCCAGTACGTGGGAGGCTGAGGAGGATTTTGAGGTCAAGGCTACCCTGGCATACATACACAAGTAGTTCTGTGCTAGCATGGTCCATGACTCAAAAAACTGAAATGGTGAAGCACTGGCCTCGAGCTGAAGAGCTCAGGGACAGTGCCCAGGACCCAGAGTCCAAGCCCCAACGACCCACAAAAAACAAACAAACCAACAAAAAACTCAGCTAGGCGCTGGTGGCTCACACCTGTAATCTTAGCTACTAAGGAGGCTGAGATCTGAGGATCTCCGTTCAAGACCAGCCTGGGTAGGAAAGGCTGTGAGACTTGTGTCTCCAATAAACCACTCAGAAAACCAGAAGTGTCACTGTGGCTCAAGTGGTAGAGTGCTAGCTTTGAGCTGAAGAGCTGGGGGACGCGCCCAGGCCCAGAGTTCAAGCCCCACAACAGACCAAAAAAAAAAACTGAAATGGGGGATCTTACCGTACATAATGCAGACCTCAACACATCTGACCTAAAAATAAGCAAGGGAGGCAGAGTGGGGAGAGCAGATGGATGGGCACCAAGCCCACAGCTCCACCCTGAACCTCCTTCTCAACAGGCAGCCTGGTGACCCTAGCATGCCACCTGCCCACCACCGCTGGGAGTTCCCAGTTTCTCTGCAGCATGAAGACAGGAAGTTTCTGCCTTGGATGCTGCTGGGGGCGGGGCAAGTGCCTGGCACACCACAAGCACTTCATAAATGTTTGCTCTTATTTACACGCTCAGATTCTGATGGGTGCGTAGGCAGGGATGGCTTCAAAGGCGTGAAAATGACTAGTACCCCAAATATAAACTGAACATTTGCAGGCGCTTGGGCCAGCTGCTCCACAGCCCGCCTGCTGCTCACAGCCTAAGGAACAGGCGCCAAAGCCGGCACAGCCTGGTACAAAGCCTCTGTGGGCAGAGCTGGCCTGATCCAGCATCCCCAGTGGAGAATATGGCCAAAGAGGCTCCACGCCCAAGAATGTGTATGGGACAGTGGGGCAGTGTGGGGGGGGGGGGGGAGAGGGCTGAAGAGCTGAGTGAAGGAGGGGTGGGTGGGGTCGGAGGCTTTAGGGAGGCTGGCTGCCTAAACCCATAACCCAGCTGAAGTGAAGCTGACCTGAGACAAGTCTGGGAAATCCTGAGGTCCAGAGTCTTGGGTGGGTAAATTCCAACGACCTGTTAGCAATAATCTAATCTTTTTTTTTTTTTTTTAAGCTAGTTCTGGGGGCTTGAACTCAGAGCCTGGGCACTGTCCCTGAGCTTTTTTTTTTTTTTCCTTCAAGGCTAGTGCTCTACCACTTGAGCCATGGCTCCACTTTCGGCTTTTTGATGGTTAACTGGAGGTAAAAGTCTCATGGACTTTCCTGACCAGGCTGTTCGAACCGTGATCCTCAGATCTCAGCCTCCTGAGTAAACAGGATTACCTGGCTCAGAGGCTCAGTCATTCTCCTTTCAGTGATGAAAACAACTCCCTGACCGCTCAGCTCCTCTAGGAACAACCCAGGACTTGACTTTTCTGGGATTATCTGTGCTGCAGATACTCTCAATCCAAGAAGGACATAGCACTGGGCCTCACCGAGGCTTGGGGCCACCCCTAGAGCACTCTATGGCCTGCAGAGCACTTCATGAAACTGGCCCGGAAGACATCAGTAGTGGTGGGTGGATGAGGAGCTGGCCAGAAGATGGAAGGGCCATCCAGAGCACAACCCCATTTTGCCAGGCTTCAGACCTGGTGAAGGCATGGAGAGGAGTCGCAGCCTCCAGCCTATCTAACTACAGGAATCAGGACAGCTCAGGCAGAGCCTATGGACCAAAAAGTAGGCAGAAAGCCCAGTACCAGCCAGCTCAGGCTGGATGGCTCTGGGGACACTTTCTAGTTGGAGGCTGGAACGTGGACAAGGATGAGATACCACTACTGCTATTCAAAGCCCCAGTCCAAGCCGGGTGCCCGTGCAAATGCCTGTAATCCTAGCTACTCAGGAGGCTGAGATCTGAGGATCACGATTCAAAGCCAGGCCGGGCAGGAAAGTCCGTGAGACTCTTGTCTCCAATAAACCACTAGAAAGCCAGAAGTGGTGCTGTGGCTCAAGCGGTAGAGCACTAGCCTTGAGCTGAAGAGCTCAGGGACAGTGCCCAAGCCCAGAGTTCAAGCCCCAGTCCATTTCTGGGCAGGGAGTCTGAGCTTGGCTGGTGGCTAGCATTTCAGGAGGCCCAGCCCTGCACAGGAACAACTCTGTAGGGTGCAAGGCCCATCTGGCCCCATCTGGGACCCCGCCCAGAGTCTGTGTCATCAGAGCTCATCATCAAATGTTCCTAGACCTGCTTCCTCATCTCAAGGGCAGTGGCTTCCTGACAGGCACAGCTGTGGGACACAAGTGGGGTGCATGGACCGGGCCATGTGGGCAGGAAGGCGGGCACAGAGCCAGCCCGGTCTCCACCTCCTCATCCAAGCAGAAGCCACCCTCCTGCTGTGTATACACATTTTTTTGTTATCGTTTTCCGTCTGATTTGGGGGCGTGTGTGTTCGCACGTGCACATGCTGATACTTGGGGCTTGAACTCAGGGCTTAGGTGCTATCCCTTAGGTTTTTCACTGAAGGATGGCACTCTACTACTTGAGCCACAGCTCCATTTCCAGCTTTTTGGTGATTAATTGTAGGAGCTAAGTCTTACACACTTTCTTGCCTAAGTTGGCTTCAAACCACAATTCTCAGATCTAGCCTCTTGGGTAGCTAGGATTTCAGGTGACAGCCACCAGTGTCTGGCCTTGTGTATACAACCTTTGTGGGGTAAAGTAAGGCAGAAAGTTACAGCGTGGCTCACAGTCACACAGTGACCCTGTGGGAAGTGCACTGATCTTGCCAAGTATACTTCCTGTCACTGTCCGCAGGGAAGACGCTGCTCCCAGGACCAAGGGATTTCACAGGTGTCCACAACCTGGAGGCCAAGGGCAGCGGCCTGGCCGGCCCCAGCTGCCCTTTGAAATGCCCTTTATCAGTCACATGGGCAGCACTCAGGAATGAACACGAATGCTGTCTCCACAGCCACCTTTCTCTGCTGACAAGGGAGAATGTTATCTTGAAGGCCACTCAGAAAAGTAGCACAACAGGCAAGAACAGGCTGGGCACCAGGGGCTTATGCCTGTAATTCTAGCTACTCAGGAGGCTGAATTTGGAGGATTGAAGATCAAAGGCCAACCTCAGCAGAAAAGTCTGTGAGACTCATCTCCAATAAACTACCAAGGAGCCTGAAGTGGAACTCAAATGACATAGAGCACCAGCCTCGAACAAAAAAAAGCTTAGGGACAGTGGCCAGGCCCGGAGTTCAAGCCCGGGGACCAGCACCAAAAACAACAACAACACCACCACCACCACAAACAGGCCAGACCAGGGAGAGATCCTGAAAGGGCCCCTTTTCTGCCCTGAAGCAATTCTCAGGGGTCCTGACAGCCTGGCCAGTCTCCTGATGACTCCATCCCCCAGGCCCACCTTAGCTTTATCTTTCCAAAAGGTATTTCCTATGCATAGGAGGGACCGAGGGAAAGGGAAAGAAGTTGGGAGGGGCCGCAGACTCGGGATGGAAGCCAATGTACTTAGCAACATTAATGTTCCAGCCACCTTGGCCCTTTCCAGGGAGGGGGCACTGACAGTAGCAATGCGTGTAGCACACCAGACGCATGCTCCCTGGCCGGCGTATCTTTCTGAGAGGGAAACACCTGCTCTTCAAGCTGCCAGTGGTGGGAGCCCGGAACACACTGCCTTGTTCTGACTTCCTCTGCACACAGAGGCATGGAGGCTCCGGGTGACTGGCTGGTGGGTGGGGCCTGAGGAAAAGCCCACTCCTTCCACACCAGCACCTCCAAGAGGTGGGAAGTGACCAAAAAGCACCCGACACCAAATCCCAACTTGGTAACATCTAATAAGACATAAAGCAGGACCTCTGGGGCTATGGAAGGAAAGGGATGGACTAGGAAAACTGGGTTTGCTCACCATTTTCCAGCTAAAGTCTTCCGCCCACACAGGGGATGTGGCCAAGGTGCCTCTGTGCCTACAGGGACTCACAAGAGACCCCACTAGGCACAGCTGGGGGTCTCCTGTGGGCTTGCAGCTCATGTGTATTTACATAGACTCCCTGAGGCCTGGGACCCCAGTGTCTCTGCCAGCCCCAATGGAAGGCATGGTTGGAGCCGGAAGTGCGGCTCAAGGGTAGAGGGCTTGTCTAATACTCACAGCCCCGGTGCCAAAACAAAAGCAAAGAAATAGAAGAAAAACCACACTGCCAAAGTTTCTTAAGCATCACTTAGATGCCTGTCCAAGACGAGTATGTACACTGCCATGGACTCTCCTATCAAGAAAAGAAGTAGAGCCGGGCACTGGTGGCTCATGCCTGTAATCCTAGCTACTCAAGAGGTTGGGTTCTAGGAACTGAGGTTCAATGCCATCCCAGCAGAAAAGTCAGACTCTTATCCCCAATTAACCTCCAGAAAATTGAAAGAGGGGGCTGGGAAGGTGGCTCAGTGATAGAGCGCTTGCCTTGCATGCACCTGGGTTCAATTCCTCAGCACCACATAAGCAGAAAAAGTCTGAAGTGGCGCTGTGGCTCAAGGGGTAGAGAACTAGCCTTGAGCTGAAGAGCTGAGGGACAGTGTCCAGGCCCAGAGTTCAAGACCCACGACCGACAAAAAACAACAACAACAAACAAACAAAGGAAAGCGAAAGAGGAGCTGTGGCTCAAAGTGGTAGAATGCTATCTTTGAGCAAGGAACAGGGCCCAGGCCCTGAGTTCAAGCCCCCTGACCAACAACTGGAGACTCCAATGCATGAAGACAAACAGTCCAAGCTGCTTGGTCTGCTAAGCTCTGAGGACACAGGCTGAAGAGTCAAAGAGTGGAGCAAAGCATCAGCCACTAGAGCCAGTAAACTTCACCACATTGAGCTTCTTTTTAGTTTTATGGCAGTATTGGGATTTGAACCCAGGGCCTTGTACTTGATAGGCAGGTGCACTTCCACTTGAACCACACACCTCATTCCTTTTTGCTTTGGTTATTTTTCAGATAGGGTCTCTTACTTTTTGCCCAAGCTGGCCTCAAACCTTTTACCTATGTCTCCCACACAGATGGGATTACAGATGTACCCTACCACAGCCAGGTTATTTATTGAGATGGGGGTGGGGTGTCTAACTTTTGGCCAAGATGGCTTCAAACTGTAATCCCAATCTCCGTCTCCTGAGTAGCTGGGATTGCAGGTATGTCCCAACATGCCTAGCCAGGGCCCTTTTCATGAGACCTGAGTCAGAACACCAAACCCTTTACCTCAGTATCTTCACTCAGGCTGGGCAGGCCCCACTAGCAGAGGCATTTTGGCAAGATAAGCCTCCACCAGTGAGCTAGGGTCCCTTATCAGAGGCTGCTAGAGCCTCTTGTCAGCCAACAAAGGTCCAGATACCTCAGGCCTGAGGCAGGTATGAACTCCCTTAGTGGATCTTTCACAGTGACTTATCCTTTTCTGGCCTTTGCTCTGGCAAGTGAGGCAGCTTTGGCTTATCAGGTATTTTCTTAAAACCAGGGTGGAATAATAGTAACAGTAAAAAGAAAGAAAAAAAGAAAGAAAGAAAGGAAGGAAGGAAGGAAGGAAGGAAGGAAGGAAGGAAGGAAGGAAGGAAGGAGGAAGGAAGGAAGGAAGGAAGGAAGGAAGGAAGGAAGGAAGGAAGGAAGGAAGGAAGGAAGGAAAGAAAGAAAGAAAGAAGGCCCAGACTCTGGAAAGAATCCCCCAGCCTGCTCCCTTGGCTCCCATAAATACCACTGAGAACTCTCCACCCTGCTCACAGGCAGCCTACTTCAGGTGTTGATACAAGGGCCTCCAAGCTGCTGGCCCCAACAAGAAGATCCCACCCCCAACCCCACCCCCATAGCGGACAGGCCGTAGGGCAAGGGCCAGAAGACATCCAAGCTAATGATCAACAAACTGGTCCTTAGGTCCTCCTTAAATATGCTTCAGCTCCTGCCAAAGTCACTGGCAGGGATTGAGACAGAAACTGACTCAGGCCAGGCTCATCCTGAACTGCTTCAGGCCAGGCTCATCCTGAACTACATCAGGCCAGGCTCATCCTGAACTACATCTTAAGGCAGCCTAGCGTGACAAGCAGGTCTGGGCCTTTCCTAGCCTCTGGGATGGGCATGGGGACTTAACTGCTCTTGAGAATGTGGGGTTGGAGGCGTGGCTCAGTTGGTAGAATGCTAGTCAATGAGCAAAAGCATCAAGTACGGAGTTCAAATGCCATCTCTGACCAAAAAAGAAAAAGAATGTGTTGTCTCTGTATTGATGGAAATGAAGGTCCGGTTTGTGAAAACAAAAACAAAAATACAGCAAAACCTGGATGGGAGTCATCACAACTGGACTGGACTCAGGCACTAATGCTCAGCAGGAAACTTCCTGTCCTAGCTCAGCCCCCAGGGCCTCCAGCGAGGCCGCTGACAAGCAGGAGCTAAGCAAATGTAAGCAAATTTCCAAGCCCTAGCGGCTTGCACAGCTCTGCCAGTTTCTCCTTTTGCTAGGCTGCTCCTACTATCTCTGTGCTTATTAGGAACTTACATGGCTCTGGGAGGCAAAGATTTTAGGTGCCAAGAGCCACAGGAGGCCAAAGGCGCGTTCAAGTCAGTGATGGCAGGGGCACCTAGGCACAAGTACTGGACAATACCCTGCCATCTCACTGCATGGCCCAGGGGTCCATGTGGCCCTATTCCAAGCATGCCCACCCCTCCCCCAAAAAAAAAAAAAAGCAGCAACCACACAGAAGGGACTGTGATCTTGCCTTCCTTGGTCATCAGAGCACAAGGAGAAAAAAATAGCTTAGGCCAGCACCCATAATGAAAGTGACAGAAGTACTGGGACTTGAACTCAGGACCTTCCACTTGCTAAGTAGGTGCTCTACTGCTTGAATCATTCTGCCAGTCTCTTTTGGCACTGTTATTTCAGATAGGGTCTAGCATTATGGCCAGACCAGCATGGACTTCAATCCTCCTGTTTGTGCTTCTCTTTGTCAATGGAATGACAAGTGTACACCACTGCACCCAGCCATTGTGCTTGTGTGCCCTGTAGCTTGGGATAACAGGGGTGCATTACCACACCCAACTTTGGGTTGAGTTGAAGTCTTTCCAACTTGTTGTCCAGGCTGGCTTTGAACTATGATTCCCTTGATCTCCATCTCCCTAGAAGCTAGGATTACAGGCCTGAGCCACTGTGCTGGGTTGGATAACTCTGTGTGTGTGTGTGTGTGCGTGCGCGCGCGTGCGTGCATGCATGTGTGCGTGCGTGCGTGCGCGCGTGTGTGTTTAAAGCCCAGGGCTGGAAGAAACCTCCAAGGCAGCTTCCAGGCTAATCATCGACAGCACATGCAGTGGTCTGACAACACTAGACACCTAGGCTGCCCTGAGCTCAGAGCTTGTTTACCTCTGCTGATGCGCTGCTTCTCTCCAGACAGGATGCCGGGGGTGTCGATGATGCTGATGCTGTCCAGGACTGGGTTGGGCAGCTGGGCACACATGAACCTGCAGGACAGCAAAGGCAGAGGAGAGCCATCAGGAGGGTTGACTCAACTTCCAGATGCCACAAGGAGAGCTTCTGGGCCTCCTGTTTCTACCCAGGCTTCCTTCCCAGAAGCAAGGGACTAGGGTCTCTCAGCATCTCACTTTCCAGGGGTAGCTCTCTCTTTTCTCTCTCTCTTGCTCTCTTTTGCTGGAACCCAGGGCCTCACACATGCTTGGCAAGCATCTGACACTGAGCTGCCGCCCATCTGCTCTGGGAATGCAGCCTGCAGGCCCTGACCGCCCCCCACTTCCCTCACATGCACTGTCCCCCTAGAGTTCGAGAGGTCAGCTTCCAAGTTGCTGACTTGTTGGTGAAAGCAGAGCGAGCCTGGGTGACCGTTCAGTTCCGAAGGGAAGCAGAAGTGGGACACGGGGGCCTGGCAATTTCACATTAAAATTTCCAACCACTTGGCTGGCTTCCCGCACCCCGCCGAGGCAGCCACTTCCCGGCTGCCTGGGGAAAGTGACAACCAGGGGGACTGCGCTGTCTCACTAGAGGTGGGGAAGGAAATATGGACACACCATTCGCCAAGTGGTAAAGCCAATCCAGGAAAAGCCAGGCCACAGGACAGAGAGGTGACCCCTGGAGAAAGGATCAGCCATGTGCCTGCCCTCATGCAGAGCTCAGAGCAGCCCAGGGGGCTGGCTCTTTACTGAACGGCAGAAAAGCCTCCTTGAACACCCTCTCTGAGAAAGGTATTGTGAGCAAAGGAAAAGAGAACCCCATTGTCTGTAGGACATGGTGTCAAACTGCCCTTTCAGCTGTGGGGGTGGGGTAGGGGAACTAGGGTTCCTCAGTGTCTCCTAGGGCCCCATCCTCCAAGTGACTGGAGGCCCACAGCTGTAAGGATGGCCGGCCAGGGCCAGAGGCCCGACTCCAAGTGTAACAGAACAAAACAGCTGAGCCATGGGTGAAAAACCTGGGACTTCATCATCATTAGGCCAACACAGAGCATGGAGTGTTCTAAGCCACTTCATGCCACGTAGGGCTTCCTCACTGAAGAGAGGATGACAAGATAGAAGTAAAAGAGGAAGCCAGGTACCCATGGCTCCTAGCTAAGGAGGCTGAGATCTGAGGATCACAGTTCAAAGCCAACCATGGCAGGAAAGTCCCTGCGAGACTCATCTCCAATTAACCATTCAAAAAAATCAGAAGTGGCAGGGCTGGGAAGGTGGCTCAGTGGTAGAGTGCTTGCCCCTCATGCATGAAGCCCTGGGTTCGATTCCTCAGCACCACATAAACAGAAAAAGCCAGAAGTGGCTTTGTGGCTCAAGTGGTAGAGTGCTGCTAGCCTTGAGCTGAAGAGCTGAAGCACAGCACCCAGGCCCAGAGTTCAAGCCCTACAACTGACACAACACAAAAAAGAAATGAGAAGTGGCAAAGTGACTGTAGTGGTAAAGCATTAGCCTTGAGCACAAAGAGTATCAGGGACAACACCCAGGCCCTGAGTTCAAACCTCACAACTGACACACACACACAAAAGTAAGTAAAAGAGGGGACACAGAATGGACTCTGGAAAGAAACATGCACAAATATGTCCAGCAAAGAATCCTACCCAGTGTGTGAGCATCTGCCCAGCACAGCACAGGGAGTGGACAGAAAAGCCAGAAGGGCAGGTGGCAAAGAAGCCACCCACCCCAACAAAGATGCAGATTCTATCTCACTACAGGCGGGCCGTCCAGTCCAGGTTATGTAATGAGTGTTGATCCAGCACTTGCAGGACTTTGATTGTACCCTGCCTCCATCTGCTCCATCTGATCCTATCTCAGAGCAAGCCACTCAGGAAAAGGAGGCTGGAGCGTCAAGTTCATGACTCAATGGGTCCCTTGAAGAAAACCAGGAGAGTCTGTTTCAGCCAGAGAAAAGCCCCCTTTGTTATGCCCTCCCTGGTGGGCAGCACCCCTGGTCCATGCATCCTGTCACAACTCGGGCCCCCAGCTGACAGAAGGATGGCCTTCAGTGCTCAGGGACCCTGTGGAGAGGGGGCAGAGGTGAGGAGGGAATGTAAGTGATGTCAGCAAAGCGTTTGTGCCTGACCCACCACTCCCCAGATGTTCTTTTTAAGGCAGCAGCAGCTGTGGGTGCACAAAGGCCAGGGAGTCTCACTGCCTTTAATGTAATGGGTAATCCTGACAAATCAGCCAGGCCCTCTGCCCCTCTGCCTCCTGAACTGATAAGGGCTCTTGAGATGGTGTCTAAAATCCAGTTCTGAAGCTCTAGGTGTCCAAAGACAGGAAATGGAGTCATGTGCCCATTTTCTCTTCCAAAAAAGGCCTGTCCTCACAATCCAGTGAACACGCAAGGATAGAGGTGGTGAGTACAACGCCCCTTCTGTGAACCCCCAAGTTCTGGATGGAACAGAGCCCTAATGAGGACACTTCCAGTTACAGGCACCCAACTTCCTCCAAGACCCATGGCTGTTGGAGGCAATGGACTAGCCACAGGTACGCTGAAAATAAGGGCCAGCCCTTCAGGAGCCTTAGTCCAAAGGGCTTTAGTCAATCCCTGGGCCTGGCATGCAACTAACATCAGCATAAAAACATAAAACAGAAGGCCAGGCTGAGATGCCTGGAAGGGACAAAGAGACACATTAAAGGTCAGCTCTGTGCGGGGAGGCAGCCTGGCCACGGCTGGGATGTGGGACAAGCTGGCCCGCCCCGTGTGCTGGACAGTGTCTGGGAAGGAATGTGATGTAGAGGGTGGAGACCTGGAAAGCAGGATTCAGATTCTTTCTTAGGCTCTTCCCTGACTCAGGCTGCAGACTTTGAAAGGCACGCAGAGTTACTCCTTGAAAGAGGGAGAGAGAGGGCAGGGTCTGAGAAGTCCAGAGTGGGCCTCCGTGGGCCTCCTGGGGTGGAGGCAGGATGCCTGGAGTTCCTTTGGAGAATAGTGAGCCTGGGCGGTACAAGTCCCTAGAGAGGCCACTGCGTTTCATTCATACTTTCATGAGACTCTGATCCATCATTACTCACACTTTAAAGAGGCAGGCCTCACCCTGTAACTGGGGAAACTGAGAGCCAAATGAGGTAAGAAATCTTCTCTCTCTCTTGCAAGAAAGGAGGACCTATATCTCAAATTTCTTATCAGGGTTCTGGGTAATACCACCTCCTGAAGGCCTTGGAGGCGGCCCTGACCCATTAGTAGTCTTTGAGAATAATGTTCAGACCCCTCCTAGGAGCTGTCCCAAAAGTGAGCAAGCCATAGCAGATCCTAACTGTTCCTCCTACACATAACCACAGCTCCCCGGGAGAGTGTAAAGCAGACAGACAGACAGACAGACACACACACACACACACACACCCCGGGAGAGTGTAAAGCAGACACACACACACACACACACACACACACACACACACACACACACACACACACACACACACACACACACACACACACACACACACACACACACACACACCAGCAAAGCTAACAGCCAAAAGTCTCGCGGGTTTCGCGGGACACTTAAGAAACAGACCCAGCGGGAGAGGGAAAAGAGGTTAGAGGGTGACTTCAATGAAATCTGTGAGTCCGGTCTGGGGAAGGAGGTGGACACCAAGAAAGGGAGACACAGCACGGCTCATCTTCCCAAGGACTGTGCGGGAAGTGGGGCCGGGGTCTGCGGAGGGCTTTGGGAGTTAAACTGAAGATTCTGGTGGTGACAGAAGCCAGAGGAGAGGGCGATGCGGCCCCCTCGACCCCCGGGGGGGGGGGGTGGACGGGTTTTCCGCGGGACTGATCGCGGTCCCTGGGAGTGGTCGCGCAGGGTCTGGCCGGGGCCCCGAGACAAAGGACGGAGGGGGCGACGATGGCCGCGGGAGGGGAGAGGCGGGCCTCGCTGGGAGCGGGAGGCCCCGGCCCCGGCCCGCCGCACGCCCGCGCCCGCGCCCCGGGGTGAGCAGTGGGTACCTGTTGAGGAAGGCGTTGCCGAAGGCGTTGAGCTTACGGAAGGGGCGCCGCGGGTCCACGACGAGCGCGTTGCCCGGCACCACGCCCTCGGTGGGGCCGTGCATGACCGCGATGAAGGAGTCAGTGGTGGGCTCGGGCCCGATGCGCATCCCCGGGAAGTCCTGCTCGATCAGGTGCCGGATGAAGGTGGTCTTGCCCGTGCTGTACTGGCCCACGAGCAGCACCATGGGCTTGTTGTCGAAGTCGGCGTCCTCCAGCGCGGGCGAGTGGAACTCGTGGAAGCGGTAGTGCTCCTCCAGGGGCAGCAGCTTCTGCGCGTACAGCTGCCGCAGCCCCTCGGCCACCGTCTGGAAGAGCTCCGGCTCCTTCTTGCGGCGGGCATCCTTGCTGACCCAGCTGAACATGCTGCCGGAGACGGGGCGGGCGGCTGCGGGACACGACCGGCGGCTGAGGGGAGGCTGAGGGCGCTCGGCCGAGGAGGGGCCGGCCGGCCGGCGGAGGGCGGCGACGGCGACGGCGGCGGCGGGGCAGGGGGCGGGGAACGGCCCGCACTGCGCAGGCGCAGGGCTCGCGGACACGCGCTCGGCCGAGTAGCGCGCGGGCCTCCGGGAGCGCCCTTTATAGGGCCCACCCGGCGTTGCGCGCCGCCGCCGCCGCCGTCCCCGCCCCCAGGCCAGCCAAAGGCGGAGGGAGGTGTCCCTCCTGGCCCCGCCCCCCGCGGCGTGCCACGTCCTCCCTCCTTCTCCAGACTTCCATTGGCTGATTTCAAATCTCGCGAGCCCATGGCTGGGCTGCCGTGGCAACCGCACTTGTTTAGACCCGCCCCCGCGGGACGGACTGCGGAAGTGCTGGTTGTGCGCGCTGCGGAGTCCGGGCGCGGGGAGACCCGGGTGGGTCCCCTACACCCAGCCGGAGGGCTCCAGATAGCACCCCAACGTCCCGACGCGCGCCCCGGCCGCGGCGCTTCCTGCTACTGCCCTCCTCCTCCTCCTCAGCCCCCAGAAGCCTCGGAGGATCTGGGAACCCTGCGCCGCCTCCCCTCGCCCCTTCCCCGACCCTCTCCTTCACACTCTGCCGTATTTCATCTGCTCTGGGCACGGAGACCGGGAGAGGCGGTGGGGGAAGCCGAGGGAGTGGGGGATCCACGGGTGGAGGCTGATCAAGAAGAGAAATACTAGGTAGACCCCAGGAAGTGATGGATCCGAAAGGCCTGGCGCCCCCCAAGCCGGCCGGGCTGCGAAGCGGAGCGGGACGGAGCCGTGGAGAACACAGATGACGTGACCTTTTGGGGGGAAAGGCAAGGTCCCCTCTGCCCAAAGAGGCTGCAACTGTGGCGGGGTAATAAAAGAGGAAGTTGAGGCCTTCAAGGCCACTCGAGTTTTGAGGAACTGAAATCGGAAATTCCCTGTGTGGGGCAACAATGAAATCTTGTGGGAACTTAGGGGAAATTAAGAAGCCCAACTATTTCCGCTTTCCTGTCCGAGGCACTACCAGTTACCATCCTTTTGTTCTGACCTATGCACCAACCTCCTTACCAATTCCTGGCTGTTCTATGGGATCATGGCCCCACCATCATCCCCTGCCAACTCTAGACCCTCTTGTCTGTCCAGGCTGGTGAGAATCTTCAGGGGATGATGTCAGAACTTAGGGGATTGTGATGGTTAGGTAACCAGTGTGAGATGGGGGTGGGGTGGAGGTAGAGACATTTGAGGTGAACCTGAGGAAGCCATGCCTGGTGGCACATATCTGTAGTCCCAGCTACAGCGAGGCTGAAGTGAGAGGATCACTTGAGTCCAGGAGTTTGAGACCATCCTGGGCATCATAGTGAGATTGCATCTCAAGAACTAAAAACGGACTGGGAAAGTGGCTCAGTGGTAGAGTGCTTGCCTTACATGCATGAGGCCCACCTAAACAGAAAAAGCCAGAAGTGTTGCTGTAGCTCAAGTGAGTAGAGTGCTAGCCTTGAGCTGAACAGCTTAGGGCCAGCGCCCAGGCTCAGAGTTCAAGTCCCAATGACCTACAAAAAAAGAATGGATGGATGGATAAACAGACAGACAGACAGACAGATAGATAGAACTAAAAACAGTGAAAGCATTTATGAGGCTGAGGTATAGTTCAGTTCAAGTATGTAGTTTAGTTCTAGAATGCCTAGCATACTTGTGCTTGAGGCCTTAGTTTCAATGCCCAGCACCACAAGAAAACAAAATTAAATTTGAACTTGGGAATGTGAAAGCCTTCTGTCCAGTTTTCTGCCTCTGGAGAGATATGGAAACCTGAAGGGCCGAGCACCTGTGTCAGGAAAGAAAGCAAGCTGTTGGCCAAGAGCACAGAAGCAGAACAAGCCATGTGTACATTGGTGAGACCTTGAGCGGGGAAGATGGGAGGTTTTGGGGTCACCTTTGGTATGATGGGCCCCTAACAGAGAATGGGCTTAATGAATTACTCCAATCCACCCAAGGTCCCAAGTCCCTCCCTAGTTCACTGCTGCTTTCCTGTAGGATTTCATTAGTATTCTTTTCATCAATCATAATAAAACACAGAAGCCATAGATGACTTTTTTTTTGGGGGGGGGGGTAGGATGATTGATGCATTCAAAGGAGTATATTGATACTCCTGAGCAGAGACTGTCACCAGAGGCCATGTGCCAACTTGGTGACCAGAGGCCTGGGGCTAAGCCCTGTCCAGACTTCCTCAGTCTGCTTTAGAAGCCAAGTAATTTGCCTCCTACACAGTGTGGCTGAGGGTCCACCCCGGACATGTCATTTCTAGGCTGGTCCAGAGAAAGGCTTGAGGCAGAAGATGCTAAATAAGCTGGTTGTTCGGTCATCTGAATAGGAAGCTGTCTCCAGTAACATTCACCCTGACGGGCCATGGTTTTCGGTTTTCACATCTCCCCAGAGCCCTGGGTACTGGGAAAACCCAGCCCCAACAAATTGAAAACAAAATGTTCCGGGGTTATTTATAAATGAAAGCCCGACCCTGTCTGTTGTGGACGTCCACTCAACTTTTTCCAAGCAGCTCAAAGCACTGAAGAAGGGATCGCCCGCCCTCCTTGTAGGGAGATCTAAGGGTCCCGGAATTACTTGCCCCAATTCCTCAGTTTGGTGTCTAAATCTTATAATGTCCTAATTTTCTTTCCTTTGGCTTATTTTTGTATTTTTTTTTTTTTTTGAATAGGTTACTTTCTTTTTGGTGGGAAAGTTTTTTGTGTATTTATTTATTTTTATGTGAATGAGCCATTTCACTTTTGGTTTCTCTACTGTTTTACTTTCTGCTTCTTTGCCTGTGCAGATGAATACGATTCCAGTTGTCTCAGAAACTGTGCCCATCCCCCGCTCCCAGCCATTTTGATTTTGTTTTCTTCAATTTGCAAACACACCTGCAAACGAAGACCCGAGATTACCCTGTGCCTGCAGAAGTGTCTTTTCTCATAGGCCTCTGGCTTAGTCCCTTAAGGGCCTGGACTAAGGAAGTATCACAGTGTCCCTAAAGACAACTTCAAAAAAAAAGAGCAAGAAAAAAAGAGGGAGTTTTTTATCTCCAAATATGGCAAAAGAATTGGGCTGGGAAAAGTGGAAAACACATAGGTTTCTTCCTGGGCTAAGCAGTGATTCCTTCTTTCCACTGAGGAAGTGTGCATACAAATGCAGACTTTTGTTTATGAAGTCAAACGATTTGACAGCAGATCACTGTTGCCAAAGCAAGGTAAAGAACCAGAGAGGTCTGTTCCCTGGCGTACTGGGGTCTCCCAACACTGGCCCCAGTCCCAGTTGCTTTCAAATACCGATGAGAACAAGCCTGAGGCCCCAGGCTTTTCAGTAACTCGCTGAAGAAAACCAGGCTGAATGGGAAGCTGAGATTTCAGGAATCTCAACACTGCCTTTTTCTGGCTCTGGCCTTCTAGCTGTGAGGTCAGGCAGGTGGAAAAGCAGAGCAGAGCTTCAGAGCCTCTTTGTGAGGCACAGGCTGGGGGGGAGGGTGGGCTGTGCCCTCAGCTCACCAGCTCTCTGGCTCCTTCGTTTGCACTCCCAGCACCAGGCGTGTACCAAGGCACCCAAGAGTACCAGGAATGTTGTACACGCGTGCATGCAATCCCAGCACGTTACAGAGCAGAGACCCACACGTTCAATGGCCAGCTTGTAAACACTCATCACAGCCCTTAGAGCCTGGGGTCCTGCCCTGCAGGGGCTGCTAAAGCGGGGGGATGTAGTGAGTGCAGGCACTGTAGTGTGGATCACCCCAAACTTAACTCTCCCCCACACCTTTGAGCTTTAGGTCTTTGCTTGATGGTCTATGGGAACCCCACAGGGAGTGCTTTGTTAAATGGCACATGAGTAGTATTCCATCTTTTAACAGTGATAACATCTTAGGGCCCTTGGCAAGGCCCTAATGAAGCGCACAGATGCAGCTGCCTGACTGGTCAACAGGTCGTGTGAACAGTTCACAGGAGAGCGTGCGGTGGCTTCCTCTGCCTTCCTTACATCCCTCCAAGCACATAGCAGAGCTGGAAGCAGCCCTAGGATATTTTGTGGAACAGAAGAATGAATCACCAGGTACACGTGGCTCATGCCTATAATCCTAGTCACTTGCGAGCTGAAATGTGAGGACTGCAGTTCAAAGCCAGCCCAAACAGGAAAAGTCACAGAGACATTTTTCTTGCTTGTCCTGGGGCTTGAACTCAAGGCCTGGGTGCTGTCCCTGAGCCTCTTTGTGCTCAAGGCTAGCGCTCTGCTACTTCCTGCTTTTTCTGAATAGTTTTTTTTTTTTTTTTCCTGTGGTCCATTGTGGAGCTTGAACTCTGGGCCTGGGCGCTGTCCCTGAGCTCTTTAGCTCAAGGCGAGTGCTCTACCACTTGAGCCCCAGCACAAGTACCAGGTTTCTGGTGGTGCTTGCCTCTCATGCAGGAGGCCCTGGGTTCGATTCCTCAGCACCACATAAGCAGAAAAAGGGGGAAGTGGTGTCGTGGCTCAAGTGGTAGAGTGCTAGCCTTGAGCTGAAGAGCCAAGGAACAGTGCTCAGGCGCAGAGTTCTGGCCCCACGACTGACAAAAAAAAAAAAAATCCTTTAGGAGTTGGGGGTGGGGAGGGCTGTCACAGTGGCCAGCTAGCAATGGGGATCCCCAAAACAGCCACTGGCAGCAGCAAGGCGAAGCTTGGAAGCAGAGAACCCCAGAGCTTCCAGGCACACACCCAGCCGGGCTGATACCGAGAGACATGTCAGCCCCAGTCCCAGTAGAGAAGAGTCATGTTCTACCTGATGTGTATGCACGTGTGCACATGTGCATGCATGCGCTTGGGCCAGTGCTGCGTCTTGAACACATGATCTTACATGCTCACTTAGCTGTTTTGCTTAATTTGAGTCACAGCTCCACTTGTGGCTTTTTGCTGGTTAAATGGAGATAAGAGCCTCTCCGGTTTGTCTGCTTGGGCTGGCTTCTGAACCATGATCCTCAGTTCTCAGCCTTGTGAGAAGCTAAGATTACAGCTGTGAGCCACTGCTGCCTGTCTCCTGACCACTGCTGCCTGACCACAGGCGCAGAGCTCACACTGGGGTTATTTTAAACTAAAGCGGTTGTGGCAATTTGTTGTATAGCAATAGAAGATGACCACAGCTGCCAATAGGTTTGTCTTTTTCTCCTCCTCTTCCTCCTCCTCCTCCTCCTCCTCCTGCTTCTTCTTCTTCTGTCAGTCATGGGGCTTGAACTCTGGGCCTGGGTGCTCTTCAGCTCAAGGCTAGCGCTCTACCACTTGAGCCACAGCATCACTTCCAGTTTTCTGGTGGTTCATTGGAGATAAGAGTCTCGATGACTTTCCTGCCCAGGCTGGCTTTGAACCGCGATCCTCAGATCTCAGTCTCCTGAATAGCTAGGAGGACAGGCGTGAGCCACAGGGCCTAGACTTGTCTTCTTGTCAGCCCAGACGTCACTTGATGGGCAGCAGGTGGCAGCCACTCTTGTGGGGCTGGAGCAGAACGTGGAAGGAAATGAAGCGGACGGTGGAGTAGCAGTAATGGCAAAAGTCTTGTGACGTGTCCACAGTGTGACCCGGCTTGACACGTGTGGGCATGTGCGCACACAGGCACGGTGGAGTTTCTCAAATACAAGTGATTTAGGGCCTCGGGACATCCGTTCACGTCTGGAGACGTTCTTGGTGGTAAGTCACAAGTGGGGGAATGCTCATGGCATCCAGGCGTAGAAGCCAGGGAGGTGTCGCCACGAGGGACAGGCGTCCTCCCAGGAGAGAACAGAACCCACCCCAGAGTCACTGGAACCGAAGCTGAGAGCTCCCCCATGCGCACGCGCACGCACACACGGCAATACTGTTGAGAAGAAGCAGTATAGCATGAGGCCCAAGCACAGCATTCCAGAGCGGACTGTTACGGGTGAAGTCTGTGTGATTCTTAGCAAGTTGCTCAATGTCTCTGACACTAACTCTAAACTGAGAGATGACAGAGAAACCTTTGTTAAAGTTTTACACAGCACAGCAAAGCCAAACTCTATTGTAAGCTGTCCCTACGTTTTAAGAGCTGGCCAGAGGGTTTCATTATTTTTGTTGTTTGTTTTGTTTTGTTTTTGTGCTGGTACTGGGCTTGAACTCAGGGCCCTGTGCTCTTGCTTAACTTTTTTTGCTCAAGGCTATCATTCTACCACTCACAGACTTTTCTGCCCCTAGGCTGGCATCGAATATTGATTCTCAGAACTCAGCCTCCTGAGTAGCGAGGATCGTAGGCACGAGCCACTGGTACCCAGCTCATGTTTCTTTTATTTTTAATTGGGAAAAGAGAGAAAAATGATGAAAAATATCATAAGTTTGGTCCTCAGCACTACATTTATTAGATAGATAAAATCGAATCAGTGGCTTATACCTGTAATTCTAGCTACTCAGGAGGCTGAGATGTGAGGATCGTGGTAACAAGCCAGTGTAGGCAGGAAAACCCGTGAGACTCTCATCTCCAATTAATTACCAAAAAAGCTGGAAATGGAGCTGTGTCTCAAGTGGTAGAGCAACAGCCTTGAGGAAAAAGCTCAGGCACAGCGCCCAGGACCTGAATTCAAGCCCCAGACCAAAACAACAGTGCTGAGAATGTGGCTCAGTGGTAGAGTGCTTGCCTAGCATGCGTGAAGCCCTAGGTTCAATTCCTTAGTACCACATTAAACAGAAAAAGCCAGAAGCAGCACTGTGGCTCAAGGAAGCTCAGGAACAATGCTCAGGAGGCCCTGAGTTCAGGCCCCTGGACTGGTAAAAAGAAAATGAGAAGCACAGAAGAGAGCTGACAAGGAAAGCAGCGTGGCTTCGGATGACAGGGGCCGCCGTGACATTGGAAATGAGCTTCATGCTGAAGACCAGCGTTGTGTCACTAACACAGGCCTGTGTTTGGTAACTTTTGGGGTTGTGTAAGGATGTCATTTTTCTTAGATGCATTTTGAAATATTTAAGGGTGAAAGGTCATGAAGGGTCATGTAACTCAATGTGTATGACAGAGCAAGGGAGAGACTGGAAACTAATATTATGGCAAATTCATTAACTCAATGAATCAGAGGAAAGGGTAGATGGGTAAGTGGACATTGCTTACAACATTTTGGAAAGTTTCACAATTGTCAAAAAGGAAAACACAGCCTCTCAGGAGGCTGAAATCTGAAGATCATGGTTTGAAGCCAGCCTAGGCAGGAAAGTCTATGAAACCCTTATCTTCAATTAACCACCAGAGTCAGAAGTGGCACCAGCACTATGGCTCAAAGTGGTAAGAGTGCTAGCCTTGAGCAAAAGAGCTCAGGGCCAGTGCCTAGGCCCTGTGTTCAAGCCCCATGACTGACCAAAAAAAAAAAAAAAAACAAAACAGAAAACAAAAAACACCACCAAAAAACAAAAAAGGCTGTATGTAGTTAGGTATTCCCCTCCTTAGGCACCACAGGCCTGGGTCCAGTGCTGTATCCATGGTCCAGTGCTGTATCCATGGGCCCCGGGATCCACCCACTACTCACAACAGAACTGTGTCCTCCCCAGGGAGTAGGGTGCAAAATTCATTTATAGTAAAAAAGGAAAAAATGAATTACATCATAATTATTTTTTATTTTTACCAGTCCTGAGGCTTGAACTGAGGGCCTGGGCACTGTCCCTGAGCTTCTGTGCTCAAGGGTAGCACTCTTACCACTTGAGCCACAGCACCACTTCCGGCTTTTTCTGTGTATGTGGTACTGAGGAATCGACAAACCCAGGGCTTCATGCATGCGAGGCAAGCACTCTACCACTAAGCCACATTCCCAGCCCCATAATTATTTTTTTTAATTAAATTCAGCTGGGCGCTGATGGCTCACACCTGTAATCCTAGCTACTCAGGAGGTGGAGATCTGAGGATCGAAGTTCAAAGCCAGCCCAGGCAGGAAAGTCTCTGAGACTTTGATCTCCAATGAACCACCAGAAAATTGGAAGTGGTGCTGTGGTTCAAGTGGTAGAGTGCTCACCTTGAGCTGAAGAGCATAGGGACAGCGCCCAGGCTCAGAGTTCAAGCCCCACAACTAACAAAACACCCAAAACCAAAACCAAAAAACAATGAAATTCATCCAGCAGTGGAGGAAAGGGAAAGAACTGGTTTCTGGCACGACTCAGCAGTGCCACCCACTGTACAAAAACAAGAATACAACTGATCGGAGCAAACCATGTCAAGGAAGCGCCATGAAGGTCAGCAGGACACAGCCCTGTAGTCAGCAGGCATGGTCTTTTTCTTGACTAGCGTGGTAGTTATGCAAGGACTTACGGTATGCATAAGTGAATATACGTGTGTGTGTGTGTGTGTGTGTGTGTGTGTGTGTGTGTGTGTGTGTGTGTGTGTGTGCGTGCGCGCACGCAGCCAAGCATGCGTGCTGATCCTAAGGCTTGAATTCAGGACCTAGGTGTTATCTTAGATATTCTACTCAAACCTGGTATTCTACCACATTAGCTTGCTACTTAATTGGAGATAAGAATCTCATGGAGCTGGTGGCTCACGCCTGTAATCTTAGACACTCAGGAGGCTGAGATCTGGTAGTTCAAAGCCAGTCTAGGCAGAAGACTCATCTCCAATTAACTACCAGAAAACTAGAAGTGGTGCTGTGGCTCAAGTGGTAGAGCAATAGCCTTGAGCTGAAGAGCTCAGGGACAGCATCCAGGTCCAGAGTTCAAGCCCCACAACTGACAAAAAAAAAGTCTCATGGATTTTTCTGCTCTGGCTGGCTATTTTTTCTTTTGTCCATCATGGGGCTTGAACTCTGGGCCTAGGCACTGTTCCTGAGTTCTTTAGCTCAAGGCTAGTGCTCTACCATTTGGAGCCACAGTGCTGCTTCTGGTTTTCTGTTGGTTAATTGGAGATAAGTATCTCACGATTTTCTTGCCCAGGATAGCTTTGAACTGCAATCCTCAGATCTCAGACTCCTGAGTAGCTAGGATTGCAGGCGTGAGCCACCAGTGCCTGGCAAGAATACATTTCTTTTTAGATAATGTCATCCTTTTCTTTGCTCTCTCCCAGTTTTTCCCTCTCATCCCCACCCACGAGTTGTAGAATGCATTTTCTACATAGTGTCTAGTGAGTACTACTGCTGCATTTGTTCACCCTTTGTCCCTCCATTTCTGTGCCACCCCTTACCCTCCCAAAGACAGATAAATGAACAGACAAAAAGAAAACAAAAACAGCAACAAAGAAAAATGTTCTTGTTTCCATTTCTTGGAGTTCATTTCAATAAATATTATTTTATATGATCAGATGCACATCGGCATTGCACCTTTGTGATCCTCTCCTAAGAATATCCTCCT
Organism: Dipodomys spectabilis; assembly: GCF_019054845.1. Taxonomy (NCBI): domain Eukaryota; kingdom Metazoa; phylum Chordata; class Mammalia; order Rodentia; family Heteromyidae; genus Dipodomys; species Dipodomys spectabilis. The sequence continues at coordinate 10,238,530 of NW_024870707.1, forward strand.
CTTGTCTCACTGTGTGTGAATGTCTGGCTGGCTTTGAACTACTGTCCTCAGACCTTGGCCTCCTGAGAGCAATGAATCATTGCAGCTACTGAGCCAGCTGCCCGTGCCTGGCACATTTATGTTTTATGCACATGACAGCAGGACGAGTCTCACATGCCCCAGATGCCTTCTCAGTGGAGGATAGCAGCCCTGTCCAGGAGGATTGGGAAGCTGTGTGGAGACTGCAGAGCCCCAGGGAGGCCTGGGCTCATTCTGCAGCCGCAGAGCCCTGCCCAGCTCAGGAGCAGTACCAAGAGCACCCCCTGGTGGCCACTGTGGAAGTGAGGCTTGCAAAAGAGCAAGCTGCCCATCAGTCCCTCTGTCTCCTTGCGGCATCTTCATGCTCCTTGCCTATTCCTTCACTTCACTGCAGCAAAACAAGGATTCACTTCTCTTTCTTGATTGAGACCTCTTTCTTGATCCCCTCCTTCCTTTCTTTTCTTTCTTTTTCTTTTTTTTTTTTTGCCGGTCATGGGGTCTGAACTCTGGGTCTGGGCGCTGTCCCTCAGCTCTTCAGCTCAAGGCTAGCGCTCTACCACTTGAGCCACAGCGCCACTTCCAGCTTTTTCCTTTTTGCTTATGTGGTGCTGAGGAATCGAACCCAGGGCCTCATGCTTGCAAGGCATGCACTCTACCGCTGAGCCAACTTCCCAGCCCCTCCCCTCCTTCCTCTACGGGCCCTTTTTCTACAGTGGGGACGGGAATTATTTGCACATACTCTCCTTTGTTGGCCTTGCTGTTTCACATGGGTGGTGATGATGGTGGCAGCCAGACAACAGCTGGCATCCACCAGTCGGCCGGCTGCCGACTCCCAGCACTGCGTTCCCATCCCCCAGTGTCTGATGCCCAGCACAGGTGTCTCCATCCACACAGGTGGTCAGTCCTTCGGTGTGCATTTGCTGAGTGCCTCCTTCATGCCAGCCTCTTGGGTACAAAGTCAGTGACTGCCACTCCCAGACAGGTTGCTGGTGATGGGACACGATGAGGGTGCTAACTGGCCGCAGAGCATCACGGGAGTCTGTGTAGATATCTCTGGGACTCAGGAAGGCCTTTTGCGCAGGTTTTGTGGGGTTCTGAGAGAGGATGGGGAAGACCCAGGTGAGGGAAGATGTGCCCGGGCCCTGGGTCTGCGGTGAAAACAATCACCACCACCACAAATAAGTAGAGTCAAGGCACAAGGCCAGAGGGAGGGGGACTGCCCCTCTCCCAAGTAGAGACATGGTGGTCTAGAGCTGCCGTGGGCTTTGGTGAGCTCAGGAGAGGCAGGTGGAGGAATCCCATCGGCCCAATCCGCCACCCCCTGTCACCCTAAGTCAGTACTCAGGGCCCCAGGCTGCACAGACCCATGCAAGTCAGTGCCCAGGGGTCCACTAGCCAGAGGATCTTGAACACCTATTGTGTTGGTTGGTGAGAAGCAGGCCAGGAGGATGAGTAAGTGGTGGACTTTGCTCCGGAGGAGTTGGAGACCAGAGCGAGGATAAGATAAGCACCCAGCATGCCTTAAGTGGAGATAAGGGCGTGGGAGAGGCCACTCCTGCCGAGTCCTGGCAGTGGGGGATGAGCTGGGCCTCGCAGGGGTGGCTGGAGTCCCAGGGATTCAGAGGGAAAGGGGTGAGAGACTCCAGAGTTCAAGGGTCAGGTGTTTGTTGCTACATCAGTTCTCAGAGGGAGAAGGCCCAGCTGGCTCGGTGACACATTAATGCTTGTCCCCTTGGAGCCTGCGTCCACCCTCCCACAGGCTCACAAGTTACCTGGCAAGGTAATCTATATGAATGCCCAGCACATAGAAAGAGCTCAGTTACTAATTCCTGTTAAACAATTTGATGTGTGTGCGTGTGTGTGTGTGTGTGTGTGTGTGTGTGTGTGTGTTTGTACGCACATGCACATGCTGGTCATGGGTTTGAATTCAGGGCCTGAGGGCTGTCCCTGCGCTTTTTGCCCAAGGCTAGTGGCTCTATCACTTCAACCATAACTCCACTTTCAGATTTTTTGGGGGTAGTTAATTGGAGATGAGTCTCTTGGACATTTCCTATCCTAACTGGCTTCAAACCAAGCTCCTCAGATCTTAGCCTCTTCAGCAGCTAGGATTACAGTTGTAAGGCACCAGCACCTGGCTTACCCATTATATTTTATTCTTAGATCTATGCTTCCATCTGTTTGCTGGTTAACTAGAGATGAGTATCATGGAATTTTTTTGTGAGGGTTGGCTTCAAATGGTGATCTTCAGATCTCAGCTAGAATTACAGGCATGAACCACCAGTGTTCTGCTAAAACTTTATGTTAGCAGCAGAAATCTTTATTTGTTTATTTATTGCTGGTTCTGGGGCTTGAACTCAGGGCCTGGGGACTGTCCCTGAGCCTCTTTGTGCTCAAGGCTAGTGCTCTACCATTTGAACCACAGTACCACTTTTAGCCTTTTCTGAGTAGTTTATTGGAGATAAGAGTCTCATGGACTTTTTTTTTTTTTCGGTCGGTCATGGGGCTTGAACTCTGGGCTTGGGCACTGTTCTTGCACTCTTCAGCTCAAGGTGAGCGCTCTACCACTTGAGCCGCAGCACCACTTCAGGTTTTCTAGTGGTTTTTATTGGAGATAAGAGTCTCATGGACTTTCCTGCCCAAGCTGGCTTTGAACCTTGATCCTCAGATCTCAGCCTCATTAGTAACTAGGATGATAGGTGTGAGCCACCGGCGCCCAGCAAGCAGCAAAACCTTGAATTTTCTTTCCAAATAGAAAATCTCCCAGAGTCCCATTACATATATAGAGAGAGGGTAGGATTGCAGCTGTCACAGGAGAACGGGGGAGGGGTGGGGCAGGCAGTCCTGTCCACCAGGCTGCTACCACCACCACCACCACTACCATCACCAACATCAGATAAGGCCCCTGGCCTGTTTAAAACCAGGGAGTCCAGGCTATGCCTTAGGGAAGTGAGAATGCCAGAGAGAAGACAGTGAGCAAGTTGGGGGTGGGGGACTGCTTGGTGATTTCTGTCCTTGGTGTCTCCCTCCAGGCCCTGGTGAACACCCACTAATAATTCTTTGGGGTGTAAGATGTAGGCTTGGGAGCATTCATTGTGCACATAGTTGGGCTCCCAGGTCTGGGGGCTGAGCTCTCTGTGGTGCAGAGAAAGGCCCACAACCCCCCACCCCCCGCTTGGTGAGTGCAGTGCGGTACTTAGGATCAAATGCTTCAAGAAGGGTTATTCCTCGCTTGGTAGAATGCTTCCTTAGCATGTACAAGGTCCTGGGGTTCCATCCCTGGGAGCAGAAAAAAAAAGGAAAGGAAAAGGTGCCAGTGGCTCACACCTGTAATCCTAGCTACTCAGGATGCTGAAATCTGAGGACTGCAGTGCTAAGCCAGCCTATGAGTCCAGGAGATTCTCATCTCTGATTAAACACCAAAAAAAATTTAAAAAAAAATGGAGTTGTGGTTCATGTGGTAGAGTACTAGCCTTGAGTAGAAAAGCTCAAGGGGCAGCACCTAGGCCTAGAGTTCCAGACCTAAATAAAAAGGAAGGAAGGAAAGGAAGAAGGAAAGATGGGAATGGGATGGGGGAGTTGGGGTTTGGGCCCTGTGCTGGAGTGGCTAGATCTTTCTTTTCCACCCTTGGACACTTTCTGGCCGGGCTGCCTTCACAGGTCCTGGCGGCTTGCATTCAGGCGAACATACCTGTGACCTATGGAATTGGCAGCCAGGGGGAGACAGCGCACTGGCTGTCAATTCATAGGTCAGAGCCTTGTGCACTGGGTCTTGACAGTGAGCCGGCAGCCCGCCACCCTTGGCCATCCTGGCCTGACATCACCAGGGAGGCCCCTGAGGGCTTGCTGGACGGCAGCTGCTGTTCCTCCTCCGTGGGTACCCGCTGCCGCCCCGGATAACAGCAGCCCCACTGGAAACGGTGGCACTTCCACATGGAGTTGCTGTTACAGGGGGCAGGAGCCAATGAGAAGCTGCTTTCTGTTTGCAGGAGCCAATGAGAAGTTGAGTTCTATTCGCAGGAAGCAATAGGAAGCTGTGTTCTGCTCGCCTGGTGGAGAGGATCCTGGGAGAAGCCCATACCGTCCACTCCATGCCGCTGGATCCTCTTGGCCCCAGGTCCATGACCTTTATCGAAACCCTTATTATCAGGGCCCACACCTGGTACCCCGTGGGGGTGCCAACCCTCCTTTCTGGGCGAAGTCCAGGTTCAACCCCAAAGCTGCCTCATAAAGCTGGGAGTGGCTTGGATTTACAACTCTTGGCTAGCCTTTGCCCACAGTGACAGCCCCCGCCCTCTGTCCCCAAGCTCTTTTGTTTCCTTGTTACTTTTCCAACTAGAGCTGGGCCGCTGAAGCCTCCACCTTATGCCCTTTGGCCACCTTTTCCATGGTGGCTATGGGGGCATCTGTGGCTCTCCAGGGCCCTCTAAATGTCCATTTCCCTGAGGATGGCCTGGTGTGGGAAGCTGGGGACGCAGCAGGGAGGACAGGACGGGGTCGGGAGGTGAGGCTCAGGGGCTGGAAGAGAAACAAAAAATGAGAAAAAGGTCAGAGAAGACAGTAAAGAGATGGAGAAGAGGTGAGGGGGAGGGGAAGAGAACTTGAGGGTTAGGGTGTGGCAGAGTAGCACACGCCCAGCACACAAAAGGCCCTGGAAAAAACAAAACAAAACAAAAAGATCCCAGTACCCAGGGCTCCCGCTTATAATCTTAGCTGCTCAGAAGGCTGAGATCTGAGGATCACAGCTCAAAGCCAGGTGGGGCGGGAAACGTACATGAGACTCTTATCTCCAATTAACCAGCAAAAAGCCAGAACAGAACTGTGGCTCCAGTGGTAGAATGCTAGTCTTGAGCACAAATGCTAACGGACAGCACCCAGGTCCTGGGTTCAAGTTTCAGTATCGTGCACACACACACACACACACACACACACACACACACACACACACACACACACACACACACACAGTTTCTGATAATTCAACCAGACCGGTCAGCAAGTGCTAAGAACAGAGCTGCTGCTGCTTGTGTGCACACACACATGGAACCTCAGCAGCCTGAGCCAGTGAGGCCTGAGAGCTGTCACCTAGAACAAGTATCTTAACCTCTCTGATCTGCTGCCAGTTCCTCCATACAAGCTAGAGCTGGTAAAGCATCCTGCATTCTGACCTAGACTAGGGGAAGCTGCTTTCCACACGGGCTCTGGGAGCCCTTCTCTGGAACCTTCACCCCCTTCTACACAAACTCTGGGACTGAGAAGCTTCAATGATAGGTATGGGCGCTGTCCTGCCCACACCCTGTTGTGGACTTAGGCCATGTTTCCCTTTGCTTGTGGTGGGCAAAGGCCCAGGGTGGCAGAGGAGGCTGCCCAAGGCCACAGATCAGGGTCTTAGGGCGGGAGCTGCCCGTGCTGGGTGCAGTTGAGACAGGCCAGGGAGCTGCGGGCAGGGTTCCTTCTGTCTGAGAGGATGAGCCTGCAAATGAAGACACCAGAGCTGGCGACCAACCAGCACTGTAGAACCTACAGCCCCCCCCCCCTCCCCTGGTGGCCTAGGCCAGCCTGGCCTCTGGCTTGGAGGAGGGGGTGTCCAGCAGCCCTGGCCTGCCAGACACAGCCCCTGACTGGGAATCCTAGCTCTAGGACAATGGGCAACTGAGGAGAGGCTGCAGGCCACTCATCCCAGGGTAGAAAGCCAAGTACAGAAAAGAGGTTAGGCCCACTGGGAAGAGGCGCTGTGGCTCAAGTGGTAGAGCGCTCGCCTTGAGCTTTAGAGCTGAGGGGCAGCGCCCAGGCCCAGAGAAGGGTCTGGGCTGGGGAGAAATCAGGGTTTGGGGAAGCCTCTTACCTGGGTGCCTGGTTGTCCCCTTGGGTCAGGAAGTGGGGATGCCCTAGACCCAGGGTTTTTTAAACTGCTGGCCCAGCCCCTGGTGGCCGTTAATGATTAGCCCACAGCCATCAATACTAATCACAAGTGCAGTTCGAAGGGCAGGAAAGCTGGACTGTGCCCGGGCAGGGCAGGTGGGGCAGCTCCCGGAAGCCCAGGGCAGGGCTCCTGCTGGCGGGTGTCAAACCCATGCTCAGCCCTATCTCTTAAGGGCCTTCCCCCTTTCCTCTTGAGCCTCTTGTTCTGCAGCCAGGGCCCAGGAGCCCCCGGGACCTTGTGTCCAGATCCTCTACCAGGGGCCACAGAGGAGTGGAGGAATCTTTGCTAATTTCAGACCTGTGTAGGGACTGCAGAGACCTTAGGGTTCACCCCTGACCTTAGTCTTAGAGAGATGGGAAGGGAAACGGGGAGTGGCTTCTTCCTGATTTATGGAGAATGAGGGACACAGGGCAGGGGTGATGACTCTTGATCCCACAGGACACTCAGACCCTCCCAGCCTCAGCACAAAGGCCCCCAAACCTACTAGGGATGCTGAGACCAGTTTCAAGAGGCCAGCCTTCAAGAGTGCCCTCAGGCGGCCATCAGAACCTGACCCCTTGGGCACCAGGAGTCTAGAGGCCCAGGGCACAGCCTCAGGCCACACATCAGGTCTGAGCTGCCCAGACCCACAGCTCAGCCTTGACCTGGTCCCAGGGTAAGGCTGGATCCTGTGATCTGGTGGGGATAAAGCCAGGAAATATGGCTGTGAGGACTCCCAGGGCCATCCCTCCCTCTTGGGAGCCTCAGGCGGCCCCTCCCGGCCTCATTCAGTTGCCAAGTCAGAAGTAGGGCCAGGGTGACAGGCTCTGGGGAGGGTGGACTAGGTGATGCCTGGGGAGGAGCCTGCTACAGGCAGTGGGCTGGTGGAATGTGGCACCCCCTGGTGGTGGTGGGGAGGAACTGAATGCAGATGTTTGGGCACAGGAGCACAGAGGCCTGGGAGAGGAGGGGCTGGCGGTGGGCAAGTTTATTCCACTTCATGCAGACACTGACCCACGGCTCAATGCTCAAGGAGCTTAAAAATACACTGACCCACGCGGGTGTCTGACCCCCACCTTCCAAGGGGACACGGAGAGACACTTGGCTGAGCGGGGTCGGAGGCGAGGGTCCCAAAGCCTCTGTCCTGGAACAAGGCAGCAGTGTGGGCCCAGGTGGCGGGGAGGGGGGTCATGTCCTTTCTCCCCAGAGGAAAAGTGCACAGACAGGGCCATGGCCCCAAGGCAGGCAGGCAGGCCCCACTCTCACAGCGGATTGGCAATAGGCAGGGTGGGCAGGTGGCCAACCCCTGGAGGGCGCAGGCTGGGCCCAGCTGTGGGTGCCACGCAGCTCTTGGGTGACTGTGGGCCCGAGGGGGTGGGAGTGGCAGTGCGCCACGGAGTCCAGGTGCCCCTGCTCAGTCTTGGGCCTCCTCCGAGCGCCACTTGAGGGCATGGTCCTTATGAGCGTCGGGCAAGATCTGGTTGCGGATGCCCCCGAGGACGTTGGACGTGGCCTCTGAGGCCACAATGATTGGCTTCACCACCGTTGGGGGCAGCTGGCGGATCACGCCCCCCACGGCGCCTGTCAGCCCCTTCTGCTCGTGGCCACGTGCTGCCACATCACAGATGGTCTGAGCTGTATCCAGGATGCCCTGTGGAGGTCAGAGGTCAGTGCTGGGGCCTGAGCCAGGTGAGGGCGGGGTTTCCGGGAGCAGGGCTGGGGGCCTCCTCACCTCTCGAACTGTGTCATAGGCCTTGGCCACGCCCTCCCGCAGGTCAGCGGGCTGCTGGCCTTTGCGCAGCCTCTGTGCAGAGCGCTTGTCCTGTAGGGAGCGGGAGATGGGTGCTGCCGGGGACAGGATGTCGTATACCGTCTCAGCTGTGGCCTGAGGACACACGGGAGAGTTGAGTGATGGAAGCCTGGCTTCCCTTGGCCCTACCTACACTGGGCCTTAAGCTGTGCTGTCTGGGGACTCCTGCTAGGCCTCATCTCCCTGCCTCCCTCCCCAGCTAAGGGCACATCAAGTCCCTGAGGAGACTTCCTAGTATCTCCTCCAACCCAAGCCCTTCTTCCTGAAGGCGCATGCCTCTAAGGCCAGCCTTGGGGAGGCAGAGACAGGAGGGTCTTGAGTTTGAGTTCAGCCTGGTCTACATAGAGATCCTGCCTGCCCTCCCCCCCCAAATAAAATAAAAACAAAGAACTAGGTGCAGGTGGCTTACACCTGTAATCCGAGCTACTTAGGAAACTGAGAACTGAGGATTATGGTTTGAGGCCAGCCCAAGCGGAAAAGTCCGTGAGACTTTCTTTTCCAACTGGTTGGTTGGAAGTTGGAAGCAGAGTTGTGGCTCGGGTTGTGCAGTGCTAGCCTTCAAGAAGTTCGGACAGCCAGACACTGGTGGCTCGTGCCTGTAATCCTAGCTACTGAGGAGGCTAAGACCTGAGGATTGTGGTTTGAAGCCAGTCTGCAGGAAAATTTGTGAAACTGCTATCTCTAATTAAGCACCAAAAAGTCAGAAGTAGAGCTGTGGCTCAAGTGGTAGAGCTCCAGCCTTGAGTAAAAAAAACCAAAGGACAGACGGTACTCAGGCCCTGAGTTCAAGCTCAGTACTGGCACAAATCAACCAAGCAATAAGTGGGCAACTAAGTAAGTAAATAAAAATAGCAAAAAAAAAAAAAAAAAGTAAAAACAAATCCTTTTCAAGTAGGTAGGCTTCTATGCCTGTGCCTTGCCACCGGCTGCCTGCCTGCTGCCCTACCCTCTTCTTGCCTGCCTCCCCTTCTAGCTGGGCAGGAGCACGGGGGGGTGGGAGGGGTGGGGGGGATGGGGGGGGGCCCTGTGGGCTGTCAGGAAGCCTTGCTGAGCCCAGCCTTCTTTCAACAGTGTTGAGGTCAGAGTCTGCAGCATGGATTGCAGGGTTTCAGCCCCTCCCTGTCCCACACAGGAGCACAGAGTCTGCCCTCACCTGGATGGCCTGGACCAGCCGGTTGCTCAGTTCCAGGGCAGCAGAGGCTGTGGAGGAGCCGAAGGAAGCGGCCCCGCGCTGCAGTCCCCGCATGAGGCGCCCGTCCTTCCGGTACTGCTCAATGGGCAGCCACAGCAGGTCTCGGAACCCTTGGACTGGGGGACAGGGCGATCAGAGAGGCCTGAAGCTGCCCAGCCTCCAGCCAGCCAGCCTGACGACCCCTCCTCCTTTCTCAATGGCAGTCTCTAAGCTGCCTGAGAGTAAAAGCAGTTTCAAGAGACCTCACACCCAAGCCAGTTAACCTGCCTATCTACTACTCAAGAAGCTGAAATCTGAGGATCAAAGTTCAAAGCCAGTCCAGGCAGGAAAGTCTGTGTTGTTCTTATTTCTGATTAACTGCCAAATGGCCCAAAGTGGAGATGTGGTTTAAGTGGTAGAGCACCAGTCTTGGGCGGAAAACATTAAGGGGCAGTGCTCAGGCTCTGAGTTCAAGCCACACCACTAGCATAACAACAAAAACAAAAAAGGGTCAATGCCAGGTACCAGTTGCTCACACTTGTAATCCTAGCAACTCAGGAGGCTGAGATCTGAAATCATGGCTCATAGCCAGCCCAGGCAAGAAAGTCTGTGAGACTCTTATCTCCAATAAGCCACCTGAAAACTGGAAGTGGCGCTGTGGCTCAAGCGGTAGTGCGCTCACCTTGAGGTGAAGAGTTCAGGGATAGCGCCCAGGCCCAGAGTTCAAGTCCCACAATGGAAGAGAGGGGCAGAGAGAGAGAGAGAGGAAGAAAGAGAGAGAGAGAGAGAGAGAGAGAGAGAGAGAGAACACAGACACTCACAGAGCTGAACAACTGAGTGCATAGGGCCCACGCCCCCCAGCAGGCCGGGCAGCTGGTTCTTGCGGATATCCTGCAGCCATTCGTTGAGGGCATAGCCCAGCACCTTGTCCACCCCCAGAAGCCTGGAAGGAAGAGGTGAGAGGGGTGAGGGGCACCAGGAGAGCTGTGCATCTGCAAGGGGGGCCCTGCGGGCACCCCAACCTCCCTCTGGTTCCATCCGGCTGTGTGGAACCATGGCTCGACCCACTTTAGGGAGAAACTGAGGTCCTGAGGAGTGACAACTTAGTCAAGGCTACACAGATTGGAGTAGAGAAAGACTGGGAGCCCAGAGAGAAGGACTGGGGTGCTCAGGGCTCACCCGTGGCGGCAGCAGAGCCGCTTGAGCTTCAGCTCCGAACAGTTGAGCTGGGCCAAGCCAATGAGGAGCCCGGCAAAAGTGCCCTGCGAGGGAACAGAGGAGGGGTTAGCGGGAGGGGAGCCTGGCATGGGGGTGACAGCGACATCTGAGCAGAGTGGGGCCCACGGAGCCGAGTCTCCACCGCACCAGGCCTGCTGGCCCTGCTCACCACCTGGTCCATGGTGACGTGCTTGCCGTGGTAATCCAGACAGATGGGCACCTCGGATGTGAAGCGGAACTCCCTGGGCGTGGACAGAGGGGGGCCTGTGGTCACTGCCACGTCCTCTGTGGTCTGGCCCACCACCCACCCCTGGCCCACGACCCTACCGGAAGTAGATGGGCTGCTGTTCTGCAGAGGAGCTGCGGCTGCCGCCTGAGGCCTCCTGGGAGCCGCTCATCTCCTCCGGCTGCCCGTCCTGGGGGCTGCCAGGCCGGCCTCGAGTCTCAGAGCGAGCTGGGGATGGAAGGTTGGACCAGAGGTGAGACAGGGACTCTGGGTGCCTGGCTGTCCTGGGAAGGGGCCCTGGACTTCCCCTCTCCCCTCCCCCAGCCCAAACTCTCACCCTCAGAGGGCTCTCCTGGGAATATGGGGTTGATACCAGCCACCAGGCTGGTAAAGAAGTCCTTGAGGAAGAAGAGGGCATCCTGTGGGGCAGAGTTTAGGGAGCACGTCAGATCCAGGAGTCCGGGGATGGAGAGGATCACACTGGGCCCTGCCCTGGCTTGCCCTGGCTCACCTGGTCCACGTTGAGCCGCAGAGGCATCAGGGAGACCCGGAGACAGCACTCAGGCCCGCCGGGGCTGGTGGTGGGGGCCACGTGCAGGGCTTTGATGGTGAGCTGCGGACAGACGGGAAGCCCAGGTGCATGCTGGGTCCCCTAATGCCGCCCCGCCCACCCCGCTCCCTCAGCTGTGCCCGTCCAGGGCACCGCCCGCATCCTGCATCCTACGCACCATGTTGGAGTGTGTGCGGCGGGGCAGCCGCTCGCTCGTGTGCAGGTGCAGGAACTTGTTGATCTGGGAGGAGGCCAGCCGGTCTCGAATCTCCAGCTCCTGCACAATGAGCACCTGGCGGGACAGCGGCCGCTCCTCCAGCTCCTGGCCAGGGGCCCTGTCTGTGTCGGTGCCCGTGTCTGTGTCTGGCTCCGGCTCCGGCTCCTCGGGATACACTTCATGCTGGAAACTCACCTGAGGATGGAGGCAGGGTCTAGCTCACGCCCCTTCCTGTCCCGGCCCCATACATGGCTGCTGCCTTGCCAGCTCTGTGTGGCCGTCCCACACACCATGTGGCTTTGAGTCCACGCAATCACACTGAACTCCAATCATCTCACCTGAGTGGCACCAGCCCGCTCTGCCATCTGAGCACAAGTGTTGGTCCTGAGGCTTGAACTCAGGTCTAGGGGCTGTCCTTGAGCTTTGTGGCTCAAGGTGAGCACTCTAGCTCCACTTCCAACATTTAGATGGTTAATTAGAGATAAGAGTCTCATGGACTTTTCTTGCCCGGCTGGCTTTGAACTGTGATGATCCTCAGATCTCAGACTCCTGAGTAGCTAGGATTAAAGGTGTGAGCCCCTGGTGCCCAGCCTGGGTCACTTGCAAGTGGGAGCTCCCTGCAATTTCTCTGGTAGAATGCTCTGCTTCACACACTAGGCCTAGACAAACCTTTGGGCTCTTCTTATGCCATTTGGTCCCTCCGGAATCTGTCACCATCCCACAGCAACACTGTCACTGGCCTGTGCTGACTGCCGAGGTCTCTCTTCCAAAACCCCAGAGGCTCTCACCTCATTCTGGTAAGAATCAAACTGTCCAGGCTCCACAGATGTCCATGCCCTGGCCCCATCTCCTCCCCAGCCCTGGCTTTGGCCTCCTCCGGGCCTGGTGGCTTCTGGGAGAGGCCTAAGCTGCTCCCCTTTCCTGCTCTCTCTCCTGTGCGTGCTCAGATCTTTGCTCAAGAGGCCCTCCTGCCCCTCCACCCTTTGGTTCTGCCCTGATCACCCACCATGGGCCAGGGCCACGTCACGACCACCTTCCTCAGGCTTTGCCTGGCAAAGGGCGTTTCCCTTTGAAGGGGTTTTGTGTTGTGTTGTGCTGGTACTGGGCCGCACACTCTCACTTGGCTTTTTCACTCAAGGCTGGTGCTCAACCAGTAGAGCCACAGCTCCACTACTGGTTTTTCTGCTGGGTAATTGGGAGACAAGTCCCAGGGACCTTTCTGCCTGGGCTGGCTTTGAACCTGAATCCTGAGTCACGAGGATCACAAGTGTGAGCCCCGGCGCCTGGCTAGGGCAGGGCTCATCGGCTCTGACTGCTGCCACAGGCCGAGGGTGCCCTGGTAGCTGTGATGCCACACTGACCTTGCTGAGCTGGATCTCCATGAGAACCTGGTGCTGACGCCCACTGCCACCTTGTGTGCGCCACGAGTTCTGAGGCCGGTTGGGGCCAGAGCAGCGGGAAGGAGAACTCCTGGGGCCTGCGAGGCCAACTCTTGCTCTGGAGAGAGGAATGGGGGAGAAGCTGACCCAAAGGAAGCCTCTGGCTTCCACCCACCCCAGCACAGGGGTGTCAGCCTTCTCCAGTCTCCAGCTGGAGGCAGGGCAAGGAAGGAGGAACTCAGGTAGGAGGAAGGGTTGGGCATCCAAGTTACCATCGGCTTCACCAGAGCTGGGCTAAGCCACAACCCCAGTCCTGCCAGCCGCCACCTGCATGCCCCCTCCCTCCTCACCTATGGCTGGGGTAGGGGCCAAAGTCTCGGCCCCCGTAGAGATGCCAGATGAGAGAAACCTCACGTAGCACCACACGGCTGCTGGGCACCGGGAAATGAGCAGGTGCCCGCAGCAGGTCTGTGCTGCCCAGGGGCCGAGAGAAGTATCCGTCCTGCAGGACGATGGGGCCTGGATGCAGCTGCGTTACCACGGGTTCTCCATCCCGGGGCTGCGGGGAACAGACATGAGAGGCATGGAGGTGAACCTCCGCCCAGCCCCCAACTCCAGGTCCTGCCAGTGTCCCCGCCACGCTCTGCCACCCCCACACCTCCCCATCTTCTTTCTTGACTCTGTGTATCTGTGTGTGTGCTGGTCCTGGGGCTTGAACTCAAGGCGTGGACACTGTCCCTGAGTTTTTTTGCTTGAGGCTAGCAATCTACCATTTGAGCTATAGCTCCACTTCGGGCTTTTTTTTTTTTCTTTTTTGCCAGTCGTGGGGTCAGAACTCAGCCTGGGCGCTGTCCCTCAGCTCTTCAGCTCAAGGCTAGCCCTCTACCACTTGAGCCACAGCACCACTTCTGGCTTTTTTTGCTTATGTGGTGCTAAGGAATTGAATCCACGGCCTCATGCATGCAAGGCAAGCGCTCTACCACTGAGCCACCTTCCCAGCCCCCACTTCTGGCTCTTTGATAGTTAATGGGAGATACAAGTGTCATGGGTGCTGGTGCCGGTGGCTCATGCCTGTAATGCTAGCTACTCAAGAGGCTGAAATCTGAGGATCACAGTTCAAAGCTAGCCCAGGCAGGAAAGTTTGTGAGACTTTTATTTCCAATTAACCACCAGAAAACTGGAAATGATGACACTGTGGCTCAAAGTGGTAGAGCACTAGCCTGGAACTGAAGAGCTCAGGGACAGCGTCCAGGCCCAGAGTTCAAGCTCCATACCACCACCACCAGCACCAACAAAAAGTTGTTCCTGCCCATGTTGGCTTCAAACTGTGATTCTCGGATCCCAGCCTCCTGAGTATCTAGAATTATAGACATAAACCAGTGGTGCCTTACTTCTTGCTTCTGTGTGTGTGTGTGTGTGTTTGTATGCCAGTGATGTGACTTGAACTCAGGGCCTCAAAGCTGGAACTCTATCACAGTTCCACTTTAAGCTTTTTGCTGGTTAACTGGAAATGAGTCTCGTGGACTTTTTGCCTGGACCGGCTTTGAATCTTTTTTTTTTTTTTGTCGGTCATGGGGATTGAACTCTGGGCCTGGGCACTGTCCCTCAGGTCTTCAGCTCAAGGCTAGCACTCTACCACTTGAGCCACAGCGCCATTTCCAGCTTTTTTTTTTCCTGCTTATGTGGTGCAGAGGAATCAAACCCAGGGCCTCATGCATGCAAGGCAAGCACTCTACCACTGAGCCACCTTCCCAGCCCATGGGCTTTGAATCTTGACCTTCAGATCTCAGTCTCCTACTAGCTAGGATTTAGGCATGGGCTATCAGCACCTGGCTTTTTTCCCTATTTCTTTTTCTTTTTCTCTGTGTGTGTGTGTGTGTTTTGGTCCTGGGGCTTAAACTCAGGGCCTGGGTGCTGTCCCTGAGCTTCTTTACTTTTTTTTGTCAAGTTGTGGGGCTTGAAACTCTGGGTCTGGGCGCTGTCCCTCAGCTCTTCAGCTCAAGGCAAGCACTCTACCACTTGAGCCACAGCATCACTTCCAGTTTTCTGGTAGTTTATTGGAGAGAAGAGTCTCAGAGACTTTCTTGTCTAGATTGGCTTTGAACTGTGATCTTAAATCTCAGCTTCCTAAGTAGCTAGGGTTATAAGTGTGAGCCACTGTGCCCAGCTTTTTCTTCCCTATTTCTGACCCAAAAAATGCCCCTCATAGATTACCATTCCCAGAGCGGTCGATCTGGGAGGGGCTCACTCCTGTCCCTGAGACTGCAGTGTGTTTGGGTTTTCTTCTGGCTCTTACAGGCATACCCTCCTACTCTTCATTCCTTTTCCATCCCTTGAGATGCCCCAGTCTCTCTGCCCAGCATGGCAGGCCTCTCTCTGAAGTCCCGCCTGTTCTCTGGAGCCCAGAACCGAAGCTGCCTCCTGCCTATTTCTCTGATCTGGAGCTCTAGGAGGACTGAGTAAACACCTGAGCATCCTGGACCCCTAGCCTAGACAGCTGTCTGCTGGGCAGAGAGCACCCCGTGCCAGCCCCTCCCGCACACACGCACCGGAATGCCCAGGCCAGGGGCATCGAGGATGCAGAACTCATCACTGTCCATGGTGTCTCCATCTCCCTCCTCCTCCTTCTCGTGGGCCTTACCCTCAGGGAAAGACCCTAAGGTGCCAGCAGGGCCCCCAGGAGGGGGCGAAGGAGCCCGAGCCGCACTCCGTTCACCAGGGAACAGGTAGACGGAAATGGGCGAGTCTTGAGGAAGAAGGGGGTCACCTATGGGAGAGAGAAGCCAGTGTGGGAGATGCTGGAGTGGGTGCCTGCCCAAGTCCGCAGTGGCTGGAGCGCCCCCCCTCCCCACCTGAGGGCTGGGCCAGCTCCCGCAGGCTGCGTTCAGTGTCCAGGAGGGCATCGGTCAGGTCCCGCTGGTTGATGAGGGCTGTCTCCACTGGGGGGCATGAAGGCAGGGTGGCTGGGCTCTCGGAGAGCTGGTCCAGGCAGGGGAGGTGTGGTGAGTGAAGGCCTAGAAGGAGGGGTGACCCCAGGGTAACCCCCCCAACTCAGACCCTGAAGGCTATATGGAGGAGGGGCCTGGCCGAGCAAGGGAAGTCTGTGTGGCCAGGCCTCACCTGTACCTTCTGGCCGGCGATCTCCGTGGGGCTAGGGGGTCGGGGTGGGGGGTGCAGGTCGCCGGAGCTTGTGACATACTGGAGCAGATTGGCCAGCAGGGCGCAGGAGTCGGCGCAGCTGTGCACATGGACCACGTTGTTGGAGCAGCGCAACTCAAACAGCGGCTGGCTCTGCGGGAGAACAGTGGGGTATCAGAGGGGGCCCCCACTGCCCACCAGGCCCCTGCAGGATGTCACAGTTTGTTCCTGCTACAGAGAGAGCCAGGCAGGTTTTCCTTCAGTGTGGTACCCCACTCAACAGACGGGCAAACTGAGCCGGAGGTATCGCGGGGTCTCTGGGCACGGATGGCTCATGTCTATAATCCTAGCTACCCAGATGTCTGAGATCTGAAAATTTTTGGCTTGAGGTCTAGGGCAAACAAATGCAAGCAACTCATCTTCAATTAACTAGCAAAAAGCTGGGAGTGGAGGTATGGCCCCAGGGGCAGAGCACTAGCCTTGAGGATACACACACACACACCCCTAGACTTACACATGAAGTTTCTTCTGCCCCTCCCTCTTGGCCCCATGAGGTGGGGGCGTTATCTCACTATACAGAGAACCAGGCCGCTCCCCGCCCCCCCCCCCCCACCCCAGCAAGGCTCGCTTCCACCCTGCCCGCAGCTGCCCCCTGGTGGCTGGACTGAAACACATCCTGCCCATCCATCCAGTGAACAGCAAGGGACAGCTCCGGTCCTGGCTCTTGTGGGGTGGGGGGAGGCACTCTGCCCCTGGTGACAGCCACACACACCAGTTTGCCCTCGGTGCTGCCCTTCCAGGTTTTGATCACGAGCTCCAGGAGGTCGATGTCAAGGACGCAGACATAATCTGAGGCAGAAGGTAGAAGCTTGTTCTTAAGGCCTCCTTCAGTGCAGCCCCTGCCCACCACCACTGGGCGCAGCCCACTCCAAGTATGGGGGGCAGTGGAGAACTAGCCAACAGCTACATGGGGGACACTGGTTACTCTAGGGTTGAGGACTCGGGGCCCGCCCTGCTCACCTCGCCGCAGATCCAGGCTCTCCACCTCACACTTGTCCGACAGGTACAAGGCAGAGTCATCGAGGATGAACCTGGTGGGGATCAGGGCTGAGAAGGGCCCAGAAGCCACTGCAGGCGGCTGCTCCACGGCAGCCGGGCAGAAGTGGGGCTCCTGCAGACAGCAGAGGCCCCAGCCACCAAGAAGCTGCTGGGAAGGCTCTCATGGGAGAACAGAGTGGCCCGGGGTTCTAAGGGCTCCAGCCAGACAGCAGTCCCTCGCCTTACCAAGGCAGCACTTGGAGAGCTCAGAGAACTTCCAGTTCTTTCAGGCTCTCATTTGGTCCTCCCACTGCATGGGGGCATCCCTCCCCTTTCTATCATTTGTTTTCCTCACTTTTCCTTTCCATCTGTCATTTTTCTTTTCCTCCAACCTCTAGCCTCGGATCTCAGCCTCCTGGCCTCCTGAGAAGCTAGGATTACAGGCGTGAGCCACCATTTATGTTACTGGGGATTGAACTCTGGGCCCCTACATTGAGCCCCTCCCTTCATCCTAGTGTGTGTGTTGGTATTGAGACTTAAACTCAATATTTCACATTCTTGGTCTTTTTTCATCCAAGGCTGATGCCTTACCACTTGAATCATGTTTTCAGTTCCAGCTTTGTTGTGTGTGTGTGTGGGTGTGGGGGGGGGGGTTATGGGGCTTGAAGTCTGAGCCCAGGCACTGTCCCTCAGCTCTTCGGCTTAAGGCTAGTGCTCTGCCACTTGAGCCATAGTGCCACTTCCGGTTTTCTGGTGCTTAATTGGAGATGAGTCTCAGACTTTCCTGGCCCAGCTGGCTTTGAACCATGATCCTCAGATCTTAACCACCTGAATAGCTAGGATTACAGGTTTGAGTCACCAATGCCCAGCTATTTCCTGGTCTTTTTTCCCCCCTGGTACTGGGATTTGAACTCAGGACCCTAGACTTCTTAGGCAGGTGCTCTACCACTTGAGCTACTCCCCTAGGAGCTCTCAATATTTTTAAAGAAAAGTCTTCCCTTTATGCCTAGGATGATCAGTTGGCAATCCTCCTATTTATACTTCTGGTATAGCTGGGATGACAGCTGTACACTACCACACCTCACTTTTTATTGGTTGAGATGGACTCTTGCAAACTTTTCTGTCATGGCTGGCCTTAAACAAACAGCAATCCTCTCAATCTCAGCATCCCGATAGCTAGGATTAAAGGCACGAGTCACTGTGCTAGCTTATAACATATTATTTTCACTAAGCAATATATTGTGGCATTTTCTTTCTTTTGTGTGTGGTGTATGTGTCATTCTAGGGCTTGAACTTAAGGCTGGGCTGTGTCCCTCAGCTTTTTTTTGCTCAAGGTTAGCACTCTACCACTTGAGCCCCAGATCCACTTCTGGCTTTTTGTGAAATTTGTGTAATCACTTCATCCCAATAAAAAAAAATTAAAACAACAACAACAACAAAGGAGTCTCACAGACTTTCCTTGCCCAGGCTGGCTTCAAACTACAATCCTCAGAGCTCAACCTCTCCTGAGTAGCTAGGATTACAAGCATGAGCTATCAGTGCTCTCTAGAGATGAGATTACCAAGTCAGAGAGCATTAAGGTTCTCAGGCTCTGATTTGAGGGGCCCAGCAACCCCCTCCAGGAAAGTGGAAACAACTTAGGTTCCTAAGGATGCATGTGACAGGCCACAGCCTGGCTTGGAGGGGAGGGGGACATAGTGAGAGGGTGTGGGTGTGTGGGAGTGGAAGGGAAGATCCCAAATACCTGAGCAGGAAGGTCGACGTGTCCATGACGATATTGCTGGAGAGGGTGAAGGTCTCAGTGGTAGCGAGGACGCGCACGGGGAGGTACAGGGGCCTGCGAGTGCGAGGGAGTCACATTTAGGCTGGGGCAGGCTCCCTGTGGCCGAGGCCTGCCCCTGCCTGCCTGGGTACCTGTAATCCACAGCACAGGAGAACAGGTGTGTGTGCAGGACAGTGATGACGGTTGGGGGCAGGTAGCCCAGCACGGGGTCATCCAGCACGTCCAAGAACTCCAACAGCTTGGGTGGCGGGCAGGGTGGGAGGAGATGGTGAGGAAAGAGGGACACCTCCCTCCTCCAATCCTCTCCTGACCCAGCCCTCGTCTGCCATCCCACCTGTCACCCATCAGCTGTCCCTCATGGCCTAGCCCACAAGCCCATGCGCCTCAATCCCAGCCACCCCGGCCCTGCCCAACTCAGGAGGCCACTATCACTGGGTCACCTCTGCTCACCTGGGAGTACCAGCTCTGTTCAGGCAAGGCCATGTAGTGGCGCAGGGTGGCTTTATAGAGCCGCAGCGTCACCAGGAACTCCTAGGGATGGAGGTGCAGTCAGGAGGGTGGAGATCCCAGGGCCCAGCAGACACAGGAAGAAGGGAGCCAGCTGGGCACGAGCAGGAAGCAGTACCTTGATGTTCTTGTGGGGATCTAGGTGGATGCGCACAGCGGCGGACAGCATGGGGAGGCTCTGGCCTTGGCCCTGCCCCTTCCGGCCTGAGGATCCCCGCTCAGTCAACCCTTCCTCCGATGGGTAGATGGTGGGCGCCAGGTGGGCCGGAGGGGCAAAGCTGGGCAGTTCCAAGTGACTGGGCAACAGGGCATCGCCCACAGCCGCTGGGGAAGGATCTCATGAGCTGTCTGTGCCCTGCACTGGCCCCTCTTGCCAGCTCTCTCCCTCCGACCCCCCCACCCCACCCGGGGGCCCGCCAGCCTGAGGCCTAGATTTACAGGGCACCCAGTGCCCAGCTCTCACACCTCGGTGATACAGTGTTGCCTTTTCAGCTTCCACACAGAAGTAACCGAACCCTGGCTGGCCACGGTACTGGGAGACGTTGAAGATGGTGCCATGGTCCACATCCAGTACCAGCTCCCCATGCCGCCCCTCCTGTCGCTTCCCATCTTCATCCTGCAGAGTGCACCCCCATCACTGCTGTGCCCTGGACCACCCGTAATAGAGGCCTGGACTAGGGGACCTCCCCCACTCCTGCCGGACTCCACCACAGGGCTGTGAGACTGTCTCTCCCAGAAGACCAGCCTCGCCCTGACAGCCTGAGACCAAATGGTACCCTTTCTGCCCTCTCCCTCGGGGCTTTATGAAGAGGAGGGGCTGGTGAGTGGATGTGGGGAGGCGATGGGGCCAGTGGCTGGCAAGGGTGAGTCAGGGCTGGTTACCCATGCCTTCTACTCCACACTTCTGACCTATAGCTGCTTACGTCTGTCTCACTCCTACAACCAAGGAGTCAGGCTCAGCTGCCCACGACTGGCTCACCTTAGCCTCACAGAAGGCTGTGATCCGACCCTTCAGTACTTTCACCATGGTAGAGAAGGTACTCTGTGAGTGATGTCTTGGGGGATCAGGGGCAGGAGGTTGAGGGACACTCGAAGCGCCTACTGAGAAGAACTTGACATCTTCTTCATCAGAGTCTGAATCTGGGGTGAGATCAAGGAGGTGGGGTGAGCAGCGGACCTGTAGGGCTGGCCCAGTCCTGCCCACACCTAGAATCCTCCCTCTGGCCCAATCAGTGCCTCTCATACCCAGCTTGAAGGCGGACTTGCACATTTTGAAGTTGTCATGCCAGAAGCCAGAGGAGCCTGGAAAGCCTGAGGGGTGAGTGGCAGGACCAGGGCTGGGAAACAGGTCTGCGGGTTCCCACATGAGCAGGTCATTGTTGATCCTGACGTGGGAGGATGGGTGGCAGAGGTGAGTAAGGACAATGCCCGGCCGGCCCCATGCCCGGCCCTGCCTGGCATGTCCCCACCTGTTGTAGATGCTTTCGTAGACCTCTTTGCTGGGCAGGAAGACATGCGCACTGGGCAGGAGTACTTCCAGGCTACAGCGGGAGAGGGCTAGCGTCCGGGTCTGGAATGTCCTCATCTCCTCAGGATCTCCAGGGATCACCATCTGGATGGGGTGGGGGGAGATGGGGGGGGAGGAGAAAGAACCTCAGTAGGAAAGCCAAGACATGCTAAGGCAGACATGGCTCTAGAATCTGTGTCCTGACCTTTGATTACCCCTTTCCTTCCCTTCCTTCTTCTCTCTGCTCATCCATCCATCCATCCATCCATCCACCCCCCTGCCTAAGCATCCATCTACCCATACTTCCAATTATCCATCCATCTACCTACTTGCCCAAATGCCCATCTATCTATTCACTTGTCCATCTATCCACCCATCCATTCATTCATTCATTCACTTACCTACCCAAACCATCCATCCACCCACTTGCCCATCTGTCCATCTGTCCATCTATCTATCTGTCCATCTATCCATCTGTCCATCTATCCATCCATCCACCCACCCACCCATTCCTCTGCCTACCCAATACATCCATCCACCCTTCCACCCACCCATTCGTTCTTAGAAGCCCATCTCTATTGGTGAGGGTGATGTCCATTTAGGACACAGTGCCAGTAGCATGCCAGTCTTAAGAGCTGCCCAAATGTGAGCTGAGTCCTCACAACAGCCTACATGACAGAAGTCCTTGTGCCTACATCCTAGAGGAGGAAACCCATCTACAGGTTAATTCTCCATCCCGTGGCAGGGCCTGCAGAGAACCTGGGCAGGCCTTCAGTGCCTTTCAGTCCTTATCAACTGCAGAAAAGTACCCTGCTAATAGCAGGTGGCTAGGTCCCTACTGTCCTGACTGGGGGGCTTGCCTTCCCCAGTGTGCTCCCTCCACCCAGGGCCCAGTGGGAACTTCAGACTCCCTTTTTGGACAGAAATAATGAAAGAAAATGTGCATACCATGTTGGGTCACATCATGCCCACCCCCAAGTGATCGCCAGCTTGGTCCATAGGCACACAGGTGGCTTCCACAATATCTATTGTGGTGGGGTGAAGGCCCCAGGAAGCAGTGGGGCGGGGCCTTACCTCCTCGGTCTCGTACATGGTCCTCTTAGAGGAGAAGGGTGAGGGCTCAGGCTCCCGTAGCTCGCATGGACTTTCCGTGGATAGCTCCAGGTCCTCGCTCTTGTCCGGACCCGTCTCCCACTGTGTGTCACTGGACTGGGGGTTCAGGGTCACCACTACCCTGCCGGGCACAGGCCTGTCACTGGTCTGCAGGGCCCCCATGGGCCCAGGCTGGTCTCCTGTCATCCCCAGCAGGGGCAATCGACCCCTCCTCTCTTGATGTCTCCCCAAGGCCTCCACTTACTGTGGCAGGAAGTACTTGCGCCCAATGTTCTTGGGGTCCACAGATTTGGCAATCCTTAGGCAAGGGATGGGTGGCTTCTCTCCATCTTCGTAGATTCCTGGGGGGATGGGAGGTGGAGTCATCACTGATACCTCTTTATTTTTGTCAGTCATGGGGCTCGAACTCAAGGTTTGGGTGCTGTCCCTGAGCTTTTGCATTCAGGCTAGCACACATTGAGCTCTAGTGCCATTCTGGTTAATTGGAGATAAAAATCTCATGGATTTTTCCTGCTTGGGCTAGTTTCAAACTGTGATCCTCAGATCTCAGCCTCCTGAATAGCTAGGATTACAGGTGTGAGCCACTGGTGCCTGGTGCCTTTTTACTTTTCTTCCCCAGTGCTGGGGAGCATGCTGACACCCCATGGTCTGGCAGTGGTCCAGTGCCCCAGGATGGCAGGGGCCTGTGCCAGGGCCAGATCTACACCTTCCTGTGTTCCCAAACCCACCTGGTGGCAGGGCCCCTTCAAGGTGTCCCCAGGGGTTTCTTACCATGCAGGTCAGAAAAGGTGAGCTCCAGGCGGGTGGAAACCGGGGGGCCAGGCCCGCTGCTGAGCTCTGACCGGAACTGGGGCTCACTCAGTTCCAGTCGCAGCTGCTCTGTCCGCACAGCCCGGCCTGCCCAGGGGTCCCGCTCAGGCCTCAGATCAGCAATAGGGAAGCGCAGCCGCAGCGTGGCCCGGGGTGCAGAAAGCCGAAACACTGTCTGTTGCTCTGAAGCCCACGGGGGCTCTGTCTGTGGAAGGGTGAGGATCAGAGATGCCAGGGCCCCTGCCACCGTGGTAGGGCCTGAGGGCTAGTGTTCCACTACCCCAGGCCCAGCAGGACATTTTTACCAGTAGACCAGCGGGTGGCTTGTGGGGTACAGTGGCCAAGTGCAGCAGGGCAGCAAATCGGTCCAGAGCCCCCAGTTCCACATCTGCCTGGAATTCCTCCAGGTCCAGGACCACTTCTGAATGGCAGTGGCAGGCAACAGAGCGCCGGGCCCGGCTCTATGTAGAATAAAGATGTTGGGGTCACTGAGGGTCATGGGGTAGACAGAGGCAGGGTAGGAAAGGGTTTCCTCAAGCAAAAACAAACCTGAACCCCCTCAGAGGTGGGAGAAGAGCATGGGGAGGGCACCCAGGAGGGACCGAGGCAGACTTTCTACACTGCCACCTGAAGCCAGTTTACTTAAGAAGTCACTGAATGCTGGAGACTGGTGACTCATGCCTGTAATCCTAGCTACTCAAGAGGCTGAAATCTGAGGATCTTGGTTTAAAGCCAGGCCAAGCACAGACAGACCAATCAGAGACTGTCATCTCCAATTAACCAGCCAAAAGCTAGAAGCAGAGGTGTGGCTCAAGTGGTAGAGCACCAGCCTTGAGTGAAAAAGCTGAGCAAGAGCAGGAAGCTGAGTTCAAGCTCCAATGCATGTACACACGTGTGTGCGCGCACACACACATCACACAACACTTGCCCCTTCCAGCCTCAAAGGCCTAGCAGGCCACTCTCTGAGCCAGGGAAGGAGAACCAGGCCTCTAGAATGGCTTGGTCAGAGTGTACAAGTTCACACCCAAAGGCTCTGAAATAGCCTGGTGTGGTCCAGCTGGAGCATAGGAAAAGGAGGGCCAGGGTGACAGCAGAGAAGACACTGAAGAGGCCAGATTGGGGTCAATACACCATGAGAAGAGACCAACAGCCTCACAGTTCGGCTTGGGGGGGTGGGGGGAGGAGGTCAGCTACCTTTGGCAGCCGGCGCAGGGTCTGTGTATGGCGTAGGTGCCCACAGGGCCGAACTGAGGCCTGGGTACTCAGGTTACTGGGGAAACTCAGGATCTAGGACGAAGCAGTGGAGGTAAGCAGGGCTAGGCTGGATCCATGCTCCCCTCGCCCCCAGGCCCTACCTCAGCCCCTACCTCTGTGTATTCGGGTTCTGAAGAGCCCTTGGGCCACAGGCACTCTAGGACCTCCAGCTGCCCGAAGTGCAATTCTGTGGTGGTAGTCCGCCGGCCCCGGCTGCTTGCCCACAGTTCCCAGGACAGCTGGACAGCTGTGCCCGTGAGCCTGCGGGTAAGGAGGTAGGTGTCAGAGGTGGGGTCTGGGAGCCCTGGCGGTCTCTGCAGGCCTCGGCCTCAGGCTGGGCTTGTACCGGACATGGCTGCAGGGGCAAGCCTTCTGGAAGCGTGGCCGAAGGTGCTGGAAGTCTCGCGAGCCAAATGGCCCATCCTTGGTGGCATCAAACTCAGTAAAAAAGTGGGTAGTGAGGTCAGGTGGTCCAGAAGCTGGGGCAGATGTCTGGAGCAAAGTCAGGGTCACGCCACCCAAGGTCATCTTCAGCAGCGAGTCAGGGCGCATGGTGCCCGGAACAGGAGTTGGGGCTGTCTTGCCTGAGGGAACAGAGGCTTTACCAAAGGCTCCTCGGAGCTCGGAGGACCCTAGGTGGGGGTGACAGTTGGCCATGGCGCTGGGGGATCGGGGAAACGATGGCTAAGCTGGACTGTGGGGGAGCAAATCTATCTCATTGTGTGGCTCTGGAAAGGGACTTATCTCCTAGCTCAATTTAACCCCCTGAAGGTTCTAGAAGGCCTCAGTGTCAAACACAGACTAGCACCTGACCCACAATAAATTCAAGTATTGCCTAAAACATACAGTTTGTTGATAGAAAGAGAAACTGAGTCACAGAGAATTTAAATAAGGTGGGTGCTGGAGGCTCACGCCTGTAATCCTATCTACTTAGAAGGCTGAGATCTGAGAATCATGTTGGAAGTCCCTGAGACTTTTATCTCCAAGTAGTAATCAATAAGTCAGAAGTAGAGCTGTGGCTTAAGTGGTAAAGTGTCCACCTTGAGCAAAAAAGCTCAGGGACAACACATCAGCTCTGAGTTCAAGCCCCAGGACTGGTGAGAAAGAGGAAGAAATGAAGGAAGAAGAAAGGAAAAGGGAAGAAAGGAAGAATGAAGGAAAGAAGAACAGAAAGATTTTTTTGTCAGTCGTGGGGCCTGGGTGCTGTCCCTCAGCTCTTCAGCTCAAGACGAGCGCTCTACCACTTGAGCCACAGTGCCACTTTCGGCTTTTTTTTTTGTTTATATGGTGTTGATGAACTGAACCCAGGGCCTCATGCATGTGAGGCAAGCACTCTACCACTGAGCCACCTTCCCAGCCCCAAAACGCAGAAAGAAGTACTTGGTCAAGAGCACTGACTCTAAAAGCTGTGCCCTGCCCATCACATAACCAATTATCACCCGTGGGGGGTGTCCAGGCATCGCCAGGGCCTCCAGCACAGCACATGTCTGATGTGAAGGCCTCTTAGCCCTCCTTTCCCCTATCCAGGGAGCTGGACTCACCAGCTGGGTGGGCTGGGGCAGAGAGTCGGTGGGAGGCCATGTTGCTGTGCACGGAGGAATTTAGGTCTACGTCAGAGAGGGAGAGCTCAGAGACTGCTGAGGCCACGCTGCTTGTGAGGCCAGCCATGGAGAAGAAGAGGTCTAGGTGAGGGGGAGGCGAGAGGCGTTAGGAGACAGAGGGGCTTGGCCCCTGGGATCTTGCACTCATGCAAGCTGCCACTCCAATCAGTGTCGGCCCTGCACCCACCAGGACTGTCCAGGTTGAGGAGGGGGTTGGTCACAGGGTCTGGGCTGAGGGGCTCGGCCACAGCGCCTGCCTGTAGCTGCTGGTTCAGATCCTGTTCGATCAGCCACAGGTCTTCAGCACCTAGTGGGCGACTCTTGTTCAGCTTGTCAGCAAGGCCTTCTGGGGCTGTAAGGGAAGAGGTTTCAGTCCAGCCTGGTTGCCAGCCCTAACCATCCATCCCCTGGTTGTCTTGAAGCCTCACCTGTGAGACTGATGGCACTGAGCAGGTCCTGGAGCTGCTGGAGCCTCTGTGGGGTCAGGAGCAGGTGCAGGGAGCCCAGCTGCCCCGCCACCTCCAGCTGGGGGGGTGAAGGGCGGCCATGTTTGTCACTCAGTCCCTTTGAGAGCTGCTACCTGCCCCCTCCCCCTGAGGTCAATCATCAGGCTAAACTCTATTACCAAGTAGCTGCATGAACCTGCTCACAACCAGACCTCTCTGAGCCTCAGTTTCTCTAATTCAAAGCAGGTCATAATTTCCCTTCTTTTCCTTTCGCTCTTTTTTCTTTTTTTTTTTTTTGTCGGTCGTGGGGCCAGAACTCTGGGCCTGGGCACTGTCTCTTAGCTCTTCAGCTCAAGGCTAGTGCTCTCTCTACCACTTGTGCCACAGCACCACTTCTGGCTTTTTCTGCTTATGTGGTGCTGAGGAATCAAACCCAGGGCCTCACGCATGCGAGGCAAGCACTCTACCACTGAGCCACCTTCCCAGCCTGTCTGTCTGTCTCTTTCTTTGTTTCTTTTTTTTTTTTGGTCCGGTAGTGGGCTACTTCCAGCTTTTTTTCCTTTTTGCTTATGTGGGGCTGAGGAATCGAACCCAGGGCCTCATGCATGCAAGACAAGCGCTCTACCACTGAGCCACCTTCCCAGCCCCTTCTTTGTTTCTCTCTCTCTCTCTCTTTCTTTTTCTTTCCATGCTGGTCCTGAGGCTTGAATTCAGGGCCTGAGCACTCTCCTTTAGCTTTCTGGATCAAGGCTGATGCTCTACCACTTGAGCCACAGCTCCACTTAAACTCTTTGCTGGCTAATTGGAGATCAGAGTCTCACAGATTTTCCTCCCCAGGCTGGCTTCAAACCAAGAGCCTCAGATCTTGGCTTCTTGGACTGGGAATGTGGCTTAGTGGTAGAGTGTTTGCCTTGCATGCATGAAACCCTGGGTTCAATTCTTCAGTACCACATAAGGAGAAAAAACCGGGAGTGGTGCTGTGGCTCAAGGGGTAGAGTGCTAGCCTTGAGCAAAAGAAGCTCAGAGACAGTACCCAGGCCCTGAGTTCAAGCCCTGGGACTGACAAAACAAACATAAATAAAGATCTTAGCTTCTTGAGGAATTAGGAACACACTCCTGAGCAACCAATACCTGGCTATAATTTCCCTCCCTCATTGGAGATGGGGCACACTTGCTCATCCTGGGTGCCTGGTGACCTACCTTAGGTCCTGGAAAGGCCTCGTTCTGCTTCAGCTTCACTATTAGCTCCATGTACCCCGAACAGCTGCCAATCTGCAAGGGAGGCTCTGGTGGCTCTGCCTGAGAGGTGGAGAGCTGAGGAGTTAGGTCTCCAGAGGGTTTGTGGGATCAGAGGGGCTTTGGGATCTTGAGGGTGTGGAAGGCAGTCAGCCTACCTGTGAGGGGAGCTCTTCGAAGTACAGGCGGACCCCCGCCAACTGCAGCATCTTGTGTAGGAAGGCGGGTGGCTGGTGCACGTCCACCGGAGGTGCCTGGCCTGGATCTCGCACAGACTCGTCACAGTACTCCAGTCTGGGGAGTGGAGGGTCAGCCCTTGTCCTGGCCACCCCACGCCTGGTGCCCTTTCTTCTCACAGTGTTGTGTTCTAGGGGTCTGGGGTTGGGGAGCCCAGCCTGCAAAGCTGCCCACCCTATCTGCGACACCCTGGACCACCATGTCCAGCTAGGATGCTCAGCTAGTCCCTCTGACCCTCAGAGTCTAACCTGGTTTCTGGGACCCATGCCACGCAGAACACTTGGGTCCAGGATGCCAGTGCATGCTCCCACCTCGGCCCTTTTCCCCAACCCCACTACCATCAGGCCCACCTGCTTCATTCACCTTGTGGCTTCCCGGAGACCGGCTTAGGGGTGAGGGGTGAGAGGGGAAGAGGCAGGGCCAATAAGCAGTTCTCACACCCTTGAATCCCAGCCTATCTGTACCTCTGCACGTGGATCTCCATGGCCACGCCATGCTCCCCATCGCCCGGAGAGTGCTCTATCCTCACCACACTGTCCAGAAAGGTCACCTTGATCCTCCGCAGCACTGGTATGTGGGGAGGGGGAGGAGTGTCTCAGGTCAGCTGTGGCAGCCAGAGGGAAGGCAATTTCCCCTCTGAACAGCAAGGGGTAAGTTGCTGTCTGAGGGCCCTGTCCTGTGAGCTATGGAGGAGCTGGCTTACCTGTCTCGATGGTCTGGGCAAACATTTCCAGCCCCTCTAGGGGCTGTGGAGGCTCTGAGGGCTCGGGAAGCCCATTCCGAAGACACTCCTGAGCCAGCTGCAGGCTTGTGGTCATGCAGGAAGCCCAGCTCTGCGAGTCAGCAGCCCCTGGCCCTGTGGAGAGGAAAGGGTCTCAGGGTAAGCAGGCTCTGACAGCTCCTGGGTTCCTAGGCTCAGTCCTACCACTTGCCTGCTCCTGGCCTTGTCATGCCTCACCTGGGCTTTGGCGGGGCTGCAGGGTGAGCTGGAGGCCCGACACACGCACCGTGCAGTGGTCAGTGAGTAGCGCAGCCCAGGGCACAGCCACCTCGATGGAGCCCACAAAGCCTTCCACCAGCTCCAGCGGTGAATCCATCGACTCCAGCACCTCGTTCACAGACTGAAGTGAGAAAGGGACATATCAGCTCATGGAACCCCGAATCCAGCTGGCTTCTTCAGCCTGCACAGCCATTTGGCCTTGGAGAGGGTCGCTAGTTTTTCTGTCCTTCTGCATGCTATAAACCCTACTTTGGTTCATGCTGTTCCCTAACCCTTCACCCCATCAACCAAAGGTACTCAACACTGAAGCCAGCTCCAATATTTCCCACTCCATTCAGTTAAAAAATAATACTTTTGCTGGGTGCTGGTGGCTCACGCCTGTAATCCTAGCTACTCAGGAGGCTGAGATCAGAGGATCATGGTTCAAAGCCAGCCTGGGAAGGAAAGTCCATGAGACTTTTTTTTTTTTTGGTCAGTCGTGGGGCTTGAACTCTGGGCTTGGGCACTATCTCTCAGCTCTTCAGCTCAAGGGGAGCACTCTACCGCTACAGCCACAGCGCCACTTCCAGTTTTCTAGTGGTTTATTGGAGATAAGAGTTTCACAGACTTTCCTGCCTTTCCTGACTAGGCTGGCTTTGAACCGTGATCCTCAGATCTCAGCCTCCTCAGTTGCTAGGACTATAGGCGTGAGCCATCAAGGAGACTCTTATCTCTAATTAACTACCAGAAAACCGGAAGTGGTACAATGGCTCAAGTGTAAAGAGCTTGCCTTGAGCTGAAGAGCTGAGGGACAGCACCCAGGCCCAGAGTTCAAGCCCCACGACCGAAAATCAAAACAAAACAAAAAACCATAAACTTTTACCAGACACCTGACATTGAGACTGCATGGCCTCATCAGACCAGGATGAAACCAGAGGTGAGGGGGTACCAGGGAGAGAGGGGGTCTGGGAACACCGAGGTGGGGGAAGGGCTGAAGAATGAAGAGGAAGCAGCCAGGCAGAGATGGATGGCGATGTGTTCCAGGCATGGGAACAACAGGTGCACCAGCCTGGCAGTCCATGCTCACCCAGGGCCAGCACAGAGTTCAAGGGGAGAACTGTCCAGGCGAGGGGCTGACTTGAATCCAGATGGATCCTTAAATCTAAGATAGTAGTGTGGCTGTTCCTCTGAACACAAGACTGAGCCCCAATAAAAGTGCCGTACCCTGCCAGCCTTCTCCCAGTGACCTCCAGTCTACGTGCTACCAGTGAGGTTCTCGGTGAACACTTTTTGGATGCATGAATGTTAAATAAGTGCAAACAGAGCTAACAACTGAGATTAAGGCCCATGGCTGAGGACACAGAGACCCAGGGGACACTAGTCTAGGTACCCCATGTTCTACCAGGGCTAAGACTGGGACCAGGCCTTTTCCCCACCCCACCTGGAGTCTGATTTGGGGACCTTGAGCTGAGAAAAAGGGTTGGTTCGCAAAGTGCCTGAATTTTGCTAGGGGCTAGGTTGAAAACCAGCCTAGAGGGAAGTCTCTGTCTTCAAAAGAAGTTAGGGCATAAGACCTGGGAGTATTTTCGGGGGCTGAATGTAAATGGCTTCCTAATTGGGCCCTCACAGACCACAGGCTACTGAGAAATTCTACCTACTCTCAATCCACATTTTTTCCCAAGGCCTGTTCTGTCTGTATGTCTGGCTTTCCAGTCCAAAGGGCCAGAACTCTAACACCAGTCAGAAAAGAAAGCTCTACTCCCATGCCCACTTGAAGCTCTGGAACTGGAGAGGTGGCCCAATACCAGTCAGTGCTAGGCGGAGGCCTCTAATCGAGGGCTCCTTGGTTACTCTAAATTAGGTGAGCTGTGATTCAGGGAACCTGACCCACCAGCCCCCAGCCTCACATTTCTCCCGAACAAGATCCACTTTAGCTTCCTAACACCAGCCAGGGGCCAGACCTACCCACCTTCCTCAAGGGCTGCCCTAAAGGTAGGGATGCTGGATTCCAAGTCCCGCCCTAAACATCTGCATAGGCTGCCCAACTCCACCTCCAAAAGCAGGAAGTAGACGGCAGCAAGTCGCACGAGGTGTTGATCAACAGGGTCTGACGCTTTTGTTGACATCTGCCTCCGGAGGGGAACCCCACCCACCAGGCTCAGGATCTCGGGGTCTGGAGGTCGGGGCTCATTTTCCACAGGTACCATGAGCAAGGCTCGGTACCCCCCACCAGCCATCCCTCCGCAACTACCCCTCCCCAACTCTGTCACTGCCAATAGGTCCTCTAATCCCTCTTCACTCAGCTCAACTCAGTCCTCAAACTCGATGAGATCCTGCTGGCATTCACCAGACGAGAGACATCCCACCCTCTCAGCCTGTTTCTCCCAGCTTCAGGATCTGATAAGGAACCAAGGCGACCTCGCTGGTGCCCGGAGAGGGCCCGACTTCCCGGCCTCTCTTCACCCAGTGTCCGGCCCTCCAGCCTGACCCCTCCGCCGGGCACTGCCTTCCCGCCCACTGCACCTTCCTGAGCTCGGGCACCGCTCCTCACCCAGTTCTCCAGGTGGATATCCCGCAGGGCAACGCTGCCCTTGTACAGATCCAGGCTGAGTTGGTCCAGGCTCAGATGTTCTTGGAAGAAGTGACCCAAGTAGTGGTGTAGCAAGTAGCGGCAGACCCGTTCTTTCACACAGTTCGACCATGGCCACAGCCATCGTGACATCTCGGGGAACGCCGGGACCCGGCTGCCTCCGCTCACCGCCTGCCGGCGATCCCTGTCCGGCTGCGCTGTTCACTAGAGCCCCCGGCTCACCCCGCCGCTTCTCAGCGCCAGGCCGCGCCCCTAGCCGCGCAGCCACGCCCCCACGCTCACTCCCATTGGTCATTGCAAGGGGAGAGGCCCACTGATTGGGCGAGAGGGGCGGAGCCTTCGGGAGTGGAAAAAGAGACTGGGCTCTCAGTGAGATACAAGGCTCTCAATCATCGTTTACGCCTGCGTACAAGTGTTGTGTGGGAGGACCTTTAACCTCCCTTCCACAGGCTTCGGGAAGACTGTTGGGGGTGGGGGGTGGGGCCGGCGTGCGAAGGACTGCGCAAGTGCAGACCCGTCTCACAACTTTAGGTAGTTGGAGAGGATTTAAAGGGACAGGGTCTTAACTTCGCCAGAGGCTTCCCACAGCGATCATGAGTCGCTGTGAGTTACACAGCCTGAATCTCGGAAACGAGGGAATATACAGGTGCATTTTATAAAATGTTTTATACATTCGTTATCCCGTTTAACTCTTTTGCTTTCTCTTTAGGCTGGCGGGATCAAGAGTCCAGGAAGTCACATCCGGCTCCAATCAACTTTCTTAACTCTTAGGGATTGTTGTTTTCGCTTTACCCTTTAGAAAGCAAGTCTAGAAAGGCCTCTTAGTCCTGCTTTAGGCTAAATTTTTCTTCCTCAACTGAGAATGCTTTGCCCCGGGTTAACTAACCCTCCCTTTTAGGAGAAAAGAGAGAGAAGTCTGTAAAACCTGTGAAGCCTGGGGCCCTCCCTGGAACAATGATAATAGCTTTTCATATCTCTAATTCCAAAATCAATACAGAATGGATTCTACTTCCCTCGAGCTGAGATCTACTGCTTTTGTGCAGCCTTTGAGCTTATACTGGCTTTTATAGTTTTAAATGGTTGGGGGGTGGGGGCGGAATCAAAGAAAGAATGTAACAATGTGAAAAGGCTTGCACAGTCCATCTGGGTTTTCCTATAATACACATCTAGTGGACTGAGACTGTTCACTGACTACTGTTGAGGCAGAAGCTTGTACAGTCTAAAATGTTTATTTTTCAAGTCCTTTCTAGACAGTTTGGGCTGGGTGCCCGTGGCTCATGTCTGTTATTGTAGCTACTCAGGAGGCTGAGATCTAAGGATCCCAGTTCAAAGCCAGCTAGGCAAGAAAGCCCATGGGACTCTTATCTCCAATTAGCCAACACAGAAAGCTGGAAGTAGGGCTGTGGCTCAAGTGGTAGAGCACTGGGCTTAAACAAAAAAGTCCAGGGATAGCTCTGAAGCCTGGAGTTCAAGCCCCAATAGGACACACACACTCAAAAAAAATAAATAAAATAAATCCTTCCCTCTGCTCTGTACAGGTGGTTTAAAGGACATTCATGAGTAATTATGATTCTAATTTAGTTTTTACCATATTTCAGTCTAATGCCAAAAGTCAGTGAAATGTCCATCTTGGCCCTGGGGACAGAGACCTGGATTCTTGTGACTCTAGGTGGCTTTGGGCAACTCACTGCTCCTCCCTAAACTCTTGTTTATTCTCGCATGCTCAGAATAAGATAGAAAGCCAGCTCTTTTTACTTGGTAGGGACTAAGGAAATAGTCCCCACACCCCCACCCCAAATGGAGGAATCTTCAGGAAGGTAGGCTGGTACTAAGGCTGGTCAGAAAATGCTTGTGGGATGAATCAAGAGATATGCCTGTGCTCCTAGCTACTCAGGAGGCTGAGATCTGAGGATTGCTGCTCAAGGCTGCCCAGGCAGGAAAGTCTGTGAGACTCATCTCCAATTTACCTTCAGAAAAACAGAAGTGGCACTGTGGCTCAAAGGGTACAACACTAGCTAGCCTTGAAAAGAAGAGCTCAGGGACAGTGCCCAGGCCCAGAGTTCAGGCCCCACAACTGACCAAAAGAAAAAAGATATCTGCCTGTCTTTGGCAGGGCAGGGGTATAGCTGTGCTCATTAGTTATGTATTACCAATAATAGAGCTGAGTGTAGTGACACACAGTTGTAATCCTGGAATCTGGGAAGGTCCAAAGCCCAAGGCTAACAACCAAGGCTACACAGGAAGACCCTGTCCTAAAAATAAAACAAAATAATAACTATTTGAGCTCATTTGATGTCCTAAATCCAAAGCTTGTTACTTTGTGAACATTATTTCATTTTTTTTCTTGGTCAGTCCTGGGGTTTGAACTCTGGGCCTGGGCCCTGTCCCTTAGCTCTTCAGCTCCAGGTGAGCGCTCTAAACCACTTGAGCCAGAGCGCCACATCCAGTTTTCTGGTGGTTTATTGGAGATAAGAATCTCATGGACGGGCTGGAAAGGTGGCTCAGTGGTAGAACGCTTGCCTTGCATGCATGAGGCCCTGGGTTCCATTCCTCAGCACCACATAAGCAAAAAGAAAAAAGCCAGAAGTGGCGCTGTGGCTCAAGTGGTAGAGTGCTAGCCTTGAGCTGAAGAGCTGAGGGACAGCGCCCAGGCCCAGAGTTTAGGCCCCACGACCGGACCCCCCCCCCCCCAAAAAAAAAAGAATCTCATGGACTTTCCTGCCCTAGCTGATCTTGACCATGATCCTCAGATCTCAGCCTCCTGAGTAGCTAGGATTACAGGCGAGAGCCACTGGCACCCAGCCCACTTGCAGCTTTTGCTGTTAATTGGAGATGGGTCCTTAGGACTTTTCTGCACAGGCTGGCTTCGAACTTTGATCCTCAGATCTTAGCCTCCTGAGTCACTAGAATTACAGGTATGAGCAACCAACACCTGGCTAAGGAGACATTAATAGCTCCATGTTATGGGAGAGGAAACTGAAGCTATGTGCCCAAGTACATGAGGAACAAGCTCCACTTCTTTCCAAGAGGAGTGGAGGAAATGCCCCATTTACAAGGGGGTCCCCATTCCCCTGTTGTGGGAAGAGGGTACAAAGATGGGGGGCCCCGGCTTGATCTTTGTATCTCAGCCTCTAGTGTTCCTCAATATGACTGCTTCCTTTCAGGGTGCGTTCACACCTTTCTCTGCTTCTAACCTCATTGGCCACATCTATTTCTCAGCAGTTGGTACCTGTGTGTGCACACCTGAATCCCATGTACCCCACAGCGGAGTATTGCACAGCACAAATAGAGCCCAAAACACTTTCTCCAGATGACTGGCTGCAAGTTCCATAGAAATCCAAGGGCAGACCATCATCCACAACTGAGCTCAGGCCAGAGTAGGAAAGGAACAAGTGGATACCAAATAATGACAGAGCAAAGGGGACAAAAGTCTCTCAGGAGGGAAAATGGTATTGGGAGCCACAGATGCTTCTCGAGGATAGCTGAGAGGCAGTCAGGGCTACATTGGGACCTGAGCACAACTGAACCCAGAAATGTGTTCCAGAAGCATACTAAAAACCGGTTGGACTGGACGCTGGTGTTGCATGCTTGTAATCCTAGCTACTCACAAAGCTGAGATATGCGAATCATGGTTCAAAGCTAGCCCGGGCAGGAAAGCTCCTGAGTGTCTCCAAATGACCACCAGAAAGCTTTAGTGGTAGCGTGCTAGCCTTGAGCTGAAGAGCCCAGGCCCAGGCCCAGACTTCAAGTCCCACGACCGAAAAAAAAAAAAAAAAGCAGCAGCTCAGGAACAGTGCCCATGTCTGAGTTCAAGCCCTAGGACTGCCCTTGCCCCCCCACAAAAAAAAACAACCACCAACAAAACCAGCCCCAAAATAGATTAATTTTAAGGTATGTCTATGTCTCAATAAAGATATTAAAAAAAGAAAAAAAAACTTTCAATAGCTGTGTCCTTCCTAGATGACATCAGATCAAATGCAACATCTGGGGCTAAGTGAGATTTCAGAGATATGAGATATAAGGCTTTCCTACCCTGTGTGAAACCCATGGTTCTAATCTATCCCGACTCAGTTCCATTCCCAGCCCCCTGTGGATAGGGGAGGGAGTCATTTATCTCACCAGTCTCTGGTCTCTCCTCTGCTTTTCAGTCCTCATGCAATGTATTCAATTCCACATCACCAGCCCAGACCAGGGGAGGTAGGGGTGTGGGGTAGTGTGTGTGTAGGGGAGGTGGTGGTGGTGGTAATCTGTGTGGAGGACTGGATCTAGCTGGTTTCTTGATAAAGTGTGTCATCTAGGGCAAGACATGGCTCCTGTGGGTCTGTGCTCCCCAGTTTGGTGTTTAGGGGTGTGGAAGAGGTTTCACCTCCTGAGCTGAGGAGGTGGGCAAGCAGGGAGGAGAGTTAAAGATCTCACTTGGTCGGGTGGGGTGGGATGGGGTGGGGGAACACTGGCTGGCTCTCCTATGAACCAGTCTTGGATCCCAGCTTGGGGAAACTGCAGCCTCTTGGCTTTCTGTTGCTTCAAATGGCCAATAAATACCTCCTGGATACCCATGTCTCTTCTCATAAGGGCTCCAGGGCCCAGAACAGGGTGGAGCAGATTCTGAAAAGGGTCCCAGGGCCCTCTCTGACCTCACTGTCTAGGTTCATTACCTTCCCCTTCTGCTCAGTATAGACCAGCATTCAGCCAGGCAAAACTTCAGGGTGGAGATTTCACAGCAGTTGAGCAGAATAAAATGTGTCAGAGCCTAGGGTTCTGGGAAGGGGACTCAGGATGGCAGCTGGAGACTTTGGGTCAGATTGCCAAACTCCTGAATCCCTGCTGAGTGTCAGTCTTGGATACATTAGTAGAGGTTTCTTGTTTTGGTTTTTGGTTTTGGTTTTGTTTTTAAATCAAGATCTCCTCCTCTGGCACATGTCGGGGTCTGAACGGTCAGGGGGCCCAGCTGCGTGGGAGTGGGAAGGTCCAGGGGAACACCTGCTCTCGTGCTCTGCCGCCCCAGGTCTGGCCCTTTAAACCATAGACCATGATGTCACCGAAGACAGCACGAGATGGGAGGGGGACTGCAGGTCTGAGGATGGACTACATTTCCCAGCATCCTCTGGTGACCCACACCCCTCACCGAGGTCTCCGACTCGCCCGTGCCGGACTATTAACCAGTCCAGCGCCAGTTTTCAAGGGATTTTGGAGGCGTCCAGCCATTCTGGGGTGAGGGAAGTGTTCCCAAAGGGATGGTCGGGACATAGATGGCCCAGGCCAAAGCCATGCGCCGGGCATAGCGTGCTGGGCCTCTTTCCTGCCAGGATCCTGGCGTACTCCCCGCCCCCCCCCCCCCCCCCCCCGCCTCCGTTCCTGGTGCAGACTCCAGCGTCTTCCTCTTTTCTTGCTCAGTCACCCTTTCCAGAATCTGGGGCTCCAGCCCCCAGCTGGAGCGCACCCCACCCCGCTCTCAGGCTTGGGAAGTCTCAGCCTCTACCCCAGGGTCTGGAGTTCGCTCTCGGGGGGGTTACCCCGGCGGACAAGTCTCTCCCTTTAAGCCGGGCCGGGACTACATTTCCCAGCGGCCCCCGGGCCGTCCTGACGCAGCTCCCCCCCGCCGGGAGGTGCGGGGCGGGGCGGGCCAGGCGGGGGGGAGGTGGCTTGATGTCATCCCGAGCATCTGGGCGGCGGGTGCCGGTGCGCACCGAGCCGGGCTCCTGCTGCGCCGCGCCGCACCGCGCCGAACCCAGTCCCCCGACGCCAGCCCAGGGCCGCGCGCTGCCGGGGCCGGCTCGGAGCCGGCCGAGGTCCCGGTCCCCCCGCCCCGGGGCTGAGCTGGGGCATGCTCCAGCCCCCCCGGAGCCCAGGAGAGAACCCCGGAGCGCCGCCGCCCAGCCCTAGCGCCCCGAGCGGCCGATCCGACGCCCCCTCCTCGCAGGCAGCCCCCCCTCGGGGGTCGGCGACCAAAGTGCGGGGTTCTGAGAAGTGAGTGTCCCCCCCCCCCCCTTCCTCCCGCCCGCCTCCCCGCATGAGATTTGTGGACTCTGAAGGAACTGGGGTTGGAGCGGATGCTGGGGTCTAGGATGGGGTGGCACAGGGACAGGGTCCCCCCTTCCCCCCCATTTTTGCGTGAGTCCGCTGTGGCTGGCATTAGTGGACCAAGACGGCTTGTAAAGGGCCCGGGATGAGGACTGTGGTCTTTCTGAAGAGATGCTGGCTTGGGTGATAGGCCGTATTTGGGGAGGGGTTATTTTAGATCCTGGGAGGACAAGTCCATGATGGGAGGGACTGCACCCTGTTTTGGGGTCTGTGCAAGGGTGGGAGAGAAAAAGAAGACCCTAGCTCCCAGCTGCATCACCCAGTCTGTCTTTGAAAGAACTGACGGGCTCTCTGTCTCTGTCTCTCTGTCTCTCTCTTGCTGACCTTTCTGCCCTGCCTTCTCAGAAGAGCCAGCTTGGGATCCCTAACTGGACTGTTCTGGACCCCCAAGGAAGGACCTAAGGCCTGAGCCATCGCCTTTCTCCCTGCCTGCCCCCCAGGACTGGGCAATTGCCAAAGGCCCTGGGGGGGGGGCCAGAACTGTGGTTGTGCCCCCCCCCCCAAACCTGGCAGGATGGGCCCCAGTTAGTTTGCTCAGCCTCATCCAGCCTCCTTCAGGAGCCCCAGGAGCTCTGAAGACCTGACCTGCTGCCTGCCCACCATGGAGACCAAGCTGCCCCCTGCAAGCACCCCTACCAGCCCATCCTCCCCAGGACTGTCTCCTGTGCCACCACCTGACAAGGTGGATGGCTTCTCCCGCAGGTCCCTGCGCAGGGCCAGGCCCAGGCGTTCCCACAGCTCCTCTCAGTTCCGCTATCAGAGCAACCAGCAAGAGCTCACGCCACTGCCCCTGCTCAAAGGTGAGCTGGGAGCTGCTGCTGGCTTCCAGGGTTCCTGAGCCCTGGAGGGGGAACCAGCATTGGAGAGGGGTGGTGGGAAGGGGTGAGATATAGCTGGCAGCTTGTCCTCCCTGGTGAGGGACTCGGTCAGAACTGACCCCAGCCCTCCAACCCTCTGCTGACGCATGGTCTGACTGGCCTGGAGGTGGGGCATCAGGAAGTGGCGCCACCCTGGGGGGCAGGCTAGGGCCAAGGGTGGGGCCCACAGCTTGGCTTCCAGGCGGCCACTATCAGCTCAACCAGCTGCCTGGCTTCTGGAGCAGGTGCTTGGCACGGCTCCCTGTCATCACCACATAGCCTCTACCCTCACCCCTGACGACTTCTCTACTTCTTGCTGGTAGACTGGGGCGCCATCTAGGAAAAGGAGGCATTGTCTCTTTCAGAAATATACAACCCTGCTTGTACATCAAGGATTTTGTTCTTGCTTTAAAAATCACAAAGTCTCTGAGCATGAATTAGGAGAGAGGTGAAGCTATATAACCTTCAGCTATCTAACCTGGGGGACCAGGAGATGTTTGCTCTCTAAACTACATCCTAGGGCCTGGGGGCAGCAGAGACTGCTTAGAAAGCCAGCTGTGGGGATGAGGGAGGACCACCTGTACTCAGAGCTCTGGTAGTATGGCCCCCATCTCTCCCCAGATGTGCCAGCCTCTGAGCTGCATGACCTGCTAAGCCGGAAACTGGCCCAGTGTGGGGTGATGTTTGACTTCTTGGACTGTGTGGCTGACCTAAAGGGGAAAGAGGTGAAGCGGGCGGCCCTTAACGAGCTAGTGGAATGTGTGGGGAGCACCCGGGGCGTCCTCATTGAGCCTGTCTACCCGGACATCATCCGCATGGTGAGCACTGGACCCAGCACACAAACCCTACTGACCCTCCTAAAAATCCCTGCACAGAGAATAAACCTGACACTCTTCAGTTTAGTCTCAAGATCCACGTCTTCCATCTCCACTGAGTCCTATTGCTGTCCAGCACCCACTTGGGACTTCCTCTTCAGTCTACATCTGCACCTTTCCTTGTTGGAGCTGAGGGGGGTGGGTGCTTTTCTCCTGGGCAGCTTGCCTTCCTTGGACTGACTCAGGATTGCCTCTCCAATAATGTCTGAGCCATACATTTCCCCTTTCTTACCCATAATGCCTGTGAACACTTTCCTCTTTTTTTTTTTTTTGTCAGTAGTGAGGCTTGAACTCTGGGCCTGGGTGCTGTCCCTGAGCTCTTCAGCTCCAGGCGAGTGCTCTACTGCTTGAGCCACAGCACCACTTCTAGTTTTCTAATGGTTTATTGGAGATAAGAGTCTCATGGACTTTCTTGCCTAGGCTGGCTTTGAACTGAGATCCTCAATCTCAGCCTCCTAAGTAGCTAGGATTATAGGTGTGAACCAGCAGCACCCGGCTCTACCCTTCGCTTTTTTTTTTTTGGTCGGGTCGTGGGCCTGAACTCTGGGCCTGGGCGCTGTCCCTCAGCTCTTCAGCTCAAGGCTAGCACTCTACCACTTGAGCCACAGCACCACTTCCAGCTTTTTTTTTTTTTCTGCTTATGTGGTGCTGAGGAATTGAACCCAGGGCCTCATGCATGCAAGGCAAGCGCTCTACCACTGAGCCACCTTCTCAGCCCTACCCTTTATTTTTGACCTTACATCTCCTCTGGGTCCCTATCTAGAGTTATATTCTATCTGCCCTTAGATTCCTCGCTTCTGACCTAAGACTTACTTTTGAACTAGGTTTTCGTTATGATTGTCCAAGTTCTAAAGTGCTTGCTGGAGCAGAAGGTGACCTGCTAGAATGTTGTACTAGAGATCCTTTGACTTCTGCCTTCATCTTTTTTTTTTTTTTTTTTTTGGGTCCGGTCGTGGGGCTTGAACTCTGGGCCTGGGCGCTGTCCCTCAGCTCTTCAGCTCAAGGCGAGCGCTCTACCACTTGAGCTACAGCGCCACTTCCGGTTTTCTGGTGGTTTATTGGAGATAGGAGTCTCACGGTCTCTCCTGCCCGGGCTGGCTTTGAACCGCGATCCTCAGATCTCAGCCTCCTGAGTAGCTAGGATTACAGGCGTGAGCCACCAGCGCCTGGCCTGCCTTCATCTTAAAGAACCTTGACTTTGCCTTCCCCCACCCTTCCAGATCTCAGTGAATATCTTCCGGACCCTGCCACCCAGTGAGAACCCTGAATTTGACCCTGAAGAGGATGAGCCCAACCTTGAGCCTTCTTGGCCACATCTGCAGGTGTGAAGGGCTTGGGGAAAGTAGTAGGGGTCTGCACTTCCAGGTGGTCTGAGGACCTTGGATGGGGGTGGGTGGGTGTTGTCTTGCATGAGGGCCCAAGGGTGGGGCAACTGGGTGAGGCTGTGACTGAACTCGTTTTTTTTGTCTGTCTGCATTTTCTAGTTGGTATATGAATTTTTCCTGCGTTTCCTGGAGAGCCCAGACTTCCAGCCTTCTGTGGCCAAGAGATATGTGGATCAAAAGTTTGTCTTGATGGTGATGTGGGGAGCCCAGGCTGGGTGGTACTGTAGGTAGGGGCATGGCGTAGAATGGGAATGATTAGGGGTTGACCTTTTACTGGAGCCCCCCTCAACTCCCACAGCTCTTGGAGCTGTTTGATAGTGAAGACCCCCGAGAACGTGAGTACCTCAAGACCATCTTACATCGGGTCTATGGCAAGTTCCTGGGTCTCCGAGCCTACATCCGCAAACAGTGTAACCACATCTTCCTCCGGTGAGTGGCTACCTCTGGGGAGAGGAGAGGGAAAAGGAAGAAAAGAGGAGGTGGAGGGGAAGGAAGGGGAGAAGGGAGAAGGGAAGGAGGGAGGGAGGGAGGGAGGGAGGGAGGGGGAAGGAAGGGGAGAAGGGAGAAGGGAAGGAAGGAGGGAGGGAGGGAGGAAAGGAAGGAAGATAGTGTTGAGATGTTAGACTCCAGGACTGTATGGGGTATTTACCAAGTTCTCATTCCATAGCAATATTGATTATACAATGCGAGCATATGCAGTCAGCAGAAAATTAGTATTTATTTCCATTTGACAGATGACAAAATAGAGGCTAAGAGAGTAGTTTACAGGCACTAGGCCAGTCTAGGGAAGCCAAGGATGGAAATTTGATCCTTATGATGCTGTCATGTAAGGACCCAAAGAGATACTCTTTCTGCAAACGTATACTGAGCACCACACCCCCACTGGCTGACGGGAGCTTACATGACCTTTTGTTTTCTCTATCTCCCTCATGCCAGTATTGAGGCTTGAATGCAAGGCCTGGGCCCTGTTCCTTAGCTTTTTTGCTCAAAGCTCAGGTTTTACCACTTGAGCCACAGCTGCACTTCCGGCTTTTTTTTTTTTTTTTTGGATGGTTAATTGGAGATAAGGAGTCTCACAGACTCAGCTTCCTGAGTAGCTAGGATTATAAGCATGGGCTATTGGTGCCCAGCAGTGGACTCGTTTTAGAGATCATGGTTGTGGAGTTGGCCATCCTGTATTTGAGTTTGGTTCCAGTACTTGAGTGGACTTGAAGAAATGGCTTAAGTGCTCTGCTAGTTTCCTCTATTTTTTTTTTGGGGGGGGGGGGGGGTCTGGTCGTGGGGCCTGAACTCTGGGCCTGGGCGCTCTCCCTCAGCTCTTCAGCTCGAGGCTAGCGCTCTACCACTTGAGTCACAGCGCCACTTCCGGCTTTTTTCTTTTTGCTTATGTGGTGCTGAGGAATGGAACCCAGGGCCTCATGCATGCAAGGCAAGCACTCTACCACTGAGCCACCTTCCCAGCCCAGTTTCCTCTCTTTGAAATAGGGTGCTGCCTGAATTAACCTAGGGATTATGCTTCAGGTGAAGTGAAGTGGTACCTTCAAAGCACCTGTGATTAGCCGCAAAGTCAAGAAGACATGATGGTGGCCTCCAGGAGCTCCGCCCCTCACTAGCTTCCCCACTTATTAACTTTGGGCGTGAGGCCTTTAAGCACTGAGTCTTGACTTTTGCATCTGTGTAATGGCTTCAATACGCTCTGCCTCCCAGGGCAGATCTCAGAATTACAGGGTACAGAGCAGATGAAGTCTTTGTCATTGCTTTGGTAGACTGCATGAGAGAGAAATTTTTGTAGGTTAGGTGCCTGCTGGGCCTCAGGTAAGAAGTGCCAGGTCTGGGAGGAAGAGAGGAGCTGGAGTGCCTTAGAGGAGAAAGGCTAAGTCAGGTACCGGTGGCTCACGCCTGTAATCCTAGCTACTGAGGAGGCTGAGATCTGAGGATCATGGTTCAAAGCCAGCCCAGGCAGGAAAGCCTGTGAGACTCTTATCTCCAATTAACCCCAGAAAACTGGAAGTGGTGCTGGGCTTAAGTGGTAGAGTGCTCACCTTGAGCTAAAGAGCTCAGGGACAGCGTTCAAGCCCAGAGTTTAAGTCCCATGATTGACAGGAAAAAAAAAAGGCTAAGCCAGTAGTCAGAGCAGCAGTGGTGGCTGGGCTGGCAAGGGTGTTTCTCAGGTAGGCGTATTTGAGAACCAGAGAAAGGAGTCCAGCCTGGTTGGAGCACTGGTATGTGTGTGTGCAGGTTAAGTGAGGGTGGCAGGCTGGATGGCTAATGGGATGTGGGGCTAACCATGCTGCTCTGAGCTTCCCCCACATTCTTCTCTTCATCTTGCAGGTTCATCTACGAGCTGGAGCACTTCAATGGTGTGGCTGAGCTACTGGAGATCTTAGGAAGGTGACTCATTCTGGCCTCAGCTGGCGCTGAGAGTTGGGGGGAGAAGGGAGGCTGGGGCTCGGTGGCTGAGCCCTGCTCCTCTCTTCTGCTCCCTCTCAAGCATCATCAATGGCTTTGCATTGCCCCTGAAGACTGAGCACAAGCAGTTCCTGGTTCGTGTCCTCATCCCCTTGCATTCCGTCAAGTCGCTGTCTGTCTTTCATGCCCAGGTAAGGCCCAGGCATAGCCCTGCCACAGCGGAGTGGGGGAATGTGGGGTGCCAGTGGGGCCAGGATGTCAGCCCCACACTCAAGGGATTCTGTTCCACCTTCATGCCTACTAATTTCAGTCCACTCTACTTTGGATTTCCTGCTGGCCCTTTAAGGCTGACTTCATACATGAGTGCTGTGCTGCCCTCCTCAACCCTTCCCTCTCTGCCTGCCCACCTTCAGGGTGCTTCTTGCCTCCTTCTGGATGGTCTCAGAGATTAGGATGCAGAAGTCTGTGTGTAAAATTGATAAGGGTTAAACGTGCTGCTTCGTGGTCCCAAGCATCTGGAGCATGGTGTTCCTGTGTGCACTAAGTGCTCAGTGAACAAGGTACCCCTGGCCCCTCCTGACCCTGTCCTCCTTCTCTCCACCCTGCCCCCCCTGCAGCTGGCATACTGTGTGGTACAGTTCCTGGAGAAGGATGCCACCCTGACAGAGCATGTGAGTGTCGGGGGGGAGGAGGGGGAAAAAGGTGGGCCCCGCACTGTGCAGGCCTGACAAGATTCTTGTGCCTCAACTCCACAGGTGATCCGGGGACTGCTCAAATATTGGCCCAAAACCTGCACCCAGAAGGAGGTATGGAGGGGGTTCTGACACCCCAAGGAGGGAGGCTGGGAGGGCTCAGTTCCAGAAGGCAGGTGTGTGTTGCTGGGAGGGGGAGGGGGAATGTGAGCCACTGCCTCCACCCCTCCTGCAGGTGATGTTCCTGGGCGAGATGGAAGAGATTTTGGATGTCATTGAGCCCTCTCAGTTTGTGAAGATCCAGGAGCCCCTCTTCAAGCAGGTGGCTCGCTGTGTCTCCAGTCCCCATTTCCAGGTATAGGGAGGGACAGGTAGCAATGAGTGGGAAAAGGAATAGTCTGTGAAGGATTGCCCAGTCTACGAAGCATAGCTTCCTCTCCCCATTTCTTCTCCAT
Organism: Dipodomys spectabilis; assembly: GCF_019054845.1. NCBI lineage: Eukaryota > Metazoa > Chordata > Mammalia > Rodentia > Heteromyidae > Dipodomys > Dipodomys spectabilis. The sequence continues at coordinate 10,282,011 of NW_024870707.1, forward strand.
AGAGCGCTGGGTTTGGTATTGGGGAGATGCTTGACTTAGGGTCAGAAGCCCTAGGGTAAAGCTTCAGGTCTGCGTTTTACTGGCTGGGGTCCTTAGACAAACCACTTCACCACTCCATAGTGGTTTCTTTATCTGTGAAATGTGCCAAGAGCAGTCTCTTCACAGAATAGTGATGGGGACCAAAATTCATGACTGTTAACATGTATGGTAAATGGTTTTCTTAGTGGCCATAGATCTCCTTAGCCCTGTGTGAGGATTTGGTGTGGCTTCCCCACACCATCTCAGCAGCTGTAACTCACGCATGTGGTCACTCTCCTGTTATAAGCATAAAGCAATGGAAGTAGTTTTGGAGGGATTCTGGTAATCTGTGTGTGTGTGTGTTGTGTGTGTATGCATGTGCGCACGTGCGTGCCATTATTAGGGCTTGAACTCAGGATCTTGCTCTCTTGCTTAGTTTTCTTTGTTCAAGGTTGGCACGCTACCACTTGAGACACACTTCTAGTTCTGCTTTGGGCTAGTTAATTGGAGTCATGTGTTTATCTGCCTAGGCTGGCTTCAAACTGGGATCCTCAGACCTCAGCCTACTGAGTAGCTAGGATTACAAATGTGAGCCACCAGCACCTTGCTAGTACTAAATTTTATTAAATACTTCAAAGTCCAGTAGCTCATTTTATTCCAACAGCCTGGTGGAGGTGCCTATTATTAGTTCCATTTTACAGATCTGACAAATGAGGCTGAGAAGCTGAATGCCTCACCTCAGTATAGTGGAAGCTGTAGTAGAATTAGGATTTGCTAAAGTGTTGGACTCCAATCTCAGGACTCTGCTCTTTTCCCATATTTTCCTCTAGTGGGTAGCATAAGCCCTCAGGATGGGATGAATGAGGCCTGGGTTTGGGGAAGGCTTGCATATACCCAAGCCTGCCAGGCCCACTCTACCATCTTGCCTGTCCAGGTTGCAGAGCGGGCTCTGTATTTCTGGAATAACGAGTACATCCTGAGCCTCATTGAGGACAACTGCCACACTGTGCTGCCTGCTGTGTTTGGGACCCTCTATCAAGTCTCCAAGGAGCACTGGAATCAGTGAGTACCCAGGCCTTGCCCTAACCCATAGAAACCAGGACCAACCCAGCCTCTGGACCTCTTAGCTGGACAGCATTAGAGCCAGGGGCAGAATGGCAAGGGATAGTAGAGGACAGGGAAGTGGGCAGCGCTGTGGTGTTTGGGGATGGGGATAGACAGACCGCCAGAGAGGGAGTTGAGGTTACATTGACATTTAACATATCTTCTCACTCCTCACCTTGACTATGCGAAGAACCATCGTGTCTCTGATTTACAATGTGCTCAAGACCTTCATGGAGATGAATGGGAAACTGTTCGATGAGCTCACGGCCTCCTACAAGCTGGAGAAGCAGCAGTGAGCACTGGGGCTGGGTGTCAGAGGAGGGACAAGTGGGCAGGAGGGAATATAGAAGGACACCCCAACTCTGTGGTCAGAGGTCCAGTCCCCCCTCAAGTGCCAGCTGTCCTATTCCTAACTACCCACCACATCCTCTGGCCTTCTTCCCGGGAGCCTGTCTGGCGCTGACCTGCAGTTTCCCTCTGCAGCTGTGTCCCCTCGCAGACAGCTCATCTTCTCATGCCTCCCAGCTTTTAACCTTAGCAGCCCTCACTGAGCCACATGAAGTGGCTCCCCTTTGCAGCAGGGTTGGGCGAGGGCAGGTGGGCTGGTGGAGACCCCAGGGAGAGGAACTGCCTCGCCTTCTCTCCCCAGGGAGCAGCAGAAGGCCCGGGAGCGCCAAGAGCTATGGCAAGGCTTGGAGGAGCTGCGGCTACGCCGGCTACAGGGGACCCAGGAAGCCAGGGATGCCTCCCTCCCACGGCTAGCACCCCAGGTGGCCACCAGTGGGGGTCAGAGCTAGAGAGCCCCCCGGAAGGGGAGAAGCAAAGCCCAGAGCCATCAGTCCCTCTATTCCATCTCCTGGCCAGGGTCCAGAGGGACACCTGCCTCCCCCTGGCCTTGCCAGAATGGCTCTGAGGACGCCCTGCCGGCCCGCGTGGGCAGCTTTCATTGGGGGAGACGAGAAGGCAAGATGGTGGTCTCGGCAGCGGACCTTGCAGGCCCTGTGGCAAGACTTAAGCAGGGCGGCTTGACTGGGAAGCCATCAGCACTCTTTCCCAGCCTGCAGCACTGGGCTCTGCAGGCAGGATCCCACCCCGGTCCCTGCTGGAGCAAGGGTCCTCAGGACCTGGCCTGCCCCTGCCTGGGACTGAAGCCAGGTCCTTCCTCACCCCTACTGTGGGGCCCATGGTCTATTTATTCTGCCCCGCTCACCCTCAGCAAGACACTGTCCTGGCCCTGGGGCACCTCCTTCCCTCCTCTCCCTTGCCCTGAACTTCCTTATCCCCTTTTTATTTATTGGGCAGGGGGAGGGGTGAGGGCACAGGCAAGAAGAGGTGGACAATGTCCTAGGGTCAGGGGTCACAGGAATCATGGTCTATCTCCCTCCTCTGGTTGGGGGACAGACTTAATAAAGAGAGACTTGAGAGCTGGTTGCTTTATTGAGGGGCCCAGGAGGACATGGAGTGATGGGACACAAACTGGGTGGAAGCCAGGCAGAAACAAAGAGAAGGCAGAACTCCTCATGAGGTGACCATTCCAAACAGCAGCTGTGACCCCTGGTTAAAAGGATGCCATGGCCACGAGGCCCAGCGGCTAGTAGCGGGACAGGCGACACATGTCACACTGGCAAGCCCTGGCCGTGAAGATCTCCAGTTCTCCCTGGCGGTTTCCCGCACATCTCAGCTGCACCTTCACCTGTAGGCGAGGGGACCCACACTCATCCCATTCCCGGCCTCCTCCTGTCCACCCCAGCACCCCTGGCTCAGGCCCCTTACCTTCTCTAGGCCGCTGATGGTACAGCACTGAGAGACGGAGGTGATGTTGTGTTGATAGCTGCTGGCCACCAGCACAGAGTACCGGGAAGGGAACGCGCTGGACTCGCAGTGGCCCACACAGGCCTGGGCCACATGGGAGCCCTGGCAGGTGCCTTGGCGGTCGCTTCGCATGGTCACGTTGAAGGCTGGAAGCAGAGAGGCAAATGGGCTGTAAAGGCATGCCCTGTTGTCTGAGCCTCCTGGTGGGTCCCTGCAGGGTGTAGCCTGCCTGCAATCCAGTCCGCCAGCTCTGTGCCCACCCAGAGGTCCTCCCTCCCCAGCCCTCCGGCAGGCCCCCACGTTACTCACAGTGCAGGTAGCAGCCTGGGATGGCTGTCTCCTGACCCTGGCCTTCAGAGACAACCAGGACCAGCAGGCTGAGGAGCAGGGCTGGGAGGGATGCCATGGGCCTCTGCACTGTAGAAATACTAGGTGGGGTCTTCATGGGGCTGCGGGTGTCGGGTGCAGTTAGACACCAACTGCCTCCCGTGAGAGGGCTGAGCTGCTCTTTCTGAGAGGTGAGGAGTGTCTACCATTGAGGGAGTGTGTGCTAGCAAGGGCGTGTGTATGTCACCTGCCTGGGTCACTGGATGAGTGTGCCAGCCCTCTCTGGATAGGACTTGTGCATCAGCCAGATTCTCTCCTGGAATTACCTTAGCCTTGGGGTCATAAGCATCTTCCTCCCTCATGCCCCAGCTCAGCCTCCAGGACCTGGACCCATATTTCCCCCCACCCCTCACCATAACACCCCCATCCAGTTTCCCTTCACCCTGTCCCCCAGAGCTCACCAGTACTCCCCAGCCTGGCGGGAACAGCGCAGGCAGCTCACAGGCCTCCAGTGCCTCCTGTAGGTGTCTGTGCCTGCTGCTCTCCACTCTTATATTTGCAGGTTCTGGTGCCACGCCCTCCCAAAGAGGAGATCCAGCTCCCAGGCGCCTCCCAGCCTGAGGCCCCTGGGAGCTGTGCTCTGAGGTGCCGTCCTCAGAGAGTGGCCTCTGCTGCTTATTCCTTCCTCTGCTCCACAGGCTGCAGCTGTGGGGCTGCAGAGGCGAGGTGGAAGACAGCCTGAGCTGCTGAGGGGGTGAGAGGCTGCTGTCTAGACACCTGGGTTCTGCTGTTCTTGTGACCTTGGGCAGTCACTTCCTGGCTCAGGCCCTTGCCCACACCCTGCCTTAGAAGGACTCAGTTGGGCCTGGGTCCCTTCCTGACTGGGGAGGGGATGCCAGGATCTAGGGACATCTCACCAGTGCGGATCCTCAGTGGTGCTGGGTGGTAGAGCACAGCGGGGGCACTGAGTGCATTCAGAGCCTCCCTTCCAGTATTCAGTGAATGTCTGCTCATTCTGAAGGGCTCTGAGCTACAGGTTCCCTTGGAATAGCAGGAACATGACTCCTGAAAGAGCCTGAAGCTGTCAACTTCAGCAAATCTATGTAGTCCAACTCCTAATTCCAGTTTTTTGTTGTTGTTGTTGCTGGTTATGGGGCTTGAACTCTGGACCTGAACACTGTCCCTCAGCAATTCAACCCAAGGCTAGTGCTCTACTACTTGAGCCACATCACCACTTATCGTTTTCTGGTGGTTTATTGGAGATAACAGTTTCACGGCCTTTCCTGCACGGGCTGGTTTTGAACCTTGATCCTCAGATCTCAGCCTCCTGAGTAGCTAGGATTACAGGCATGAGCCACTGGTGCCCACCTCCAACTCCAGTTTTAAAAGCAAGGCTACTAAGGCTCAGAGGAGAAAGTTGCTGAAAATCACAGCTAATTAAGCAGACTGATATGACTGTCCAGCCATACTGCTGAGTTATGCTTGAGACAATGATATGGCAAGCACTGGGCACCAGTGGTACATACCTGTAATCTTAACTACTCAGGAGGCTGAGATTTGAGGATCACAGTTTGAAGCCAGCTCCAACAGAAATGTCTAGGAGACTTGGCAGTTAACCAGAAAAATGCCAGGATAGTGGCATGGTTCAAGTGGTAGAGTGCCAGCTCTGAGTGAAAAGATAAAAGCCTAAGGATCTGAATTCAAGCTCTGGTACCAGTATTTTAAAGATAAAAATGAAAAAAAAATGTGGTAAATTGAGAAACAAAAGGTCCTAGTTAGCAGAGATCAGAAGGAGGCAGTCTAGGAGCTCACCAAATCTACCCACTCCCACACCCCCATTTTTCCAGATGAAGTAATGAGCTCAGAGAAGAACCGTTTTCCCAAGGCCTGAGTCAGGGTGGGTGGGGTGCTCAAACCTCCAGACTGACTTGTGCTTTTCAGCAGGCCATGTTTAGGTTAACAGGGCAAAGACAGTAAATACAGTTAAGAAGAATTGGTGTCATGTCACTCGTAAGCCTCAAATAGCTATACCCTATGGCATCCCCTTCCCTGTACTGGTCCTGAGTCAATTTCCAGGCCCTCCCACAGTGACCCACCTCCTCTCTCTGCTGAAGGTAGAGGAGGGCTCAACAGGGCTGCCCCCACTCCCCCACTCATTAGGAACCCTCTGGCATGTGACAAGAGATTAGCAGTTTAAAGCTCACTACCTCACAGGCAGCCCATTCTAATTCTGGACATCTCAAATAGTTAAAAAGTGATTCCTTTGTTCTGAGCTAAAGTGAGTTTCCCTCAATTATTTTGGTTCTTGGAGCACACAAGTCTAAGATCTGTCTCAGACGGGCCTCTGGCTGAAGACAGCTTGGATGCCTTGACTGTTCCAGGGGCCCTAACTTGCACTGCCTGCTTCCTCATCTGATAAACAGTGTGACCCACCAGAGACCAGAGTGACAGACATCTGGGAGCATTTGTCTGTGGAGGCGACGCTGAACTGGGGAAGATGTCATATCTTTTGGAGCAGGGCTCAGGACAGTGAGTCTTCCCCTAATCCCTGGCAGGAAGCTGGGATCAGGTACAGACTCCTCTGCCCAGTGTGACTCTGGAACCAGCAGCCAGGTGACCAAGGGGAAGGTCTATGCATGGCTTCCTCTGTTTGTTCTCTCTTACTTTCTACTTGACCAAATACAATCAATAATACTTCAAGTGTAATTTATTGAAGTTAGAATCCTAAGGTGCTAGAGACACTGCCTGAGGGCTATTCTCAGACTAGAATATTTTAGAAAGTCTCAATTTTTTTTCTAGTTGTGGGGCTTGGACTCAGGGCCTAGGCCCTGTCCCTGAGTTGTTTTTTTTTTTTTTTTCTCCTCTCAAAGCTAGTGCTCTACCACTTTGAGCTATAGTGCCACTATCAGTTTTCTGGTAGTTAACTGGCGATAAAGAGTATCACAGACTTTCCTGTTAGGGCTGGCTTTCAACCACAATCTTTAGATCTCAGCCTTCTGAGTAACTAGGATTAGTGGTGTGAGCCCTCAGCTCCCAGCTTCCTTAATGTTTTAGACAAGACAAAACTAAAGCAAAACAAAGAGGACTTAATATGGGCCCCTAATCTCTGTAACTAAAGAGAGAAGTCACAAGAAAAGTATGAAAGCTGGGTGTGGTAGCCCGTGCTTGTAATCCCAGCACTTGGGAAGCTGAGGGAGGAGGGTTGACAGCTGGCTAGCATAGGCTGCACAACAAAATACTGTCTCCAAAAATAAAAGGAGAACCAAAAAAGGAAAAGGATGGAGTTGGAGAGGGAATGCTTCAGGCAGGAGACCCCCTTTCCACTGTTGTGGGGCATCGAGAAGACTCACTGGTTGCTCTTCTTGAAGAAATACCGGAAGGGGAAGAGAGTGCTGCAGGAAGGAGAATAATAGATAGGCTGAGACTGAGATCTCTTTCCCCTCTCTGCTTCCCATTAGTACCTCATTAGTCAGGGCATTTTGCTCTGGGGAACCAATGAATGGAAATTCAAGTCTGGAACAGCATTTGAGAAGGTGCCTAAATTAGATTATACTCAGGAGGGGAAAATAAAGGAAAAGGATTGCGGTAGGATGGATGGGCTCCGTGACTGAGGGATATGTTCACTGCCCTCTGCAGAAAGAATTGTGGAGACACAACCTGGATTCAGAGGGGAGAATGGAAACTTTTCAGTAACCAAATCTTTTTTTTTTTTTTTTCCAGTCCTGGGACTTGAACTCAGGGCCTGGGTACTGTCCCTGAGCTTCTTTTTGCTCAAGGATAGCACTCTGCCACTTGAGCCACAGCACCTCAGTAACCAAATCAAAAACCCAAGTAAAATAGGAATAGTCTCAGGCTGCACACTGGCACATCTGAGTGGGGATGAATTGCACAAAAATGAGCCAGTGGCTCACATCTGAAATCCTACCTATGTGGGAGGCTGGGTGAGATCTGAGGATCTTACTTTGAAGGGAGCCAGGCAGGAAAGTCTGTGAGACACTTATCTCTAATTAAAAACCAAAGGCCAGAAGTGGAGTTGTATCTCAAGTGTTCCCCAGCCTTGAGCAATAAACAAAAACAACAACAAAAAAACCTTAGGGAGGAGCTGAAGGTGGCTCAGTGGTAGAGTGCTTGCCTCGTGTGCATGAGGCCTTGGGTTCCATTCCTCAGCACCACATAAGCAGAAAAAGCCAGAAGTGGTGCTGTGGCTCAAGTGGTAGAGCGCTAGCCTTAAGCTGAAGAGCTGAATGACAGCACCTAGGCCCAGAGTTCAGGCCTCACGACTGACCAAAAAAAAAACAAAACAAAAAAACCTCAGGGATAGACCTACCCAGTCTGAGTTCAAGCCCTAGGACCAGCACTAAAAAAAAAAAAAAAAAGGAAAAAAGAAAAGGAAGACACTTTTTTTCTTTTCCCCATCCTGGTGCTTGAACTCGGGGCTTGGGCACTGCCCCTGAGCTTCTTTTGCTCGAGGCAACTCTACCACTTGAGCCACAGCACCACTTCCAGCTTTTTCTGTGAGGAATTGAATCCAGGGCTTTTTGCACGCTAGGCAAGCACTTACCACTGTGCCACATTCTCAGCCAAGACAATCTTTATTAAAATCAAAATTAGGCTCGGTGTGGTATCTCAAAGGCTGGGCTATAATCCTAGCTACTTGTGAAGCAAAGAAAGGAGGTTTGAGGTCAATCTGGGCAATAAAGTTAGTGAGGCTTTCTCAAAGGACAAATCATTCCTGGTGGTACACCACTGTAGTTCCAATAGGAATGCAGGAAGCACAGGAAGGAGTTCACAGTCCCAGGCTGGTCTGGGCAAAAAGCACGAGACTTTATCTGAGAAATAACTAAAACACTAAAGCAAAAAGAGTGGGGGCATGGATCCTATGGTAGGGGACCTACCTAGCAAGGATGAAGCTCTCAGGTCTAAACCCCAACAACAAAAAAACCAAAAACCAGAAACAAAACAAAATCTAACCCCAACCATACTGGAACCATTGCTTTCATCTCATTTCCATGATCCATCTCAACAGAATTAAGAAACTTCAGCAAGTAATCTGCTTTCTTCTTTATTCCCTCTCCCTGCAAGACTCAGGAGATGAGCTCTTAGCTTAATAGCAGAAGGGTGTCTTACCTCAAAAACCCAAAGAAGCCACTAGTTCCTTGCTTTTTTGGTGGAGGAGGGGTGTTCTGCAGCACTGACAGGACACTTGGCTCTGGCAGGCCATATCCCCACTTAGAATCTGTAAAGAAAACACTCAGGCAGGAAAAGGGCCTGTCATGGCCTACTTTCATCTGAGGAGAGATGGCAGAGCAGCCTCACACCAAGGTTTATTTAAAGCCAGGTGAATTGTTTGTTCTGACCTTTCCAATTTCATCTCAGCTCAGTAATATTCTATTCTGACTTTGGAGTTTTCAATATCGTGAGATATTGACATAGCTCAAATACCAGCCTATAGGTGGTATGTTATTTGTGTGTGTGTGTGTGTGTGTGTGTGTGTGTGTGTGTGTGTATGACACCTCAGAGCTGTGTGTGTGTGTGTGTGTGTATGACACCTCAGAGCTTCACACTTGATAGGTTGGTATTCTACCAGTTGAGCTACACTTCTAGTCCTGATATTTTTTAGGTCATTCGTGGGACTTGAACTGAGGGCCTGGGCACTGTCCCTGAGTTCTTTCTAGTCAAGGCTAGTACTCTACCACTTTGAGCCACAGCTCTACTTCTGATTTTCTGGTGTTTAGTTGGAGATAAGAGTCTCACAGACTTCCTTCCTAGGCTGGCTTTGACCCATGATTCTCAGATCTTAGCCTCCTGAGAAACTAGGATCACAGGCGTGAGCCACCAACACCCAACTCTTTTTTTTTTCTTTTTTTTTTGGTCGGTTGGGGCCTGAACTCTGAGCCGGGGCGCTGTCCCTCAGTTCTTCAGCTCAAGAGAGTGGTAGCTAGCGCTCTACCACTTGAGCTACAGCACCACTTCTGGTTTTTTCTACTTATGTGGTGCTAAGGAATAGAACCTAGGGCCTCATGCATGCAAGGCAAGCACTCTACTACTGGGCCACCTTCCCAGCCCATCTTTGTTTCTTTGTCTAATCTTTTTTTTTTTTTTGCCAGTGATGTCCCTCAGCTCTTCAGCTCAAGGCTAGCACTCTACCACTTGAGCCACAGCGCCACCTCTGGCTTTTTTTCTTTTTGCTATGTGGTGCTAAGGAATCGAACCCAGGGCCTCAGGCATGCAAGGCAAGCACTCTACCACTGAGCCATCTTCCCAGCCCCATCTTTGTTTTTTTGAAGATGGGAGTCTTATAGACTTTTCTGCCAGGGTTGGCATCAGACCATGATCCTCCAGATCTCAGCCTCTTAAGTAGCGAGAATTATAGGTGTTAGCCACTTGTGCCTGGCAAGCTGATATGTTTTCACATGGAATGACAACTGGTCCAAATACTCACTTTCATGCAGCCCTACAACCTGCTTCTATACCCACAGCTCCACTTCTGTGATAACTGTAGCCCACACTGAGTCCTCATGCTGGGTAAAAGATGAGAAAGTTGAGCCTAGTGCCAGTGGTTCATGCCTGTAAACCTACTCAGGAGGCTGAGATCTGAGGATCAAGATTCAAGACCAGACCACAGATAATGTCTGTGAGAATTTTTTTTGGTTGGTCGTGGGGCTTGAACTTTGGGCTTAGGCGCTGTCCCTCAGCTCTTCAGCTCAAGGCGAGTGCTCTACCGCTTAAGCTACAGAGCCACTTTCGGTTTTCTGGTGGTTTATTGGAGATAGGAGTCTCACGGTCTTTCCTGCCTGGGCTGGTTTTGAACCGCAACCCTCAGATCTCAGCCTCCTGAGTAGCTAGGATTACCAGCATGAGCCACCAGCGCCCAGCTTGTGAGACTCTTATCTCCAATTAACCACCACCAGAAGTCCAGCTGTAGCTCAAGTAGTAGGCATTATCCTTGAGCGCAAAGCTAAGAGATAGTGCTTAGGGCCTTAGTTCAAGTCCAAGGACTAACATACATAGAAGAAAGAAAGGAAAAAAGGAGGGCTGGGAAGGTGGCTCAGTGGTAGAGCGCTTGCCTTGCATGCCTGAAGCCCTGGGTTTGATTCCTCAGCACCACATAAGCAAAAAAAAAAAAAAAAAAAAGCCGGAAGTGGCACTGTGGCTCAAGTAGTAGATCACTAGGCCTTGAGCTGAAGAGCTGAGGGACAGCGCCCAGGCCCAGAGTACAGGCCCCACAACCGAACCCCCCCCCAAAAAAAAGAAAGGAAAAAAGGAAGGAAGGAAGGTAGAGAAAGAGAGAAGAAAAGAAAGAGAAAAAAGAGAGAGAAAGAAAACCGGGCACTGGTGGCTCACGCCTGTAATCGTAGCTACTCAGGAGGCTGAGATCTGAGGATCACAGTTCAAAAACAGCCTGGGCAGGAAAGGCGGTGAGACTCTTATCTCCAATAAAACACCAGAAAACTGGAAGTGGTGCTGTGACTCAAGTGGTAGAGCCTTGAGCTGAAGAGCTCAGGGACAGCACCCAGGCCTAGAGTTCAAGCCCCACGACCAACAACAACAAAAAAAAAAAAAAGAAAGAAAAGGGAAAACTAGACCTTTCAATTTTCCTACAAAACTTTCCATCTTATTCAGAAATGCTTTGAAACCATGGGAACATCAATTTCACCATCAGAAATACAGGAAGGGGCATGCTGCCTCCTTTCACTACTTAAGGAAGTAGGAGTGGGGCTTCTGTGATTCCAGGATTGGCACCAGACTGGAGAATGGCCAAAGGTATCTCACCCACACAGGAACGAGGCACATTGCCCAAGGGTGCCTAAATGCAGAGAGCTGTGCCACTTTGCTCAGCCAAGCATTATAGGGAGCCAGATGGTTATTAAAGGAGAATAAGCATGAATCCTCTACAACTTACCTTGTTCCTGGATGTCAGGGATATCAAAGGCTGGGGTCTCCTGCCATTCCTGCTGGGTTTCTCTTTCCCTGTTCTGATAAGAAAAGTCTTAAATTTTATCCTGTTAGGGCCCAGGATATGAATGCTATTTCACATCAGCACTGGGGCCTAGTTTCTGACTGGCCAAGCAGGCCCTATATTTCCTTCTATACAATTGTCCTTTTTCATTTCACATCCAAGCACTTCCTCTCTAAAACCACATGCTTCAGAAGCAGAGAACAAATAAAGCTACAGTTACCTTCCATGCCCAGTTACCTCCCACTGCTGAGTACCTGCTATTCTGACAAAACATTGGGGTTTCAGAAACCAGAGGATCTTAATGCCACCTTGGAGAAACGCATGATGCATGAGGTAAAGCACACCTAAACTGTGTACTGCAGGACACAGAGAGAGGCTGCCTGCAAGGGTTGCCGAGGGCTCGAGCAGAGCGGTAGCAGCTGTCAAGGAAGACCTCACAAGGGAAGTGACATTTGGATAGGGACTTGATGGACATGTGGGATTTGTCATAATAAGGGTGAGGAGCTGGTCAGTGAGAGCAGGGTATTCCAGACAGACACATGTAAAAGGGCATGATGCCATTAACAAGTAAATATAATCAGCATGGCTAGAGCCGGGTGCAGCGAAAACATGACTAGGGTATTAGCAGCCAGCATCAATGCAATGCAATCTTACTGTTTTCCTGTGAGCCTCTGCTTGGTGGAAATTCCTTTATACTTTGAAGAGGACATCCTACAACCTGCTTCCGCACCCATAACATTTCCCAGCAAATGCCCTGATAGTCAGAAATGTGCTACACATATTGTCTTTGGGAATTTGCCAGCTGGACACACCCCTTACCCAGCAGAGCAGGAAGGCTGACTGCCCAGCAGCACGCACATGCCTCAGATGTGTTCTGAGGAATTCTGGAGCAGGGTAGGGCTGGGCTGGCAGATACAGGAGGCCCCTAGAAAATTCGGGATGAATTCCCTTCCAAGCAGAAGCTTCAAATTAGGATGGAGAAATCTTTGAGGTAGTTTTCCTTTTCGTTTGTCTGTCTGTCTGTCTTTCTTTTTCTTTTTCTTTTTTTTTTGCTAGTCCTGGGGCTTGAACTCAGGGCCTGGGCACCTGTCTCTGAGCTACTTTTGTTCAAGGCTAGCACTCTACCACTTGAGCCACAGCACCACTTCTGGCTTTTTCTGTTTCTGTGGTACTGAGGAATGGAACCCAGGGCTTCATACATACTAGGCAAGCACTCTACTCTAAGCCACATTCCCAGCCCTGGTAGTTTTCTTCATAAATCACTCAGATCCTAGATCACAGCAGCAGTCTCTAAGTCACATTCCTATAAACACAGAGGAGCACCATGAGGAAGAGGAACTTTCTTACCTCTTCCAGACAGTGGTTTCTGGCTTATGACTCAAGACCATTCATACAAATATAATAAGCTATGCTTTGGGACTTCAGTCCTACTGCAGAGAGTAGCCCTAATAACCAACAGAATAGCATCTCTATGGGTGGTAGTAGGATCAGAAGGAAAAGGCTTTAGGGGAGAGATGCACCTAGACCCAGGAACTTCTTCCTACCAAGTGTAGCTTTTGAGCTCTGTGCTGGTGGCTCATACCTGTAATTTTAGCTACTCAGGAGGCTGAGATCTGAGGATCATGGTTTAAAGCCAGCCTGGGCAAACAAATCTGAAGACACTCTTATCTCCAATTAACCAGAAAAATGCTGGAAATGGAGGTGTGGTTCAAGTGGTAGTGGTAGAGAGTCAGCCTAGAGTGAAAAAGCCAAAAAAGCATGAGAGGGCTGGGAAGGTGGCTCAGTGGTAGAGCGCTTGCCTTGCATGCATGAGGCCCTGAGTTCAATTCCTCAGCACCACATAAGCAGAAAAAGCCAGAAGTGGCACTGTGACTCAAGTGGTAGAGCGCTAGCCTTGAGCTAAAGAGCTGAGGGACAGTGCCCAGGACCAGGGTTCAGGCCCCACGACTGGCAAAAAAAAAAAAAAAAAAAAGCATGAGACCCTGAGTTCAAGCCCCAGTGTCAGCACAAACCACAACAGCTTTGTGTTTTCCTGAATCCACTAGAGGACTTCCCAGATATGTTCAGGAAAAGAATGGACTGAAGGAAAATTAAGAGGAGCATTAGGGACATTGTACCCTGAAAACCTTTGTAGGTCAGGGCCAGATGTGTTTAGAAGTAGAGTTCAAGCAAAATGTGTGTGTGATGGGGGACAAGAACAGTCTCTTCCACTTTTTGGTCATTCATCTTCTCTCCCTGTTTTCTTTTTTTTTCTTTCTTTCTTTTTTGTCAGTCATAGGGCTTGAACTCTCGGCCTGGGCGGTATCCCTCAGCTCTTCAGCTCAAGGCTAGCACTCTACCATTTAAGTCACATTGCCACTTCTGATTTTCTGGTGGTTTACTGGAGATAAGAGTCTCATGGACTTTCCTGCCCAGGTTGGCTTTGAACCTTGATCCTCAGATTCCTTAGTAGCTAGGATTACAGGTATGAGCCACCGGTGCCTGGCTCTTTTTTCTTTTGCCAGTCCTGGGACTTGAACTCAGGACCTGGGCACTGCCCCTGAGCTTCTTTTGCTCAAGGCTAGCACTCTACCACTTGAGCCACAGTGCCACTTCCTGCTTTTTCTGTATTTGTGGTACTGAGGAATCAAACCCAGGGCTTTAGGCATGTTAGGGAAGCACTCTACCACTAAGCCACATTCCTAGCCCTTCCCTCATTTCATCCGTCTAAAGTCAGAGTATCTAGGTCTGAGACCTAAAAGAACAAAGGAAAAGGGTCTTTCCTTCCTTTTTATTCTCCCCCAAACATCTCTCAGCAGACAAGAATTGTATTCTTCCAAGCTTTCCCCATCTAGTCTCCCAATGTGTTCAGACATGTACAATCTGCACTAGCTGTGATCCTATATCCTAACTTCTCACCAAGGAGGAAGAAAACATCAAGCACTGAACCATAGGAGCAAATGCAATTTTTCCAGCTCAAGTGACTTATACTGAGAGTCACTGTGCTCACCTTAATTTAGGAGAAGTCTTCTCCCTGGGAACAGGGTCTGTGATAGAGGCTGTCTTTGGGATTTGATTCAAAATCAATAAACATGCTCCTTTTGCTCAGTTTTGTTCTAAACCCAGAATCAAGTTGAAAAGGTAATTATGTTGAATAAGAAGCTACGAGTACTGTTCTTGAGGAGATGATGTGTCAAACTAAGAATAGGAAGGTACAAAGAGAAGAGAGTGAGGGAGATGTTCCTTTAACAGCAATTATCTTGGCTGTATAAAGTATCTTTGTTCTCTAGAGCTTAGTGTACTTTCTCATTTCTTTGTATCCCTCTAAAGGATGGGAGGCATGGAAGATGACTTTCTGCCTAAAATTACACCATGCCACTTTACCATGGTGCAAAACTGAGGCCCTGTCCTTTCTACCTTCTCCCAGAGGCAGGGGTCTAGAGCCCCAAAGGTGTGCTCTGAGTCCAAGTAAATTATAAGTTCCCATAGAGAAGAAGCTAGGTTCTACATGTGTTCATGTGTGTCTTAGTACCCATACAATGTCTTATAAATAGGAAAGAGGATAGTGGTTTAGATACTATAATTGCTTTGTTTTTCTACTTAAAAAACATGTTTTAGGGGCTGGGGACTGGTGGTTCACATCTGTAATTCTAGCTACTCAGGAGGCTAAGATCTGAGGATCATGATTGAAAGCCAGTCAGGGCAGGGAAGTCCATGAGAATCTTATCTCCAATGAACTACAAAAAAACTAGAAGTGGAGCTGTGGCTCAAGTGGTAGAATACTAGCCTTGAGACAACAACGACAACAAAACACCACAAACTCAGGGACAGAGCCCAAGCTATGAGATCAAATCCCAGGACCAGCACACACAAAAAATGTTTTAGGGAATTGCTATGTTTTCTAAGGTGGCCTCAAGAACTACTGTAATCCTGTTCATGCAGTTGCTGTACTCCAAGCTCCAGGAAAAGCACAATGCTCTTTCTTCTTGTCTGAGCTCCTTAAGTGCCTCTGAACTCCTCTGGGAAGCCTTCCCTCATGGCCTCTTTGTGTTCCCTCTGTGCCCTGTGCTTGCTTCTGCCCCTAACTTTAGGGGGATGCATGATACTCTAACTACCTGGTACACAATTGACCAGTGAAAATATGTTTGACAAATGCTTATGTAAGTGTTTGTTCATAACTGATCAGGTTGCGGTCCTGAGGGGTTAAGGAAAGGAGCTGTCAGTTTCTATGACTTAGGGTCAGATCTATTTTAGAGATACAAATAAGAACTAAGGCCATACCTTTAAGATATATCTAACAGCTATTTAAAGAGGGGATAAGCTGGGCACTGTTGGCTCACACCTTAATTCTAGCTACTCAAGAGGCTGAGAACTGAGGATTGGGGTTCAAAGACAGTCTGGCCAGGAAAGTCCATGAGACTCTTACCTCTAATTAACCATCAAAAAGCCAGAAGTAGGGTCTGGGAAGGTAGCTCAGTGGTAGAGTGCTTGCCTTGCATGCATGAGGCCGTGGGTTTGATTCCTCAGCACCACATAAGTAGAAAAAGCCAGAAGTGGGGCTGAGGCTCAAGGGGTAGAGCACTAGTCTACAGCTGAAGAGCTGAGGGACAGCGCCCAGGCCCAGAGTTCAGGCTCCACGACTGACAAAAAACAAAAAAACAAAAAAGCCAGAAGTGGAGCTATGGCTCAATCGGTAGAGTGCTAGCCTTGAGCAAAAATACTCAGGGACAGCACCCAGGCCCCGAGTTCAAGTCCCAGGACCAGACAAACAAACATACATTAAAAAAAAAGAAAACAAAACCTAGACAGTCCCAGGCTCAGACCCAAGTGTAGATGAAGGCAAATGATTTCTTTTCTTTCTTTTTTTTTTTTTTTTTTGGGGGGGGGGGGGTCCGGTCGTGGGGCCTGAACTCGGCCTGGGCCCTGTCCTTCAGCTCTTCAGCTCAAGGCTAGCGCTCTACCACTTGAGCCACAGCGGCGCCACTTCCAGCTTTTTCCTTTTTGCTTTTCTTTTTTCTTTTTGTGGTCCTGAGGAATCCAACCCAGGGCCTCAGGCATGCAAGGCAAGGGCTCTACCACTGAGCCACCTTCCCAGCCCCAAGGCAAATGATTTCTATAGCCAAAGTTCTCCACTGGATGCCACCTCCATTCAGTACAGACCTATTTCCTTACTTCAACTGCCGAGTACAAGAAACAGCCTTTTAACTTGAGAAGAGAGATCCTTTTAACAAACGGATTCCTCATGTGTGTACTATGCAGCCACACTGGGGATGAGTTGGTTGTGGCAAGGCCAGAATGGTTGAATGCTGTTCCGCAGTGAAACCTGAGAATGAGTTCAGTCAATTTAACCTGCAGCAAGAGGTGTAGGTAACAGGAATCCTGACCTGTAACAGAGAAGGAACAGCCAAAAGCCTCCATGCTTACCCTCCTGGATTCCACTGGGGGCTTCTTTTTGTTCAGGCCTTGGCTGGAAGTCTCCATCTTGGCCCTGAGGAATTGTTAGTGGTTAGTGATGGTGGCAACATTACCGCATTCAAGCATATGTAGCCTGAATGAATATTTCAGCAGGTTGGCTATTTTTATACCACTCCTGGCTGGCAGGAAAAATGGTGTGGCCAAATTTTCTTTGGGTGCTGCTTTAATTCACAATAGAATTCCAGTTTGAGATATTTAAGTGCATGACATTTCAAAAAGAAAAATGTAACTGACAGAAGTTACCAGATTCTGAAATACTTGATTGTACATAAAAACCCAGAAGAAGGGAAGAGCTAAGGTCACACCTCTATGAAATTCCCTTTCTCAGCTCTGAGTTTCCCTCACTCCACTGGCTTGGAACAGAACTCCCTGCTTGAGGTTGACATGCATCTGGAAGGCACAGATCAGGTCTTCATGGTTTTCCCGTGCTATTCCTGAATGTCTAAGGGTCCATACAATCCAATCATATCACCTCAAAAGAGCAGTGGCTTTCTGTGAATGTGGGGTGAAAGTACCTAGGGCTAGGCTGAAAAGCACACCAGGCCTCTCTGGATACTAAGACTAACTAACTTGTCTTTCCAACTCAACTGTCCTTGATAGAAAATCCAAAGAATAAGATCGGTGTTGGTGGCTCATGCCTGTAATCCTAGCTACTCAGGAGGCTCAGATCTGAGAATTGCAGTTTGAAGCCAACTCAGGCAGGAAAGTTTATGGACTCTTATCTCCAATTCATTACCAGAAAGCCAGAAGTGGTACTGTGGCTCAAAGTGGTAGAGTGCTACCCTTGAGCAAAAAAAGCTCAGTGCCCAGGCCCTGCGTTCAAGCCTCATGACTGACAAAAAATAAAAAATAAAAAAAAAATAAAATATAAACATCCTCCAAAACAGTGCCATCCATATGTTGGGATGTGCTTAAAATTCCCTGCAACAATTCATATCCCACTAATAACTGAAATGGATATTTTTAAACATATATAGTCTACCTATATTGCGCTTAATGTTTCAGAGAAGCTTAAAAGCCACTGGTGGCTCACATTACAATCCTAGCTATTCGAGGAGCTAAGATTTGAGGATCACAGTTTGAAGCCAGCCTGTACTGGCTGTAAGACTCTTTTTTTTTTGCCAGTCATGGGACTTGAACTCTGGGCCTGGGCGCTGTCCCTCAGCTCTTCAGCTCAAGGCTAGCACTCTACCACTGGAGCCACAGCGCCACTTCTGGCTTTTTCTGTTTATGTGGTGCTGAGGAATTGATCCCAGGGCCTCATGCTTGCAAGGCATGCACTCTACCGCTGAGCCACCTTCCCAGCCCCATGGCTATAAGACTCTTATCTTTATCTTAGGTGGCTCAGTGGTAGAGCTCTTGCCTTACATGCATGAGGCCCTGGGTTCAATTCCTCAGCACCACATAAGCAAAAAGAAAAAAAAAGCCAGAAGTAGCACTGTGGCTCAAGTGGTAGAGTGCTAGCCTTGAGCTGAAGAGCTGAGGGACAGCGCCCAGGCACAGAGTTCAGGCCCCACGACCGGACCCCCCTCACCAAAAAAAAAAAAAGCAAAAAAAGACTCTTATCTTGGGGACTGGGAAGGTGGCTCAGTGGTAGAATGCTTGCCTTGCATGCATGAGGCCCTGGGTTCGATTCCTCAGCACCACATAAGCAGGGAAAAAAAAAGCCGGAAGTGGCACTGTGGCTCAAGTGGTAGAGTGCTAGCCTTGAGCTGAAATGCTGAGGAATGGTGCCCAGGCCCAGAGTTCAGGCCCCACGACTGGACCCCCCCCCCAAAAAAAAAGACTCTTATCTTCAAGTAACAACCAAAAAAGCAGGAAATGGAGCTATGACACAAATGGCAGAGCACCAACTTGGAGTGAAACCACAAGGGAGAGCAAGAGGACTTGAGTTCAAGCCCTAGTACTGGCAAAAGGAAGGAAGAAAAGAGGGTGGGAGGGAGGGAGGGAAGGAAAAAAGCAAAGAAGGGAGGAAGGAAGAAGAAAGGAAGGAGGGAGGCACACACAGAGGGAGGGAGAGAGGGAAGGAAGAAAGGAGCGAGGAAAGGAACGAAGGAGGAAAGAGAGAAGAAACGTACTGAAAAAGGGAAATTATATATACAGTTATTATATATATATACATAGTTATTATATACACATATACATATATATATATATATATAGTTGTTGTTACTGGTCATAGGGCTTGAACTCTGGGCCTGGGCACTGTGCCCCAGCTCTTCAGCTCAAGGCTAGGGTGTCTACCACTTGAGCCACAGCACCACTTCTGGTTTTCTGATGGTTAATTGGAGATAAGAGTCTTACTTACATTCCTGCCCAGGCTGGCTTTGAACCGTGATCCTCAGATCTCAGCCTCTTGAGTAGCTAGGATTACAGGCATGAGCCATCAGTACCTGGCTCCGAGAATTATATTTTAACTTTTCCAAGGTTTTCCCAGTTGTAGGTTTTTTTTTTTGTAGTTGTTGTTTTAACATTGAGTTCAGTTTCTTACATTTTTTTCCCCCCAGTACTTAGGAATCGATTTCAGAGCCTCACACATGCTAAGCAAGAGCTTTAGCTTTAGCTCTGATCTATATCCCTAGAAAAGGCTTCATTTTGATGAAAGTACTCTCTGTATTTTGCCGAAAAAAGGGACTGTGTTCAAATTACATTGCAAATATCAACTCACTTCCTTGCTGTAACCTACCCATTGGAATGGGCAGATTACTCATGAAGCCCCAAAGGAAAGTGACTTGCCCAAGGACAAGATACAGGTGGCAAAGCCTGCCTGGGAAGCAAGAAGTAGCCTCTCCAACACCACTGACCTGTGCGGCTCTGGCCTGCTGGGGGAACCGGGCTCCTCTGATAGTTTTCGTTTCCTCATTGTAGCTTCTGCTGCTTTCTTCTCAGCTAGGTCCTAGGGAAGAACCACACTCCTGTAACCCCTCCTTTTCCAGAACGGCTCACAGTTAGAAGACACAGTGAAGACAATTCCCCATTTATTTTATTTTATTTTGTTTTGTTGGCCGTGGGACCTGAACTCTGGGCCTGGGCGCTGTCCCTCAGCTCTTCAGCTCAAGGCTAGCACTCTACCACTTGAGCCACAGCACCATTTCCGACTTTTTCTGCTTATGTGGTGCTGAGGAATCAAACCCAGGGTCTCATGCATGCGAGACAAGCGCTCTACCACTAAGCCAACTTCCCAGCCCCAATTCCCCATTTTTAAATTGCCAAATGCAAATGGCTTTGCAGCAAGGATTGCTGTTCCATTAGATACAACAAATGGAGCCAGAGGAAAACATAGTTTTTTGTTTTTAATTTTGATGGGGCTGGGGCAGGCACTGAGCAGTAAAGGCAGAGGAGGGGATAAGAAGAGCATTTTGGAGACAACAGAAGCAATTGAGGCAATTCCATTTTGTTCAGACAAGGCAAACTTACCAATCCAGGAGAAGTGTTGTTGATTGACTTCCCTACAACAGAAAATTCGAATGTCAAAGTGGATAAATCTGCTTGGATTTCAAGCTGTATCTACTTCTTGGAACTGGTACCAGACAAAACCTCCTCATGGGGCTGGGAATGTAGCTTAGAAGACACAGTGAAGACAATTCCCCATTTATTTTATTTTATTTTGTTGGCCATGGGACCTGAACTCTGGGTCTGGGTGCTGTCCCTTCACTCTTCAGCTCAAGGCTTGCATTCTACCACTTGAGCCACAACACCACTTCTGATTTTTCTGTTTATGTAGCGCTGAGCAATCAAACCCAGGACCTCATGCATGCAAGGCAGGCACTCTACCAATGGGCCACCTTCCCAGCTCTATTATTTATATTTAATACTTTAAAAAATCTTAATGAGAGCCAGACACAGGTGGCTCATACCTGTAATCCTACCTACTCAGGAGACTGAGATCTGAGGATCACAGTTCAAAGCCAGCCTGGGCAAGAAAGTCCATGAGACTCTTATCACCAATTAACCACCAGAAAGCTGAAGGTGGCACTGCAGCTCAAAGTGCTACAGCATTAGCCTAGAGCAAGTGAGCTCAAGGACAGCGCCCAGGCCCTGAATTCAAGCCCTACAACCAACAAAAACAAAAACAAAAACCTCAATATGTTGGCCAGACTTAGAACTGTTGATGGACATATAACAACCAGGTAAATATCAAACCACACAGCCAAATCCAGCCAGATATCAGTCAGGATCATGGGAATCCAATCCAGTGCATGGGAGGTATGTGTGCAGGTGGTCCTTAGCCAAGTGGAATCTTAGAGACTGGTCACCCTAAACCTCCTCAAAGATCTAAGGCAAGATCTTCAGGCGAAGCCTCTCATCCTGCTCCCATCCCCAACCTCCACAGTCTCCTCCACCCCCCAAAAAAAAGATAACAAAGAAGTTTACAAAAGTTTTTTTAAAAATCTCAGTGATGGGCTGGGAAGGTGGCTCAGTGGTAGAGCACTTGCCTTGCATGCCTGAGGCCCTGGGTTCGATTCCTCAGCACCATATAAGCAAAAAGAAAAAATCCAGAAGTGGTACTGTGGCTCAAGTGGTAGAGCGCTAGCCTTGAGCTGAAGAGCTGAGGGACAGTGCCCAGGCCCAGAGTTCAGGCCCCATGACCGGACCAAAAAAAAAAAACTCAGTGAGATAGCTATTAGTATGATTCTTCTCCACTTCACTAGGTGGCACAGAAAGATTTAAGTAATTACCTAAGGTCACACAGCTTTTTTTTTTGGTCAGTCATGGGGGTTGAACTCTGGGCTTGGGCTCTGTCCCTCAGCTCTTCAGCTCAAGGCCAGTGCTCTACCATTTGAGCTACAGCGCCACTTCCAGCTTTTCTGGTGGCTTATTGGAGATAGGAGTCTCATGGTCTTTCCTGCCTGGGCTGGCTTTGAACCACGATCCTCAGATCTCAGCCTCTTGAGTAGCTAGGATTACAGGCATGTGCCACTAGTGCCCAGCTCACACAGCTTTTAAATGGCAAAGTGATGAGGTACTGAGCCAGGCTTAGAGTGTGTGTTCCAGGCCTGTGCACTGTACAGCCAGAGTCCAGTTTGGCAGAACCCCTTACCATACCCAGCTCACCCTGCTGACTGGCCTTCTTCTCTACCATCCTCACTCCTGTCATCCTACTTACCTGGTGACAGATTTTCGTGAAGCCATTTCATCTCTACATAGAGAGTGAAAACAAATGGGTAAGGGGCCAAGATGACCTTCTCATGTTTGAATTTCAGGTGGGAAACTCTCTCCCATTTGCTTTTATCTGTGAAATGGTGCTAAGGACTGAGGGAGGCTGATGTGCACCGCTGAGACGTTTTAAGGTTGGGTCTCCCTCCCTCTTTGCCCTGATCTAACCTCCAAATGTCTGTGGTCTGGCTGCTTCCATTTGAATCGACCCAAGGAGACACAGCTCATTAACAGCCTGGAAATGAAGGATACAGGGAAATACAATGAAGTGCTCCGTAACAAATGGCTGCAGATTGTCCAAGTTTCCCAAGACTGCACGGATGGAATCCTGAAAAGGAGATTTGAGGTGACGTGAATGTTGGCAAATCTCAGCCAATCTTTTCATTTACATTTTCCACTGCTTTTCACAAATCCTACATTCTAACAAAATGTAAGTGTTTGTACTTCCCTGAGCATGCCTTCTGCTTCTCTACCTCTGTGATCATGCTGTTCTCTATTCCTGAAATGCCCTCTCCACCACTGGCATCTGTCCAAATCCTAGCCATCTTGTGAGCAATCACCAACTCTAAGCTGTGATTAGCTGTTCTCAAACTTCACAGGAGTTAACATGGGCTTTTACTATATCTCACATACGTATGTTTTATTGTTTCTCTTCCTGGGAGATCTACTTGAAGTAGAATATACACCTGATTTGTCTTAGTATCCCTTCTGCAGTGTCAACTATAGTCAATGATAAATAACAAGTCAACAACAAATATATACTGAATATGAATATTTATCAATATATACTTTTATCTATCTCTTACTCAACTCAAGGCTTTTTTTAATCAGTCATGGGACTTGAACTCTGGGCCTGGGCATTGTCCCTCAGCTCAAGGCAAGTGCTCTACCACTTAAGCCATAGCATGACTTCTGGTTTTTTTCTGTTTATGTCGTGCTGAGGAGTCAAATCCAGGGCCTCATTTATAGGAGGCAAGCACTCTACCACTGAGTCACCTTTCCAGCCCTCCATTCTCTTTGAATCTGTTTGTTTTCTGTGCCAGTATTGTGACTTGAACCCAAGGCCTCATAGTTGTTATGGAGGTGCTTTAGCACTTAAGCAAAAATCCAGCTCTTCTATTTATGTTTGAGGTAGAGTTTGACATATGGCCTAAGATGGCCTCTAGCTCAAGGTCCTTCTACATCAGCCTCCTTAGTGCTGAGATAATGTGCAGCACCATGCCTGGACTAGAGCTCATAGTTTTTTTTTTTTTTTTTTTTTGGGTCTGGTCGTGGGGCCTGAACTCTGGGCCTGGGCGCTGTCCCTCAGCTCTTCAGCTCAAGGCTAGCACTCTACCACTTGAGCCACAGCGCCACTTCCGGTTTTTTTCTTTTTGCTTATGTGGTGCTGAGGAATCGAACCCAGGGCCTTGAGCATGCAAGGCAAGTGCTCTACCACTGAGCCACCTTCCCAGCCCCGAGCTCATAGTTTTTTAAATTAGCATAAATAATTTATAGAGGTTTTTCATTGTGATACTTACACACATGCATATAATGTAGTTTAATCAAATTCACCTCATCTGTATTACTCTTGTACTCCAACCCTCCTCCCCAACCTATTTTTTTTTCCCCGCCAGTCCTGGGGCTTGAACTCTGGGCCTAGGTCCTGTCCCTGAGCCTCTTTGTGCCCAAGGCTAAAACTCTACCACCTGAGCCACAGGTTACTTCTGGCTTTTTCTGAGTAGTTTATTAGAGATAAGAGTATCATGGACTTTTCCAACTTCCAACTGCGAACCTCAGAACTCAGCCTTCTGAGTAGCTAGGATTACAGGTGTGAGCCACCAGCACCCAGCTATTCCCCCACCTTTGTAACAGTTCTTAGTAGGGTCATTAGGCTACTTCATACATGTATATGATGTACTTTTATCATATCTATCCCCTTCATCATCTTCTTTCCCCCTTTCCCATCCTGTTGGTTCTGTGCCTCCACAGTCCCCCTTTTACTATCATGTCATATTTTTTTTAGGTCTGGAGTCCAAGTATGAGCTAAAATGTGATATTTGTCTGACCTTGACTTACCTGGATCAAACTGATGCTCTCCAGTTCCATCCATTTTTTAAAATTTCATTCCTATTTGTCAAGTAACATATCATTATGTATAGGGACTACATCTCCTTATCTATTCACTGGCTTTTGGTAACCTAGGCTAATTTCATGGATGGATAGGTATCTATTATATGTTGAATTACATTTATCAGGATAATATGGTAGTTTTCATTTTAGTTTCTTTTTCTTCTTTCTTCCTGGTTTTATTTTTGGTGCTACTATACACTCAGACCTTGTGCTTGCTAGACTCTACCACTTGAGCCATGTCTCTAGCCCGCTTCTATTTCAGTTATTTTTGGGATAGAGTCTCATGTTTTAGACTGCGGCTGGACTTAGATTGGGATCCTCTTTTTGTGCTTCCCAGAGTAGTTGGGATTACAGATACATACCACCACTCTCAGCTTATTAGTTGAGATTTGATCTTGCTGTGTGTGTGTGTATACGTGCACGCCAATCCTGGAGCTTAAACTCAGGGCCTAGTTACTGTCCCTAAGCTAGAGCTCTACCACTTGGGTCACAGTTCCACTTCTGGCTTTTTGGCTGGCTTTGAATAATAATCCTCAGATCTCAGCCTCCTGAGGTTAGGATTACAGGCCAACAGTGCCCTTGCTAACTTTTTGCTCATACTGGTCTTGAACAACAATCCCAAGTAAATGGGTCTATAGGTCTGGACTACCACTCCCAGCTAATTTTTAGTTTCTTTATAAGCCTCCATAACTGTTTTCCAGAGTGACTACACTTATTTACTTTCCTACTAATTGTGCATTAGAGTTCCTTTAGCTCTATTTCCTCAACCAGCATTTGTTTTTCTTGTTTTCCGATTAGGATGAAAGTGTGTCACTTTTACTTGCATTTCCTTATGGCTAAGGATGTTGAAAATTTCTTCATGTTTGCCATTTGTACTTTTTTTGGAGAACTGTCTGTTCAGTTTGCCAATTTATTAACTGGATTATTTGTTCTCTTCGTGTTTTTCTTTTTAGCTCTTTGCATTTTCTGTGTATTAATCCCCTGTCCAATGAATAGCATATAAAGATTTTTCTCCCATTATGTGGGTTGTCTTCATTCTGGTAATTGTTTCCTTTGCTGTGCAAAAGCTTTTTAATTTGATGCAACTCCATTTGTCAATTCTTGCTCTTATTTCCTGAGCAACTGGAGTCCTATTCAGAAAGTCCTTGTTTATGCCTGTACCTTCCAGTGTTTTCCCACAGTTAGGGAAAATTTCAGGCCTTACACCAAGATCTTTGATCCATTTTGAATTAATTTTTATGCAGGGTAATGCAAATCTAGGTCTTGTCTTCTCCATGTTTAATGTCCAGTTTTCTCAACACCATTTGTTGAAGAGGCTGTCTTTTAGCCAATGTACATTTTTGGCTTCTTTGTTATCTGTGTGGGTTTATTTCTGGGTCTTCTATTCTGCTGGTCCAGGTGTCTGTTTTATATGATGTTTTGTTACTACGATTCTTTAGTATAAAATCAGTATTTAAGTCAGGTATTGTGATAACTTCAGCATTAACTTTTTTTTTTGGGTCTGGTCGTGGGGGCCTGAACTCTGGGCCTCTGTCGGCGCTGTCCCTCAGCTCTTCAGCTCAAGGCTAGTGCTCTACCACTTGAGCAACAGCACCACTTCTGGCTTTTTTTCTTTTTGCTTATGTGGTGCTGGGGAATCGAACCCAGGACCTTATGCATGCAAGGCAAGCGCTCTACCACTGAGCCACCTTCCCAGCCTCAGCATTGACTTTTTTTGTGTGTGCCAGTCTTAGGGTTTGAACTCCTCTTAGGGCCCTAGTGCTGTCTCTGAGCTTTTAGTGATCAAGGCTAGCACTCTACCACTTGAACTGCAGCCCCACTTTCAGCTTTTTGGTGACATAGACTTTCTTTCTTTTTTTTTTTGGGGGGGGGGGTCCAGTCATGGGACCTTGAACTCTAGGCCTGGGCGCTGTCCCTCAGCTCTTCAGCTCAAGGCTAGCACTCTACCACTTAAGCCTCAGCGCCACTTCCAGCTTTTTCCTTTTTGCTTATGTGGTGCTGAGGAATCGAACCCAGGGCCTCATGCATGCAAGGCAAGCACATTCTACCACTGAGCCAACATCCCAGACCAGTGACATGGACTTTCTTAGCTGGCTTTGAAATACAGTCATCAGATCTCAATCTCTTGAAAAGCTAGTATTACAGATGTGAACACTGGAGTCTGGCAACCCTGATGTGTGTGTGGGGGGGGGGGAGGGGTAATGTGGTGTGTGTGTGTATGTGTGTGTGTGTGAGAGAGAGAGAGAGAGAGAGAGAGAGAGAGATAGTACTGAGGCTTGAACTCAGAGCCAGGGCACTGTCCTTTACCTTTTATACTCAAGGCTATAACTCTACAACTTGAACCACAGCTCCAATTCTGGCTTTTTGATTGTTAATTGGAGAAAAGAGTCTACTCCCCAGGGGGGCTTTGAACTTTAGTTCTCAGATCTCAGCCTACTGAGTAGCTAGGATTAGAAGCATTGATCTTGCCCAGAATTTTTTGGTTATTCACTATATATGTATATATTTGTAAGTCCTGGGGCTTGAACTAAGGCCCTCACACTGTCGCTGAGTTTCTTTTTATTTATTTATTATTATTATTTTTTTTTTTTTTTGGTCAGTCCTGGGGCTTGAACTCTGGCACTGGGCGCTGTCCCTCAGCTCTTCAGCTCAAGGTGAGCGCTCTACCACTTGAGCCACAGCGTCACTTCCGGTTTTCTGGTGGTTTATTGGAGATAAAGAGTTTCATGGAATTTCCTGCCCAGGCTGGCTTTGAACCTCGATCCTCAGATCTCAGGCTCCTCAGTAGCTAGGATTACAGGCTTGAGCCACTGGTGCCCGGCTCCTGAGTTTCTTTTGCTAAAGCCTAGCGTTCACTCTATCACTTGAGTCACAGTGCCACTTCTGGCTTTTTCTGTTTATATAGTACTAAGGAATCAAACCCAGGGCTTCATGAATGCTAGGCAAGCATTATACCAATAAGCCACATTCCCAGCCCCCCATATAAAAATTTTAATTATGTTTTTTCTATTTCTGTGAACATTAGGATTGCATTGAATCTGTACATTGCTTTCAGTAGCATATCCATGTGACAATATTAATTCTGCTGATCCATGAGCATGGGTTGTCTTTCCATCTTTTAGTGTCTTTTTGTTGTTGTTGTTGTTGTTGTTTTTCTTTTTGCTTATGTGGTGCTGAGGAATTGAACCCAGGGCCTCATGCATGCAAGGCATGCGCTCTACCACTGAGCTACCTTCCCATCCCTTCTTAAATGTTTTATAGTTTTCTTTTTCTTTTTTTTTTATGTTTTTGGGTCCGGTTGTGGGGCCTGAACTCTGGGCCTGGGCGCTGTCCCTCAGCTCTTCAGCTCAAGGCTAGTGCTCTACCACTTGTGCCACAGCACCACTTCCGGCTTTTTTCTTTTTGCTTATGTGATGCTGAGGAATCGAACCCAGGGCCTCATGCATGCCAGGCAAGTGCTCTACCACTGAGCCACCTTCCCCGCCCTTCATTGTTGGTATCTTTAAAAAGCTTGTATCCTGAGACTTTCTTTCAGAAGTGTTTATCAGATTTATGAGTTTTGATGAAGGCTGTTACGATGGCTTACTGGTAGAGTGCTTGCATTGCATGCATGAAGCCCTGGGTTCGATTCCTCAGTACCACATAAACAGAAAGAGCTGGAAGTGGTGCTGTGGCTCAAGTGGTAGAGCTCTAGCCTTGAGCACAGAGAGGCCCAGGCCCCAGGACTGATAAAAAAAAAAGTCTTGATGAAATTTTAGCATCCTTTAAGTATAGGAACATATCACTAGAGCTCACATTCCTCTCTCTCTCTCTCTCTCTGTCTCTCTCTGTCTCTGTCTGTCTGTCTGTCTCTCTTTCTCTCTCTCTCATCAATCATGGGGCTTGAACTCTGGGCCTGGGTGCTGTCCCTGAGCTCTTCAGCTCAAGGCTAGCACTCTACCACTTGAGCCATAGCATCACTGCCATTTTTCTGGTAGTTAATTGGAAATAAGAGTTATCATGGACTTTCCTGCCTGGGCTGGCTTTGAACTGCAATCTTCAGATCTCAGTCTCCTGAGTAGCTAGGATTACAGGTGTGAGCCACCAGTGCCTGGCTAGACTGCTTTTTTTTTTTTTTTTGGTCCGGTAGTGGGGCCTGAGCGCCGTCCCTCAACTCATGGGTAACGCTCTATTGCCACAGGGCCATTTCCCGCTTTGTTTTTTGCTTATGTGGTGCTGAGGAATCAAACCCAGGGCCTCATGTATGCAAGGCAAGTGCTTTACCATTGAGCCACCTTCCCAGCCCTAGACTGCTTCTTGATTACCCTCCCTCCCTCCCTTCCTCCTTCCCTTCTTTCCCTTTGTGCCAGTCCTGAGCTTGAACTTAGGACCTGGGTGCTGTCCCTGAGCTATTTTTTTGGGAGGGGGGTCCGGTTGTGGGGCCTGAACTCTGGGCCTGGGTGCTGTCCCTCAGCTCTTCAGCTCAAGGCTAGCGCTCTACCACTTGAGCCACAGCGCCACTTCTTTCTTTTTTTCTTTTTGCTTATGTGGTGCTGGGGAATAGAACCCAGGGCCTCTTGCATGCAAGGCAAGCGCTCTACCACTAAGCCACCTTCCCAGCCCCTGAGCTTTTTTGCTTAAGGATAGAACTCTACCACTTGAGTCATTGCTCCACTTTGGATTTAACTGGAGAAGAGTCTCATGGGCTTTCCTGCCCAGACTAGCTTCGAACCATGATCTTCAGCTCTCAGCCTCCTGAGAAGTGAGGATTATAGGAATGAGCTACTAGTGCTCTGCTTGTTTCTTTTTTCCTAACTTATAATGCTTTTTTTTTTTCCGGTCCTGGGGCTTGAACTATGGGCTTGGGCACTGTCCCTGAGATTTTGCTCAAGGTTAGCACTCTACTGTCACAGCACCACTTCTGACTTTTTCCGTTTAAGTCATGCTGAGGGATTGAACCCAGGGCTTCATGAATGCTAGGGAAGCACTCTAACACTAAGCCACATTTCCAGGCCCTACAATCTGTTTTTGTTTTTGCTTTAGCTGTACTAGGATTTAAACTTAAGGCTGTGCTCTTGCTTATGTTTGTTGACTGGTGCTTACCACTTGAACCATGCTTTTAGCCAGTTATTTTGGAAACAGAGTCTCCTTGACTTTTCTGCCCAGCCTGTCTTCTAGCCACACTTCTCCAGATCCCAACGTCCTGAATAGCTCATAATCTGTTTCGCTGGGATCCCAATATAAGCAAAAAACCACAAATATCAGTTTACTTTTTCTAAAAGAATGAAAGAGAATAACCTCTGCCCCCAATTTAATGAAAATAAATGAAAGAGAACATATAAAAGGTACTTTGCAGGCAGGTATAGTGACACATATTTATAATGCCACCACTCAGGAAGCTGCCTCAGGAGAATCATGATTTTGAGACTCTGTCCAAAAGTAAATCATTTTGCAAATTTTAATATGATATACAAGTGTACACAAATGCTCTCTAGCTATCATATATAGTGTGAAGGCATTACACAAATCCAGTTCTTGCCACAGTCTTGAAAACAAGCATGGCTTACTAACTCCATTAAACAGCTGAGGGAAGAGACTCAGAAAGGGGGCAGGTAACATCACACTGAGATGGTTCACACTCAGGCACTGAGTTCAGCCAGGCACTGGGCTTCATGCCTGTAAACCTAGCTATTTAGACAGCTGCAAATGGGAGGACGGTTGTTCAAAATTCACGCAGGCAGAAAAGTTCACGAGCCCCCTTTCAATGCACAGCAGGGCACTGTGGTGCACACCTGTCATCATATGCTACATCTTAAGCTCTCATTTCACAGATGAAGTGACTGAGACCCACATTGCCCAATGAATTGCCAAGGGTCACACAGCTCATTATGGTGTAGCTATTTCAGGACTGAGATCCAGGGCCAGCACCTAGAACTCTAACTCCTTACCCAATGTTTTCTCCAATTTACAAACTGTCTACCTAACTCAGTGCTCTTTCTATTGGGAGAGCTTAAAGCTAGATTTGGGCAGGCAAAAGTTGGAAATGAAGTAGGAATAAAGCAATTGCAAGTGTTTCCAATTAAAATGAAGACACAGCAGCCTTGTCTGTGTATTTACAGTTGAATTTCCTGAACATCAAGTACCAGGCAATGGCTAGATGGTGAGCTTGCCCAGAGCTCTGAGAGGAACAGTCCTCCGGAAACTTCCTCTGTGCCAGCTGCCACAAGAGATTGCTGCTATCTGGGAATACTGGTGGAGTCTTTCAGCCTTAAAGGTAACACTTCAAACCAGAATTGAGAAAAGCCACTGGCTTTACATATCTCCAGAAAGGTGGCAGTGAGAAGCCAAGTTACCAGGTAGAGGTTGAGCTGTAATAATAAAGTCTGGGTATGGAGTCACCTTGGTGTAAAGAATAATTTTCCCGAGGCTGGGTAGGTGGCTCAGTGGTAGAACGCTTGCCTTCCATGCATCAGGCCCTGGGTTTGATTCCTCAACACCACATAAATAGAAAAAACCAGAAGTGGCATTGTGGCTCAAGTGGCAGAGCACTAGCCTTGAGCTGAAGAGCTGAGGGACAGTGCCCAGCCCAGAGTTCAAGCCCTAAGACCAACCCAAAAAAAGGAGGAGGAGGAAGAGGAGGAGGAGGAGGAGGAGGAGGAGGAAAGAAAGAGGAAGAAGAAGAAGGAGGAGGAGGATAATTTTCCCATAGGTTGAATGCTTCTTTCCCTACCTCCAGCTCCTGGATGATGACTTCCTTCTTTTCTATTTCTTCCCCTCTAGAAGGTAAACAGATAAGACAAATAAGATCATAAGGAAAGCTCTGTTGAGAATCTTCCCTGGTAGAGCTGAAGAAAGACATAATGTGACTTAGTGGTAGAGTGGAATATGATTTAGTGGTAGAGTGCTTGCCTCACATGCATGAAGCCCTGAGTTTGATTCCTCAGTACCACTCACACACAAAAAAAGCCGGAAGTGGTGCTGTGGCTCAAGTGGCAGAGTGCTAGCCTTGAGCAAAAGAAGCTCAGAGACAGTGCCCAGGTCCAGAGTTCAAGCCCCAGGACTGGAAAAAAAAAAAGAAAGATAACAGTTTTGTGGCTAATTTAAGGCTCTTGGGGAGAAGGGATCACCTTGGTGGTGTGGTCTGAGCATCAGTACAAGATTATCCCAAAATGTCTTCCCCACTAAGCCAAGTCTTGAGATTCCACTGGGAAGGCTAACCATTTATTAGACCAGTTGCAATCCCAGTGTGATCTGGAGATTCATAGAGATACTCAAGACACTTTCAAGTGATCTCCAAAGCATACTAGGAGGAATATAAAATGATACAGCTGCTATAGAAAGCAGTTTGCCAGTTCCTCAAGAAGTTAAACAGAATCCACATGATTGAGCTGTCCTATTCCTAGGAATATATATAGTTGTTGTTGTTGATTGTGGGGCTTGAACTCTGAGCCTGGGCACTGTCCCTCAGCTTTTCATCTCAAGGCTAGAGCTCTACCACTTGAGCCACAGTGTCACTTCCAATTTTCTGACTGGTTTATTAGAGATAAGAGACTCACGGACTTTCATGCCCCGGCTGGCTTTCAACCGCAATCATCAGATCTCAGCCTCCGGAGGAACTAGGATTACAGGCATGAGCCACTGGCACCAGGCTTTGAACACAAGCTTATTAACTTCGTTGTTTTGTTTGCAGTGTTGAATACCATGCCAGGCCTTGCACCTGCCAGAAAAGTGCAATATCTGAGCTACCTGCCCAGCTAATTAAAGATTTAATTTCTTTTTTTTTCTTTTGGTCCGGTCGTGGGGCCTGAACTCTGGGCCTGGGCGCTGTCCCTCAGCTCTTCAGCTCAAGGCTAGCGCTCTATCACTTGAGCTGCAGTGCCACTTCCAGTTTTCTGGTGGTGAATTTGAGATAAAAGTCTCATGGACTTTCTTGCTCCGTTGGCTTTGAACCATAATCCTCAGATCTCAGCCTCCTGAGTAGCTAGGATTACAGGTGTGAGCCACTGGCACCCAGCCTCCAGCTAGAATTCTAATATGTTGAATACAATTAGTCGAAGTAGACTTTCTAGATATTTTTTTCTGTCTGTTTCTCTTTGTTTCCTCTCTGTCTCTGTCTCTATTTCTTTCTCTCTGATTTTAGATATAGTCTTGCTGGCCTCAAATTCATAATCCTCCTCCTTCAGCTTCGTGAGTGCTGTGAGTATAGGTATGTACCACCTTGTCTGACCCTGATCTTGTTCTTGATCTTAGGGGAGAACCTTTAAGTCTTCCATCACGGGATGTCCATTGTGGGTCCTTTTATAGGTTTTTTTGAGGAAGTTTCCTTCTAAGCCTAGTTCAAGTGTTTTCTTTCTTTTCTTTTTTTTACAAAACAATACTCTGATATTTTATTACTCAAAGCCTTTTTATTTATCAGAAAGGTTCTTTCTTTGCTAGCAGTTTAGAGACCTCTGGAATCCTAGGCCCACACAAACAGCTTCCTGTTTTTATTTAGCTTTCTGACTCTGTGCTTGTGCCTTCAGCACTTTCACGATGATTTTCTGCTCCTCAATAAGGAAAGCACGCTTGATCCTGTCCCGGACACATTTGGCACACATGGAACCAACATAGGCTCTGCTGACATGTTCTTTTTGTTTTAGAGAATCGCATGAGGACAAACCCCCCGGAGCCAGCCTGGACATACACCACATGCAGATTTTGGTGCTTTTCCGACCTTTTTGGTGTAAAGGTAAACAATTCTATTGCCAGGGGTTCGGGACAGCCTGGTTTTGTTAGAGGCTATGTTGTAGGAAAGCCTACGGCGGTATGTCAATTGCTGGACCATTTTGATGGCCTCTAGACACCGTCCCCAGAAGAGCGTGTTTTCTTTCTTTCTTTTTCTTTTTATTGATTAAAGTTTGTTGGATGCTGGGTGTCAGTGGCTCATGCCTGTAATCCTAGTCAGGAGGCTGAGATCTGAGGATCACAGTTCAAAGCCAGCCTGGGCAGGAAAGTCTGTGAACCTTTTTTTTTTTTTTTTTTGGATGGTCGTGGGGCCTGAACTTTGGCCTGGGCACTGCCCCTCAGCTCTTCAACTCAAGGCTAGTGCTCTACCACTTGAGCCACAGTGCCACATCCAGCCTTTTCTGCTTATATGTTGCTGAGGAATCCAACCCAGGGTCTCAAGCATGCAAGGCAAGCACTCTACCACTTAGCCACCTTCCCAGCTCTGTCAGACTCTTAATCTCCAGTTAACTACTGAATTTTTTTTTTCTTGCCAGTTGTGGGGCCTGAACTCTGGGCCTGGGTGCTGTCCCTCAGCTCTTCAGCTCAAGAATAGCGCTCTACCACTTGAGCCATAGCGCCACTTCTGGCTTTTTCTGCTTATGTGGTGCTGAGGATCGAACTCAGGGCCTCATGCATGCAAGGCAAGCACTCTATCACTGAGCCACTTTCCAAGTCCCTGAAAAAATTTTTTTTAAGGCACCAGGCACCAGTAGCTCACACTTGTAATCCTAGCTATTCAGGAGGCTGAGATCTGAGGATCACAGTTTGAAACTAGCCCAAACAGGAAAGTCCATGAGACTCTTATCTCCAATTAACCAATGCAGTAGAGTTGAGCTAATCAATGTGGTAGAGAGCTAGCCTTGAGTGCAAAAGCTCAGGGACAGCACCCAGGCCCAGAGTTCAAGCCCCACAACTGATTAAAAAAAAGTGTGTTGGATTTGGTGACATAATTCTTCTGCATTAATTGCAACAATCAGGCAGGTTTCTTTCCGCTTATTCTATGAATGTACTCATTAAATGTCTGGATTATATGATACTGTCTTGTTTACTGGCTTTCCACGTTGTTGTTGGTCCAGGGGGTTAAACTCAGGGCCTGGGTGCTGTCACTGAGGTTTTGTGCTCAAAGGTAACATTCTACCACTTTGAGCCACAGCTCCACTTCTGATTTTTTAGGTAGTTAATTAGAGATGAGAGTCTCATAGGCTTTCCTACCAGGGCTGGCTTTGAACCACAATTTTCATATCTCAGTCTTCAGAGGTAGGATTACAGATACAATCTACCAGCACTTGGCTTTATGGCTTTTTTTTTTTTCTGGTGTTTTTTGGTTGGTTGTAGAGCCTGAACTCAGAGTTTGCGTGTAAAGTCTATGACACTCTTTTTTTTCAGTCATTGGGCTTGAACTCTGGGCCTGAGCACTATCCCTCAGGTCTTCAGCTCAAGGTGAGCACTCTACCACTTGAGCTACAGCACCACTTCCCATTTTCTGGTGGTTTACTGGAGATAAGAGTTTCACGGACTTTCCTGCCTGGGCTGGCTTTGAACTGCGATCCTCAGATCTCAGCCTCCTGAGTAGCTAGGATTACAGGCGTGAGCCACCGGTGCCCCGGCATCTATGACACTCTTATCTCCAATAAACTACTCAGAAAAATCCAGAAGGGGTTCTGTGGCTCAAGTAGTAGAGCTCTAGCCGGGGCACTGGTGGCTCACGCCTGTAATCCTAGCTACTCAGGAGGCTGAGATCTGAGGATCATGGTTCAAAGGCAGCCCCAGTCCGGGCAGGAAAGTCTGTGAAACTCTTATCTCCAATAAACCACCAGAAAACCAGTGGTAGAGCGCTAGCCTTGAACTGAAGAGTGTAGGGACAGTGCTCAGGCCCAGAGTTCAAGCCCCACGACCGACAAAAAAAAAAAAAAAAATAGTCTACAGTAGCCATTACCATGGATTGAACAAAGGCAGAGCAAGGCTGACCTGGGGGTGTGCACTAGCATGAATTATTGTAATTTTTGTTGTTGTTGTTGGTCGTGGGGCCTGAACTCTAGGCCTGGGTGCTGTCCCTCAACTCTTTAGATCAAGGCTGGCGCTCTACCACTTGAGCCACAGCGCCACTTCCGGCTTTTTCTGCTTATGTGATGCTGAGGAATCAAACCCAAGGCCTCATGCATGCAAGGCAAGCACTCTACCACTGAGCCACCTTCCCAGCCCCACTAGCATGAATTATATAGATGAATTTGAAAATTACCTGATACTGTTGCCATATCTGATTTTGAATTTATACACATTGGATCCTGCATGAAAAAACCTTGTCTCTGGAAACGGGTAGGTAAAGGGTTTCAAAGTCATTGTTTCACAATAGTATCCTAAAGAAAGTAGAAATGTTAGAGTATTACTCAAAAGCTAAAAATGGCATCTTTTATACAGGAAAGAGCATACCCAAACTGTAACATGTATTCAAGGGGAAAATGTCTAACAGTACCATTGCCCACATAGCAGGCTCATTTCTGCTATAGTTACATAGACCATTCTCCTATTTGCATGGGAAAGAAACATGTTGGCACCATCTCTGTGACTTTGTAAAAATCACTTCTCTTCCAGAAGACTAATGTCTCTAACACCTGCCCTGAGGTTACAACTCACAGGTTTTGCTTATAATAAAAAGATTCTCCCAAATATCTCTTCAGGCTATTTTCCTTTTACATCCCACTTTCCCTGGAACCTAAGAAGCTCAAGTTAAGTAATGAGATAATCAAGAGGCTGCACTATTAAGAGGCACAATTACAAAGGCCTCTGCTATTAATTCTTAATGAAATTAAGGGAAACCTGAAGTGGCACTGTTGCTGAAGTGGTAGAGCACTCACCTTGAGTAAAATAGCTCAAGGACAGTGTCCAGGCCCACAGTTCAAGCCACATGGAAAAAAATAAAAAATAAAAAGGTCACACCTGTAATCCTAGCTACTCAGGAGGCTGAGACCTGAGAACTGGGGTTCAAAACCAGCCCAGGCATGGATGTCCATGAGACTCTTATCTCCAATTAATCACCAGAAAGCTAAAAGTGGTGCTGTGGCTCAAGTGGTAGAGTGCTCACCTTGAACTGAAGAGCTGAGGACAGTGCCCAAAGCCCAGAGTTCAAGCTCCCGCAACAACAACAAAAAAAAGGGGGCGGGACTGGGAATGTGGCTCAGTAGTAGAGTGCTTCCCTAGCATGCATGAAACCCTGGGTTCCATTCCTCAGTACCATATAAACAGAAAAAGCCAGAAGTGGTGCTGTGGCTCAAGTAGTGGAGTACTAGGCTTTAGCAAAAGAAACTCAGGGACAGCCCAGGCCCTGAGTTCAAGCCCTAGGACTGGCAAAAAAAAAAAAAAAAGTTAGGGTCTTGCTTTTTTTCCAGGCTGTCCTTGAACTATATTCCTTCCAATCTCTGGCTCCCAAGTAGTTTGGGCTACAGGCATGCACCATCATGCTGGAGACTGGCCATGCCTTATTCTAAGTGCCGTATATACATAGGTAGTATTATTTCAATTAATCCTCACAAAAAGTCTATTGATAGACTTAGTGTGATAGGTGAGAAAATTGGAGGACTGAGAGTTGAAGTAATCTATTCATAACTATAACTGCTGGAATTTGGATTCAAGTTGAATCAGTATAAATCACTCTGTCAATCTGTCCTAGGGTTTATAAGGGGAGCATAAAACGGAAAAAGTTGATGCTTGAAAAATCTGGCAAAAATCCCTCTCCCAGGGGAGAAGGGGTATCATAGTTAAAGCCTTTGCTATGGTTTGGATGTGTCCACCAAAAGTTAACGTGTTGGAAACTTAATGCCCAAACTTACATGTTAATATTATTTGGAGAGGGCTGGGAAGGTGGCTCAGTGGTAGAGCGCTTGCCTTGCATGCCTGAGGCCCTGGGTTCCATTCCTCAGCACCACATAAGCAAAAAGAAAAAAGCCGGAAGTGGCGCTGTGGCTCAAGTGGTAGAGTGCTAGCCTTGAGCTGAAGAGCTGAGGGACAGTGCCCAGGCCCAGAGTTCAAGTGGTAGAGCGCTAGACTTGAGCTGAAGAACTGAGGGACAGTGCCCAGGCCCAGAGTTCAGGCCCCACGACCGGACACACAAAAAAAATATATATTATTTGGAGACATACCTAAATTATATTATGTACTTTGTTTTGGGTCCGGTCGTGGGGCCTGAACTCTGGGCCTGGGCACTGTCCGTCAGCTCTTCAGCTCAAGGCGAGTGCTCTACCACTGGAGCCACCGCGCCACTTCCGGCCTTTTTTTTTTTCTGCTTATGTGGTGCTGAGGAATCTAGCCCAGGGCCTCATGCATGCAAGGCAAGCGCTCTACCACTGAGCCACCTTCCCAGCCCATATTATGTACTTTGTTATAGCAATGTTGTTATAGAAAATTTACTAAGAAATTCTTTGACAGGTACTCATTCTCTGCTTTAAATATTAATCTCATCTTTTAAAAAATGCCTTCATAGAAACATTAAGGATAATGTTTCAGCAAATATCGGGGTACTGTGATCTAGCCAAACTGGCAAATAAAATTAACTATCAAAGGTGAAAAAAAAAACAAACAGGATAATATACATAAAAACCACTTTTTTTTTTTTTTTTGATCATGGGGCTTGAACTCTGGGCTTAGGCGCTGTCCCTCAGCTCTTAAGCTTAAGGCTAGCACTCTACCACTTGAGCCACAGCACTACTTCCGGTTTTCTGGTAGTTTATTGGAGATAAGAGTCTCACAGGACTGGGAAGGTGGCTCAGTGGTACAGCACTTGCCTTGCATGCATGAGGCCCTGAGTTCCATTCCTCAGCACCACATAAGCAAAAAGAAAAAAGCCGGAAGTGGCGCTGTGTCTCAAGTGGTAGAGTGCTAGCCTTGATCTGAAGAGTTGAGGGACAGCGCCCAGGCCCAGAGTTCAGGCCCCACGACCAGACCACCTCCCCACCCCCCAAAAAAAGAAGAGTCTTACAGACTTTTCCTGTCCAGGGCTGGCTTTGAACCGCAATCCTTAGATCTCAGCCTCCTGAGTAGCTAGGATTACAGGCATGAGCCACCGGCCCCCAATATAAAAACTACTTTGTGTCAGGCACTGGTGGCTCACTCCTGTAATCCTAGCTACTCAGAAGGCTGATATCTAAGGATCTCGATTCAAAGCCAGCCCAAGCAGGAAAGTCTGTGAGACTCTTATCTCCAATAAATGACTAGAAAACCGGAAGTGGTGCTGTGGCTCAAGCCATAGAGCACTCGCCTTGAGCTGAAGAGTGCAGGGACAGCGCCCAAGCCTAGAGTTCAAGCCCCATGACCGACCAAAATAAATAAATAAAAATAAAAACTACTTTCTAAGTAGTAAAATGTCATATCCACATAAAAGACAATTTTCATTATCCTTTCCTCTATATTCTTTTTTTTTTGGGTCCAGTCGTGGGGCCTGAACTCTGGGCCTGGGCGCTCTCCCTCAGCTTTTCAGCCCAAGGCTAGCACTCTACCACTTGAGCACAGTGCCACTTCCAGCTTTTTTTCTTTTTGTTTATGTGGTGCTGAGGAATCAAACCCAGGGCCTCATGCATGCAAGGCAAACACTCTACCACTGAGCCACCTTCCCAGCCCCTAATGCCACTTCTTTTTAGCAAAGATCATAAGAGTTTGGTGGGATCAGAAGAATTATGGGCCCAAAGAATGGAGTTTTTCCCAATTTCCCAAGTTCAAGTCTAGGCCTGTCAGGAAGGAGAGCCCACTGTCAGATCCTGCTGCTTGGGATTAGAATGAGAGGAGATTGAGCCAGAGCCCACAGGACTATTTAGACTACAATTGCAGCAAAAGGCAAACAAAAACAACAAAAATGGTGCCAACTACAAAGTCACCAGAGGTGAAATTCTGTTTATAGCCTGAGAGAGGAAAAAACAAACAAACACACAAATACCCCTTACTTAAGGCATAGCAGGAACCCAGACTGGATGTAATGGGTGTCAGATGACTTTTCTTAGACAGGGAGCTCACCTGGTGATACTTAAGTTGCTGTTACAAAAATTTCACTCTGTTACTCAAAAGTTTCTTTTTTTTTTTTTTTTTTTTTGTTTTTTGGGTCTGGGTGTGGGCCCTGAACTCTGGGCCTGGGCACTGTCCCTCAGCTCTTCAGCTCAAGGCTAGCGCTCTACCACTTAAGCCACAGCGCCACTTCTGGCTTTTTTCTTATGTGGTGCTGAGGAATCAAACCCAGGGCCTCAGGCATGCAAGGCAAGCGCTCTACCACTGAGCCACCTTCCCAGCCCCTCAAAAGTTTCTTGAAAGATGTAGTCACTTGCCCACAGACTGTGGTATTGGGGCATCTGAGCAAATAAATGAAGGTCATTTGCTAAAAATGACTATCCAGAGAGAAGACTTCATGTGCTGCACCACAGCTGGCCAAAAGAAGCAAAAACAACCCTCTTCTAGCTGGGGCTTATGCTTGTTAATTGCTGGCTACTGGCTTCAGAAACAAGTACCACACACTAATTACCTCATTTGAAAATAAAGATCAGACAGCACAATCCAAAACAACTACTGAGTAGTAGTGATTCAAAGATTCACAGGGTTATTTCAACATTGACTACAGTATCCATGGTGACAGTGTGTCCCAGTAACTATTATTAAATTGATGGACCTTGTAGAAAAAGGTCAGACTTTCAACTCATTTCTAGGTGACCACATCATGATGGCTTAAGAACAAAGGAGTGAAAAAATTCAGGCAGTATGGGACAGTGAAAAAGACGTAAGATTTAAAATCAAAAGACCATGGCCAAGTTCTACTTCTGCCTCTTATTAGTCAGCTGACCCTAAGTAAGTCATTAGTCTCTGGATTTCTCATTTTCTGCATCTACAATGGCAATTCTACCAATTATAGGTATTGTGGGATTAAATTATATGTGTGTGTGTGTGTGTGTGTGTGTGTGTGTGTGTGTATGCTGCCATTTCATAAACTTCAAAATACTTTATTTATTTTTGTTTGCTGGTCCTAGTGCTTGAACTCTGGGCCTGAGCACTGTCCTTGAGCTTCTTTTGCCCAAGGCTAGTGCTATACCAATTGAGCCACAGCCCCACTCCTGACTTTTTCTGAGTTTATTGGATAAAAAAAAAAAAAAAAAAAGCCGGGCGCCGGTGGCTCACGCCTGTAATCATAGCTACTCAGGAGGCTGAGATCTGAGGATAACGGTTCAAAGCCAGCCGGAGCAAGAAAATCCGTGAGACTCTCTGTTTTTTTTTTTTTTTGTCGGTCGTGGGGCTTGAACTCTGGGCCTGGGTGCTGTCCTTCAGCTCTTCAGCTCAAGGCGAGCGCTCTACCACTTGAGCTACAGCGCCACTTCCGGTTTTCTGGTGGTTTATTGGAGATAGGCGTCTCACGGTCTCTCCTGCCCGGGCTGGCTTTGAACCACGATCCTCAGATCTCAGCCTCCTGAGTAGCTAGGATTACAGGCGTGAGCCACCAGCGCCCGGCCGTGAGACAGTACCCAGGCCCAGAGTTCAGGCTCCACAACCGGACCCAAAACAACAACAACAACAACAACTCATGGATTTTCTTGCCCAGGCTGGCTTCGAATCACAATCCTCAAATCTGAGTAGCCAGAATACAGGTGCCAGGCAGTATTAGGGTTTTGATCTCAGGGTCATACCTCTGCCAAGGAAACTTTCTAGTTATTTTTGAGAAAAGGTCTCCATTCTTGCCCAGGGGTGTCCCTGGGCACTATCCACATTTGTCAGGTTTCCCTGTAGTTACAATAACAGGTGTACCTCTGCATAGAGCAATTTGTTAAGTCTTACAAGCTTTTTCTGCAAGAGCTGGCCTTGAACCATAATCCCAACAATCTCAGAATCCCAAGCAGGTAGTATTTTAGGCACGCAACACCAGCACCTGACTTAAGCTGTATACTTTCATAGAAACATCAGGAAGGCATATCAGTGGTAGAGTGCTTGCCTGCATGCATGAGGCCCTGAGTTCGATTCCTCAGCACCACATAAGCAGAAAAAGCCAGAAGTGGCACTGTGGCTCAAGTAGTAAATCACTTACTTCAGCTGGCCTTGAGCTGAAGAGCTGAGGGACAAAACCCAGGCCCAGAGTTCAGGCCCCACGACCAACAAAAAAAGAAAAAAAGAAACATCAGCTGTTATGACATACTTGAAGAATTTTTCTTTTAATGTTTTATAGGAAAAACAAACTTAAAAGAGCAAAACTGCTTAGCTTTAATCTAAATGCAAAATCTGACAAATCTCAGCCAAGAACCATTTCTTGAAATGCTCAAGTATTAGATTCAAAAGACATAAAGGGATTGAGATTAGAAAAAAATTTCCAAAGTTGTTATATACAAACCATTGGGTCAGCACAGAGAACCTGAGCAGGGCTGAATGCTCTGTAAGGATGATATGGACTACTGCAGTAGAAAATGGTAATAAGAGTCAGGCGACAGTGGCTCACACCTGTAATCTTAGCTACTCAGGAGGCTAAGATCTGAGAATCACAGTTCAAAGCCAGCCCAGGCAGGAAAGTCCCCATAAGACTCTTCTCTCCAATTAAAACCAGAAGTAGACCTGTGGCTCAAGTGATATTTCAGCTCAAGGCTAGCGCTCTACCACTTGAGCCACAGCGCCACTTCCGGCTTTTTTTCTTTTTTCTTTTTTTTTATTTTTTTTGTCGGTCGTGGGGCTTGAACTCTGGGCCTGGGTGCTGTCCTTCAGCTCTTCAGCTCAAGGCGAGCGCTCTACCACTTGAGCTACAGCGCCACTTCCGGTTTTCTGGTGGTTTATTGGAGATAGGAGTCTCACGGTCTCTCCTGCCCGGGCTGGCTTTGAACCTCGATCCTCAGATCTCAGCCTCCTGAGTAGCTAGGATTACAGGCGTGAGCCACCAGCGCCCGGCTGCTTTTTTTTCTTTTTGCTTATATGGTACTGAGGAATCGAACCCAGGGCCTCATGCATGCAAGGCAAGCACTCTACCACTAAGCCACCTTCTCAGCCCCAGACCACTAGTCTTGAGCAAAAGAGCTCAGGGACAGTGCCCAGGCCCTGAGTTCAAGCCCCAAAACTGACAAAAAATAAAAAAATGCCTAAAATGTTTAAGAACAAAAGAGCTTCTGTAAATGTTTATTCAAAACACATTTACTGGGCTGGGAAGGGATGGGAATGTGGCTTAGTGGTAGAGTGCTTGCCTAACATGCATGAAGCCCTGGGTTCCATTCCTCAGTACCACATAAGCAGAAAAAGCCAGAAGTGGAACTGTAGCTCAAGTGGTAGAGCGCTAGCCTTGAGCTGAAGAGCTGAGGGACGGTGCCCAGACCCAGAATTCAGGCCCCACGACTGACAACAACAACAGTAACAGCCAGGTGCCGGTGGCTCACATCTGTAATCCTAGCTACTCAGGAGGCTGAGATCTGAGGATCGAGGTTCAAAGCCAGCCTGGGCAAGAAAATCCATGAAACTCATCTCCAATAAACCACCAGATAACCGGAAGTGGCGCTGTAGCTCAAGTGGTAGAGCACTAGCCTTGAGCTAAAGACCTGAGGGACAGCACTTAAGCCCAGAGTTCAAGACCCATGACCGACAAAAACAACAACAACAACATTTACTGAATAAACCTGATGAGCTCTGATCCCACTAATGATCATGGGCAACTCACTCTCCAGAGAGAAATCCCACTGATGCTAGGAATCTATACCCATGTTTTAGAAATGAAATAAGAATAGACAAC
The DNA here is from genome assembly GCF_019054845.1 of Dipodomys spectabilis. Classification (NCBI taxonomy): domain Eukaryota; kingdom Metazoa; phylum Chordata; class Mammalia; order Rodentia; family Heteromyidae; genus Dipodomys; species Dipodomys spectabilis. The sequence goes on from NW_024870707.1 coordinate 10,324,418, forward strand.
CATCTTCTCCTTGGTTCTTTCAAAAGTGCATGATTAGTCTCAAGAGAGCAAACCTTTGTTTTGTTTGTTTTTTTGGTTAGACTTGGGGCTTGAACTCTGGGCCTGGGCGCTGTCCTTCAGGTGTTCACCTCAAGGCTAGCACTTTACTACTTGAACCACAGAACCACTTCTGGTTTTCTGGAGGTTAATTGGAGATTAAGAGTACCACATTAAAAAAAAAAAAAAAAAAAAAGAGTATCACATAAACAGAAAAAGCTGGAAGTGGTACTTTGACTCATGGTATAGTGCTAGCCTTGAGCAGAGAGGCTCAGAAACAGTGCCCAGGCTCAGAGGATTGTTGTGTTTTCTTTCTTTCTTTCTTTCTTCCTTCCTTTCTTTCCTTTTCTTTCTTTTTGTCGTACGTGGGGCCTGAACTCTGAGCTTGGGCACTGTCCCTCAGCTCTTCAGCTCAAGGCAAGCATTCTACCACTTGAGCCACAATACCACTTCTGGCTTTTACTGCTTATGTGGTGCTGAGGAATCAAACCCAGGGCCTCATGCATGCGAGGCAAGCACTCTACCATTAAGCCACCTTCACAACCCCCTAAGTTAATTTCTTAAGTTAATTTCTGCACTTCTAAGTGCATCTTCCTTTTCCACTTTAAAAGCTAATAAAATGTTAGCCATTCTAAAAGCTATTTTAAAAAAAACTATTTTTGGACAATAGGTCCAGGATTGTGTTTCTTACTCTGGAAAAGCAATGAATGATTCCTTATTTCACCACTCTGCTGAACAGTTGTGGCTTGTTACATGAAGATCCACCTGTCTATTAGCATTCACACCACATAATTTTATTGCAACACTCAAAATTGTACCAATATCAAAAACCACTCAAAATATTTAAATGTAAAACTGCAAGCAATAAGTGACATTTTATTTTTTGTTACACTATTGGATGAGCTGCTCTGAAGCAGTATATGTAGGGAAGATTAAAAGGGGGGCCAGATGTCGGGTGGTGGCTCACACCTGTAATCCCAACTACTCAGGAGGCTGAGGATTGTGGTTTGAAGCCAGCCCAGGCAGAAAGTCTGTGTGGCTTTTGTTTTTGGTAGGTTCTGGGGTGTGAACTCAGGGCCTGGGTGCTATCCCTACCCTCTTTGTGCTCAAGGCTAGCACTTTACCACTTGAACCACAATACCACTTCCAGCTTTTCTGAAACAAGAGTTTCATTGACTTTCCTGTCTGGGCTGTCTTTGAACCATGATTCTCAGATCTCAGCCTCCTGTGTAGGCAGTATTACAGTTATGAGCCACTGATACTCATAGCAGCTACTGTGAGACTTTTATCTCCAATCAACCACCAAAAAGCCACAAGTGGCTCAAGTGATAGAGCACGAGCATTGAGTGAAAAAGCTCAGGAACAGTACCCAGGCCCTGAGTTCAAGCCCCATGACCAGCACATACATATACACAAGGATAGTAGAAGACATAAGTATCAGTGGTTTCAGATTGGTAAATGGAGGAAAGGATATTCTCCACTAAAGAGAAAGGAAGCATCTTTTACATTGCCAAACTAAACTGTCTCTGAGCTACACATCTTGAGGGTTAGTGACACAAGATAAAATATGAAAAGAAAGCTTGCAAAATATACAGCTTTGTTCTTGGGTTCTACCACTTGATCCACAACTCTAGCTTATTTTGCTGGTTAACTGGAGATGAAAGCCTTAAGGACTTTCCTGCCTGGGCTGGCTTCCAACTACAATCCTCAAATCTCAGCCTCCCAAGTAGCTAGGATTACAGTTATGCGCTACTGACCCTTGACATTTTAGAGTGTCCATAAGATACCATAGACAGGGGCTGGGAAGGTGGCTCGGTGGTAGAGCGCTTGCCTTGCTTGTTTGTTTTTTTGGGTCCGGTCGTGGGTCCTGAACTCTGGGCCTAGGCACTGTCCCTCAGCTCTTCAGCTCAAGGCTAGCGCTCTACCACTTGAGCCACAGCGCCACTTCCAGCTTTTTTCTTTTTGCTTATGTGGTGCTGAGGAATCGAACCCAGGGCCTCAGGCATGCAAGGCAAGCGCTCTACCACTGAGCCACCTTCCCAGCCCAGAGCACTTGCCTTGCATGAGGCCCTGGGTTCGATTCCTCAGCACCACATAAGCAAAAAAAAAAAAGCCGGAAGTGGTGCTGTAGCTCAAGTGGTAGAGCGCTAGCCTTGAGCTGAAGAACTGAGGGACAGCGCCCAGGCCCAGAGTTCAGGCCCCACGACTGGACCTAAAAAAAAAAAAAAAAAAAGATACCACAGACAGATAGGCACGGATGGTTCATGCCTATAATCCTAGTTACTCAGGGGGCTGGGAAGGTGGCTCAGTGGTAGAGTGCTTGCCTTGCATGCATAAGGCCCTGGGTTCGATTCCTCAGCACCACGTAAGTGAAATGAAAAAAGCCAGAAATGGCGCTGTGGCTCAAGTGGTAGAGTGCTAGCCTTGAGCTGAAGAGCTGAGGGACGGTGCCCAGGCCCAGAGTTCAGGCCCCATGACCAGACCCAAAAAAAAAAAAATCCTAGTTACTCAGGAGGCTGAGATCTGTGAGACTCTTTATCTCCAGTTAATCACAGGAAAAGTCAGACGTGCTTTGTGGCTCAAGTGACCAGGCCCAGCATTCAAGGCCCAAGATGGGCAAAATATAAAAAATAAAAAAAGAACCGGGTGCTGGTGGCTCACACCTGTAATCCTAGCTACTCTGGAGACTGGGATCTGAGGCTTTCGGTTCAATGCAAGCCTGGGCAGGAAAGTCTGTGAGACTCTTATCTCCAATAATCTACCAGAAATCCAGAAGTGGCACTGTGGTTCAAGTGGTAGAGCACTAGCCTTGAGCTGAAGAGCTGAGGGACAGTGCCCAAGCCCAGAGTTCAAGCCCCACAACCGACAATAAAATAAAATGCCACAGATTGTTGGATATTGTGCTGCGTTTACTACCTGCAGGTGTGCACATGTCTTCAACTAGAATTCACAAAAGCCAAGATGTTTGGCAAGGATACCTGCCAGCATCTTTCTGTCCGGCTTTCTGGGCACCAAGATTCAATCAAGTGCCTGGGAAATTGAACATGGATCTCACTGTCATGACTCAAATTGTTACTTCTAAGGTGAAATCAGGTTGTGAGGAAGCAACGACTCATTCAATAATTCAAATCATTGGGACATGATGGAACAAGAAACAATTCAATGGAAGAATTCTTGTTTTCATGACAACTACTAAGCCTGAGTTATAAGACGGCAATTGGCCAGGAGGAGCACTTTGATTTGGGGGAAGTTTCTGTGCAGAGGGTGGGGTGAGGGAGCCTTGGGAGGCTGGATGGGTGCCACAGGCAGCATGACTGCGCTGGGTGTGGTGGAGACAAGAACACAAGTTGACCAGAAGACAGGTTTCTAAGCATCTCTGTGATGGCCACTCGCCAGAGGCAGGAGGTCTGAGATACCGGCTGCCACTTCCCTCCCTAGGGCCACCAGCTCTAAGGCATGCATGCTCTAAGTCTGCAACCTGCAGACTGAACAGCCCCCACCTCGCCCTCCCCACCTCCCCCCCCACACACACACCTTAGGCCCTGCAGTGCCACCTCATGACCTGGCCTCGGGTGTACTGGGCAAACCCGAAGCCAGGGGTGAGGAAGGGACCTCTGGGGACGAGGGGACCCTGCTGCTGTGCGAGAACAGAGTGGGAACTGGAAGTTTCTCTCAGGAAAGGACCGCCGAGGCCGCGGCCCCCCCCCCCCCCCCCCCCCCCGCCTCCCTCCCGCAGCCCGGGCCGCAAGGGCCGCACAGGCCCTTCCGTTACCTCAGCCCCAGGAGCTCCCAAGCCCAGCCAGGATCTTTCTTACAGCCGAACTTAGGGGTCCTCCACACCGCAGAAAAGGGGCCAAAGAGGAAGGTCCCACTTAAAAAAACACAACAACAATTCTTTGAAAACAGCGGGCGCAGACGTCGAGTGAACTTCTATGGCCTCGTGCCACAGAGGTCCTTCTGCGCAAGCGCATCAGCAGTGTATCCCGCGCATGCTCCAACCCTCCCCTCCCGGCCTCCGCCACTTCCGGGCTCCGGAAGCCTGGCTGAGGTCTGCCCTCTTCTCCCCAGGAGGATGCTTGTGGGCCCACCCGCGTGACCCCCGAACGGGCCCACCCCCGCACCCCACCACCCACCTTCCCGTAGCTCCAGGATTCATCCACTGCGTGCACCTGATATGTGTTGCGCATGTTGTCTTCAGCAACTGAGAGCCCTTACTGTGTGACGTGCATTGGGCAAACTCCTTCAATCCTCACTGCCAGGCTCTCAGGTAGTTTATGTATGTACGTGTGTATGTATGTACGTGTGTATGTATGTATGTATCTATCTATCTACTTTTTTGTACTGGTGCTTGGACTCAGGGTCTGGGCATTCTCATTTGACTTTTTTGCTCAAGGCTGGTGTCCTGCCACTGAATCACACCTCTCTTTTAGCTTTTTGCTGGTTAATTGGAGATGAAAGTCTCATAGATTTTCCTGCCTAGGCTGGCTTCAACCAATGATCTTGAATAGCTAGGATTAGAAAGGTGAGCCACAAGCACCAATTTTACAAACAGGAAGTGGGAGTGACAGGTGAACATGGGTCTGCCAAGCATCTGTCCTTCCACTTCCTGTGGATCAGGTTCTGACTGTGTTGTGAATTGTTAAGTAATTGCCCTCCACCTCTGCTAGATAGTGCTGGGTGTGCTGGGTTGGTGATGATGGATCTGCCCACTTAAGAGATGCCTACCACCTCACATTTAGTCCTATGGTCCTCTGGCATTCTCCAGCCTCCATCTTCCCTGTTCATCAGCAGTTCCTCCTGCAGAGACTGCCTCCCCCATACCACTTTAAATATTTTTTTTTTTTTTTTGAGTCCGGTCGTGGGCCTGAACTCTGGGCCTGGGCACTGTCCCTCAGCTCTTCAGCTCAAGGCTAGTGCTCTACCACTTGAGCCACAGCGCCACTTCCGGCTTTTTTTCTTTTTGCTTATGTGGTGCTGGGAATCGAACCCAGGGCCTCAGGCATGCAAGGCAAGCACTCTACCACTGAGCCACCTTCCCACCCCACCACTTTAAATCTTTCTCCTTGTATCCAGGTAAACTACTCATAGGTTGAGTGAGTCAGGACAACGAAGTACCCACTGGCAGGTGGTAATGTTCAAAGGCTTGAGAAAGCAAAGCAGGAAAAAAAAGTGAGTTAGGGGAAGCTGGAGTGGAAGTTGAATCTCCAGAAGGCCCATGCTCCATCTGAAGATGGCACCTGCCATCCATCCAGTCACCCACTGAAGACCTGTGGGGGAAATGTAGTTTGGTCATAACAGATCTGATTTTTGGGTGGAGGGGGAGTCAGTCATGGGGTTGGAACTCAGGGGCTGGACACTTGCTGTCCCTGAACTTTTTTCCTCAAGGCTAGTGCTCTACCACTTTGAGTCACAGGTACACTTCTGGTTTTGTGGTGGTTAATTGGAAATAAGAATCTCATGGAGGGGCTGGGAAGGTGGCTCAGTGGTAGAGCACTTGCCTTGCATGCATGAGGCCCTGTTCGATTCCTCAGCACCACATAAGCAAAAAGAAAAAAGCCGAAGTGGCGCTGTGGCTCAAGTGGTAGAGCGCTAGCCTTGAGCTGAAGAGCTGAGGGACAACGCCCAGGCCCAGAGTTCAGGCCCCACGACCGGACCCAAAAAACAAAACAAAACAAAAGAATCTCATGGACTTGGGCTAGGAAGGTGGCTCAGTGGTAAAGTGCTTGCCTTGCATGCTTGAGGCCCTGGGTTCGATTCCTCAGCACCCATAAGCAAAAAAAAAAAAAAGCCAGAAGTGGCACTGTGGCTCAAGTGGTAGAGCTCTAGCCTTGAGCTGAAGAGCTGAGGAGCAGTGCCCAGGCTCAGAGTAGGCCCACGACCAGACCCAAAATAAAACAAAAAAAGAATCTCATGGACTTTCCTGCCCAGATGGCTTCAAACTGTGATCCTCAGATCTTAGCATCTTAAATGGGATTACAGGGGTAAGCCACCAGTGCCTGGCTCAGATCTGATTTGTGTGTGTGTATGTGTGTGTGTGCGCGCCCATACACACACACACACACACACACACACACACACACACACACACACACACACACACACACACACACACACGCCAGTCCTAGGGCTTGAACTAAGGGCCTGAGTACTGTCCTTGAGCTTTTTTCCTTAATTTTTATACTCTACCACTTGAGCCATGCCTTTACTCTTTACTTCCAGCTTTTTGGGTGGTTAATTGAAGATAAAGAGTCTCACAGACTTTCCTGGCCACGCTGGCTTTGAACGTTGTCAGACCTCAGCCTCCTGAGTACTAGGATTATAGGTATAAGCCACCTGTACCCAGCAGATCTGACTTTTTCCCCCTATCCTAGGGTTTGAGCCCAGGGCCTTGCCAATACTAGGCAAGCACTCTATCATTAAACTGCAACCCCAGATCTAATTTTCCAATAGTAACTGAAGACCTAATTATTGTGGGAAATATCTCAATTGAAAAATGTGACAGTGTACACTGTAGTGGGAGGTAACCAGGTATAAGCAGATTCAGCCCTTGGACTTGATCTTGCCTGGCACAAACTGAAAGCTGGCCACATTGATAGGAGCTGGGTCCCAGTGTTTTTTTTGTTTTTCCTTTCTTTTTGTTGTTGTTGTTGGTGGTTGTGGGGCTTAAACTCTGGGCCTGGGCACTATCCCTTAGCTCTTCAGCTCAAGGCTCTTGCTCTACCACTTGAGCCACAGGGCCACTTCGTTTTCTGGTAGTTAATTGGAGATAAGAGGCTCATAGACTTTCCTGCCCCAGCTGGCTTTGAACCACAATTCTCAGATCTCACCCTCCAGAGTAGCTAGGATTACAGGCATGAGCCACTAACGACCTGCAGTCTGTCTCCATTTGCCCTATACTGTTCTTTGCGAGCATCTTGGGTTCCAGGACTGATCATAATATATTCATGATAGGAGACTGAAACTATCCCTAAGGAACAATAGGACTTCCTCAAGACAGACCACCTGCCAGGCAATGATAACTTGTTTATCTTGTAACAACTTCCCTGAATCACCTTCCACAAGGACTGTAATCAAGATCAATGGGGCCATTCTTGACTGGCTCTGTTTAACAAATACAGACTACCTCTCTTCTCCCAGCCCCAAGTTGTCTATTTAAAGATGGCTGAAGATGAGCTAAAGTGTTGCGTTCACGTGACTGCCTATGTGATATAATAAGCTTTGTTTTTCTGCCATTCACCATAAAGCAGGATAAACACATGAGGAGACAGGTTTTATTTCATTTTATTCTTTTGTTGGTTGTGGGGCTTGAACTCTAGGCCTGGGCACTGTCCCTCAGCTCTTCTACTTAAGGCTAACGCTCTACCACTTGAGCCACCGCACTACATCTGGTTTTCTAGTGGTTTATTGGAGATAAGAGTATCACGGACTTTCCTGCCCAGGCTGGCTTTGAACCATGGTCCTCAGATCTCAGCCTCCTGAGTAGCTAGGAGCCACTAGTACCCGGCCAAATTTTATTATTTTTAATAAATATTGAAAGTATCAGACTCCAAAATTAAAATCAGGAAAATAAAAAGATCGCCACCATGTGCCAGTGTCTCACAGTCTGTAATCCTAACCAGTTGAAGGCTGAGCAGCTTCGTATGTCAGTCCAGCGCTGACATAGGAAATAGATTTCTTATTTTAACTTTTTCTTTTGGTTGTTTGCATTTACTATGATGGATCAAACCTAGGTCCTTCGGGATTTCAGATATTGCAGCTGCTGAGCCATATTCCCAACCCTGGAGCAAACATTTAATTTTAGTAAATTAAGGACACTGGGGCACCTGTGTTCTAGGTCTCTGGGGACCTAGAGGATGCTGTTCAGGTAGCCCAGGTGTCAGGCAGACTCCCTGTAGCAGAAAATGCCTGCACTGTGATAGTTAGCAACTTGCTAAACTTAGAATGAAGAAGTGTAGCCCCCGAGGCTCACACTATCATCCAGATTACTCTGGAGGATGAGAATTCTTATCTCCAACTAACCACAAAACAGCTAGAAGTAGGTGTGTGGGTCAAGTGATAGAGTGCCAGTCTTGACCAGAAAAAGACAAGCAAGAGCTTGAGGCCATGAGTTCAAACTCCAGTACTATGCCAAAACAAAAAGGGTAAGATCACAAGGTCTCTAAGAGTTAAATTGTGAGTCACCTTACCAACTTAAAGGGTGAACAGCCAATCTAGACCCAACAAGGTCATAGAATATCATGAGAGGATATTTGAGTATCACACACAGGTACCTAAGGATTAACAAAAAGCTTCCTTCCAATCTAGGGTGGGAACATTTCTTCAAACAAAAGATTTTTAATTTCTTTTGTCAGTCCTGGGGCTTGAACTCAAGGCCTGGTCCCTGTCCCTGAGCTGCTTCTTCTTTTTTTTCTTGTCAGTTGTGGGGCTTGAACTCTGGATCTGGGCACTGTCCCTCAGCTCTTCAGCTCAAGGCAAGCACTCTACCACTTCAGCCACAGCACCACTTCTGGATTTTTCTGTGTATGTGGTACTGAGGAATGGAACCCAGGGCTTCGTAAATGCTAGACCAGCACTCTACTACTAAGTCACATTCTTAGCCCCCACAAAAGATCATTTGGTTGTTTTAGTCCTGGGGCTGAAACACAGGGCCCTGGCACTCTCCCTGAGCTCTTTTTCTCAAGACTAGTGCTCTGCTACTTTGAGCCTGGGTACCACTTCCCATTTTTTGGTGGTTAATTAGAGATAAGAGACTCAACTGGCGCCAGTGGCTCCCGCCTGTAATCCTAGCTACTCAGGAGGCTGAGATCTGAGGATCGCAGTTCAAAGCCAGCCTGGGCAGGAAAGTCTGTGAGACTCTTATCTCCAATAAACCACTAGAAAACTGGAAGTGGTGCTGTGGTGGCTCAAGCGGTAGAGTGCTCGCCTTGAGCTGAAGAGTGCAGGGACAGGCCCAAGCCCAGAGTTCAAGCCCCACGACCAACAAAAAAAAAAAAGAGTCTCAGGGACTTTCCTCCCTCAGCTAGCTTTGAACTATGATCCTCACATCTCTGCAGCAGACTAGATAAGATTAAAGAAAGGTGTGAGTCACTAGTAGTAGTTAGTGGCAAAACAAAAGATCTTTAATCTATCCAGAACAGCAAACCTTGCAGGGAGGTCGGATGTAATTCAGTAAACTCCCAAACCTTGAGACAAAGATACAGCCCTTGGGCTGTAACCCTCTAAGCTCCTAGGCTAGCACTCTAGCTGAGCCCAGGCACTACCCTAACTCCAAGCTCCTTACACTTGTGTTGGGGTAAAATCATTGTCATCTTAGAGATGATGTGTTTTTAGTTTATTGAGAGTGTATTCCCGGGCTGAGAATGTGGCTTAGTGGTTGAGTGCTTGCCTAGCATGCATGAAGCCCTGGGTTCAAGTCCTCAGTACCACCTAAACAGAAAAGACTGGAAGAGGTGCTGTGGCTCAAGTGGTAGAGTGCTAGCCTTGAGCAAAAGCAGCTCAGGGTCAGTGCCCAGGCCCTGAGTTCCAACCCCAGAACTGGCAGAGAGAGAGAGAGAGAGAGAGATCCCTTCCTGACAAATTTGCCTATCACTTTTACTATGTTTTGTGTCTAGCCCAACACATGGAAAGCTGCCCTGATTCTAGTAACTCACTAGGTCCTTGGAAGGGTTTGGGCTAAGAGACATGGCAAGGGGGAGAAATTCCAAGCAGATGATTTTAAAATTCAGGTTTTGTTTTATAGCTTTGTGTGTGTGTGTGTGTGTGTGTGTGTGTGTGTATGTGTTGTTTTGTTTTTTGCCAGTCCTGGGGCTTGAACTTAGGGCCTGGGCACTGTGTATGTGGTACCAAGGACTTGAACCCAGGGCTTCATGCATGCTAGACAAGCACTCTACCGCTAAGCCACATTCCAAGCCCTGTGATTTGGTTTGGTGTGGTTTGGTTTGGATCCTGGAGCTTGAACTCAGGGCCTGAATGCTGTCCCTGAGCTTTTTCGCTCAAGGCTAGTGCTCTACCACTTAAGCCACAGCTCCACATAGGGCTTCTTTTTGGGTGCTTTCTTTGTATTTTTTTTATTGTAAAAATACTGTACAGAGGGGTTACAGTTATATGAGCAAGGTAATGAATACATTTCCTATCGAGCATTGTGCTTTATTGGAGATAAAATTCTTATGGACTTTTCTACCTGGGCTGGCTTTGAGCCATGATCCTCAGATCTCAGCCTCCTGAGTAGTTGGAATACAGGCGTGAGCTCCCAGCACCCAGCAGGTGACAATGTGTGGCTGTGGTTCCTGCTCAGTGGCTTCTTCCATCCAAGCCTTGGGCTGGCGAATGTCAGGGCCTCACTGCTGGGATTTATCACATTTCTTTGAGTTTGGGTCGTTCTACCCACTGGCGGGGAGGGGGCGGGGCTTTACCCCTGTTGGTCCCTTTCTCCTGGAGACTCCCAGTGGAGTACTTGATTAGGGGCTCCCCACTACCACCACCACCACAGCAATAGTCTGTAGACCTGGGCTCTTCCTAAGAGGAAGAGAACAGGTCTTGTCTCCTTTAAGCCAGTGCTGCTGAGCCTGCGCATAGCTTCTTGGTCTCTAGGGCCAATGAAGGCGCCACTTAGTCACCGGCTCCACTTCATCTAGCACCTGGGGCTCCTTCCTCCACCCCATCGCTGTCTCTCTTGGGCTTCTGCTGGCCAATTACTGGCCAGGCAACAGCCCTCAGCTCAGGGAATCTGGCAAGACAATGGCTTGCACTGCCCAGGAAGCCAAGCTGCCCTGGCTCAAGAGAGGCAGCCATGCAGTGGGGCATGAGGACTCTCTTGAGGGTGGAGCCCCTCCATCTGGTTGGGGGTGCTGATCATGCCCTTCCTGTGTTTGGTGTCTAGATCAAGAAGTCCGTGGAACTTGGAGACCCCCTCCCCCCACCTCAGGTGTGAGTTCTAGCGCACAGGGAGGAGACAGCGTAGAACTGGGTTGTTCAGAGGGCCCCAGATACTTTCAGGCTTGGCCTAGACCTTGAAGGTTCTTTTTTTTTTTTTTGGGTCCAGTCGTGGGGCCTGAACTCTGGGCCTGGGCGCTGTCCCTCAGCTCTTCAGCTCAAGGCTAGCGCTCTACCATTGAGCCACAGCGCCACTTCCGACTTTTTTTCTTTTTGCTTATGTGGTGCTGAGGAATTGAACCCAGGGCCTCAGGCATGCAAGGCAAGTGCTCTACCACTGAGCCACCTTCCCAGCCCAACCTTGAAGGTTCTTGCAGGGATTAGTACTGGAGCTGAGGGCTGCAGATGGTGACAGCCAAGGACAGAACCCTAGGAAGGAAATGAATGTCCCTAGAGGGGAGTAAATCACTACCCTGGGGAAGCCCCTCCCCAGGCCCCTGAAGAAGAGGACCCCACAGCTGGGTCTCTTGGGATTCATAGATGCGCCCAAAACTCTGCAGAACATAAATGTCCAGGCCTGGCCCAGAGTTGTTCAAGAATGTGGACATGACTAAGAAAAGATCTCTAATATGGCTTGCTGTAGTTTTACTCTGTGTTCTGTCTCCTTTCCCCACCACCACCAAAAAAAAAAAAAACACAAGCCCAAGACAGACAGGGAGGAAAACCCTGCAAAGCTGGGTCAAGCTGCTGGATGTGCGGGCTGCGGGACAGGCCTCTCTAGGGAGACTGCCGCATTCACTGGCTTAGAAAAACAAGGAGCCCGAGACCTTTGAAAATGGAACGGAATTCCGCCTGAACACCCACACAGACACGACAGGACACAAGTCAGTCCCCAAGGAATGAGCTCCATCCTGCAGGATGGAAACATCCCCGAAGGCTCTGAACCAATCATCCAAAAGCAAGTCTTCCGGGGTCATTGCCTTTGGGTCACTGGAAATCCTGAAATCTCTTCCTTTCTCTCTAGTCATCCCAACACAGCCTTTGATCTGTCCATGGTTCTGATTGTTACTGGCTTCTACTCTGGGCTAAGGAATAGTTTTTTGAACTCCAGGCCCTCTACCTCTTCAGCCACACCCCAGCTGATCATCATTCTTCCGCACCCCCCCCCCCCCCAGTACTGGAGTTTGAACTCAGGGCCTTATTCTTACTTGGCTTGCTTGCTTGCCGGGCAGTCTACCACATGAGCCAAGCCTCTTGCCTAGTTAGTTATTTTGCTAGTTATTTTTAGAAATGGAGTCTCATAGATTTCTCTTCCCAGTTGGTTTTGAACAATGAGCTTCTGAATCTCAGCCTCATAAGCAGCTAAGATTACAGATGTGAACTACATGTGCCCAGCCTAATATTCATTTTTAAGTGCTGAGGATTGTGATATCTCATCACATATATGCTGAAGTATATGGAAGCCAAAAAAGAACACAGGTTATAGATAGCTCAGTGAGTTTTCATACAATGAGTACATTCATGTAACCACCACAAAGATTAAGAAACAGAGCACAAGCTGGCCAGGGTGGTGCATGACTGTAACTCCAGCTACTTAAAAGCCAGCCCGAGCAAAAGCCTATCTATCTTTTTTTTTTGGTCATTCTTGGGGCTTGAACTCTGGGCTTGGACACTGTCCCTCAGCTCTTCAGCTCAAGGCAAGCGCTCTACCACTCGAGCCACAGAGCCACTTCCGGTTTTCTAGTGGTTTATTGGAGATAAGAGTCTCATGGACTTTCCTGCCTGAGCTGGCTTTGAACCTTGATCCTCAGATCTCCTAAGTAGCTAGGATTACAGGCATGAGCCACCAGCGCCTGGCCCCCTTTTTTTTTAATACCAGTACTGGGACTTGAACTCAGAGCTTCAAGCTCTCATATTTGACTTTTTGACTTGCTACAGACACTCTACCACGTAAGCCACATTTTCCATGTAGCTTTTTTTGCTGGTTAATTGGAGATGAGGCTTTTTTTTTTTTTTTTTTTTGTCGGTTGTGGATCTTGAACTCTGGGCCTGAGCACTGTCCCTCAGTTCTTCAGTTCAGGGCTAGTGCTCTACCACTTGAGCCACAACACCACTTCCAAGTTTTTCTGCTTATATGATGCTGAGGAATTGAACCCAGAGCCTCATGCATGTGAGGCAAGAATTCTACCACTGAGCCACCTTCCCAGCCCAAGATAAGGGTCTTATGGACTTTTCTGCCCAAGATTGCTTTGCATTATGATCCTCAGATATCAGCTTTTTTTTTTTTGTTCATTATGGGGCTTGAACTCTGGGCCTGGGCACTGTCCCTTAGCTCTTCAGCTTAAGACAGGTGCTTTACCACTTGAACCACAGTGCCACTTAGGGCTTTCTGGTGGTTAATTGGAGATAAGAGTCTCCTGGACTTTCCTGCCCAGGCAGGCTTTGAACCGAGATCCTTAGATCTCAGCCTCCTGAGTAGCTAGGATTACTGGCATGAGCCACTGACACCCAGCAGATCTCAGCTTCTTGCGTAGCTAGTCCACAGGGCCTGGTTCACTATGTTAATTTTGTTTCTGTTTTCTAATTTGAAATCTAGATAAGTAGACCATGCTCTCTTCTGTGTCTGGCCTCTATAGTCATAAGTTTGTGTGGTTATTCATATTGTTTCCAAGAGTTGTTTGATCTCATTGCTATGTAGCCAGGCCTAAACATATGATATTCTACTACTTTCTTTAAGACTGGGTGTTGATAAGTTACCAAGGATGACCTTGAACTTGAGATAATCCTACCTTAGCTTCCAGAATGCTTGGATTACAGGTGTGAGCCACTAATACTTGGCTCCACTATTTATATATTCTATGGTTAATGGGTTGGTAATGTGTTTGTTCATTTATCATTATGACTATTGCTGAATAAGCATTCTTGCTCATGTTTCTTGGTGAAAAGATACCTTTCTGTATCATATATACAGATGTGTATATGTATATTTTTATTACTGTTGTGTATATATCATACATGTAGCCCATTGCTGACTGAGCCATCATTATGCAGCATATAACTACACCCAAAAGAACATATATCAGGATCTCAGAAGGACATCAGAGGGGCTGGGAAGGTGGCTCAGTGGTAGAGTGCTCGCCTCACATGCACGAGGCCTTGGGTTCAATTCCTCAGTACCACATAAACAGAAAAAGCGGGAAGTGGCACTGTGGCTCAAGTGGTAGGCACTAGTCTTTTTTTTTTTGTCAGTCATGGGGCTTGAACTCTGGGCTTGGGCACTGTCCCTGTGCTCTTCAGCTCAAGGCCAGTACTCTACCGCTTGAGCCACAGAGACACTTCCGGTTTTCTGGTGGTTTATGGGAGATAAGAATCTCACGGACTTTCCTGCCAGGGCTGGCTTTGAACCATGATCCTCAGATATCATCCTCCTGAGTAGCTAGGATTACAGACGTGAGCCACAGATGCCAGGCTCCATGAGACTCTTATCTACAATTAACTCCAAAAAGAAAATACAAGCCCGAAGTGGAGATGTAGCTCAAGTGGTAGAGCACTAGCCTTGAGCAAAAAAATCTCAGGGACAGTAACCAGGCCCTGAGTTCAGGACTGGCACACACACAGACATCAGCACTACCATGTTTGAGTCCACATTAGTCCCAATGGCCAAGAAATGGAAACAACCTAAGTGCTCACTGACTGATGAACGAATAAATGAAATATGATATTGCTATTTATTCAGTGCTTAAAAAGGAGATGCCATCATTTGCAAGGACATAGATAAACTTAGAGGACACAATGTTAAGTGAAATAAACCAGCCACCAGAAAAAAAAAATACAATCTGGGCACTGATGGCTCACATCTATAATCCTACTATTTGGAAGGATTCACAGTACAAGGATCGCTTTATGCCTGGCAAAAAGCAAGACCTTACCTCAAAAACTACCAGTGCTAGCCTTGAGCTGAAGAGCTGAGGGAGAGTGTCCAGGCCCAGAGTCCAAACCCCACAACCGGCAAAAAAAAGAAGGAAAGAAAGAAAGAAAAAAACTACCAGTGCAAAAGGGTGGAGCCAGGTGCTGGTGGCTCACGCCTGAACCTAGCTTCTCAGGAAGCTGAGATTTGAGGATCACAGTTCAGAGCCAGCCCAGGCAGGAAAGTCCATAAGACTTATTTCCAATAAACCCCCAGAAAACTGGAAAAGGCGCTATGGCTCAAAGTGGTAGAAAGCTAGCCTTAGGGAAAAAGAGGTCAAGACAGTGCCCCGACACAGACTTCAAGAAAAAAACAAGGCGGGGCTGAGGGTGGGGCTGCTGGAGACATGGTTTAAAAGGTATAGTAGGAGCTGGAAAGATGGCTCAGTGGTAGAGTGCTTGCCTTGCATGCATGAAGCCCTGGGTTCGATTCCTCAGCACCACATAAGCAGAAAAAGCCATAAGTGGTGCTATGGCTCAAGTGGTAGAGCACTAACCTTGAGCTGAAGAGCTGAGGGACAGAGCCCAGGCCCAGAATTCAGGTCACACGACCAGCGAAAAAAGAAAAAAAAAGAGAGGCTGGGAAGGTGGCTCAGTGGTAGAGTGCTTGCCTTGCATGCATGAAGCCCTGGGTTTGATTCCTCAGCACCACATAAGCAGAAAAAGCCGGAAGTGTGCTGTGGCTCAAGTGGTAAGGTGCTAGCCTTGAGCTGAAGAGGTGAGGAACAGCTCCCAGGCCCAGAGTTCAGGCTCCACAACCCACAAAAAAAAACCAAACAAACCTGTAAAGCACAAGCATGAGACCCTGAGTTCAAAGTTCAATCCCCAGTATTATATATGATATGTATGCTATTGTATCTATAAAGGAGGGATGGTGATGAATGAAAACAAAGAGATACAAGAGAATGCAGCTTGTTACTTACTCAGCATGATAGGCAGCTTCAAAGCCAGGGCCCAAGGAGGCCCCTCCCTGTGTAATTCCCCTCCTCTTAAGGGTAGGCTGAGCTCAGTGATTTACCAGAAATGGGCAGAATATGTCGATGAAAGAGAGCACAACAGGCAAGGGAAAAAGAAAGTTTATTTCCAAACTGCAGGCTGGCCTCAGGACAAGTTGGGGCCAGTCCCCGCCCCACCAGGTCTTATCTGGGGGAGGAGAAGGAGGGGTGGCCAGGTAAAGAGAAGTGTGGCCAGGTGGGAGAAGGGTGGGGCCACATGGGAAGTGGATGTGACTGCCTGCAGGTGTGCCAGTAGCCTAGGTGACCCAGGTGGAGAGTTAGCCAGGAGAGAAGAGTCTTTTCTGCCTTTCCAGGGTGAACCTTACAATGTCATTTGTGAAATTAGGTTTCAAGCACTCTGTCTTTGCAGTATACTCATAAATGGACATGTTAATTTTTTTTTTTTTTTTTTTTTGGTCACCGGGTTTGAACTCAGGGCCTAGGCACTGTCCTGAACTTTTTGCTCAAGGCTAGTGCTCTATCACATGAGCCACAGGGACACTTCCAGTTTTCTGGGGGTTAATTGGACTTTCCTGCCCAGGCTGGCTTGGAACCACAATCCTCAGATCTCAGCTTCCTGAGTGGAGCGTTTACAAGTGTGAGCCACTGGCGCCCAACCAAATCAAAACTTCTTTGTATAACTATTTGAAGATAATATTAAAGTCTGTCCTTGAGCTTGGCACCAGTGGCTCACACCTATAATCCTAACTACTCTGGAGATTAAGAGCTAAGGATCGATGTTTGGGGCCAGCATGGACAGAAAAGTCTGTGAGATTCTTATTTCCAATTAACCAGAAAAAAAAAACCAGAAGGGGAGGTTGGCTCAAGTGGTAGAGTCCTAGCCTTGAATGAACTAGCCAAGTACAACCTTAAGGCTCTGAGTTCAAGCCTCAGTACTGGTGCACACACATACACACACACACAAACACGTCCATCCTTGAGGTAAGGGACACACACACACAGTCCATATTACCTATTTTTAATTTGTCTTTTCCCTCTCTCTCTCTCTCTCAAGCTGGCTGCCATATTGAGCTATGCAGTGGAGAGACACAAATTCCTCCAGCCAACAGCTGGCAGGAAGCTGATCTCTGCAAACAGCAAGCTTGGAAGGAGGTCTTGTGAGGCCTGCACACAGCTCCGTCAGTGGGCTTTGAAGCAGATTAACCCCATATTGGGCCTTTTAACTGCAGTATCAGCCAACACCTTGATTCCAGTCCTATGAGACTGAGCCAGAAGTACCAGCTAAGTCATATGCAGATTCCAGACCCATAAAAATGTGTGACCCAGAGAAATGAGTGTTGTTTTAAGTCTCCTACTCCTTTTGCAGTACTGGGGCTAAGCTCAGAACCTCATGCTTGCTAGGCAGGCAATGTATCTCTTAAGTGTGTGTGTGTGTGTGTGTGTGTGTTGCCAGCCCTGGGCACTGTTTCTGAGGTTCTTTGGCTCCAGGCTAGCTCTCCACCACTTAAACCACCACTTCCAGTTTTCTGGTGATTAATTGGAGCTGAGTCTCATGGACATCCCTGTCTCAGCTGGCTTCAAACCATGATCCTCAGATTTCAACCTCCTGAGTAGCTAGGATTACAGTTGTGAGCCACTCTTGCCCAGTTTCCCTTTTAGTTTTAATTTTTCTTCAGGTAGGATCTCGCCTTTGCCAGAGCTGGATTCAAACCAACTCCTCCTGTTACTACCGCTACACACCATCACACTCAGCTTGTTGGTTGAGATGTGGTCTCACTGTTTGCTTAAACTGGCCTCTAACCATGATCCTCCTGATCTCCACCTCCTGAGCAGCTGGCGGTACAGGCATGAACCACCGTGTTTGGCAAGCCACAAGCTTTGGAGTCATTTGTCATCTAGCAACAACTATTAATGTAGTCAGATTTAGACATCTGGGGTATATTCAGCCTGTGAAGGGCTTACGCTACCCTGCTAGCTATGTTTACAAATTTGAGAATTACAGCTCTGGAAAAAAAAAAAATCTACATTTCCTCCCACACCTTTTTATTCTGTTTATGTTTTTGAGCAAACAATATCAAACTATAGTGACAGTTCTGGCTCTCTATTCAATTTTATTTTCTGCTTAATATGTTGGAAGTATTTTCTCACCTCATTAAATAATCTTCAAAGCCCCCTTTGTTCATAACAGCTCTTCCACAGTCCTCCAGAGGAGCAGATGGGCAGTCACTCAGCCACGCCCTTCTCGTTTCTAATTTATGGTAGAGTTTTGCCCTCTGGCATCATATCTCTTAGCTTGTGGGACCTTTCCATTTAAGGCTGCAATAAGAGTACATAGAAGGGTTGGAGGTGTGGCCCAAGGGGTAGAGAGCCTGCCTATCAAGTCAATCCTAGTCCTGCAAAGAGTACTGGTGAGACTAAAGGAACTAAACCCTTACTGATTCTTAGCTGTGTGCACTTGAGCTTGTTATTTAACTCACCTGGCCTCAGTTTTCCCTTCTGAATCACAGAGATGATAGCATTTACCTCATAGGGGTTTCACTGAGTTCATACAAGTCCAACAGCAGGATGCCTTACAGATTTCAGGATGTAGAGACACTAACTACACACACCACAGTACCTTGTTCTCATTTAGTCCCAGCCCCCAGTACCTCATGGCAAATCCATTTTGTGTGTCAGTATTGAAACTTGAACTCAGGGCCTGGGCACTGTAAGGAAACTGCAACCTTGCAGACCTAATCTCCACCCTCGACAGCAGCGCATGCGCAGTAGGTGAGGCACCGCCCATTTCTGGGCCCCCCAACCATATAAAAGGGGCCTCCCAGGAGCCAGACGGCGCCCTTTACTCCCTTTCCTCAAGATAACTTGGCCTTGTCAGTCCTGCTGGCAATAAATCTTTTCTTCTACTTGACTTTTGTCTGCGTGGTCTTTGGGGTTACTTTCTTTGTGGCTACTTTCTGCCTAGGTTACATTTTTTTCCTTCAGGCACTATTTTCCAGCTTTTGTGTTCAAGGGCTAGAACTCTACCATTTGAGCCACAGCCCTACTTCTGGCTTTTTGCTAGTTGAGATAAGCATCCATTGGTTAGCTGGGTGCTTGTGGCTCATGCCTGTAATCATCTGTACAAGCAGATTTTTTTTTTTTTGGTCGGTTGTGGGGCTTGAACTCTGGGCCTGGGCCCTGCCCCTCAGCTCTTCAGCTCAAGGCTAGCGCTCTACCACTCGAGCTACAGCGCCACTTCTAGTTTTCTGGTGGTTTATTGGAGATAGGAGTCTCACGTTCTTTCCTGCCCAGACTGGCTTTGAACTGTGATCCTCAGATCTCAGCCTCCTGAGTAGCTAGGATTATAGACGTGAGCCACCAGCGCCCAGCTGTCAGTGAGACTCTTATTTCCAATAAACCACTAGAAAACCAGAAGTGGCGCTGTGGCTCAAGTGATAGAGCTCTCACCTTGAGCTGAAGAGCTGGGGGACAGTGCCCAGGCCCAGAGTTCAAGCCCCATGACTGACAAAACAACAAAAAACAAAAAAACCTGGATGAAGAACTGGGGCTGCTACCCTCAAGACCCCCCGCCCCCCGAGGGCTCCCTAGAGTATGAGTGAAGCCCCGTATCAGAGCAGATACCCCAGTGTAACCCATCTGTGCATAAGTCCCTGATCTGCCAGCTGCCATCAGACCAGACTCAAGGGTGTTCAGGGAGTTGCTCCAGGGGCTCCACAGGTATTGAGTGTCTGGGATTGCCTAAAGTTGGACGGCTGCCTGGGAAGCCACAAGGCCGCAGGCCACCAAGTTTGAGTCCAACCCTGGCAGCTGCCCCTTTCCCCATTCTCTCCCCGCCTTGGTTCTGGAGGAGGATGGCACTGAGGTCCACTGGCCAGGCTTGTTGGGAAAGAGGCAGGGAGCCAGCGGACAATGGCCTAGAGATTGGTGTGGAAATGCAGAGCGGCCTGACCCAGGCCTAACTCCTCCTAACTCCAACCCCCCAGCTTATTTCATTTCTTTCCTGCCCGGGCTGGCTTTGAACTGGATCCTCAGATCTCAGCCTCCTGAGTAGCTAGGATTACAGGCATGAGCCACCTTCACCCAGCCCCAGCTTGTTTCTTGCTGCTGGAAACACTGCTGTGGGAAGTGGGAGCAACTCCCAGACCTCTCTGCAGCCTCTCCTCACCTAGGCTTGGACTTTGCAATGTCGCCAGCTGCAGCCAGGTTTCTCACACCCAGGGAATAACCAGGCACAGTGGAGATCCCCGGCTGCTCCCAGCACTAAACCTCTTGATTGCCTTAGGTTTCTAGGACTTGAGCTCACTTGGGCACCAGGAGACAAAGAAAGAAACAGATGGCTCCAAGAAAGTCTGCATGGGAAAAAACTTTTTTTTTAATGATAAAGACAGGGCTGGGAAGTTGGCTCAGTGGTAGAGCGCTTGCCTTGCATGCATGAGGCCCTGGGTTCAATTCCTCAGCACCACATAAGCAAAAAAAAAAAAAAAAGCTGGAAGTGGCGCTGTGGCTCAAGTGGTAGAGCGCTAGCCTTGAACTGAAGAGCTGAGGGACAGCGCCTAGGCCCAGAGTTCAGGCCCCACGACCAGACCAAAAAATAATTTTAAAGGCTATGTGACTTTATCCATGTCACTTTATCTCTCTGGTCCTATTATCTGAGAGACTGGAGTGGTAACCTTGATTTTTCTGGATGGCTATGGTGGTAAAATAAAATAATGGTGGAGATCACTGGCCACAGGAGTAACAGCTATTTCTCCATGGTAAAATCCTGAACCAACTGGTCAACTAAGAAGGGTGGCCTCCAGGAGAAATGGAGGAACAGCCTAGTGCTGAGGCTGTTGTTTCCCGAGTCCCAGGAAGGGGCAGCCCTGCTGAGGCAAATGAGCTAGAATTGAACTTGAGCAGAGGAGAGCAGTGGGAAGGCCAGGAGAGGGTGGAGGTCAGGATCCTCCTCCAGCCTTTGGCCATCTGCTCCAGGGAGCGGGAGCTCGGGCTTGTGTACCTGGCTCTGTGGACACGTGGGCCCCAAAGCCACCGTTGGGTTGCGTGCCGAAGACTCAGGCCTTCCTTTGATAGGGTGCTCCAGCCCAAGGAGCTGTGGAGGGGCAGGCTGGGCCGGGGGACTGGGCAGGTGGGCACTGAGCTTAGGACAGTACACAAGGAAGTTGGAACCAGTAGGCAAAGCAGACAGGACAGGGCTGGGGGACAGCTGGGCAGGAGAAAAAGTCACTATAGGTGGGCCAGGAGATAATGAGGGCTGTGGTGGTGGGGATGGGAGGAGGCCAGGAGAATCCTGACCCTGTGGATTTGAACACAGATGCTGGTCTAGTGGATTTGAACACAGATGCTGGTCTAGTGGATTTGAACACAGATGCTGGTCTAGTGGATTTGAACACAGATGCTGGTCTAGTGGATTTGAACACAGATGCTGGTCTAGTGGATTTGAACACAGATGCTGGTCTAAAGGAGAGGAACCTGGCTTCTTCTGGCAGCAATGTTGTCTCTCAGGGGCAGACTGTCCCTGGAGTTGCTCAGCCTGGCCCCAGCAGGTGGTAAGCAGTGGAGTTGGGGCACATTTCAGGGGGCACTGGCGCTCATGGAGGTGCAAGGTCCGGCTCCACCAGGTCAGCTCTGCCTGCAGAGTGTGGATCTCCTTCCGCAAGGCGTGGTTGTGTTTCTCCAAGGACTCATGCTGCTGGGGGTGGTGGGGGGAACAGATGGACAGGGAGGGGATGTCAGCCTGGTCATGGCCAGCACACACCCTGTGCCACTCCAGAGGCTGTATTGCTGAGAAAAGACACCACTACCTTTTGCATGTGCAGGATGGAGCCCCTTGCCCATACTCTGACCATCTGTCCACCATTATCCACCAATTCTTTGTTTTTTGTTTTTAGTGGCATGCATGCACATGTGTATGTGTGTGCGTGTTCATGTGTGTGTGTGCATGCACTTCCAGCCTGTGGCTGGTTAAGTGTAGGTAAGAGTCTTACAGACTTTTCTGCCAGGGCTGCTTTGAACCATGATCCTCAGATCTCAGCCTCCTGAATAGCGAGGGTTACAAGTGTGAGTCACCTGTGCCAAGTTCTCATCCTGTGTCCTCATAGGACTCAGACCTGCCCAATACTGGTCCCAGGCACTACCACTATTTCTCACCTAAGAAATTCTCTTGGCCTGGAGAAGTCATTCAGTAATGGCCATTAAACTATGGGCTGAAACATCTGAAGGTTTTTGAGATGCTCAGAATCCATAATCCCTGTCCAGGGGTTCAAGGCCAGCATGGCAGTCCCAGGGCAAGCTGCCAACTCTGTCTTGTTCCCTTGAATTCCTGTCATTCAATTGGAATTTGCATCTGCTACACAATCTCTGTCTCTTCTGATGCTTCCTACCTTGCCCTGTGCCGGTCCTGAGGTGGCCTTCCTGTGGCAAATGCAATGTTATTGTGTCCTAGACACCTCGAATCTGCTTAATGCCATTGCCAGGCCCCTCTAACTTGGCCTAGAAGCCCCCAGTGCTTCCAGAGCACCATGTGGGGGGACTGAGGACACTGCTTCTCAGGTTGGCAGCATGGATGTGTTTTACTGGGTAAAAGATAGCTTTTCCTACATGCTGTTCTGAGGAACACCAGTTTTGTGGAGATCCATCAAGGTGAGCCTCAATGACCATGTACACATATATAGTGGCAACAAGGATAGAAATGAAGAGAGATTTCTCTTGAGCTAGGGGATGATGTCTGTCTAATCCTAGCTATTCAGGAGGCTGAGATCTGAGGACTGCAGTTTAAAGCTAGACCTGGCCGGAAAATCCATGAGGCTCTAATCGCCAATTAACCACCAAAAAGCTACAAGTAGAGCTGTGGCTCAAGTGGTAGAGTACCAATCTTAGCCAAAAATAAAAGCTAAGAGATAGTGCCCAGGCCAAGCACCAGCCCCAGTACTAACTTGTGTGCGCCCATGTACACACACACACACACACACACACACACACACACACACACACAAATTTCATTCCACAGACCCTAGGCTGAATAACTGGAAACATCCTTGGTTCCCTATGTGTGACACTTTAAAAGGAGAAGTTGCAGGCAGGGGCATTTTGCATAAGAATGTGGCTGAGGCCAAGGACTCCAGGTTCAGTGGCCTCACTGTCATACTGGTTTCTGCTTGTGGAATGGATGTTTCTTTTTTTTTTTTTCTGGGTCCAGTCGTGGGGCCTGAACTCTGGGCCTGGGCGCTGTCCCTCAGCTCTTCAGCTCAAGGCTAGCGCTCTACCACTTGAGCCACAGCACCACTTCTGGCTTTTTTCTTTGTGCTTATGTGGTGCTGAGGAATCGAACCCAGGGCCTCAGGCATGCAAGGCAAGCGCTCTACCACTGAGCCACCTTCCCAGCCCTGGAATGGACGTTTCTAAACCTCAGCTGAGCACGCGTGGCTCACACTTGTAATCCTAGCTACTCAGGAGGCTGGGGTATGAGAATTCTGGTTCAAAGCCAGCACGCTTATCTCCAATTAAGCACAAAAAATGGCAGAAGTGGAGCTGTGACTCAAGTGGTAGATTGCTAAACTTGAGCACAAAAGCCCAGAGACAGCGCCTAGGCCTTGAGTTCAAGTCCCTGGACAGGCACAAAAAGAAAAGAAAAAAAAAAACACATCTGTTGAAGCCACATTTCCCAACTGACTGTAAAGATAAGACTTTTAGGAAGTAATTTAGATTAAATGAGGTCAAAAGGGTAAGGGTTTAATCTGATAGGGCTGGTGGCCTTATTAGCAGAGAAAGGGAGAAGGGTCACTCTCCTGTCACACCTGTAGAGAGGCCACAAGTACTCATCACCAAGATGGCCACTTATAAGCCAGGCTGGGAGCCCTTAGCAGGAAGAAAACCAAGGGGCACCTTGACCCACCAAATGCTGAACTGTCTGTGTTGAAGCCCATCTATGGCTTTGCATGGTGGTCTGAGCAGATGGCATATGGCCCCAGAGCTTCCCATTGCCTAGAATAGAACAGTGCCAAGCAAAGAGGAGATTTAACAGTTTGCTGTGGAGCAAGGGGACATCCATGAGGCCTTCCCCAGATGCAGGCTGGGCAAATGCTGGCACCATGTTCCTGTCAGGATTTCCCAGCCTCTAGAACCAGGAGCTAAATACAACTCTTTTCTTTATAAGTTAACCCAGTCTGTGGTGCTGTGTTACAGAAACAGAAGACAGACTAAGACAGAGGGCATCCCCACCTCGTGCAGGGCATCTGCCTTGTCCGTGTGCTTCTGCCGGCTGCGCTGGGCGGCCACCCGGTTCTTCTGTTTCTTCTTCAGCTGCCTCTGACACTCCACCTGGTTCTGCTAGGCATAAAAGAAGGCTCTAGGGTCCTGGCAGGGGACCTGAGCTCCTCTCTCTCCCTCGGCACCCAAAGCACAGGTACTTCCTTGTAATGCCGGTCCTATCCAGTATGCTGCTCACAGCTCAACTGGGAGGTGAGGAAGCCTAGATAATTGGTTTTTATTATTTTTATGCCGGTCCTGGGGCTTGAACTCAGGGCCTGGGCACTGTCCCTGAGCTTCTTTGGCTCAAGGCTAGCACTCTACCACTTGAACCATAGCACCACTTCTGTATTTTTCTGAGTAGTTTATTGGCTATAAGAGTGTCACTGATTGGGCTGGGAAGGTGGCTCAGTGGTAGAGCGCTTGCCTTGCCTTGGGTTCGATTCCTCAGCACCACATAAGCAAAAATAAAAAAAGCTGGAAGTGGCGTTGTGGCTCAAGTGGTAGAGTGCTAGCCTTGAGCTGAAGAGCTGAGGGACAGCACCCAGGCCCAGAGTTCAGGCCCCACAACCGGACCCCCCAAAAAAAGAAAAGAAAAGAAACAAAAAGTGTCACTGATTTACCTGCCCAGGCTGGCTTTGAACTCTAATCCTCAGATCTCAGCCTCCTGAGTAGCTAGGATTACAGGAGTGCGCTACTGGCACCTGGCTAGAAGCCTGAAATTTAAGCTCAGACAGAAAGGGCTTCAAACAGGCCAAGTCTCTCTGGATTAGGCACTCATGTCCCTAAGCCCAGTTACCTCACCTGTACCTAAAGGCACAGGGGACCTTCTTTTCGCCAAGAGTGGAGGAGAGAATCTGGCACAGGTGGCCTTGTGCCAGCCAGGAATGGCAAAGGTCAGCGCTGTTATGCCAACTGCTGTGGTTTCCACAGACCAGGTGCTGAGGTTCCCTACCCGATGGCTCGGTGAGGGCAGGGCCAGGGCTGACTCAGTTCCATGTGCCATGCCCAGCTTGGGTCTGAAACAGATGTTCATTTGCTCAACAAACATCTGTTGACCACCTACTACTATGTGCCAGAGCCTCAGCTAGGACACAGCAGCCAATAAACCAGACAAAACTCCCTGTCCACGTGATCACTCTACAGTGGGCCCGCAGCCATAGGCAAAGACAGAAGAGTGGACCCCAGGATTAACAGTGGTGTCACCCGCCCCCCCACAAAACCTGGGAACCATGAAACCTGGATGAAACATCTCATCCAAATGCCCAGAGCTCTGGAAAACGAGGGCAAGAGGAGAGAGTTAGCTCGCCCCCCCTGCGGAAGTGTGACAGGTATAAGGGCCTAGTGACCCTGCCCAGGGACTCTGGATCTGGATGTCCCCAGTTCGCGGCTACCCCGGGCCCTGTCCTCCCAGGGACTCCTGAGCGCAGCAGGTTCATTTTGGACTCTGGAGAGTCACAAGATCAGAGGCTGGGGAAAGGAGGGGGAGAAACCACAGCTGGGGAGACTTGGGGAGGGAAGAAGAGACTGGAAGACAGTAAGGGATGAGCTTGTGAACGGGAGGAGGCAGGGACCCAATTCTAAACTCAAATCTGGTCTGGAATATGAGAGCTCGGGAGGCTCATCCCAACGCCCCCAGCTCTTCAGGAGAGGAACAGCCAGCCAGGCACTGGAGACTCACACCTGTAATCCTAACTCTGCAGGAGACAGATCTCAGGATCCATGTTCTAAGCCAGCCAGGCAAGAGAGTCTGATGACTCATCTCCAATTAACCACCAAAAAGCTGCAAGTGGAGCTGTGGTTCAAGTGGTACAGCACCAAACTTGAGCAAAAACAAAAAGCTAAGTGACCGTGCTCAGGGCCTGAGTTCCAGCCCCAATACCAGTGCACGCACATACAAATTGAGACCCAGGAAAGAGGAGGATGCACCCTGTGTGTGCGCGGAAGTGGGACAAGAACTCTGGCTGTATCCCTCCCCCTCCCATCCCCCATTGTCCAGACCCTGGGAAGGAACCTCAGCTTACTCCCCTTCTCCCCCATTCCTGGTCCCGATACTCACTGTCCCAGACAGCAGCACATCCCGGCCACAGAGGTGCATGGCTCAGGCAGGAGTGGCAGAGGTCCCCACCGGCATCTGCGACCTCCCGGTGCCCTCTGGGGGCCGCTGAGGAAGTGGTGCCTCTTTAAGTCCTCAGTGACCACTCCCCGCCCCCCCTCCCCTCTGCAAGTCCAGTTTCAGTTTCTTCTAAAGCCACCAGCTGCTCAGAATCCCTGGCTCAGGCTTGCTCACGTGGCTGGGATTTCCTAACATGCACTGGCCTTCCGGTGGGGCCCCTTCTCTGGGAGGAGGCCAGGTGAGGGCGGAGTAGAGGGGCATGGAAGGCCAGGTGTCAGGTGGTGCTCTAGGGAAGAAGGACCTTCAGGCTGCCAGGGACAGAGCCAAGAGGAGGAGCCAGTGGGGTCCCAGAGCTTATGTGGGGTTGTGGGGAGCCCCTGTTTTCTGGGGGAGAGCCCAGGTTTACAATCTTCATTGAAGCTGTGCAGCTTGGAGAAGATGATTCACCCTCTCTGGGCCTTCGTTTCCTCATCAGTAAAGGGTATCGGAGGAATGATACAGATTCCCAGGCTTAAGGTCGGGTCTGAGTGAAACAATGCAACCGTCCTAAACCTTATAAGGCCCTCAGAAGTTTTAGTTTTACCAGATGGGTAAAATACCACACAACATGGAGAGACCGGCTTCCCAGTCATGTGACCTGAGTAGGTAAACTCACCCTTGCTGTAGTTTTGGTTCCAAATCTATAAGGAGAGGGTGGAAATCATTTTGTGACGAATATATAATGAATGAAGGTGAGTTGCATGAACCATGCCAGTGCAAGGTCTGCAAAGAAATGTCTCAATCATAAGGGTAGGAGATGAAACTAAGCGTATAATCAGGCCTAAAAGGCCGGAGCACCCAGTTATATAATAGCAACTGCCATGAGATCTGAACAATATAGACAGGAGCCAGTCGCTCACGCCTGTAATCCTAGCTACTCAGGACCTAAAACTGAGGATTATGGTTCAAAACCAACCCAGACCAGAAAGTCTATAAAACTCTTATCTCCAATTAACCACCAAAAGCTAGAAGTGGAACTGTGGCTCAAGTGGTAGAATACCAGCCTTGAGGAAAAAGGCCAAGTGAGAAGAGCAGGAAGGCTTGAGTTCAAGCCCGAGTACCAGCACAAACAAACAAACAAAAACCCTGAACAGGGGCTGGGAAGGTGGCTCCGTGGTAGAGCGCTTGCCTTGCATGCCTGAGGCCCTGGGTTCGATTCCTCAGCATCACATAAGCAAAAAGAAAAAAGCCAGAAGTGGCACTGTGGCTCAAAGGGTAGAGCACTAGCCTTGAGCTGAAGAGCTGAGGGACAGCGCCCAGGCCCAGAGTTCAGGCCCCACGACCAGACCCAAAAAAAAAACCCAAAAAACCCTGAACAATATGATTAAGATTCTGAGCTGGGCATTGGTGGCTCATGCCTATAATCCTAGCTACTCAGGAGGCTGAGATTTGAGGATCACTGTTCAAAGCCAGCTGGTTAGGAAAAAGTCTACTAGACTCTTATCTCCAATTAATCTTCTGAAAGCCAGAAGTGGAACTATGGCTCAAAGCAGTAGAGTGTTAGCCTTGAGCAAAAAGAGCTTAGGGATAGCACTCAGGCCTTGAGTTCAAGCCCCACAACCAACAAAAAAATTTGTAAATAAGATTCTGTAAAGTTTGATATCAATATGTAAATAGGTAATAAAGTATAAAAGTGTGCATGGAAGGGAATAAGAAATAAAATTGAGAGTCATGGATGTGGGTTGAGTCCTGAAAGGTGGGTTGAGAGGCCTAGGGACTTCTTTTGAGAAAGATAGTGAATCACTTTTAAATATATTGCAGTATATACACAAACAGCATAAAGAACCTAAATGAGAACTGTTGGCCAGTAGGGGAATGGAGGTGGGGAAAGAGAAACGGGCTTTGTTGGGGAATGAACACTAGCGGGAGAGGGTTAGGATAGGGAGGACGAGGGGCTGGGAAGGTGGCTCAATAGTAGAGTGCTTGCCTTGCATGCATGAAGCCCTGGGTTCGATTACTAAGCACCACATAAGCAGAAAGAACTGGAAGTGGTGCTGTGGCTCAAGTGGTAGAGCGCTAGCCTTGAGCTAAAGCACTCAGGGACAGTGCCCAGGCCTAGAGTTCAGGCCCCATGACCGACCCCCCCCTCAAAAAAAAATGATAGTGGGGATGAATACATATGATGAAGGAAATAGGTTGTTTGCAACTATGAAAATAGAACAATGGCCTGCAATCCTAAATTAACATTAACAATTAAAAAAAAAAATCTTTGTACCCATGCACCAGTGGCTCACTCCTATAACCTTAGCTACTTTAACAGACTGAGATCTGAAGAATGGCAGTTCGAAGTCAATTTGAACAGAATTTGGCAGCCTTACTGCCTGGGGTATCCCAATCTGTCTCAACCCCCTTCGAAGCAAGGCAGCAGGACCCAGATAGTGGGCCCAGTCCTGCCCACCTATCCAGCATTTCTCATTATGAGATGGCATTCAATGATTTAGAATCTATGTCTCCATAAATCTCTGGAGGAGGAATGTATCTAGCAGGACAGGACTTACAATAATGGAAAAACTTTCTTCTCACCTCATTCCTTCCCTTCTTCAAAACAACAGAACTATAATAGGTTTGTTTTCTCCATCATCCCCAGTGAACATATCAGGTGATAAACCTGATGAGCAGCATACCAGCACTCAGAGTGAAGTCTTCCAATGCTAAAGCTACCCAGGCTAGTTTTAGACTTAGTTAAAGAGAGGGTAGAAAATTACTTACTATGTCTCTGTTCGTGGAAGACATCACTAATCAATCACAGCATGGCAGACACTACCAATCATTGCAAGAGGAGCCAGTAACTACTTTCCACAACAAGTGGTCTGGTGAGCATCTTGGGGTTGTGCCTGAGTCTGAGGGCTCAAGGCTGATGAGACTACTAGGATAGCAAGAATCCATCTCTAAAAATAAGCATAGAACCAGGCGCTGGTGGCTCACACCTGTAATCCTAGCTACTCAGGAGGCTAAAATCTGAGAATTGTGCTTCAAAACCAGCCTGGGCAGGAAAAGTCCATGAGACTCTAATCTCCAATAAACCACTCAGAAAACCAGAAGTGGTGCTGTGGCTCAAGTAATGGAGTGCTAGCATTGAGCTGAAGAGCTGAGGGACAGCACTCAGGCCCAGAGTTCAAGTCCCATGACCCACCAAAACAAATTTTTTTAAAGCCTGGCTAGAGTCTGTGGCTAAAGTGAGGGATCCACCAAGGGAATATGAGGCCCTGAGATTTGAACTCAGTACCGCCAAAACAAAATCAAATCTCAACTAGCAAAGCCTAAAGCTCTAGGTAAACTTCCATGGTCATGATCTTTGGAAGTAAGACCTTGTTTGGACAGAATATCTGTTAGGGACAGAGGAGCCAGTAACCAATGTCCACAACAAGTATGCTATATGTAGGATCCTATGGTCTGGTGAGCATCTTGGGGTTGTGCCTGAGTCTGAGGGCTCAAGGCTGATGAGACTACTAGGATGGCAAGTGCTGTGGATATGACAATTACTGATGAGTGGTGGTGGTCTGGAGTGGATGTGCTGAATTTTCAGCTGCCTGTGAGCAGATTAGAAAAGAATCTTGCAGGGGCTGGGAAGGTGGCTCAGTGGTAGAGTGCTTGCCTTGCATTCATGAGGCCCTGGGTTCAATTCCTCAGCACCACATAAGCAGAAAAAGCTGGAAGTGGTGCTGTGGCTCATGTGGTAGAGCACTAGCCTTGAGCTGAAGAGCTGAGGGACAGTGCCCAGGCCCAGAGTTCACGCACCATGACTGGCAAAAAAAAAAAGAAAAGAATCTTGCAATGATTGGTAGTGTCTGCCATGCTGTGATTGATTAGTGATGTCTGCCATGAACAGAGACATAGTAAGTAATTTTCTACCCTCTCTTTATAACTAAGTCTAAAACTAGCCTGGGTAGCTTTAGCATTGGAAGACTTCACTCTGAGTACTGGTATGCTGCTCATCAGGTTTATCACCTGATATGTTCACTGGGGATGATGGAGAAAACAAACCTATTATAGTTCTGTTGTTTTGAAGAAGGGAAGGAATGAGGTGAGAAGAAAGTTTTTCCATTATTGTAAGTCCTGTCCTGCTAGATACATTCCTCCTCCAGAGGTTTATGGAGACATAGATTCTAAATCATTGAATGCCATCTCATAATGAGAAATGCTGGATAGGTGGGCAGGACTGGGCCCACTATCTGGGTCCTGCTGCCTTGCTTCGAAGGGGGTTGAGACAGGTTGGGGCACCCCAGGCAGTAAGGCTGCCATTTCTCTGAATTGTTTTGTTTCTCAGAAACCAAGAGGGCAGGGGTAGAGTCTTACCTGAAACAAACACCTGAGGGGCTCATTAGTAGTCCATGAGCTCCATAGGGAATGGATCTGGAGCAGGCTGTGTGTGATGTAACCCCTAAAATATCTGTGTGGGTACCTAGAACACAGATACCCACCCCCTCTCCCCAGCTTATAGTCCCATACGCAGACTCCCAGGCCCTGGCTTCTGCTAGAGGGTAGACAAGCAGCAGGTGTGGCTTCTAAACCAGCCAGCCAGGCCCCAGCCCTGGAGGAAAAGCAGAGGCAGAGTTTATGGCTTGCTCTCCCAGAGGAGATGGCTTGGAGAGGGAGGGGCAGGCAAGGAGGGATTCTAAGGGTGATAAGGTTGAACCTTGAATGCCTATGCAAAGCTTCTCTCAAGGGTGCTTGACCTCCTGGCTGGCAGAGTCACCAAGTCTGAGCCTTCCCTCAGATAGGGCAGGAGGCTCAAACTACATTTATTTCTCACAGTATTGGAAGCTGGGAGTCTAAGGTCAAGGTGCTGGCAGGTTCCGTGGTGGCAAACAAAGTTCTGCTTGCTCTTTTATTTTTTATTTTTATTTTTGTCAGTTGTGGGGCTTGAACTCTGGGCCTGGGCACTGTCCCTCAGCTCTTCAGCTCAAGGCTAGCACTCTACCACTTAAGCCACAGCACCACTTCCGGCTTTTTCTGTTTATATGGTGCTGAGGAATCGAACTCAGGGCCTCATGCATGCAAGGCAAGCACTCTACCACTGAGCCACCTTCCCAGCCCCCTCTGCTTGCTCCTTGACACTAACCCTGCTGGATGTGGAGGCACACACCTATGAACCCAGGTAATTGGGAGGCAGAGATCAGGAGGGTCATGGTTCAAGGCCAGTCTAGGCAAGAGTTAGTGAGACCCCCTCCTCTCCAACAAGTTGAGTTTGGTGGCCACTTCTGCTAACTATACAGGAGGCCTGGGTAGCTATAGTATGGCTTATGATTGACTTGGGGCAAAAAAAAAAAAAAAAAAAGAAAGGCCTTATCAGAAAAAATACCTAAATAAAAAAGGGCTGGAGGTATGGCTCAGGCTCAAATGGTAGCGTGCTCCCTAACAGCACAAGTCCCTGAATTCAAACCTTAGTACTGACCAAAAAAGGCGGGGGAGGTCTAATTCCATCATGATCTCATGACCTCATCTAAACCTAATCACTTCTGATCCTTGCTCTTCCCACACCTCCTGGGGTCTCCAGCTGCCCAGGAGTGTAGGTCCTCCCTACTTCCTCATCCCTCATGTTAGGCCAGACCTCCTTCAAGTCACCTGAGGGAAGCAGAAGGGGCCAGGTGGCTCTAGTGGGACTAAGTATGTGTGGGTCAGCTAGGAGTTAAGCCTCAGCTAGGAGTTTACATAGGCACACACCTGTTGAGCCTTTCTGCTGGACACGTCACTTCCTATTGGAGAGGTCAGTCAGAGAAGGCTTTCCCGAGCAGGAGCTCTTTGAGACAGCCATTAAAAAATGGGCAGGCTCAGCCAGGCATCGGTGGCTCACACCTGTAATCCTAGCTACTCAGGAGGCTGAGATCTAAGGATCGAAGTTGAAAGCCAGCCGAAAGCCAGCCGGGGCGAGAAAGTCCGGGAGACTCTTTTTTTTTTTTTGTCAGCCACAGCACCACTTCCGGTTTTCTAGTGGTTTATTGGAGATAAGAGTCTTACAGACTTTCCCTGCTCCAGCTGGCTTTGAATGGTGATCCACAGATCTCATCCTCCTGAATAGCTAGGATTAAAGGCTTGAGCCACAGGCACCCGGCTCTACTCAAGACTCTTTTTTTTTTTTTTTGTCGGTCGTGGGGCTTGAACTCTGGGCCTGGGCGCTGTCCCTCAGCTCTTCAGCTCAAGGCGAGCGCTCTACCACTTGAGCTACAGCGCCACTTCCGGTTTTCTGGTGGTTTATTGGAGATAGGAGTCTCACGGTCTCTCCTGCCCGGGCTGGCTTTGAACCGCGATCCTCAGATCTCAGCCTCCTGAGTAGCTAGGATTACAGGCGTGAGCCACCAGCGCCCGGCTCTACTCAAGACTCTTATCTCCAACTAACTGCCAGAAAACTGGAAGTGGTGCTGTGGCTCAAGTGGTAGAGCGCTAGTCTTGAGCAGAAGAGCTGAGGGACAGCGCCCAGGCCCAGAGTTCTAAGACCTACCACCAACCAAAAAAAAAAAAAGATGGGCAGGCTCTATCTCAGGTTTTGGAATTTATTCTTGGCCAAATCATTTAAAATAATCTTTATGATTCCTCTGTTAAATGCAGATAATAACAAAAATTGTATATAACATAATAAGTATAAAAAGGCTTAGAACACTGGTATGCAATAAGTCACATAGACATCTGAACTTTTTTCCTTTAATAACATAGGTATTTTATTTTAATTAGCTTACCTAAGTATAGAGGGAAGGGTTTTTCTTTTTTTTTTTTTCCCTTTGGGTCCAGTCATGGGGCCTGAACTCTGGGCCTGGGCGCAGTCCCTCAGCTCTTCAGCTCAAGGCTAGCACTCTACCACTTGAGCCATTGCACAACTTCTAGCTGGGAGGGGTTTTTCATTGTTACATTTCCATACATGTCTATAATATATACTAATCAACCTCACTCCTTCTTTCGGGTCTACCTTCCCCCACTTCCCAAAAAAAATTCAACAGGTTTCGTTGTTCTATTTTCATATGTGTCAACAATCTATTTCATCCTCTTTTATCTTCCTTGTTAACCCAACTTCTTCCTGTTAGTACCTCCCCATACAGAATCTATTTCTCTTTCCCCTCCCTACCGTCACTCTATTGACCTGCTGAACTTTTTTTGGGGGGTGGGGGAGTGTGGGGAGGGATGCAGTCCTGGGGCTTGACCTTTTTTTTTTTTTGTCAGTTGTCAGGGCCTGAGCACTCTCCTTCAGCTCTTTAGCTCAAGGCTAACACTCTACCACTTGAGCCACAGTGCCACTTCTGGTTTTCTGGTGGTTAATTGGAAATAAGAGTCTCACAAGCCAGGTGCCTTTGGCTCTCGCCTGTAATCCTAGCTACATAGGAGGCTGAGATCTGAAGATCACAGTTCAAAGCCAGCCAGGGCACAAAAGTCCATGAGACACTTATCTCCAATTAAAAAAAAAAAAACACTCAGAGAACTAGAAGTAGTGCTGTGGCTCAAGTGGTAGAGTGCTAACCTTGAGCTGAAGAGCTGAGGAATAGTGCTCAGGCCCAGAGTCAAGCCCCATGATTGACCAAAAAAGAGAGAGACAGAGAGAGACAGAGACAGAGACAGACAGAGAGAGAGACAGACAGACACAGAGAGAGTCTCATGGACTTTCCTACCCAGGCTGTCTTTGAACTGAGATCCTCAGATCTCAGCCTCCTGAGTAGCTAGGATTACAGGCGTGAGCCACCAGTGCCCAGCTTCCTTACCGTTTTTCCCCTCTCTATATGAGACTCTACCACTTGAGCCACAGCTCTACCTCTACCTTTTTCTTAATTTTTAAATTTATTTTT
This sequence comes from Dipodomys spectabilis, assembly GCF_019054845.1. Classification (NCBI taxonomy): domain Eukaryota; kingdom Metazoa; phylum Chordata; class Mammalia; order Rodentia; family Heteromyidae; genus Dipodomys; species Dipodomys spectabilis. The sequence goes on from NW_024870707.1 coordinate 10,358,416, forward strand.
GTCAAGGCCATGTATAGAGGGGTTACAGTTACATAAGTAAGGTAATAAGTACATTTCTTGTCAAACTTATTACCTCTTCCCTCATTTTTCTCTTACTTTCCCTTCCCCCTCTTACTTTCCCTTCCCCCTACCCCCCCCCCCCACTAGCTTTTTTGAGGTGTAGTTTATCAGAGATAAGGAGTCTCATGGACTTTCCTGCCTGGGATTGGCCTGGAACCAGGATCCTTAGATCTCAGATTACAGGTGTGAGCCACCAGTGCTCAGCTACATTTCTTTTATTCTGTCAATGAAAAGATTTGAAGTTTATGGGAACATAAGTGAGAGAGATGGTAAATTCCCCTGGTAGCTTCAGTGTGACTTGAATCTGCGAAAGGGACTGACTACAGGATGCCTTTTTGCTACGATGGCTGCTTCATTTTGTGAAAACTATACTTTTTTTTTTTGTCAGTCGTGGGGCCTGAACTCTGGGCCTGGGCGCTGTCCCTCAGGTCTTCAGCTCAAGGCTAGCACTCTACCACTTGAGCCATAGCACCACTTCCTGCTTTTTTCTGCTTATGTGGTGCTGAGGAATCGAACCCAGGGCCTCATGCATGCAAGGCAAGCACTCTACCACTGAGACACCTTCCCAGCCCGAAAACTATACTCTTTCAAGTCCAACGACAGAAAAGCCACATTGTCTCTGACTGAGCCAAATCAACTTTCCCTTGTCCTGACTGAGAGACTCTTGTTTTGTTTTGTTTTGTTGGGTCCAGTCGTGGGGCCTGAACTCTGGGCCTGGGCGCTGTCCCTCAGCTCTTCAGCTCAAGGCTAGCGCTCTACCACTTGAGCAACAGCTCCACTTCCGGCCTTTTTTTTCTTTTTGCTTATGTGGTGCTGAGGAATTGAACCCAGGGCCTCAGGCATGCAAGGCAAGCGCTCTACCATTGAGCCACCTTCCCAGCCCATGACTGAGAGACTCTGGACCCTGAGGTTACCTGCTTCAGCAGAAAGCAACTAGGTCAGTCTTGCTGTCCATACCCCTAAAAGAATTCAGGGTCTGGAGCTCTCGAGAGGGAATGTTATGGTTGGCATCCAGGCAGGCATGAGCAGGAAATGCCCTGGGATACAAGCATCCGTTCTAAAACCTCCAGATGGCCCACATCTGGAACAATCATGGCTAACAGTTAAGGTAACAGCCCTACATATGGCATAGGCCAAGGCTAAACCAAGAAGGACAAAGAGGACTGAACATGAAGGGCAGAAGTACCAAATGCACAAGCATAGGCCTTCCCAAACCTGGGCAAGCCTCAGCACAGTGGCCAAACTATTTGGGGAGGGCCACCTGAAAAGCTAAGGGAGAAGAAGAGGCCTTGATTTGAAGTCCCAGTACCAGCACAAAACAAACAAGGAAGCCAGGCACCGTTGACACACCTGTAAACCTACCTACTCAGAAGGCTAAGATCTGAGATCCAGGTTCAAAGCCAGCCTGGGCAGGAAAGTCCGTGAGACTCTTATCTCCAATTAAACACCAGGAAACTGGAAGTGGTGCTGTGGCTCAAGTGGCAGAGTGCTTACCTTGAGCTAAAAAGCTCAGGGACAGGACCCAGGCCCAGAGTTCAAGCCCCTCCCCCCCACCCCCCATGACTGGAAGGACTTGTCTATGTGTTTCTGACACCAGGCCAAGCATTCTTTCTACTCTGTCCCAGCTGAGTCAGGAAGGAAGGTCACGCTGGGGGGGCGGGGGGGGGGGAGGGAGAGGAGGCAGGAAGGAGGGATGGGGGGGGGGATTGGGGCTATGACTCCCCAGGGCCTATGGGGCGGAAGATACCTTTCACTTTCAGCCCAGGACATCATGAGCATGTGTCAGAGTAGAGTTGGCCTCTAAGGAACTGGGTGACTTCACCCAGGGTTCCATGATGTCAGCCCCACGGTTATTCCTCAGTGGTGAGAGGCGCAGGGCAGGGGAAGTGGGAGCTGGCTCGGATCCCAGCAGTCTGCTTTTCCCTGAAGCCTATGTTTCTGACTCTATGCTATCCCTTTAATATACATGTATTTCTGGGAAGTTAACTTGAACTGGGCTGGAAGAATAAATAATAAACAGCCGCTTTGAAGAGTCAGCTTGTACTCCTGGGCTTTACAGGATGTGGCAATGATGATGTGTCCCTTCCATTTTCACAAGAAGTGTTAGCTGTGGGACTCTGGACAAGGCCTCAGTTGCCTTGTCTGTAAAATAGCAGGCCCTTCACTTTGCCAGAGCTGTCATGATGACTAAAGCCACACATAGCAATGATCAAAAATGAGCCCAGAAGCCGGGCGCTGGTGGCTCACGCCTGTAATCCTAGCTACTCAGGAGGCTGAGATCTGAGGATTGTGGTTCAAAGCCAGCCCGGGCAGGAGAGACCGTGAGACTCCTATCTCCAATAAACCACCACAAAACCGGAAGTGGTGCTGTAGCTCAAGTGGTAGCGTGCTCGCCTTGAGCTGAAGAGCTGAGGGACAGCGCCCAGGCCCAGAGTTCAAGCCCCACGACCGACCAAAAAAAAAAAAAAATGAGCCCAGAAAGACTGATCCTCCTCCCTCTTGACTCAGTGCCCTTAAAAACAGATGGCCTTTACTGAGGCTATTGTGCAGGCTAGGCTAGCTCAAGGTAAAGAAGGGCCAGCCCAGAGCAGTCAAGCTCCCAAGCCCCAGACATGAGAGATTGCCTTTGGTAGACCTAGAACCAAGGCTGGGAATGTGGGTAGAGCGTTTGCCTTGCATGCATGAGGCCCTGGGTTCAATTCCTCAGCATCACATAAACGAAAAGGCTGGAAGTGGCGCTGTGGCTTAAGTGGTAGAGCGCTAGCTTTGAGCTGAAGAGCTCAGGGACAGCGCCCAGACCTAGAGTTCAAGCCCCACGACCGACCAAAAGAAAAGAATGATACCCAAGGGACAGAGCTGTTCTTGGCCAGGCAGGTAAGCAGGGGATCATGGCTAGAGAACTTCAGAGACTGTCTAAGACTCCTGGTTTTGCAACTGGGGAAACTGAGGCACAATAAGAGGAAGGAGTTGGCCAAGTGTAAGGAGACAGCAGAGCCTGGCAGACCTGGGTTCTTCTCCCCTTGTTCGTCACTGATTCAGCGGTGCCTTGGGGGACTGGAGTGGAAATAATGGTGGTCATGAGGTTCCCACAGGAGGACAAGGAGTGTTTGTACTTGCCAAAGGTCAGCAGAAGGACTGAGGGGTGCACTGTGGAGGATGGGGCCTCCCCGAGATGCCAGAGCAAAGCCCCTAAAGCTAAACATCCACAAGGCTGAGAGGGGCTTCAGAACTGTGCTCATGAGTGCCAGGTTTTGAAGCCTCACGCAGACTTGTACCCTCTGTGGGTTTCCATATATGTAAAGGAGTCCATGAGATTCATCTCCAATTAACCAGCAAAAAAAAATCTAAAGAGGAGGTATGGTTCAAGTAGTAGAGTATCAGCCTTGAGTGAAAAAAATCTAAGAGACAAGGCCCCGGCCCTGAGTTCAGGCCCCAGTGGGGCAGGGGGGAGAGGGGGGGAGCAACAAACATAAAAGCTATGGAAGAAACAGTAGGAAAAGGGGGATTTAAGCAAAGTGAGTTGAATGGTTTCCTTCCCCACTTTCCTCCCTCTCTTCCTTTCTTCCTCCCTCCCTTCCTTTCTCCCTCCTTCCCTCCCTCCCTTCCTCCTTTTCTCCCTTCCTTCCTTTTTTTTCATCCAGACTCTTACTATCTTGCCCAGGCTGGCCTCAAAATTTGTGATTCTCCTGCCTCCCTCTCATAAATAGCTGGGATTGTAAGTGGGTAGCACCACACGTTTAAATACGGAGGTGATGCTGGGTCTCCCTGAGATATTTGCTTTCTTTTTTTGCCAGTCCTAGAGCTTGGACTCAGAGCCTGGGCTCTGTCCTTGAGCCTCTCTGTGCTCAAGGCTAGCGCTCTACCACTTGAACCACAGCGCCACTCCCAGCTTTTTCTGTGTATATGGTACTGAGGAGTCCAAGCCAAGGCTTCATGCATACCAGGTAAACACTTTACCACTAAGCCACATTCCCAGCCCAAGATATTTGCATACAAACTTTTTTTTTTTTTTAGCTATCTGAGAGCAGTAAGGTGGAGAGAGCTACTGGAGTGGGCAGAGGAGGGGTTATCCAGGAGGGGTTACTGCAGCAGGAAGTGCAGGAGATTTCCTGGGAGAAGCAATGATCCTTCTAGGCCTAGAGGCCCCTGGGCTGTTGGACAATATCTGACAGAAGATACAAGGGTTGCCTTGGGGAAAAGGAGGGAGGGAGCAAACACATTTCAAGGAGCTGCTGCAGCCAGATGGGCCAGCAGAGACTATGGGAAATGCTGGGGACAGGGTCAGGGCCAAGAGGGAGCAGAAGCATTTGGCATGGGTCTTGAGCTCTTTTTTTGTCAGTCCTGGGCTTGAACTTAGAGCCTGGGCACTGTCCCTGAGCTGCTTTTGCTCAAGGCTAGCGCTCTACTACTTGAGCCACAGCACCACTTCTGGCTTTTTCTGTGTATGTGGTACTGAGGATCCAAACCCAGGGCTTCATGCATGCTAGGCGAGCACTCTACCATGAAGCCACATTCCCAGCCCAGTACCCAGTGAGGTGGACACAGGTGTGGCTGCTCCAAGCAATGAATATCATCTTTCCTGACTCCTAAGGTTTTGGGCGGGCCTGGGGGTGTCACTTGACCTCTGTGGCTGGAAGAGGGTGAGTGACAGCTCCTTCTGTCATGGGGAAGTTGGACAGGATGCCTTCTGTCACCCACGCCAGGTGAGACACCTGGGCAAAGACCTATAGAGGTTTCAACACCAGGCACCCTTGGAGGTGCCAGGCTGGGGTCTGTGGGTTGTCCATACCCACTGAGGGTGAGTGAGCAGCCCTGGGGCAGGGGACTGTCCTGGGGTACTGGAGCCTCCATGGGCATGAGGGAGTCCTACAGCAAGAACTGGGGTTTATCTGCAGTTGCCGTTTCAACATTGGAGTTGCCTACTAGACTTTCCAGTTTTTTGCTTATCAGTAGGACAAAAGCTCCACTTGGGTATGCTGCCACCAAGTGCTGGCTGAGGCCCCTGTCCTGGGCACACAGTTCAAAGCACACAACTTGCATCATTGATGTGTGCACGGAGAATGAAATATGTGTTCTCTTCCCATCAAAATTATTATTTTTTTGGGGGGGGCTCTGGTTGTGGGGTCTGAACTCTGGGCCTGGGCACTGTCCCCCAGCTCTTCAGCTCAAGGCTAGCGCTCTACCTCTTGAGCCACGACGCCACTTCTGGCTTTTTTCTTTTTGCTTATGTGGTGCTGAGGAATCGAACCCAGGGCCTCAGGCATGCAAGGCAAGCACTCTACCACTGAACCACTTCCTAGTCCTTCCCATCAAAATTATAACTTTATTGTGGTAGTGCCAGGTCCTGGCAATGGGCACTGTACCACTGGAATAGCTATGTCCAGCCCCTGTAACTTGTTTACTTAGTATTTATCTGCCAGTTCTGGGGTTTAAACACAGGGCCTTGTACTTGCCAAGTCTATTGCTTAGCTGGAACTCTACCACTTGAGCAATGCCTCCAGACCCAATTTTTTTTTTGTCGGTCGTGGGGCTTGAACTCTGGGCCTGGGCGCTGTCCCTCAGCTCTTCAGCTCAAGGCGAGCGCTCTACCACTTGAGCTACAGCGCCACTTCCGGTTTTCTGGTGGTTTATTGGAGATAGGAGTCTCACGGTCTCTCCTGCCCGGGCTGGCTTTGAACCGCAATCCTCAGATCTCAGCCTCCTGAGTAGCTAGGATTACAGGCGTGAGCCACCAGCGCCCGGCCAGTCCCAATTTTTGTTGGTTGTTTTGGAGATGAAGTCTCACAAACTTTTCTTCCTAGGGCTTACTTTGAACCTTGATCCTCTGGATGGAACCTTGAGTAGCTAGGATTATGGGCCTGAGCCACCAAGTACCCAGATTCTGTAACTTTCTTTTAAACAACCTGAGTACAATAATTTGAATTCAATAGAGGTGAAGTTGTAGCTTAGTGGTACAGTGCCAGCCTAGTGAGCAAAAGGAGCTGAGTTCAAACCTCAGTATCACCAAAAGAACAAACAAAAGAATCAAATAGATAACTTATTTGGTAAGCTTAAAAATAAAAGGTAGATAAGTAAAATGCTTGGGTAAATTGTTGCTGATATTTAGTGATTAGTAAGTATAACTTAAGAAATGTTTTATCTTTTAGTTTAATTTTTTGGTTCCAAAAGTAAAAGTTTTGTTATTATGATTTATTTATTTATTGGTCAGTTGTGGGTCTTGAACTCTGGGCCTGGGCATTGTCCCTCAGCTCTTCAGCTTAAGTCTAGTACTCTACCACTTGAGCCACAGTGCCATTTCCAGTTTTCCGGTGTTTTACTGGAGATAGAGTCTCATGGACTTTCTTGCTAGGGCTGGCTTTGAACCATGATTTTCAGATCTCAGCCTCCTGAGTAGCTAGGATTACAGGTGTGAACCACCAGCGCCCAGCTGTTAATCCTTATTTTTATAAAGGGGTACATAAAACAGCTGATTGAAATGCTGTACCTTTTTTATTTATATTTTGAAAGGTCTCATTGTGTTGCCAGGTTGGTCCCTAACTGGTAGTCAAAAGCCCCCTAGCCTTGCTGGAGATGTAGCTCAAGTGGTAAAGCACGAGCTTAGCAACTTTGAAGCCCAAGTTCAAACCCTAGTACTAACACACACACACACACACACACACACACACACACACACACACACACACACACACATACACACACACACGAAAAAAAACTACTACAGGCTGGGAATGTGGCTTAGTAGTAGAGTGCTTGCCTAGCATGCATGAAGTCCCAGGTTCGATTCCACGTAAACAGAAAAAGCTGGAAATGGTGCTGTGGCTCAAGTGGTAGAGTGCTAGCCTTGAGCAAAAAGCAGCTCAGGAACAGTGCCCTGGCCCTGAATTCAGCCCCAGGACTGGCACTGCCACTCCCCCCCCCCAAAAAAAAAAAAAAAGCTACTACAGATCTTTTTTTTTTTCCTGCCTCACACTCTCAAATATTGGACTATACAGGTGCATGCCACTGCCCCCAGCGAAATTAAAATTATATTGCTAAGTTGTTTATACTGGGCAAATACCCCTTTTTGCAAGGCATATAGAACTCAGTTCTCAAGTTAAATCCGTTTAGCCTAAAGGAGTCTTCTTTTCAAAAGTAGGTTTCACAGCTGTCAGGATTTGGGTATTTTAATTTCATGATCTTTCTTGTGGGAAAAATTATATTTATATATATATCTACAGTTATATATAACTACAGCTTTCTATATATTCTTTTGAAGGTATTTCTCAGGAGTTTTATTTAAGAGCTCTCTTCTCTATAAGGCACAAGGAAACACATTCTGAAATAGATCTCACCCTCCTCTTTAAAATCCCCTCTATGTGACATTGATCAAGATACATCCTTAAACTGACTTGAATTCAAACTCTTCTGTACACGGAAGATATCAGTACATGCAAAATAAATAACTTTTTAAAAAGCCTCTTCACTCCTGATTTCTAGCTTCAGGCAATTACTCATAGTCACTTTCTAACTTCTTCCTTTTTAGACTGAAACCTACCATGGAAATCCCACATTTACTTATTTATGTATTTAGCCTGCATTTATTTAGCCTTTAGTTATATAATTAACCTTGATGTATTTATTTATATAGCCTCATATGTATTTATTCATATATTTATTTTGTGCCAGTACTGGGGCTTGAACTCAGGGCCTCAAGATCTTGCTTACCTTTTGCCACCCAAGCCTCACACTCTACTTGAGCTACACCTCCACTTCTACTAGTTAACTAAAGTTAAGAACCTCACATACTTTTCTGTTCTGGCTGGCTTCATGCCTGTAATTGAATAGCTAGGAATAGCTAGGATTACAGGAGTGAACTACCTGCACCTGGCCTACGCCTAATATTTATACAGGTAATTCAAGGCTAGTGACAGGTAAAACAATCCAGAAGCACTTATGGTAATAATTTCAAGTCCCCTCCACGCCAAGCTTGCTCCCCAGAATTAACATTTGAATTTCAGTGATTTTTAAACTTTGTGAGTGTCCCATATTGGGAAGTATATTCATCCATATAGATACTGAACCAGGGCTGGGAAGTTGGCTCAGTGGTAGAGCGCTTGCCTTGCATGCCTGAGGCCCTGGGTTCAATTCCTCAGCACCACATAAGCAAAAAGAAAAAAGCCAGAAGTGGCACTGTGACTCAAGTGGTAGAGCGCTAGCCTTGAGCTGAAGAGCTGAGGGACAGCGCCCAGGCCCAGAGTTCAGGCCCCATGACCCGACCCCCCCAAAAAAAAGAAAGAAAAGAATAGATACTGAACCAAACGTTTCACCAAACACTACCTTTATAAAAGTAGCTATGCTTTGTTTTGTTAATCCAACTTTTATTAATACTATTAATTTGAACCCTATGAAACTGATATCTTTATAATCAGAATGGCCAAATTCAGTTAATTCATGTCATTCAACCTTTGAGGAACATTAACTTCACAATCCACTTAAAGACTTTATTCCATTATTTTTTTTAAAAAAAACTTTTTTAGTGGGCATTCTTCCAGTTATTGTTCTTTTATGGGCCGGGCGCCGGTGGCTCACGCCTATAATCCTAGCTACTCGGGAGGCTGAGATCTGAGGATGGCAGTTAAAAGCCAGCTCAGGCAGTAAAGTCCGTGAAAATCTTATCTCCAATAAACCACTAGAAAACCGGTAGTGGCGCTCTGGCTGGCTCAAGCGGTAAAGCGCTAGCCTTGAGCTGAAGAGCGCAGGAACAGCGCCCAAGCCCCACGACCAAAAATAAATAATAAAAAAACTAAAATGGGACCAGGCATGCTGGCTCGTGCATATAATCCCAACCACCCCAGAGGTGGAGGGAGATCATGAGGATGTGATTCCAGGGCAGCTGGGGCAAGAAGTTAGTGACACTTCTATCTCAACGAAAGCCAGATGTGGTTGAGTATCAGTTATCCAACCTAGGCTGGAGGATCCAGGTCTGAGACCCTATCTGAAAAATAACCTAAAAGCAAAATGGGCTGGTACGTGTGGCCTAATTAGTACAGAGCCTACCCAGCAAATGTGAAGTCCTGAGCTGAAACCCTAGTACTCCAAAAGGAAAAAAGAAAAAGGAATAGAAATTTGCTTCTTTACTTAATACAGACAACACGGACACAGACAGCTGGGGCTCGAACCCAGAGCGCCTAGCTGGGGCTCTTCCACCTAAGCCACAGCTCCACTTCCGGGTTTTTCGGCGTCTCGTAGATTTTCCTCCCCAGGCTGATCTCAGCCTCCCGGGTAGCTAGGATTGCAGGAGCCTGGCGGGTGGGTCAATTCTTGGCGTTCCCCCGCATTGCAGGACTCCCAGTCCTCTAAAGGACATTGACTATCCTGTCACGGGAAAAGACACGGCGCGCGCGCGCGCGCACACGCACACGCACGCGCACGCACGCACCCTTGGAAACGGCCTCTAGGGGGCACGACCGCCCTGGACTGAGCCGGGGACCGGGGAGGCCCATCTGCGTCACTGCAGATTCAGGAGGATGCCGAGGCCCCCGCGGAGCGGGGCTGGGCCCCCCGTCTCCGGGCCTTCTACTGCTGCCAGGTGAGCAGCCGGCACCCTGTGCCCCCAGTTCTGTTTCCAGAGTTAAGCCCTTTGTAGGTACTCCCCACCTAGCCAAGATAACGGTTCAGGAGCTTCAAGCTCCCGTTCCCGCCAAGTCCGACGGTCCCAGGCTGGAAGGAATGAGGATTTCGCCCTGGGAGGCGAAGGGTTAACGCCGGGGTGGGCGCAGCAGTCCCGGTGACCACTAGGGGGACCATGGCTGCGGCTCCCAAGGGAGGCTTCCGAGTCACGTGGAGGAAAGGGCGGGACCAAACACGGGGCCGACCAATAGACGGTGCTCTCCACGGGTGTGATAGCCAATAGGAACTGAGAACGGAGTCCCGGGACTAGAAGAAACGGCAGCCGGGAGGGGGTTACGGGACCATGGGGCTTCTGACCATTCTGAAGAAGATGAAGCAGAAAGAGCGGGAGCTGCGACTGCTCATGCTGTATCCTTCCGGAAGCCGGAGCCGCGAGGGCCGGGGGGCGGGGAGGGCCTGCCGGGTGGGCGGTGCCAGGCGCCCCCTGCCGGGCGCGGGAGCGCGGCCGCCGGGTCCGTACCAACTGCCCATTGTGCGTCACGCGCGCGGCCCTACCAATCCTCCCGGCCGGGGCCGCCGCGGGCCGTACCACCTCGCGGGGACGGAGGGGGACTCGCCTCCAAGCGCCAAAGGTGTGGGCCTGGAGGCGCCCTGCGGGGCGCAGCGTCCCGGGTGCTGGGTGGCATAGGGCCCGGAGGTGACTCCGACGTCACCCTCTGTCACTCCGGTCCGCGCGTGGGTTCTCGTCCTCCGGTGCTCTGACCTCCTCCCCCTGGGCGAGGGTGCCGGCCCCGACCCCGAGGTCGGCGTCCGGGCGGCGCGCGGGCCCCGGCTGGGGTCAGGGCGGCGGTGTGGACCCAGCCTCGGGTCCTCTGCTGGGCAGTCGGTCGTGCCTGCGCCCCTAAGGGCTTGCAGGCCCCAGGACCCTCGGGGTGGTGCGTTAGCCGACGCCTGCGCCCCGTTGCCCTGCGGTGTACCAGGCTTGGTAGAAATCTGCAATCGACCCGGGCGCCGGTGGCTCACGCCTGTAATCCTCACTACTCAGGAGGCCGAGATCCGAGGATGGAGGTCGGAAGCCAGCTCAGGCAGACAAATCCAAGAGACTCTTACCTCCAATGAACTAGCCAAAAAAAAAAGCCAGGTGTGGCTCAAGTGGTAGAGCACCAGCCTTGAACAAAAAACCTAAGAGCATGAATCCCTGCATTCAAGCCCCAGTACCAACACATTAAAATAATATAGTGCCACACTAAATGACAGTTGGGTAAAGACATGAGGGGGGCAAAGATTGAAGCATACGTATCTGGAGGAAAACTATCCAAGGCAAAGAAAGGCAAATGCATTCCTGTCAGGTTCATGGGGACATCAAAGAAGGCAGTGTGGTTACAGTAGAAGAGACCCATCTCATAAGGATTTCTGGTTCTTGGCTTTTCCTTTAAGTGAGAAGTTTAGAGGAGAAGCCATGAGCTGAGACCAGGCCCAGGACTGAAGGCAAGGTCATGGAAGACATGGTATAGGCAGGCCAGCAGGAATAACTAGATTGAGAATGAGATGAACTGAAACCAAGCCTGACGCCAGGGTTCTGGCCAGAACAGTCTGAAGCACAAGGAGCCGTGCCTTGGTGCCTCATGCTTGTAATTCTAGCTACGCAGAAGGCTGAGATCTGAAGATCCCTGTTCAGAGGCAGCCTAGGCAGACAAATGTGTGAAACTCATCTCCAGTTAACAAGCAAAAAAGCTGCAAGTGGACATGTGGTTCAAGTGATAGAGCAAAAAAAGCCAAGTCAAGGTGATGTTCTTAGTTAAAGCACCAGTATGGGTGCACATGCATATATATGCACACATGCAATCCACTGTGCTGAGATGGGGAGGAACAGGTTCCTGGGAAGATGATAGCCCTGACCTCTGTTTGGCCAGGTGAGGCATCGGAGCTATCCTTAGAATGTCACATGTGCTGCTGGACCTGTGCAGCAGAGGTAGGGTAGTGTTTGATCACAGGTGCAGGAGCTCAGCTAGAAAGTGGTGTGCACAGGTGTCCAAACATGTGAAATGAGGATGCAGGTGCTGCAGGGGAGCAGAAGATAAGCAGTGAGGGCCGCCAGGCCCCTGAAATGCAGCATGAAGTCTTTGGGGACCACTGTGGCAAGAACAGGCTCTGGAAGCCACTGGGGACACATTCTGATGATATGCAGTGGTTTCCCCCTCTCCCAGTTTAAGAAAGCAGGAACTGGGAGCCAACAACTCACACCTGTAATCCTAGCTACTCAGGAGGCTGAGATCCTCAAATTATGGTTTGAAAGCAAGCCCAGGTAGACCCATTCCTAAGACTATTAATCTCAGGTAGCGCTGTGGTTCAAGTGGAAGAGCGTCAGCCCAGCCTTGAACCAAAAAAGCTAGTGGAGAGTTCCCTGCCCCTCAGCCCTGGTTTCAAGTCCTCATACTGGCGAGAGAGGGGTGGGGAAAGGGAAAGAGGAGAGAGCAAGAGCAGGAGTTCTAACCTGTAAGGCCCTGGGTTCCATCACAGCACTACTAAAAGGAAAGAAAAAGCAGGAAGATACAAAGTTTGGCCCAGGTGAGTGTAAAGAGTGTTTGAGGAAGTGTGCTGTAGAAGGCAAGTTGTATGTCACTGAATGGGGGAGAGGGAAGAGGAGCAACAGGAGTTTGTCCCCTGTTCTTGATCCATGGAGAACACATAGATAATACTGGCATTAGAGAGACCAGGATTAGGGCAACTTTAGGCCTAAGATTGAGCCTCAGGAGCAGCACTTTTCTTGCCTCCATCTCTCAAGTTCCTAACCAGACCAGGTAAACAGGAAGAGGGCCTGAGCACAGGACCTGCCCTCCTTCTAATCTCCAGTCAGCTGCAGGAGCTCAAGTGTTGGAAGGAGAGGAGGTGGTTCTCTTTTCTCTAGAGATTTGCTCTACAGAAAAGGATGTGAAACATTCCAGAAACACAAAGGTAGCTGCCATTCTCTGATGTTTGTTCTTCCCTTAGTCCTTCAACAGGCTGGCCTTGGGTGTTTCAGACACTCAAGAGACTTCACCCAGCATCCCTGGTGCCTGAGCCTAAAGCAACTCCTCTTGGACTCCTCTTGGACCATGCCCTGCATTGGTCACTCTTGCCAGGATCTGTAGTACATTATTGTTGTTATTTTGTCCTCCTGGAGTTTGAATTTGGGGCTTTGTAATGTCTAAGCAGGCCCTCTACCACTTGAGTCCCTCAGCTAGCCCTTTTTGCATTGATGATTTTGCATTGATGATAGGGTCTTGCTCAGGCTAGCCTGGACTGTGATGCTACTATTTGTGCTTCTACCAAGTCACTGGGTATGCTCCATCTCACTTAGCCATTGGTTGAAATGGAATCTCTTAAACTTTTTTTTTCCTTCCCAGCTGGCCTTAAACCCTCCATTTCCCATGTCTGTCTCTCAAATAGGTAGGATTTCAGGCTTAAGCCACTCTACCAAGCCCTCAGGTTTGTAGTCTATCACAAGCTCCCATGAGAGTGTAAACTTCATAAGGATGAGAACTTTGTCCTCTAATACCCTAAGAGGTCCTGGCTCTTAATAGGTGTTCAACTAATAGTTGCTGCAGGAATTAAGTTGCTTTTGTTCATCAGAGATGATAGAAATGATTATTTTGCTCAGCTCAACATTTAGAAAAAACTTTTTTTTTAATTTTGTGCCAGTACTGGGGCTTGGACTCAGGGGTTTGAGCGGGGAGCTTTTCACTCGTTGCTTGCTCACTCAAACCTGTTGCCATACCACTTGAGCCATAGCACCACTTTCAGCCTTTTGCTGGTTTGCGGGGAATAAGACTCTCTTGGGTTTGTCTGCCCAGGCTGGCTTCAAACCATGACCCTCAGATCTCAGCCTCTTGAGTAGCTAGGATTATAGGTGTAAGCACTAGTGTCTGACTTCAACTTAACTTTATATCTATGATGGGAAATGATTAGCCCTTAAGGAAGGGGCGCTGTGTTGGCATTGCCACTGGCTTGGCACAGGGACTTCTCCTTAACCAAATGTCCCAGCGGCCTGGACAATGCCGGCAAAACCACCATCCTCAAGAAGTTCAACGGGGAAGACGTGGACACCATCTCCCCGACCCTGGGCTTCAACATCAAGACCCTGGAGCACCGAGGGTGAGCTGGGACCCTGCCCTGCACTAGCCAGGTCGGGGCAGGCGGGGGCCGGAGGGGGCTGATTTTCTGCTGGCTCTTTCCTGCCCAGCTTCAAGCTGAACATCTGGGATGTGGGCGGCCAGAAGTCCCTGCGCTCGTACTGGCGGAACTACTTTGAGAGCACAGATGGCCTCATCTGGGTGGTGGACAGCGCCGACCGCCAGCGCATGCAGGACTGCCAGCGGGAGCTCCAGAGCCTTCTGGTAGAGGAGGTGCGCAGGCCGGCCAGTGGGGGCTGGGACCCGGCACATAATAGGTGTTCAGCTTAGACTTGCTGCATGAATGAGGTTGCTTCTGTGTTCACAGATGAGTCCCACAGGCATCTGTGCTCCAAGTAACATAGGGTCAAGGTTAGTTTTTGTTGGTGGTGGTGGTCATGAGGCTTTGAACTCAGACCCTAGGCTCTGTCCCTGAGCTGTTTTACTCAAGGCTAGTAGTGCTTTACCACTTTCAGCCACTTCTGGCTTTTTGGTGGTTAACTGGAGATAAGAGTCTCATGGGGGCTGGGAAGGTGGCTCAGTGGTAGAGCGCTTGCATGAGGCCCTGGGTTCGATTCCTCAGCACCACATAAGCAAAAAGAAAAAAGCCGGAAGTGGCGCTGTGGCTCAAGTGGTAGAGCGCTAGCCTTGAGCTGAAGAGCTGAGGGACAGCACCAGGCCCAGAGTTCAGGCCCCATGACCGTACCAAAAAAAAAAAGAGTCTCATGGACTTTCCTGCCAGGGCTGGCTTCACACCTCGATCCTCAGATCTCAGCCTCCTGGATAGGTAGGATTACAGGTGTGAGCCACTCGCACTCAGCTCAGACATCTTGTTCAGCATCTTCTCCTGATTATAGATGAGGAAACTGAGACATGGAAGAGAGAGGTGCCGCTGGGTGGTGCTCAGCTGGACCCTGAGTCCACATGTAGCCAAAGTGGGATCAGACAGGCCAGCCACTCTTTTCACTCTGCCCTGCCACCCAGGCCTTGCCCTGATCATGGAGACTGATGTTTGACCCCAGATCCTCTAGGCCAGTAGAAAAGGAGTCAGGCTGGCCTGTGAGCGCTCACCCTCCTCTCCACTTTTTCTCTCCCAGCGCCTAGCCGGAGCAACCCTTCTCATCTTTGCCAATAAGCAGGACCTGCCAGGAGCACTGTCCTCTAATGCCATTCAGGAGGTGAGTCCTTGGAGGCAGGCTTGCCTAGAAAAAGGGGCATGAACCAAGATCTACTTGATAATTATTAGAAAAGCATTTATTAGTCCCCTATGTGTGGCAGGACCTGTTCAGAGCACTGGACATTGGGTCATTAATAAGGTCTGTAATGGCAGCTTACAGCCTGGGGAAGCAGAGCTACAGACAGATTGATCCACAGGATACGGACAGTCAGTCTGCAGGGAGTGCTTCCTGTCAGGCTAATTCTGCACAGACCCGAGTCCATTTCGTTCTCACGACCACTCTCATGTTCTAGATGGTGCAACACAATGAGAGAGAGTAGATGACTTACCCGGTACCACACAGCCAGGAGGTAGACAAGCCAGGATTTAAATCCAAGCCTGTCTAGCTCAAGCCTGCATTTTAACTGCTATTCTAGTTCTCAAGTGCCACAAAGAGAAAGAGCGGGGTTAGGATCCTAGTTCTGCCACTTACTAGCCATGTGATGTGGCCAGTAATTGGCTTCTCTGAGCTTTGGTTTCCTTCTTGGTAAAACTGCAAGCCCAGTCGTTGGCACCTGGGGCCTCATAGGGAACGAATGAGATGACTTCAGTGGGGTCCCTGCCCCGTGAGACCCTCAGGAGTCCGTGTGGCTTTTACATCAAGGACCACAGAGAGCCCCGGTGCCCCGCGGGCGATGCGCCTCACCCCGCAGGGCTAGGGCTGTGCACTGTGGCTCCACCTTTCCTCTCTGTCCCCAGGCCCTGGACCTTGCCTCCATCCGTACACACCACTGGCGCGTCCAGAGCTGCAGCGCCTTCTCTGGGGAGGACCTGCTGCCCGGCATCGACTGGCTCCTGGACGACATCTCCAGTCGGATCTTCACCGCCGACTGAGTCACCATGGATGTCCCCGGCTCCAAGTCCAGACACCACCTTGGGGGTGGGGGGGAGCTGAATAGGCCAGCTAGACTAACACTCCCCACCCAGTGACCTGCTGCTGCTACCCATGCCCACTGCCGCTCTCCCAGGCAGAGCACTGCCCAGGCTATCATCCCAGCTCCTGTCACTCCAGCCCGTGATGAAGGCTGCAGCTGTGGTGCCAAGAGGACAGGGCTGGGCCGGGAGGGGCTGCCTGCTGCTACTGAGGCCCTGGGCCACATACCTTGCTCAGTGGTAAGAATAAAGCACTCCTTCTCCAGTTCCTGGCCTGCGCTGTTTGTGAGATACCATCTGTAACAGTCCAGGCAGGCTTCCCAGAGAGAAATGACTTCAAGCTGAGAGGGGCCTCACACCTGTAATCCTGGCCACTTGGGAGTCTGAGATTGGGAGGGTTGCAGTTGGAGGCCAGCCTAGAAGAAAATTTCACAAGACCTTTCCACAGGGCCCAGTGACAAACCTATTACACGTGCTAAGGTGAACATATAGGGGTCATGCCCATACAAGAAACTAGACCCTATCAAAAATAACCAGCAAAAACTAAGGCTGAGGCATAACTCAGTGTTACGAGCACCTGCCTTCCAAAGGCAAGGTCCTGAATTCAAACCTCAGTGCTGAAGAGAAAAAAAAGAAGGTTGGGAATGAAGGAGTAGAATGATAACTTCTGGGTAGAGGAGAGGAAGATGGTTCACAGGGTGGTGGCCCTCAGGAGGGGTCCCCATGATCGTGGGTATTGGATGGATCATGGGCAGAAAGCCTATTGAAGCTGGGATCCCTTGGGGAGGAGCATGCAAAGGGAGGGAAGGAGGGAAGGTGGCTACATCAAGCTACAAAGCACTCAAGCAGGGCCACCCTGCCCAATTGCTGGCTCTGCAAAGCGGGGTTCTGTGGTAAGTGCTCCCCACAGAGGACAGTCCAGCATGGGCATCCCACCCAGCTAAGGGAAAGTTGGAATCTGAACCCAGCACACGCCATCCCAGGGCCTTCCATGGAAGCATGGGCCTGACCATCTTCTGCTGTTGTTTCTCTGTTCAAATTCAAAAGCTAAGAAGACTTGAGTAAGACTTGGGCCCGTTAGCTGGATGCTGGTGGCTGACGCCTGTAATCCTAGCGACTTAGCTACTCAGGATTGCGGCTCAAAGCCAGCCCAGGCAAGAAAATTCATGAGACTCTTATCTCCAAGAAACCACCAGAAAACCAGATGTGGTGCTGTGGCTCAAGTGGTAATATGTTGAGGGACAGTGCCCAGGACCAGAGTTCAAACCCCATGACCTACAAAAAACAACAAAAACTGGTGTCTGTCTACCTGTCCAAAAATCACATCCCTCCCTTGCAAAACTGGTTTAAAAAAAAAAAAATTGGGCAGGGGCTGGGAAGTTGGCTTAGTGATAGGGTGCTTCATGAAGCCCTGGGTTCAATTCCTCAGTACCACATAAAGAGTAAAAGCCAGAAGTAGCACTGTGGAAAGCTAGAGCACTAGCCTTGAGCAAAAGAAGCTCAGGACCCTTGAGTTTAAGCTGCAGGACTGGGGAAGGAGGGGGGTAGAGGAGTGGGAAGGTCGGGCAGTAGTGGCTCACGCCTGTAATCCTACTACTCAGGAGCCTGAGATCTGAAAAGCCTGAGATCTGAAAACTGGAAGTGGCACTGTGGCTCAAAGTGGTAGAGTACCCAGGCCCTGAGTTCAAGCCCCAAAACAGACAAAAATATATAAAGACTCATGCTTCAATGCAGGACAGTGGTGGCTTAAACTGAAATCCTAGTTATTCAGGAGGCTGAGGATCATAGTTCAAAACCAGCCTGTGCGGGAAAATCCATGAGACGCTTATCTCCATTTAACCAGCAAAAAGCCAGCATCTAAGGCATAATAGCCCTTCCTCCAGCTGTTTTCATTCCAACCAGAATCAGACCATGGCTAAGTGGGACTGACAACAGCTCTTCCAATGTAGATGCTCACTTCCTCAACAATTGATTCCTTTGGGGGGGGGGGGGGGGGGGAAAGGGTCCGTGGTAGAGCCCGAACTCTGGGTCTGGGAGCTGTCCATCTCTTCAGCTCAAGGCTAGCACTCTACCACTTGAGCCACAACACCGCTTCTGGTTTTCTGAATGGTTTACTGGAGATAAGAGTCTCACAGACTTTCCTGCTTGGGCTATTTTACAAGCAGTTCATAACCCAGCCCTTGCCTTTCAGTGATGATAGCATGGTATTGATGCCTGTCTTTCCCACTTTGGCTTTTTAAGGCTTTTTAGTGGTACTGAGATTTGAATGTTGCTAGCATGTGATCTCCCACTGGAACCATACCTCCTGCCTTTTTTGCACTGGCTACTTTTGAGACAGGGTCTCACTTTCTGTACAGGCCACCTGGACTGTAATCCTCCTATTTAAGCTTCCTGCTACAGCTAGGATATCAGGAATGTGCCATTATGACCAGTTTGCTTGCCTTTTTTTTTTTTTTTTGTCAGTCATAGGGCTTGAACTCGGCATGGGCACTGTCCCTGAGCTCTTCAGCTTAAGGCTAGTGCTCTACCACTTGAGCCACAGCGCCACGTTTTCTGGTGGTTAACTAGAGATAAAAAGTCTCAGGGAAGCCGGGCGCCGGTGGCTCACGCCTGTAATCCTAGCTACTCAGGAGGCTGAGATCTGAGAATCGCGGTTCAAAGCCAGCCCAGGCAGAAAAGACTGTGAGACTCCTATCTCCAATAAACCACTAGAAAACCGGAAGTGGCGCTGTAGCTCAAGTGGTAGAGCGCTTGCCTTGAGCTGAAGAGCTGAGGGACAGCGCCCAGGCCCAGAGTTCAAGCCCCATGACCGACAAAAAAAAAAAAAAAAGTCTCAGGGAGAAGTGGTGCTGTGGCTCAAGCGGTAGAGCGCTCACTTTGGGCTGAAGAGCTCAGGGACAGAGCCCAGGCCCACAAAAAAAAGTTATCTACTTGGCTTTTAGGGCTGGGAAGCTGGCTCAGTGGTAGAGTGCTTGCCTTGCATGCATGAGGCCCTTGGTTTGATTCCTCAGTACCACATAAGCAGAAAAAGCCAGAAGTGGCGCTGAGGCTCAAGAGGTAGAGCGCTAGTCTATAGCTGAAAAGCTGAGGGACAGCACCCAGGCCCAGAGTTCAGGCCCCATGACCAAAGAAAGAAAGAAAGAAAGAAAACACAACAGTCCTTTTAGCCAGGCGCCAGTGGCTTTTGCCTATAATCCTAGCTACTCAGGAGGCTGAGATCTGAGGATCATGGTTCAAAGAGAGCCTGAGGCAGGAAAGTCCGTTAAACTCTTATCTCCAGTAAACCACCAGGAAACTGGAAGTGGTGCTGTAATTTAAGTGGTAGAATGCTAGCCTTGAGCTGAAGAGCTCAGGGATAGCACCCAAGCCAAGTTCAAGCCCCATGGCTGACCCCAAAAAAAAAGTCTCAGGGACTTTCCTGACCCAGCTGGCTTTGAACCAAGATCCTCAGATCTCAGCCTCCTGAGGTGCTAGGATTACAGGTGTGAGCCACCAGCTCCTGGCATGCCCAGCTTTTTATTGATTGAGATGGGGAGAGGGAGGCAGGTTTCCTGAATTTTTTTGTGTCAGCTGGCCTCCAACAGCTGTCCTCCTTACTTCTGCCCCCAAGTAGCTAGGATAACAAGTACAAGCATTCTGTGCCAAGCACCTCATTTAGGCTTTGATGTAATATTAGGTTTCAGCAATATGGTTTTGATGCATGCTTATTGGTAAAAGGCCACATACACTACCTCTGGGGTGCAGTGGCTCATGCCTGTAATCCTAGCTACTTACATAAATATATGTATATGTTAATGTCTAAATATATACTTTCATGAATATTTAAATTACATTAAACACATAAATTTTTTTGATAGGGGTTGAAGGTGTGGCTCATGAGAGAGCTAGCCTAGCAGGTGCAAGGACCTGAGTTCAAACCCTAGTACCGACAAAAACAACAAAAGTATGTGGATGGATAAAAGAAGAGAAGTGGTTTGGAAGTCTGTGGGGCTTACGCTCAGATACGGGCGGGGTGCGCCATCGCCCTCACAGGTGAGGAGGTGCCTAAACCTCCCCCGACCAATCTTCCTTCCCCCATTACTCGCGTTTACGCTTTCCCCATGGTAGGGAACTTTTCAGACGCTCCCTTGGCCGCAGGCCGGGGCCAGGGCGGTGCTGCGACTTGCGCCCGGCTCCGTGGGCGGGTAGAAGGAGGGCGCAGGCCCGGGCGAGCCGGCGCTGGCGGAGGCCCGAGCCGGAGGGGCGGGGGCGGCGGTCAGCGCCGCTCCAGCTCGGTGGCCATGTCTCGCCAGGCGAAGGATGACTTCCTGCGGCACTACACGGTCTCCGACCCCAGGACCCATCCCAAGGGCTACACCGAGTACAAAGTAACCGCGCAGGTGAGGTGGGGCCCAGCGGGGACCTTTCCCCTTTAAACAGCTGGGGGGCCGCGTGGTACCTTAAGGGTGGGTGAGGCGGGAGGCTTCCTTGTTTGGACGACAGAAAAGCGGTTTCCCTTTAAGTGGAGTCCGGCGTGAGGGCGGTCCTGGGCGCCCTGTGGGCGGGGCCTCGGTGGCCGTGAGGGCGGTCCTGGGCGCCCTGTGGGCGGGGCCTCGGTGGCCGTGAGGGCGGTCCTGGGCGCCCTGTGGGCGGGGCCTCGGTGGCCGTGAGGGCGGTCCTGGGCGCCCTGTGGGCGGGGCTCAGTGGCCGTGAGGGTGGTCCGGGCGCCCTATGGGCGGGGCCTCGGTGGCAGCCTTTTCCTTTTTTTAAAGGGCGCGGGGCGTTCCCCGCCGCTGCGCTGCGAGCTTCCCGCGTAGTCTGGGCTTAGTTTGAGCATTTCTCAAACATGAAAAAGAGCTTAACCCAGTATGAATTCTCTGGTCACTTGGAGTTTGGTTTATTGGTTTAGTAAAAACTCTTGCAATACTTTATTTCTTTTTTTTTTGTCGGTCGTGGGGCTTGAACTCTGGGCCTGGGCGCTGTCCCTCAGCTCTTCAGCAAGGCCAGCGCTCTACCACTTGAGCCACAGCGCCACTTCTGGCTTTTTCTGCTTATGTGGTGCTGAGGAATCGAACCCAGGGCCTCATGCGTGTGAGGCAAGCTCTCTACCACCGAGCTGTGCCTAAGATTCTTTGTATTCAAGGCTAGCGCTCTACCACTTGTGCCACAGCACCACTTATAGCCTTTTGTGAGTAGTTTACTGGAGATTAGAGTCTCATAGACTTTTCTACCTAGGCTGGCTTCCAACTTAGATCCTCATGTCTCAACCTCCAGAGTAGCTGGGATTAGGATTAGCTAGGCATGAACCACTGGTGCCTGGCTTAGGTTTTTTGAAATTGAGACATAATTTATATAAATGTACAGCTGTAGTGGGGAGGGGCAGTGAGACCACTGAGTCCACAGTGAAAATGTAAAAGATATTGAGCGAAAAGTGCTGACGCGCCAGGACCTCACCTGGAGTGATCCCAGGAAACGGCCCTGAGTGCCAGCCCACATTGGCTTTTAAGCATTTTGGACTAGGGTGGGGAAAATGGGAGGCTGGGTGTTGGTTTTAGCCAATGATTGTTACAAGAAATTCACACGTTGGGCTGGGAAGGTGGCTCAGTGGTAGAGCGCTTGCCTTGCATGCCTGAGGCCCTGGGTTCGATTCCTCAGCACCACATAAGCAAAAAGAAAAAAGCCGGAAGTGGCGCTGTGGCTCAAGTGGTAGAGTGCTAGCCTTGAGCTGAAGAGCTGAGGGACAGCGCCCAGGCCAAAAGTTCAGGCCCCACGACTGGACCCAAAAAAAAAAGAAAGAAATTCGCGTGTTAATTTAAAATTTCCCACCAAGGTTTTGCTGGCTGGAAGCAGGGGAATAGAACAAGGGGTGGTGATGGTTCATCTGGGTTAGGGCTTCCATTGTTCAGAAAACAGCAGAAGCAGAGTTACAGAGTTACAGGGTTACAGAGTTATAGTTACTAGCTAAAATAGCTAGATACTAGGGAAGTCTTATCCACAGCACACTTACATTCATATCTGTCCCCCCCTCTCCCCCATCGTGGGCTTGAACTCAGGGCCTGGGCACTGTTCCTGAGCTTCTTTTGCTCAGGAAACTCACTCTACCACTTGAGCCACAGCACTACTTCCAGCTTTTTCTGTGTATGTGGTGCTGAGGGATTGAACCCAGGGCTTCATGTATGCTAGGTGAGCACTTTACTGCTGAGCCACCTTCCCAGCCCACACATTTATATCTTAAAATCCCTCATTATCCATTTTACACAATCCAAGTCAAATATTCCATCTTTACTTCCTCTGCCATATCACAGCTTGATCAGATTTTATGTAATATATATTGTGCAACTCAACATACACTTCCATCCCCCAAGTTTGTGTCTTGTCAGTCATTAGTTGTCTTCTGTCACCATAAATTTGATCCATTCTTTTCTTTGTTTTGTTGCAAGATCAGTACTCCAACTTGGTACCTGAGGCTTTGCTTATTGGCCAGGGCTCTATCAACGAAGCCACACCTCCAACCCTTGGTCCGTTCTTGACTTTCCTATGAATGGACTCACACAGGAAATGCTCTTCTGTGTTTGGGCTCCATTTTGGAAAGTCTCATGGACATTCCTACCCATATAGATTTAAGCCTTGATCCTCAGGTCTCAACTTCTTGAGTAGCTAGGATTGACAAGCGTGAGCCACCAGCGCCTCATTTGATCATCCAGTTTGGTAGATAAACAGAAGTATCTGGGGCTGGGAAGGTGGCTCAGTGGTAGA
Source organism: Dipodomys spectabilis (assembly GCF_019054845.1). Taxonomy (NCBI): domain Eukaryota; kingdom Metazoa; phylum Chordata; class Mammalia; order Rodentia; family Heteromyidae; genus Dipodomys; species Dipodomys spectabilis. The sequence continues at coordinate 10,381,060 of NW_024870707.1, forward strand.
GTGCTTGCCTTGCATGCATGAGGCCCTGGGTTCGATTCCTCAGCACCACATAAACAAAAAAACAACAACAACAACAACAAAACAAAACAAAAAAACAGAAGTATCTAGCAGAAAACTTGCTAAGTTATACTCAGAGCCTTAAAGTCATGGCACGTTGATGCCAGAGGGCTCTGTGCCTTTGAGGGGAACTAAGAGGTCCCTGGAATGATGGGATGTCAGGTATCAGGCTCTGACCTCACCAGGTTCTTGCCTTTCCTTTTTCAGTTCATCTCAAAAAAGGACCCAGAAGACATCAAAGAGGTGAGGCTTCTGGTTGGGAGGCAGTCGCCCCCCATTCCAGCTCTGGAGACAGTAAGGGAGTTGCTTGGGAACTGAGAAGAGCCCCTCCTTCCCCTCCCTTATTTCCTGGCCCTGGGCGGGCGGGGTACCCTGGCTCTTCACTGTTCTGAGAGGCAGACTGGGCATGGGAAGGCCGCCCTGGTCACAGCTCCCCCCGCATAGTAGGTGGTGGTGTGGAAGCGGTACAGTGACTTCCGCAAGCTCCATGGCGACCTGGCCTACACACATCGCAACCTCTTCCGGCGCCTGGAGGAGTTCCCTGCTTTCCCTCGGGCACAGGTGTTCGGTGAGTGAGTGAATTCTCAGGCCAAGAGGGAGGGAGAGTTGGGCAAAGGAGATCTTAGCTGGTGAGGGCTGGAAAGAGTCCTGGACCTCTGTCCTCCAAGATGGCGTCATCTGACAGACGTCCTGGGCTCTTTCCCATTCCCAACTTTGTTAGCACCCCCCCTTTTTTGGTGCTGGTATTGGCTTGGCTTTAGGACTTGGGCATTGTCCCTTAGCTTTTTCTTTCTCTTTTCTTTTTTCTTTCTTTTTTTTCTTTTTTTTTTTGTCAGTCATGGGGCCTGAACTCTGGGTCTGGGCGCTGTCCCTCAGCTCTTCAGCTCAAGGCTAGTGCTCTACCACTTGAGCCACAGCACCACTTCCGGCTTTTTCTGCTTATGGAATGGAACCCAGGGCCTCATGCATGCAAGGCAAGCACTCTACCACTGAGCCACCTTCCCAGCCCTTCCTTAGGTTTTTCATGCAAGGCAGGCGCCTACCACAGCCATAGTACCAGCCTGCCCCAGCTGGCTCCATCCTCAGATCTTAGCCTTCTGAGTAGCTAGTATTACAGACACCAGTGCCCAGCTCACTTCAGGCTTTTGTTGGTTAATTGGAGATAGGAGTTTCATGGACATTCTGGAATGGGCTGGCTTTGAACCAGGAGCCTCTTTTTTTTTTTTTTGGCCAGACCTGGGGTTTGAACTCAGGGCCTGGGCATTGTCTCTTAGCTTCTTTTGTTCAAGGCTAGCACTTTACCACTGGAGCCACAGCACCACTTCCAGCTTTTTCTTTTTGTATGGTACTGAGGAACCCAACCCAGGGCTTCATGCATACTAGGCAAACACTCTACCAGTAAGCCACATTCCCAGCCCATGCTCTCATCCCTTGAGTAGTTAGAATTACAGTGAGCCACTGATACCTGGCGATTTTGGTTCATTTTATTTTATTGTATTTTCCTCCCCATCTGTCCTGTGATATCCTTGGGAGCATCTTCTCAAGCCAGCACAAAGTAGCTGCTCAGTAAACGTCTGGTATGAATGAATACACACAGGAGGAGCCAGGGAGGCTAGAGAGGTAGCCAGCAGGCTGTGCAGAGCCTCTCAGGTAGAACCAGGAAAAATGGGCCATGGAGCTACTCACTTGTCTCACAGTTGCTCTTCCTGCTCCTTTGTCCTGGCTGCTGCAGGCCGGTTCGAAGCCTCTGTGATAGAGGAGCGGAGAAAGGGAGCAGAAGACTTGCTTCGCTTTACTGTACACATCCCTGCTCTCAACAACAGCCCCCAACTCAAGGAGTTTTTCCGGGTACGTGCACCTGCTCTTGCTAGCGCCTCTGCACCTGGGAAGCCCAGCTGCCCACCAGGTGACACTTGTGCCTCTCCCCGCCTGGTCTGGTCTTTCCCTGCTGCAGGGTGGGGAGGTGACTCGGCCTTTGGAGGTTTCCAAGGACCTACACATCCTGCCAACCCCTCTGATCCCCGCACCACCACTGGATGATCCCCGGCTGCCCCAGCCGCTCCCTGCAGAAAGGAGGGGCCTGGAAGAATTGGAGGTTCCAGGTACATCAAGGTGGAAGGAGAGAGGCAGGGTTGGGTGCCCCAGGGAGAGAAAGGGGGGCCTGTGTTCAGTGATCACAGCAAACAGCTTGGGATGTTCCCTGCTGCACTGCTCACCTGCTCAGGGCGGTTGGAAAGGTCATCCTTGTCTGTACTTCAGTTTACTTATCTGTAAAATGGGTACAAACCAAGCCAGGTGCCGGTGGCTCATGCCCATAATCCTAGCTACTCAGGAGGCTGAGATCTGAGGATTGCGGTTCAAAGCCAGCCCAAGCAGGAAAGTCCATGAGACTCTGAACTCCAATAAACCACCAGAAAACCAGAAGTGGCACTGTGGCTCAAGTGGTAGAGTGCTTACCTTGAGCTGAAGAGCTGAGGGACAGCGCCCAGGCCCAGAGCTCAAGCCCCACGACCTACCAAAAAAAAAAAAAAGCAGGGGAGTACAAACCCTAACAGGCTTGTCTGTGCCACTGGCTGAGGGAGAGGATGATTCCCTTTTGAAAGCCAGGAAGTGGTGAGGGCAGGCGTCAAGGGTCCCCTGGTCTCTCCTCAGTGGACCCCCCGCCGTCTAGTCCTGCCCAGGAGGCCCTGGATCTTCTCTTCAGCTGTGGCAATGAAGAAGAGGCGTCTGGTTCCCCTTCCCGAGGCCCCCTCTCTGAGGCTGAGCTCGCCCTCTTTGACCCCTTTTCCAAAGAAGGTAAGGAGGCAGGGTGGACGAGGCGGGGGCTGGGACAGGAGAGCCGCAGAGAAGCACAGGGCCGCCGGCCAATCTGCAGGGCACCTGTGTAAACCCAGGCATGGCTGCTGTCTGCTGCCGGCTGGCCACTCTCATGACCATCAGAAGCAAGAGGCCCACTGTGCCACAGCCCGGGCGCTTGGTGAGCTGAATACCAGAGCTATGAGCATCCTGTTTCTCCTCCTATTTCTGTTGTATGCGTTTTTGTTTTTGTTTTTTCATTTAAACCAGTAGTAGAGCCTGATGCAGCTGGCACCATTTGAACCAGGCCTCCTAGCTTTTTTTTTTTTTTTTGCTGGTTGTTTTGGAAATGGAGTCTCTTAAAACTTTTGCCTGGGATGGCTTTGAATTGTGACCCGCTACATCTCAGCCTTCGGAATAGCTAGGCACGAGCCACTGGCGCCTGGCGCGTCTGTGTGTTTCTGGAATGAGCTTTCACTTCGTTGCTCAGGCTCACTCTGGAACTTGTGTGTTAAGCGATCCTTCTGCCTGTCTCCCCGCACTGAGGAAGCAAGGCGCACGCCTCTGCACCCGGCTACTTTTCTTCTGCTTCCTCCCCTCTCTGCTCCTCCAGGTAGGAGGGCAAAGAAGGATGTGGGGACAGACAGAGTGCTGCCCCCGGGCTGTCCCCCAGCCTCTGAGCGCGAACAACACTGAACCCTCCCCCTCCCCCCTCCCCCAGGGTACTCAGTGGGCAGCCCTGTAAGCTCTCTCATAGGCAGTGGCACCCTGCAAGAAAAGGTCCCCGTCCTTGTGCTATGGTGGCAGTGTGCTCACGTCCTCCCCTGTGCCACCCATGGCAGGCACTTCATCCTTTCATCAGCTCTTCTAGGCCAGGAGCCAACACTGCACTTAACTGGACACCAGGCTCCTGAGCTCAGTACTGAGGAGCTCTGCTCTCAGCCATACGGGGAGGTCTGGAGGCCCAGCTGGAGGCCCTCCTCCTCCCAGGAGGCCCCCAGGCTCCCCATGGGGTCTCCTAGGATTCCTCACTTAGATGGAGATGGAGCAATGCCTACCTCTTCCTTCTCTAGGATGGGGTACCACAATTCTCCATGCTCCTGTACCCCGTGTGTGTATGTGTGTGTGTGTGTGTGTGTGTGTGTGTGTGTGTGTGTGTGTGTGTGTGCGTGCGCGTGCGTGCATGCAGGTACTGGGATTTGAACTAAGGGCCTCTCGCTCTCACTTGGCTTTTTTGCTCAAGGGGTGCTTTACCATTTGAGCCGTAGCTCCACTTCTGGTTTTGTGGTGGTTCATTGGAGGTAAGAGTCTCACAGACTTTCCTGCTGGGCTGGCTTTGAACCACAACCCTCAGATCTCAGCTTCCTGAGTAGTTGGATTCTTATCAAAGAAAGTTGGATTCTTATCAAAGTAGTTGGATTCTGCACCAGAATCACCAGCTGCTGGGAGGCTATCTGACTACCTCTAAGCCAACCCCAGACACATAATGGGCCCCTCTCCCTACTTTTGAATGTGAGGGTGCCTGTCATCAACTGTCTGCACATTTGGGGTCCTTGATTGAAAAGGAAAGACCTAAAACCCCAGAGGGGACTGACGTTGTGCGTCTGTGGTAGAACACTTGCCCAGCATGCATCCCTATCACTGCTTCTCAAAAAAAAACCAAAACACTCATCAAAACCTTGAGATTCTTTGAATCTATTCTAAGATTATTCTAAGACTTTAGAGCAGTTCTGCCCTTAACCCAGAGATAACAAATTAAACTTTTTATTTGTTTATCCTGGGTCTTGAACTCAGGGCCAGGCACTGTCCCTAAGCTTCTTTTGCTCAAGGCTAGTGCCCCATCCCTTGAACCACAGTTCATTGGACATAAAAACTTTCACAGGCCCAGCACTGGAAGGTCATGCCTGTAATCCTAGGTACTCAGGAGGCTGAGATCTGAGGATCAGAGTTCCAAGCCAGCCCCAGCAGGAAAATCTGTGAAACACTTAGCTCCAGTTAACCACTTGAGTCCAAGCCTCACAATTCACACACGTGTGCACACACACACATAGACACACACACACACACACAAAGTTTCATGGAATTTCCTGCATGGGATAGCTTTGAAATCCTAAGATCTCAGCCTCTTGAGTAGCTAGGTGTGAGCCACCAGCTCCAGCTTCACAAACTATAGTTATGTTGTATACCTAAAGAAAGAATTTTGAAGGTAAGACTTTGTACAAGCCTACATGAGCACCAGATGTGGTGGTTCACATTCATAATCCTAATTACTCAGGAGCCTAAGATCTGGGAATCAGGGTTCAAAGGCAGAAGGCGCAGAAAGTCTGTGAGATTCTTTATCTCCAGTCAACCATCAAAAAGCCAGAAGTGGGCTGGGAATGTGCTTAGTGGTAGAGCGCTTGCCTCGCATGCATGAAGCCCTGAGTTTGATTCCTCAGTACCACATAAACAGAAAAAGCCAGAAGTGGCACTGTGGCTCAAGTGCTAGCCTTGAGCAAAAGAAGCTCAAGGACAGTGCCTAGGCCCTGAGTTCAAGCCCCAGGACTGGGAGGAAAAGTGAAAAAAAAAAAAAAAAAAGCCAGAAGTGGGCTTGTGAGTCAAGTGAAAAGAGTATCACAGCCATGAATGAAAAAGCTAAGGGACAGAACCCAGGCCTCGTGCGGGGGGGGGGGGGGGGGGGGGGGGGGACGGGGGACGGGGGGGGGGGGGGCTCACACACACACACACACACACACACACACACACACACACACGCACAAACTAGGAAGGTAAGACTTTTTACAAAGTACATGCCTCTAATCAAACAGATCTTAGCTAGTTTGCTATCTTTTAAGTTAAGGCTTCTGGGTTTGTCTAGGCTCTAGTTCCTTCTTTTGGAGAAAGCTGGTGTCCTGAGGGAGGAGAGGCCTGGGGGTGGGGAGCAGGTCCTAGGAGAGGAAGAGCTGCTGAGCGTAAATCTTCTCACTTGATCCTACCCAAAAGGCCAGGAAGCAATGTGAGCCCTCTCTGTCCAACTGCAGAAGGCGCAGGCCCTAGCCCCACTCACATAGGAGAGCTGGCAGCCATGGAGGTAGAGTCTAAAAGGCTGGACCAGGAGCCCTGGGAACCAGGAGGACAAGCGGAGGAAGAGGATGAGGAAGAAGGGCCAACCCCTGCCTATCTGAGCCAGGCCACGGAGCTCATCACCCAGGCCCTCCGGGATGAGAAGGCAGGTGCCTACCCTGCGGCCCTCCAGGGCTACCGAGATGGCGTGCACGTCCTGCTTCAGGGAATGCCCAGTGAGTAGGGTCTGGAGGGTCAAGGGTCAAGTTTGGGATTGCTCAAGAATGCAACGGGGAAGGATAAACAGAAAAGCAATGAAAGGATTAGGAAAAAAAGGCCTGTAATCCTAGCTAATCAGGAGGCTGAAATCTGGAAGATCACAGTTCAAAGCCAGCCTGTGCAGGAAAGGTCATAAGACTTTTATCTCCAAATAACCAGCAAAAGGCCAAAAGTTTAGCTGTGGCTAAAGTGGTAGAGTGTCAGCCTTCAGCAAAAAAAGCCAAGCAAAGGCACAAGTAGGGATTTGTCCCTCACTGATTGGAAGAGGGTTTTTTGTTTGTTTTGTTTTTCCCTTCAGTTGTGGGGCTTGAACTCAGGACCTGGGCACAGTCCGAGCCTTTCTGCTCAAGGCTAGCACTTTGAACCACTTGGAACCACAGCTCTACTTTCAGTTTTCTGGAGGTTAATTGGAGATAAGAGTCTCATGGACTTTACTGTCCAGGCTAGCTTTGAACCAGGATCCTCAGATTTCAGCCTCTTGAGTAGCTAGGATTACAGGCATGAGCCACCAGTGCCCAGTTGGAAGAATAATTTTTTTTTTCCCCCAGTCATGGGGCCTGGGCACTGTCCCTCAGCTCTTCAGCTCAAGACGAGTGCTCTACCACGTAAGCCACAGAGCCACTTCTGGTTTTCTGGTGGTTTATTGGAGACATAAGTCTCATGGACTTTACTGCCCTGGCTGGCTTTGAACCGTGATCCTCAGATCTAGCCTCCTGAGTAGCTAGGATTATAAGAGTGAGCCACCAGTGCCTGGCTGGAAGAATAATTTTAACCTGTGAAAGCCTCAGTTTTCTTATTTGTAAAATGGGAGGAGACAGGGTTGGGAATGTGGCTCAGTGGTAGAGTGCTTGCCCTGGGTTCGATTCCTCAGCACCACATACGCAGAAGAAAAAAAAAAGCTGGAAGTGGCGCTGTGGCTCAAATGGTAGAGTGCTAGCCTTGAGCTGAAGAGCTGAGGGACAGCGCCCAGGCCCAGAATTCAGGCCCCACAACCGGACCCAAAATGGGAGAAGACAATAGGATCCAACTATAAGGGACCAGACCAAAGGCCAATCTTTCTCCACAGGTGACCCATCCCCTGCCCGACGGGAAGGTGTGAAGAAGCGGGCTGCCGAATACCTAAAGCGGGCAGAGGAGATCCTTCAAGGGCACCTGTCCTAGGTGCCACCCTGAGGGAGGGGTACTACCTGGAGAGCCAGCTCCAGCACTGCCAGCCTCCCTCTTGTCTCCCCAGAGCCTGGCCCAAATTACTGGTCTTTTAACCCCAGGGATCTGTAGGTAATTGGACTAAGGATGAAGAAATAATGACTTCTCAGTTTCCAGCCTGCCTCGCTGAAATCAGATACACACTTCTGATTCTGCCTGTCTCCATGTCCACGTTGTCAGCCACAGCTCTGGGCAAAAACTATCACTCTACCCATCTGGAATGGGGGTCTGCAACCTGTAGCCTACTGCCAGATTTGGCCCACTGCCTTTTTGTTGTTGTTTTATTAAGGTTCATGAGCTAGAATCGATTTTTACGTTTTGTAAAGGGTGAAAATAAAAAAAGAATCAAAAGAATAAGATTCTGTAGCAAGTGAAAAATAATACGAAATTTAAGTGTTAGGAATAAAAATTTGTCAAAACACAACTAGGCTCATTCGTATAATGTCTATAACTGAGTACAAGCTGTGTACTTGGGTCCACCTAAATCACAAATTTCTGTATGGCTTTACAGAAACAGTGTGCTGACCCCTGCTGTAGGAGACGGAAAGAATATGGAACCCCGAAAATGACAAGTTGATAAAAACCAGTTTATTGAGAGAGAGATGAATGAAACCTATTTCTCTCTCTCTTTTCCTTCTTTGTTTTTTTTCTTTTCCTTTCTCCTGTTTTTTTTTTTTTTTTGTCGGTCGTGAAGCTTGATTGAACTTGGCTTGGGCGCTGTCCCTCAGCTCTTAGCTCAAGGTGAGCGCTCTACCACTTGGGACCTTCCGGTTTTTTGATAGTTTATTGGAGGTGAGTCTCGCGGACTTTCCTGCCTGAGTTAGCTTGGAACCTTGATCCTCATCTCAACCTCCTGAATAGCTAGGATTATAGGCGTGAGCCACCAGTGCTTCCTATTTCGTTTTTTGCTGCCAGAGCTAGGGTTTGAACAAAGGGCCTGGGTGATGTCCCTGAGCTTTTTGCTCAAGGTTAGCATTCTACCACTTGAGCGAGGGCTCCACTTCCCGCTTGGAGATAATGAAGCCTCGTGGACTTTTCTGCCCTGGCTGGCTTCTAACCGCGATCCTCAGATCTCAGCCTCCAGAGCAGTTCAAAACCCAAGTGAAGGCTCTGAGGACTGAAGCCCAACGGGAAGGCGTGGCCCCGTGCTGGCCCGCCCCCGCCGCCCAGCCATTGGCTGCGGGAAGGACTACAAACCGGTGCATCATGGGACTTCCCAGACCCACAGGGATTTGGTTTGGGTTTTCTGTGCTGGTTCTAAGGTTTGAGCCCTGGGTCTGGGTGCTGTCTCTTAGCTTTGCTCATCAAAGCTGGCGCGCTACCACTTGAGTCACAGCTCCGCGTCCGGCTGTTTTGATTAATTGGAGGTAAGAGTCACGGAGTTTGCTGCCCAGGCTGGTTTCCAAACGTGATCCTCGGATTTCAGCCTCCTGAATAGCTAGGATTACAGAAGTGAGCCACTCTACAACTCCAAGACCCTACGGGGTACTCGTACCTCGGAGCGCTGCGCACTAACGGAGACACGGATGGAGGCTGAGCGCGCGGAGCCCAGCTGCCAACGTCGGCCGCGGCGCAGTGCATCTCGGGAGCTCTACAGGACCCGGTGAGAGGGCAGTGCTTGTCCGGGCAGGAGGCGGGCACGCTGGAAGCCCGGCCTGGGGGCGGGTCCCGGCCGGTCAGGCCACGCCCCTAGCCCGGCCCCCGTCTGCCACGCCACGCCCCCTCACCAGCCCGCCACGCCCCTCTCTCCTGAGCCTCAGGGGCCGGGTAGCGGCTGCGGGCTGGCCGCGGCGGCCGGGCCGCGGGGTCCTCACCATGCTGAGCGCCCACCCTCTCCCCGCAGCCCACACGTGCTCGACTGCGAGCCCCGGGTGGGCATGTGCCAGGACATGTGCCCGGCCGCCGAGCGCGCCCGGCGGGAAAGGGAGCGCCGCCTGCACCGCTTCGAGGTGGCGCCGGGGCGCCGCGGGGAACCGCCCCGCGCCGATCCGCAGCGCGCCGTGAAGGAGTACAGCCGCCCGGCCGCGGGCAAGCCCCGGCCCCCGCCCAGCCAGCTGCGCCCGCCCTCCGTGCTGCTGGCCACCGTGCGCTACCTGGCCGGCGAGGTGGCCGGGAGCGCCGACGCCCCCCGCGCCGAGGTGGCGGGCTTCGTGGCCGACCGCTTGCGCGCGGTGCGGTTGGACCTGACCCTGCAGGACGCGGGCGACGCCGAGGCCGCGGCGGTGCTGGAGGCCGCGCTGGCCACGCTGCTGGCCGTGGTGGCGCGGCTCGGGCCGGAGGAGGCGCGCGGACACGCGGACCCGGTGCTGCTGCAGACGCAGGTGCAGGAGGGCTTCGGGTCGCTGCGGCGCTGCTACGAGCGGGGCGCGGGCACGCACCCCCGCCAGGCCGCCTTCCAAGCTCTCTTCCTGCTCTATAACCTGGGTGAGTCGGGGTTCGCCGCGGCGCAAAGCCCTCCTTGGGGCGGGGACCCTCCTGGGGGACAGCGGAGGGAAAGGAAGGAGCTTTGAAGTCTCCGTGGTCCAGGCTAGGGGAGGGGGGCGGAGGGGGTGTGGCTCAGCGGCAAAGCGCATGCGCCCCCCCGTTCCATTCCCAGAAACAAAATTCAGCTCACCATTAGGTTCCCCCAAAAGTTAGTGTAAAGCCGGCGCCGGTGGCCCACGCCTGTAATCCTAACTACTCAGGAGGCTGAGATCTGATGATCAAGGTTCAAATCCAGCCCTGGCAGAAAAGTCTTATCTTAGACTGGAAAGGTGGCTTAGTGGTAGAGTGCTTGCCTGGCATGCCTGAGGCCCTGGGTTCGATTCCTCAGCACCACATAGGCAGAAAAAGCCAGAAATGGCTCCATAGCTCAAGTGGTAGAGCACTAGCCTTGAGCTGAAGAGCTGAGGGTGGTCCAGGCCCAGAATTCAGGCCCCACTACCCATCAAATAAAAAGGAAAAAGCTTATCTTCAGTGCAGCACCCAAAAGCCATAACTGAAGTGGCTAGCAGTAACCTTGAAGAAAAGAGCTCAGGGACAGCATCCCGGGCTTCTGGAACACGCTTCCTTCACTTTTTCACTCGACCACTGGAGCCACAACTCCATTTTCAGCATTTTTGATGAAAAAAATAATTGGAGATAGAGTCTCTTGGATTTATCTGCCTGGGCTGGTTTCAAACTCAGATCTCAACCTCTGAGTAGCTCCGATTTCAGGCCTGAGCCACAGCTCACATCTCATTTCACAGACCAGCTTCCCTTCCCATTTCTGGGCTCCATTTTCTCAATAGTAAAAGTAAAAAAAGAGGGCTGGGAAGATGGCCCAGTGGTAGAGCGCTTACCTATAATGCATGAAGCCCTGGGTTTCATTCCTCAGTACCACATACACAGAAAAAGCCAGAGTGGTCCTATGGCTCAATACAGTTTTAAACAAAATCAGCAGCTGGGAATGTGGTCTAGTGATAGAGTGCTTGCCTAGCATACATGAAGTTCCGGGTTCAATTTCTCAGTACCACATACACAGAAAAGGGCTAGAAGTGGGGCTGTGGCTCAAGTGGTAGAGCGCTAGCCTTGAGCTGAAGAGCTCAGGGACAGCACCCAGGCCCAGAGTTCAAGCCCTACAACCGACAAAAAATAAAAATAAAAATCAGAACTCAGAGTCTTGTACTTGCTAGGGCAGGTGTTGGACCACTTGAACCATACCTTCAGTCTTTTGGGTTGGGCTGTAGCTCAGTTGGCAAGGTGCTTGCCTAGCAAGTACAATGTCCTGGGTTTGATCGCTAGTACCAAAAAGAAAAGGGCTGAGATGTAGCTCAGTGGCAAAGCGCTTGCCTAGCAAGTGCAACGTCTTGGGTTCGATCCTCAGTACCAAAAAAAGAAAAGGCAAAAAAAAAAATACAGTTTAAAAAAAAACAAACAAGGGCTGGGAAGGTGGCTCAGTGGTAGAGTACTTGCCTTGCATGCATGAGACCTGGGTTCAATTCCTCAGCACCACATAAGCAGAAAAAGCCGGAAGTGGGGCTGAGGCTCAAGTGGTAGAGTGCTAGTCGACAGCTGAAGAACTGAGGGACAGCACCCAGGCCCAGAGTTCAAGCCCCATGACCGACAACAGAAACAACAACAAAAAAAGAAAAGAAAAAGAAAGAAATTAAGACAACAACAAAAAATACAATTTAAAAAAAGAAGCTCAGGCTGGGAATATGGCATAGTGGTAGAGTGTTTGCCTAGCATGCATGAAGCCCTGAGTTCAATTCCTCAGTACCACATACACAGACAAAGTTGAAAGTGGCACTGTTGCTCAAGTGGTAGAGTGCTAGCCTTAAGCAAAAGAAGCTCAGGGACAATGCCCATGCCCTGAGTTCAAGACCTAGGACTGGCAAAAAGAAAAGGGAAAAGCCGGGCGCTAATGGCTCACGCCTGTAATCCTAACTACTCAGGAGGTTGGGATCTGAGGATCGAGGTTCAAAGCCAGCCTGGGCAGGAAAGTCCATGAGATTCATCTCCAGTTAACCACCAGAAAACAGACCTGGCTGTGGTTCAAGTGGTGAGGCACTCACCTTGCGCTGAAGAGCTCAGGGACAGACCCAGACCCAGAGTTCAAGCCCCAGGACCAACAAAAAAGAAAAAAAGAAAGAAAGAGTAATGTGAACAAAAGGGCTGAGAGCATAGCTCCATGGGTAGAGTGCTTGCCTAGTATACTCTAGGGTCTGGAATCAATCTCTAGGAAAAAGAAAAAAAACACACACTTTCAAGACTTGAGCACCTTTCTAGCACCTTTCTTTGAATGATACATTTTATTTTTTATTTATTTTTTGGGGGTCCAGTTGTGGGGCCTGAACTCTGGGCCTGGGCGCTGTCCCTCAGCTCTTCAGCTCAAGGCTAGCGCTCTACCACTTGTGCCACAGCACCACTTCCGGCTTTTTTCTTTTTGCTTATGTGATGCTGAGGAATCGAACCCAGGGCGTCATGCATGCAAGGCAAGCGCTCTACCACTGAGCCACCTTCCCAGCCCTGAATGATACATTTTAGTAAATCCTATTTAATTATAATAAAATGCTGTTGATTTCACAACTGAATGAGTCAGAAGCCTCCGTTCTTAAAAATGTCCAAAGGCTCAGTATCGTGATTTCCTGGAAGGGAATTAGAGACGGAGTCACCTCAGTCACTTCCCATGTGATCGGGGACAGGGAGGCAAAGTCATCCCTGTAAACAGGTGCGGGGCAGCCAGGACAGTGGGAAACCCAAGCTCTAGGCAGTCACTAAACTATCTGGGTCTGTGTACCCCTCAGAAACCACTGCCCACGTCTTCCCTGTTACAAGACCTAGACAGAGGGAGTTGAGACCTTGTGGCACCTGACCAAGCTGTGGATGAGGGATTTGCCTGATGGTCAGATCTGTCTTGGAGAGAGGCATGGCTGTGAGTGGGTCAGGCAGGTACCTGAGTGGGCAGGTGACCAAGGTCAGGAGATGAGCTTAACTGAAAGTCAGAGGAGGTGGGACTAGCTGAGACTGGACCTGGGAGTGGGCGGAACCCAGGATGATGGATGGATGGGAAGCGGGGCCGACCCCGAGAAGGACCAGGCATCCTCATCCCGCCTTTCTACCCCTGCAGGTTCCACGGAGGCTCTGCGTGAGGTTCTGCAGCTGCCTGCCTCCCTGCGCGCCTGCGCGCCCCTGCGCAGGGCCCTGGCAGTTGACGCTGCCTTCCGCGAGGGCAACGCCGCCCGCCTGTTTCGCCTGCTGCGAACTCTGCCCTACCTGCAGAGCTGCGCGGTGCAGGGCCACGTGGGCCGCGCCCGCCGAGAAGCCCTGGCCCGCTTCGCTCGTGCCTTAAGCACTCCCAAAGGGCAGGCATTGCCACTGGACTTCATGGTCCACCTGCTGGCCTTGGATGGTGCTCACGAAGCCCGGGACCTGTGCCAAGCCCATGGACTGCCCTTAGACGGAGAAGAAAGAATTGTGTTCCTGAGAGGCCGCTATGCTGAGGAAGGGCTGCCTCCGGCCGGTACCTGCCAGGTGTTAGTGGAGAGCAAGCTCAGAGGACGCACCCTGGAGGATGTGGTCATGGCAGAGGAGGAGGAGGGTGTACACAGACCCGGGCCCCCCACGTGAGGGGCCGTGCAGTCTCTCACAGCCTTCGTGTTTCCTTGTTATTCCCACGTAATAAAAGGAACTGTTTTTATAAGGTTGCTAGACTTCCTTTATTTGGGGGTGTGAGGAACGACTGACTGCACAGAGGCCTGTCCTCAGTGTGACTTTGTTTCCCAAGAAGTGGAGAGAGAGAGAGAGAGACTGCCCCTGTCTTCAGGTGTCTGATTGGCAGCTTCTGCTCAGGTGCTTCAGAGGATGCCCTGGTTGCGTGACTCCGGGCCTCCACTCCAGGACACCAGGTGAGAGGCGGAAGATAAAGGAAGCATTGCAGACACAGCTGGTATCAGAGATCAGCCACGGGCCTCAGGGTGGCCGCTGCCCCCTCCAGAGCCATCACCACAACACTGAGCTGCCTCTGCACCTCAGCCCACGCTTCAGATCCGGGGCTTGTACCCTCGGCCCTGGAGCAGGCATTGGCCAGGCCTGGGAATGTGGCCACCGAGCTGGTGCGGGGCGCCCAGAGCACGTGACTGACAAAAAGGCATAGGATGAAGGTTAGTGAGGGACTAAGCCTGGACCTCACGCAGCTGCTGTAAACAGGCACTAAAGCCCCCCACCCCGCCCCCCATCTATAAAATGGAAGCTTATGGCAATGGGGGTCACTCCGTTCCTGTCTCTGGGACATGAGTTGATCTACGCTTCCCAGTAGGTAGCCATTATGCTGCCCCACCTTGGCACCTCCCAGGACTTGGGATCTGGCTCACCTGTAGTACTGCTCCTCTGGGAATGCCCGGGGGTTCAGGAAGGCCCTTTCCAAGAGCATCAGCTGGTCATTGACTGCCCGGACCTGCAGAGAGCTAGAGGAGACAAGACCTGCAGAAGCCTGCAGCCAGAAGCCTGCTGCTAGCCTGACATCTGTTTGTTTTTATGGGGGGCAGTCATGGGGCTTGAATTCTGGGCCTGGGCACTGTCCCTGTGCTCTTCAGTTCAAGGCTAGCGTTCTACCACTTGAGCCACAGTGCCACTTCTAGTTTTCTGAGTGGTTTACTGGAGATAAGCCCGGACTGGCTTTGAACCTCGATCCTCAGCTCTCAGCCTCCTGAGTAGCTAGGATTACAGGCGTGAGGCATGGGCGCCCAGCCAGCCTGCCATCTTGCCCGCAGATCCTCATGGTCGCCCACTGCCCTTGCTCACTCTGGGCTGCTGCTCTGAAGCGATGTTATGTGTTGGATCAAGGCTGCGGCTGCTGTCTCAAACTTCTCCACTGCCGTCACCAGAGGCCCTGTGAGGAAACAGCCAGTGGCTTAGTCCTGGGGGTTCAGGGCTCCCCAGGCCTTGTGTCAGGAGAAATCAGTACCCAGATTGATGTTGTGCTGCTGCAACTGGGTCCCCAGGTGGTCCTGGGCTGCCTGCAGGAAGCTGCGGAGAGTCTCACTGTAGTCACTGACGTTGAGTGGCAAGAAGAAGCTGTCACTGAGCCGGAGAAGCACGCTCCCTGCTGTCCGCGCCACAGCTTGGTGGCTGCTGAAGCCTGCAGGAAAATGACAAGGCCAGGGCTGGGTCTGCAGCCCATCCTCCCTCAGCCCATCTCAGGATGCCCCTTGTCCCTCTTCTCACCGGGATCCACAAACTTCTCCACATACTCAAAAGTGTCGAAGGCCGTGTGGTAGGTGGGGTAGATGCGGGCTGAGGTCTTGCTCTAGGGGAACAGGGCATGGGAAATGGGTGCAGCTACAGTGAACCACTCTGTGTAGGCATTTTCTCGTAAGGTAGATTCTAGGATTTTTAGTTTATATCACTTCTTGGCCTTTGAGTAAGATCATGTGTAAAATTTCTCCTTTCTCTTTTCTTTTTTATTTGGTCGGCCGTGGGGCTTGAACTCTGGGCCTGGCACTGTCCTTCAGCTCTTCAGCTCAAGGCGAGCGCTCTACCACTTGAGCTACAGCGCCACTTCCGGTTTTCTGGTGGTTTATTGGAGATAGGAGTCTCACAGTCTCTCCTGCCCGGGCTGGCTTTTTTTGTTGTTGTTGTTGGTTGTGGGGCTTGAACTCTGGGCCTGGGCACTGTCCCTCAGCTCTTCAGCTCAAGGCGAGCGCTCTACCACTTGAGCTACAGCGCCACTTCCGGTTTTCTGGTGGTTTACTGGAGATAGGAGTCTCACGGTCTCTCCTGCCCGGGCTGGCTTTGAACCGCGATCCTCAGATCTCAGCCTCCTGAGTAGCTAGGATTACAGGCGTGAGCCACCAGCGCCCAGCTTCCTTTCTCTTTTCTTGTTCTTTCTTGTGTGTGTGTGTGTGTGTGTGTATGTGTGTGTGTGAGTTCTTTTCTTGTTCTTTCTTGTGTGTGTGTGTGTGTGTGTGTGTGTGTGTGTGTGTGTGTGTGTGTGAGTACTGGGGCTTAAACTCAAGATCTAGGTGTTTTTTCACTCAAGGCTGGTGCTTTACAACTTGAGCCACAGTTCCATTTCCAGATATTTTTCTGGTTAATGGGACATAATCTCTCAGACTTCCCTGCCCACCCTGGCTTTGAACTTTGATCCTCAGATTGCAGCCTCCTGAGAGAAACCTGAGGCTCAGAAGGACTTACTTGCCTGACTAGCATAAGAGAAGAGCTAGGCCAGTGCCAATTTCCAGTTTCACAGAAAGGAGCAGCATGAGGCTTTGGAGGCCGATAAAGGCCTCCAATCTCAGCTTCTCCTGTACAAGCAGAAGGTGTTTGGGTACCAATCAGGGAGGGCAGTCTGTGCACTCCACAGCCCTGGTCTACTTGCATTCTTTTTTTTTTTTTTGGGGGGGGGGGTCCAGTCAGGGGGCCTGAACTCTGGGCCTGGGCGCTGTTCCTCAGTTCTTCAGCTCAAGGCTAGCACTCTACCACTTGAGCCACAGCACCACTTCCAGCTTTTCTTTTTTCTGCTTATGTGGTACTGAGGAATTGAACCCAGGGCCTCAAGCATGCAAGGCAAGCGCTCTACCACTGGAGCCACCTTCCCAGGCCTCTACTTGCATTCTTTATGCTGAAACAAACCACCCACCCTACATATCAAGATCTCAGTACCTCTTTCAGTCAGTATCATCTACAATTGATTGGCAGTGAGGTTTGCCTTAAATAATGCAAAACCTGATCTACATCTTATAATCAGCAGTATTTGTCATGAGGTAATAAACAGATACACAGAGAAGGTAAACTTGCCCCAGGCTGCACAGCTACCAAGCAAAAGAGCCAGATCCAGTCTGTACTAGAGCACACGGCAGGATGTTGAAGCTGGCGGAGCACTCTAGGGGAAGGGCGGTTAGGGCAGATCGGGGTGCCTGCTTACCCTGTCGTAGGTGTAGGCCAGGTCCATGGAGGAGATGCCAAGGAAGTGAATGAAGGGTGCATAGTCACTGCCGGCACCCAGAGTGCCCACGCTGCGGACAGGAAGAGGGCAATGCTAGAGGCTGCTGAGCAGGCCCACCAGCACCAGGCCCCGGCCCAGTCCCTGGCTCACCTGGGGATCAGGCCGTACACGGGACTGCTGCGGTTGGAGTACCGGATCCAGTTGTCATAGATACTGAGCCCGCTGGGACCTGGTGCGCCAATCTATGGCGCAGGGACATGGAGTCTAGGACTGCCCACTCTCCAGACCCAGGCTTCCAGGTCTCCTCCCAGCCCCCCCTCCTGTACCTCTTTGGCTGCAGAGAAGATGACACTCTGTACCGGGGGCGTCCCCTGTGCCCGGAGGGTGGCGTTGGCTGTGGGGGGAGCAGGAGAGGACTGTTTGCACCTGGATCCTGTCCCCTTTCTTCCCCCACTTCCCTCCTGGCGCCTGCCCCCTACCAAACACGGAGATGTCCACGTTGAGGTAGGCCACCGCCCGCTCCTGCAGCTTGCTGAAGAACTCCTGCGGGGGGTGGGGGGTGGGGTGGGGTGACCTCAGACCCGGCCAGCCCCACCCCAGAGCCCTGTTCCTGCCCTGGCCTGTGGGACTTGCTTACCTCGGTAAATTCTGTGGAGCCAATGAGCCCAAACTCCTCTGCCCCCCAACTGGCAAATATGATAGACCTGCGGGGCCGCCAGGTGCCTGGTGGGGGGCCAGGAAGGGTTGGAGGGTGGGATACCCAGAAAGGTTAGGGACATGGGAAGGAGGGCAGCTCTAACAGGAGGGCAGCCTTCGCCAGGCCTTCCAGGAGGTTTTGTTCTCTGAGATAGCCCACCCCAACACCAGACCCCACCCCACCCCCACAGTGGTCACTTCCTCCAGATGCCAGCTTCCTTTCCATAGACATGATTATAAAAAATAAAAATTAAAAAAAGCCAGGCACCGGTGGCTCACGCCTGTAATCCTAGCTACTCAGGAGGATCATGGTTCAAAGCCAACCTGGGCTGGAAAGTCCGTGAGACTCATCTGCAATGAACTACCAGAAATCCGAAAGTGGCTCTGTGGCTCAAATGATAGAGCACTTGTCTTGAGCTGAAGAGATCAGGGACACACCCAAGCCCAAAGTTCCTAGCTACTCAGGAGACTGAGATCTGAGGATCATGGTTGGAAGCCAGCCACAGCAGGAAAGTCTGTGAGATTCTTACCTCCAATTTATCACCCCAAAAGCCAGAAGGGGAAGTACGACAAGTGGTAGAGCACCAGCCTTGAGCAAAACAACTCAGAGACAGTGACCATGCTCTGAGTTCAAGTACCAGAAGAGCATACACACACACACACACACACACAGAATAAGAATGGGGGGAAAGGAGTGGGCTGAGTCTTTGCACTAGAGAAGGGGGCAGCTCACCCTTCTTCAGCAGTGTCCCCAGAACGCGAGTGATCTCCAGGAGGACGGCGGTACCACTGCTGGGGTCCACAGCACCATGGATCCAGCTGTCCCGATGGTTTCCATAGATGACATAGCGGTCTGGCAGGAAGAAGAGTCAGAGCCCAGAGAGGAGGGAAGTAGGGGGTGAGTGGGCCGCAGGGGGCTGGGTGATGGCTCGGGGCACAGATGGGCTCTGCACATGGGGGCTCACCAGGCTCCACGGCCCCACGGATGATCCCTAGGACGTTGGAGGAATTCCTCAGCATCAGGCGATTGTGGACACTCAGTTTTACCATGCTGAGGAGGTGATGGGAGGAACAATAGTCTTGGCCCTGTTCAGTGTCCCTCTACTCAGCAGGACAAGCTGAGGTCCAGGGAGGGAAGGGGTCAAGGTCAAGTCACAGAGAGGGTCCAGGCCCAGCCCTTGGGACTGGAGTCCTCTCTTTTGCCCATTCACTAAGTATATATCAGGTATTTTGTGTACATGCAAGTACCCTAGTCTTACTAGCCTCTGCCCAGTGAGACAGACAGGACCAAAGAGGGTGAGGGGGAACTCCCCCTTCTGAGCAATAGAGCGCAAGCAAGTGAACAAGGCCTTGGGAGAGGGCAGAGCCCTTGGGGCCAAGGAGGCTACAGGCAGGGAGGCTGACACCAGCCAGGAGTGGTTGAGGCCCTGATGTGGAAGCCATCTTGGCAAGTTCAAGGTAAGATGTGGCCACAATGTGAGAGGGGCAGGGAATTCCCAGCTTCCCCTAAACAGGAAGGGCTGGAAGAGAGAAAGAGATAAGGCTAGGCCTTGGGGTGGGAAGACAAAAAAGGTAGGTAGGAGGCTGGGAAGGTGGCTCAGTGGTAGAGTGCTTGCCTAGCATGCATGAAGCCCTGGGTTTGATCCTCAGCACCACATACACAGAAAAAGCTGGAAGTGGCACTGTGGCTCAATTGGTAGAGCTCTAGCCTTGAGCACAGAGAGGCTCAGGGATGGAACCCAGTCTGTGAACCCCAGGACTGGGGGGTTGGAGGGGAGGGGAGAAAAGATTGGAAAATAAGACATGAATGGAAGTGGAGGTATGGCTTACATGGTAGAGCGCCAGCCTCAAGAGAAAAAGCTAAACAAGATCATAAAACCTTGAGTTTAAGCCCCAGCACCAGCATTTTTTTAAACTGAATAGCCCACTCCCCACCTCATCCCCTTTCACCCCACCCCACCGCACTCACCTGCCTGCTGGGAGGCCTCCATTTGTGGAGAAGCCAGGCCCCAGTTTGTAGTCACAGCCCAGCGCCCCCTGCCAGGAGTCTGGAGCCGAGGGTCCACTGAGGTTACTGGGGAGGAGAGAGCAGTCCCTCAGTGCACGCGGCTGGGCGGCCCGATGGGCAGGGGCCCCACGGACACAGGCTCACCAGAGCAGCTCTTTCGCATCCTGGAAGCCAATGGGCTGGGCAGGAATTGGGGGAAACCCAGAGGTGTTGTTAGGGTCCAGGCGGAAAGAAGCAGGATGGGCTGGTAGGTACGGAGTCAGAGGGTCCCCAAAATATTTGTAGTAGGAGCCTCGTTCCACGCCAGAGGGAGGTAGGCCCCAGGAGTTTGGGAAGGTCTCACTGGGCAAGCTCTTCCCATCGTTGATGTCGGCAGGGTCCGTGTACACCAGCACCCCAACCACACCATGTTTGGCTGCATTCTCTGCCTGCAGCAGCAGAGAAGGGGTGAGTGCCCTCCTTCCCACCCTCCCTTCCTCCTTTCCTCTTTCCTTCTCTTCTCTCTCCCTCCCTTCCTTCTTCCCTCCCTCCCTCTTTCTTTCCTCCCCTTCCTGTTCTTCCTCCCTTCCTCTCTCCCTTTCCTTCTTCCCTCTCCCTTTCCTTCCTCCCTCTCTCCTTTCCTCCTCTCCTCTCCTCCTCCTTCCTTCCCCCTTCCTTTCCTTCTTCCTCCCTTCCTTCCTCTCTCCCTACCATTTTCCTTCCCCCTCCCTCCTTCCTTCCTCCCCTTCCTTTTCTCTTTCCTTTCTCCCTATATTTTTAATTCCAACCTCCCTCCCTCCCTCCCTTCCTTCCTACTTTCCTTCTTTCCTTCCTTCCCTGAGTAAAAGCTGGGACTCCATCTTCTCATGGGCAAGAAGAGGTTTATGCGAAGCATTTATGCAGTGCTCCTTACAACACTGAACAGTGTCGGATGGGGAATCTGTTTTGGTTTGTTACTTGTCTGCTTCAGCGCTGCCCCAGGAGTTCAGGTTTAAAGTCTCAATATGGCTCGCCTCACCTGCCCCAAGCCTGGAGCTTGGCTCCCCAAGCAGCTCGGTGTCTCCCTTCCCCTCCCTGCGTGTATGTCTGTCCATAGATGCCCTTCCCCCTCACCCTGTACTGCTCACCTTGGCCCCTCGCCCAGCGCCCCCATAGCGTGTCAGGGCGATGGTGCCTTGGAGTGTGATGCCTCGTGCCTGCAGCTCCTTGAAGTCCTCTTCTGTGCCTTGGTTGGCATAGACGAGGAGGCCCTAGTGCCAAGAGGAGGGATTCCTGGGGCTGGGTTTAACCAAGGGCAGGTGGAGGAGGGACAGGAAGGCTGGAGGGAAGAAACCTGGGCTGAAATAGGGGAGCTGAGCTCTGGCAGCATGGGGACGGGGGCCTAGCCCCACCTTTGGGGTTCCAGGTGGAGCATAGGCTGCATAGGGTTGCACCACGTTAGGTCCTGCTTGCTCCCCGGTCACGTTCTCCTCACTGGGTTGGAAGGAGTGGAGGACGGTCTCATTGGAGTCCACTGTGGAGGGACCCCGGAGTCAGCAGCTCCCCTCAACACCCCGACTTTCCCAGCCCGAGCAGGACCTCACCAAGTTCCACAAGGTTGGGCTGCTCCTGGTTGGGGAAGGACAGTAGCACCTCATATGTGGAAGTCACAGCTGAATCAAGGCCGGAGAGCTGATCCTTCCAGCGCTGCAGAATGAACTCCACAAGGGCCTCGTCTCGGGGGCTGGAGGCCAGGTGCGGCTCCTTGGAGAGTTCTCTGCAGGGCAGGGAGGAAGAGGAGCAGGGCTAGGGTGAGGGAGGGGCCTCTAGCCCACAGGGGGAGGGGGCACAGCTGCCTCTCTCACCGAAGGTTCTCCCGGATCTTGCTGGCATCCAGCTGTGCAAGGACAGTTTTAAGGATCTCCTGGTCCAGGTCCTGGGGGTCTGGTGGGTCAGCGGCTTTGGGGATGGCAAAGTGGCCCAGGATGATCCCCAGTGCCAAGATGGCGGCAGCCCCCACTGCCAACCCTACTACCTTCGCCCAGTGCATCCTGGAGACTTGGCCAGCTGGGTGCCTCTAGTTAGGCCTCTTAAAGAAGGGGTGTTAGCTTAGTTAACCATTACCCAGCAGGTAGGGATTGCCCTTTTGCCCCAACAGCAGAAAAGTGAGGGGGACATCCCACAGTGCCAGCAATTGTCACACAAACCATATTCTGCACCAATTACTTGAAAGGGACTTCTGAGGCACCAGCACAATGGGGACATCCAGGCCCAGGAAGGGAAGGATCTCAGCCAGGGCCTCCCCATCAAAGAGAGGCCACACCAAGCTTGGGACTAGGAGCTCCCGTGTCCAGTGTGAGGCCTGCTGACTGCCTCTGTCACTGCCTAAGTCTGGGTTGGTGTCACTCAGTGTCTGGCACAGCCAGCCTGCCTGCTTGAGCAGATCCAAGTCTGATTCTGTGAGCCAGGCACTGGTGGCTCACATCTCTAATCCTAAGTACTCAGGAGGCTGAGAGCTGAAGATCATACTTCGAAGACAGCCTAGGCAGGAAAGCCCATGACACTCTTATCTCCAATGAACCACCAAAAAGCCAGAAGTGGATGTGGCTCAAGTGGTAGAGCATCAGCCTTGAATAAAAAAGCTGAGACAGTGCCCTGGCCCAAAGGTCAAGTCCCTGTACTAGCACACACACACAAAAATACAATCAGCTGGGTGCCAGTGGCTTACGCTATAATCCTAGCTACTCAGAGGCTGAGATCTGAGGATCATGGTTCAAAGCCAGCCCAGGAAAGTCCATGAGATTCTTTTTTTTTTTTTTGGTCCATCGTGGGGCCTAAACTCAAGGCCTGGGCGCTGTCCCTCAGCTCTTCAGCTCAAGGCTAGTGCTTTACCACTTGAGCTTTACCACAGCACCACTTCCAGCTTTTTCTGCTTTTTCTGTGGTGCTGCGGAATCAAACCCAGGGCCTCATGAATGCAAGGCAAGCACTCTACCACTGAGCCACCTTCCCAGCCCCCATGAGACTCTTATCTCCAATTAACCACCACAAAACTGGAAATGATGCTGTGGCTCAAGTGGTAGAGTGCTCACCGTGAGCTGAAGAGCTCAAGGACAGTGCTTAGGCCGAGAGTTCAAGCCCCACAACCGATATAAATACAATCAAACATTGCATGACAGAAGCTGTATGACCTTGGACAAACCATGCAGCTTCTCAGAAAATGGGGATGATAGGACCTAGTTCACAAAACTGGGGTGTTGTCTGCATTCATATTTATATAATAAATATTAAGCAAAAGAGAATCTGTAGAAATAGCCTGGTGTATGGTGTGCATGGAACTCAGTAAGGTGTAACTTGCCCTCCCCACCCTGAAATTCCTGGAGCATAAACCTTAGAGTTAAAGGAAGAACGAAGATCTAAAGAAAGTTCTGGCCAGGCATTGGTGGCTCACCCCTGTAATCCTAGCTACTCAGGAGGCTGAGATCTAGGGATCATGGTTCAAAGCCAGCCCAGGCAGGAAAGTCTTCGAGACTCTTATCTCTAATAAACCACTCAGAAAACCAGAAGTGGTGCTGTGGCTCAAGTGATGGAGCGCTCATCCTCGAGCTGAAGAGGGACAGTGCCCAGGCCCAGAGTTCAAGCCCCACAAAAAATATTCTGGTTCTGTTGTGAAGAGTTTCAGCTTATTGGAGGAAATGGCGAGGAGGGGCTCTGAGGGCATTTCTGAGGCTAAATCAGTAAACCCATATCCAAAGGTGAATTTGTCCTCCATCTCCTGGCTTGATGTGGAATTCATCCACGCATCCACCTGTCCCTTTACCCTCTTCCCTCTCTTCTTCCCTCTCTCCCTCCCACCACCTTCTGTCCCTCTTTTATTCACTCTTTCACTGTGTATGCATATGTTTATTTAGTCATGCTAGGTCTGTGCCCGGCAAGGGGGTAACAGAGTCCAGCAGAGGCAGGCAGGGAGTTGATTATCAGCTCTATCTTGAGTATGGCCTTGGATCTTATCAGAAGCCCATCTGTAGGGAGCACACACCTGCTCATGAAGACAAGGATGGTCTCTTGCTCATGATAACAGGATGGTTGCCCAGGTCACCTGATAAGATGAGAAGAGGACACTAGAGGCAGCAGCTCCACCCTCTCCTGGGAGGACTAAGTCCTTTGAACACCTGGACACGTGTGTAAGCCGCCTGAGCGGGTCACTGTGCTGTTAAGGGTGGTTTGCATTTGAGAATGTTTGAGGCCTAGCATGCGTGAAGCCCTGGGATGAATTCCTTAGTACCACATAAACAGAACAAGCTGGTGCTGTGGCTCAAGTAGTAGAATGCTAGATTTGAGCACAGAGAGACTCAGGGACAGTGCTTAGGCCCTGAGTTCAAGCTCCAGGATGGGGGGGGGAGGGGAGGAAAGGGCAATGTATGAATGTCTATCTAGGTGACACTCCAGAACTTGTCCTAGACGGGCCTATGCCTGTGACATCTGAGAATCACTATTCCAAGCCAGCCCACCCAGATAAGAAAGTGTGTGACATCAAAAAGCTAGAAGTAGAAGTATGGCTCAAGTGGGAGAGAACCAGCCTTGAGTGAAAAAGCCAAGCAAGAGTTGAGACCCAGAGTTGAAGCTTCAGCACCAGCACCAAAACAAAGAAAGAAAGATAGGTAGAAGGAAAAAGAAAGAAAGAGAGAGAGAGAGAGAGAAAGGAAGTAAGAAAGAAATGAAAAGAAAGAGAAAGAAAGAGAAAAAAGAAAAAATCCGCCATGAACTTGGGTCACTTTTCCTTCTCCCACATTGACTGGGTAGGATGTATGGGGCCTCTCTGAACATTCTAGAATGTGATTGTTAATGGAAACCACCTCATTTAGCTAAAGCCTATAAGCATCCACCTTCTTCCCATGGCTGCTGGCTCCCAGGACCCGTTGCTTTCCGCTTCTTTCCCTTCTGGCCCACTGTGTGGCCCTCCCCTCCAGTACAACACTTCCTCTCCACCCGACTACCAATCTACTTCCTGTGTCATCAAGACTAGAGAAGTCACAGGAAAATTCCATACTCCAGCTCCTGGCGCTGGCTCATCTCCTTGGCTTTGCTCTACCCTGGGCACACAGTTCAACCCCTTTGATCATTTTCCACATCACTCAGGGCCTGTGTGGAGTCTCTGAGGGTTGTTTTGTTTCATTTGTTTTTTGGTTTGAACTTAGGGCCTAGGCACTGGTTCCTGAGCTGCTTTTGCTCAAGGCTAGCACTCTATGGAGCACAGCTCCACTTCCAGCTTTTTCTGAAGAGTTTATTGGAGATAAGAGTCTCAATGGAAACCGGTGCCAGTGGCTCACACCTGTAATCCTAGCTACTCAGGAGGCTGAGATCTGAAGATCATGGTTCAAAGCCAGCCTAGGCAGGAAAGTCTATGACTCATCTCCAGTTAACCACCAGAAGAAAACCAGAAGTGGCACTGTGGCTCAAGTGGTAGAGTGCTCGCCTTCAACTGAAGAGCTGAAGGACAGCGCCCAGGCCCAGAGTTCAAGCCCCACAACCTACCAAAAAAAAGTCTCATGGACTTTCCTGCCTGGGCTGGCTTTGAACCACAATCCTCAGATCTCAGCCACCTGTGTAGCTAGGATTACAGGTATGAGCCACAGTGTCCGGCTCTTTCTTTTCCTTCTTTCATATGTGTGTGTGTATGTGGTGGGGGGGAAGGTGTTCATGTGTGCTAGTTTTGGGGCTTGAACTCAGGACCTTGGCACTCTGTCCTTGAGCTTTTGTGCTCAAGGCTAGTGCTCTACCACTTGAGCCACAGCTGTACTTGTAATTTTTTGGTGATTAAGTGGATAAAGAGCCTCAGGCTTTCCTGCTGGGGCTGGCTTGGAACCGTGATCCTCAGATTTCAGCCCCTTGAGTGGCTAGGATTACAGGTGAGAGCCACTAGTGCCTGGCTTTTTTTGAGACAGGGTTTCTCTGGCCTCCAGATAAGCCTTCCCGGTGCTGGGATTACAGGTATGTCCACCTCTCAAACTCTGCTTTTGCTAGTGCTCCAGCACTTAAGCCGGCCCTCCAGATCTTTGCCTTTCTTTTTTTTTTTTTTCCCCAGATAGGATTTCACCTTTTTTCCCTGGCTGGACTCAGACTGAAGTCCTCCTCCAAATAACAGTGAATATAGATGTGAGTCACTATACCGTACTTGTCTGTTGAGCCAGGTCTTTTCTTTTTGCCCAGGGTTGGTCTCCAACTTTGATCCTCCAATTGCTCCCTGCTTCCTGAGTAGCTGGGATTACAGGCTTGAGCCATGACTCCCAGCTCTCCTCTTTCCCTTTGCCTCCCTATTTTACTTGCTCACCTCTCCAGCCTCTCAGGCCTCCAATGATTTCCTGAACCTTCCAGATACCTCCTGACCCAGCACCTTTGTATCTGCTGCTTGTGCTTTTGGGGGCCCCGCCCCCTCCTTCAGGCCCCTCACGTGTTTATTCAAATGTCATTTCTCAAGGCGCTCTCCTGTCCTGGCCACCCCACAGTTGCCTTTCTTCCTGACCCTCCGACATCACCAGGACTTGCTTCCCCCACTGTGGGGAACACAGTCCCAAGAAGGCAGGGGTGCTTATTTTTTTTTTTTTTTTTTTTGTCGGTCATGGGGCTTGAACTCTGGGCCTGGGTGCTGTCCCTCAGCTCTTCAGCTCAAGGCGAGCCCTCTACCACTTGAGCCACAGCGCCACTTCTGGTTTTCTGGTGGTTTATTGGAGATAAGAGGTCTCACAGACTTTTCTGCCCAGGCTGGCTTTGAACTGCGATCCTCAGATCTCAGTCTTACAGGTGTGAGCCACTGGCGCCCAGCTTTTTTTTTTTTTTTTTGGTGTGGGGCTTGAACTCAGGGCCTTGAACTTCTTTGTGCTCAAGACTACCATTCTACCACTTGAGCACAGCACCACTTCCTCATGTATTTTCTCTGGAGAGAAAGCCAGATGGCACCAACACGCGCGACACTCCTGTTCCAGCTGTGGTGTCCAGGGAGTTGTCAGGAACAATCACAGAAGATACAAAAGATGTCTTGGAGCCCCTGACAGATACCCATCCGGGATAGCCCACAGGGCTGCCGAGCCAGCTTTGACCAGGCTGGAGGGACAGGGCAGAGGTACAGGTGCTCTCTAGGAACTGAGATTGTGGATCTAGAGCCAGGTGTTTCTGAAGATTAGCGCAATGTAGATGGTGCTGCCAGGCGGTGGAACCTGGCCACTTGCCCACTGGGGCAGAGAGTCGTTGAAGGGCCCCAGGGGCTGCTGGGAAGGGAAGGATAGAAACTGTTTCTCCAGAGCAGCTGAAGCCACCAACCCAGGCTGCCAAGAACCCAAGGGGTACACACTGGGCCCCACCACGTTACAGGTGACAAGCCAGTCCAGTCCCTGGGTCAAGATCACCCTGCTGGGAGCAGAATGCACGCAGTGGGGCTGCCACTGTGCACTAGATCATTTGTCACCAGCCCAGTGCCTGAGGGGGACACAGGTGCAGCTCAGGACTGACACAGGTGTCCTTACACTAGAGCAGATCTGGGGGACTCTGTGCATTAAAAGATCTAGGCCAGGTGCTGGTGGCTCACACCTATAATCCCAACTACTCAGGAGCTGCTGAGAATCTCAGTTCAAAGCCAGCTTGGGCAGGAAAGTCTGTGAGACTCTTATCTCCAATAAATTGTTCAGAAAAAGCTGAAATGGTGCTGTGGCTCAAGTGGTAGAGCATCAGTCTTGAGCAAAGGAGGCTCAAGAACAGTGCCAGGCCCTGAGTTCAAGCCCTAGAACCTGAACAATAAAAACTCCCCATCTTGTCTTGCTTGGTGTACATGTGTGCACCCTGTCCCTTCGGTGTTTCATGCATGGTTGGTGTTCTGCCACTTGAGCCACAGCTCCACTTATAGCTTTTTTTTTTTCTCTGCCAGTCCTAGGGCTTGAACTCAGGGCCTGGGCATTGTCCCTGAGCTTCTTTTGCTCAAAGCTAGCACTTTACCACTTGAGCACCACAGCACCACTTCTGACTTTTTCTGTGTATGTGGGACTGAGGAATCCAACCCAGGGCTAGGTAAGCACTCTACCACTGAGCCACATTCCTGTAATCCTAGCTACTCAGGAGGCTGAGATCTGAGGGTCACAGTTCAAAGCCAGCCCAGCAGGAAAGTCCATGAGACTCTTATCTCCAATTAACCACCAGAAAACCGGAAGTGGCACTGTGGCTTAAAGTGGTAGAGCACTAGCTTTGAGTGGAAAAAGTTCAGGGACAGCTCCTAGGCCCTGGGTTCAAGCCCCAAATCAACAACAGCAGCAAATAGTTCCAACCCTACTCAGAGCAGACACTACCTGCTGTGTCCACCCTTTCCTCCCTTTGCCTCTGCTTGCTCCTCTGCCTCTTGGTGAATTCCTTCACACCCCATGCACTGGTCAAAGTCTCCTGAACCTCACAAGGCCACAGGCGCGTGGTGAGCTGAATTTCAGGCAGACTTTATTGCCGAGACCTAATGAGGCATCTGCTTCTCCAGGAGGTATCCCTGGCTGGGGTCTGTCCAGGACTGGCTGTGGTTACTGTGGACACGAGGAAGGTCAGGTGGGCTGTGGCAGGGAAAGGTGAGGGAGGCTCTTGTGAGCAAGACTAGACAGGCACCTGGAACAGCACAGGTGCCCCCTCCTCTTTGTCATCTATCACTATAATCATCATCATCGTCGTCGTCATCGTCATCATCATCATCATCATCACCATCATCACCACTGTCATCATTATCAGTTTCTTCCTCCAGAGCCATCTTAGCTTCCTCCTGAAAGGCCAGGACTTCTTCCTTCATGCTCTGGTACAAAGTAGTAGACTGGAACAAAGGGTGGAAGGGCGCAGCTGAGCCACAGGACTGCCTATGCTCCCGAAGCACTGGGGTGGGTGGGGTGGGTGGGGTGGGAGGAAGCCATGTCAAAGCAGATTCCTGGACAGAGGGTCAGTCTCACCAGGCTTTGCAGCTTCTCCTTCAAGGCCAGGTTTTCCATCTGGGTAATGCTCACAGCATCCAGAAGCCTAAAGTGCACAGAGACCCCCTGAACCCTGCAGGCTCTCCCCAAGCAACTTCCACCCTCCCATCTCCTGCAGCAGCCACAGGGACCAGGGTTTCACTAGGAGCCCCATCTTTATGACATACCATTAGAGAAGAAACTGTCCTGCCCATGTGACTCAGCCCCGGAAATAAAAATCAAAATTACATTAAGATTTAGGGTCAGTCCCCAGAGGAATTAATCCAGCTTTTTCTTCCTTTTCTTCCCTCTTTTTTAGAGAGAGAGAGAGAGAGAGAGAGTTGGTATGAGAGCTGGAACTCAGGGCCTGGGTACTACTCCTTAGTATTTTTTCAACAAGGCTGGTGTTCTACCACTTCAGTCATAGCTCTACTTCTGGCTTTTTGCTTGTTAAAAGATATGAGTCGGAGCTGGAAAGGTGGCTCAGTGGTAGAGTGCTTGCCTCCCATGCATGAGACCCTGGATTCGATTCCTCAGCACCACATAAGCAGAAAAAGCCGGAAGTGGTGCTGTGGCTCAAGTGGTAGAATGCTAGTCTTGAGCTGAAGAGCTGAGGGACAGCACCCAGGCCCAGAGTTCAGGCCCCACAGCCAACCAAAAAACAAAAACAAAAAATGAATAAAAATAAAAGATATGAGTCTCATAGATTTGTCTGCCAGGCTGGTTTGGAACCATGAACCTCAGATCTCAGGCTCCTGATTACAACAATGAACCACCGGGGCCTTGCAAGAATCTTCTGAACAATTTTTGTGTCTATGTTCATCAGGGAAATTGTCCCAGTTTCTTTGTTGTTGTTGTATCTTTGTTCACTTTCAGTATCAGGGTGATCCTGGTTTTGTAAAATGAGTTTGGAAGAATCCTTCTTTTCTTGTTTTATGGAAGAGTTGGGGTGAATTGCTGTGCTTTAGAGGTCTGATAGAATTCAGTAGGGAATCTTAGTTCTGGGCACCTTTTGCTCAAGGTGCTCTACCACTTTGAGCCAAAGTGCCACTTCTGGTTTTCTGGTGTTTAATTGGAGATAAAAGTCTCACAGATTTTACTGGGCTATCTTTGAACCACAATCCTCAAATCTCAGCCTCTTAAGTAACTACCATTACCAGTGCCTAGCTTTGGAAGATTCTTTATTATTGCTTCAATCTTATTACAAATTATAGACCTGTTTAGGTTGTTTTTCATCTTGTTTCATTTTGGTATGTCATAAGCATTTAATAATGTATCCATTTCTTGCTGAGCAGTGCTGGCTCACACCTGTAATCCTAGCTACTCAAGAGCTGAGATCTGAGGATCTCAGTTCAAAGCCAGCCATGAGGGCTGGGAAGGTGGCTCAGTGGTAGATCGCTTGCCTTGCATGCATGAGGCCCTGGGTTCGATTCCTCAGCACCACATAAGCAAAAAGAAAAAAGCCGGAAGTGGTGCTGTGGCTCAAGTGATAGCGTGCCAGCCTTGAGTTGAAGAGTTGAGGGACAGCGCCCAGGCCCAGAGTTCAGGCCCCACGACCGGACCCAAAAACAAACAAACAAACAAAGCCAGCCATGAGATTCTCATCTCCAATTAACCACTACAAAACCAGAAATGGTGCTTTAGCTCAAAGCAATAGAACTCTAGGCTTGCACATAAGTGCTCAGGAACAGCACCCAGACACTAAGTTTAAGCTCCATGACCAGCACAACAAAAAGGAAAAAGATCCCTGATAATGCAGTTACTGGTCTCCTACCTGCCAGGCAACGTGGACACACACATGATGGAAAGAGAAGCCCAGGGTCCCCACACCCATGAGGTATGAGAGGACACTGCTGTTGGGAAGGTGATGGCAAGGTCACGCTGACAGACTCAGTACAGGCAAGGGAAAAGCACAGCATGTGGATACCAACCTACAGCATCTGCCCAATGCCAGGTGCTGGCGGCTCACACCTTGCAATCCTAGCTACTCAGGACACTGAGATCCGAAGATCAGGGTTCAAAGTCAGCCCAGGCAGGACAGTCTATGAGAGTCTTATCTCCAACTAACCACTAAAAAACTGAATGTGCAACTGTGGCTCAAGTGGTAGAGTGTCAGCCAGCCTTGAGCAAAAAAGCCAAGGGACGGGATACAGGTTCTGAGTTCATACCCCAGTACCAGCACAAAAACTAACCAACAAGGGCTGGGAAGGTGGCTCAGTGGTAGAGCATTTGCCTTGCATGCTTGAGGCCCTGGGTTTGATTCCTCAGCACCACATAAGCAGAAAAGAAAAAAAAAAGCCAGAAGTGGTGCTGTGGCTCAAGTGGTAGAGTGCTAGCCTTGAGCTGAAGAGCTGAGGGACAGCGCCCAGGCTGAGTTCAGGCCCCATGACCGGACCCCGCCCCCACCCCCCACCAAAAAAGAAAACCAACCAACAAAAAGAATCAGGCCAGCAGCAGTGGGGGACATTCTGTCATCCAACATGCCCCTTTTCTCCCATCCCCTCTCACCTCATGCACTCATGCTGCAATTCCCTCATCTCCTTCGAGGTTTGTTTGGGACCCCAGTCGTCCTGATCGAGGAACTGATTATCCTGGGTATCTGAGTCTCTGGGAGAGTGAGCAAGTGATTCACGGTCAGCCTCAAGTGAGGGTAAGTTGGGTAGGGAGTGAATGGGGCTGCCCAGCCTGAGACCTGGGCTCCTTTAGTCCAGACAGGCGTCACCTCTGCACAGCTCAGGGCTGAGCAGTATTCCCACGGGAAAGGAAGTCCCCTCTGCTCTTCCCTGTCCCCCCTGCCCCCCCCCCCCCCCGCCTTCCCACCTGCTCCCCCAGCCTTACGACTCAGAGTCCTTGGTCTCGGGCGTGTTGAGGAGTGTAAACAGGAATCTGACAGTAGGTGCTGACTGCAGGTCTGGCATTTGATCTTCAGATGGTGGCTTTTCAGAGAAGATGCCATAGTGACTGAAGCGGCATGAGGCTGCTCACCCAGCAGCCTAGGTCCTCCCTCCCACTGCTGTCTCCCTGCTTTTCAGGGCCACCCTGCACTCCCGCCCTCACCCATGGAAGAAGGGTGGTGGGAGAGGAGCGCAAGGTATGAATGGGAGGTGTTCAGACTCCCCAGCAGCTAGAGGCTGCAGCGACAGGACAGGGTGCGACCAAGGGAGCTCAGGTCTCCACCCAGCCAGAAGAGCATCTCCAGCCCTCCTGCCACCCCTGCCCCCTGCCTTGGGAGGACCCAGGGATTGTTGTCACCTCTTCGTCTGACTCCTTGGAGGCCTGAAATTCTTCAGACTTCTGTTCAACAGGCTGCACATCCTGTCCAGAGTGGACTCTTCTACTGTCCCTGGAAGGCTGAGGAAGACACAGGCCTGGTTGGGACCTACGTGTGCCATCCTACCTCCTTGCTATTTCCAGCCTGACCTGGTTTCCTTGGGACAGTACCAAAACAGCGCCATCCAGCAAGCTAGAGCCCTCAAGCTTGCCAGAGGGACCAATACAACACACCATGCCCAGTTAAACTCAATTTCATGTTAAAAATGAATAGTTCTTAGAGGAAGTGTACTCATTACCTCACTCATGTAACTGTAACCCTCTGTATAGTAGCTTTACAATAAAAAAAAAAAAGAAAAAAAATGAATAGTTCTTGAATATATTGTCTGAAACATTTGGGATATGGAGGCAATAAAAAAATTATTTAGGATTAGGGCTGCAGCTCAGTGGTAAAGCTGTGTAGCATATATGAAGCCTTCATTTGTCACACACACACACACAATTATTCAGAATCTGAAATTCAATTTTTCTAGGCATCTAACATCTTACCAAAGCTACATGTAAACAGATTTTGCACACTGACTCCCTATAAATACAAGTTGAGTGTATATGGGGAGAATGGAATTGAGAGGACAATTTTTTTTTTTGTTTTTTATTGTAAAGATACTATACAGAGGGTTACAGTTACATGAGTGAGGTAATGAGTACACTTCCTCTTGAACATTGTTACCCCTTCCATTGTTTTCCCCCTACCATCCCCTCCCTCCCTCCCTTCCCCGAGGTTCTTTTTTTTTTTTTATTGTGATTAAGTGATTACATAATTTCCGGAAATTCACAGTATTGTGGAATAATGATGCTCATTTAAAGTCACAAGTTCATTCTAACTTTCCTGGAGCAAATTGTCTATCACAGTCTGTAATATATAACGGTGTTCACATGTTATATACCATATATGTGATCAGCAGCATGGGGATATTTAGTAGTGGTTCAACCAGATGAGTGGGAGTTCTTTGTTTCTTAAGGAGAGGACAATTTTTTAAGGATCTTACAAGTTTTTTTTTGTTTTGTTTTGAAAGCAGAAAACCTCCATTCTTGGTTATAGAAATGATCCGTCAAAGCCAGGCACAGGTGGTTCACATCTATAATACTCAGGAGGCTGAGGTCTGAGGATCCCAGTTTGAAGCCCCTAGTCAGTAAAGTCCATGGGACTTTTAATTAGCCAGCAAAGAACTGATAATGGAGATGTGGCACAAGTAGTAGAGCACCATCCTTGAACAAAAAACCTGAAAGCTAGAAGTCAGCGCCCAGGCCCTGAGCACAAACCCCAGCACCAGCACCATATAAGTCAGATGGACACAGAAGCAAATCAATGGAAAGAGTTGAGCGTCCATGACTCATGCCTGTAATCTTAGCTACTCAGAAGGCTGAGATCTAAGGATTGTGGTTCAATCCAAGCCCAAGCAGGAAAGTCCAGGGAGACTCTTAGCTCCAGTTAACCACCAGAAAACCAAAAATAGGCTCAGAAATGTGGCTCAGTGGTAGAGTGCTTGCCTAGCATGCATGAGTCCCTGGGTTCAATTCCCCAGTGCCACATAAACAGGAAAGGCTGAAAGTGGCACTGTGGCTCAAGGTAGAGTGTTAGTCTTGAGCACACAGAGGCTCAGGGACAGAGGACAGGCCCTGAGTTCGAGCCCCAGGACCACCAAAAAAAAAAAAAAAAAATTAATGGCTTGCCAGTCATGTAGTGTGATTACATGATAGGAACAAAGCTTAGTCTATGCCCAGTGGCTCTGAGAACCACCTGTCCTTGGGCCAGAGCCTCCTTAAGGCCAGTGGACCCCAAGGGACTTAAGACTAGATGCAGATGCAGGAGGCCGAGGGAGCTGCCCTAGATAGTGTTAACCATTAGGCCACATTGGTTACTAAACAGCAAATGGAGTAACAAGGACACTGGAATAAACTAGGGAGAAGGGAGCAATCTGACAAGTGGCTCATGCCTGTAATCTTAGCTACTCTGGAGGCTGAGATCTAAGTATCATGGTTTAAAGCCAGCCCAGGCAGGAAAGTCCGTGAGACTCTTATCTCCAATAAACCGTCAGAAAAATGGAAGTGGAACCATGGCTCAAAATGGCAGAACTGTGGCTTCAAGTAGTACAGTGCTAGCCTTAGGCAAAAGAGCTCAAGGAGAGTGCCTAGGTCCTGAGTTCTAGCCCCACATCCAAAGGACAAAGGGGTGGGGTCACCACAGACCAAGTGGGAGAATTGGCAGGAACTGGCATCTCTGAGCAGCTCCTAGAGGCCCCCGCAACACTCACTCCTGTGCTGAAGCCAGGCTAAGCCACAGCATGGGCCACAGGCTCCTTCCAAGAAAGCGGAGGCAGCAGAGCTGGCTCTGCAGGGAATTTGGTGGCACACCTCTCCCCAGGGTAGGAGATGGCTTAGCAGCCACAATCAAACCCAGTTTCTTTCCTATCCAGGCAGTCCTTCCTAGGATGGCCCAAATGATTAGAGAAGAAACAGATCTAAGAGTGGGGAAGGATGGACCAGGGCAAAGGGACGGCTTCAGTAATGTGGCTTAAAGAAGGCTGGGCATCCTGGGCTTTACACTGTCCATGCTGGCTTCCACCCAATGAAACAAGCAGTCTATGAGCAGAGAAACTCTTTAATCAAAACAAAACCCGTGTTCTCCTCCACCGCAAGGTCAGTTCCTCTGGGACGGGGTGAGATCCACTCCTGGACTCCCAAGTCCCACCCCGTCAGTCGAGGACCAGGGCTCCTCCACTATGGTCTAGTCAAGGACATCTTGCCTCACTCTGGCCAGGAGACTTGCTTGCAGAGCCAGACAGAGGATGGCGTTGAATGGACAGTCCAGGCCTCAGAGATGGCTCCAGCAGTGCCCACCAGGCTGGTACCCCTCCGGCCCCTCCCCCGCTCTTCAGTTTCTACTTCTGTGAAGTTGCAAACCAAAAGTGCAGCTGCATGGATATGGTGGGAGTCAGGGGACACAGAGAACTTTCCAATAGAATTGAGGAAAACGAGTGGTGGCGACAATTCCCCAGAGACAATGCGATAGCCTGCCCCCCACCCCCACCCCATTTCTACTCCTAGCACTTGCCTAGGCAGGGGTCCCACCGAACACAAGGAAGCTCAATGTGAAAGTCACCATCAGCCTTGCAGCTTCCTGGCATCTGGAGAGCTGCTTGGAAGTTTACTAGTGTCACTGTAAAATGTTGGTGGCACTGTGACCTTTGGATCCTCATTCCCAGGACTCTAGGTAGCTTATTTGTAAGAAACAGAAGTGGAGCCAGGTGCCGGTGTCTCACACCTGTAATCCTAGCTACTCAGGAGGCTGAGATTTGAGGATCTTGGTTTGAAGCCAGCCCAGGCAGGAATGTCCGAGACTCATCTTCAATAAACTACTCAGAAAAAGCTGGAAGTGTCTCTGTAGCTCAAGTGGTAGAGTGCTAGCCTTGAGCACAAAAGAGGCTCAGGGACAGTGCCCAGGCTGAGTTCAAGCCCTAGGAATAGCCAAAAAAGAAAAAGAAACAAGAGGTGGGTGACAAAAATGGGTGACTCCTGCCCTTACGCAAGGGACCAGCCAAGAGCCAAGCCTCAGCTTCCAGTGCACAGGGAGTCCATGGCACCCAGTGGCACCCTTTGTCCCTAGCAGCAGTGTTCCACCAGTCTGGCATTTGCAAAAGCTCAATACCAGAATACAGATGTATGATACACAGCTCCTACTGGGTGCCAGTGGCTCACATCTGTAATCCTAGCTACTCAGGAGGCTGAGATCTGAGGGTCATGGTTCAAAGCCACTCCAGGCAGCAAAGTCCATGAGATTCTTATCTCCAATGAATCACCAGGAAACCGGAAGTGGCAATGTGGCTCAGAGTGGCAGAGCGCTAGTCTTGAGCAAGAACTCAGGGACAGCCCTGTAACCAATAAAAACAAAACAAAACAAAACCCAAAACCCAAAACCAAAACCATAGTTCCTACTAGGAAGTATTTACAGTCTGAAACCCAGCCAAGGTTCCCTTAGAACTTGGGCTCTGTGGGCTCAATATCTATCTTCTTCCTGATGAGCAGAACTGTCTCCCAGCATTCTCTCTTGGGATTATCCACAGAATTGAATCCCAAACCTCTTTATATAGAACAGCTCCAGGCTAGTACCACTGCCACCAATAGAGAGCAACTAGAGACAGCCGGAAGCTGGTCATCCTCTTGGGGCCTGTTTCTGTCTGGGCTGGTTTGAGCAACCACGTCTACTTAAGAGCAGAGGTAGCCTCTCATATCCAGGCTGGAGCAGTAGGAAGGACAGCAGGACTGGTCAGGACACTGCTGAGAGAAATCAGCTCCAACCAGGGCCCAGTTCTGAAACCAAGACAGTTTCCCTGAGAGGCAAGACAGACAGGCTTCTCAGAGAGGCACCTAAAAGCTAGCAAAGCCAACAGAGGGGATGCCAGGTGTCTTTTCCACTGAAAGGGAAGTATATACAGAAGGGAAGGGAGAGTCTGACCAGTTTACCCCCACTTCATTTCATTCAACCAGGAGATTAAACTGCTCAGCAGCTTCAAACTCAGCATTCATGGCTGCAGCCCATTCATCCAGCTCCGATTTCTGAGAGGGAGGGGAGGGGAAGAGAAATGGGGCAAGTGAATGAAGAGGGCGGCCATGTTGGCTGAAGCATGTCACCCACATCCTGAAGGTGTTGCCTTCGCCCAAGAGCCAGAGCTAAGCCCTGTCCCTGTGCATCCTCCCACAAGGACATGTCTGATGCAGAGAAGGCCCGGCCCTCACTCACCAAGATCTCAGGCACCTTTTTCTTCTTCCGTTTCTCCTTCACGACAGGGGGAGAAATTCCAGGGAGTGTTGGGTCTGGGATCAGCGGCTTGGCAGGGGCCTTGGAGATGTCAGTTATTTTTGAACACACCACGGGTGAGACTCCAGACAAGTCTTCAAGGCTATCAAAGCCAAAGCAGGACCGGCAGCCAGGTGTGGAGGTGGAGCCAGGGGTCTGCAGGCGGCTGTAGGATCGCCTGACTTTCTTTGACATTTCCGTATCTCTAGCATCTAGTTCTTGCTGGTGGACAGAGCTGATGACGTTCAGGGTGGTCAGCACAGGTGTGGTGTTCGGGGTCATGGGGACAGGATTGATACTGAAGAGGTCCTCCTTAGTTGTCTCTTGGCAAGGAGGGTTATTCTCTTTCTCCAAGAAAAAGGCAATCTGTACCAGGAAAGGAGAGAATGCCTCCATGTTATACAGCCAGACCACTCCCTCCCAACAAGGCCCGAGGAGATTGAGGGGTAAAAGGATAAAGACTGCAGTCTGGTTACTCACACCTGTAATCCTAGCTACTCAGGAGGCTAAGATCTGAGGATCACAGTTTGAAACCAACCTAGGCAGAAAAGTCCAAAAGACTCATACCTCTAATTAACCAGCAATAAAAACCTCAAATAACCAGAAGTAGAGGTATCGCTCAAGTCATGGAGCGCCAGCCTTGAGTAAAAAGCTAAGGAGAGAACTCTGGCCATGAGTTCAAGCCCAAGTACCAGCACACACAAAAAGAAAGAAGAGGGGCTGGAAAGGTGGCTCAGGGGTAGAGTGCTTGCCTTGCATGCATGAGGCCTGGGTTCGATTCCTCCTGTACCACATAAGCAGAAAAAGCCAGAAGTGGTGCTATGGCTCAAGTGGTAGAGCACTAGCCTTGAGCTGAAGAGCTGAGGGACAGTGCCCAGGCCCCCAATTCAGGCCCCATGACTGACAAAAAAAAGAAAAAAGAGAGAGAGAGAAAGGAAAAGAAAGGAGATTGCTCTTGCAGAATCTACTTGTGACACATGTGCCCAGTACCCCCTCTCACTAGCTCACATGAGCTCCCTAATTATCTTCTATACCAGCTCAACAACCATTTGCTCTGTTCCTAGACTCGCCCTCAATGGTCCCTTTGTCATGCAGCTGCGAAAGACTCTTCCACATGTTCACTCAGTCACCACTAAGTACCTACTGCATCGTCTGTCCTGCACTGAGCACTGGGAGTACAGCAGGGAATGCAACCGAAAAGACATGGCACCACAGCCCTTCTTGTTCTAGTAGGGGAAAACCAGATAAGGAAAATGAGAAAAGAAAGCAGAACAGGAGAGAGAAATGAGGTTAGGGTTGTAGGCCTCACAGAGAAGGGGATATGAGCTACAACATGAAGCTGGGGAAGAGGTTGTGTAGATATCTGAAGTATTAGGAACAGCAGGAATAGGAGGTACAGAACCTTGAGGCCAGCTGGACACCAGGGGCTCCCACCTATAATCCCTGCTACTCAGGAGCCTGAGATGGGAAGATTGCCAAAGGTTTGAAGTTAGTCTGGGCAGGAAAATCTTCCCAGCAATTAACCAGCAAAAAGCTGGAAGTGGAGCTGTGGCTCAAGTGGCAAGAGTGCTAGCCTTGAACAAAGAAGAAGCTAAGGGTCCAGGTCCTGAATGCAAGGCCTAGCTAGTACTGACAAAAATAACAAAAACAGCCAAGTACTGGTAGCTCACGCCTGTAATCCTAGCTACTCAGGAGGCTGAGATCTGAGGATCATGGTTCAAAGCCAGCCGGGGGCAGAAAAGTCCCTGAGACTCTTTTTTGGTCAGTCGGTCGTGGGGCTTGAACTCTGGGCTTGGGCCCTGTCCATGTGCTCTTCAGCTCAAGGTGAGCGCTCTACCATTAAGCTACAGCGCCACTTCCGGTTTACTAGTGGTTTATGGGAGATGAGAGTCTCACGGACTTTCCTGCCCCAGCTGGGGCTGGCTTTGGACTGAGATCCTCAGATCTCAGCCTCCTACATAGCTAGGATTACAGGCGTGAACCACTGCCGGGCTTCCCTGAGACTTTTTTTTTTTTTTAATTTTTTTTTTTGTCGGTCGTGGGGCTTGAACTCTGGGCGCTGTCCCTCAGCTCTTCAGCTCAAGGCGAGCGCTCTACCACTTGAGCTACAGCGCCACTTCCGGTTTTCTGGTGGTTTATTGGAGATAGGAGTTTCATGGTCTCTCCTGCCCGGGCTGGCTTTGAACCTCGATCCTCAGATCTCAGCCTCCTGAGTAGCTAGGATTACAGGCGTGAGCCACCAGCGCCCGGCTCTCCCTGAGACTCTTTATCTCCAATAAACCACTCAGAAAACTGGAAGTGGCACTGTGGCTCAAGTGGTAGAGCGCTCACCTTGAGCTGAAGAGCTGAGGGACAGCGCCCAGGCCCAGAGTTCATAGTTATCCTTTTTTTTTTTTTTAGATCTGGATGACTGCTTGGCTGTAGAGGATGATCAAAAAGTAATCAAGAGGCCCTGTTCTGTTTAGCATCCCATTTCCTAAGAACTATAGGTCTGATTTCTCCAGAAACTTGAGGCTAGGAAATCTCTCTCATCTTTTTTGTTTGTGGACCTTGACTTGGCCTCCGCACTGTCCTGGAGTTTTTTCTCTCAAGGATAGCTAGCACTCTATCACTTTGAGCCATACCTCCACTTCCAGTTTTCTGGTGGTTCATTGGAGATAAGAGTTTCATGGACTTTCCTGTCCAGGCTAGCTTTTTAAACCATGACCCTCAGGTCTCAGCCTTCTGAGTAGCTAGGATTACAGGTGTGAGACACCGCACCTGGCTGCCTTTTTTGTGGGGAGGCAGTACTGGAGTTTGGTTTCAACCTCTTGTTAGGCAGGCACTCTACCGCTTGAACCGCTTTTCCAACCCCCCTTCTTTGTCAGTCATGGGGCTTGAACTCTGGGCTTGAGTGCTATCCCTCAGGTCTTCAGCTCAAGGCTAGCGCTCTACCACTTGAGCTACAGTGCCACTTCCAGTTTTCTGGTTGTTTATTGTAGATAAGAATTT
Organism: Dipodomys spectabilis; assembly: GCF_019054845.1. Classification (NCBI taxonomy): domain Eukaryota; kingdom Metazoa; phylum Chordata; class Mammalia; order Rodentia; family Heteromyidae; genus Dipodomys; species Dipodomys spectabilis. The sequence goes on from NW_024870707.1 coordinate 10,420,592, forward strand.
CACGGGGGCTGGGAAGATGGCTCAGTGGTAAAGCGCTTGCCTTCAATGCATGAGGCCCTGGGTTCGATTCCCCAGCACCACATAAGAAAAAAAACCAGAAGTGGCGCTATAGCTCAAGTGGTAGAGCGCTAGCCTTGAGCTGAAGAGCTGAGGGACAGCGCCCAGGCCCAGAGTTCAGGCCCCACGACCGGACCCAAAAAAAAAAAAAAAAAGAATTTCATGGACTTTCCTGTCCAGGCTGGCTTTGAACTGATTTCCTCAGATCTCAGCCTCCTGAGTAACTAGGATTACAGGTGTGAGCCACTGGCGCCTGGCTCCAGCCCCTTTTTGTGTTGGTTTTTTAGATAGGATGTTGCTTTATGCTGGCCTGAACTGTGATCCTCCTGGTGCTTCCCTGTGTGGCTAGGATGTCAGGCACACACCATCACATCTGTACCTAGCGATTGGTCAAGATGGAGTCTCAAAAAAAAAAATTTTTTTTTGCCTATGCTGGCTTCAAACCACATTTTTCCAATTTCTGCCTCCCAAGTGGCTAGAATTATAGGCGTGAGCAATTACCTGGCTAGAAGTGTCTTTCTTTGGTGACCAGTTTACCTCCTTGTATTAAACTACAGGAGTCATTGGATTTGTCCTGCTTCCACGGTGCCTTGGCCTCCAGAGAGCGCCATGTCAGATTTCTTGTATGTTAATTCAGTAAGTACTTACTGAGCACCTCCAACATGTGGGACTCTGCTATGGGTGTTGGACAAAAGCAGGGTCAGCCAGGCAGGTGAAGACTCCTGCTCTCAAGACTCCCAACACTTCTGCCTGGGACATGAATGAGTCAGCCAGCAGCCGGGCCAGAGAGGAGCATTGCTGTACTGGAACTAAAAGACAGCATGGTAATGATACCAGCGGAGGAAAGCAGGGCTGATCTGGACTCCATAGCAAGGGACAGCCTTCCACCTTGGAGCTGAGTGTGAGGTTCTGAGGAGCCAGCATGTAAAGCTCTAAACCCCACATGCAGATAAACCTTAACTATTCACAGCCTTGGCCTGGCTTCCTTGGTCTCAGCAAATTCCTTTCCAGTAGCCTACCAAGCACCCTGTAATACCAGCCTCCAACCCATAACTTCATCTTTAAGCTTACTTTAGCCACACTGGTATTTTGTTGTTTTTGCAATGTAGGGGCCTCATCCTGTTAGGCAGGTGCTTTACCACTAGAGCCAGGCCCCTAGCCCTTTTGCTTTTTTTAGTTCCTTTTTGACATAGGGTCCTGTGGGTTTTTGTTGTTGTTGGCGGAGGTCTTGAACTACACCTCCGACTTCTGCCTCTTGAATAAGTAGGATGACAGGTGTGAGCCCCTCCTTGTTTGTTCTTTGATGTCTGGTATATTTTGGCCTTAAGGGTTTTTTTTTTTTTGGGAGGGTCGGTCGTGGGGCCTGAACTCTGGGAGATAGAGGTCCTAGTTCTCAAGATATTTAGGTTCATAGAGAGGAGAGAAAAGTCAACAAACATGAAAACTAGTACACTATCAGATGTTAAGGCCTATGGAAAATTCCACAGAGAAATCTAACAATGATAGGGTAAGGGTGCATAGGGAAGGTGTGTTGAAGCGCAGCCCAGCGGATCAGATGGCAGTATGGAGAGCAGGGGGAGTGGGGCACCTTCCTGCCTATTACCTTAGGCTCTCATCATCTCACTTCAGGATTCCTGGACATCATATTCTTCTACCTGATCTGTAGTCTCAGCTTTCCAGCCACTCACACAGTACCTAGGAGGCTCTTTCCATAACATTCAAGCTTGACTTGGTCACTACCTTGCTTAAAGCATTCCAAAGGCCGGTCAGGAGCATCTCAGTGATAGAGCACCTGATGAGCATACACGGAGGTTCCTGGGTTCTCAATGGAGGTCGAGAACAAAATAGCTCTCGAAACTGCTCATAGGCCCAAGGATGAAACTCAAGCTCCTCAACATGGCTTTTCTGACTCATTCACATCTTCTCTGTTAGCATGCTCTCCTAACCAGGTGGGCTTCAGATACCTAACAAATTGCTACTCACCAAACCTCAGTTTTTCTTTGGACTCCAGATCCCTGACAACATGGCTTCCTTTGCCCAGAATACCCTTACTTATCTCAAAGATTTCATCAGATGCCACAGCGCCACTTCCGGTTTTCTAGTGGTTTATTGGAGCTAAGAGTCTCTGAGCCTCCTGAGTAGCTAGGATTACAGGTGTGAGCCACTGGCACCCGGCTGATGTGCTTCTTTAGTGAAACATCCAATGAAGCAGCTGGTCTGGATTAGGTACCATCAGAGCTTCCAGAATTTCCTTACAACAACCCTTAGCACACAATGTTGCAACCCCTTGGTTATGTCTTTCTCATTTGTAAGCCTCGGGAATTTTTCTGCATCACTTAACATTTCTAATTCATTATAATCTTCAGATTTTCTACTACTGAAACATCCTTAATATCAAGTTCTAAAACTATAAAACCACCATGCACAAAACTCCTAACAGCCATAAATAAAAACAAGCTGGGTGCCGGTGGCTCACGCCTGTAATCCTAGCTACTCAGGAGGCTGAGATCTGAGGATCACGGTTCAAAGCCAGCCTGGGCAGGAAGACCATGAGACTCTTATCTCCAATAAACAACTAGAAAACTGGAAGTGGTGCTGTGGCTCAAGTGGTAGTGCTCAGTTTGAGTTGAAGAGCTGAGGGACAGAGCCCAGGCCCAGAGTTCAAGTCCCATGACCACCACTACCAACAACAACAAATTGGGATAGAGCCAGGTGCCAGTAGTTCACAGTGCAGTTCATAACCAGCCTGGGCAGGAAAATCTTGTGAGCCATTTATCTCCAATTATCCACCAAAAAAAAAAGCAGAAGTAGAGCTCTGATTCAAATGGTAGAGTGCTAGTCTTGAGCAAAAAAATGCTCAAGGATAGCACCCAAACCTTGAGTCTAAGCCCCAGGACTAGCGCGCACGCGCACACGCACGCACGCACGCACGCGCGCGCGCACACACACACACACACACACAAAGTTTAAAAACTGGGTTAGAGGCTGGGAGTATGGCTTAGTGGTAGAGTGCCTGCCTAGCATGCATGAAGCCCCAGGTTCGATTCCTCGGTACGACATAAACAGTAAAAGGCAGAAGTGGCCCTGTGGCTCAAGTGATAGAGTATTAACCTTGAACAAAAAGCTCAGGGACTGCACTCAGGCCCAAAGTTCAAGCCTCAGAACTGGCCAAAAGAAAAAGAGAAGGAAAAAGAAACCTGGGTTAGACAGTGTACAGAATGGTTAGGAAATAGCTCACTCAGCTTTTTATGGAAAATAGTAGAAATACACAGGGCAAAAAGAGCTAAAAACCTGCCTAGGTAAGTCCTGATGTCAAACTTCAGTACCTCCAAAAAAAAAAAAAAACCTTCAGTACCTCCAAACAAATAAACAAAATTGAACAAACAAATCAGGTCTGCAAGAAATAATCCTAGATTAGAAATGCCCGAGGGTGTTCAAAGGCAGATTGTTTCAGAATATTGCAAAAGAGTTTCCTAGGAAAACGTAATCACCCAGAATACCCTTGGATCTTCCCCAACCAAGCAGATGGCAATGAACTTACCCTAGGGCTCCTGCGAGTCGAGGGGGCCCCTGGGATCTGTGGGGACAACAGCAATTGATTAATTTGCTGGTACTCACTCTTGACCTCCCAGACAGTCCACTCCCTTAGCCCTCACCTCTACAGCATGAGCCACAATCTTCTTCAAGACAATGGGCTTTCTGACTGGAGCTGCTTGAGGAGCCTGGGAAAGAGGAGCGATCATGAGATTTACATTAGTCCGGGCTCTAGGGCAGTAGTCAAGAAACCTTGAACAACTCACCTTCTGCCAGATTTCAGGAAGGACCTTCGGGAGATCGGAACCTGATTTCCGCTGGGACTTGCGCACGGGCTTAGGAGATGCGGTCTTAGACTCTAAAAAAGGGAAGGGGGGGGGAAGAAATGCTCGTGTGTGTGTGTGTCAGAGAGGAGAATATTCTATATCCTAGAGTCTAGAGACAAATTTTGGAAAAGGCAAGAGGTTTCCAACCAAGCTCTGGGGGAGGGGCGGAGCGCCATCTCCGGAGAGACAAGTTTCCTTCGGCGGCAGGGGAAGGCGCGTGTGTTCCCCAAACGGCTGGGCCCCTCCGCTTACCGGAACTTTGAGAGGCCCCTCCGGACCGCGTTCGCCTCGAAGACATATCTGCCGCCGGTCTAGATCACCGCCGCGGCCAACACCCGCTCGCGCAGGGGAAGGAGGACGAGCTTCTGCGACGGCTGCTGCCGAAAACGTTCAAATTACCCGCCCAGATGGGGAGGAAGCGGAAGTGACGACAGACAGGAAGACCGCGACGCTAGGACGCTCATTTTATTTACCCACCCCACGTCTGGCGTCAGCGGGGGGCGTGGCCAGGGGTTCGATGGCGTCATCTCCGCGCGCCGCACCCGGAAGAGACGTGGCAGCGGAGATAATCCGAGCGGCCAGAGCTGTGGGAGGCAGAGTTAGAGCTACGGCTGAACGCAGTCCCTGTCCGTCCGCCCCTCGAACCGGCGCTCGCGCCCATCGGGACGGGTGGTGCGGCAGATCAGTAAGACGAAGAATGGGGGGGGGGTCTGTCGGGCGGAGGGGCGGGGCTCGAGGGGGTGGGGCCCAGGAGGGCCCCTAGGGGCGGGGCCGGTGGTTTCGGAGAGGCCAGGCCCGGGGCTGGGTGCTGGAAGAATGTGGAGACACCGGAGGCTGGATTTGTGCAGGGGGCGGGGCTCTACGTGGGTTGGGGCAGGGGGCTGGAATTTGGCCTAGGGGAGAATGAGACGTCGTCTTGGGAAGTTAGAAGTGGAAACGAACTGAGTGGGTGAGAACGAAGTGGCAGCCAGTAGAACCTGGCTTCCTACCAACTCAAGCCCATTCCCCAGGGTCGGTCATGGGACTTTGCAAGTGCCCCAAGAGAAAAGTGACCAACCTGTTCTGCTTCGAACATCGAGTCAACGTCTGCGAGCACTGCCTGGTAGCCAACCACGCCAAGGTGAGACATTTAGGACAACGACCGAGCAGAGCATTGGGTGGGCTGGCATCATTGGCTTCCTCCAAGTCCATGAGAGGTGCCGTGCACTTGAATGTAAGCTCCACAGGAGCTAGAGCTTAGTTGATTTTGCTGACTGCTTACATCCCCAGCCCGTAAGACAGTCTTAGAACACAGTAGGTGCTCAGTAAACCAAAGGATGTGTCTTTTGTTATATAAGAGGCAGTTGAACCTTGTAGTGGTAGGGAGGAGCTGGGGCTCCAGTTGTGACATTTCTCTCCTACTCCAGTGCATCATCCAGTCCTACTTGCAGTGGCTCCAAGATAGTGACTACAACCCTAATTGCCACCTATGCAACACACCGCTGGCCAGCCGGGAGACAACACGCCTCATCTGCTATGGTGAGACCTAGCTACCCCGCAGGGATCAGCATGGTCCCAGGAAACAGTGTGGTGACTGGTTTTCAGGTCCCCTCTAGCGGTGGGACAATCTTTCAAGCCTGAAGACCAGACACACCCGCTACCCCCAGATTCTTTTTTTTTTTTTTTTTTGCCAGTCCTAGGGCTTGAACTCAGGGCCTGGCACTATCCCTGAGCTTCTTTTGCTCAAGGCTAGCACTCTACCACTTGAGCCACAGCACCACTTCTGGCCTTTTTTGTTTACATGCTACTGAGGAATCAAACCCAGGGCTTCATGCATGCTAGGCAAGTACTCTACTGCTAAGCCACATTCCCAGACAAATGCCCCATTCTGTTCCTTTAAGGTCACTTTCCTGCTGTAGAAACTTAGGTAACTCATTTTCCATTTCTAAGCCTTAGTGGCTTTCTTAAGAATAAAGCTATTACATCTTTCCCTGCCAGTTCCAGAGCCAGTCAGACTTGTGGAGATGGTTTTAGCCATGAACTGACTTTGTGAAATAGCTAGCCATGCCCCTGGAGCTTTCAGGTCTTGTTGCTGAGTCTAAGACTAAATAGGAGTTTCCCATGTAAAAGTTAGCTAAAGAGCTGGGCACCAGTGGCTCACACCTGTAATCCTAGCTACTCAGGAGGTTGAGATCTGAGGATCACAGTTTGAAGCCAGTCTGCTCAGGAAAGTCCATAAGATTCTCATTTCCAATTAAAAGCCAAAAAAGCTAGAAGTTGAGCTGTTCCTCAAGTGATAGGATGCTAGCCTTGAGCAAAAAAGCTCAGGGACAGTGCCTAGGCCCTTAGTTCAAGCCCCAGGACCAACACAGACACCAAAAAAAGTTAGCTGAAGGGAGTCAACAGTCACATATGGCATGAACTTGACCTGAAGCTAGTATAAGAGCCTTAGCTTCATTTCAGCTGTGGGGTTTGAACTCAGGAGTTATACTTGCTGGGCTGTTATTTTACTACTTGAGCCAGGCCTTCACTCCTGATTTTTAGCTGGTTATTTTGGAAATAGAGGATCAAACCAAGATCTTCCAAATTTCAACCTCCTGAGCAGCTAGGATTACATACATGAGCCACTAGTGCCTGGCTTCAACATCTTTTTTTTTTTGCCAGTCTTGAGGCTTGAACTCTGGGCCTGGGCTCCTTTTGCTCAAGACCAGCCCGCTACCACTTGAGCTACAGTGCCATTTCTGGCTTTTTCTGTGAGTAATTGGAGATAAGAGTCTCACGGACCTTCCTGCCCAGGCTGGCTTTGAACTGCAATCCTCAGGTCTGAGCCTCCTGAGCAGCTAGGATTACAGTTTTTTGTTGTTGTTGTTGTTGTTGTTTTTAATTGTAGCTGGTGCAACAGAGGCAGCTGCATGAATGCTTTCTCAATTTTTTTTTTTTTTCCTTGGGTCCAGTCGTGGGGCCTGAACTCTGGGCCTGGGCACTGTCCCTCAGCTCTTTACCTCAAGGCTAGCACTCTACCACTTGAGCCACAGCACCACTTCCAGCTTTTTCTATGTATGTGATAGTAAGGATTCGAACCCAGGGCCTCATGCATGCAAGGGAAGTGCTCTACCACTGAGCCACCTTCCCAGCCCTGCTTTCTCAATTTGAGAAAACATATATACTATCATGGATTTAATTTAATGTGCATTGTGTCCTATGTGTTCATTAGTATGTGTGGGTTAGTGAATGGGCAAATGTGTATATGAACGTGGGAATGCAAGTGTGTTGTGCACATGCAAGGATAACACATAGGTAACAGGGCTTACTGGTAACAAACGTAGAAATACTGCTATGCATACAAAAGTATATGGGTGTAGTGGAGATCTAGGGAATGAAGCATGTGTTTATGTATTTATAAGCACAAAAACATTTGGGCCTAGGGGTATGTGTATGGACATGTGTGTTTGTGTGTGTATTTAGGAACCTTTAATGAAAGAATTATTAATTAGTCATTAGTCCAAAGGTTGTGATGAGTGCAGGCCTAGAGAGGGACTCTGAAAGGCATTTTCCTATTTACCGCTTGCGGAATGGCCAGTTTCATTGCACCTATCTTGATTACTTAGTAAAGAGGTAGGAAGATTGTGGCAAGGCTGGCCCAGGCAAAAGCTTGAGACTCTATCTGAAAAACAAATAGCAAAAGGGAGTGTGGCTCAAGTGGTAGGACACCTGACAGACAATGCAAGACCCTGAGTACTGCCAAAAAATAAATAAATTAAGCCTCAAGGAACACTGATAAAATGGACCTGGATTGAGGAGGGGAAAGAGAGGCCCTGGGCATGTGTTTGTATCCATTCATTCCTGAAATTGGTTGGGGCCACTGCTGGCCAGGGGCCTGAAGAGACTCTTCTTCATGTCTCTCCTCCCTTACTCTACGGATCCTAAGATCTCTTCCACTGGGCCTGCCTCAATGAACGTGCTGCTCAGCTTCCCCGAAACACAGCGCCTGCTGGCTACCAGTGTCCCACCTGCAATGGCCCCATCTTCCCCCCAGCCAACGTGGCTGGCCCTGTGGCCTCTGCACTGAGAGAGAAGCTGGCCACAGTCAACTGGGCCCGAGCAGGACTGGGCCTCCCTCTGGTGAGAGTCCTATCTGTCTGATCGTCTGTTGACCTTGGGCCTCACCTGAGCCTGATGGATGGGTAGGGGAGCACTGGGTAGGCTAGTGACCCAAACTCTTTTCTCCAGATTGATGAGGTGGCAAGCCCAGAACCCGAACCCCTCAATTCTTCCGACTTCTCTGACTGGTCCAGCTTTAATGGTAAGTAGAGCCTCTACTTGCTTCCTGGGCTCTTGCCTCCCTGTTCCTCTGACAGCTCTCTCCCTGCCCCCAGCCTCCAGTCCTCCCAGACAAGAGGAGCGAGACAGTACTCCTGCCGCCCCAGCCTTCTACAACCAGGCTCCTCGGCCCCCTCCTTCTCCCAGCCGACTGGAGCAGCACACAGTCATACACATGGACAGTCCAGAGCCCTTGTCTCATGGTGAGCCGCCCCCACTTAGAGGGACTCTTCCTCACTCACAGCCATTTCCTTCCCACAATGCCAAGAGGTTCTCTAAAGCTGGGAAGGCTGGGAGATCCCCCCTATCCAGGGCCCTGAGCCTGCTAATGCTGGTGTCTTCACCCCTGCAGCCCCTCGGAAGGTGTATGACACACGGGATGACAACCGAGCATCAGGCCTCCATGGGGATTGTGATGATGACAAATACCGCCGCCGGCCTGCCCTGGGCTGGCTGGCACAGCTGCTCAGGTACAGAGGCGTCAGGCGAGGTGGGATGCCAGGAAGTGGAGGAGAGGCCTGAGGCTAGTGCATGCCAGTGGCACTTGCTCTGAGCACTCATGGTATCCTAGGCCTCAGCTGAGCTGTATCTTTGCCTCCTATGGGAGATTTGGCCTCAAGGCTCCTCCTTGCCTTCTGATCACCTTCTGATCTTTGTAACTATTCCCGGTGCCTGATGCATTGCAGTTTTCAGAACAGTTGTGTGCCTGGTTTGAGCTGCATAGTCCCCTGAATGGTGGGTCATGCCTATGACACCAAGCCCAAGGATGGTGCCATAGGGCTGCTGGGGGCGTGGGCCTGACCTCACTTTCTCCTCATTCCCTCCTAGGAGCCGGGCTGGATCCCGGAAGCGACCACTGACCCTTCTTCAGCGGGCCGGGCTGCTTCTACTGCTGGGACTTCTGGGCTTCCTGGCCCTCCTGGCCCTCATGTCCCGCCTGGGTCGGGCTGCAGCTGACAGCGATCCCAATCTGGACCCACTCATGAACCCTCACATCCGTGTGGGGCCCTCCTGAGTTCTTGCTGTGGCTGGGCCAACCTAGGACCTGGGGTCCTGAGGAGGGAAGGCCGGAAGGCCTGGGGCTCTTCTTTGCTCGACTCCCTCTAGCCTGAGACACTAAGATCCCAGGCCCAGACCAAGCCTACCGGAGTGTGTTCAGGCTGGGCCTGGAGTCCCATAGGTCAAGCTTTTGTCTTAACCTGCCTCCCCCTGAGTCTCCAGCCTCCCACCCACCCCTTGAAGGACCAACAGGTGCAAATAAAAACAGACTTTATTTAAAAAAAAAAAAAAAAGCCACCCAAGCAGCCTTTTCTTCTCCCTTCTTTCAGCCCTGTCCCCAGGCCTCAGTGGTTCTCCTCCCGGTATTGGATGGACAGAAACTCCAGAGACAGACGGTTGAAGAACATGATTCCATTGAGCACTAAGTAGAGGAGAGGACCCATAAAATCCCAACACTTCTCAGGGTTCCAAGACTGGCCCTCATACTAGTGTCCCCCTACCCATCCCCACCCCCACCAACTCACTCAGGCTGATCATGGCAAACCACTGGAAATTCTTGTTGTCTGTCATCTCTGCAAAGAGTGACCCCATAGCAGCCCAGCAGATGCTGATCACATGGGAGAACTGTAGGCCAACCCAATAGGAGAGCAGGCCCCTGACACAACGGGCAAGTTTCCATCCACCCCCACCCCCACCCCTGCCAGCCCCTCTGCTGCTGCCCGGCCTACGATCAGGACGATTGTGTACTGGAAGCTCATGCGGTCGTAGTGGTGGGTGAAGTAAAAGTTGTTCAAGTCACTGGCAAAGACACTCAGGTGGATGAAGAAGAGCCCCAGGGCAACCGCACTGAGCGACATTCCTTGTGGAAAGTAGAGCACAGCGAAGCGGTCCCGCCACCGCATAGCGTCCTCAGTGCACCACCCTCAGTGGGGACACAAGTCTGGCGGAAAACTGAAGGAAGCAGGCACTTTCCAGGAAAAACGCAGCAAAACCCTGCCCTTCTGTCCTGGAGTAGCAATGGGATTCCAGAGCCAGGAGAACATTGGATGGAGGAGCCAAGATTCTAGAACACCATCTGATTCTAGCAAACAACCAGAGTGCATCATGGGTGGCCGGGAGTGCTCTGGATTGTGGAGTGCCTCGTGCGTGGCTGGGAGAACTCCGGTAGAACAGACCCGTGGGGACTCGTGGTGTTGGCGAGGAGGTGGCAGCCGTGGCAGCCTACCCTCTGCATGTTGTGGAGTCTCAGCAACCCTGCAAAGGAAGCATGGGCTCCTTGTATGGATGCAGGAGGAGCTTAGAAACATTGAGGGTGACCAGATCCAGGGCTGCAGCAAGTGGTGGGCAGGTGAGACTAGGACCCAGGTGGAGAACACAAGGCATGCTCGGGTGAGAGATTTGTACCAAATCCCAGATTATCCCTATTGGGGTAGAACTCAGGGGAAAGAAGAAACAATATATTATCCACTGTCCTCACACCGCTATGCCTCTCCCTCCGCAGTTCACTCCCTAGGTATGGCTTTTCCATCCTTTCCCCAAGTGTTCCTTAGGACCAGTGCTGGCCAGCTTTTCCCTCCCTCTATCTCCAGATTCTCAGCCTTTTCTGTGTGCATACGTCCATCACACCAGGGGTCCCATGAGAACGTGAAGGATGCTGGCTTTAAGCCTATTTTTTTTTTGTTTGTTTTTGCTTTTGTCAGTCATGGGGCTTGAACTCTGGGCCTGGGCGCTTTCCCTGAGCTCTTCAGCTCAAGCCAAGCTCTGTACCACTTGAGCCACAGGGCTACTTCCAGTTTTCTGGTGGTTAATTGGACATGAGTCTCACAGACTTTCCTGCCCAGACTGGCTTTGAACCACGATCCTCAGATCTCAGCCTCCCGAGTAGCTAGGGTTACAGGCATGAGCCACCAGCACCCAGCTGCCTGTTTTATTCTTGATGCAGGTAGATTGTTTTACTTGGGCTTTCAGAGCCAGTGAGCCACAGTGAGTCCACTCTGAAGATTCATCCTACCCAAAGCTGGACAGCAGGGACAGATACAAACCAGGAAGAAGGAAATTTCCTTTATAGACTTGTGAACTCCAAGGCAGTCAACAGAAGGCAGAAAATGGCATGATGTATAGGGACACATAAGTTCCTGGGAATGAAGTAGGAAAGAAGTCTCCTCCTGAACAGCAGAATTAGATTCTGCAATCACTGCCCCACTCTGCCATCAGTCAGAACACTTCCTCAGCCCCCTCATACTAACCTTATCATTAGGGTCCAGTTCACTCATTTGGGGACTAGGAATGGAACTCAGGGCCTTGAGCATGCCAGGCAAACACTATACTACAAAGCTAAGCTACGGTTGAATATCTGGTTTGTCCCCTGACCTGTACAGCACTATAATCTCCAAAGTCTCACATTAATTGGGCTATGATGTTTAGAAGAGAAGTCTTAAGGAAGTGACTGGATTAGAACATTTGGGTAACAGCCCTATGGTTGAATCTTGGTGGCTTTAGGAGACCACATAGATTAAGAGGTGCACAGGTAGTATGATGTCATGGAAGGGGTCCTTGACAAAGCCTGTGCTATTTGGACTTCCAGCATCCACAATAAACTATAAAGTAGCCCACTTTAGGTATTTTGTTAAAGTAATGAAACATTAGTTCACTCTAAAGGGATGATGCCCCAGTGTCTAGCCATCAAGTGTTTGCCTCTGAACTCTCATTTAAATACAGATGAATTTTCTCAACTCAGTGTTATTTCACATATGATTCAAGTAACATATGAATTGTAAGGAAAAAGACCACCCGCAGACTGGGGACGACCTAAATCTTCCTGTAACTTTTCCTCTACAGAGGTGACCCTTTCACTAATGTAGTAAGTCATAAGCCCAGATGTACATATCCATGCCTAATTTTTTATGTCTAAATGTTAAAACATTAAAAACTAGCCAGGTGTCAATAGCTCATGCTTGCAATACTAGCTACTCAGGAGGCTGAGATCTGAAGATCATGGTTCAAAGCCAGCCCGGGCAGGAAAGTCTACGAGACTCTTATCTTCAATAAACCACCAGAAAACTGGAAGTGGTACTGTGGTTCAAAGTGGCAGAGGAGGGGCTGGGAAGATGGCTCAGTGGTAGAGCGCTTGCCTTGCATGCCTGAGGCCCTGGGTTCAATCCCTCAGCACAACAAAGTGGCAGAGGACTAGCTTTAGCTGAAGAGCTAAAGCACCCAGGCCCAGAGTTCAAGACCCAGGACCAACAACAAAAAACTCGTATCATCTGTACTACCAATAATTTTCGACAAGTTCAAAACCTGATATATAAACACAACGAATGTGTAATTAAAATTAATTTACCAATGAAAAGTTCCCTCTCAGTAAGATTGCAATACAAGATCTTGAGGGCCCAGACATGAATGAACATTTGAACTACTTGGAGAGTTAGGAAGACTGAGAGTGAGAGGACCATTGCTTGAGCCCAGCTTGTGCAGAAGTTTGAAAGACCCCTTTTTCAACCCAAAGCTGGGGGCAGTGATAAGTTGCTATCAACCTAAATTACATGGGAGGCTGAAATTGAGAGGATTGTAGAGCAAGGTCAAGACCTGAGGTAGGAATAAATCATAGAGAAAATTAGGCCTGGTGAAGGCAACTCAAGGAATTTAGAAACAGAAGCACTATCTTTGCTTCTAAGAGAGACAACAGGATGCATTCCTTTCCTTAGCACTTGTTTGGTGGCAGAATGCATATCTTTCTGAGAGAAATGCCCAAAAAAGAACCAGAGTAGTAGACAAGCAGGAACTTAGTGTAACACTACCAAGAATGATTGAGAGCAAAGATAACTATCTCTGCATAATTTTAAGTCAGACCCTCTGCCACTATCATATAAATACCCCTGATGCCAGGGAGATCTGTCTCCCCTTTGAGAGTACCCCACACTCTGTTAGGGTGTGCCTCTGTCTTCCTGCCTGCTTGCCTATTTGCTTACTTATTCAATGAAGCTCTGCCAAGTTTTCTTCTCATTATGACTTGCCCAGAAATTCTTGTTCTGCAATGGAAGTCAAGGACTCTAAGTGAAGAGACCCTACTTTTGGAGGGAAACTTCACAAACTTGCACTTGAATCGGGTGACAAACCCAGGCAGAAAAGTCAGTGAGACTACATCTCAACAGAGGGAAACTAGATGCAATGATGCACACCTGTTATCCCGGCAACGACGGGAACGCTAAAATAAATGGGCAGATCAGAGTTCGAGCACACGTCCAGGGGGGCACCCTGTCTCCAAAACCAAACAAAAAGATGGTATGAGGAGCCCAGAGCCTTCCCCCCCCCCCCCCACGGATGTGTCACAGATAGTTCTGCAGGCAATCCTGGTGCAAGTGAGAGAGCTGGGCTTGGAAGAAACCCGCGCCAGCGGCGGCCTGCACACCTGCATTCAACCCTGCGGGGAAAGCTTGCTGTTTCGTTTTAGGAAAATTAATTTCAGTGTCGGTCTGAACACACGTACCGAGGGCCTCTTCCCTACGGGTCTGCAGGGTTGGAGAGCCCCTAACCCTGGGAGGACAGGAATCCAATGCAGCTCCACAACGACTTCCCACTCAGGACGGGAGCTCCAGGAACGGCTTTGCTCGGAGGATAGGTGTCCGGAACTGTGGTCTCGTCGGACCCGGAGTTGCAGGGGGGAACGTTTCACCTGAAGGACCGGCTCGTTCCCACGACTTTATGGCTCCCGGAAGTGCGTCCTTCCCTCCTCCTCCCCAGCCTCACGCCCGTGGGCTGCGGATGGGGCGATGGCGGCGGCGGCGCCGGCCACGGGGCCTGGCCTGGGATCCGGGCCTGGAGAACCCCCGGAAGGGCTCGAAGCGGAGGCTCCGGAGCGTCGGAGGAAGGCGCACGGGATGCTGAAGCTTTACTACGGCCTTTCCGAGGGGGAGGCGGCGGGACGCCCCGCGGGGTCGGACCCCCTGGACCCGACTGATCTCAATGGGGCGCACTTCGACCCGGAAGTGTATTTGGACAAGGTGTGTTCAGCGATGGGGTGGGGGGGTTTCCCGGCCCCCGATATATCTCAACTTCCTTTTCTCCCTGGGGTGAGAGAAGCAGGGCCCCAAAAAAGGAGACCACCGTTGGCCAGGAAGTAGGGGTAGAACTGGAGTGTAAGGGGGCGTGGGCAGGTTTGGACTGGCCTGAGGATAAATGGAATCTCTCGAAGCTGATGTTCTGATAGGCCCGCGTGGGGGGGGGGCGTGGCTCCGGCCCCAACGGGCCGGCCGAAGCTTAAACCTCAAAAGCTGATATTTGAAAACAGGTTCAAACCTAGTAACCCCCTGAGGATACCGCTGGTAGCCTTCACGTTTGGGATTGGTGACAGGAGAGGAGTGGATCAGCGTTAATTACACTGAAGACCTCTCCCGTTGGGGACAAGGCTGGGGGGATTTTAGGGAGCACTAACACTGAACATTAACCGCTGTACTGTAGCTGAGGAGAGAATGCCCCCTGGCCCAGCTGATGGACAGTGAGACGGACATGGTGCGGCAGATCCGGGCTCTAGACAGCGACATGCAGACCCTGGTCTACGAAAACTACAACAAGTTCATCTCAGCCACAGGTGATTCCCACTAAGATGCGTCCCTCACAATTTTACATGCCCCATTCCTCCCCATCTTGTAAAAACAGCAGAAATGCAGAGGGAGAAGACACACGTGCCAGACCTGCCTTGACATTCAACTACTTATCACCTCTGTCTCTCCAACAGGACCCAGACACTACTCAGTGTCAGATAACTATGGGGGAAGTAAATAACTGCTCCTAAAGAGTTGTTTTAAAGACCAAAGGAGATCAAGGATAAAATTAAATTTGTACCTAAAAGAATCTGTAGCCGGAGCCGGGCGCCAGTGGCTCATGCCTGTAATCCTAGCTACTCAGGAGGCTGAGATATGAGGATCATGGTTCAAAGCCAGCCCGGGCAGGAAAGTCTGTGAGACTCTTATCTCCAATAAGCCACTAGAAAACAGGAAGTGGCGCTGTGGCTCAAGTGGTAGTGCGCTTGCCTTGAGCTGAAGAGCACAGGGACAGTGACCAAGCCCAGAGTTCAAGCCCCACGACTGACAAAAAAAAAGAATCTGTAGCCGGGCTCCAGTGGCTCATGACTATAATCCTAGCTACTCAGGAGGCTGAGATATGAGGATCATGGTTTAAAGCCAGCCTGCGCAGAACATCCGTCAAACTATTATCTCAAAGCACTAGAAAACCGGAAGTGGTTCTATGGCTCAAGTAGTAGAGCGCTTGCCTTGAGCTGAAGAGCTGAGGGACAGTGACCAGGCCCAGAGTTCAAGCCCTATGACTAACAAAAAAAATAAAAGATCGTGGCTGGGAAGGTGGCTCAGTGGTAGAGCGCTTGCCTTGCATGCTCGAGGCCCTGGGTTCAATTCCTCAGCACCACATAAGCAAAATGGAAAAAAAAAAAGCCAGAAGTGACGCTGTGGCTCAAGTGGTAGAGCGCTAGCCTTGAGCTGAAGAGCTGAGGGACAGCGCCCAGGCCCAGAGTTCAGACCCCACGACCGGACCCAAAAAAATAATAATAATAAAATAAATAAAAAATCTCTGACACCAAAGAAACCACAATAAGACCTTTAAAAAAAATAACTTTATTCATTTGTATGTATGTGTGCCTGAACTCAGGCTCTACCACTTGAGCTATACTTTTACTACTGTTTTTTTTTTCCTCGTCAATACTGAGGTTTGAACTCAAGACCTTGAGCCTTTCTTGCTTGGCTCTTTTGCTCAAAGCTGGCACTTTACCACTTGAGCTACACCTCTACTTCTGGCCTTTTGCCAGAAAATTGGAAATAAGAGTCTCTCCGGCTTTTCTGCCCTCGATGCCTTTGAACTAAGATCTTCAGATCTCAGCCTTCTGAGTAGTGAGCCACCAGCGCTTGGCTCACAATAAAATTAACTTTCTTTTGTGTGTGCTAACTTTCATCTCTGGTCCAGCTCTAACTTGAGAGTGGCCTTGTCACTCCCTTCTTTCCTTCTTCCTCATTCTTTCCTCCTCCTGTCCCTAATTAAGCTAAGAGAGAAATATTATGACATTAAGAGTTACAAAGTCGGGGCTGGGAAGGTGGCTCAGTGGTAGAGCGCTTGCCTTGCACGCATGAGTTCGATTCCTTAGCACCACATAAGCAAAAAAGAAAAAAGCCGGAAGTGGCACTGTGGCTCAAGTGGTAGAGTGCTGGCCTTGAGCTGAAGAGCTGAGGGACAGCGCCCAGGCCCAGAGTTCAGGCCCCATGACTGGACCCAAAAAAAAAAAGAGTTACAAAGTCAGGCAAGGCATCAGTGATCAGTCCTGTAATTCTAGCTACTAAACAAGGTTCAGATCTGAGGATCATGGTTTGGAGCCAACATAGTCCATGAGACTCTTATCTCTAATAAACTACTCAGAAAAAGCTGGAAGTAGCACTGTGACTCAGGTGGTAGCATGCTAGCCTTGAGCACTAAAAGGCTTAGGGACAGCACCTAGGCCCTGAGTTCAATCCCCAGCACCAGCAATAAATAGTTACAAAGTCCCATGCAAACACCACTATTATGTTGTACTAGAAAATGTTCGGCATTGGCGGCTCACACCTGTATTCCTAGTTACTCAAGAGGCTGAGATTTGAGGATCATGATTCAAAGCCAGCCCAGGCAGGAAAGTCTCTGAGACTGATATCCAGTTAGCCACCAGAAAATCACTTGTGGAGCTGTGGCTCAGTATGGTAGAGCACCAGCCTTGAGCAAAGGAGCTCAGAGATAAAGCCCAGGCCCTAAGTTCAAGACCCACAACCAACAAAAAAGAAAACATTTGGCTGTTATTCAGACCACTTTCTGTCCTATTTTAAGGAAATGCACTTAAGACTTGAGCAATAATTTTGGACCCACACATACATAGTTCTGGAGGCAAACCCAAAGGGTTTGACTGCATTCCATGGGAAGCACTGTAGGGTTATGTCTTCACCTGTGTCACTGCGGCGGGTATGGTGACATGTACTCAAGGATTGTTCTTCTATCTGGTGTGAAGCAGTTTCAGTGATCAGGCAATTTGTTTGCTAATGCTAGCATCAGAAAACAATTTTCGGGGCTGGGAAGATGGCTCAGTGGTAGAGCGCTTGCCTTGCATGCATGAAGCCCTGAGTTCGATTCCTCAGCACCACATAAGCAAAAAGCCCAAAGTGGCGCTGTTGCTCAAGTGGTAGAGCGCTAGCCTTGAGCTGAAGAGCTGAGGGACAGTGCCCAGGCCCAGAGTTCAGGCCCCACAACCGGACCAAAAAAAAAAAAAGAAAACAATTTTCTGGGAGCCAGTGTCTCATACCTGTAATACTAGTTACTTAAGAGGCTGAAATCTGAGGATTGCAGTTCAAAACCAGCCTGGGTAGAAAAGTCCCCATAAGATTCTTATCTCCAATTAACCACTCAAAAACAAAGTGGCTATGTGGCTTAAGTGGTAGAGTGCTAGCCTTGAGCACAAAGAGGTTCAGAGACAGTGCCCAAGCCCAGAGTTCAAGCCCTACGATCAAAAAAAAGAATTATAGCCGGGCGCTGGTGGCTCACGCCTGTAATCCTAGCTACTCAGGAGGCTGAGATCTGAGGATCGCGGTTCAAAGCCAGCCCGGGCAGGAGAGACCGTGAGACTCCTATCTCCAATAAACCACCAGAAAACCGGAAGTGGCGCTGTAGCTCAAGTGGTAGAGTACTCGCCTTGAGCTGAAGAGCTGAGGGACAGCGCTCAGGCCCAGAGTTCAAGCCCCATGGCCAACCAAAAAAAAAAAAAAGAATTATGTACTGAGAATTTTCTCATAGGAATATTGTAATCATTACATGTTTTTATTTGTTGGAATATACAGATTTGTGTGTGTGTGTGCTGCATATGTGCGGATTGCTCCTGGGACTTGAACTTGGGGCCTGTGTACTGTCCTTCAGCTTTTTTTTGTTGTTGGTGGTGGTGGTTATGGGGCTTGAGTTCAGGACCTGGATAATGTCCCTGAGCTCTTTTGCTCAAGGCTAGTGTTCTACCACTTGGAGCCACAGTTCTGCTTCCAGTTTTCTGGTGGATAATTGGACATAATAGTCTCAAGCCCCAGCTGGCTTTGAATTGTAATCCTCAGATCTCAGCCTCCTGAGTAGCTAGGATTACGGGCTTGAGCCACCGGCACCCAGCTTACTTCAGCTTTTTTGCTCAAGGCTAGCTCTTTGCAGTTTGAGCCACC
This sequence comes from Dipodomys spectabilis, assembly GCF_019054845.1. NCBI lineage: Eukaryota > Metazoa > Chordata > Mammalia > Rodentia > Heteromyidae > Dipodomys > Dipodomys spectabilis. The sequence goes on from NW_024870707.1 coordinate 10,439,028, forward strand.
GCTCCACATCTGACTATTTAGGAGTTGGTTGGAAATAGGATCTCATCCTCCTAAATATATGGGATCACAGGTGAGCCACTGGTGCTCAGCTGGCAGAATGCTTTGATACTTAGCTCTTGTTTCACTGGGAAGGTGTGGCTTTTAATAGTTTTTTCTAAGAACAGAAAAATAGTAAAATATATGTTCTAAGTATTAATCTGTAGAGTCTGAAGTCTTATATTTATTTAATATACATTCAGTAATTTTTTTAAAGCAAGAGCTGTTTTGCACATTGAGATATAGCAATGAACTATCCAGACAACACTCCTGCCTTCTGAAACCCACATTTTAGTTGGAGAACCAAATAATTAATGAGTCCACAAGTAAAAGTAGCAGCCAACCAGTTGCTGGTGGCTCACACCTGTAATCCTAGCTACTTAAGAGGCTGAGGTTTGAGGATCACGGTTCGAAGCCAGCTTGTGCAGAAAAGTCCCTATGAGACTCTTATTTGCAATTAACCACTCATGAAAACAGAAGTGGCACTGTACCTCAAGTGGTAGAGTTCTAGCCTTGAGCACAAAGAGCTTCAGGGACAGCACGCAGGACCTGAGTTCAAGCCACACAATTGACAAAACATAAAAATGGTAGCAGCCAGTGCTACAAGAAAAACAATAAGGATAAAAAAAGTAATGGTGGGCTGGGCGCTGGTGGCTCACGCCTGTCATCCTAGCAACTCAGGAGGCTGAGATCTGAGGATCCAGGTTCAAAGCCAGCCTGGACAGGAAAGACCATAAGACTCTTATCTCCAATATACCACCAGAAAAACCGGAAATGGCGCTGTAGCTCAAGTGGTAGAGTGCTAGTCTTGAGCTGAAGAGCTGAGGGACAGTTCCCAGGCCCAGTTTAAGACCCATGACCAACAACAACAAAAAAAAGTAATGGTGTTGGGAGGGTATCTTTAGCAAAGATGAGTACAGCATGGCTACTCTGGTGGAGAAGGAAGAAGTGGAGCAGGAGAGGGAAAGAATGAGGCAAGAGAACACATCTGGTATTTCAAGTGCAACAGGAAACCAGGAAGTTAAAGGGCAGGACTTGGTACACATAGGTAGGGGAAGGGGAGTGGGGACTAAGTTAAGGTTCACAGCTGAAATCCTAGCTGCAAAGGAGGCTGAGATCTGAGGATTGTGTTTAGAAGCCAGCCTGGCAGGAAAGTCTATGACACTCATTTCCAATTAAGTACCACAAAAGCTGGAAGTGGAGCTGTGGCAGTCCTAACCTAGAGCAGAAAAGCTCAAGGACAGTACCCATGGGCTGGGATGTAGTGGCAAAGTGCTTGCCTAGCAAGCAACGTCCTGGGTTCGATCCCCAGTACCAAAAAAAAAAAAAAGACAAAAAAAAAAATACAGTTAAAAAAAAAAAAAAAGGACAGCACCCAGGCTCTGAGTTCAAAACACACGCGCGCGCGCGCACACACACACACACGTCCCTTGGTCCCCTGTCTACTCCGTTGAGACTGGACTACAGGATAGGGAAGATGGCAGAATACCTGTTAGTAGGCTACTGCTGCACTCCAAACACTGTGCTGATGGCCTGGTCCAGGGCAGCTATAGTGGAACAGTCAAGATTTGTTTGAATATTAGCCATAGGACATACATTGATGGAATTCTGTGATATGTAAGAAAGAGAGAAGAATTAAGAATGTCCCTGTCAAGTGGAGCTGCCAATTAGAAGAGCAACCTGGAGTTCAAGGTATATGGAATAAGATGGGTGGTCCCTAGGGAGGGGGTATGGAGAAGATTGGATTTACTACATAGATTTAGATCTATTATTAAATATTTTCAAAGAATATTTAGAAGAAATCAAGTCTAAAGGAAGAAATTGGGCACCAGAGGCCCATACTGATAGCCCAACCAGCTTAGGAGGCTGATACCTAGAGGATTGTGGTTCACAACCAACCCAGGAAGAAGGGTTCTCAAGACTCACGTCTCCAAAATAACCAGCAAAAATTCTGGCTGGAGGGGGCTGGGAAGGTGGCTCAGTGGTAGAGCGCTTGCCTTGCGTGCATGAGGCCCTGGGTTCGATTCCTCAGCACCACATGAGCAAAAAGAAAAGCCAGAAGTGGTGCTGTGGCTCAAGTGGTAGAGCGCTAGACTTGAGCTGAAGAGCTGAGGGACTGTGCCCAGGCCCAGAGTTCAGGCCCCACAACTGGACCCAAAAAAAAAAAAAATTCTGGCTGGAGATGTGGCTCAAGTGGTAAAGTGCCAGCCAGAAGCAAGGAAGCTGAGAGAGCACAAGGCCCTGGGTTCAAACCTCAGGATTAGCTCACACACACCACATGCACACACATACACACAGGTGTGCGAAGTGCATAGTGCTGCAAATCTTCCATCCTAGATACATGGGAGACTGAGATTGGGAGACTTAAGTCTCAGAAAAGTCTGTAGAAAAGCCAGACACCTCAGTACTCAGGAGGCTGAGATCTGAGGGTTGTGATTTAAAGCCAATCTGGACAAAATGTGTGAGACTTTTTTGGGGCGGGGGGGGTGTAGGTTGTGGAGCTTGAACTCTGGGCCTGGGTGTTGTCCCTCAGCTCTTCAGCTCAAAGATAGCACTCTACCACTTGAGCCATAGAGCCACTTCCAGTTTTCTAGTGGTTTATTGGTGATAAGAGTCTCATGGAGTTTCCTGCCCGAGCTGGCTTTGAACTGTGATCCTCAGATCTTAGCCTCCTGAGTAGCTAGAATTACAGGCATGAGCTACCAGCACCTAGCTCTGTGAGACTCTTATCTGCAGTTAATTACTGAAACGCCATAACTGGGAAATTTGGCTCAAGTGATAAAGGGCCAGCTGTGAGGGAAAAAAGGCTTGTGAGAGCGAAAGACTGAATTCAAGCTGCAGTACCAAAAGAAAAAGCAACAGAAACTTGAAGGTATCAAGATGGAAGCAAGTCATCATGTCCAATAAGCTCAACAGCTAATGTCTTAGAAAAAGTCTTGATCAGAAGACAGCGAGATGACATAACATAGTAATCAGAGGAAAATACATTATCAACCAAGAACTGCACACTGAACAACCACCATTTTTTAAAAATAGGACAGATTAGAACATTCTTAGAAGAACCCAAACTTGCCTTTGTCAAGCAGTAATAACTAATAGGTAAATATAAAGCCTATATATATGGAAAATGAACTCAGCTGTCTGAGTGGTAGAGCATTTGCCTAGCCAAAAGCTCCACCCCCCAAAAAACTAAATTTTTTTTTTTTGTCGGTCGTGGGGCTTGAACTCTGGGCCTGGGCGCTGTCCCTCAGCTCTTCAGCTCAAGGCAAGCGTTCTACCGCTTGAGCTATAGCGCCACTTCCGTTTTTCTGGTGGTTTATTGGAGATAGGAGTCTCACGGTCTGTCCTGCCCGGGCTGGCTTTGAACCGCGATCCTCAGATCTCAGCCTCCTGAGTAGCTAGGATTACAGGCGTGAGCCACCAGCGCCTGGCAAAACTAAAATTTTTGTGTTTGTGTATATATAATTTACTTTTTGGGCTTTTAGTTTTAGTTCTCCAGCTATCTTACTAAGGATCTGGGAACCTCTGCCCCTTGGGTAAAGGGAATATATTACTGTACTTGGGAAAATATTTAATAAAAGAGGCAAAACACTTGTATACTAAAGTATAAAACATTGATAGCAATTTAAAGATACATAAAGATCTCATGTTTTTTTTTTTTTTTTTTGGTTGGTTGTGAGCCTTGAACTCAGCCTGGGCGCTGTCCCTCAGCTCTTCAGCTCAAGGCGAGCGCTCTACCACTTGAGCCACAGCACCACTTCCGGTTTTCTAGTGGTTTATTGGAGATAAGAGTCTCACGAACTTTCCTGCTCGGGCTGGTTTTGAACCGCGATCCTCAGATCTCAGCCTCCTGATTAGCTAGGCGCCCGGCTTCTCATGTTTTATATTTGTTTTTTGTTTGTCTTTTGTGCTAATACAAGGGCTTGAACTTGGCTTCATGCTCTTACTTGGCTTTTTCCTAATCACTAGCACTCTACCACTTGGATCATGACTCCAATCCTGCTTTTTTCAGGTTAATTAGCAATAGGGTCTCATGGGCTTTTCTTTTTCTTCCTTTTTCTTTCTTTCATTCATTTTTCTTTCTTTTTCTGTCTTTTTTTTTTTTTTTTTGTCAGTCCTGGGGCTCAAACTCTGGGCCTGGGCACTATCCCTGGGCTTCTTTTGCTCAAGGCTAGTACTCTACTGCTTGAGCCACAGCGCCACTTCTGGATTTTTCTGTTTATGTGGTACTGAGGAATCAAACCCAGGGCTTCACGAATGCACTGTATCACTAAGCCACATTCAGAGCCTCACAGGCTTTTCTTGATCCTCAAATCTCAGGCTTCTGAACGGCTAGGATTGCAGGTGTTGGTCACTGACCCTTACCTGAAGACAGCCACGTTAATTGATTAGAGGGCATATATATTTATGTATATTTGTGCTGGCTCTGGGGCTTGAACTCTGGGCCCAGACTGTCGCCTGTGCCTTGTTGTTGTTATGTGTTGTACAGTAGGCAACCTTTTTTTTTTTTTTTTAAACTAGGGCTGAGAGCCGAACCCACGGCCTTGGGCGCGCCAGGCGGGCGCCCTTCCGCTGGGCTAAACCCCCGGCCCCCCTTTTTTTTTTTTTTTTTTTGGACAGTCCTGGGACTTGGACTTGGCCTGGGCACTGTCCCTGAGCTTCTTTTGCTCAAGGCTAGTGCTCTACCACTTCAGCCACAGCTCTACTGCCAACCTGTTTTTGAGTGGTTTATTGGAGATAAGAGTCTCATGGATTTTCCTGCCCAGGCTGGCTTCAAACTGTGATTCTCAGATCTCAGCCTCCTGAGCAGCCATGATTATAGACATGTGCCACCAGAACCTGGTAAGAAGTTCTTATTTTAAGATATATTTGCCATGTGCCGGTGGCTCACACCTATAATCCTAGCTACTCAGGAGGCTGAGATCTGAGCATCTCGGGTCAAAACTAGCTCAGGCAGGAAAATCCATGAGACTCTTTTGTCCAACAGAGCACTAGAAAACCAGAGGTGGCCCTGTGGCTCAAGGGTAGAGCATTTGCCTTGAGCTGAGGAGCTGAGGAACAGCGCACAGGCCCAGAGTTCAGGCCCCACAACCCACCAAATAAAAGATACGGTATTTTGGCTGGGCGCCTGTGGCTAAAGGAGCTGCTGTTACAAGGCAGTGGATTTCTCTGGCCATCTGCCCTGGGCACAGGTGTGTAAACGCCTGCTGAGCATGTTGACTCTTTCTCCAGCCATGCTATAATAATCACACCCTCACACACCGAGTTGTGGTGTCGGTGAGAGTGCTTCCATCCTGGGGCCCGGGCTAATTGCTGCATATCCACTGTCAACTCTCCATCTCCTTTTTCTCCCCCTTGTCCTCCCAAGACACCATCCGGAAGATGAAGAACGATTTCCGGAAGATGGAGGACGAGATGGACCGGCTGGCCACCAACATGGCGGTGATCACCAGCTTCAGCGCCCGCATCAGCGCGACGCTGCAGGACCGCCACGAGCGCATCACCAAGCTGGCAGGTGGGCGCCCTCCGAGGGGCGGGCCTGCTGGGGTCCTCCCTGGGCCCTGCGGCTCACCCTCCGCGCTCCCGTCCCCCAGGGGTGCACGCGCTGCTGCGGAAGCTGCAGTTCCTCTTCGAGCTGCCCTCGCGCCTGACCACGTGCGTGGAGCGGGGCGCCTACGGGCAGGCCGTGCGCTACCAGGGCCGCGCACGCGCGGTGCTGCAGCAGTACCAGCACCTGCCCTCCTTCCGCGCCATCCAGGACGACTGCCAGCTCATCACGGCCCGCCTGGCCCAGCAGCTGCGCCAGCGCTTCAGGTGTGGGGCCCTGGGCCCGGGGCGCCCTCCCCCTGCTCTGGAGACCCTGCGTGGTCGGAAGGGGGTGTGTGTGGGGGGGGTGCTGCCTCTCACTGCCTCTCCCTGCCCGCAGAGAGGGCGGCTCCGGGGCGCCCGAGCAGGCCGAGTGCGTGGAGCTGCTGCTGGCGCTGGGCGAGCCTGCCGAGGAGCTGTGTGAGGAGTTCCTGGCGCACGCCCGCGGGCGGCTGGAGGAGGAGCTGAGCAGCCTGGAGTCGGAGCTGGGGCCCTCTCCGCCTGCGCCCGACGTCCTGGAGTTCACGGACCGCGGGGGCAGCGGCTTCGTGGGCGGCCTCTGCCAGGTGGCCGCGGCCTACCAGGAGCTGTTCGCCGCCCGGGGCCCCGCGGGGGCGGAGAAGCTGGCGGTGTTCACGCGGGAGCTGGGCGGCCGCTATTTCGCGCTGGTGGAGCGGCGGCTGGCGCAGGAGCAGGGTGGCAGTGACAACTCACTGCTGGTTCGGGCCCTGGATCGCTTTCACCGGCGCCTGCAGGCCCCCGGGGCCCTGCTGGCCGCGGCCGGGCTCGCGGAGGCGGCCACAGAGATCGTGGAGCGAGTGGCTCGGGAGCGCCTGGGCCACCACCTGCAGGGCCTGCGTGCGGCCTTCCTGGGCTGCCTGACCGATGTGCGCCAGGCACTGGCTGCACCTCGCCTGGCTGGGAAGGAGGGCCCTAGCCTGGCCGAGTTGCTGGCCAACGTGGCCAGCTCCATCCTGAGCCACATCAAATCTTCTCTGGCTGCTGTGCACCTCTTCACTGCCAAGGAGGTGTCCTTCTCCAACAAGCCCTACTTCCGGGTATGCACCATTGGGTTTGGGTCAGTCATGCCACTGGTTGGCTCTCCAATGCCTATGGCTAGTCTTTTACTAATGCTTTGGGAACTCAGGACAGGCCTCAAGGTTTTAGGCAGCCAGGTGGGGCTTTAGGGTCTCAGGAGGCACAATCTGGGGGTGTGAGGGGGGTCAGGGAAACTCTGAGAACATTGGTTCTCTGCAGGTGGGTTAACAGGAGAGGGATGAGGTTCCCCAATGCACATACCCACCCCCACCCCACCCCCCAATGCATGGGCCACTACCTAGAGGAGAGGCTGGCTGTTTATCTGGACTGCTTCTCACAGGGTGAGTTCTGCAGCCAGGGAGTCCGTGAGGGCCTCATTGTGGGCTTCATCCGATCCATGTGCCAGACAGCCCAGAGCTTCTGCGACAGCCCGGGGGAGAAGGGGGGCGCTACCCCACCTGCCCTGCTCCTGCTGCTCTCCCGCCTCTGCCTGGACTATGAGACGGCCACCATCTCCTACATCCTTACACTCACTGATGAGCAATTTCTGGTGCAGGTGAACTGGTTCATGGGGGACACAAGGGGCTGCTGCCAGGAGCATAGGAAGCTGGGTGATCGCATGGCCAGACTCATGTCCCACTCCACCTTCCATGTGGCACAAGTTAGGGCCAGCTCCTGATGAACAGTAACCTTTGAACTGGCTCTGGTACCCATAGTTGCTGTCCTCTGCCTCCCCGGTTCAGGACCAATCCCCAGTGACGCCTGTGAGCTCGCTGTGTGCGGATGCCAGGGAGACAGCACGGCGGCTGCTCACCCACTATGTGAAGGTGCAGGGCCTGGTCATATCGCAGATGCTGCGCAAGAGTGTGGAGACTCGGGACTGGCTCAGCACCCTGGAGCCCCGCAATGTGCGTGCTGTCATGAAGCGGGTGGTGGAGGACACAACGGCTATCGACGTGCAGGTACCGCCCAGGCTGGTCAGTGGACCCTGCTGCGGGTGGGGGGGCGTGGGGAGCAGCCCTCCGGGGGTCAGTGCAGCAGGGGCCTAGCAGTGCCTGTATGTATCCCTGACCTTAATCCTCCTCATCTCGGACTGGCATCCTTGTCCCATCTCACCAGTGACGAAGTGGAAGCCCCAGGGTCACCCAGAAGGCTGGGCAGAGCTGAAGATTGGGTCTTGAGTCTTTGCACCCCTTTCCTGCATGAAGAGCAGGAAATACACACACACTTTTCTGCATCTCTCTCCTTACTGCACTGAAATCCTTGCTAAAACTTCCAAAAAAAAAAAAAAAAAAAGCTGGGTGCCGGTGGCTCACGCCTGTAATCCTAGCTACTCAAGAGGCTGAGATCTGAGAATCATGGTTCAAAGCCAGCCCGGGCAGAAAAGACTGTGAGACTCCTATCTCCAATAAGCCACTAGAAAACCGGAAGTGGCGCTGTAGCTCAAGTGGTAGAGCGCTCGCCTTGAGCTGAAGAGCTGAGGGACAGCGCCCAGGCCCAGAGTTCAAGCCCCACGACCGACAAAAAAGAAAAGAAAAAGAAACAAAATAGGATTGTTTCTCATAGACACACTTATGTCTTGCCTTTGCTTCTCCCACTACCCTGATTTTGTAAATGGTTTCTGCAAATAGAGATTAATCTATGATCCCAGTCTTCTGGGTAGCTGGGGTTACTGGTGTGAGCCATCATGACTACCTTATGATTTTTTGGTTTGGACTGATACTGGTGCTTGAACTCAGGTCTCATGCTTTCTCAGTATTTTTCTTTTTTTTTGGGGGGTGGGGCGGGGTCCGGTTGTGGGGCCTGAACTCTGGGTCTGGGCGCTGGCCCTCAGCTCTTCAGCTCAAGGCTAGCGCTCTACCACTTGAGCCACAGCGCCACTGGCTTTTTTTTTTTTCTTTTTGCTTATGTGGTGCTGAGGAATCGAACCCAGGGCCTCATGCATGCAAGGCAAGCGCTCTACCACTGAGGCACCTTCCCAGCCCTTTCTCAGTATTTTTCTTTTCAAGTCTTGTGCTCTACCACTTAAGCCACAGCTTCATTTCCTACCCTGTGATTCTTCTACCAAGTAGATAACTAGCATCCTCTGCTGAGGCTCCAGGACACCTGATTGGACCCGGCTTTAATGCTCTGGCCTTGCAATGTCTCTTTGATACCACTAGGTGGGGCTCCTATATGAGGAGGGAGTCCGCAAGGCTCAGAGCAGTGATTCCAGCAAGAGGACCTTCTCAGTGTACAGCAGCTCCAGGCAGCAGGGCCGCTATGCACCCAGCTACACACCCAGGTATGGCCAGTAGGGAGGCCCCAGTGGATGAGCAGAAGAGGATGTCGTGAAGTTGGGCTCTGATTCTTTGTCTCCCTCATCCAGTGCCCCGATGGACACCAACCTCTTGAGCAATATCCAGAAGCTGTTTTCTGAGCGAATTGATGTGTTTAGCCCTGTGGAATTTAACAAGGTCTGACCTTATAACCCAGGAAGCTTGGCTGGAGCAGCCGCATACCAGTCCATGAAGCCCCAGAACCCTGTCTGTGCCCAACAAGGGGGTAGAGAGATCCTAACTCCCTAGTCTGTGTCTAGGGTTGGTTCTAGATGGACTAGAGTCTTACTACCAGCCAGGGTGATGACCTAAGTGTGCCTGCCCTTGTCCTCCTGTCCATTTATGAGATGTGCCTACCCCAGCAAGCTCAGGGATCTCCCTTTCACTCAGTAATGCTTCTATCCCACGTCAGTCAGCACTGACTGCTCTGGCTGCTACCCTTCATGTGATAATGCCTGGGCCCTGGGAATTTCTGCTGTATCCACCTTTGTCTCAGGTGTTAGATACTTCCCCCACCCCATGCAGCTACTGAGCTGCATGCATCCCTTTGTCCCCTCCTGCAGGTGTCGGTGCTGACTGGCATAATTAAGATCAGCCTGAAGACCCTGCTGGAGTGTGTGCGGCTGCGCACCTTTGGGCGCTTCGGGCTGCAGCAGGTGCAGGTGGACTGCCACTTCCTGCAGCTCTACTTGTGGCGCTTTGTGGCAGACGAGGAGCTCGTGCACCTGCTGCTAGATGAAGTGGTAGCTTCTGCTGCGCTGCGTTGTCCAGACCCAGTGCCCATGGAGCCCAGTGTTGTCGAAGTCATTTGCGAACGTGGATAGGCCCGGCTGACACTGTGCACCAGGCTATTCCGGCCACATCTCCTTGGTTCCAGGTCTCGTCCTGGCAGCCCTTCCCGGCTGCGGGTGCCAGGACGTGCCTAATAAATGTGTGTGGCTTCCTCCTCCCTCTCACTTGCCGGGGCGGGGCCTTCTGGAGAAGGGACGTCGCGATAGGCTTCTGAGACGCCCTGCAGGGCCCGCCCCGGGCGCCGATTGGCTGCTGTGCTGGGCCCAGGATGGGTAGGGGGCGTGTCCATCTAAAGCTTTCGGGTGGAGCGGCGCTGTTGCTGTCCAGCTGTTCTGAGACAGGTGCAGGCCGGCGCGCGATTCCTCCGATTCCTCCGCGTTGTCTCTCCCATGAGCGGATGGAACGGGCCGCCTCCCCTTGATCGACTTCTGTGAGCCCCTGCTTCCCAGCGGAGCGGAAACCATGACTCCTCAGGGCCCCCAAGCCCCACTGGAATTCGGGGGCCCCCTGGGTAATGGAGCAGAGGGCAGGATCTGAGGGTGGAAGGCTTCGGGAGCGGCGGGTTTGCAGGGAAGTTGTCTGCACAGGGGGAGCGAGGGGTCCATGCGGAGGCTGCCGAGCGGGGCACTTGTGAGGGTGCAGGACACAAAGGAGGGGCGAGGAGGAAGGGAGAGGGGCTGGCAAGGGGATACCCAGGCAGGCGACTGAGGACCTTGTGAGGTCGGCCCAGGCCGAGCCGTGATTCCGCGAACCCCTCCGCAGGCGCGGCGGCGCTGATGGTGCTGCTACCCGCCACCATGTTCCACCTGCTCCTGGCGGCCCGCTCGGGCCCAGCGCGCCTCCTGGGCCCGCCCCCGAGCCTGCCTGCGCTGGCCGAGCTGTGGAGCCCGCGGGCGCTGCTGCTGCTGCTCGCCTGGCTCGGCCTGCAGGCGGCGCTCTACCTGCTGCCGGCGCGCAAGGTGTGCGCCCGTCTAACGGCTCGGGCGGGGGCGGGGCCTCGCCGGGGAGAAGGAGCCCCAGCCCTCACCACACCCCTCCTTTGTGCCCGCAGATGGCCGAGGGGCTGGAACTGAAGGACAAGAGTCGCCTGCTCTACCCCATTAACGGTGCCTGAGGGGTCCCTCCCTTGCATTGGGAGTTGCCCTGGGGGGGTGAGGTTTCCAGTTCTTGCAGGGAAGTCCAGGGAGCCTTGCCCCCAACCCCAAGCTCCCTTAGAGGGTCTCTTACGTCCTGGAAAGACGAGTATCTCCATGCCCCTTCCCTGTTAGCTGGTACTCTGCAAGGAGCTGGATGGCCTTTGAAGGCTGAGTGTGACCCACTTGAGCTTTGGGCTATGTGTGTTGGGATTCAGGGGGAGGGGCAAGGTGCAAGAGCCCCAGGGCTCACTCTGTTGGAGTTCAGGCTTCCAGGCGCTGGTGGTGACCGCCCTGTTGGTCAGTGTGGGGGTGTCAGCGGGGCTGCCCCTGGGGGCGCTCACAGACATGCTCCTGCCCTTGGCGTTTGCGGCCACCCTCACTGCCTTCATCTTCAGCCTCCTCCTCTATATGAAAGCCCTGGTTGCCCCTGCCTCAGTCCTGGCACCTGGGGGAAACACAGGTGAGAGAGGGGTTCCGGTGGGGTGGGAGTGAGACAGAAGGGTGCATCTGCCTGCACCTTCACCTTCTTCTTCTCCAGGTAACCTGATTTATGACATTTTCCTGGGACGGGAGCTCAACCCTCGAATCTGTTCCTTTGACTTCAAGTACTTCTGCGAGCTTCGGCCTGGCCTCATGGCCTGGGTATGCTGGGCTTGAGTGGCTGCCAGGAGAGGGATAGGGTGCGGGCACAGGGCAGGGTGGCAGTTGTGCAGAGAACAACCATTAGTCATTCCCCACACAAGCTGACCCACAGAATGCATGGTTTTGACATTGCTCTAGTCAAGTGAGAGAGAAATGCCTTATCAACCTTTCATTTTAATGGGAAAAGACCAAAACCAGCAAAATATACATGGGGGGTGGGGTGCAGCTCAGTGGTAGAACACTTGCCTAGCGTGTACTAAGTCCCCAGATTCCATACCCAACACCACCAGAGCAGAAATACAGGGAAGACAGAAGACAGATCGTGTGGGGAAACTAAGCAGGAAAATGTAGGGACTGCAAGCTGGTTTCAACATGCAAAGTCCATTTCAAAGATGTGCTACTTCAAGGTCAGGTCATTGAAGAACCTAGACCTCATAGTCAGGTTTAGCAGCCTGTTGTCACTAGAGCCATGATAAACACTCCATCTGTATTCTTTGATGGGTTGCTGGCCAAGACTGCTGAGAGAACTTTTTTTTTTTTTTTTTGGGGGGGGGGGTCTGAACTCTGGGCCTGGGCTGAGTGCTGTCCCTCAGCTCTTCAGCTCAAGGCTAGCGCTCTACCACTTGAGCCACAGCGCCACTTCCGGCTTATTTTTCTTTTTGCTAATGTGGTGCTGGGGAATCGAACCCAGGGCCTCATGCATGCAAGGCAAGCACTCTACCACTGAGCCACCTTCCCAGCCCCTGCTGAGAGAACTCTTGAGCAAAGTCCCAACTTTCACCTTGGATGACCTCATCTTGAGGCAAGACTGCCAAGGATTCACCATGGATTTGGGAGTTGTCTTTTTTTTTTTTAATTAAAATGATTTAATTAACAAGGTACTGGTTATAATCCTAGCTGCTGGGGAAGCTGAGATCTGAGGATAGAGGTCCTAAGCCAGTTTGGGCAGATAAAATTAGAGACTCTTTACCTCCAACTAATCTTAAGTGTGCCCCCATATTAGGCCCCACCAAGATGTGGGACCTGACCCCACAGTCATTATGTTTCTACACTCACTGGTGAAATGGGATAGAATAAAAACTTTCTCCCAAGACTATTAAGAGAACAAGAAGAGGTAATCCTCCCCCACCCCCTTGTGCTGGTACCAGAGCTTGAACACAGGGCTTTGTATTCATTCACTTACAATGGGTGCTCTACCATTTGAAATATGTGTCTAGCCTGACATGTTAGTGGTTAATTGGAAATAGGTCTCCCATTTCTTGCCTGAGCTGGCTTTGAGCCATGATCCTTTAAGTCCCAGCCTCTTGAATAACTTAAGATTTCAGGCATGAGCCACCAGCACCTAGCTAAAAGGAGCCATTTTAATAACATCACCAAGCTTAGTATTGGCCAGTTCCCATCTAACCATTAGTCCTTTGTACACCTTATCTCAGAGTCCTTGTCCCAAAACAGTCTCCATTTTCCACATGGCAGTAGCTTTGGAGAGGATAAGCAACTAGCTCAAGTGAAAAGCTCAGGTTCAAAACTAGGAGTTTTAGCTGGGCACTAGTGGCTCACGCCTGCAATCCTACTTAGGAGACTGAGATCTGAGGATCACAGTTCAAAGCCAGCCTGGGCAGGAAAGTCTGTGAGACTCTCATCTCCAATTAACCACCAGAATATCAGAAGTGGAGCTGTAGCTCAAAGTGGTAGAGCACTCACCTTGAGCAGAAAAACTCAGTAACCATGCCCAGCCCAGTGCCTGAGTTCAAACCCCCCAAACAACAACACAACCTTAAGAGTTTTAACTTACAGTCCTAGCCCACTTCCCTGGGTACGGGGCCTGGGACGGGAGAGTGATTAACAGAGACAGCTGAGAGGCTGGCACCTGTGTGGAGACGACCGTCTTTCTCCTAATCCCTCAGGTCCTCATCAACCTAGCCCTGCTGCTGAGGGAGGCGGAGCTGCGGGGGAGCCCGTCACTGGCCATGTGGCTGGTCAATGGCTTCCAGCTGCTGTATGTGGGTGATGCCCTCTGGTATGAGGTGAGGTTAGGCTGAGCCAGGAAGGTCAGGAAGGGCATTTGAGGACCTCCCCAGAGTAAACCAGTGTATCTGGGTCCTGTCCCTGCAGGAGGCTGTCCTCACCACCATGGACATCACACACGACGGCTTTGGCTTCATGCTAGCCTTTGGGGACCTAGCCTGGGTACCTTTCACCTACAGTCTGCAGGCCCAGTTCTTGCTGTACCACCCACAGAGCCTGGAGTTGCCCGTGGCCTTGCTCATCTGCCTCATCAATGGTCAGTCAGGAAGGGCAGTGGGTTGGGCCCACCCCCCTCCCCTCCGCTTCTCACTTCATTCAGGTGCTGAGGTCAGGTGCTTCTCCAAAGCTGGGAGTTGGGTCCTGGGTGTCACTCGGAACCGGGACTGTGGACAGCCTGGATGATCAGGGTCAGGTAAAGTCTCTCATCTCTAACCAAGTGCTCATCCTCTCCTCCCCTCCCCCAGCTGTTGGTTACTACATCTTCCGACGGGCTAATTCTCAGAAAAACACTTTCCGGAAGAATCCTTCTGATCCTAGTGTGGCTGGTGAGCTGGGTTTCTGGGGAGCTATGGAAGGTGTGGGGTGGCAGGGCTTTCTGGGGCTCCCTACTCCCCTACCTATCTTTCCCCAGGCCTTGAGACCATTCCTACAGCCACAGGGCGGAAACTGCTGGTGTCTGGGTGGTGGGGTATGGTGCGCCACCCCAATTACCTTGGAGACCTCATCATGTCTCTGGCCTGGTCCTTGCCCTGTGGTGAGTCGCCTGGATAGGTATGCTCAGGGTGGCATGGTAACCACAGGCGGCCTGTCCTGGGAAAGTCACAGTGGAGTAATCAACTAGGGGAAGCGAGGGAGGGGGGCAGCAGACTCCAATGCCAACCTAGTCCTGTACACCTTATCATAGATCTTGATGCTCTGTGGAAACCATGGTGACCCGGGGTGCTGGCTAGAGGGTCACAGAACTCCTTCCTTACAGGGGTGTCCCACTTGCTGCCCTACTTCTATATCCTCTACTTCACTGCACTGCTGGTGCACAGAGAGGCCCGGGATGAGCAGCAGTGCCTGAGGAAGTATGGCCGGGCTTGGCACGAGTACTGCCAGCGTGTTCCTTACCGCATTGTGCCCTACATCTACTGAGGAGGGAGTTCAGCTGTCCACCAGCGCACCTGCTCCCAAGACACATGGCTTAAGGGCCTGTACCCAACATGGTCTGAGCCATACCAGCAGCCTCAGGGCTGCTCAGCCTGAGAAGAGATGGTTCTGGAGCAAGAAGATGAAGGCAGTGCCCACAGAGACACTTTTCCCCCTTCAGATAAATGTCTGGAACACTTGTGTGCTTCTTTCCCATTCTAGGGCTAGGGTATCCATGGCTGCCAGATCAGCCTAGAGGCACTGGTAGGTGGTTTTGGGGCCCTCGAGTCTGCTACTCAGAAATGGGCACTGCTAAAAGTGGGCAGTCCAGTCACAGCTTTATTAATGACCAGAGTCTTTAATTCAGCCAGGGAGCTCCTCGATCAGCGTCCTTGGGGCAGGTGGCATGGGGCCTCCCCAAAGCCGCTCCAGCTCCCCAGTAAGGGCTGCCACTTCTTCAGCTGCCATGGCATGGGCACGGTAGGCTCCGGTGCAATCTAGAGAAAGCGGTGTGAGGGCGGCCTCATTTTCGTTGGTCCAGGCCAACAGGAACTGGCACTTCTTCCGAGCCCGATAGAGGCGCTCTCGATCTTCGCTGGCCACAGCTAATTTCCGGGCCCGGCCCAGGGCCTGCACCAGGTGTCCGAGGGCTGCCAATGTGTAGCCTTTCTGGTTGGCCGGACCCTCGCCCAACAGGATGCGAGCAGCCTCTTGCATAGCACCCCGAGTACCCAGGGGACCGGGTGGGTGCTCGCCCGCTTCTAGGACGTGGGCTGCGGCTTGTAGGGCTTCCTCCGTAGAGGCGAAGACTTGTTGGGCGCCCAGGGCTCCAGAAACATCCAGAAGCGTGGCACAGAGGTCCGAGAGCAGCAGCGCGTCGTCTCCGCCATGATACAGGGCGAGCGCGTGCGCGTACGCGAACAGCACGTTGGGCAGCTGGAAGCGCACGAGTGGCGACACCGGGCCGCGGCTCAGGCTAGCCAGCGCGGGGATGCGGGCGGGCAAGGCGGGCACTGCGGGCGGGCGGGCCCCCGGGCCGTCTCCGGGAACCGGCTCCTCGGCGGTGGCATCCTTCCCGGACTCCGGCGCCGCGGGCGCGCCATCCAGCTCTTCCAGAAGCCGCGGCGCGGCCCCGCGGCTCCACCACCACGGCCGCCAGGGAGGAAGCAGCCGTCCGGCCTCGCCGCGGCTCAGCAGCCGCTCGAAGGCCGCCTTCTCGGCGGGCGCCAGCTGTTCCCAGAGTCCCGAGAGGCCTCCGGGAGCCGAGGCTGAGCGTGGGCCTGCTGCCTCGAGCTCGTCCTCCGTCTCGCGTTGCTCACGCAGCCGGCGTAGGGCGCCTGCCAGGCGGCTGGGCGAGGCGTTGCGGCCGCGGAGCTCTCCCAGCACCTGGTCGCGGTAGAAGCCCTCGGCACAGGCGCCATGCGCCCGGTAGCAGCGCAGCGAGCAGTAGGGCACGTTGCAGCGAGGGCAGGTGTAGCGCGCTGGCTGGGCCGCCCCGGCCGGACAAAAACCGCAGGGCCCGCCCGGCTCCATGGCAACAGGAGCTGCGTGGTGGGAGCGGGCGCACCCACGCCGCGGCTCAGCCGCTTCCGGCGCCGCGAAGGTTACTTCCGCTCCTTCAGTGGGCCAGTAATGGGACATGAACTCGACAAACATCGCGAGGCTTCCCCGCAATTCCCGCCCATACCCGGAAGTCAAGCAGTGCATCGGGCAGGCGCAGAAGCCGTAGTGACGTAAGAACACAAGCCGGCCTGGGTGCGGTGGCTGGAAGCTGTGAAGGCCAGCGATTCGTGGGCGCCCGCTCACGCTCTAGTACCTGCGGGGAACCCGGGCCCCGGACGGACTGAAAACAACCAGCCAGCGTTCTTGCACTAGAAAGCTGCGGCAGAAATCAGTGTGCATGCTAATACTCTGGGCACACGGCGCCGCAGGTGTTTGGAGGATGAGTTCCCCGCGCTGTAGAGCAGCCATTGTCTAGTAGAGAATATAGACAAAATTAAGGGGCAGTTCGAGAGCTGGGAATGTGGTTCAGTGGTAGAGCGCAAGAGAAATGCCGGGTGCCGGTGGCTCACGTCTGTAATCCTACCTACTCAGGAGGCTGAGATCTGAGGATCGTGGTTCAAAGCCATCCTGAGCAGTAAAGTCCTTGAGACTATCTCCAATAAACCACCAGAAAACCAGAAGTGGCGCTGTGACTCAAGTGTTAGAACACTCACCTTGAGCTGAAGAGCTGAGGGACAGCCCCAGGTCCAGAGTTCAAGCCTGACAAAAAAAAAAAAAGAGGGGGGATCCCGAAAGGGGGTCAATTAGAGTGAAAAAAAGTCCCAGATGAGGACATCTGGCCTAGTATTAGCTCCTTCAGAACAAAGCAGTGTTTCATATCTGAGCTGTTTGATATTCCCCAAATTTACCTTCATTACCATTGTCTGTCCAACTCTGTTCAATGTAGACTCTATATTAAGAACTCTTTAGGATAGTGGTTCAAAGCCATCCTGAGCAGGAAAGTCCCTGAGATTCTTATCAACAATCCCCAGAGAACCAGAAATGGTACTGAGGCTCAGTACCATGGTAGAGCGTTGTGCAAAAAAACTTAGGGACAATGCCTAGGCCCTGAGTTCAAGGCCCACAGACCCCACTCCCCTCCCCCCATGATAATGAGCTACAAACAACTCTGCTAAGTACCATTAAGTGTTTTTATTCATTGCATCTAATTATATAAGTCCTGGTACTTGGACTCCTTGAGTACTCAAGTACCTGGTACTTGGACTCTGAACACATCCAACCCCACATTTGCATTTATCTTGATACAGATCATCTCTTTCCCTACTGAAATTAAATGGCTTTGAAGACCCATCTTTATATC
The DNA here is from genome assembly GCF_019054845.1 of Dipodomys spectabilis. NCBI lineage: Eukaryota > Metazoa > Chordata > Mammalia > Rodentia > Heteromyidae > Dipodomys > Dipodomys spectabilis. The sequence goes on from NW_024870707.1 coordinate 10,456,595, forward strand.
CCCCACGAATGGCCCCCTTTATCTAGATTTTATGCCCTTGCCTCTTTTCCCTTCTAACCTTCCAGAAACATTAGATCACAAGGTTGGATGTTATTTGGTGGTATAGGGATTGCCTAGTCTGTTTATAGGTCAGTTTGATTCCCAGCACCAAAAAGAAAAAAACAAAACAAAAATTAGATTACAAGTCAGATCACATTAGTCTCTCCTAAATCCTTTTCATGACTCGTGCAATTGGACATTGGACTTTGCCCCTGCTGTTGTGTAAATGTATTCAGGGACACTAATATTGAGACAAGCATAGCTGTAATGGCACCCACCTGTAACTCCAGCATTTAGGTAACCAAGGCAAAAGAATCTCAAGTTGGAAGACAAGCCAGCCCAGGCTACACATAAATAGGAAGGAGCCAGCACCGGTAGCTCACGCCTGTAATCCTAGCTACTCAGGAGGCTGAGATCTGAGGATCACTGTTCAAAGCCAGCCCGAGCAGCAAAGTCCGTGAGACTCTTATTTCCAATAAACCACTAGAAAACCAGAAGTGGCGTTGTGGCTCAAGCGGTAGAGCGCTCGTGATGAGCTGAAGAGCACAGGGACAGCGCCCAACCCCAGAGTTCAAGCCCCACAACCGACAAAAAAAAAAAAGGAAAGAAGGAAAGGGAAGGAGGGAGGAATGAAGGGAGGGACTAAAGGAGGGAAGGCGGGAAGAAGGGGAAGAGGAGGGTGTAATAGAACATACAGGAAACAAGAAACTCCCACAAATTCTCATATAGAAACAATCTTATTGAGAGGTGGTTCTGCCTTAAGGTACAAATCCCAAATCCATTAATAGATTAATGGTTTGTCTGGAGGGTCTGTTAAGTAACTAAGCCAAAATAAAACTTTTCTTTAAAATATTCAGAGCAACAGAAAATGGACTAAGACAAATTACTGACAAGATCATGCAGGTTTTGTACCCACTCCAAACATCACTTTTGCCCCCTTTGCAATTCCTTTTTTTTTTTTGTCGGTCGTGGGGCCTGAACTCTGGGCCTGGGCACTGTCTTTCAGCTCTTCAGCTCAAGGCTAGTACTCTACCACTTGAGCCACAGCACCACTTCTGGCTTTGTCTGCTTATGTGGAGCTCTCTGGGCCTGGGCACTGTCTTTCAGCTCTTCAGCTCAAGGCTAGTACTCTACCACTTGAGCCACAGCACCACTTCTGGCTTTGTCTGCTTATGTGGAGCTAAGGAATTGAACCCAGGGCTTCATGTATGCAAGGCAAGCACTCTTACTACTGAACCACCTTCCCAGCCCTTCAATTCCTTCTCTAGGTAATATATGATTGGGTGTTTTGGTTTTTTTTTTTGGGTCCGGTCGTGGGACCTGAACTCTGGGCCTGGGCGCTGTCCCTCAGCTCTTCAGCTCAAGGCTAATGCTCTACCACTTGAGTACAGTGCCACTTCCGGCTTTTTCTTTTTGCTTATGTGGTGCTGAGGAATCGAACCCAGGGCCTCAGGCATGCAAGGCAAACGCTCTACCACTGAGCCACCTTCCCAGCCCCTTGGGTGGTTTTTTTTTTAAATCAAGTTTTATCCTTAGTGGCTTCTCCTTGAAAAGAAAGCCAATCCAAAACTCTGCTTTATGTACTTAAGGCCCAAAACTTTCATCTAGTTTCTTCTTTCCCTCACCAAAAAAAAAAAAAGGTAAATAGCCAGGCACCAGTGGCTCACACCTGTAATCCTAGCTACTCAGGAGGATGCCAGCCTGGGGCAGAAAAGAACCCATGAGACTCATCTCCAATTAACCACACAGAAAAAGAAGTGCAGCTGTGACTCAAAGTGGTGATGTCCTTGCCTTGAGTAGAAGAGCTCAGAGACAGTGCCCAGCCAGAGTTCAATGCCTCACGACCAAAAAAAAAAAAAGAAAGAAAGCAGGACTTGAGTGGGGTTAAGTGCTAGCCCAGCGAGGTTGAGATAGAGTTCAAACTCAACCTTCCTCACAAAAAGTTAGGAGCCATCCTTTTTTTTTTTTTTTTCTTTTAACACTATGAAAGCCAGGGCTGGGAATGTGGCTTAGTGGTAGAGTGCTCACCTAGCATGCATGAAGCCCTGGGTTCGATTCCTCACTACCACATAATTAGAAAAAAGCCAGAAGTAGCACTGTAGCTCAAGTGGAAGAGTGCTAGCTTTCAACAGAAGTTCAGGGACAGTGCTCAGGGCCTGAGTTCATGCCCCCCAGGACTGGCAAAAAAATAAGTTGGCCAATACTTGCACACATCTGCACTGTGCTAAGTGCTTACACAAGCATTTTACATACTTTAATTCTCAAATGGCAGACAGGTATTAGTGGTTCAAGGTGAGAGCCAGACAAAAGCAAAACATGGAGGCTCTAAACTCAGCAATACAAGTCCAGAGCCTAAAGGCTTTTGTTAACTTTCGTATACTGCATCCCAAGAACCAGCAGATTCATTAACATTACATGACAATATATGAAGTTCAAATATGCTGCTAGGGAGGAACCATAAACCAATCAATGACTCTGTCTGGGGCTGTGATTAGGTTACCAAGGCCAGATATTTATTTTTAATTATTTTTTGTCAGTTGTGGGCCTGAACTCTGGGCCTGGGTGCTGTCCATCAACTCTTCAGATCAAGGCTGAAGAGCTTCAGCTCTACCACTTGAGCCACAGTGCCACTTCCGGCTTTTTCTGTGTATGTGGTGCTGAGGAATTGAACCTAGGGCCTCATGCATGCAAGACAAGCACTCTACCACTGAGCCACCTTCCCAGCCCAGGGCCAGATATTTAAAAGTACAAACAATGGCATCCCTCACCTCTGTGCCAGTGTAATAAAGTGACAGAAGAGGCATACCATGTTCCTGTGTAACAGACATCCACCCAAATCCACTTTGCTCCCAAACCAGCCTCTACTCCAAGACTATTTTCTTTGGCAAGAAGATAAAAAGGACTTGGGGACAAAGTTGCTTAGGATGGGGATAACCCCACCTCTACTGATGTCCATTTCCCTCAAATCTAAGGGTTTTTGCTTGTCTTATTGTTCTAGGGAACACACCGCCAGCCTAGAAACATACATACCTCCCTTTACCCCATGGCTCTGCAAATAAAGATAAAACAAGCTGCGTGGGCGAAGTAGCTTTATTACAGAAAGCCAAGATTACATAGGACTTAAGAGTTTGCATTGGGGCCCTTCTTCTTGCCAAAGGTGGGCACAACATTGACAAAGCGTCGGTTGTACTGCATCCGCCTCTTGGCCCGGCCAGTCTTCTTCTTCTTCTTCTCCTGTTTGGCCACCTGGCAAAAGGAAGGATGGATGAGACCTCGGGTGACTTCTGCTATGCCAGGATCCTTTCCCTCAGACTCCCTTTTCCAAGAAGGGAAAAAGTATACACATACAGGAGACCAGAGTCTTACTATTTTGAAAGAAAAACACAAAACACAAAGTTCAAATAATCCACTCACCTTGGGAGTCTGACCTCTCACTTTTCCAGCACGGGCCAAGGATCCATGGACTTTACCTATGGTGGGGAAAGTGGAAAGCCACAAGAGTCAAGCCACCACCCAACATAATCACCTTCCTCATCTCAGACTTCTAAAGACAGAAGTCTAGTAAGGGACTGAGGTGCAGTTACACTCTGGCTTAGTCTGGCCTGGAAAATACTCTGCTCTACCACCAGACATTGAGCAACGAAATATTTTCACCCACCAGGAATTTCTAAGAAAAGAAAACCAAAACACTCCTTTCCCCACTCACCTCCAAGCAGGCGGCCGACTATCTGTAGGGTAGCCAGGGCCTCCACCCCACACTGGCCGAGGGTAGCGTCATCCTCCAGTGGCGTGCCTGCCAGGAGCAGGACCTGATCTTCCGGGACGATACCCTCCAGGGAGGCCACACGAGCCTACAAGCCAAGACATAGAGATAAATAGGTAAATAAAGAAATATTCCGAGTCTCTTCGCGGGGCAGCAGGGCGGGCACGGGCGCGGAGTACCGCGAGCAGGGCGCACGAACCTTGATCTGAGCGATCGTCTCCTGGCCGGTCACCTCAAGGGTGTGGAGCTCCTGGGCGCGGACAAACAGCTGCATATTGGCGACTACGAAAATAAAAAAAGAAGGCTGTGAAAGAAGCGAAGTGGTGCCCGGGGAGGAAGCGGCGGTCGACCCGTCGGGAGCGAGGGAGACGCGGGGGCCTCACGTGTGGAACGCCGGGCCCACGGGGAGGCCCAGAAAGGCCAGAGCCACAAAGGACCCCTTCTCCCTTGATCTCCCCAACGCCCTCGGACCCACCCCGCGGCCAGCCAGCTACCAAAGCCCTCCAGATCCACCCGCCGTACAAGTCGTACCAGAACCCCGGGACCAGCGGCCGCTACCGTGAAGATGGAGTCGAGAAAGAGGAAGGAGCGCGCTGCGCAGGCGTGCTGAGGGCCGGTTGCGTAGCTCGTCACTGCGGAGCGACTGTACGGCCTCCTCTATTTGTACCGCCCACTGCCGTTCTGGCCCCGCCCCTTTACGCTTCGCGCTGGCGTTCTCTCGCCTCGGGCGCGGCCCTCGGGAAGGGTGGGGCCAAGCCGGTTGCGCGCGCAGAAAGGTAGCAGAAGGCTGGGGCAGTCCAAGATGGCGGCGGCCATGGTCAGGTCTGTGCTGTGGGTCTGGAGAAGAACCGACATCCAGCGAGGCTGCGGACGAAGGCAGCTGGTGAGAACGCGGGGCTCGGAGCTGATGATGGCAGAGGGCTCTCAGTTACTCACTGCAGTTTCTAAATCCACGTCCTTTCATGGTGGTGGTGGGGGCTTCGTCTTCTTCTGTGGCTCAGTTATCTCCAGAGGAGCGCCCAGAGTGGGAGCCCACAAAGTGACAGCCTTGGGACCGACACTTGGGGAGTGCGGTGTGGAAATGTAGCTGCAGCAGGACAGCCTGGGTGGGTCAGAACTGAAGAGTTATTGACGTTCTCTGGCTGGGGGCATGAGAGAATTAGGAGTGGTTTAAGTGCCGAATGCAGAACTAGAAAGTTTCCATAGAATGCTCAGAGAAAAACCTTTAAATGAAAAATCACCACATTGTGTGTGTGTGTGTGTGTGTGTGTGTGTGTGCGCGTGTGTGCGTGTGCGCGCGCGTGCGCACGCGCGCGTGTGTCCCTTGTCTACCTCTACATAGGGAAAATTAACGAAGAGATGGTTTGTTGTCTCAGAGCCAGACCCAGAAGCCTCCTGATTACCCCAGCTTTGTGGAGTCTGCAGATGAGTACCGGTTTGTGGAGCGCCTCTTACCCCCTACCAGCATCCCAAAGCCCCCAAAACATGAACATTATCCCACGCCCAGTGGCTGGCAGCCTCCCAGAGGTAAGCTGGGTAATGGGGATAGTTTGAAGGAGGAGCATTCTCTTCCTCAGTTTTCAGCCTGTCCTTACTGAGTCTTTAGAAACTACCGTGAATCCTGTACCCATATTGAGATCTCTCTTTAAAAAACAACAACAACAACTATTGTTGTTTAAGAGGTGGTATACAGCGGGGTTACCTTTACATACCTCAGGTAATAAGTATATTTTCTTCTTTTTACATAGTATCATCTGTTCCCTTCTTCTCTCCCCTTCCCTCCCTTCCATATCTGCCCATGAGTTGCATGGTTCACTCTCATCAATGTCCAGTGGGCTCTGCTGCTGCACTTTTTCACCTGTTTTCTACTGTCCCCTCCCCCCACCTTCCCTCAGTTGTGCACATGTATACACTGTATATACGAGGTAAAGAATACAGAGTCATCCTGGTGCTGGTGGCTCAGGCCTGTACTTAGGAGGCTGAGATCTGAGGATCTTGGTTCAGAGCCAGTCTGGGCAGGAAAGTCCGTGAGATGTTTATCTCCCAATAAACCACCAGAAAACTGGAAGTGACGCTCTGGCTCAAGTGATAGAGCACTTGCCTTGAGCTGAAGAGCTGAGGGACAGTGCTGAGGCCCAGAGTTCAAGCCCCACAACCAACAACCAACAACAACAACAACAAAAAAAAAACAATTAAAAAAATACAGAGTCAAGGTGGGAATATGGCTTAGTGGTAGAGTGCTTGCCTAGCATGCATGAAGCCCTGAGTTCGATTCCTCAGTACCACATAAACAGAAAAAGCCATAAGTGGTGCTGTGGCTCTAGTGGTAGAGTGCTAGCCCTGAGCAGAAAGAAGTTCAGATCAGTGCCCAAGCTTTTGAGTTCAAGCCCCAGAACTGGCAAAAACGGGGGGAGGGGGACTGGGAAGGTGGCTCAGTGGTAGAGTACTTGCCTTGCATGCATGAGGCCCTGGGTTTGATTCCTCAGCAGCACATAAGCAGAAAAAGCCGGAAGTGGCACTGTGGCTCAAGTGGTAGTGCACTAGTCTTAAGCTGAAGAGCTCAGGGACGGTGCCTAGGCCCAATGTTCAGGCCCCATGACCGACAAAAAAAAAAAAAAAAGAGTCATTAGAAAACAGACAGATTAAGAAAACATCCTTTGTTTCCTTATCTTTGGCGTTCTGTTTCAGTATGTGTATGTTGTTTTATATATAAACAGGCACTTTGGTATCACAACTTGATGATGTTCTCCTAAGACTATCCTCTTTTGGTCTCACTGTGAGTGTGTAGAATCTTGTATAATTTGTCATGTCCCATTGTGTTTTAAATCTAACTTCAGCATATCAGGGAGAACATGCATCGGTTGTCTCTTTGATCTTGGCTTATATCACTCAACATGATTTGTTCTAGTTCTATCCATTTCCCTGTGAATGACATTATTTTATCCTTTCTAATGCCTTTGTAAAATTCCATTGTAGGTACCACATTTTTTGGATGAATATCTATTGTGGGGCATCTGGATTGTTTTCCTATCTTGGCTATTGTGAATAGTGTGGCATATTGAGATCTTTTTTTTTTTTTAATTTTAATTTTTTTTTTGTCAGTTGTGGGTTTGAACTCTGGGCCTGGGTGCCGTCTCTGAGTGAGCTCTTCAGCTCAAGGCAAGTATTCTACCACTTCAGCCACAGCACCACGTCTGGTTTTCTGGTAGTTAATTGGAGATGAGTCTCACAGACAGCCTGACAGGACTGGGGTTTGGACTCAGGGTGTGAATGCTGTTCCTCAGTTCTTTTGATCAGGGCTGGTACTCTACTATTTGAATTATACACAAAAAGTGGAGCTCCATGTGGGGCGCAGATGGCTCATGCCTGTAATTCTAGCTACTCAGGAGGCTGAGATCTGAGGACCGCAGTTCAAAGCCAGCCTGGGCAGGAAAGTCGTGAGACTCTTATCTCCAATAAACCACTCAGAAAACCGAAGTGGCGCTGTAGCTCAAGTGATAGAGCGCACCCCTTGAGCTGAAGAGCTGAGAGACAGCACCCAAGCCCTGGGTTCAAGCCCCATTACCGAAAAAAAAAATATAGTCTCACAGACTTTCCTCAGATCCTCAGATCTCAGCCTCCTTAGTAGCTAGGATTACAGGCATGAGCCACCAGCACCCACCATATTTGAGATCTTTTAAGGGTAGCATTGCCTTATGTCCAAGGAATGATTCAAGAGTAGACCCTTCTACTAATGGCTATGTATCTCAAGCTAGTAGCATGGGAATGTTTCCATATGGGAGAAAGTAAATCATAGAGACAAAACTTCCCTTTACCCTCAGCACATGTTACCTTTTTTGAGAACACAACTTGCAAGTCAGGCAGTTGTATGCTTGAATTTGGCTCCTGCTCTACTCTACACTGTTGGTGAGCTCTTAAGTCACTAAGCTTCTTCCAAGTTCAATTTAAGCAAATTGAAGATAATCCATTCAGTGCATGAACCACTTAGGGTAGAGCCCAGCAAATAGGTGCCTAGTGCTATTACATGTGTATCCTTTTGTTCCAGAAATTGTTTTCAATTGAAAAGGACAAAGATTGGCCCCAGAGGGAACCCAAAGACACAAGGAGTTATGCTCTGATTGTGTGTGTGTGTGTGCACGCACGCATGCCAGTCCTGGGGCTTGAACTCAGGGCCTGGGCACTGTCCCTTAGCTCTTTTGCTCAAGGCTAGCGCTCTACTGCTCAAGCAACAGCTCCATTTCTGGATTTTGGGTGGTTAGTTGAAGATGAGGGTTACCTGGCTTCAAACCATCATCCTTAGATCTCAGCCTTCTGAGTAGCTAGGATTACAGCTGTGAGCCACCAGCGCCTGGCATGACTCCATTTTTTTCTTGAGTACCTACTTGGTCACAGGTCCTTTGTAGGACCTTGAAGGTACCTGATGCACAGTTTAGTCTGACAAGGAAAGAAGAGTTAGTTACCTTGACTTGAAGTCAGAGTGGCAGGTCTCATTGGATGCAGAGGGTAATTTTGTGAGGGAAAAGTCCTTGGCTAAGTGAGATGGAGTCTAGAACAAATTGGCTTATCACTGTTATTCCCTATCACAGATCCCCCACCCAACCTGCCCTATTTTGTGCGGCGCTCCCGGATGTACAACATTCCTGTCTACAGGGACATCACACATGGCAATCGCCAGATGACTGTGATCCGGAAGGTGGAAGGGGACATCTGGGTAAGTGGGTAGGGTAGGTAGGTTAGAGTCTTGTTCTCACTGTCTGGGAGCTAAAGGGATGGGAGGCTGCTGGAAAGGAAGGATTATTAACTAAGCCTGACACCTCTTTCCCCAGGCTCTGCAGAAAGATGTAGAAGATTTTTTGAGCCCACTGCTGGGGAAGAAACCAGTCACCCAGGTTAATGAGGTGACAGGTACTCTGCGGGTCAAGGGCTACTTTGATGAGCAACTTAAAACCTGGCTTCTTGAGAAGGGCTTCTGAGCCCCACTGAGCAACCTGTGTGGGCTGGAGGCCAGGGGACCTCAGGAGGAGGGAATGGGACATTGGAGCCTTTGGGAACAGGGCTATGGGCTCGGGCTGATCCCAGTGTGAGGCTGAAAGGCTTTAGGTAAGTCAGGCCTTGATTGAATAAGGGGAAATCAGACTCCTCCATACAAGGGTCCACTGGGAGAGAGTTGACCAGCATGGGAGACCCACCAGGAAAAACCATTCTCGGGCTGGGAAGGTGGTTCAGTGGTAGAGCGCTTGCCTTGCATGCCTGAGGCCCTGGGTTCAATTCCTCAGCACCACATAAGCAAAAAAGAAAAAGCCGGAAGTGGCGCTGTGGCTCAAGTGGTAGAGCACTAGCCTTGAGCTGAAGAGCTGAGGGACAGCGCCCAGGCCCAGAGTTCAGGCCCAAACTGGACCCAAAAAATAAAAACCATTCTCAAGCTAGTTGGGAGGGCATTAGCTGCTGTCCTTCCACTCAGTGGCTTGTTTCTTCGGATTCCTTGGATTTAGCTGTTCAGATTCTAGGGATTATCATCTGGTGGAAGCAGTTGCCCCACCCTGTTTAGGGAGGGTTTACAGATTAAACCACACATAGGGCACATATTTTAGCCTTCTTGGGGTTCACTGAGATCTTTCCCAGCGCTTGCTGTAGGCCAGACTCGGTCTGGTGGAGGTTGTGGACACAGGGTCCTGAGTAGCATCTTAAAGTTCCAAAAGCAGTGTTGGAGAAGAGGAAGCACAAAATGTCAGCCCCTGGAGAGGTCCCTGCTCCATTCCAGACCAGAGTTGTTTGCCTGACTAGGTTTCCAGTGCCACAAGTTAAAATGATTGGCTTTGGGGTGGTCTGGCCACAAGGGGGCATCTTGGTGCTTCTGAGAGCCCAGCCCAAGGCCATCCTGTCAAGGCTGCTGACCTAGAATCCAGGCTGGACAGAGGTTTGCAGGTGGGAGGGTGAAGGTGCAGGTCCTTTACACCCCTGCCGTCCATCCTTCCCACTCCGCACCAACTAGACTTCACACTTGTTCCACCCTCAGAGCCACAGCTGCCTAAGCCCGGAGTTCCCACTCCCACTCCTCCATCCAAGCAGCTAAGGCAGGGTTTGGCTCCTGGCTACCCTACTTATCTCTAACCTAAGGCAGAGGCCCTTGAAGTTCTCTGGGGCTCAGTTTCTCCATATGTAAAGCAGTCAAGTCTTCCTAGTTGTGGACCCAGAACAACATCCTCCCTCCTGAAGATTGGGGCCATTCTCAAGTCTACAGCCTGGGCAAGGAAGAGGAGCCTGGCCTGGATCCTAGACACAAGTCCCACCGGTCGTTAATGCAAGTTTTTATTTGGCTGTATATACAATTTAAGCTATTAAAATTTGTACAATATTTACAAATTAAATAATCATCTGAAACTGTCTCCAGCAACTCTTGTAACACAAAACCAAGGGGAAGAAAGACTGGGCTGGGCAGAGGCCTTGGCTCCTGTGGTCCCTGCCTGGCCCAGAGCCTGTTGTGAACTGACTGTAGAGAGCAGGAACCCCGCTCCGGCACCTCCTTCCTGGGGTCAAGCATTCAGATTCTAAAGACAAAATTTAAGCCAAAAGCCACTAGGTCAGGAAGCAGTTTCAGTCCTGAACTGGAGAGCAGGTCTGCAGGTCAGGAGTGATCTTCCTTGAGTTCCAGGGTCGCAGTGGTTAAGGAGCAGCACACTGGCCCTCAGCCCATGTGGCTGGGCAGTGGCTGCTGGGTGAGACTGTCAGTCCCAGCTGAGAAGCTGCAGGGGAAAGGGGCCTGGGTGAGGGGCGGAGCGGGGTCCCTCAGTGCTGCCCGCCTGCCCCCCTACCCCCAGGCACTCCTTTCCCTGAGTTGCGTGGTTGCCAGTAAGACGTGGAAATGCCACAGGGCATAGGGGGCACAGCCACCATCACAAAGGGGCTTCTGGGGGAGACGGGGGTGAGAAGAGGATCGGTACCACTCTTGGCAGGGGGGCAGGGGCTAGCTCCTGACCTGCCTCCAGCCCCTCTGGGGTCCACACTTGGAAATGGAAGCTAATACTGTTCAGCACGCAGCGTGACCCCCCACACACAAGTAGGGCCCCGAGGGGCTGCCCCTCCTCCCAGAAGGAGGGGGGGGATGGTGGAGAAGAGGGCTTCTCAGAGGCCAAGCCTTTTGCCTTCCCAGCCCTAGCAGACCTCAGTCAGGGCTGGACAGTGGAGAGGAAGCCTGGGACTGCCCACCGTCCCCATGGCCTCCTGGGGCTCCGAGGGCTCCAGCTCTCAGCCAGGAGGCCAACCTCTTTCCACTGAGCCTTGGGGATGCCCCCCACTTCTTCCTCAGAGCTGGGGTTACTACTCCCTGGTGCACACAGAGAGGGAGCTGGCACTTGGTGGCAGGACGTGTTCCAGCGAGGGTTGCTCAAGAGAGCGGGGGCAGGGCCGGGGCCGGGGCAGTGTCAGTGGGCAACGGGGGCCTCCAGCTTCTGCAGGCGGCGCCGGCGGAGCTCGGCAGCATCAGGCTCTCCATCCTCAGGCAGCTCCTCGGCACCCACTGTCTCAGGAGCTGGGGGCAGAGGTTAGGAATGGAACCCTGAGCAGGCCACAGCCCATCCCCTCAGAAGTTGATCACACCTACCCGGAGGCTTTTCCATTTCAGAGGCTGGTGGGGAGGTTTCTGGGGGCGGAGGGGGAGCCTCAGAGCTGGGGTTGCTGGCGGAGGACGGAGCAGTAACCACTGTTGAGGCTGTCTCTTCGGTGGGGCTGACAGTGGCAGGCCTGGGGGGCCTGGGAAGAGAGGACAAGGGCCCAGATAGAGGATTCTGCCCTTGTGTTTAGCACAGTACCCCTGGGGCTCCAGTGAGCACAGGTGCACTTGAGTGTGGAATGGAGTCGCAGATGGGGCCAATCCAAGAGCCGAGTGACAGTCAGCACTTGGATTATAAATCTCTTGCAGCCTCAGACTGGGGACAGGTCCCCTGCTATCCTGCAGCCTCCCCCTGGGAATATCAGCACTCCCATCAGTCTCCAGTGTCCTTCTAGGCCTGTGCAGCCCCTGCTGGGTGCCAGTGCTTTGTATGTGTCACCTAGGTCTAGGAAGTAGGACTCCTGTACCAGTAAGGTAAAGGAGGCCATAGAGCAAGTGAGCAGTGGGACTGGCACTGGAACCTGGGCCAGCCTATCTCCAAGTTCAGGGACAATCCCAGCATCAGGAGGATGTTAAGGGAGGAGTCAGAGCCACAAAAGCCAGGACTAAGCGGGGCGCTGGTGGCTCACACCTGTCATCCTAACTACTCAGGAGGCTGAGATCTGAGGATAGCAGTTCAAAGCCAGCCTGGGAAAGAAAGTCCATGAGATTCTTATCGCCACCTAACCACCAGAAAATCAGCAGTGGCGCTGTGGCTTAAGTGGTAGAGTGCTAGCCTTGAGCTGAAGAGCACAGGGACAGCGCCCAGGCCCAGAGTTCAAGCCCCACGACTGACAAAAAAAAAAAAAGGCGGGGCTGGGAAAGTGGCTCAGTGGTAGAGCGCTTGCCTTGCATGCTCAAGGCCCTGGGTTCGATTCCTCAGCACCACATAAGCAAAAAGAAAAAAGCCGGAAGTGGCGCTGTAGCTCAAGTGGTAGAGCACTAGCCTTGAGCTGAAGAGCTGAGGGACAGCGCCCAGGCCCAGAGTTCAGGCCCCACAACCGACCAAAAAAAAAAAAAAAAAAGAAAACATAAGAGAGCTCCAGTCAGCTCTAATCAAGAGCACTCAGCTGTGCTGTAGGTAGGGGACCTGAGTCAGCAGGTGTTAAGGACAAACTCAGTAAGTATGGTTGCTGGAGACGGTTCTGGCAGCGCCACCCCATTCTTCCATGCAGACGCACCCCAGGGAGGCCAGCACAGTGAGGTACTGATTGATCTGCAGCATGGCCGCGTCCAGCAGCGTGTGGATGTTGCGCAGGCTCTGCAGCCGGGCCTCCAGGTGCTGGCGCTCGTGGCCCTCCAGAGCCCGCAGCTCCTCCGGGGTCAGCCCCGCAAAGCCCGCGGGGGGTACAGGCATGGGCGGGAAGGCTGGAGAAAGGTGGAAACTTAAGTCTGGGCTGCCTGGGCTCAGCTGATGCTTTACCCCCAAATACATCCCAGAGTGGCCCAGCTTACCGAAGGGTGGAGGCAGGGGCATACCCATCCAGGGAGGAGGGAATGGGAAGGCAGGGGCGGGGCCAGCTTCGGGGGCGGGGGCGGAGCCAGGTGCAGGGGCCGAACCAGCAGCTGTGCTTGTGGTTGCTCCACTGGGCCGAGAAAGGGCTGCGGAAGAGCAGAAATTAACGCGCTGTGGGGCCCCTCTTCATCCCTGCCACACCCCCGGCTGCCGAAGTGTGGCAAAGGCTCACCTGCACTGGTGGAGGGCGGGGCCACAGCCTCGCCTGAGCTCGGGGGAGGCGGGACAGGCGGAAAGGGGCCCATGGGTGGCCACAGTGGGAACATGCCTGGAGGAAAAGGAGGCAGGAGGCCCTGGGGGACTGCAGAGAGAGGAGAGGGTGGTGAGCCGGGGCTGAGCTGCGGAGACCCCACTCCCAGGCAGGACTGGCTACAGGAGCTTTGGCCTCTACTCCTGTGGGGCCTGGAGCTCATGGACCACAGCAACTGTGCGTATCTATTCCTCATGCGTTCACCCCTCCCTGTGCCGACTGAGCTTCTGGAGGACAGAGATTCCATTACCCAGCATCTTCCACACCCAACCCAGGGCCACCAGTTAGTTCCCCAGTGGCATGAGGAGACACTCACAGTTAGGGGGCTGGGGCAGGAGTGGTGGGGGGTGGGGGGCTGGGGGTGGCCCCTGGTCCGCAGGCTCAGGGGGCGGTGGTGACTGGGCTGGCAGTGATGCCCGTAGGACATCCATACGGCAGGTAGGGCAGGTCTGCTGCCTCTGGAACCAGGAGCGCAGGCAGCTGGGAGTCAAGACCAGGCAGCGGTCAGCAGGTCCCGAGGGGCCTGTGCAGGCGGGCAGGCTCCCCGGGGCGCGCCCCCACCTGGTGTGGAAGATGTGGTTGCAGGGCAGTCTCTTGGCACCAGTCACCATCTCCTCTCGGCAGATGATGCAGACGTTGTCCACTGCCTGGAGTTCCTCAGGGGTGGCATCTGGATACCTGGTTAGGATACGGGGGGAGGGAGGCTGTGTCAGGACCAGAGCTGGGAGCCTAAGGGGGTGTGGGACAGAGTTGGGAGAGCAGCTGGGACAAGCCCACTTACAGTGTGTTCATGTTGCGGATTGCTCGGCGAGACATGATGGCATCTGTCACAGCTTTCTTGAACTGCCTGAAAGCACAGCCAGGGAATTTGGAGAAAGCACAGCCAGTGAATGCAGAGAAACATGGGGGCGGGGGTGGGGTGGGGGACGACACACAGGATCAGGGGAGTGGAGTACCAGAGCTAAACTCACCTCATGGCCAGGTACATGGGCCGGATGGCAAAGAGTGGGAAGGTGTGTACCTTGATCATGATGGTCATGAAGGCCATGTACAACAGAACCTTGATGAAGCCTGCAGAGAGCAGCTGGTCAGAGCTGTGCAGGCAGACTGGTGGGGGGCTGGGCAGGGGAGGGGAAGAGGGCCTGCCCCCCCTCACCTGTGAAGAGCTCTGTGTAGAGCATGTACACAGCCTTATTGTCCCAAGGGTTCTCGCTCTGGAGGTCCACAGAGTGCAACACGTACTTGACGAAGATGGTCAGCACCATGGTCATCAGGATGGCATACTGGAGAGGACACAGGGAGACGTGAACTCCAACCCCCCACCCTTTGCGTTAGCCAGGCTGCTGCACCAGGCCTGGGCACGGAAGGCATGGCAGGAGGAGCCTAGGCTCCTCCACTCACTACTTGGAAGTTTACTTTAAACGATTCCCTCAACTACACTTTGCTCATCAGTGGACTACAGAACTACTGTTCATTATAGCCATGTCTTGCTAATTAAGAAAAGCAGGTCAGGAGCTTGGCACAAGACCTGACATATATCAGCCCTCTGCAAACGTGAACTGTTACAGAACACTCTTCCTCTGGCCTGGGACATGGCATCCCTAGCAGTCCAGCCATCCGGAGCTGGCTCTGATGCCAGCTTCCAGCAAGACTTCCTGAACCCCAAGTCAAGGTTTCCCCAGAATCAGCCTCTTTGTACCCCCCTCCCCAGCCATCACCCAGGAGTGAGAGTGACCACGGCTCCACGGTTGCCAGCGCAGGAGGGGCCACACGGCATGTGCTCAGTTGGGTTTGTTGGGTCACCCAGGGCACATGCGCTGCTACCTCAGGCTTGTCCCCTCAACCTCCCAAGTCACTTTTACCTCAAAGCCAAACACCAGCTGCACAGAGGCCCCCCGGGTCAGGATGCTATGATAGGCATGGCTGACGAAGAGGAAGTCCAGGATACCCAGGAGGAACATAAGGGCTGTGGGGAACCCCGAGTTGGGGGAGTGGAGTCAGCCAAGGCCTGACAGCCACTTCCTGCCCTACAACAGCCAACCTCAAATCCACCATGGCCCTGGCGCCACCATCGAGTCAGGTGGGCACACTCCACTAGATTCAGCCCTCTGGGAACTCTAGTTTTACCCAGGGTAGGACATCAGGGCAGCCCCAGGAGGCATAGACGTGAGCGTCCAGAGAGCTGAGTGGAACAAGTAAGAGACTATGCAAATTAACCCCTAAATTATCTTTCCTGTACAGCTGTGGGCTGAGGGGCAGTGCGGGCCCTGGGGTAAAGGCCTGTTCACTACTGAAATTCCTTGGCTTCTCTCCTCCCTCCAGCTATGATCCCCGCCCTCCAAGAGCCTCACTCACAGACGATGCGGCAGTGAAAGAGCCAGGAGATATTGGGGCTTCGTTCCATCTGAGGCAGAGTGGGGGGGGGGGGGGTCCTGTTAGGAAGGCAAGGCTCACCTTGCCTCCCCAACCCAGCCACAGGGATCCCAAGCCTGCTACTCCCAACTCACAAAGTCCACCCGGTCCTCTGCCAGCCAGTGGAAACATTTGAGAAAGAGGAGGAGAGTGAAGAGTGCGACAAAGCGGGGACTGAAGTCATCCCGAAAGACAGTGAAGGCCAGACAAGTCTCTGTGACGGCATACCAGGAACGCTCCAAAAGGTGCTGGGGGTTGGACAGGGGATGATGATGAAGAATCGAGACCTTCTGTTTGCTCAGTCCCCAGCCCCTCGCCTTTGCTGCCAGCCACTGACACCTTACCTCCATCTCTGCTGCCCTCAGCTGCCCAAAGAACACTTTGCCCATCACCTTGCCCAACAGGAAGACAAGGACAAAGGCCTGTATATACAGGACCTAGGAGTGGAGAAAGGCTATGGTTTGAGGTCACTTTCTGTTTTCTGTTCCCCAAATCCTCATCAGTTCATTCAAAAGTTAGACAGCTAGTGGCTACTACTGCCCCTACTTACCGGATATGTAGCCCCACCTCTGCCCCAGGCAGACTCCTCCTTCCCTCCCAGGGCGGTCCTCCCTCCCAGAGCCCTGAACTCACTGCCATGCTGGGGCTGGACTTGGTCAAGTATACCACAGTGGGGTAGAACTGGTGTTTGAGGTAGTAGGCATGTGCCACCACGGCTCCGGTCAGTGCCAGGCTGGCCGCCATCATCACTGCGGTGCGGAACATTGCCCTGGCCCGGAGACCTGCATTGGGTGGGAAAGATGTAGAAGAAAATGTATGTAATGATCGCAAACCGAATACAGTGCCTGGCACAGCGTCAATAGGAGAAAAGGAGATTGAATCTTGCAATCATCGGATCCGGGACACCATATGCCAGAAACTGAGGCTCAGAGGGGTCAAGGGATCTCATTGCTACAAGGCCTGGAACCTGGATCAGTCCTGTTTTAAATCTAGGACTCTTTTCACGCTGCCCTGCCAAGATGATCCTCTAGGGAGGCGAAAACAAAAAGCAATTGGGGGTGGGGGGGGGCGGGTGGACTGCCACCGCTGACCACCGAGTAAAAGAGCTGGGGCGAGAGGCAAAAGCAAAAATGCGCTGTAGAGGCGGGAACGCTTGGCCTGAGCCGGGAGAAGCCGAGGCGCTAAGGGGCGCAGCTTCATCTGTGACAGCTGTGCGGTGGGGGGGGGGGGGGGGGGTGGGCGGCGCGGACGCGCGCCCCTCGGGAGCGGGTGGGGGTACGTCAGCCTGGAACCCTGACGTCCCCCCCCCCAAGCCCCGAGGCAGTGTCAACTTGGGGCACCGTAGAAACGGCCAATCGACGGGGTGCAGTGGCGGGGCTGAAGGACCCGGGCGGTCCTCGCAACCGCGCACCTGTGAGCGCCCGGAGTTGCGAGAGTCGCAGGCGGGGCTGGGCCTCCGGGAGTGCGGCCGCGCTGGCGCTGGCGATCTGCGGCCATCTGACAGGCCGAGCGCAGGCGGGGGACGAAGGGGGTGACCCGATCCCGATGACCTCAAAGGGAAGGTCTTGGTCCCGACCCCAACCCCAACCAGGGCTGGACTTGGACTCACTCACCAGGAGCCCAGCGCGGCGAGCCCGCTCAATCCCCGCGACTGCGGCAGCCGCTCCGGTTAACAACACTCCCCACCCCCTGCGAACCGGAAGCTAGGGGGTAAGACACCTCACTTCCGGCGGCGCGGGGCGCGGCGGGGGCCGTACCAAGTGCAGCCGTCTTCTTTTGCTGGCCCAGCGCGCCCTAGGTGGGGCCGGGAACAGCCGCCTTCGTGCCGCTTTAGGGGTCCGTGTCCACCGAGAGGGGCTGAGCAAGAGATGCGGCAAGAGACTGGGGCGGCAGAGGACGGCGAGGGAGCGCCGGCGTCCCCGTCGGAGTGCCCCACAGTTGGTACGGTCCCCGCCCCGAGTGGCCGCAGCCCAGCCGCACTCCAGCGCCGCGAAGGTGGAGCGTCCTGGGGGCCGTGCCACTCGGAGGGGAGCGCGTGCAAGGGACAGACTTCACTGAGGGCTAGAAGGAAATACGTTTCAGAGTCTCGCTTCAGAGATGGTCACAACAGTCTGATAAACGCGGTGCTCCCTGGGAGACACTGGAAGCAAAACCCAGAAATGTGTCTCCTTCGTGCTTCCTTCACCCCGCCCCGTTGTGTGGGAGTGAGGCCCGTGGCTGCCACGGATTGGCTGCAATAAAGTTACGCGGACCAATAAGAAAGAGAAAGTAAATTTTCTGGCCAATAGAAAGGGAAAAGCAGGTGAGTGGTTGCTAGGGGCGGTACGCTACGTTGCTTAGGACCAGGTCCTGTCCCAGCTGTGAAAGCGCCAGCCGTGGGCTGGTGATCCCTAGCTGGCCTCCGGGAACATTGGCCCAGCCCTGAGAGGGAGGGGCAGGCAGAAGTGCCAGGACTGGGAAGAGGGCAAAGCTTTAATTCCTCCTAATCATGTTTTGTTTAAAATGGATTGATTTTTCAGTGGCTACAGGCCCACATTCCATTCTGCTTACTATTTTGCTGTAGCGCCTTGTTTATTTCTTGGCCACAATCCCGGCAGCAGTGGTCCCGGGATTACAGGCTATTTCATTGTGTGTGTGTGTGTGTGTGTGTGTGTGTGTGTGTGTGTGTTTGCCATTCACAGGGCTTGAATTCAGGGCCTGCACACTGTCCCAGAGCTTCTTTTGCTCAAGGCTAGCTCTCTACCACTTGAGCCACAGCACCACGCACTTCTGGCTTTTTCTGTTTATGTGGTATCGAGGAAATTGAACCGAGGGCTTCATGCATGCTAGGCAAACACTCTACTACTAAACCACATTCTCAGCCCGACTGTTTCATTCTGAATCGGGGTTGCCATTGTAAGGTCGATTCCTGGACGGCAAGCAGACCCCGCTCAGTACCTGTGTTACCTAGGCAACTGGGGCACCTGGAAGAGGTCACATCCGAATCCACTGAGGTCACATCTGGATCTGATGTGGCCACACCTTTCTCCCAACTGGTCCCACCTCCTCTTACCTGGTCCCACTTCCCTTTACCTGGACACATCTTTCCCTGCCCCTACCCTAGATAAGGCCTAACCCAGGGCCAGACCCCCCTTTTTGCCAGCTGCGTGGAGTGCCAACCTGGCCTGGTCCCAGCAGGTCTACTGAATAAACCTACCCCTTACCTGAATACCACATGCATGGTGCTGTTATTACTCGGCTACCTCTTTTTAAAAACCTAACAGCCACCAGATCAGTCCTTCTACAGTGTGGAGTTTCAGAATGCATCCACGTGCCTTGCATTTTTCTACATCTTATTGAAATAAGGATTCTGGATTTAATAAATGCCATCTTGGCATCTTGATAGAAGTTAATAGTAAATAGGGATTTTCTGAGAACTCTAGGGGTGATAGAGGACACTCTGGATTGCAAATATGTCATGAGTTGTAGGACTCCAGAAAGCTCGTGTTTCCTCTAGATAGTTGGGGCCCTGGTTTTCCCTTATTGTTCCCCTGCATAGTTTGTTCTGCCTGTGTATAAGACTTTTGTTAGAATTAAGTATCCCATTTAGTTGCTTTGCTTATGTATAACCCCTTTATAGGAATAAATATCTTCATCTAGCTCACTTTGTTTTATGTAAAAGGCTTTTGTTAAGGCTGTTAAGGCTTGGTCTCCACTCCAACATGTGGTTTTTGTCTTTAAAAGTTATGTGCTAGGGGGCTGGGAAGGTGGCTCAGTGGTAAAGCGCTTGCCTTGCATGTCTGAGGCCCTGGGTTCAATTCCTCAGCACCACATAAGCAAAAAGAAAAAAGCTGGAAGTGGCGCTGTGGCTTAAGCGGTAGAGCGCTAGACTTGAGCTGAAGAGCTGAGGGACAGCACCCAGGCCCAGAGTTCAGGCCCCACAACCGGACCAAAAAAAAAAAAGTTATGTGCTAGACTGGGAAATGTGGTTTGGTGGTAGCATGCTTGCCTAGCATGTATAAAACTATGGGTTCAGCCGGGCGCTGGTGGCTCACGCCTGTAATCCTAGCTACTCAGGAGGCTGAGGTCTGAGGATCGCGGTTCAAAGCCAGCCCGGGCAGGAGAGACCGTGAGACTCCTATCTCCAATAAACCACCAGAAAACCGGAAGTGGCGCTGTAGCTCAAGTGGTAGAGCGCTCTCCTTGAGCTGAAGAGCTGAGGGACAGAGCCCAGGCCCAGAGTTCAAGCCCCATAACCGACCAAAAAAAAAAAAAAATAGGTTATGTGCTAGCTCTGTTCTGGGCTGCAGGTCTTTGAGACAGGAGTCTATCTTGCAGTCCTTGGTCTTTAATAAACACTCCAAGCAAGGCACCTGTGGTGGTTTACACCTGTAATCCTAGCTACTAAGGAGGCTGAAATCTGAGGCTCAGAATTCAAAGTCAGCCCAGGTAGTAAAGTCCTTGAGACTTTTTTTTTTTTGGGGGGGGGTCCAGTCATGGGGCCTTGAGCTCACCATTTGAGCCACAGCGCCACTTCCGGCTTTTTTCTTTTTGCTTATGTGGTGCTGAGGAATGGAATCCAGGGCCTCAGGCATGCAAGGCAAGCGCTCTACCACTGAGCCACCTTCCCAGCCCTGCTTGAGACTCTGGAAGTGGCACTGTGGCTCAAGTGGTGAGCGCTCTCCTTGAGCTGAAGAGCTTAGGGATGGCGTCCAGGCCCAGAGTTCAAGCCCCACAACAGACCAAAAAAAAAGAAAAAAGACTCCAGATTCAATTTCTCAAAATGTGGCTTCACCGATTTCTTGCTGTACATTATTTAACCACCAGTCACCAAAACTGTCCCCTAGATGGTGCTCTTTCCTTTCCTTTCTTTCTTTCTTTCTTTTTTTTTTTTGATCGTCATGGACCTGAACTTTGGGTGCTGTCCCTTAGCTCTTCAGCTCAAGGCTAGCACTCTACCATTTGAGTCACAGCGCCACAAACCCAGGGCCTCATGCATGCAAGGCAAGCACTCTACCACTGAGCCACCTTTCCAGCCCTTTCCTTTCTAAGGCTGGAACTTAACAGGGCCTAGGATGCCATCACTAGCTGCCTCAAAATCCTGCAGGCCAGGCTCCAGGAGCTTACACCTGTAATCCTAGCTACTCAGGAAGCTGATCTGAGGATCCCAGTTTGAAGCCAACTAGGGCTGGAGAATCATTGGGACTTTTTTTTTTCTTTTTTTTTTTGCCAGTTCTGGGGCTTGCACTCAGAGCCTAGACACTGTCCCTGAGCTTCTGTTGCTCAAGGCTAGCACTCTACCATTTTAAGCCACAGTACCACTTCTGGCTTTTTCTGTTTATGTGGTACTGAGGAACTGAACCCAGGGCTTCATACATAGTAGGCAAGCACTCTACCACTAAGCCACATTCTCAGAATTAACCACCAAAAAGCCAGAAGTGGAGCTGTGAAACAAGTGGTAGAGCATCAACTTTGAGTGAAAAAGTTCAGGGACAGCATCCAGGTCTGAGTTTGTTATATGGGAATTTGATCAGTGAGATATAGAGAAACACCACACTTGGAGAGGTCAAATCAGAAATCTTTATTCCAAAGCTGGTGACTGTGGACGGACTTGTGCCACAAAGAAATTCATAGCCTCAATTGCAGTTAATACAAAGCTTATAAAGGGATAAACCTCATGACCCGTATGAGGAACTAAACCTAGCAAGAGCATGTTTGCAGAAGCAAAGCAAGCTAGGGGAAACAATTGGGCAATCAAGGGCAAGAATTCCCTGGAACAAGACTTTCTGGAGCTTAACAACCCGTGACACCTGCAACTCAAGGAATGATCTACATCACCTTTTGAGTTCTTGGAATGGCATATAGCACATCTGTAGTTCTTGGGACAGCGTGAAAAGTCCCCATCTATTAATATGCCAAGATGGCAGTGAGGACAAGATGGTGTTACTTAGTATCCATATTTCAAATTGAAGCCCAAGACGTGCACTAAATAAATGAATAGGGTCCCTGGACTCCCAGGGGACATTCCAGCTCTGGAAACCTGGGCATCATGCTCACTGTATCCCCTCTATGTGCTTCCACATCCAAACTGGTTTGAAGCAAGCCTGAACAGGAAAGTCTGCGAGACACTTATTTCCAGTGAATACAAGAAGCCAGAAGTGGAACTGTAGCTCACATGGTAGAGCACCAGCCTTGAGTGAGAAAGCCAAGAAAATGTTCCAAAGTAGATTAGAGGATGGTTGTAAACGTGGTAAATGTATTAAAGCTCTGCATTGTATGCTTGAATTGGGAAAATTATATGCATTAAATAAATGCCTCAATAAAGTCATATTATTTTAAGAATGTAAAAGATGCTGGGCACCGGTGGCTCACACCTGTAATCCTAGCTACTCAGGAGGCTGAGATCTGAGGATCTCACTGTTCAAAGCCAGCCTGGGCAGGTTATCTCCAATTAACCACCAGAAAACCGGAAATGGGACTTTGGCTCAAGTGGCAGAGCACTCACTTTGAGCTGAAAAGCTGAGGGACAGTGCCCCGGTCCAGAATTCAAGCCCCATGACTGACCAAAAGAAAAAAAAAAAAGAATGTAGCTGTGCGCCTAGCTACTCAGGAGTCTGAGATCTGAGGATCATGGTTCAAAGCCAGCCCGAGCAGAAAAGTCTTTGAGACTCTGTCTCCAATAAGCCACCAGAAACCTCGAAGTGGCGCTGTGGCTCAAGTGGTAGGGTGCTTGCCTTGAGCTGAAGAGCTGAGCGACAGCGCCCAGACCCAGAGATCAAGCCCCATGAACAAAGGCACACACAAAAAAGGATTGGAAAGATCTAGATCACACACTCCAGATCATGCACTTTATTTTGGGGTCCAACTCAGTTACCCTTATTTCCCCGAACTTCACTCGCCTCTTTGGCCTAGTTCTCTTCCTACCCAAAAGGCAGTCACATGCTTTCCCTCTATTGTTTGCCACCCTCAGTGGACAGCCAAAGACATTTCTAGCATCAGCCGTGAACTTTCCCTCCTCTTGATGCCTATGGCATTTGACCCATTAGCAACCCAGCCCTGAATTACCATAGAGTATAATCACTTCTGTCACTGTGACTGCCATTAGGGTATGGTTCAGGACAGTACACATATTTGCTATTCATGCTGTATGTAAATACTTGGGATGTTGATAAGACCCAGGGCTATTGAGATTGGACTGCGTGCCTGGCACAGAATTCATCCTCATGATAATCTTATATGCCTACATTTGCACAGCTAATAGGGGAAAACAAGGAAAGGATTTCTTTGTGCCAGTACTGGGGCATTAGCTCTTGCCAGGCTTTTTTTTTGGGGGGGGGAGAGGGGGTCCAGTCGTGGTGCCTGAACTCTGGGCCTGGGCACTGTCCCTCAGCTCTTCAGCTCAAGGCTAGCACTCTACCACTTGAGCCACAGCGGCACTTCCGGCTTTTTTCTTTTTGCTTATGTGGTGCTGAGGAATGGAATCCAGGGCTTCATGCGTGCAAAGCAAGCGCTCTAGCACTGAGCCACCTTCCCAGCCCCTTGCCAGGCTTTTTTGCTCAAGGTTGAGTTCTACCACTTGAGCCATCTCTCTACCATCTCTCCTCTTGCAAGTTTACTTTCTTTTTTTTTTCGGGTGGATTGTGGGGCTTGAACTCAAGGCCTGGGCACTGTCCCTGAGTTTTTTCACTCAAGGCTAATGCTCTACCACTTTGAGCCACAGCACCACTTTCAGTTTTCTGGTGGTTAATTGGAGATAAGAGCTTCACAAACTTTCCTGCCTAGGCTGGCTTCAAACTGCAATCTTCAGATCTCAACCTCCTGAATAGTTAGGATTGTGGTACAAGCTTAAGCCACTGGCAACCAGCTAAGAGTACATTTCCTTTTGGACAATGTCGCCTCTTCCTGGCTCTCTCCTGGTTTTTCCCTCCCTTCCCCACCCACAAGTTGTAGAGCTCATTTCAACATAGTGTCCAGCTGCACTTGTTCACCTTTTGTCCTTCCATTTCTGTGCCCCACCCTGGAGGTGGTTTTTTATGCAACAGAAGAAATCATACATGAATTGCCTTTGCTAAAGAAAGACACAACCAGAGGTCAGGTTTCCAGCTGGTAATTTAGGGACTTGGGCTTCTTTGATCTTAGGGCTTTGCCATCCTCTAGGGAACTGGAAGTTTGATGGAGATCTGTATTCAGTTGGAAGATAGGAAATAGAGAATGAACTGGGGTGTGGCTCAAGTGTTAAAGCACCTGCTTAGCAAGCCTGGGTTCTTGAGTTCAAGCTCCAGTACTGAAAACAAAAATAGAAGATAGGAAATAAGGAAGGAATGTGGGAGGGAGGGAAGCAGGGAAGGAAGGAAAGAAGGAAGGGAAAGAGGGAGGGAGGGAAGGAGGGAGAGAAAGAAGGTACATAGAATAAGACAGGGCCAAGTCTGGTAATGAACAAGAAAATGGAATAAAAATGAAACAACAGCCAGGTGCTGGTGGACTCTTCTAAGAATGAGGTTTGAAGCTAGTCTGAGCAGGAAAGTCTGGGAGACTCATTTCCAATTTAAAAAGCTAGAAATGGAGGTATAGCTCAAATGGTAGAGTACTAGTCTTGAACAGAAAAGCTCCGGGACAGTGCCCAGGCCGAGGTCAAGCCCTGTGATAGGTGCACACACACAAAGCAATGTGAATTAGTTGGTTTTCTGTCATCATGACAAAATACTTAAAAGGAGAGACATTTTAGCTCATGGTTTGGGAGGTTTCAGTGCATGGTTGCTGGCCCTGTCACCTTGGGCTTGTGGCAAGGAAGAACACAGAGGTGGGGAGCACATGAAGAAGCAAAGCTGCTCAGCTGCTCAGAAGGTGGCCAGGAAGCAAGGAGAGAGGGGGAGGGGCCAGGGTCTTTATATCCCTTGAAGGACACACCCCCAGTAGCCTAACTTCCTTCCACTGGGTTCCACCCCTTACTTACACACCCCATACTTCCTCATAGCACCATCAGCTGGCCACCAGACCTTCCACACATGACCTTAGGAGAATATTTAAAAGCCAAATTGTAGCAGAAAGTTACACTTAAAACCAAACCCAAACCGGGTGGCTCATGCCTGTAATCCTGTAATCCTAGCTACTAAGGAGGCTGAGATCTGAGGATCATGGTTCAAAGCCAGCCTGGGCAGGAAACTCCGTGAGACTCTTATCTCCAATAAACCACTAGAAAACCGGAGTAGTGCTGTAGCTCAAAGGGTAGAGCGCTCGCCTTGAGCTGAAGAGCACAAGGACAGCGCCCAGGCCCAAAGTTCAAACCCCATGACCAACAAAACAAAAACAAGGGGCTGGGAAGGTGGCTCAGTGGTAGAGCGCTTGCCTTGTATGCACGAGGCCCTGGGTTCGATTCCTCAGTACCACATAAGAAAAAAGAAAAAAGCTGGAAGTGGCACTGTGGCTCAAGTGGTAGAGCGCTAGCCTTAAGCTGAAGAGCTGAGGGACAGCGCCCAGGCCGAGTTCAGGCCCCACAACTGGACCCCAAAAAAACTCACAAAACAAAAACAAAAACAAAAAAACCCAAACCCAAAAGCAGAGTACCCATGGCACACACTTGTAATCCTAGCTACTCAGGAGGCTGAGATGTGAGGATCTCGGTTTAAAGCCAGTCCAGGCAGGAAACTCCATGAGATTCTTATCTACAATAAACCACCAGAAAACCTGAAGTGGCACTGTGACTCAAATGGTAGAGCGCTAGCCTTAAGTTGAAGAGCTCAGGGACAAATGCCCAGGCCAAGAGTTCAAGCTGCACGACTGACAAAAAAAAAAGAAAAAAGAAAAAAAAAATCTGAGGACACACCAAGGTAAAGATGAACACGTTTATTAGTAAAGCAAAGCCAAGGAAAGAGATAATACATTACTCAGACATGGGTGCAGGCATACTTGATTGTTAGGAAATCATACCTCATGAGTATGTATGGCAGGCTGGTGGTTTAGCTCCAATTCACTTTAGTTACGATGAGTGTCTCTTGGTTTGGATACTTGGTACATCCACCGTTCTTGCTGTGACACTGTCTTATCAATTGGGCCCAGAGATTTCAGAGTTGATCCTCTCACTACCTTTGGGTCATTGTGATGTAACTGCTTGAACATCCCTTTAAGCAATATTTATTTTGCAAACATTTGTGTGTGTGTGTGTGTGTGTGTGTGTGTGTGTGTGCGTGCCCAGAGGAGTCATTTCCCAACTGTCCCCTGCAACCAGGATAAATGTCTATAAGATATCATTGCTCTGTTTCCCAGATTATTTGGACAAGCAGAGAAGGTCAAAATGAAAGAGCTCTTTCCTCTGCCCGTCCCCCCTACCTGTTGAGTAACTGTTGCAGCTTTTCAGGGATTGGAAAGCTAAAGGCAAAAATAAATAAATAATAAATATAATCGCCTCAGTGCTTTTACAGTGTTTATCTCTTGAATTCTTTTTTTTTTTTTTTGGTCCAGTCGTGGGGCCTGAACTCTGGGCCTGGGCGCTGTCTCTCAGCTCTTCAGCTCAAGGCTAGCGCTCTACCACTTGAGCCACAGCACCACTTCCGGCTTCTTTCTTTTTGCTTATGAGGTGCTGAGGAATCGAACCCAGGGTCTCTGGCATGCAAGGCAAGCACTCTACCACTGAGCTACCTTCCCAGCCCCTCTTGAATTCTTGACTACTGTTTCTGGTGCCTCCTTTTCCTGATCTATCTGTTTCAGAAGGTGTGAGGGCCCGGATGCCCACCTGACTGGGGGTTTCCTAATCTGGAGAGTACTGGAGACAGCAGGCTTAGGGGCAGTATGTTGAGTTTGTGTGTGTGTGTGTGTGTGTGTGTGTGTGCATGTGTGCGTGCATGTGTGTGTGTGTGTGTGTGTGTGTGTGTGTGTGTGTGTGAGTCCTAGAACTTGAACTCAAGGCCTGGGCACTATCCCTGACCTTTCTCATTCAAGGCTAGCACTCTACCACTAGAGCCACTTGGCTTTTTACTAGTTTATCGGAGATAATGTTCTCATGGACTTTCCTGCCCGGGCTAGCTTTGAACCGCAGTCCTCAATTCTTTGCCTCGTGAGTAGCCAGGATGACATTTATGGGCCACAGACACCAAGCATCTTACAAGATTTTGTTTTCTGAATGTAAAACTTTATATTTTAGAGAATACACTGTAGCCACTCTAGCTTCTGATCTCTTAGGAATCAGTGCAGTTGTTATTTGCTTGGTTGTTTGAAGATCATGATTGAATTAACTGTGCAAAATCTATTTTCCTTGTAGCAAGTAGTTTAGAATAGGTATGCTTAGTTTTTTATTCCTTTATTTATTATTATATTATTTACATATTTATTATATATAATTATACTAGGGGCTGGGGGTTTAGCCCAGCGGAAGGGCGCCCGCCTGGTGAGCGCAAGGCCCTCCTGGGTTCGGTTCTCAGCCCTGGAAAAAAAAAAAGACACATATATAATTATACTATTTATTATTTTTTTTTTATATTTTTAGCTTGTCTTTCTGGCTAGTTTTTAAGCTCATACCTGTAATCCCAGTCACTCCAGAGGTGGAGATCTGAAGGATATTGCTTCAAGTCCAGTTTGGGCAAAAAAAGTTATGAAACTTCACTTATCCTGATTAGTAAAAGTTGGGTGGAGTGGTATAAGCCTGTCAGCCCAGCAGTGTTCGAAGCATAAATAGGATTAAAGTTCAAGCTTGTCCAGCCATGAATACAAAGACTTTATCTGAAAAATAACATTGAAGCCAGTGCCAGTGGCTCACATCTGAAATCCTAGCTACAGTGGAGGCTGAGATCTGAGAATCATAGTTCAAAGCCAGCTTGGGCAGAAAATTCCCCATGGGAAGCCAATTAAACACTCAAAAACCAGAAGTAGAGCTGTGGCTTACGGTGGTAAAGTGCTAGTCTTGAGCAAAAAGAACTCAGAACAGCTCCCAGGCCCTGAGTTCAAGCCCTACAACTGACAAAAAAAAAAAGAAAGGAAGGAAGGAAGCAAGCAAGCAAGGAAGGAAGGAAGGAAGGAAGGAAGGGAGGGAGGGAGGGAGGGAGGAAGGAAGGGAGGAAGGAAGGGAGGAAGAGAGAGAGGGCCGGGAATATGGCTTAGTGGTAGAGTGCTTACCTAGCAAGCATGAAGCCTGGGGTTTGATTCTTCAGTACCACATACACAGAAAAAGCTGGAAGTGGTGCTGTGCTCAAGTGGTGGAGTGCTAGCAGCCTTGAGCACAGAAAGGCTCAGGGACAGTGCTCAGGCCCTGAGTTCAAGCCCCAGGACTGGCAAAAAAAGAAAGAAAGAAAGATAACCTTGAGTTAGCATAAGTCAGTTATTATTTGGTTTGTGCTTAAGTCTCATCAGCCAGTAGACCTTCCCCTCTCTTACTGGGCTAGTGTGTGGCTGCAATTGTGCTTGAGGAGTTCAGCAGAGCCAATCGGTTTACAGTTTCCCTCACTGCCTACTCCTGAAAGAGTGCAGTCTCACCCTGGCTAGAGTCTCCAGCTGCCAGAGATGTCTGGATTTTCTTTTGAAGCAGGACTTCTGAGGAGCTGGCTCTGGGTCCCAACAAACCTATTGTCTATTGGAGGTCCAGGCGGGTGGGGGCACTACTTCCTGGGTCAATGGGTCTGTGTGGGCCTTGAGGAAGGTTTCAAAACTGCCGTAGGTCCTGTTCATCGCTCCTGCAAGGGTGCAGCCCAGCCAGTGCCCGCGCACAGCTTCATCTCGGAGTGGGCTGTGATCCCATGCTTGTCCTGACATCTTCTCTGGCTCTCTGTTAAATTTCTTGCAGTTCTGCCTTTTAAAATTTAATTAAGGGGCTGAGAAGGTGGCTCAATGGTAGAGTGCTTGCCTAGCATGCATGAGGCTCTGGGTTCAACTCCTCAGCACCACATAAGAAAAAAGCCGGAAGTGGTACTGTGGCTCAAGTGGTAGAGCGCTAGCCTTGAGCTGAAGAGCTGAGGGACAGTGCCCAGGCCCAGAGTTCAGGCCCCATGACTGGAACCCCCCAAAAAAATTTCCTGCAGTTCTGCCTTTTAAAATTTAATTAAGGGGGCTGGAAAGTTGGCTCAGTGGTAGAGTGGTTTGCTTTGCATGCATGAGGCCCTGGGTTCGATTCCTCATCATCACATAAGCAAAAAGAAAAAAGCTGGAAGTGGCACTGTGGCTCAAATGGTAGAGCGCTAGCCTTGAGCTGAAGAGCTGAGGAACAGCGCCCAGGCTCAGAGTTCAGGCCCCACAAAAAAAAAAAAAAAAAGGTAATTAATTCAAGGTCATTAGTCATTAAGAAATGCAAATTGAAGCCACTATGACTATTACAATGACTAAGAGGGAAAAAAAAACCCTGATAATACCCAAAGAACCACTCTGCAAAGCAGTTTGACAGGTTCTGAACACACAGACCAAGACCCAGCCCCTCCTATGGATCCACTAGGTATTTACCCAGAGAAAAACTTCCCCGCATGAATGTTCATAGCAGCCTTGTTTGAAATGATCTAAACTGGACACAACCTATCTCATCCCATAAAATATTATTTGTGCTGGTAGTGGGCCTCCACTGGCCCTTTTGCTCAAGGCTGGTGGTGCTCTACAACTTGAACCATACCCTAAGTCTGCCATTTTGCTGGTTAACTGGAGATGTGTATCTTATAGACTTTTCTGCCTAGACTAGTTTCAAACCTCCATCCTCCTATCTCAGCCTCTTCAGTGGCCAAGATTACAGGTGTGAGCCACCAGTGCAAGGCTCTGTGGACTAATATTTGGTGAACAGGAACTGGCTGCAGGAAATGGGAACGTGGATTTTTTTTTTTTTGCCAGTTCTGGGACTTGAACTTAGGGCTGGGGCACTATCCCTGAGCTTCTTTTGCTCGAGGCTAGCATTCTACCACTTGAGCCACAGCATCACTTCCAGCTTTTTCTGTTTTATGTAGTACTAAGGAATTGAACCCAGGGCTTCATGCTTGTGAGGCAAGCACTCTACCACTAAGCCACCTTCCAGTCTTGGTATTTGTTTTTATTTTCTGATTTTTTTCTTTTTAGGGGGACAAGGGGAGGTGTAGAAAGGGAGAGAGGAAGGGTAAACAAAACAATCATGCCATTCAGCATATACTAATGTGGAAAATGAACTATAACTTAAGAGCAGGGATAGGAGGGAAAAAGCGGGGGAAAGTGAAGGAAGGGGTGACATTGCCCCCCCCCCAAAAAAAGTACTCATTACCTGGCTTATGAAATGGCAATTCTCAGGGCTGGGAAGGTGGCTCAGTGGTAGAGCGCTTGCCTTGCATGCATGAAATCCTGGGTTCGATTCCTCAGCACCACATAAGCAGAAAAAAGCCGGAAATGGCACTGTGGCTCAAGTGGTAGAGTGCTAGCCTTGAGCTGAAGAGCTTAGGGACAGCGCCCAGGCCCAGAGTTCAGGCCCCACAACCGACAAAAAAAAAAAAAAAATCGTAATTCTCCTGTACAGCACCTTAATAATAACTAAATTAGGCTGGCACCAGTGGCTCAAGCCTGTAATCGTAGTTACACAGGAAGCTGATATCTGCGGATCGTGGTTCAAAGCCAGCCCAAGCAGGAACATCCATGAGAAACTTGATTTTTTTGTTTTTTTTGGGTCCGGTCGTGGGCCCTGAACTCTGGGCCTGGGCGCTGTCCCTCAGCTCTTCAGCTTAAGGCTAGTGCTCTACCACTTGAGCCACAGAGCCACTTCCAGCTTTTTTCTTTTTGCTTATGTGGTGCTGAGGAATAGAACCCAGGGCTTCATGCGTGCAAGGCAAGCACTCTACCACTGAGCCACATTCCCAGCCCCCCCCCCTTTTTTTTTTTTTTTTGCCATGAGACTCTTATCTCCAGTAAACCACCAGAAAAGCAGAAGTGGCGCTGTGGCTCAAGTGGTAGGGCACTTGCCTTGAGCTGAAGAGCTGAGGGACAGCACTCAGCCCCAGAGTTCAAGCCCCAGGACCGACAAAGAAAAAAGAATACTATTTCCTGCTTTTTATTGTACTATAGTTACATAAGATGCTACACAAGGGGATTTGGACATTTTATTACTTTGGACATTTATTACTTTACATTTTATTACATTGGACATTTATTACTTTATTACAATTACTTTAATTGTAATAATACTATTTCCTGCTTTTAATTGTACAATAGTTGTGTAAAATGCTACACAAGGGGAATTGGACATTTTATTTATTTTTTGCCAGTCCTGGGGCTTGAACTCAAGGACAAGGTGCTGTCCCTGAACTTCTTTTGCTCAAGGCTAATACTCTACCACTTGGATCCACATCTCTACTTCTGGCTTTTAGGAGGTTAATTAGAGGTAAGTGTTTCAAGGACTTTCCTGCCCAGGTGGGCTTCAAACCACAATTTTCAGACCTCAGCCTCCTGAGTAGCTAGGATTACAGGTGTGAGCTACCACACTCTGTCTCTTCCACTGAGATGGCATCTCCTGGAATTTTCTTCCCCAGTTGCTCTAATACCATGATCCTCCCAATTCAGTCTCCTAAGTAGTTAGTATTATAAGATAAGCCACCCAGCACTCAGCACCCAGCAAGAACTGCCACTGTCTTTACCGAGCATCTGCGAATCCACAATAATACTTCTTTCAGGTGGCAGCCATGGCCAGTGAATACCCCTGCATGCCTCTATTCTAAACCAGGCCTGTTCCTACACTCAGGTTTCTTACTGTGGTTAGGAGAGTCTCAAAGGGGCTGGGAAGGTGGCTCAGTGGTAGAGCGCTTGCCTTGCATGCCTGAGGCCCTGGGTTCGATTCCTCAGCACCACATAGGCAAAAAGCAAAAAGCCGGAAGTAGCACTGTGGCTCAAGTGTTAGAGCGCTAGCCTTGAGCTGAAGAGCTGAGAGACAGCGCCCAGGCCCAGAGTTCAGGCTCCACTACCGGCCCAAAAAAAGAAAAAGAAAAGAAAGGAGAGTCTCAAAGATACAACCTTCTCTACCTTAACCCATTTCCCATTGCTATCAACCACAGACAGGGTAATTCACACAGAACACAGGTTTGTTTGGCTTCCAGTTTTAGAGGCTGGGAGGTCCAGAACACAGCACCAGCCTCTGAAGAGATGCTTCATTTTCATCATAACAGGACAGAGGGCAGTTCACACTTAGTCACTTCCTCTTTTTTTTTTTTTTGTTGGTCTTGGTGCCTGAACTCTGGCCCTGGGCGCTGTCCCTCAGCTCTTCAGCTCAAGGCTAGTGCTCTACTTCTTGAGCCACAGTGCCATTTCTGGCTTTTTCTGCTTATGTGATGCTGAGGAATCCCAGGGCCTCATGCATGCAAGGCAAGCGCTCTACCACTGAGCCACCTTCCCAGCCCAGTCACTTCCTCTTATAAACACCATCAGAGTACCCACCTCACAGCTCATCAACAGGAATTCAGGGATTATATCTCCAACATGGGAAATTTGGAGCCAGGCATCTGTGGCTCACATCTGCCTGTAATCCTAGCTACTCAGGAGGCTGAGAGCTGAGGATCATGATTCAAAGTCAGCTTATTGGAGACAGAGTCTCAAAGACTTTCCTGCTCTGGCTGTCTTTGAACCATGAAAAAAGTCAGTGAGACTCTTATCTCCAATTAACCACCAGAAAACTGCAGTTGTGCTATGGCTCAAGTGGTAGAGAGCTCGCCTTAAACTGAAAAGCTGAGAGACAGAGCCCAGGCCCAGAGTTCAAGCCCCACGACCAAACAAGTCTCAGAGCCTGCCACTTGTGGCTCACGCCTGTAATCTTAGCAACTCAGGAAGCTGAGATCTGAGGATTGAGGTTTAAAGATAACCCTGGCAGGAAAGTCTGTGAGACTCTTATTACACTAAAGAGCTCAGGCACAGTGTTCAGGCCCTGAGTTCAAGCCCCATGTTTCACACACACACACACACACACACACACACACAGAGTCTCACAGACTTTCCTGCCAGTGCTGGCTTTAAAGATTTTTATTTTTATCATTTTTTTTTTTGGGGGGTCCAGTAGTGGGGCCTGGGCGCTGTCCCTCAGCTCTTCAGCTCAAGGCTAGCGCTCTACCACTTGAGCCACAGAGCCACTTCCAGCTTTTTTCTTTTTGCTTATGTGGTGCAGAGGAATCGAACCCAGGGCCTTATGCATGCAAGGCAAGCGCTCTACCACTGAACCACCTTCCCAGCCCTGGCTTTAAAGATTTTAAATGCTGCCGGGTGCTGGTGGTTCACGCCTGTAATCCTAGCTACTTAGGAGGCTGAGATCTGAGGATCACAGTTCAAAGCCAGCCCGTGCAGGAAAGTCTGTAAGACTCCTATCTCCAAAAAAACCCACTAGAAAACCGGAAGTGGCGCTGTAGCTCAAGTGTTAGAGAGCTAGCTTTGAACTGAAGAGCTGATGGACAGCGCTCAGGACCAGAGTTCAAGCCCCAGGACCGACCAAAAAAAAAAAAAAAAAAAAAAATATATATATATCTGAAGTGCTGAGATCTCAGCCTCGGGAGTAGCTTGGATTACAGGCGGGAGCCGCCAGTGCTCTCAGAAATCAGATCGCTTCCCACCTCAAACAGAATGAAATCGAAGGCTCCGGGCACTGCCACTCTCCTAAAACCTAGCACTAGCACGCAGGCAATTCCAGTCTGCCCCCCCCCCGCCCCCCGCAGGAAGGCCATGCTGATCCCCCCCTAGAACCCCAGGAAGGCCATGCTGATCCCAGGCAGGGCTGGGGCCTCCCACGTGGGTGACGAGCCCAGGGCTGGGGAATCGGATCCCCGCTTCCAGGCTCTCCAACCTCTGCCGGGCAGACTCCGGTGGGCCTGCCGTTCTTCCCGCGGCCTCCGCCGCCCTCACCTGGGTTCGGGGCGGGGGGGCGGGTCAGGAATGATGACGGGGAGAAGAAGGCCGGCCAGGGCAGCGACTGCCTCAAGGTCACGCGGCAGGGCGGGGTCCCGCACCCGGGAAGGGGCGGTGGTTCGCGGGCCTCCCGGCAGGGGTCGGCTCCCGGCCCGGCCCCTCCCGCCAGCAGCTGCGGCCGCCCGGGGAAATCTCGGCGCCGCGCCGGGAGCGGTGCGAACAGCTGCGGCCCCGAGAGCCCCGCGCGGGGTGCGGCCGCCCGCCCTGCAACTCGAGCCGCCCCCCTCCCCGGTTAAAAATACCCCCTGGCCGGCCCCGCGCCCCGCCCCGCCCCGCGGAGCCCGTGTCCCCGCCGAGCCCCCGCCCCCGCCCTGGCCACCCCCGGCCCCGCGCCCCGCCCCGCCCCGCGGAGCCCGTGTCCCGGCCGAGCCCCCGCCCCGGCCCGGGCCTGCCTCTGGCTCCCGCCCCCGCCCCCGCCCCGGCCCGGGCCACCCCCGGCCCCGCGCCCCGCCCCGCCCCGCGGCGCCCGTGTCCCGGCCGAGCCCTCGCCGCCCCGGCGCGCGCCCGCCCCTCCCCGGGGACCCCGCGCGTTGCTGGCCCCACGCCCCGGAGGGAGGGACGGGGAGACACCGCGAGTCAGAGACAGTCCAAGACGGCGCCCGCGATAAGGCCGGCGGGGAAGCGGGGAGGCGGCGGGAGGAGGGGCGCAGGGCGCGGGCGGGGCGGGGCGGCCGGAGCCCTCTTCCTGCTTGGGCCCTGCCCGGAGCAGCCACCCGGGAAGCCGGCCTCGGGGACCGCAGCTCCCCCCGCCCGTCCCCTCCCCTAGGTAAGGACTTTTTTGGGGGTGAAGGGGCCCGTGAGGCTCCGACCCCACCACTGCCCAGCCTCCCGGGCCGAGGGGCCGCCCCAGATCTGCCCCCTTCTTCGGGGTCCCTCGCGTGCGCGGGTCGGGAGCCCGTAGAGCCCGGGGCGCCCACCCGCACCTGCGCTGGCCGCCGCCGGCCACTCACCACGGTCCCCCCGCCCCCCCCCCGACACGAGGCCGGAGCCCAGCGCCGGTCTCCCCGCCGGGCCCGGCCGGCCCTGCCCGAGCTAGGGGCTTGGCTAGTTTGGGGGTGGGTCACAGGCAGGCGAACGGGACGAAAGAGACTTTCCTTGGGGTCCCCCCGCACATCTGCCCAGCGTCCTGTGTTTGGGCAGAGCCCCGCCCGCCCCCTCTCCCCTTGCCCTGGGATCGACCCCCCGGGCCCGGACCCTGGCAGTGGGCAGGGACCGCGTCCCAGGGACCTGCTGGCTGCGAGTCTCGGGAAGGCCCCGGCTCCCAGCACGCTCGCCTGTCCCCCAGGATGGCGGAGGAGATCATCACGCCCGTGTACTGCACAGGGGTGTCTGCCCAAGTGCAGAAGCAGCGGGCCAAGGAGCTGGGCCTGGGCCGCCATGAGAACGCCATCAAGTACCTGGGCCAGGATTATGAGCAGCTGCGAGCAAGATGTCTGCAGAGCGGGGCTCTGTTCCGAGATGAGGCCTTCCCCCCAGTGCCCCAGAGCCTGGGCTTCAAGGAACTGGGTCCTAACTCCTCCAAGACCTATGGCATCAAGTGGAAGCGTCCCATGGTGAGCGGGGCACCCCCTCCCCCGCCCCAGAGGCGGGCCTCAGCTGACCCTCAGTGATGGGATCCCAGTCCCTTGGTGGCCAAGTGGGGTCTGGGGTGGCTAGGCGCCCGTTTCTAGAAAGGACTGGGCTAGGGAAGGTCTCTGGGTCTTGTAGGAGCTGCTGTCAAACCCCCAGTTTATAGTGGATGGAGCCACTCGCACGGACATCTGCCAGGGCGCGCTGGGTAGGACCCCCTCCCCTCCCCGCGGGGCTCTGGGTGTATGTTCCACAGTAGTTCCCCATTCTCCGTTTCTTGGGCACTGCCCCAACCCCTCCCTTCTGCAAGCCTAGGCAGGCTTCGGCCATCAGCGCTGGTGCTGGTTTGCCCAGATTCCTGGGTCTTTTCTGCCAGCGGAGGGGAGCTGGGGAAGGGGGTACCCCACCCCAGGGAGACCCGGGTTCTCCCCAGCAAGATGACTCGCCTGAACAAGGCCTCCTTCCCTGAGCCCTGGCCAGATCCACAGAGCAGTCCTGACCCGGGCCCCTCCCGTCTCAGGGGACTGCTGGCTCCTGGCCGCCATCGCCTCCCTCACGCTGAACGACACCCTCCTGCACCGAGTGGTCCCCCACGGCCAGAGCTTCCAAGATGGCTACGCGGGCATCTTCCATTTCCAGGTGAAGGGCCTGCACCCCCCCCCCCCCCCCCCCCCGCCCCTGGGGAAGAGGGGGAGCAGAACTCTGAAGTTACAGTGGCCAAAGGCCACACCCTGTGGGGACAGCCCTACCCCCCCATCCCCAGGTATTTGACCTCAGTGCCACCTCTGGGCTGTCATGTGTGAATGGCTAGGCAGGTCTTTCGGCTGGCTGTTTTCCTGGATGGTAACCTCATCTAGGAGAAGGGGCTTGAAAGAGTAAAAAAACCCAAAACTTCTGTGTTATTCTGAAGGCCAAATCCCCTTTCTACCTAGGCCTCAGTTTCCCCATTGGGGAAAGCAGTGTTCTGCAGGGAGAGGGGAGGCTGGGGGCAAACCTGTAGCTTATTCTTTCCATTTGCCCCCCTCCCTCCCATTCCAACTGCTGCCTTTGGCAACCTCGGACACAAAGACCGAAAGGCTCCAGGTTCTGTCTGAGCCAGCGTTTCTTGACTTTGGTGACAGCCCATTTTTTGGTCACACTAATGCATTCTCCATGAGCTGGTGTTGAGAGAGACGCAGCGCAGCAGCTTCGGTGGAGGCTCTCCCGCCGTGGGAGTCCCCGCCACGCCCACCGGGATCTCCTTCATGCTCCCCCACCCCACGCGGGGGAACTGACCTGACTAACCGCGCTGCCCAGCCCCGGGGCGGAGCCCCCAGCTACCCCGCTTTGGTCCGCAGGGACGGGGCTACGCTGCTCCTCTCCCCGCCCTCTTCTCTCATTCCTCCAATCCAATCCTCTCCGGCCTCTGATTGGCGACTGGAGCTCCTTGGGCCCTCCTTCATTCCCCATTGTCTGAGACAATACTTGGAACGGAGAAGCCTGGGGTCTGAACCCCGCTCATACTTCCCCACCCCCTGGGAAGCCTGCCCCCTGGGAAGCCTGCCCCCAGCCTGGCTGAAACAAATCCCGCAATTGCCAGAATCAGACCCGCCCATCTAGGTTGCCACATTTTCGTTCCACATTTAGTAAACCCCACTGACCCCCCACATCCAGGGGGTTTGGTTTGGGGGTGAGCCCAGGCCCCGGGGCTTTCCATCTTCTTACTGATGGAGGCAATTAGGTCTGTTTCCCTGGTGAGCTCAATGTTGGCTTTCCGTCTGTGACCTTGTTTGACTTTCCATGAGGAAAGCACTGCTTCCTTTAATGGGTAGGGAAACTGAGGCTCAGGGGAAAACTGGCCCAGGGCTGTGTATCACGCAGTCTCCCCTCTCTGTATCTGAAGGGTTAGGGATATCCACCAGGCCTGTGCAGCTACCAACACACACTGATGCCCAGGACGTTTATAGAAAAATATCCTAGTATTTTCATGTAACCTACTCACATGCTCCTTATTCTGTATACTTTAGTTTATTGTTTATTATTTTTGTGCCAGTACTAGGGCTTGAA
Organism: Dipodomys spectabilis; assembly: GCF_019054845.1. Taxonomy (NCBI): domain Eukaryota; kingdom Metazoa; phylum Chordata; class Mammalia; order Rodentia; family Heteromyidae; genus Dipodomys; species Dipodomys spectabilis. The sequence continues at coordinate 10,493,676 of NW_024870707.1, forward strand.
GGCAGAGCCTACTGCCCTTGCTTAGCTTTTTCGCCTAAGGCTACCACTTGAGCCACAGCTCCTCTGCTTCTGGCTCTTTGCTGATCAGTTGGAGATAAGAGTCTCATAGCCCCACACCAGTGGCTCATACCTGTAATCCTAGCTACTCAGCAGGCTGAGATCTGAGGATCACAGTTCAAAGCCAGCTTGAGCAGAAAAGACATCGACACTCTTATCTCCAGTACACCACCAGAAAACTGGAAGTGGTGCTGTGGTTCAAGTGGTAGAGTGCTAGCCTTGAGCTGAAGAGCTCAGGGACAGCACCCAGGCCCAGAGTTCAAGCCCCATGACCTACAAAAAAAACCCAAGTCTCCCAGACTTTCCTGTCCAGGGTGGCTTCCAACCTTGATCTCAGCCTCCTGAGCAGCTAGGTTGACAGTTTTGAGCTGCCAGTGCCCAGATGCAGTACCCTTTAATGCATCACTAGTTGGCTCTATCATACTTAATGCAAGTTGAGTACAGATGCCATTTTCTTTTCAAATGTTTGAACCCCATTAGGGGTCAGAAGCAGGAGCTCAGAGCCTGTGGATACCAAGGGCTGACTGTGTGATGTCTACCTCGAGTATAAGTGATCTAGAATGATACAGGGCTGAGTGGTCACCGCACCCCTCTCCCGCAGCTGTGGCAATTCGGGGAGTGGGTCGACGTGGTTGTGGATGACCTGCTGCCCACCAAGGATGGGAAACTGGTGTTCGTGCACTCTGCCCAAGGCAACGAGTTCTGGAGTGCCCTGCTTGAGAAGGCCTATGCCAAGTGAGTAGGGCCCGGGGGACAGCTCCCCCTCCCCTCCCTCTGAGGGCAGGGGCCCCTGGCTCTCTTACCCAGTCCTGCTTGATGCCACAGCCCTGACCCGGAGCTGCCCACAGGGTGAACGGCAGCTACGAGGCCCTGTCGGGCGGCAGCACCTCGGAGGGCTTTGAGGACTTCACAGGCGGGGTCACCGAGTGGTACGAGCTGCGGAAGGCGCCCAGCGACCTCTACCAGATCATCCTCAAGGCGCTCGAGCGAGGCTCCCTCTTGGGGTGCTCCATCGACGTGAGTGTTCGCACCCTGGCCCTGCCCCAGTGTTGCTGGGTTCCCAAGCCTCGCCCTCACCCTTCATCTCAGCACCATCTTTGGATGTGGATGTGTCTCCAGCCTTGTCCTTCTCTTCCACCCATTGTCCCATTGTCTTCCATGCCCAGTGTCCATTCCTGTTCCCCTTATTATTTTTATTTGGGGGGAGTCAGTCGTGGGGCTTGAACTCTGGGCCTAAGCCGCTGTCCCTGAGCTCTTCAGCTCAAGATGAGCACTCTACCACTTGAGCCACAGCGCCACTTCCAGTTTTCCAGTGGTTTATTGGAGATAAGAGTCTCATGAACTTTCCTGCCCGGGCTAGCTTTGAGCTGCGATCCTCAGATCTCAGCCTGCTGAATAGCTAGGATTACAGGCGTGAGGCACCTGCGCCCAGCTGTTCCCCTTCTTTCCTCCTCAGGCCTCAGGCCTCAGCTTGATCCTGGTCTTAGGTTCCTGACCATCACTGAGCTCCCTTCTCATCTCCTTCCCCTGCCTCCCTTAGCCATCCTGCTTTCTCTCTTGCCCTCTCCTAGCTCCTTCTCCATATTCCAGGCCCACCCTTGTCTGTCCCTCTGTTTCTACCATCTCCAGGCCTCCATAGGCACCCCCAAACCACTGAGATCTTTGGCCCTGGCCCTCCCTCCTTCCTCCTTCCCTATTGGTCCGTGCTGACCCTGGGGAAGTGCGTGGCTGTAGGTGTGTGCGTGCATATATAAACACCCTCCTAACTAGTAGTAGTGTTGGTGGGGTGTCTGGGCTTTCCCCCCCTCCACACACACCAGTGGTAGCATTGGGTAGCCCCACTTGCAGGATTGTGTCCACAAGTGGGAATGGAGACATGGGATTAGGTCTTGTCTGTCATTCCCCACAGCTGCTGGATGAGCAGGGGTGGGGGATGGGAGAAGGGCTTTTCCAGGCCTTTCCTTCAGGCAGAGTGAGGAGCCCAGCCCCCTCCCCCCTTCCCCAGCCCTCCCTTACCACAGTGCACATGTGTGTCTGCAGATCTCCAGTGTCCTGGACATGGAAGCCGTCACATTTAAGAAGCTGGTGAAGGGCCATGCGTATTCGGTGACTGGGGCCAAACAGGTACTGCCCTGGGTGGGGCCTGCTCCGCTCCCAGGGCGGTTCCTACCTCCTGGCCTGGCCTGGCCTCGCTGGCATCCCACAGGGCTATGGGAGGTGTCTATGACCCGGTCCCCACACCTTATCTGTCCCTGGGGACACCCATCCTGATGCTTATCCATCCACGCTCACCCTGATTGACTGGCGTACCAGAGCACAGCTGCCTCCCAGGGCCTCCGGGTCACGCTAGCGGGGAAACTTCTGACATGCGCGCTGTCAGAAGCTAGTGTTGTTGGGTGCTTTGGGGACAGGTGAACTACCAGGGCCAGATGGTGAGCCTGATGCGGATACGGAACCCCTGGGGCGAGGTGGAGTGGACAGGAGCCTGGAGTGATGGGTGAGGGATGCGCTGGGCACTGGTGGGGGGGGGGGGGGCAGGGGCTGAGGAGCCCGTTGGTGCACCTGGGAGGACTCAGGATGAACCAGGGGAGCATACTAGGTTTGGGGGGCACCACCCTGGTGGAGCACAGGTTGTGGGAGTCTGTAGCAGCCTGTGGATCCCTCCGGTATCTCACCTGGACAGGGAAAGCCTAGGTCTGGGATCTTGGAGTGGGCTTGAAGGAGCCTCCTCATCTGGGCTGGGGGAAGTCGAGGCAGGGTGGGTGGGTCCCAGGCAGCTCAGTGCCGTCCAGCCCTGGCAGTGCCCTGCTCCCACAGCTCCTCAGAGTGGAATAACGTGGACCCCTATGAACGGGAACGACTGAGGATCAAGATGGAAGATGGGGAGTTCTGGTGAGCAGCCCTTTCCTCCATGTGGCTCCTCCTCCTCCTCCTCTTCCTCCTCTTCCTCCTCCTCCTCCTCCTTCTCCTCCTTTCTTCCTGTTGCTTCTTCCTGTTGTACTGGGGTTTGAACCTAGGGACTGGTCCATTCAAGCCTTTCAGTCTCTTCCTCCCTCCCTCCCTCCCTTCCTCCCTCTCTCCCTCCCTCCCTCCCTTCTTCCCTTCTTCTGTCCCTCCTTCCCTCCCTCTCTCCTTGTCTTGTCTTGGGGCTTGAACTCAGAGTCTGAGTACTATTCCCAAAGTTTTTTGTTCAAGGCTAGTGCTCTACCACCTGAGCCACAGCTCCACTTCTGGCTTCATTGGAGATAAGTCTCACAGACTTTTCCTGCCCAGGATGGCTTTGAACTGTGATCCTCAGATCTCAGTCTCCTGAGTAGTTAGGATTATAAGCGTGAGCCCACTGTGGTGCCTGGCTTTGGAGATCAGTTTTTTTCTTTAAATTTTGATTTTAGAGTTAATCTCACTAACTTACTTGTTTTAAAAAAGTGATGTTTATTAGCATGCACTGGCTATATGCTGGAGACTTTCATTGTGACTTTTCCACGCATCTCTTCCAACCAGCCACTCCCACCTCCCTGTCCTCCTCCCTCCTCTTCTGAATACAATTTCAAGAAGTTTTGTTGTTCTATGTTCATACTTGCTGATAATCTGTTTAAATAATATCCTTCCTTTTTCACCCTAGTTAGCCCAACTAGCACCTCCCTCCACCCCTAAAAAAGAGCCTCTCTTTACCAACTTTCTATTGATAATGGCTTGATCTGGACTTGAACTCATGACCCTCCTGCCTCTGCATCCCAAATAGCTGGGATTACAGATGTCTATCACCAGACCTAGACCTTTTTTTTCTTTTTCTTTTTGTTTTGGTTAGTCCTGGGGTTTGAACTCAGGGCCTGGGCACTGTCCCTGAGCTTTTTTTTTTTTTTGGGTCTGGTCGTGAGGCCTGAACTCTAGGCCTGGGCGCTGTCCCTCAGCTCTTTAGCTCAAGGCTAGTGCTCTACCACTTGAGCCACAGCACCACTTCCAGCTTTTTTCTTTTTGTTTATGTGGTCCTGAGGAATTGAACCCAGGGCCTCATGCATGCAAGGCACGCGCTCTACCACTGAGCCACCTTCCCAGCCCCTCCCTGAGCTTCTTTTGCTCACGGCTAGCACTCAACCACTTGAGCCACAGCACCACTTCCGGCTTTTTCTGTGTATGTGGTCCTGAGGAATTGAACCCGGGGCTTCATGCATGCTAGGCAAGCACTCTACCACTGAGCCACATTCCCAGCCCCTTCTTAGGGGCTCTCTCCTGCCTGCCCCAGACCCATTCCATGGCTGGGAACTGGGGTCCAGCTGTGTGCTTTGACTCCCCCCCAGGATGTCTTTCCGAGATTTCATGCGAGAGTTCACCCGCCTGGAGATCTGCAACCTGACGCCAGACGCACTCAAGAGCCGGACGATCCGGAACTGGAACACCACGCTGTATGAGGGTACCTGGCGTCGGGGGAGCACCGCAGGTGGCTGCCGGAACTACCCAGGTGACCGGAGCCCCTGGGCTCAGGACTCCCCCCGGGGGGTGAGGGGGGGTCAGGACCCTGGCCCCCTCACTGCTTCCTCTCCTGTGCAATGCGAACTACACTGGCTGGTGACTTGACTTTGTGTGTGTGTCAGTACTGGGACTTGAACTCAGAGCCTTGAGTTCTCAGCTTGGCTTATTTGCTCCAGGCTGGTGTTCTATCACTTGAGCCATATTTCTACTTGTGGAGTTGTTGAGGTTTTTTTGTTTTGTTTTGTTTTTTGGTTTGATTTTGGCTGCTTAATTGGAAATAATTGTCTCTAGGATTGATCTGCCCAGGCTGGCTTTCAACTGAGATCCACAAATCTCAGCCTCCAGAGTTAACTGGGATTACAGGTGTGAAGCACCGGCACCTCGCTCATAGCTGAAGTCTCAGATTCACTTTGGGGAGTAAATGTGCAGTGTTCATGTCAGTGCTAAACTGTCATTCTGTGGCCTGAGCCCAGGTCGTAATCAGGGAGCCATCTTGCTGTCTTCTAACCCCTGGTAACTCCACATTCCCTGAGCTCTTCCCTCCGGTCGCCGCACTTCCTCCCTGTCTTTCTCTTCCCTTTCCCTGGGCCTCTGAGTGCCTAGGAGCCACTGTCCACAGCCTGGCCTCTCCATTCCCTACAACAACCTTTCCCTCTAATTAGTTCCGCCCCGCCCCGCCCCGATCCAGTGGCCTCCCAACCACTGCGCACCTGGCCTCCTCACCTCATCTTGGAATCTGCCCCTGCCAGCCTCTGGCCCTCTCCTCTGCCCTCTACTTCCAGCTGTTTCAGCTCCCCTCAATCCAGGCATCGGCCTCCTGGAACTGTCTTATCTGTTTTGTGTTTGTGTGTGTGTGTGTGCATGCATGCATGCATGCTTTCATATGTGCCAATCAGACTATGGCTCAAACGCAGGGCCTGGGCTCCGTCCCTGAACTGTTTTGCTCAAAGGGAGCACTCTACCCCTTTGAGCCAAGGTGCCCCTTCCAGTTTTCTGGTGGTTAATTGGAGATAAGAATCGCCTGGACTTCTTTTTGGCCCAGCTGGCTTCAAACCAGAATCCTCAGATTTCAGCCTCTTTAGTAGCTAGGATTACAGGCATGAGCCACTAGTGCCTGGCTCGGTTCCCTTCACTTCTTTTGCTCAAGGCTGGTGTTCTGTGACTTGAATCACAGCATTCCTTCAGGCTTTTTGGTGGTTAATTGAAGATAAGAGTCTCATGGACTTTCCTGCCTGAGCTGGCTTTGAGTTATGATCCTCCGATCTCAGCCTCCTGAGTAGAATTACAGGTGTGAGCCACAGCACCTGCTCTGCCATCTGTTAAACCTCCGCACACTGGTGCTCATCATCATCTCCCCTAGTGTCTTCTCCTCCTTCCCCTCTTAAGGTACTTTGTTTTTTAGCTTGTCTCTATAAACGCAGTTTCCCGGCCCTTCCCTCTCCCTGTGCCAGTCAGTCAGCATGACCACCACAATCCAGTCTCTGCTGGCTCAGAACTGTTGAATGCAGCTGGAGAGAAATCACACAACTGAGGCCATGTTTTCCCTGTAACCTGGCAGCCACACACCTCTAATGAGCACATGCCCCTCTCAGCCTGTCTCCTCTGTCACTGCCCTCTGTGTTCCTAGCCCTGTTACTCCATAGGAAGTAGAGACTTCAACCCACATGACAGACGCCTCAGATGCCCACCTCCCCATCCGCTGGGAGTCTCCAGTCCACCTGTGCTGGCCTCTGTGCCGGCCTTATTGGGGACTCCTACCAGTTCTGAGTCTCACTCTCCCCTTTGTTTTTGGTGCTGGTACTGGGGCTTGAACTCAGGACTTAGGTGCTGCCCCTGAACCTTTCAAGGCTAGCATTCTGCCACAGCTCCACCTCTGGCTTTTTGCTGGTAATTGGAGATAAGAGTCTTTAGTATTTGTCTGTCTGGCCTGACTTCAAACCATGATCCTCAGATCTCAGCCTCCTGAGTAGCTAGGATTGCAGGCGTGGGCCACCAGCACTTAGCAATGTCTCTCTGCTGCTGAAGCATTTTGTTCCCTTGTCCTTCACTTCTCACGCCTGTGTTGCAATGGAAAAACCCTGTCTTAAAGTGACCCTCTCTTCACCCCACTTCTCCACCCCTGATCCCCTTCAAAGCAGAGTTCTCAGGAATTGCCGCATGGCCCGTTTCCTTCCTGCCAGCTTTGACTTGGCCAGATCCGCTGCTGCTGTGTCCCTCATGCAGCTCCCTGCCCTGTGCTCTGCCCTCTGTGTGGAAAGCATTCACACCTGGACAGAGCCCACTCTGCTCTGCTCCAGTGTCCAGTGAGCACTGTTCCCCTGTTCCCCTGACTACCAAGACTGAGCGGCCGGCCTTCCTCCCACAGCGCTGGCTCTGCTCTACGCTGCCTATGGATTTGCATGTGGGTGTGGACGGCCATAATGCCTCTGGGTCTCTTGTGACAGTGACACATTAATCCTCACTACTGGGGAGGCTGAGATGGTGAGGATCAAAGTTCATATCCGTCCTGGGCAGACAAATCTGAGAGAATCATCTCCAATTAACAAGCAAAAAGCCAGAACTGGTGTGGTGGCTTAAGTGATAGACAGCTAGCTGGCTGTGGGTGGAAAAGAATCAAGCAAGATACCCTGAGTTTAAGTTCTAGTACCAGTACAAAAAAATCTTACATGGCTGTAATCCTAGCTACTCAGGCTGAGATCTGAGGATCTCAGTTCAAAGCCAGCCCAGGCATGAAAGTCCGTGAGACTCTTATCTCCAATAAACCGCCAGAAAACTGGAAGTGGCACTGTGTCTCAATTGGTAGAGCACTTGCCTTAAACTGAAGAGCTGAGGGATAGCACCCAGGCCCAGAGTTCAAGCCACACGACTGATTAAAAAACAAACAAACAAACAGCTTTTCTGGTCCTTGGTTTAGAATCAAGTCCAATTAAGAAAAAAAAAACAAAAACCCAAAAACCAAATAGGTTGGGAAGATGGCTTAGTAGTAGAGTGCTTGCCTAACATGCATGAAACCCTGGGTTCGATTCCTCAGTACCACATACACAGCAAAGACTGGAAGTGGTGCTGTGGTTCAGCTGGTAGAATACTAGGCCTGAGTTCAAGCCCCAGGACCAGCAAAAAAACCAAAAATTATATAATTTAAATGTATATGTACATATATCTTCTAATAGTATATTAGCTTTTTTTTTTTTTTTTTTTTGTCAGTTCTAGGGCTTGAACTCTGGGCCTGGGCGCTGTCCCTCAGCTCTTCAGCTCAAGGCAAGCACTCTACCACTTGAGCCACAGTGTCATTTCTGGTTTTCTGGTGGTTAATTGGAGATAAGGGTCTCATGGGCTTTCCTGCCCGTTCTGGCTTTGAACCATGATCTTCAGATCTCAGCCTCCTAATAGCTAGGATTACAGGTGTGAGCCACCAGCACGCAGCTAGTAGTTCAAATTTTGAAACACACACACACACACACACACACACACACACACACACACGTAAAATGAGATCTCTCTTGGGGATGGAACCTGAGTTTAAACATGAAACTCATTTGTTTTATGTAAACTTATAGAAATAGCCTGAAGGAAATTTCTTACAGTATTTTCAGTGAACCTGTCATATGTGGTCACATGAAATTTTCCATTTGTGACATCATTTTGGCACTTAAAAAGTTTCAGATATTGGGGCTGGGAATGTGGCTTAATGGTAGAGTGCTTGCCTAGCATGCATGAAGCCCTGAGTTCAATTCTTCAGTACTACATAAACAGAAAAAACTGGAAGTGGTGCTATGGCTCAAGTGGTAGAGTGCTAGCCTTGAGCAAAAGCTCTTAGACAGTGCTCAGGCCCTGAGGTCAAGCCCTAGGACTGGAAAAAAAAGAAAAAAAAGAAAAAATCAGATATTGGCTCCTAAATTCCTAGCTACTCGGGAGACTGAGATCTGAGGATTGTGGTTTGAAGCTAGCCCAGGCAGAAAAACCTGGGAATTACTTATCTCCAGTTAATTAGCAAAAAGATGGAAGTGGAATTCTGTCTCAGTAGTAGAGTGCTAGCCTTGGGCAAAAACCTAAAGGACAGTGCCAGGACCCTGGGTTCAAGCCCCAATGTGAGCACACACACACTCATACACACACTCAGGTTTGCTTTTTTTTCTGCCATCCTCTGGCTTGAAGTCAGGGCCTGAGCACTGTCCCTGAGCTTCTTTTGCTCAAGGCTAGCACTCTACCACTTGAGCCATAGGACCATTTCCTGCTTTTTCTGTGTATGTGGTACTGAGAACTCGAATCCAGGGCTTCATGCATGCTAGGCAAACACTGTATCACTAAGCCACATCCCCATGTCCCACACTCAGGTTTTTTTGCATCTTGGATTGCAGATTTTTAGAGTAGGAGTACTGCAGCCTTCAGTCTCTCCCTGCATACCTCAAAGTCGTACTAGTTACTATTGTAGCTAGCAGTTGACCTCTGTGTGTGTGTGTGTGTGTGTGTGTGTGTGTGTGTGTGTACGTGTATGGGTCCTGTGTGTGTGTGTGTGTGTGTGTGTGTGTGTGTGTGTGTGTGTGTGTGTGTGTGTGTACGTGTATGGGTCCTGGGGCTTGAAGTCAGGGACTAAACATTGTCTCTGAGCTTTTTTGCTCAGTTCTCTTATCACTTGAGCCACAGCTCCACTTCTGGCTTTTTTGGTAGTTTATTAGAGGTAAGAGTCTCACAGACTTTTCTGCCTGGGTAGACTTGGAAAGTGATTCTCAGATCTCAGCCTCCTGTGGCTAGCTGCAATTGATCTTCTCAATGTAATTTTGTATCCAGCAAATTTGTTACACTATGCTTAGGTTTACTGATTCATTTACATTCTTTTTAGTTCACTGATTCTATAGGATCTGTAAATAAGGGCGGATTTGTTGATTATTTTTTGGGGGGTGATATTGTTGTTATTGTTTTCTTTTTGTTTTTTCATGGGTTGTTGGGTCCTGGGCACTGTCCCTCAGCTCTTCAGCTCAAGACTAGCGCTCTACCACTTGAGCCATAGCACCACTTCTGGCTTTTTCTGCTTATGTGGTGCTGAGGAATCGAACCCAGGGCCTCATGCATGCAAGGCAAGCACTCTACCACTGAGCCACCTTCCCAGGCCCGATTTGTTGATTCTTTTCCTTTTTTTCCCCCCTTCTTCTTCTTCTTCCTCCTCCTCCTCCTCCTTCTCCTCCTTTTTCTTCTTCCTCCCCCTCCCCTTCCTCCTCCTCTCCCTTTCCCTCTCACCCCCACCCCTTCTTCCAATTCTCTGGACTTGGATTCCTGTTCCTATTAATGTGCTCTCTAGAACTGAGAACAAACCCCATAAGCCATTCAGAACTTCTTTGACTCTTGCTTCTGATTTACTGCAAGTTTCACTACTGTATACATTTTTACTCCAAGATTTTTGTTTCTTTTAGATTTTTGGTGGTACTGGGGTTTGAACTCAGGGCCTTGTGCTTGCCAAGCAGGTGATTTACCACTTAAGCCACGGATCTGTCATTTATGTCCCTACTGGCCTGGATCATGATCCTCCTATTTATCCTTCACTTGTGGCTGGGATGGCAGGTATATACCATCATACCTAGCTTGTTATTAATTAAGATGGAGTCTCATGAATTATTGGCCCTAGTTAGCCTTAAACCTTGATCCTCTTGATCTTTATTTCCTGAGTTAGCTAAGATTATAGGAATGAGCTACCATATTTGGTCTATATTGATACACTTTTAAACACATTATGATGATAATAGCCCTTTGGCTATTTATTTGTTAAAGTGGTAGATTATATTTATTGTTTTCTCAATATGGGGCCAACCTATATTCCTGAGATGAAAACAATATAACACAGTCATGGCATAAATTTTGGGATGGATTTGTTTGTGTCTTTGTAGAACACAAGGCCTTGTTTATGCATGCCCAGAAAGGACCTAACCACTGAGCTACCTTCCAGCCCTACATACCTTTTTGTTTGTTTCTGCCATCCCTGGGACTTGAACTCAGGGCCTGGAAGCTGTCCCTGACCTTTATTGCTTAAGGCTTGTGTGCTACCACGTTGGGCCACAGCTCTACCTCCTGCTTTTTGGAAACTAATTGGAAATATGAGTTTTATTGACTTTCCTGCCTGGGCTGGCTTTAAACCACAATCCTCACATCTCAGCCTCCTGAATAGCTAGGATTCCAGGTGAGCCACTAGCACCCAGCCTAACTTGTTTTTTTCTAATTTACTTTATTGTTGTTTTAGTGGTGATATACCGTTACCTTTGCGTACATCCGGTAGTAAGTACATTTCCTTTCTCATAGTGTCATCTGTTCCCACATTCTCTCTCATTCCCTCCCTCCCATCTCTACCTACCACTTAGATAGTTCACTTTCATCAATGTCCATTGTGCTACAAAGCTGAACTTTTTCAGCTTTTTCCTCAGATTCTGTGCCTCCCCCAACCTCCCACAGATGTGCATGTGAATACACTGTATATAAGGTAAAACATACAGAGTCATCAGAAACAGAAAAAAAAAAAAGTCCTGCAGGGAGCCTGTGGCTCACACCTGTCATCCTAGCTACTCAGGAGGCTGAGATCTGAGGATCTTGGTTCAGAGCCAGCCCAGGCAGGAAAGTCTTTGAGACTCTTATCTTCAATGAACCACCAGAAAACTGGAAATGGTGCTGTGGCTCAAGTGGTAGAGCACTCGCCTTGAGCTGAAGAGCTCAGGGACAGCACCCAGGCCCAGAGTTCAAGCCCTATGACCAACAACAACAAAAAGTCCTTTGTTTCTACATCTCTGGACTAACATTTCTTTTAACACCCAAGCTCATGAGTAAGATTTGCCTGTTACATTCTTTTCCATACTGATCAAACCGGTATGGTGCACTGTCTTGTAAACTTAATTGGAAACATCTGCTCTGTCTTTGTTTATTGAGTTTACACACAGTGAAAACAGTTCCTTGCTTGCAAGTTTCGTAGAACTTGTCTGTCCAGCCATCAAGCCCGCTTGTTCCTTTATGTGAAGATGACCTTTTGATACTGATTATCATTAACGGTTATAAAATTGTATGCGTTTTCCTTTCTCTTTCTTTTCTAAGCCTATTTCTCCTCCCTTCCTCTCTCCTCCCTCTTCCACCCCCACTCCCCCTCCCTTTTCTTTTTGTTTCAATGTTAGGGCTTGAACTAAGGGCCTAAGTGCTGTCTCTGACCTCTTTCACTCCAAAGCTGGCGCTCTAATACTTGAGCCACATCTCCACTCTGGCATTTTGGTGGTGAGAGATAAGAGTCTCATAGACTTTCCTGCCCATGGTTGGCTTCAAATAGCAATCCTCAGACCTCAGCCGCCTGAGTAGCTAGGATGACAGGCGTGAGCCACCGGCGTCTGGCAAGAGATTACTTTTGATCTTGATCATCTTTTTTTTTTTTTCCCAGATCTGGGCCTTGAACTCCAAGCTGGGCTCTGCCCTGATCTTTTGTGCTCAAGGCTAGCAGTCTAGCACTGGAGCCACAGCGCCACTTCCAGCTTTTTTTGTTAATTGGCAATGATTCCCACGGACTTTCCTTCCTGGGCTGGCTTCAAACCATGATCCTCAGATCTCAACCTCTTGAGTTTTGTTTGTTTTTAGACAGCTCTCGAGATTTAATTCGTATGCCACATGATTTACCCATTAAAATTGTATAGGTAGCAAGGCAATGGTGGCTCACACCTGTAATCCTAGCTACTCAGGAAGCTGAGATCCGAAGATCATGGTTCAAAGCCAGCCCAGGCAAGAATGTCCGTGAGACTCTTCAATTAACTACCAGAAGAGTGGAAGTGGTGCTGTGGCTCAAGTGGTAGAAAGCTAGCCTTGAGCTTCAGGCCTGAGGGACAGTGCCCAGGCCCAGCACACGACCGACAAAAATAAATAAATAAAATTGTCAGTGATTTTTATATTATACTTAGAAAATTGTGCGGCCCTCACCACATCCATCTGAGAACATCTCATTATATCCCTCCCCCCAAAAAACACCATGTACCCCTTCATCCTCCCACCCTTAGCCCCTGGAAGCCACTAATCTACTTCCTGACTCTGAATTTGCCTGTTCGTGATAATTCATGTAAATGGAATTATGCAATGGTAACTGGCTTCTTTTCTTTCCTGCAAGGTTTTTGAGGTTTAGCCATGCCATAACTGTGTTAGTACTTTGTTCCTTTTGTGTGTGTGTGTGTGCTGGTTCTGGGGCTAGGATTTGGGGCCACACTTCTCATTTGACTTTTTCACTCAAGGCTGGTGTTCTACCACTCAAGCCACACCTTCAGTTCCAGCTTTTTGCTGGTGAGTGGGAGTCTCTCTTTTCTGCCTGGACTGGATTCAAACTGCAAGGGTCAGATCTCAGCCTCCTGAGCAGTTAAGATAGATGTGATTCCTGCAGTGCCCAGTGGCTTGATTGTCTGTGTCCTGTTAATACACCTGAGTTGCCCATACTTCCCCTTTCGCTTTGGAATGCAGGCCCTGGAGGTTGGGGACCTGTCTGTCCCAGCTGTTTTCCTGTCACACACGAGATGACTTAGTGTTTTTTTAAGTAAATGAGTGACTGAGCGAGTGAACACATGAGACGTGTTCTTCCAGCCTCTAATCCGCGCCTCCTCTTTCCTGCAGCCACCTTCTGGGTGAACCCCCAGTTCAAGATCCGGCTGGATGAGGTGGATGATGAAGATGACTATGGGAGTCGCGAGTCCGGCTGCAGCTTCGTGCTGGCGCTCATGCAAAAGCACCGCCGTCGCGAGCGCCGCTATGGCCGGGACATGGAGACCATTGGCTTCGCTGTGTACGAGGTGAGCCCTGGGGATGGTGGCCAGGCCTACGACCTTCACGACCATCCACCAGGGGGCGCCCAAGGCCTCCACCCAAGCAGCCCATCCTGAGTGCCCCAGAGGGTCACACCTGAGCAGGAGGCTCCCTCAGCGCCTCCTGCCTCTGACAGAGACCTGAAATTCATTGTGAGGCAGGAGGAAGAAAGAAAGTGGTTGGCCCCAGGAAAGGAAGGTTCTAGAATTCACCTTTGCCTCTGGGGAAGCAGAAGCTGGCTTGGCTGATGTCTAGGTGGCAGGCTTGGGCCAGATTTTAGTGGAGCTTCAGAAAGAAGTGAGTGTGGGGAGCAGGGAGCCCCACCCAGGAAGTGTGTGGTAATAAATAGCTCTGAGTCCTGCGCTGCTGGGGACAGAAACTTATCGACGGTCCCTAGCTGGGGTCAAGGAAGGCCATTGCCTTGGCCACATCCAAACCCACTGGCAGCAGAAGGGTAGAAAGGGAAGGTCTGGGGCATCCTTAGCCCAAGGTTCTGCTTCCTGGCTCCTTCTCCCCTTCCTCTAGTCTTAAGGAGTCAGGGCCAGGCTCAGCAGTGGCTCACGCAGGTAATCCTAGCTACCAGGCTGAGAGCTGAGGATCACAGTTCAAAGCCAGCCCAGGCAAGAAACTTCAGGAGACTCTTCAATTAAATACCGAAAGCTGGAAGCGGGAGCTGTAGATCACGTGGTAGGAATGCTAGCTTTAGGCACAAAAGCTCAAGGACAGTGCCCGGGTCCTGAGTGGAAGCCCCATGACCTACATGAAACAGAAAGAACTCTGAACCTTGGCCCAGCATTCACCCCGCCCCCACCCCCGCCCCGCTGGATGAGCCTACATCTGCGCCTTTCCCCTCTCACAGGTTCCCCCGGAGGTAGGTGTGGTTCGTGGCTCACCTGGTTCACCTGCCCTGAACAAACACAGCCGACAACAGAGGGGTGGAGCCCTGGAGGGCGCCGAGACATCCACTTGTTTTACTGCCTGAAAAGTGCTCTTAGCAGGACTGTGGTTTGAACTCAGGGCCTTGTGCTTGCTATAGACAAGCTCCGTACCCCTTGAGCCATGCCCCCCCATCCTCTGACGTGGATCTAGCGGGCGGAGCGGGTAGTAGGAGGGTTCTAGCGGAACTGTGGCCCAGCTGTCTAGCCCCTCAGTGTGGAGTTGGCATCGGGGCCCGGGTCTGGGGTGGCTGTCCGGGGGTGGGCCCTGCAGCCCTCCGCCTGTCTCCCCCTGCCAGCTGGTGGGCCAGCCGGCCGTGCACTTGAAGCGAGACTTCTTCCTGGCCAACTCCTCTCGGGCGCGCTCAGAGCAGTTCATCAACCTGCGAGAGGTCAGCACCCGCTTCCGCCTGCCCCCCGGAGAGTACGTGGTGGTGCCCTCCACCTTCGAGCCCAACAAGGAGGGAGACTTCGTGCTGCGCTTCTTCTCAGAGAAGAGTGCCGGGACCCAGTGAGTCATGGACTAGACCCACCCCTTCCCCCCATTCCTATCTCCTCCCTGCAGTACCCCCCCCCCACCATCTCCAGCTCCCCTTGAACAGCCTCTTTCTTCCCACTCTACAGGGAGCTGGATGACCAGATCCAGGCCAACCTTCCTGATGAGGTGTGTGGTCTTCCCTCCCTTCTCTCCTTCCCTCCTTCCTCTCTCCCTCCCAGGGACCTGGGTGTCCCATCCTCTGGGCAGTTTCCTTCCTGATAAGCACCATGGAAATAAGTCGCCTGGCCTTTCGCAGCTTGCAGAGATCATGATGATGATGATGATGATGGTGGTGGTGGTGGTGGTGGTGGTGATGGTGATGATGATGGTGATGGTGGTGATGATGATGATGGTGATGGTGATGATGGTTGATGATGGTGATGGTAGTGATGATGGTGATGGTGATGATGGTTGGTGATGGTGATGGTAGTGATGATGGTGATGATGGTGGTGATGATGGTGATGATGGTGGTGATGATGGTGATGGTAATGATGATGGTGATGGTGGTGATGATGGTGGGCCTTCTCTGAGCCAGCTCTGTGCTGCGCCCTGCAGCAGGGTTCCTCCTCAGGAACCACCATAGAGTCCTGTCATCTCTCTCTCCCTCAGTGGGAAACAAGTTCAGAGAGATTGAGGACTTTTCCCAAGGTCCCCCAGCAGTGATCCAAGCCCTCCCCCCTCCATCACCGAGCTAAACCCCACCCCTGTCCTCTGCCCAATAGGAGGGGGATCTCCATTTTACAGGTGACAACAGTGAGGCTCCAGCTGGGGGCTGGGGGCTCGTGCCTGTCATCGTAGCTACTTAGGAGGCTGAGATCTGAGGCTGGTAGTTTGAAGCTAGCCTGGGTAGGAAAGTCCCTGGGACTCTATCTCCAATTAACCTCCAAAAAGCCCAAAGTAGAGCTGTGGCTCAAAGGGTAGAGCACCTACCTTGAGTGGGAAATAGCTAAGCAAGTGAATCCCTGAGTTCAAGCTCCGGTATAGGCACAAAAAAGGAGTAAGGCTCAGAGGTGAAGAGCACATAGCCCATGGATTTGCCCCCAAGGACAAGGCCCGGTGCCCCTCACCTGTCCCTTCCTCTGTGCAGCAAGTGCTCTCTGAAGAGGAGATTGACGAGAACTTCAAGGCCCTGTTCCGGCAGCTGGCGGGGGAGGTAGGCCGGGGCCTGGCAGGGGCGGGCCTGGCAGGGGCCGGGGGCAGCCGGACAGGTGACATCCTCCATCTTCTCCCCAGGACCTGGAGATCAGTGTCAAGGAGCTGCAGACCATCCTCAACAGAATCATTAGCAAACGTGAGGGTCCCCCAATGGCAGTTCTGTATCCTAGCTACGGCCGCCCCTCCCTGCTCCCATTTCCTCCAATGCACAACCTAGGCATTTTCCATGGCTCAGAGCTCAGCCCTACAGGCTGAGCCAGCTGCCAGCAACTTAGTGCCAAGGAAAAAGGTTCCTCTTCTTTCCCAAGATGCACCCCTGGCCAGGCCACCCCCTTAGATACACAGCTGTAGGCAGCCCCCCCACCCCCGACCTTGGCTGTGGGTAGGAACTTGCACGACCCAACCCTAATGCACCTGTTTCCTTCACCCCGAACTTCCCTCCTGCCCAGCTCTGCAGACACAGGTCTTTCTATTCCCTCAGCCTGTCACCCAGCCAGGCCTGCCCTCTTCCCACCTCATTCCTGGCACTCTGGCTCGGCCCTCCCTTCATCTCTGCTTTGGGTCGTGGTTGGGTGGGACCCCATCTGGACTACTGAAATACTTTGTTTTCTGACAATGGGTGGCCAGTGGCTCACATCTGTAATCCTAGCTGCTCAGGAGGCTGAGATCATCTGAGGTTTGCAATTTGAAGCCAGCTTGGGAAGACAAATCTGGGAGATTCTTATTTCCAATTAACCAGCAAAAAGCTGCTAGTGGAGATGTGACCCAAGGGGTGCATTGCCAACCTTGAGTGAATATGCCAAGTGAGAGCGTGAGGCCCCGAGTTCAAGACCTAGTGCCAGCACGTGCATACACACACACACACACACACACACACACACACACACACACACACGCCCCTAAGCAAAGTCTGCTCTGCTGGACTTCACCCGTAGCGAGGGCTCGGCCTCCCCCACTGTCCTCCTGCCAGGGCTCCCAGCCTAAGGCAGGGCCAGGAAGCCCAGTGGGCTGAGGTCCCGGACCCACTCTTTCTTACAGACAAAGACCTGCGGACTAAAGGCTTCAGCCTGGAGTCATGCCGCAGTATGGTGAACCTCATGGACGTATCCTTTCCTCTGCTGGTGTCTCCCGGCGGGGCTGGGAATGGCGTCTTTCACGGGTGAACGATCCTAGGGAACAAAGCAGGGGTGGGTTATAAATGCACCTGGGCCTTGAGTTCAAGTGCATGAAACATCTTGGTTGATCAGGAGGGGAAACTGAGGCCCTGTGTTTTGTGGAAGGTGGAGCCAGGCCTGGGTTGGCAGACTCTTAAGGCTGGAATTGTTTCTGGCCTCTCCTATCCCTGCCTCCCTCACCCGTCCTGCTGTCCCTGGGGCCCGCCTCCTGCCTCCCATTCGTCCCTTCTCACACCCGCCTCTAAGCTGTGGTGTTGCTTTTTTCTTCTGTCAGTTGTGGGGCTTGAGCTCGGCCTGGGCGCTGTCCCTCAGCTCTTCAGCTCAAGGCAAGCGCTCTACCACTTGAGCCACAGCGCCACTTCCAGCTTTTTCTGTGTATGTGGTGCTGAGGAGTCGAACCCAGGGCCTCATTCATGGGAGGCAAGCGCTTTACCACTGAGCCATCTTCCTAGCCCCTGGTGTTGCCTTCTTAACCTCCTCCACCCAGCGTGATGGCAACGGGAAGCTGGGCCTGGTCGAGTTCAACATCCTGTGGAACCGCATCCGGAATTACCTGGTGGGTAGAGCCACCGCAGGCCCCTCCCCTGCCAGATGATGGGCCCCAGATCACCACCCCTAGCTCTACCTTTTTGCATGTAACCCCTTTCCCACCTTTCCCAGCAAATGTTCCCCCTTTTGGGCTGTCCCCCTCTGGCTGAGTTGGCCAGGCCCTCACCCTCTGCTCCTCACACCAGTCCATCTTCCGGAAGTTCGACCTGGACAAGTCGGGAAGCATGAGTGCCTACGAGATGCGCATGGCCATCGAGTCCGCAGGTGAGGCTCTGAGGCTGATAGGCTCGAGGGAAGATGGCGCCCTGCTCCTGTGCCCCGGGCAGTGACCACTGGCTGGTATAACGGCCATCTCTGGCCTTTTTCCATAGTTCCAAAGCTAAGGTTTGGTTTTGTTGTGCAGGTCCTAGGACTTGAACTCAGGGCCTGAGTACCATCCCTAGGCCTCTTTGCTCAAGGCTGATGCTCTACTTGAGCCACAGCTTCACTTCTGGGTTTTTGCTGGTTAATTGGAGATGAAAGTCTCATGGACTTTCCTGCCTGGGCTGGCTTCAAACCATGATTCTCAGATTTCAGCCTCCTGAATAGCTGGGATTACAGGTATGAGTCTCCAGTGTCAGGCGGGTAGAGTCTTATTAGCGCTTACTGCACATAAGGGAAGACTGAGGCTCAGAGAACACTGAGTGACCTCAGGCCACACAGCAGGGGCGTGTCAAGCCAGGCTTCACACATACTGGTCTGTTTTGGCCTGGGGCCAGGGCATTTGAAATAACACCTGGACCCCTTGGCCCTCTGCTGCCAGCTTCTGATTCCTGGGCTAAACCTGCTAGACTTGCTGTAGGACTGGCCCTCACTTGTCCAGCCGCTCCTGGCCCTGCCCAGGAGGCCTTGATGCCTTTCTCTCTGGAGAATGCCCTTAGTATCCTGCGTGGCCTTCCGTACTCCTGTCCTCTGCCCCTGCCTGACACTTGCTGGCTTTTCCACGCAGGCTTCAAGCTCAACAAGAAGCTGTACGAGCTCATCATCACCCGCTACTCTGAGCCTGACCTGGCCGTTGACTTCGACAACTTTGTGTGCTGCCTCGTGCGGCTGGAGACCATGTTCCGTGAGTGTCTGCCCACCCAGGGTCCTCCAGGCGAAGGGGAGACCTCTGGGGATGGCTGGGGTTCAGTTCTGGCCATATATGGACGTCACACTGAGTTCTCAGCCCATGTCATCTTTTCTTGAACACACAGGGTTTTTCAAAACGTTGGACACAGATCTGGATGGAGTTGTGACCTTTGACCTGTTTAAGGTGAGGCTTTCCCTTTCTCTCTCTCCTTCCTTCCTTCCTTCCTCCCCCTCCCCCTCTCTCTTTCTTAGTGTTGGTCCTAGGGCTTGAATTCAGTGTCTGGGCACTCTCCCTGAGCTTTTTCAGTCAAGGCTAACTCGCTACCACTTTGAGCCGTAGCACCACATCCATTGTTTTTTGTTTTTTTTTTTTACCAGTTTTGGGCTTGAACTCAGGGCCTGGACACTGTCCCTGAGCTTCTTTTGCTCAGGGCTAGCGCTCTACCACTTGAGCCACAGCACCACTTCTGGCTTTTTCTGTGTAAGTGGTGCTGAGGAATGGAACCCAGGGCTCCATGTATGCAAGGCAAGCACTCTACCATGAAGCCACATTCCCAGATAAGAGTCTCACAGACTTTCCTGCCTAGGCTGGTTTCATACCATGATCCTCAGATCTCAGCCTCTTGAGTAGCTAGGATTACAGGTGTGAGCTACTGGTGCTCAACCTGTTCTTTATTTTCTTTTATTTATTTATTATTATTATTTTTTTTTTTGTCGTCGTGGGGCTTGAACTCTGGACCTGGGCGCTGTCCCTGAGCTCTTCCCCTCAAAGCGAGTGTTCTACCACTTGAGCCACAGCGCCACTTCCAGTTTTCTAAGTGGTTTATTGGAGCTGAGTCTCACGGACTCGCCGGGCTCTGGTGGCTCACGCCTGTAATCCTAGCTACTCAGGAGGCTGAGATCTGAGGATCGAGGTTCAAAGCCAGCCCGGGCAGGAGAGACCATGAGACTCCTATCTCCAATAAACCACCAGAAAACCGGAAGTGGCGCTGTAGCTCAAGTGGTAGAGCGCTCGCCCTGAGCTGAAGAGCTAAAGGACAGCGCCCAGGCCCAGAGTTCAACCCCACGACCGACAAAAAAAAAGAGTCTCACGGACTTTTCCTGCTTGGGCTGGCTTTGGACTGTGATCCTCAGATCTCAGCCTCCTAAGTAGCTAGGATTACAGGTGTGAGCCACCAGCGCCCAGCTTTATTTATTTTATTTTTTTGTGGGTCATGGGGCTTGAACTCTGGCCTGGGCGCTGTCCCTCAGCTCTTCAGCTCAAGGCTAGCACTCTACCTCTTGAGCCACAGTGATTTTCTAGTGGTTTGTTGTAGATAAGAGTCTCATGGACTTTTCTGCCCAGCCTGGCTTTGAACGTGATCCTCAGATCTCAGCCTCCTGAGTAGCTAGGATCACAGGCATGAGCCACTGGCACCAGGCTTCTGTTCTTTTCTTTTTGTTCACATACATGCACATATGTGTGTATGAGAGAGAGAAAGAACCAGGGGGGCCTTGTGCTCTCATTCAGGTTTTTGTTGTTGTTTTTTTTGTTTTTTTTTTGGGTCCGGTTGTGGGGCCTGAGCTCTGGGCCTGGGCGCTGTCCCTCAGCATTTCAGCTCAAGGCTAGCGCTCTACCACTTGAGCCACAGCACCACTTCTGGCTTTTTTTTTCTTTTTGCTTATGTGGTGCTGGGGAATTGAACCCAGGGCCTCATGCATGCAAGGCAAGCGCTCTACCACTGAGCCACCTTCCCAGCCCCTCAGGTTTTGTTTTTTTTTTCTACGCATTTTTTTGGTGGTTAATTGAAGAGAAGAGTCTCACAGACTTTTCTGCCAAGGCTGGCTTCAAACCATGATCCGCAGATCTCAACCTCCTAAGCATCTGGGATTACAGGCAGGAACCACTGACTCCTGGCTCTATGACCCAAGTCTTCCATCCTTTCCTGACCAGGAGCCTGAGGCCTTAGAAACAGGCCTCAAGGCTGGGGCCTGGAGGGCCAAGTGAGGGGAAGTGGGCTGGGTTTGGGGAGAGACGAGGGAGGCCAGACCTTGGAGGGCTCTGTAGGAGCTCGGTCTCCTGGCTCAGAGAAGTTAAGACAGCAGTCCACCTGCCAGGGTTCCTCAACCTGTGGGAATCAATGGTGGCATTTGAGCTGTGCGTCAGACTCTAGACTCCGGGGTCTGGGTGGAGAAGGAGACTGGGACTGCAGTGGCCATCTCTGCTGTCTCCCGCTGACCTGTTTCTCTTCCCCCTGCAGTGGTTACAGCTGACCATGTTTGCATGAGGCGGGACTTGCCCCCCCTCCCCACTTTGCTGCGCCCCTCCTTTCTTCATCTGCCAAGCCACACCTGCCAGGCCTCACCAGCTGCAAGTGCCTTCCTTGGAGCAAGAAGGTGTCCTTCTCCAGCCTCCTGTCCCCTGCGCTGCCATATTCACGTGCTCTGGGCCGAGCTGCGAGGCCTTCACTTCCTCTCCGGCCCTGGGCTCAGGACGGACCCGTGGCAGGCCAAACCTGGAAGGCAGATGGCCGCTTACTCCTGCTTCAGGCCTCCTTGGGGGGAGGGGGGCTGGCAGCCCCCTCTCCAACATCTTGATGCACCCCTTCTCACTCCATAGGTTCCCTCCCCGCCCATACCCTCTCCTGGCCTCACCTGCAGACTTTATAACCACTAGCTCTGCACATTCTGCTCCAGATGTATGAGCCCCCTCCCTGTTCTGGGGGAGCCTCCCTTTCCCCCCTCCGGGTGGGGAGGGCTGAGATCGTCTGTGCCTTCCTGTGCAGAAGCCAATGTCCTCCTGCTCTGCAGCCCCCCCCCGACCCCCCCCCAGCTGCCCAGCCCCAGGGTGCTCAGGCGTTCGCTCCTCCTCTCCTTTTTTATATATATATATAGGTGATTTTAAAGGGGACTCTTCAGGGACTGGCTATGGGGGGCCAGAGGAACTAGGGGTGGGGGAAGGAGGTCCCATGTTTCCATGCAGAGGAGTCCCAAATAATAATAAAGGAAAAAGGCCTCACATCTCTCTCTGGAGTGTGATTCTCCTAAACCAAGCCTTGTACCAATGGAAAGCTCGTGACCCTCGGGTCCATACCCGCTGGAGGCTGGCCACTTGAGCAGCACCGGCTCTGGGCGCAGGGACAGAGCCACTCAGCGGGGGCTCCGGGCAGCCTACCCAACTGGAGGCCTTGGAGCCCGACCTCTGCTTCCTCCACTCCTCTGCCAGCGAAGGCGCCAGCTGAAACCCAACCCCTTCTCAGCACCGACCTGACCCCCCAGGGAGCTCCCCACCACACACAGAGAGCTCCCTTCAGCCCCTCTGGAGGTGTGGGGGTGTCCTATGGCCCACACACCTGCTACTTATATAAACGGCACCAGTCCCTCTGATCTTGGCTGTTCTTACCTGAGATAAGGGTGGGCTGAACTGGGATGAGCAGTAAAGTCGCCAAGACAGTAGATGCGGGGCACAGGCGGCCCCTGGCAGAGCCAGAGGAGGGGGCGTGCCTGGCTGCTCCAATGTGGAGAGGGAACTGAGGACCCCTAGTCTTAGGCCTCCTCTGGGCTGTCCCATTTAGTATGTGTCTGTGTGTCTGTATCTTTCTGTCTGTCTGTCTGTCTGTGCTGGGGCTTGAACTCAGGGCCTGGGCACTTAGTTTTTTCATTCAAGGTTGGCACTTTACCACTTGAGCCATGCTCCACTTCTGCCTTTGTTATGTTGGGGGTTTTGGGTGGTTAATTGGAGATAAGACTCTCTCGGGGGTCTGGGAAGGTGGCTCAGTGGTAGAGTGCTTGCCTAGCATGCATGAGGTCCTGGGTTTGATTCCTCAGTGCCACATACACAGGGAAAAAACAAACAGCCAGAAGTAGTGCTGTGGCTCACTCACATGGTAGAGTGCTAGACTTGAGCACAAAGAGATTCAGGGACAGTGCCCAGGCTCTGAGTTCAAGCCCCAGGACTGGGAAAACAACAACAACAAAAACAAAAACAACAAAATCCCTTGGGCTTTCCTGCCCAGGCTGATTTTGAACTGCTATCCTTAGGTCTCAGCCTCCTGAGGAGCAGGGATTACAGATGTGTGCCACCAATACCAAGCTCATGGGTGCATTTTTTTTTTTTTTTTGGTCATGGGGCCTGATCTCTGGGCCTGGGCGCTGTCCCTCAGCTCTTCAGCTCAAGGCTAGCGCTCTACCACTTGAGCCGCAGATCCACTTCTGGCTTTTTCTATTTATGTGGTGCTGAGGAATTGAACCTAGGACTTCATGCATGTGAGGCAAGCACTGTACCACTGAGCCACCTTCCCATCCCTCATGGGGGCATTTTTAAAGTGTCTCCTGTGCAGTCGAGTCCCTGACGTCCTGGAGCGGAGAAAAGCGAGCAGCCATAGTCATCGGCCCCCCTCTCATCTCTGAACACTTATGGCTCCTGCTGTGATTTCAAGTCTGCTGACAGAGCTGGGGACTGCTGAGGCTGGATTTGGGGCTCCTGCGCCTCATCATGGCCTCCGGAAAAAAGGGAATGGGTCCCAGGCCTCGTTCACCCTTGGGTCCTGTGGGGAGGGCCGGAAGCAGGGCCGCTGAGCCTGTTGGTTTGGGTAGTGGGCTGCAAGGTGAGCCTCTAGAGTGGAGAGAGACTTGAAGAAGAGGTCTGGGGAGGGAGCCATGCAGATGTGGGGATAATCACGGCCTCCTGTGAGGTGTAACTGGACCCTTCTGAGCTGCTGGACCCAGAGCATTTGTGGTCCTAACCCCTGGCCTGATCCTCCCCCTCCCCGCCTCACCTCTCCCCTGCCCCCTCCCTGCCCTCTCCCTGGCCCCTTTACATAAGGCCAGTGCTGGCTGAGCCTTGGCTAGGAGCTGTGGCCATGGCCTTCACAGACCTGCTGGATGCCCTGGGCGGCGTGGGGTGCTTCCAGCTGGTCTACACCACCCTGCTGCTGCTGCCCTGTGCCCTGCTGGCCTGCCACACCTTCCTACAGAACTTCACAGCTGCCGTGCCCCCCCACTACTGTCGGCACCCCACCAACCACACGGGGGCCACCACCAATGACTCAGTGGCCTGGCTGAGGGCCGTGGTCCCCCTGGACCAGCATGGGGTCCCTGAGCCATGCCAGCGCTTCATGGAGCCTCAGTGGGCCCTCCTGAGCCCCAACACCACCTCCGTCCACCAGGCAGCCACAGAGCCATGCAAGGAAGGCTGGGTCTACGATCGCAGTGTCTTCCCATCTACCATCGCGATGGAGGTCAGAGGGGGCTGGGAGGCATGGCGGCTGCTTCCCATGGCCAAGGCTGAGGGTCCCCTCTTCGCTTGCAGTGGGATCTCGTGTGCGAGGCCCGCAGCCTCCCCGACCTGGCGCAGTCTGTCTACATGGCTGGAGTGCTAGTGGGAGCCGCTGTGTTTGGCGGCCTGGCGGACAGGTGAGCCCTGGGGATTGAGGGGGCCCCAGACTCAAAGCAAGAGCCAAAAAGCCCTAGGCCACAGCCTTCATTTGGTGTTTAAATTTCTTTGGGCTGTCATGGAACTTGAACTCAGGGCCTGGGCTCTGTCTCTGAACTTTTTTTTTGGTCAATTGTGGGGCTTGAACTCTTGACTTGGGCGCTGTCCCTCAGCTTGGACTTCAGCTCAAGGCAAGCGCTCTACCACTTGAACCATAGCTCCACTTTTGGTTTTCTGGTGGTTCATTGGAGATAAGAGTCTCATGGACTTTCCTGCCCAGGCTGGCTTTGAACCACAATCCTCAGATCTGAACCTTCTGAGTAGCTAGGATTATAGGTGTGAGCCACTGGCACCCGGCTTTTCTTTTTTTTTCATGTCAGTATTATAGCTTGAATTAAGGGCCAGGACTCACTCCCTTACTTAGCTGGCACTCTACCACTTAAGCCACATCTCTACTTCTAGCTTTTTGGTAGACAATTAGAGATAAGAATCTAGGGCTGCGGAGGTGGCTCAGTGGTAGAGTGCTTGCCTTGTATGCTTGCCCTGGTTTTGATTCTTCAGCACCACAAAAGCAGAAAAAGCCACAAGTGGCACTGTGGCTCAAGTGGTAGAGCGCTTGCCTTAAGCTGAAGAACTGAGGAACAGTGCCCAGGCCCAGAGTTCAAGCCCCACGACTGACCCCCCCCCCCCCAAAAAAAAAAAAAGAATCTCACAGACTTTCCTGACCAGGCTGTCCTTAACTGTGATCTTCAAATCTCAGCTTTCTCAGTAGCTAGGATTATAGGCATGGCCTACCAGCCCCCAGCCCCCCCACCTTTTTTTTTGCCAGTCCTGGAGCTTGAACTCAGGACCTGGGCGCTGTCCCTGAGCCTTTCTGTGCTCAGGGCTAGCACTCTACTACCTGAGCCACAGTGCCACTTCCAGCTTCCTCTGTTTATGTGGTATTGAGGAATTGAACCCAGGGCTTCATGCATGCTAGGCAAACACTCTACTACTAAGCCACATTCCCAGCCTTGCCCCCATTTTTATTATACAAGTCCTAGTACATCCACACATGGTCTAGCCCCTGACTTTGTCTCCACTTTGGAAACCTTTGGATTCGTGTGTGTGTGTGTGTGTGTGTGTGTGTGTGTGTGTGTGTGTGTGTGTGTGTATGCCTGCACACCTGCACAGCAGTTCTAGGGCTTGAACTCAGGGCCAGGACGCTGTCTCTGAGCTTTTCTTGCTCAAGGCTAGCACTCTACCATTTCAGCCATAGCTCCATTTCTGGCATTTTTTTGTAATTCATTTGAAATAAGAACCTCACGGAGGGCTGGGAAGGTGGCTCAGTGGTAGAGCGCTTGCCTTGCCTGCATGAAGCTCTGGGTTTGATTCCTCAGCACCACATAAGCAGGAAAAGCTGGAAATGGCGCTGTGGCTCAAGTGGTAGAGTGCTAGCCTTGAGCTGAAGAGCTGAATGACAGCACCCAGGCCCCGAGTTCAGGCCTCAGGACAAAAAGAAGAAGAAGAAGGAGAAGAAGAAGAAGGAGGAGGAGGAGCAGGAGGAAGAAGAAGAAGAGGAAGAAGAAGAAGAAGAAATAATCTCATGGATTTTCCTGCCCAGGCTAGCTTCAAACTGCAATCCTCAGATCTCACTGCCTGCATAGCTAGGATCTAGGATTACAGAGGCCAGCCTCCGGCCTCCGATGACCTCCTGGATTCTTAGTGTTCCCATTGCATCTGATGTGTGGATGGGCTACCCCTCCATAGCCACACCCCACCCTCAGACCATGCAGCCTGGCAAAGGCTCTGACGAAGTCCGCTCCTCTACCTCCACCCCTGCCTTCCCTACTCTTCCTCCTCTCTTCTGTCTTCTGCCCTCTTCCCTCCCGCTCTGTTCAGGTGAGAGGGCTGCTGGACTCCAGACCCCACTCCCCAGATTGTAGAAAGCCCTGTGCTTCCCACCTCAGACCCTTCATAGCAAGGCTGACATGGCCCTTGTCCCATGTGACACATCTTCCTCCCCAAGAAAGGAAGGTAGGAATGAGTATGTCTTAGGATACGTGGTAAGGAAACACTGGCACCCCCTTCTTGGACTCTGTCCTCTCCCCCTGAACCCACCTTTGCAAGGGAGCAATGCCGCAGCCAGAGTGTAGTTAACCCCGCGTCCTTGGTCTTGGACCCTTCTCACCCACTGTTTAATGATCAGTCTCTTGGTAGACCGGATCCTGGGTCCTTCCTCTGCAGCCTGGGGGACCTCTCCCCCACACTCCCTGCTATTTCTAGGCTGAAGCGCCCTTCTACCCAGAACATGCTCAGGTTACCCCCTCTCTCCCTGCTACCCCTACCTCTGGTCTTTGTAGAATCTCTGGCTTTATGTGACCTGGAGCCAATCTCTCTCTCCCTCTGTCTGTCTCTGCCTCTTTCTATCTCTCTCAATTTTGGGGGGGCTAGTTGTCACTACTGGATCTTAAACTCAGGACTTGGAGGCTGTTCCTTAGCTTTTTTGCTCCAAGCTGGTGGTCTACCATTTGACCCACAGTTCCACTCTTTGGTGGTTAATGAGAGATAAGAGTCTCAGGGGCTTTCCTACCCAGGCTGGCTTCAAACCACAACCCTCAGATCTCAGTCTCCTGAATAGCTAAGAATACAGGTATGTGCCACCAGTGTCCAGGGTAAATCTCTCCAATTTCCTTCCCCACTATTTCCTCCCCTCTCTGACCAGCCTCGGAACCATTGCCTTGAACCTGGAAATTATGGGTCCTGTTTTGAGGGCTGGCTTTTACCAGGCACCCCAGCTTTCCCTTCCCGGCCTTGATGCCCCCGTATGAGAGAGAATGGCTGGAGGCAGGCAGCTTGCTCCCAGAACCCTAATGCTCTGCTTGTTCCCTGGGCTCAGGCTGGGCCGCAAGGCCCCCCTAATCTGGTCATACCTGCAGCTGGCGGTTTCGGGGGCTGCCACGGCGTTGGTGGACTCCTTCAGCGCGTACTGCGTCTCCCGGTTCCTGATGGGCATGACCTTCTCCGGCATCATCCTCAACTCCCTCTCCCTAGGTGAGTGCACCCCAGCGGGGCTCTGAGGGCCTGGGGGCGCTGGAGTCAGGGGGGTGGCGGCCCCATGTGGCCCATCTTATTTCGCGTTGTTGGGATTCTCATCTAGGATCTCAGTTGACCATCTGGGGTCCAGACCCAGGAGACACCCCCCCATTCTCAGATCACGGCCCTGCCAGCAGCTAGCTAGTGATAGGACCTGGTGGCCTTTCCCTCTTGTGGGTTTTAGTTTCCTAATCTGTAAACTGAGGAGCTGTGGGTTATTTAATCTGTGCGTTAGTCAACACGATCATGTACTAAGTGCCTGCTGGGTGCCAGGTGTAGGGGAATCACAGAGGTGAGCTATGATAGTGCCCAGGGCTGCAGGCAGCTCCGAAGTCTCTGGGCTCTAAGCAGGGTGGGCTTCAGCTAGGCTTGCAAGGCTGCTGCTTTCTTTGGGTAGAGACAAAGCCTTTAGCACACCAGGCTCAGCCCTCTTTCTAGCTAGCAGGTCCCAGGAGGTCCTGGCAGAAAGCATTGTGGGGTAGCAGAAAATCCACCCTGGACACAGACCCACCCACGCCTGTGCTTTACCTAAGCTACTTAGCTTGCTCCTGGGACCAGCACTGAGAAACAGCCACCACCCTCAGTTATCTAAAACGGAAAAAAACAGCTAGGCACCAGTGGCTCATGCCTGTAATCCTAGCTGCTCACGAAGCTGAGATGTGAGGTTCATCTTTGAAGTCAGCCCAGGTAGTAAAGTATATGAGACTCTTACCTCTGTTTAACCACCAAAAACCTGGAAGTGGAGCTGTGGCTCAAACGGTAGAACACTAGCCTTGAGCAAAAAAGCCCAACGAGAGTAAAAGGCTCTGAGTTCAAGTCACAGTACCAGCACACGCGCGCACGGGCACACACACACACACAGAAGGCGATCAGTGCCAGTGGGAACCTGAGCCCCTACCAAATGGGTAAAAATGGCAATGGCTTGGTACAAGGGAGCCGTCCATAACTATTTGTATTTGTTTGTTGTTTGTTGCGCTGATACTGGAGCTTGAACTCAAGGGCCTGGACACTATCCCTGAGTTTTTTGATCAAGGCTAGAACTTTACCACTTGAGCCACAGCTCCACTTCTGGCTTTTTTGGATATAAATGTCTCATGGACCTTTCTTCCTTGGTCTAGCTTTAAACCTTAATTCTCAGATCTCAGTCTCCTGAGTAGCTAGGATTACAGGTGTAAGCTACCAATGCCCAGCTAGTCTACAGACTTTTTTTTTCCAGTCCTGGGGTTTGAACTCAGGGTCTGAGCACTGTCCCTGAGCTTTTGCTCAAGGCTAGTACTCTACCACTTAAGCCACAGCACCACTTCTGGCTTTTTCTGTTTATGTGGTACTAAGGAATCAAACCCAAGTCTTCGTGCATGCTAGGCAAGCACTCTACCACTAAGCCACATTCCTCACCCAAGTCTGCAGTTTATTTTTTTATTTTTTATTTTTTTGGTCCGGTTGTGGGCCTGAACTCTGGGTCTGGGCACTGTCCCTCAGCTCTTCAGCTCAAGGCTAGTGCTCTACCACTTGAGCCACAGTGCCACTTCCAGCTTTTTTTTTTTCCTGCTTATGTGGTGCTGAGGAATCGAACCCAGGGCCTCATGCATGCAAGGCAAGCGCTCTACCACTGAGCCACCTTCCCAGCCCCAAAGTCTGCAGTTTAAATTGCAGTTATCAGAGTGAGTGAGCCCTGCCAAGGCATGAAGGAAGGAATTCCAGGCAGAGGGAAAGGCAAGTCCCTCCTACAGGAGCAGCTTGTGCCCAGGCTCAAGAGCAAAGAGGTCCCTGTGGCTGAAGCAGAGTTGGGTATATTTATGACAGATGAGGTCACAGGAGGGGGAGGAGTGGGGAGGGGAAGTCCTAGGGACCAGGAGGACGATGGGAGATACTTGGCCACTTTTTTTGTGTGTACCAGTACTAGGGCTTGAATTCAGGGCCATGTACTCTTTTTAGCTCAAGACTAGCGCTCTACCACTTGAGCCATACCTCTACCACTGACTTTTTACAGGTTAATTGGAGATAAGAGTCCTGTGGACTTTCCTGCCCAAGCTGGCTTCCAACTAAGATTCTCATATCTCAGCTTCCTGAGCAGCTAGGATTACAGGCGTGGGCCACTTTATTTATTTATTTTTGATCCAGTTGTGGGGCCTGAACTCTGGGCCTGGGCGCTGTCCCTCAGTTCTTCAGCTCAAGGCTAGCGCTCTACCACTTGAGC
Organism: Dipodomys spectabilis; assembly: GCF_019054845.1. NCBI lineage: Eukaryota > Metazoa > Chordata > Mammalia > Rodentia > Heteromyidae > Dipodomys > Dipodomys spectabilis. Next base: position 10,523,150 of record NW_024870707.1, read on the forward strand.
CACAGTGCCACTTTGGGCTTTTTTTCTTTTTTCTTATGTGGTGCTGAGGAATCAAACCCAGGGCCTCAGGCATGCAAAGCAAGCGCTCTACCACTGAGCCACCTTCCCAGCCCGCGTGAGCCACTTTAAAGAGTGTGGTTTTTTAACTCTGAATGAGACAGGAGATGCTAGAGGATTCTGAGCTGAGAAAAGACCTGATTTAGGATCTGAAACCTGACCGATCGCCTTGGTCACTGTTACATGATACCAAACCAGAAGCAGGAAGGCCAGGTAAGAGGCCACTGCTGTCTCAGGAAGAGCAGAGGCGAAACCAGACCAGGAGGTGGCAGCGGAGCAGACACAGATGGGGTGAAATTGTGAAGGCAGAAACAACAGGACTTGTTGGCAGATGGCACATGCATGCTCATTGCCACTAGAAAGCAATGTCCCTGCTAATTTGTTGTGGCTGGCTTGCTTGCTTGCTTGCTTGCTTTCCTTCCTTCCTTCCTTCCTTCCTTCCTTCCTTCCTTTCTTTCTTTTTCTTTGGTCGGTCATGGGGTTTGAACTCTGGGCCTTGGCACTGTCCCTCAGCTCGTTAGATCAAGGCTAGAGCTCTCAGTTTTCTGGTGGTTTACTGGAGATGAGAGACTTTCCTGCCTGGGCTAGCTTGAACCGTGATTCTCAGCTCTCAGCCTCCCGAGTAGCTAGGATTACATGTGAGCCACCAGCACCAGCTTTTGTGGCTTTCTTGTACAGATATGTCCTAACTTACTTAACCAGTCCCCCATGGGTGGATGTTTAAGGTGTTCCAGACTGTGCTATTGTTAAAGATTTGCATTTTTGTCTTTGCATGAGGTCGAGAATGTTTTCTTACAGTTAAGAACTATTTTATTTCCTTCTCTACTGATCCTTTGCATTTTTTGACTTTTTTTCCTCCTGTCCTAGAGTTTGAACTCTGGGCCTCGCTGCTGTTGCTGAGCTTTTGTGTTCAAGGCTAGTGCTCTACCATTTGAGACACAGCTCCATTTCTGGCTTTTTGTGGTTACTTGGAAATAAGAGTCTCATGGACTTCCCTGACTGGGCTGGGCTTCAAACTGTGATCCTCAGATCTCAGCCTCCTGGGTAAACTGGATTGCAGGCATTAACCATTGACACCCATTTTTCTTTTGGCTTTTGGTCATTTTTCTATTGGTTTGTAAGAACTCTTCCAATGCAATGGTATCTTATTAAGTTACAAAATTTTTCCTTTTTATCTTTTCTCCTCCTTCTCTTCTTCTTCCTCCTCGTCCTCCTCCTTCTCTGTCTCTTTAGCTCTCTGTCCCTGTCTCTGTCTCTCTGGCTCTCTCTTCCTCTCCTGACTTTATGGCTTCGTTTCTCTCTCTCTCTCTCTCTCTCTCTCTCTTTTTGTTGGTCATGCCTGGGCCTGGGCGCTGTCCCTCAGCTCTTCAGCTCAAGGCTAGTGCTCTACCACTTGAGCCACAGTGCCACTTCTGGTTTTCTGAGTGGTTTATTGGAGATAAGAGTCTCACGGACTTTTCCTGCCCAGGCTGGCTTTGAACCTCGGTCCTGAGTAGTTAGGATTACAGGTGCAAGCCACCAGTGCTTGGATCATATTTCTCATTTTTATGAGTTAAATTTGTTAAACCTTCATTTGATTTCTTCTAGTTTTTCATTTTATTACTTCTAGTGTAGCATTTCTCTACACTAAGATTCAGGTCCCATGAATTTAAGCTTCTGTCATGTCATTGGTTCTGGTGGGTTCTTTGGCCCTCCCCCTGGGTATATGGAGTGAGGTAGGGATGCTTATTCTTTTTTTTTTTTTTGGGTCCGGTCGTGGGGCCTGAACTCTGGGCCTGGGCACTGTCCCTCAGCTCTTCAGCTCAAGGCTAGAGCTCTACCACTTGAGCCACAGTGCCACTTCTGGCTTTTTTCTCTTTTGCTTATGTGGTGCTGAGGAATCGAACCCAGGGCCTCTGGCATGCAAGGCAAGCGCTCTACCACTGAGCCACCTTCCCAGCCCAGGGATGCTTATTCTAAATGAATCTTGGGATGAGTTTAAGGGGCCACTGTGGTGAAAAGGGCTGGGGTGATTAAACAACCATCTGATAGACAAGTCCGGCTGAGCATGCCTGTGTTTCCTCTACAGTTGTGGAGTGGATGCCCACCCGGGGCCGCACTGTGGCGGGCATCTTGCTGGGCTACTCCTTCACCATGGGCCAGCTCATCCTGGCAGGAGTGGCGTACCTGATCCGCCCTTGGCGGTGGCTGCAGTTTGCTGTATCTGCTCCTTTCCTGATCTTTTTCCTCTATTCTTGGTACGTTCAGCAAAGTGGAATGCTGAAGGGTGGGTCCCTTGTGTGGCCCCCATGGAAAGGGGAGGTGTGTAGTGGCTGGGACTTTCTGGACTTGGGGGGGTCACACAGGGTCCCCAGAACTGGTGAATGGAGTCAAGGAAGCTTTGGTAAAACCTGTCCCATAAGCAAGGGGTTCTAGAACATGCTGAGTAATATATATATATATATATATATATATATATCAGTCCTGAGGCTTGAACTCAGGGCCTGGGTACTTCCCTGAGCTTCTCTTGCTCAAGGCTAGCAATCTACCACTTGAACCACAGTGACACTTCCAGCTTTTTCTGTGTATGTGGTATTGAAGAATTGAACCCAGGGCTTAAGCCACATTCCCAGCCCCTTGCTGAGTGATTTTTGCCTTCATCAAATCCTTTGTGCCTCACAATGACCCCATGATGCTTAGTTTAAGGCAACTGAGGTACAGCTGAGAGTGAGTCTATGATTCATTCAAGACCAACAGCCACTGTCAGAGCCAGATACAATGCTGGGCATGCTGTTGTCTCTGTACGATCTGCTACAAAAATAAATAAATGAAAAAGAAAGAAAAAGAAAGGAAGCAAGGAAGGAAGGAAGGAAGAAAGGGAGAAAGGGAAGGTGTCTTCCTAATTCAAAAACAGTGGAGCACTTCATCTTTGTGTGTGTGTGCTGGTACCGGAGCTTAAGCTCATGGCCTCATGCTCTCGTTTGGATCTTTTGCACAAGGCAGGAGCTCTACCACAGTTCCACTTCTGTTTGCTGCATAGAGATAAGAATCTTGGTGATTTTTCTGGCTGTCTTTGAACTATGATCCTCAGAATTGGGTTTGGAGAGGGGAATGAGCCCCACTCAGCCCTGGGCCTTCTTTTTCCCCTTCCTTCCTTCCTTCCCTTCCTTCCTTCCTTCCTTTCTTTTTTGTTGGTTGTGGGGCCTGAACTCTGGGCCTGGGCGCTGTCCCTCAGCTCTTCAGCTCAAGGCTAGCGTTCTACCACTTGAGCCACAGCACCACTTCCAGCTTTTTCTGCTTATGTGGTGCTGAGGAATGGAACCCAGGGCCTCATGCATGCAGGGCAAGCAGTCTACCACTGAGCCACCTTCCCAGATCTTCTTTTTCCTCTTCCTGTCCCAGGTGGCTTCCAGAGTCTTCCCGATGGCTCCTTCTACATGGCAGGTCGCAGCAGGCTGTGCAGAACTTGCAGAAGGTAGCAGCAATGAATGGAAGACGGGAAGAAGGGGACAGGCTGACCTCAGAGGCAAGTGGTGGGTGAGGAAGGAAGCAAGGAATGAGCTTCTGTCTTCCTGGCAGCCCCCAGTCCTACTGGGATTTGGTTAGTTTCTCAACACTCACTTGCCATCCAGGAATTGAGGCTGGGAATGCACAGGGCAGAGAAGGCTCTAGGCAGATGCCCAATCAGCCCTGAATGGCTGTGTGACCTGGGACAAATGGCTGATCTATTGCACTCATTCATTTACTCATCGGTGTCATTAGGAAATAATCTCATCCACATTGACATCCTGTCAGAATGTGAATAAAAATGAAAAATTTTAAATAGTAATCACAAAGTAAAAATACTGGAAAACCAATGACAAAGTGTCATTCTAAATACGAATTATTAATGGTTGGGCGCTGGTGGCTCACTCCTATAATCCTAGCTACTCAGGAGGCTGAGATCTGAGGATCGCGGTTCAAAGCCAGCCCAGGCAAGGAAAGTCTATGAAACTCTTTTTTTTTTTGGGTCCGGTCGTGGGTCCTGAACTCTGGGCCTGGGCACTGTCCCTCAGCTCTTCAGCTCAAGGCTGGCGCTCCACCACTTGAGCCACAGCAACACTTCCGGCTTTTTTCCTTTTGCTTATGTGGTGCTGAGGAATCGAACCCAGGGCCTCAGGCATGCAAGGCAAGCGCTCCTACCACTGAGCCAACTTCCCAGCCCAAGTCCATGAAACTCTTATCTCCAATAAACCACCAGAAGACCGGAAGTGGCGCAGTAGCTCAAGTGGTAGAGTGCTAGCCTTGAGCTGAAGAGCTGAGGGACACTGCTCAGGCCCAGAGTTCAAGCCCCATGACCGACAAAAAAAAGAAAGAAAAAAAAATAAATGCCAGTTATTATCAGATAACTATTTTTTACTGTGGATATGTGAGACAGAACAGAGGGACCCCTCTCCCTGGGCACTGGGCAGGAATTATACAGTATCAAGCATTGTTAAATACTACTAAGTACTGTTTAATGCTATTAAGGTTGTTAATTCTGTGCTGCATTTTCATAAAACCTTTATTGTAAAGAACCTTTTAATGCTCGGGTTTTTTTTTTTTTTTTTTTTTTTTGGTTGTGGGCCTGAACTCTGGGCCTGGGCGCTGTCCCTCAGCTCTTCAGCTCAAGGCTAGCTCTACCACTTGAGCCACAGCGCCACTTCCAGCTTCTCCTGCTTATGTGGTGCTGAGGAATCGAACCCAGGGCCTCATGCATGCAAGGCAAGCAGTCTACCAGTGGAGGTGGCAGTGACAGTGGGAGAGGTGGTAATGAGGAAACCTGATAAGAGCTGTGGTATACAAAATGACAGAAGGTGAGGGGACAGCAGAGAGCTCAGACTCCTGAGCTGTAAGGTTGTAAGGAGCCAAAGTCAGGAGTCTGTGGGTCCTGGTTGCTGGAGGAGTTCTAGAGGGCCAAGCACTTAGAGCCAATAGTCTGCTATTGTCAAGGCTTAAGAGCTGTTAACAGGGCCAGTGGTCCTGACACTCTAGGCCTGAAGAGCTGTAACACTAACAACTTTTAAAACCAGGATCTTAGGGGCTGGGAAGGTGGCTCAGTGGTAGAGCGCTTGCCTTGCATGCCTGAGGCCCTGGGTTCGATTCCTCAGCACCACATAAGCAAAAGGAAAAAAGCCGGAAGTGGTGCTGTGGCTCAAGTGGTAGAGCGCCAGCCTTGAGCTGAAGAGCTGAGGGACAGTGCCCAGGCCCAGAGTTCAGGCCCCACGACCGGAGCCAAAAAAACAAAACAAAACTAGGATCTTAATACTTAAGACCGAATCGGGAACTGAACACTAGCAGGTGCTACCTGCTGTACTCTTAAGTCACTGCTGCTGGAAGCTGCTATGTGCTGCTCAGCTTGCTGGTGGTTAAAGCACAGAGCAGTTCCCACTGTGTGCCTAGAGCTATAAATCACTGGCTTCTGAAGGCCGGTGCAATAGGCTTGTAGCGCTCGGCTCAAGGCTCAAGTCTGCCAGTCCAGCCCCAAGGCCTCCTGTGCCCAAGGGCCCAGCACTGCACCCATTAGAAGGGCTAATTCTCACCTATTCACATTTTCTGTCCAGGCCCAGCAAAAGAAGCCAGCCAGCTGATTAGTAATGCAATACTATTTATTTAGCTCCACGCAAGGCACGGTACTAATGCCTTGACATATGCATAGAATCTCACTAAATGTCTCATTTTTGCCAGTGAGGAGTTAAAATGCAAATGGATCAGGTAATTTGCCTATGAACATACAATGGGGTCATGACACGTTCACTCAGAAGCGTGTGTGTGTGTGTGTGTGTGTGTGTGTGTGTGTGTACTGATCCTAGGACTTGAACTCAGGGCCTGAATGCTGCTGTTCCTGAGTTCTGTTTTTTTTTTTGGGAGGCGGGGGTCCAGTCATGGGCCTGAACTCTGGGCCTGAGTGCTGTCCCTCAGCTCTTCAGCTCAACTCTACCACTTGAGCCATAGCACCACTTCCGGCTTTTTTTTTCTGATTATGTGGTGTTGAGGAATTGAACTCAGGGCCTCATGTGTGCAAGGCAAGCGCTCTACCACTGAGCCACCTTCCCAGCCCCCTGAGTTTTTGTTTTTTGTCTTTAATATATTTTTGTTTTGTTGTTGCTTTGCTCAAGGCTAGCACTCTACCACTTGGGTTTTGGCTTCTTTGGGTAGTTAACTGGAGAAAAGCGTCTCCTAAGCTTTTCTGCCCTGGCTGGCTTCAAACCATGATCCTCAGATCTCAGCCTCTGTGCCACTTACAGTTTTCTGGTGGTTAATTGGAAATAAGAGTCTTATGGACTTTCCTGCCCAGGCTGGCTTCAAATCATGATCCTCAGTTCTCGGCCTCCTGAGCAGCCAGGATTACAGGCATGAGCCACCGGTGTCTGGCTTTCAGATCCATTTTTAACCACTGTCTGACACTATCTCAGTCTACTTGAGGAATGGGATGAGGGTCCCTACGCAACCACAGAATCTCAGGAATATAAGAGCAGGCCTAGGAGCCCATGGGGCATCTCAAAGCCCCTGAAAGCAGATTAGCTGGAGCCAGCTGTCCACTGGAGACTAGAGCTGGCCACCTTACTAGAAGGTACAAATTGTGGCCCTCCTTTCCTCAGATGAAGGCACTCCTATGGTAACGTGGGCCCCAGGTCCTTTGCTCTCCCTGATCAGATATTTTGCACCCAGGTGGTAAGCTCCTACATCCACAGCAAGTTTGCAAATGTGCGCACCTCCAGCTCCATCTTGGATCTCTTTCGAACCCCAGCCATCCGTAAGGTCACGTGCTGTCTCATGATGGTGTGGTAAGTGATGGGCCGTGCTTTTGGGTAGGTGCTAGTGCTGGAGTGTAAAGTCAGGGCCTTACACTCTCCCTTGGCTTTTGTGCTCAAGGCTGGTTCTCTACCACTTGAGCCACAGACCTACTTCATCTGAGATAAGACTCTCATAGACTTTTCTCTCTCTCTCTCTCTTTTTTTTTTTTTTTTGGTCGTGGGACTTGAACTCTGGGCCTGGGCGCTGTCCCTGAGCTCTTCAGCTCAAGGTGAGTGCTCTACCACTTAAGCCACAGCACCAATTCCGGTTTTCTGGTGATTAATTGGAGATGAATCTCATAGACTTTCCTACCTGGGCTGGTTTTTGAGCCGTGATCCTCAGATCTCAGCCTCCTAAGTTGCTAGGATTACAGTCGTGAGCCACCAGCACCTGGCAACCAAACCATTTTTCAAAAATTGTTATAATTAGGGTGTTATACAAAGGGGTTACTATTTCATAAATCAGGTAATAGGAAATTTTTTTCTTTTCCTCCTCCTCTTCTTCCTCTTCCTCCTCCTCTTTTTCCTCCTCCTCTTCTTCTTCTTCTTCTTCTGTCATGGGGCTTGAACTCAGGGCCTGGACATTGTCCCTGAGCTGTTTTGCTCAAGGTTAGTACTCTAGCACTTTGAACCAAAGCTTCACTTCTGCTTTTGTGATAGTTAATTGCAGGTATAAGTCTCACACCTGGGTGCAGATGGCTTATGCCTGTAATCCTAGCTACTCCGGAGGCTGAGATCTGAGGATCAAGAAAGACAGTGAGACTCTTATCTCCAATAAATTACCAGAAAACCGGAAGTGGCACTATAGCTTAAGTAGTAGAGCACTCGCCTTGAGCTGAAGAGCTGAGGAATAGCGCCCAGACCCAGAGTTCAAGCCCCACGACCAACAAAAAAAAAAAAAAAAGACTCTCACAGACTTTTCTGCCTGGACTGGCTTTGAACTGCGATCCTCAGATCTCAGCCTCCTGAGTAGCTAGGATTACAGGCGTGAGCCACTATCATCCTGCACATTACTTTTTTTTTTTTTGGGGGGGGTGCAGTTGTGGGGCCTGAACTCTGGGCCTGGGCGCTGTCTCTCAGCTCTTCAGCTCAAGGCTAGCGTTCTACCACTTGAGCCACAGCGCCACTTCCAGCTTTTTTCTTTTTGCTTATGTGGTGCTGAGGAATGGAACCCAAGGCCTCAGTCATGCAAGGCAAGTGCTCTACCACTGAGCCACCTTCCCAGCCCCTGCATATTATTTTTTTTGGACAATGTCACCCCCTTCCTTCACCTTCTTCCAGTTACCCCCTCCTGTCCTTGTCCACAATTTCATAGTTCATTTTCTACATAGTGTCTTCTGAGCAGGGAAAGTTCTTAGTCTTTGCAGTCTGGTGGTTTGGGGGCACCCAGAATGAGGGGTTACCCCACCCTGGAGGTGGAGAAGCCTTCTGCAGGGTAGCCTGACCCTGGGCAGTGGGAGAGCCCAAAAGACCTCAGTTCAGGAAAAGAAAGATTCGTGATGCCCTTCCTCCTCTACTTCCTCACCTTCCTTTGCCTGCTGAGAAGAAGCAGGCCATGAATTCCAACTCCAAGACTTGAAATCCTTTTCTTTGTATGAGTAGTGGGCCTTGAACTCAGGGCCTGTGTTCAAGATGTAGAAGGAGAAGTCTGGATTTCAAAGCCAAAGTCAGACACGTGGGAGATCAGGAGGGGATGTCGTGGACAATCAGGAGCGTTGAACTCCCTGAGCAAAGGAGTCCTGTGTCATGCATGCATCCAGTGTCCCCTGCCCTGGGTGGGTCAGTGAGCCATGGGTGAAATATGACCGTTCTGCCACCTTTTCCAGGTTTTCTAACTCCGTGGCTTACTACGGCGTGGCCATGGACCTGCAGAAGTTTGGACTGAACATCTACCTGGTGCAGGCTCTGTTTGGCCTAATTGACATCCCCGCCATGCTGGTGGCCACCACCACCATGATTTATGTTGGCCGCCGGGCCACAGTGGCTTCCTTCCTCTTTCTGGCTGGGCTCATGGTCATTGCCAACATGTTTGTGCCAGAAGGTGAGCTGTTGCTTTTTTTTTTTTTTTCTGGTCCGTGGTGGGGCTTGAACTCTGGGCCTGGGCACTGTTATTCAGCTCTTCAGCACAAGGCTAGTGCTCTACCACTTGAGCCACAGCACCACTTCTAGTTTTCTGGTGCTTAATTGGAGATAAGAGTCTCACGGACTTTTCCTGCACAGACTGGCTTTGAATCGTAATCCTCAGATCTCAGCCTCCTGAGTAGCTAGGATTATAGCTGTGAGCACTGGCATACAGATGCACACAAATGCCAGCTTCCAATGGCTCATACCTGTAATCCTAGCTACTCAGGAGGCTGAGATCTGAGGATCACGGTTCAAAGCCAGTCCAGGCAGGAAAGTCCATAAGACTCTTTTTTTTTTTTTGCCAGTCCTGGAGCTTGAACTCAGGGCCTGGGCACTGTCATTGAGCCTCTCTGTGCTCAAGGCTAGTGCTCTACCACTTGAGCCACAGCACCACTTCTGGCTTTTTCTGTTTATGTGGTACTGAGGAATCGAACCCAGGGCTTCATGCATGCTAGGCAAGCACTCTACCACTAAGCCACATTCCCAATCCTCCATAAGACTCTTATCTCCATTTAACCACCAGAAAACCAGAAGTAGAGCTGTGTGGCGCAAAGTGGTTGAGTGCCATCCTTGAGCAGAAAAGCTCAGGGACATAGCCCAAGTCCTCAGTGTAATCCCGCCCCCACCAACAACAAAAAGTGGTAGAGCAAAAAAAAACAAACAAACAAATCCTAAGCAAGAGTAGCCCTCAATTCAAGTCCCAGTACTGGCATGCATGAGCAGACAATAATAATAATAATAATAATAATAGCCATTTCTATGGTATAGGGCAGGGTAGGGCCCAGGTCTGGGTATGGTAGGAAATCTCCCACTAGAGCCCAGCTTCTTCCTCCTTCTGACCCCTGGCTTTATCTTCTGCATCCTCTCCTACCATCCTCCTCCTGAGGTTCCCCCAATCTTCCCTTCTCCCCTCCTCCCTCCCCACAGCTCAACCTCCCTCCTTCTTCTCCTCTAGACATGCAGACCCTGCGCACCGCCCAGGCGGCCCTGGGCAAAGGCTGCCTGGCCAGCTCCTTCATCTGCATTTACCTGTTCACAGGAGAGCTGTACCCCACAGAGATCAGGTGGGAGCACTGGGGATTGGGGCACCTGGGCAGAGAGCTGCCCTGCCCTCTGACACCCAGGGCCTGCTCCTGACCCTTCCACACCTCCCACAGGCAGATGGGGATGGGCTTCGCCTCTGTCAACGCCCGCATCGGGGGTCTGGCAGCACCCTTGATCACCACTCTGGGGGAGTTCAACCCAGTCCTGCCACCTGTGGCCTTCGGTGCCACCTCAATGCTGGCGGGGCTGGCTGTCACCTGCTTCCTAATGGAGACCCGCAATGTGCCCCTGGTGGAGACCATCGCTGCCATGGAGAGACGGTGAGGGTGGGGTCTGTCAGGCTGAGACTAAAGGGAAGTAGCTCAGGCCTGGGTGGGAGCTTTGAAGGATGAGCCAGAAAATAAGAGCAAGCAATGCCCCCTTCCCAGGTTGCCTTTCTAACAAGAATAGGCCCAGGAAGTGGAGCTGTGGGTCAAGTGATGGAATGTCAGTCTTGTGTAGAAAAAGCAAAGGGCCAGCACCCAGGCCCTACGGAGGCCCGAAGTTCAAGGCCCATTACTGACAAAGTAAATTAAAAAAAATTTTTTTTCTGTCATTGATTTAAAAGAGCATGAGTCACATGGGAATAGGGAATTGAATAGAAGATTCCAGTCCCCTTTCTTATCAGGGTCTCCTTATCTCAAATGCTTTCCCACTGACAAAATTGTTGTAACTTTGAAAAAAAAAATCTCCAAAATGGAGCCAGCCAGGATGCATGGGCAAGATAGACAAATGATGAAAATAAGCAGATAACTGACATTTTCCATTCCCATTCGAACAGAGCCAAAGAGGGTCCTTCCAAGAAAGATACAGAAGAAAAGAGAGAAGAAATGTCTCTTCAGCAGCTGGGCACGTCTCACCTCAAGGAAACCATCTAAGCTGCCAAGAGGAACCTGGCATAAGCTGGCAGCAGCTCAGCCAGTGCCCAGCCCTCCCCATCCCTGAGTTTCTCCCAGGGATACTGGGCGAAGCTGGCACTGAACTCCAAACAAGGTCAGCCAAAGGACATGGTGGTGGGGCAGAAGCCACTGCTGAGACTTCTCAGACGAATGCTCAATAATCTGCATCACAAAGAGATAAAAGACCAGGGAAACCATCTCTAGGGGGCCAAAGCACAGACTGTGCTTCATGATAATAAAAATACTGTTGACTGTTCCTATCTCCAAACCTGCCGTGTGTGTGTGTGTGTGTGTGTGTGTGTGTGTGTGCATGTGTGTGTGCACACATGTGTGTCTTACCTCCTGGGGTTTTGGGGAACAGCATCTCCACAGCAGGCCTTGCCTGCCTTTGTAGCCCCTAAGTGGACCTTGCAGAAGGCCCAATACATAGTTGCATGAGTGGTGAATCCAGAGGACCTTGCAGAAGGCCCAATACATAGTTGCATGAGTGGTGAATCCAGAGGACCTTGCAGAAGGCCCAATACATAGTTGCATGAGTGGTGAATCCAGACTCGGGCAATAGATAAAAGATGTTTCCACCGCTGGTTCTTCAGCAGTCTCCTAGGATGACCTAGTGCCATCTGAACCAGGGAAGTCCAGCCCACATTTTGGATACGTGCTCACACCCCTCACCTTTACTTTCACTGCCAGTGACACTAGATTCATGGGCATTCCAATCTTGGCCCAAAGTTGAGTTTTCTTCTATTTTGCTTTTTTTCTGTTGTTATTGATGGTTGTGGGGCTTGAACTCTGGGCCTGGGCGCTGTCCCTCAGCTCTTCAGCTCAAGGCTAGCACTCTACCACTTGAACCACTTCCAGTTTTCTGGTTGCTAATTGGAGATAAGAATCTCACAGACTTTCCTACCCAGGCTGGCTTTGAATCATGATCCTCAGATCTCAGTATCCTGAGTAGCTAGGATTACAAGCATAAGCCATCAGCGTCTGGCTTTGTCCCTGTACTTTTTTGCTTTACCATCTGACCCATAGCTCAACATCTGGCTTTTTGGTGGTTAACTGGAGATAAGAATCACTGACTTTCTTGCCCAGGATGGCTGTGAACTGCAATCCTCAGAGCTCAGCGTCCTCAGTTGCTAGGATAAGAGGCATGAGTTACCAGGGCTCAGCTTATTTCTCTTGTAGTTGCCCTGGAATCAAATATCACAGCTCAACCCCTACAGCCCAAGAGTAACACAACAGAGGTAGTAGAAATGTCACACTCTGGGCCGGAGCCTTTGTCCCTACCGTTCCTCTGAGACCAGCCTTCTAGCAGTGTGGCCCCAGGAACAGGGCCTGGGAGGTGACTCCCCAGGGAGTTGTATTAGGCCCTGGCACTGGCTGGGGGTGGGACTCAGGGGCAGAGCAGGTGCAATGCCCTGGTTCTGTTCCCAATACTAGCCAGAGACCCAACACTCAGCAAATCCTCAGTCCCTCCATGGAATCATGGGCTTCATCTTCTGTTGAACACATCCAGGAACATTTGTCAGTAATTCATTCTGAGCTTTCTGGGCGATTTTGTTTTTTGTTTTGGAGATAGGTCTTACTATGTAACACAGGCTGGCCAAGAATTTTTGGTCCTCTTGCCTCAGCCTCCCAAGTCTGGCTGGGATGACAGCTGTCCACTACCATACTCAGATATGTGAGCTTTCTCATTTGAGTTGTTGGCACACCTCCACAAATGAGTAAATTAAAAAGGCAGGGGGCAGCCAGGCACAACAGTTCACACCTATAATCCTAGCTAATCAGCAGGCTAAGATTTGAGGACCACAGTCTGAAGCTAGCCCAAGCAGAAAAGTCCAAAGACTCCTCCAATCAATCAATCAAAAGCCAGGTGAAAGGCACGATTCAAGTGGTAGAGTGTTAGACATGAGCAAGAAAACTGCAACAGGCTGGGAAGGTGGCTCAGTGGTAGAGTGCTTGCCTTGCATGCATGAGGCTCTGTGAGGCTCTGGGTTTGATTCCTCAGCACCACATAAGCAGAAAAAGGCCGGAAGTGGCACTATGGCTCAAGTGGTAGGGCGTTAGCTTTGAGCTGAAGAGCTGAGGGACAGTGCCCAGGCCTAGAGTTCAAGCCCCACAACCGGCCAAAAAAAGAAAAAGAAAACTGCAACAGTGGCTGGGAATGTAACTCAGGGAGTAAAAGCACACTTGTCTAGTACTATGTAAACCCAACAAAAAAGGACAGTGACAACCTTGCCTTAATAGCAGCCAAGCCAGGGACATCATGGGAATTGTAATTTCAGTGTAATGTTTAAAATGTGTCTAGGTGAGGGCTTTGCATGCCTGAGGCCCCGGGTTCGATTCCTCAGCACCACATAAGCAAAAAGAAAAAAGCCAGAAGTGGCGCTGTGGCTCAAATGGTAGAGTGCTAGCCTTGAGCTGAAGAGCTGAGGGACAGCGCCCAGGCCCAGAGTTCAAGCCCCATGACCGGACCCCCCCCCCCCCCAAAAAAAAAATGTGTCTAGGTGGGAGCCACCAGCCTAGGCTTGCTTTTTTTTTTTTTTCCTGTGTTGTAATCCAGGGTTCCCTGGAGAGGAAGGATGTATGGTCCCCACAGGACCACAGCATTGGCCCTCTGTCCTTTTTTGGGTGGTTAATTGGAGATAAGAGTGTCACATACTTTCATTCTCTGGGCTGACTCTGAACTATGATCCTCAGATCTGAGTCTCCTGAAGAACGGGGATTACAGGTGTGAGCCATGGGCGCCCAGCTGGCAATTAATAATGTTGGCAAGCAGGATCCCAAAAGTCACTTGGAAGAACATGTGGATATACTTATGACTTCAACTATTGTCCAGCATTTAGCAGCTATTTGGATACTGTTGTATTTAAATAAAATGGTACGAAATACTGTTAGTGATTATTTCAGTGTATATTCCTCTGTTGTGCTTTTTCTTTGTGTGTGTGTGTGGGTCATGGGGCTTGAACTCTGGGCCTGAACACTGTCCCTCAGCAATTCAGCTCAAGGCTAGCCCTCTACCACTTGAGCCACTGCACCACTTCTGGTTTTCTGAGTAGTTTATTGGAGATGAGTCTCACAGTCTTTCCTTTCTGGGCTGGCTTTGAACCGCGATCCTCAGATCTCAGCCTCCTGAGTAGCTAGGATTACAGGCGTGAGCCACCGGCGCCCGGCTACTCTGGCTTTTTTTTTTTTGTTAGGTTAGAGTCTCACAGAGCTTTCAGCTCAGGCTGGCTTTGAACCACGATCCTCAAACTCTGCTTCCTTCGCAGCTACAATGACAGGTATGAGCCACCAGCCCACCCCGCCACACCCTTGCACTACGCGGAAAGCCTTAGTTTCCGGTGACAAACACGGTGCGTGGAACTGGGCCAAGAAGTCACTCAGACGAGAGCGCGAGGCCGCTACCGCGCGCCCCCCGGCGGCCACGCGCGGGCGGCGCCTCCGGGTACCGTGCTTACAACCAGCCGGGCGCCGGCTCACGCCTGCAAGCCCCGGGACTCAGAGCTGGGGTCCGAGGATCGCGGTTCGAAGACAGCGCGGGCAGGAACGCCGTGAGACTCTTTACCTCCAACGAACCTTCCAACAGCGGGCGGAGACCCCGGTAGCGTGGACCTCACGGCCGTCCCTCCCGCGTAGGGCAATCGAAGACAAGGACGCGACAGCGCCTGCGCTCCCAGGCAGAGCGCCAAAGGGGGAACAAACGAGCATTTCGGGGCTCGCGCGGGAAAGGCGACGCCTGGGAAAGGGGGATGCACGCAGGGAGCCCGCAGACCTTCGCTTGCCGCGCGGACAGAGCGGGGGCGGGAGCGAAGTGCGCAGCCGCAGAGGGGCGGGGCGCGCGGGGAGGGCGGGGCTGACCCGAGCCTTGCGCGTGCGCGCGGCGCACAAACTTTGGCGGGTTTTTTTCCGCCCTCCCGGACGCTGGATGTGGAGCAGGTTTTCGGGAGAGCTTTTCTCCGGGGAGGCCGCCCTCTCGAAGTTTCTGTGCCTCTCTTTTGAAAAGGGCATTGGAGCCCGAGTGTGGAGCTCCCACATTAAAAAAAATTGAGGTTCTTCGAGGCCGGCGGCGGGGCGGCCTGACGGCCCAAGGGGCGGGGGGCCCGTGCGCCCCACGTCCGCCGGCTTCTTGGGGCTCAGGTCCGAGCCGGGGGACCCGGGCCCCGTGTCTGGGTCACCATGTTGGTGTCCACCAAGCAGCTGGTGGAGGAACTGCAGATCTTCGGCCTGGACTGCGAGGACGCCCTGTCTGAGAAATGTGAGTCCCTCACCCAGCTGGGGTGCACGGCCCCCCACGCCCGCGTCCCCCGCCCAGGACCCGGGGGGCTCCGAGACACTCTGAGGAGTTCGCTGGGGGCGTGAGAGGCACTAAATTGAGCCTTGAGGTTTGGGGTTTCGGAGGGGGTTTATAAGTGCCCATGAGGGTACAGCTCAGATCCTAAAAACATTGTCCAAGAAGTGCTCTAAGTAAGTTCAGGCTGGGGGCAGCTGTTGGAACCCTAGTAGCCCTAGATGTGGGTGGTTTTTGTGTTTTTACAACATAGCTTTTTATTCTCGGCGTCTCCATTTCCAACCCACACCTACTTAGGTCCGTCCATCATCTTTCTCATCGGAGCTGTAAGTGACCAAGCAAATATGAATGCCATAGCCTGGCGTCCTAAAGTTTGAGCCCCGCAAGTAACTTTAGGGAGCTTCTTACCTCCCTCCATTATAGAATGGAGGAACCGAGCAAAAATGCCTAAGCTGTATGAACTCCGGTCTCCTGCCTCTGAGTTCAGTTCTCCATCATAATGGTTCTTAGGGTCTAATGGTAGCATGCAATTAGAAGTCAATACTCTTTTTTTTTTTTTTTTTTGGTCTGTTGTGGGGCTTGAACTCTGGGCCTGGGCGCTGTCTCTCAGCTCTTCAGCTCAGGCGAGCGCTCTACCTTTTGAGCCACAGCACCACTTCCGGTTTTCTACCTTATTGGAGATAAGTCTCACGGACTTTTCCTGCGCAGGCTAGCTTTGAACCTCGATCCCAGATCTCAGCCTCCTCAGTAGCTAGGATTACAGGAGTGAGCCACTGGTGCCTGGCAAAGTCAATACTCTTGAAACGGGCTGAATGTTCACCTGTCTCAATCACACTTACTAACATATTGAACTTCTTAGCTTAGATATAAAATCAGTGCAGCCAGGTTTCAGTGGTTTGCAGTTATAATAAATCCTAGTAAGCTACTCAGGCTGGTAACTGAGAATAGAAGTTCCAAGCCAACACCAGGACAAAAAGAGACTTACCTCCAGCTAACCAGCAAAAAGCTGGAAGTGAGGGTGTGGCTCAAGTGATGAGTACCAGCCTTGAATCTAAAAAGCCAATCAAGAGTGTGAGGCCCTGAGTTCAAGCCCTAGTACTGGCACAAAAATAAAATAAATGAATGGATGAGTATATAAAATAGAACATTTCTCTTGTCAGTGTCTCTGCCACTTCTAGTTTTCTTCAGCCTTGTTTCTCACCACATCTTAGGCTCTGAAAATTCATCTTTATTTAAACATCTGAGTGTCCTGAGGTTCAGGTCTGGTATTCCTGCTTGATACTCTCATTCCTCCTGTAGTCTTGTAGATTTCTGTGTGATTGCCCAATGGTTCCCAAATATATTTCAGCTGAGACCTCTTGTCTCCCTGCAGGCTGGTCTGTCCAGCTGCCTACAGAATAATTCTAGTTGAATGTCTAAATGGCATCTCAAATTACATGTCTAAAACTAAGTTCTTGGAATCTTCTCCCTCTGGGAGTAGTTTTTCCTGCTGTCTTGCCTGGCTCCTGGGGCTTGAACTCAGGGCCTGGGCACTGTCTCTGAGCTGCTTTTGCTCAAGGCTAGCAATCTACCACTTGAGCCACAACTCCACTTCTGGCTTTTTCTGTTGATGTGGTACTGAGGAATTGAACCTAGGGCTTCGTGCATGCTAGGCAAGCACTCTACCACTAAGCCACATTTCCAGCCCCCTTGTTTTTTTTTTTCTCCGGTCGTGGGGCCTGAACGCTGGGCCTGGGCGCTGTCCCTCAGCTCTTCAGCTCAAGACTATCGCTCTACCACTTGAGCCTCACCCCCACTTCCGGCTTTTTCTGCTTACATGGTGCTGAAGAATCAAACCCAGGGCCTCATGCATGCAAGGCAAGCACTCTACCATTGAGCCACCTTCTCAGCTCCTGGTTTTGTTTTTCAACATAGTATATTTACCCATCTGATATGTCACATATTTTAATTATTTTTGGGGGGGCTGGGAAGGTGGCTCAGTGGTAGAGCGCTTGCCTTGCATGCCTGAAGCTCTGGGTTCGATTCCTTAGCACCACATAAGCAAAAAGAAAAAAAAGCCGGAAATGGCGCTGTGGCTCAAGTGGTAGAGCGCTAGCCTTGAGCTGAAGAGCTGAGGGACAGCGCCCAGGCCCAGCGTTCAGGCCTCATGACCGGACCCCAAAAAAAGATTTAATTATTTTTTTTTCTGTCCTCCCCAGTAGTAAGCTTCAGGAGAACAAGGATGCTTTTATTTTGTTCACTGTGTTCCCAGTGCCTAGAAGAGTGCTTAGCACTGAATACATACAACATTATTATTATTAATTGCTTTTCATGATCAAAGCTGCAATGAATTAAGTCCTTACCTGTCCAACTTCCCTTCCTGCAGTGGCTGACCTTTGTGTTCAATATGGACAGAATGAGGAGGGAATGGTGGGTGAGCTGGTGGCCTTCTGTACCAGCACAGGTAAAGCTTGCCTTACAGCTGAGATCCTGAACTCTTTTGAGCATGAGGTAAGAACAGTATATAAGCAAACTACTCATGGTCTTCGGTGTTAAAGGGATGTGTATGATGTATTGAGAAGAGTATAGGCTTTGGAATCAGACCTGAATTCTGATCTCCATGTCAGATTGGGCTAAATATTTAAAAGCCCTGAGCCCAGTCTTCTGTTTTGTTTGTTTTCTTTTGTTTTGCTTTCGGGTATGTGTGCGTGTGCGTGTGCGCAAGCACACGTGTGCGCTTGCGTGCTGTACTGGGGCTTGAACTCAGAGCCTTACACTCTTGCTTGGCTTTTTCATTCGAGGCTGGTACTCTGCCACTTGAACCATAGCTCCACTCTGGGTTTTTGGTGGTTATAGATAAGAGTCTCATGAGTTTGTTTTTGCCAGGTGTTAGCTTCTAACTATAATCCACACATCTCAGCCTCCTGAGTAACATGATGAATGTATTATTTTAAGGCTGTGAAAAAATGCTATCTTTATTATAAGAATATGGAATAATGTGTTGACTACATTTTATTCTTCAGGTTCTGAACAAAAAATTATCCAAAGCCTGGCACAATGTCTCCAAGAACAGTGGGCATGCGGGAACTAGAGACATTGTTTCTATACAGGAGCTGTATCCTTTACTGCTGCTGGACTTCCCACCAAGCCACATGTCTGGATTTGCTCATTTGTCTGAATTTGCATGTGTAATTTGGGTACAGCGAAAATTACCTGAATTAGCCGGGCACTGGTGGCTCACACCTGTAATCCTAGCTTCCCAGGGGGCTGAGAACTGAGGATCACAGTTTGAAGCCAGCCCAGGCAGGAAAGTCCATGGGACTCTTCAATTAACTTCTCTCGTTCAGAAAACGAGAAGTGATGTTATGGCTCAAAGTGGTAGAGTGCTAACCTTGGGCAAAAGAGCTCAGGAACAGTGCTCAGGCCCTGAGTTCAAGCCCAATAACTGACCAAAAAAAAAAAAAAACTACCAAAAACTCTGAAATTGAGTCAAGTACCGGTAGCTTGCTCCTTTAATCTTAGCTATTGGGAGGCTGAGATCTGAGGATCATGGTTCAAAGCCAGCCAGGACAGGATAGTCTATGAGACTGTAATCTTCAATAAACTCAGAAAAAGCCAAAAGTGGAAATGTGGCTCAAGTGGTTTAGCACTATTCTTGAGCAAAAGCTTAGGGACAGTACTCAGGCTCCTGAGTTCAAACCCCAGGAGCAGCAACAACAACAAAAAATACTTGAAATTCATATTTCTTATTTAATCAGCCCTTGCTTGTTACTTTCCTTAACCAATGTGTTTAGAATTGAAGTGGAAGAAGAAGAAGAATCTCTACTGAACTCTTACACCACACCCTCCAAGGTGAGTATAAAGTGTTTAGAAATTGTATAAGTAACTTTTTTTTTTTTGTCAGTCGTGGGGCCTGAACTTAGCCTGGGCACTGTCCTTCAGCTCTTCAGCTCAAGGCTAGCACTCCACCACTTGAGCCATAGCACTACTTCTGGCTTTTTCTGCTTATTGTGGTACTGAGGAATCGAACCCAAGGCTTCATGCATGCAAGGCAAGCACTCTACCCCCTGAGCCACCTTCCCAGCCCTATAAGTAACATTTTAAAAATAGTAATGAAAACAGCCAGGTACTAATGGCTCATGCCTGTAATCCTATCTGTTCTGAAGTAAGATCTGAGGATCACAGTTTGAAGCCTGCTGGAGCTGGAGTCTATGAGAATCTTACCTCCCAATTAAGCAGCAAAAAGCTGGAGGTAAGGCTGTGGATGAAATAGTTGAGCTCCAGCCTTGAGAGGAAAAGCCAAATGAGAGCTTGAGGCCCTGAGTTCAAGTCTCAGTACTGGCACGTACACCCACAAAATTACCATAACATTTAAAGATCTGATGGGAAATAATATCAGAATTCTCCTGTATTTCCACTTATTCATCAGATACATAAATATTTTTATGTAAGAACAGCCCTTTGAACATCAAGTTATCCTTTGTTATTCAGTTAGCAAATCGGAAACATTGCTGAATAAACAATTTCTTCCCTTTTTGTGGGGAGTGGGGAAGGTGCTATTATGGCTTTTTTATTCAAGGCTGGTGCTCTACTACTGACATTTTGCAGGTTAATTGGAGATCAGAAACTCAAATTGTTCTGCTCAGGCTGCCTTCAAACCAGGATACCCAGGTTCAGCCTCCTGAGTAGCTAGGATTACAAGTGTGAGTCACTGGTACCAGTATCAGGCCAAGTTTTTCTTTTTCTTTTGTTGGTCGTGGGCTTGAACTCTAGGCCTGGGTCCCTCAGCAATTCGGCTCAAGGCAAGTGCTCTACCACTTGAGCCACAGCTCTACTTCCAGTCTTCTGGTGGTTAATTGGAAATTAAGAGTCTGATGGACTTTCTTGCCTAGGCTGGCTTTTTTACCACAATCCTCAGATCTCAGCTTCCTGAGTAGCTAGGATTACAGGTGTGAGCTACTGGTGCCCAGCTAGGTCAGCTTTTTCTTGCTCCCAGCTCCCTATGACTTAGTTTTTCCCTACTCACATTCAGTCTGAACTAATCTATGTGAGGATCTGTCTGAGCCCGTACTTACTCTGCCTTCTTCCCCCTCCTTCTGTTCCTGCCATATTAGTTTCCTTTCTGGTCTTCAGACATGCCAAACATGTCCACCTCATAGGTCCTCTTGACAGGGAACTGTGTCTGAAGAGCAAGCCTCTTCCCCTCCTGTGTCTTACTGTCCTGCCTCATTTTTCATCTGTTTGTTTTCAGTAGGCATTTGATGGATTCTTTGTTTCAGTTTATCTTTTTCTATCGGAGTGGAAGCTCTTGGAATATGGACACTGTGCTTCACTCACAGCCCTTTCCCTTAATGCCTGGTTCATCGCAGGTGTTGAAATACTGTGTACTAGGAGAAACTTTTGGGGAAAATAGTTCGAGAAAGTGGATCAAAACCATGAAGTCTTGCTTGATCCTTTGTCTCAGTAATTCCTCCTAGCCAGGCATAGAGGCTCATGCCTCTAATCCTAGCTGTTCAGAAGGCTTATATATGAGGGTCATGGTTCAAAGTCACCCTGGATAGGAAAGCTGATGAGACTTTTTTTTTTTTTTTTGGCGGTTATGGGGCTTGACCTCTGGGCCTGAACACACAGCTCTTCAGCTCAAGGCTAGCACTCTACCACTTGAGCCACTGCGCCACTTCCAGTTTTCTGAGTGGTTTATTGGAGATAAGAGTCTCATAGACTTTCCTGCCCAGGCTGAACTGCAATCCTCAGATCTCAGCCTCCTGAGTAACTCATGAGACTCTTATCTCCAGTTAACCACCAAAAAAGCCAGAAATGGAGCTGTGGTAGAGTGCTAGCCTTGAGCACAACAACTCAGGAACAGCATCCAGGCCCTGAGTTCATGCCCCAGGATTGGTACAATAATAATAATAGTAATAATAATTCTTCCTAATAAAAGTCTCAAAAGGCCAACCAGTGTGGCTCAGTGGTAGAGTGCATGCTTAGCATACGTGAAAGGCCCTGGGTTCCATCTCCAGTTCCCTCCCCTGCCAAAATTAAATAAATAATAATACTTTCTTGAGGAAGTAATGCAAATGGTAGGAAATGCTATGTGCATGAAGATGTGTATTCCAGAAAATTTTTGTGCCAGGGCTTGAACTCAGGACCTTGGACTATTACCTAGTTTGCTTGCTGTGCTGGCACTTGTCATTTGAGCCATGTTTCCTGCCTGGCTTTTTACCTCTGTGTGTGTGTGTGTGTGTGTGTGTGTGTGTACGCACGCACGCACGCGTGTGTGATCATGCACAGCTTGATCTCAAAGCCTCTAGCTGTCTCTTAGCTTTTGCACTCATTCACTCATGGCTGGTGTTCTGCCACTCGAGTCATACCTCCACTTCTGGCTTTTTGCTAATTGATTGGAAATGGAATTTAGCAGAATTTTCTTTCTTATCTGTGTTCAAACTATAATCTGGATCTCAACCTCCTGAATAGCTGTGGTTAGGTATAAAACATGGACTCCCAGCATTCTTTGTAAGCAATTAAAAACAATCCATAGTCCAGCAGTGGAGAAGTAGCTATATGAATTCTGGTCCATCCACTCAACCAATTAAGAACTACTGAATAAGACAAAGAATTATGTAGAGTAGAACTATTAGCACATAAAATCCTTCAGTTGAAGTTTATATTTAAAATTACAAGTATTGCAATTTACGTTAACTGGAATAACATTAAAATATTAAGGAATTTCAACGATAGTTACTATAAGTGAAACATAGCATAACATTGTTTTTAAATTTACCTTCCATTACAGCTTTTTTTTTTGGGGGGGGGGGGGTCTGGTCGTGGGGCCTGAACTCTGGGCCTGGGCGCTGTCCCTCAGCTCTTCAGCTCAAGGATAGCGCTCTACCACTTGAGCCACAGCACCACTTTCGGCTTTTTTCTTTTTGCTTATGTGGTGCTGAGGAATCGAACCCAGGGCCTCAGGCATGCAAGGCAAGCGCTCTACCATTGAGCCACCTTCTCAGTCCCGCATTACAGCTTTTGTGTATGTGTGTGTGCACGCCAATATTGGGCTTGAACTCCGGACCTCAAGCTCAAAGTCGGTGTTCTACTGCTTGAGCCACAGCTCCACTTCTAGCTTAATGGTGGTTAGTGGGGGTGGGAGGGTAGGACTTACAAACTTTCCTGCCTGAGTCTTGAACTGTCATCCTCAGATCCCAGCCTTCTGAGTAAATAGGATTATAGGCCTGTGCCACCACTGCCTAGCTGTTAAGTATTTAATGGTTCTAGGTCAGTTCTCACATTCTGTCTCCACAGGATCCAAGAGTCCAAAGCTGATCCAAACTTAAGCTCTCCACCAGGTGGAGCCTTCAAGTAGGAAAGGCTTCTGGAGCTTAGGCCCTTGGTTATGGGCTGGGCAGGAATTTTTGTTTTTCCTCTGTTGCATTCAGTTATCTTAGACTGTAGGGAGCAGTGGGACCTCTGAGGGGATTCATTCTCCCATTTGGGGCTTATCTCTGGATTCTCGTTGATGTGCCAAAAAGAAAAAAGTGACTATCAGTGAGGTGTTTGCTAGCTGTTCTCCAAGTATGAGCTCAGTCATGTTATCGGCGTCGAGTCATGCCTGACTTTAATTTGGAAAATATGTGCTAGACCTAGCCAAAAGATGTGTAACACACTCCCATCCCGTTTCAGGAAAATGTGCGCCTGCAGGTCACAGCCATATGCACTGCAGATCCCAGATCCATGTAAAGCATGGATAGTGAGCACAGTAAAAGTTCCACAGGACATCCACTTGGCCATCTTTTTCAGAAAATGTTTGCGTTTTGTTCACAATCGCCTTCAAAATGGGGAGAGCTTCCTGGCAAATACTGAGTTGAAGATTTGTTTCTAGAATTAAACCTGAAAGATGCCACCTTGAGAACTTGCCCAACTGGTGTCCTTCACTTGGGCACCACTACCCCTCTCCTAAGGAACTGTACAGAACTCTATACTGCTGGGCACCCCTGTAATCCTAGCTATTCAGGAGATAGATCTAAGGGTTGAGGTTCAAAGCCAGCCTGGGCAGGAAAGTCCATGATTTAGCCAGAAGTGGAGCTATAGCTCAAGCAGTAGAGCATCAACCTTGAGCACTAAAGCTCAGGCGCAGAGCCTAGGCCCTGAGTTCAAGCCCTAGGATTGGGCGTGCGCGCGTGTGTGTGCGCGCGTGCACACACACACACACAATATACACTGAGTTTGCAACTTGGAGTCACAGTGACTGGAATTTTGTTTTTCATCTCGTTTCTAGGGGCCTCAGAAGCGACCCATCACCACCCCGGAGACCCCCCTAACAAAAAGGAATGTGTCATTACGTAGCCCGCATCAGATCCTCTCACCATCCAGCTTCTCCCCAAGGTAAGCGCCATAATGAAATCCTCTCTCCTCACACTGCAGCCTGACATAAGTGAAATTACACAGTCATTTATTAACTGTGGACCCAGGTGGAGGTCTGCAGTGAATTAACTCCAAAGCCTGTTGCTTTCTGCCCTCCCTCACTCCCTCCCCTTCTCTTCCTTTGTGGAAAATTACTGTTCCTTGCAGTCGTTAAGGAAACTCACTTTCCACCCACTTCACTGGGGCTCATTTCCTAGATCAGGAACTGATATCTTCTATTGAAAACAACCTGTCCTTTCAGAGCCTGAGAGTCTAGCCAGTTTGCCAGGAAAGGCAAATAGGCTCTCACCTACCATTAGCCTGTGTTTTGTTAGGTTTCTTTTTTCTTTTTAATCTAAAGTATTTCTTTAAAAAAAAGGAAAAGTACACATCTTTGTTCGTCATGTTGCATAACCTGTTTATTGTCGCTCCCTCAGGTTCCAACTCGTTTCTGGCAGTTGGCTTGTCACTGTGAGTCTCCACTGACTTAATTAGTATTTTGATCCCTGCTGCCACCAAACTATAGAAATCCACAAAGCTCCTATGCGGTTGTTTGAAATCCTTAAATGACACGTCTTGTGTTAGAGGACTTGCTGAGTAGCAGTGTTTTATGGGTGCTGTCTCGCCAGGATGCTGCCATGTTAACCATTGACTGTCTGGAGTCACACATTCCCCACTGGGTGCCTCTGGACTAGCCAGAGCTCAAGGTGTTGACGTTGTTTCCTTTAGACAGGCAGAAGCTGTGTGGTTGTTTTACATGAATATTCATTGGACTCGTGTGTGTGTGTGTGTGTGTGTGTGTGTGTGTGTGTGTGTGTGTGTGTGTACGCGCACAAGTGCTATGGTTGAACTCAGAGCATTATACTTTGGCTTGTTTTTTTTAACTCAAGGCTAGTGCTCTACCAGAGTTCCACTTCTAGCTTTTTTGTTGGTTAATTGGAGATAAGAGTCATGGGCTTTTCCTGCCTGTGCTGGCTTTGAACTGTGATCTGCAGATCACAGTGGCCTCCTCAGTAGCTAGTATTACAGGCCTGTGCTGCTAACACCCGGCCTCTCTTTGGATTTTGAAGGACGCTTTGGCTTCACTGCAGTCCACTGTTACTTTGGGGACATCTCACCTTCCTTTCCAAGCAAGCTTTGTAGACTTACAAGGTCCCCATTGAAACATGGCAGATAGTGATGGTTTCATGCATGCTCCCAGGACCATTAGCATTCTGGGGACATTCCTCCCTTTGAAACCTGTAGGCATGTCTTGAAGTGGCCTGGTAGAAGCCTGTGGTTGTGTTAAAGAGCCTGGCTATATTGTAATCCCATGGAGCTTTCCAGGAGCTCAGAGAAGCCAGTAGCCTCTGCCTACTCTGTTGTTTTGAGGTTTTGTTTGTTTGGTTAGTCATGGTTCTTGAACTCAGGGCCTTGGCACTGCATCTGAGATTTATGTTTAAGACTAGTATTCTACCACTTTGAGCCACAGCTCCATTTCTAGTTTTGGGATGGTTAATTGGAGATAAGTGTCTCACTGACTTTCCTACCCAGGCTAGCTTTTGAACTGAGATCCTCAGATCTCAGCCTCCTGAGTAGCTAGGATTATAGGAGTGAGCCATCAGTGTCCAACCTAGTCTTTTTTTTTTTTAAGTATACACTAATAAAGCTGACATCAGGAAAACTGGCTTTGTAGTTTATGACAGGAGCTTGTAAACTAGTCAGGCAGAGGCAGCACTGAAGGTAAAGATAATTAGTTGAGCTCATTAGTCATGTAGCTTGTATCTGGAAAGAAGGCAGGGTGGTAATCCTAGCTACTCAGTAGGCTGAGATCTGAGTATCACGGTTCAAAGCCAGCCCAGGGAGGAAAGTCTGTGAAACTCTGATCACCAATTAACTACCAGAAAATCGGAAGTGGCGCTGTGGCTCAAGTGGTAGAGTGCTCGCCTTGAGCTGAAGAACTCGGGGACAGCACCCAGGCCCAGAGTTCAATGCCCACAACCAACTGGGGAAAAAGGAAAAGCCCATTTAGAGATCTCTGTACAGGTGATATTTAACAGCCCAAGGATTAGAAGCAACTAAGCGGATCAGCTACCTCAGGTGTTTGTGGAGGTGACATTTACCAGTGTGGGAGTGAACTCCACCTCCACAGGTGCTGGCGGAAGCTGACTGATTTTGTTTAACTTCTCTTTATTGTTGCTTCACCCTTGAACTGTATTGTGAGTTTCTGTAAATGCTCAGCAGTGTTGGGTGCATCTACAGTTCCTGGCTCAGACAATATCCTAGTAAATGCTGATGATTCATAAGAAAGGAAAAAGCCAGGCACTTGTGCCTCATGCCTGCACCTAGCTACTCAGGAGGCTGAGATGTGAGGATCACAGTTTGAAGTCAGCCTGGGCAGAAAGTCCATGAGGCTCTTATTAACCACCAAAACACCAGAAGTGGAGGTATGGCTCAAGTGGTAGAGCACCAGCCTTGAGCAAAAAAGCCAAACAAGAGTGCAAAGCCTTGAGTTTAAGTGCCAGTACCCATGAAAGAGAGAAGGAAGGAAAGAAAAGGAACAAAGGATGGAAGGAAGGAAGAGGGAAGGAGGGAGGAAGGAAGGGAGAAGAAAATACTTAAAATTCACTTTCACTCAGAATTTTGTGTAACTTTTTTATTTTATTTTATTTTTTATTTTGCCAGTCCTGGAGCTTGAATTCAGGGCCTGAGCACTCTCCTGAGCTTCTTTTGCCCAAGGCTAGCACTCTACCATTTGAGCCACAGTACCCCTTTGGCCTTTTTCTGTTTATGTGGTACTGAGGAATCGAACCCAGGGCTTCATGAATGCTAAGCAAGCACTCTACATTCCCAGCCCTTGTATGACTTTTCTATTATTTATTTATTTATTTTGTGCTGGTCCTGGCACTTGAATTCAGGGTCTGGGCTCTTCTCTGAGCTGCTTTTGCTCAAGACTAGTGCTCTACCACTTGAGTTACAGCTCCACTTCTGGCTTTTCTGGTGGTTTACTGGAGGTAAGAGTCTCGTGGACTTTCCTTCTTGAGTTGGCTTCAAACCTTGATTTTCACATCTCAGCTATAATCTTACCTAAGATTATAGGCTTGAGCCACTGGTACCTGGCTACTTTGTTTGATTTTAATGTCAGAAGACAACACAACCTTTTCAAATAACGTCCCTGGCTTTTAAAAATCTCTAAACATTTTCCGTATTCCTTCTCGGTATTCTTCAGCCCCTCATTCCTGAAATTCCTGAAAGGTCTGTGTATGTCCAACCCCATTACGCTGATTGGATTTATAAAGCTAACTTGGACTTCCCTCCAGTTCCCATTTCCAAAAAGTAAGCTCATTTCTCTCCCCGCTCCCCCTAGCCATGAATGTAATACTATTTTTCTGTTTTCCTTTCCATCAGTGCCACTCCCTCCCCGAAATACAACTCAAGAAATAACCGAGGCGAAGTGGTTAATACATTTGGCTGGTCCCAGGGTGTGTGTTGGTCCGGAAGAGGGGGAGCCGGAAACCCCAGCCTGAAGGTCATCGGGTATCCAGAACCACTCACTGGGAGCTACAAATTCATGTTCCAGAAGCTCCCAGACATTCGAGAAGGTGATTGTTTTTCTGGTGGTTGTAAAACCACCTGGAAAGGCTTAGAGAGCTATCACACCCCTAGCTAGGCTGGTAGAACAAGTTCTAAGGTTGGGAGCTGGAGGCATGGCTCAGGTGGTAGAACATCAGCCTGTAAGCAAATACTAGGCCCTGAGTTCAAGTCCTGGTCCCTGGGTGGGGGGAGGGGAGTTGGAAGGTTGCCTCAGAGGTCCTCTGTTAGCGTTGGGACATTGAGTGTCATTGAGTGTCACTGTCCCACTGCTTTCCTGAAGAAAAGACCTGTAACTGTCCACAGGAAAGAAATCCTGAACTATGCGATGAATTCAACTTCTAAGGACATTTATGACTTTGCCTGGAAGAAGCCTTATCCACTGTAGCCTTGGCTTGCCCGGAATGGCTCTGATGTCCCGAGGGACTTTATTCCTCCAGGGGTGGTTGAAGGGACTCACTGACTCCTGCATGGTCTCCAAGTGACCTTGTGGCTGGCCAGATTTAGCAACCAGACACAAGAAAATTGGCTAGAGTTTTAGATGTCCAGGCACCTCCCTGCGCCTATAAAATGACTGTAATATTTTACAGCACACTGTGTTTTCTTGCCAAGTGAAATGTTTTAAACACAACACTTCTTTCACATCTGGGATTGCAGTTTTGACCTGTAAGATAGAAGAGCTTGGCGGTGAACTCAAGGAACATTACAAGATTGAGTCTTTTACGCCTCTGCTAGTCCCGGTGCAAGTAAGAGTTGTCTTTCATTAAGAGTTCTCATGACGGGGTGGAGGCGTGTCTCAGTTGGTAGAGCGCTAGCCAGGGAGAGAAAGTGTCAGGGACTGAGTTTGAGTCCCGTTCTCATGATTTAATATTATCTTTTTAAGGCAATGGTAAAGAGATAGCCTTTTCCATTTACCTGTGCATCTGTCTTGGTTGAATTCACTAAGAAGTCCTTCTGCAGGAAGTTGCATAAAGGCTCCCTGGTTTTGTGACCAGGGCTCTTGTCACTTAGCTTAGGGTTTGTCACATCAGCAAAGATTGAAGACGTTCTCCTTAGTGTTAGCTAAGGCAGGTAGCTCCTGGAGAGCTCCACAGACAGCAGCAGGGATGGGGTACCCAGTTCTCTAGCATAGAAAGCAGCTCTCCTAGTTGACTCTCTAATTATAGATCAGTAGCCACTAATTATATCTACACCATGCTTTAAATCTGCTCATATTTCTTTTTTTTTTGGGGGGGGGGTCCTGTCGTGGGGTCTGAACTCTGGGCCTGGGTGCTGTCCCTCAGCTCTTCAGCTCAAGGCTAGCACTCTACCACTTGAGCCACAGCGCCACTTCCGGCTTTTTTCTTTTTGCTTATGTGGTGATGAAGAATTGAACCCAGGGCCTTGAGCATGCAAGGCAAGCCCTCTACCACTGAGCCACCTTCCCAGCCCTCATATTTCTTTATAAAACGTGTGTGTACTCACGCTTTAATGTGTGCAGCAGTATTGGGGCTTAAACTCAGGGTCTCAAGCTCTCACTCATATCTGGCACTCTACCACTTGAACCATGCTTCCACTTGCAGCCTTTTGCTGGTTATTTTGAGATAAGTGTCTCAAATTTGTCTGGCCCTGCTGCCTTTGAACTGGGATCCTCAGATCTCATCCTCCTGAGTAGCTAGGATTAAAGGCATGAGCCAGCAGCGCCTGGCACTTGACCTTCTTTTGATCTAAGGGGGATGTATTCTACAAAATTCCTTAAGGTACCTTTGCTGTATGTTTGCATCTGGGGAAAGAGATGTGAAATTGTGTCCTCTGAGGAAGTTTTAGAGATTATTGGGAGGAAGTGCTGGGTGGGCAGGGATGCACAGGCATGTGGGAAAGATTAGACTTCTTGTTTGCTCCTAAGAATGGGAACAGGATCGAGGAAAAAGAGTTCAGGTTAATCTAATGAGGAACCACTATGCCAATATGGTACTGGGCATAGTGGTACACACCTATAAGCCCAGGACTAAGCTTGGGGCAGAAAGATCACAAATCCAAGGTCAGCCTGATTATATACCAAGATCCTGTCTCAAAGAAAATTTTTTTGAGGAATATGTAACTAATAAAGGATTCATATCCATGGTATGTAAAGGTCACCTACAAATCAGTATTAAGATTTGAATATTAAAACTCAACCTTTAAAAATTGGACGACATGAATGGGCATGGTAGCACACACCTGTATTCCCTACACTAGAGGCTAAGGCAGGAAGACAGAAACCTATGGCATGCAGATTCTAAACTAACTTGTCATTTGCTCATATATAGCCAGGGTAGATTCCCATTCTAGAGACAGACTTGATAAATAGGCTTTTAAAAAGCACCAGTTTCACCGGGCACCAGTGACTCATGCCTGTAATCCTAGCTACTCAGGAGGCAGAGACCTGAGGATCACGGTTTGAAGGTAGGCCAGGCAGGAAAGTCCACCAGAAAGCAGGAAGTGGCACTGTGGCTCAAAGTGGTAGAATGCTAGCCTTGAGTGAAAAAGCTCAGATACAGTGCTCAGGCCCTGAGTTCAAGCCCTAGGACTGGCCAAAACAAAAAATTAAAAAAAAAACAAAACACCAATTTTATCAGGCATCACTGGCTCAGGACTGTCATCTTAGCTACTCAGAAGGCCGGGGTCTGAGGTTCTAGGTTTGAAACCAATCCATTTGGGAAGATCTAGAGATGCTTTAGCTAATTAACCAGCCAAAAGCTAGAGGTAGAACTGTAGTTCAAGTAGTAAAGATGCATACTTGGAACAGTGCCTGGTATTTCGTCGGTTCCGTAAATGTGAAGTATTTTCAGCTATAGGTCTGGAAAGGTGTCGTGGGGGCGGGGCACAGCACATCCTCCCTTGCTGAAGATGCTTAATCCCAGGCAGCCTCCGAGCGTGGTGAGCCTGTCACAGCTCCTCCATCTCTGCCATCTGTGGAGATGTGATGCTCGATCGCCTCCATACAACGCGCATGTTTCTTGGGGGTCGCTCACTGTTCACCCAGTGACTTCTGAAACTGCTTCTTAAATTGCCCCATTCCTTCCGTAGGAGCCTGTCACTCTGCTGGGTCAGATCTGCTGTGACAGCAATGGGAAGCTGAACAGCAAATCGGTCATCCTCGAGGGAGATCGAGAACATTCCTCAGGTGCTCAGATTCCAGTGGATCTGTCTGAGCTCAGAGAATATTCTCTGTTTCCTGGACAGGTAAGATTGCAGATGCTGCATCAAGACGTAGAGGTATCATTTACACTTGCCAGCGTTGTGCCACGGATAGGTTTTTCTCAGTTTGTTCCTCTGACGTGTGGCATGTGCCTACATGGGCCAGAGGACAGCATCATAGAGGTTCTTATCATTCTCTTGTGTCTCTGGTCTTCCCATTTATGCTTGCTTTTGCGTCTGACGGCCCAAGTTCAAATCCTAGCTCTAGCTCAGAAGGTATGTGGTTTCAGGCAAGATATTTAAACCTTCTAAGCCACTGGGTCTCCAGAGAATAAATAATGATTCTTACCTCATGGGATAGTTGTGAGAATTACATCATTTGTATACAGTGTAATTATTGTTACTAACGCAGTCCCTTTAATTTGTTTGCAAGAAAACTGCTCTGAGTTTACACTTATAAAATACTCGTAACTGCGTCAAAATAATTGATGCCAGACCTCTCATTTCCCCCCCCTTGTTTAGCAAGCCTGTTGTTTCTCGTCTTTCAGGTTGTAATCATGGAAGGAATCAACACCACTGGTAGAAGACTTGTGGCCACCAAACTCTATGAGGTACAGAGGGGCCCCTCCTCCCTTCCTTGTTTGTTCCGGGCGCTGTGTGTGCTTCTGGGCCCTAGAAACTGGTTCAGTCTATAGAGTGGGAATTTATTCCAGGCTGTAAGTCAGGAAACTTTTTCTCTTTTCTTTTCTTTCTTTTCTCTCTCTCTCTCTCTTTTTTTTTCTTCTTTTTTTTTTTGAAGCAAGTCCCAGACTTGGGTCCAGACCTGGGATCCTTGAGAGTTTTTGCTCAAGGCTAGTGCTCTTCCACTTGAGCCTCAGCTCCACTTCTGGCTTTTTTTGGGTGGTTAACTAGAGATAAGAGTCCCATGGAGCCGGGCACTGGTGGCTCACACCTATACTTGGAGCTATTTACAAGGCTGAGATCTGAGGATCACGGCTTGAGGCCAACCCTGGGCAAAAACGTCCGGAAAGATTCCCCCCTCCACTGCTCCCTACCATAAGACTCTTCAATTAGCCACTCAAAACCTAGAAATGGAGCTGTGGCTCAAAGTCGTAAAGCTCAGGGACAGCACCCAGGCCCTGAGTTCAGGCCCCACGATAGCAAAAAAATAAACAAAAACAAAACAAAAACAGAAGAGTTGGGCGCTGGCCAGGTGCTGGTGGCTCACCCCTATAATCCTACCTGAGGTCTGAGGATCACTATTCCAAGACAGCCCGGGCAGGAAAGGCCGTGAGACTCTCCAATTAACCTCCAGAAAACTGGAAGTGGCGTTATGGTTCAAGTGGTAGAGCACTCACCTTGAGCTGAAGAGGTGAAGGACAGTGCCCAGGCCGAGTTCAAGCCCTACAAGTGACCAAAAAAAAAAGTCTCATGGACTTCCCTGCCCTGGCTGGCTTCAAACCCCAATCCTTAGATCTCAACCTCCTAAGTAGCTTGAATTACAAGCCTGAGCCACCTGTACCTAACCCAGTAAAACTTTATTTGCAACCCAATTTGACCTCAGGCTGGAGTTTTCCTATGCCTGATCTAGCTAACAGGAAAAGCAGTAAGATGGCTTCTTCCACCCCCTGCCTAGGAGCATTCTGGTGTTTTCAGCACCTCATTGCTCCCACTTGTTGCTGGGGTTCTGTGAGGGTTTTATTGGTGAATCCCCATTACCTGGGCTGTTTTGATTGGTCCTCTCAGCTCTGGGCTGTGAAGAGCAGGACAGGTACATCCTCCCCTCTCTCCCACCTATTCTTGGGGCCCTTGCACCCCCCCTCACCCCACCCCTGTCCTTACCAAAGTGACCCCAGCAGTGAGACCTTACCTGAGCTTTTCCTCTGTTCTAAGGGCGTGCCGCTTCCGTTCTATCAGCCCACCGAAGAAGAAAGAGGTGAGTTTTGGTTCAGAAGTTGTTTTGTGAACAGTGAGGATGATGGACAAGGTTCCTGAAATGAGGATCCACAGGCTCAGGACACTACAAATGGTCTTTAAGAACAAAATAGGCCGGGCGCTGGTGACTCACGCCTGTAATTCTACCTCTACTCAGGAAGATGAGATCTGAAGGTCATGGTTCGAAGCCAGCCCATGCAAAAAAGTCTGTGAGACCCTTACCTCCAATTAACTTATCAAGAAACCTGAAGTGGAGCTGTGGCTCAGATGGTAGAGTACAAGCCTTGAGAGAAAAAGATCAGGAACAGCACCTAGGCCCTGAGTTCAAGCCCCAAGACCAGGAAAAAAAAAAAAAAAAAGACAGGTGATAGGTGGGTTCACAGGCCTTTTGCCCAAGAGCCAGTGAGTCTGAGCCTCCTGACCATTGTTAGTGTTGCCAACTATCCTGAGAGACTAGCTTTTAATAGTAGTTCCAGGGCTGGAAAGGTCGTTCAGTGGTAGAGTGCTTGCCTTGCATGCATGAGGCCCTTGGTTTGATTCCTTAGAACCACATAAATAGAAAAAGCCAGAAGTGGCACTGTGGCTCAAGTGGTAGAGTGCTAGCCTTGAGCTGAAGAGCTGAGGGACAGCGCCCAGGCTCAGAGTTCAAGCCCCACAATCAACCTCCTCCCCCCCCCCAAAAAAAAAAAGTAGTTTCAGGCCATTTTGAAAAGGAACAGTATGTGCACGTTACAAAGAACTATCTAAGCCTGGCGCTGGTGGCTCATGTGTATAATTCTAGCTACTCAGGAGGCTGAGATCTGAGGATCACAGTTCAAAACCAGCCTAAGCAGGAAAGTCCATGAGACTTTTATTTCCAGTTAAACACCAGAAAACCTTGAGTGGTGCTGTGGTTCAAGTGGTAGAGCCCTAGCCTTAAGCTGAATTGTTCAGGGACAGGCCCAGCGTTCAAGCCCCATGACTGACAAAGAAAAAGAAAGAACGTTCTGGTATTGTAGATTGATCTTAGAAGAGAAAATCTGAATAAAGTCAGGAGTTTAGTTAACAGTAACACCTACATTAATTCTAACAGATCAGCAACAGTAACACCTACATTAATTCTAACAGATCTACATAGTTAGGTAAGTTGTTAATGTTAGGGGACTCTGGATAAAAGACATAGAGGAGGGGCTGGGAAGGTGGCTCAGTGGTAGAGCGCTTGCCTTGCATGCATGAGGCCCTGGGTTCGATTCCTCAGCACCACATAAACAAAAAGAAAAAATCCAAAGTGGCTCTGTGGCTCAAGTGGTAGAACGCTAGCCTTGAGCTGAAGAGCTGAGGGACAGCACCCAGACCCAGAGTTCAGGCCCCACGACCGGACCCAAAAAAAAAGACATAGAGGAACTCTGTGCTTTCTTTTGCACCTTTTTTTTAAAATGTAAAGTTATTCCAGAATATACAAATTAAGTGAAACTGGGCGCTGGTAGCTCACTGCTATAATCCCAGCTATTCAGGAGGCAGAGGTCTGAGGATAGTGGTTCAAAGCCAGCCCAGGCAGGAAAATCCATGAGATTCTGATCCCCAATTAACCACTAAAAAACCGGATGTAGAGCTGTGGTTCAAAGTGATAAAGCACTAGTCTTGAGCAGAAAAGCTCAGGGACAGTGCCCTGAGTTCAAGCCTTAGTCTTGGTACCAAAGAAACCCACAAAACCCCATTTCTAAGCATTTTGGTAAGCATAGTATGATGCCATTCAAGATTATCAGTAAATGCCAATCCTGGCATTTTACCCACGTCCTGTTTGGGTATTGGGAACAATCTGGACTCAAGAATGAAATTTAGATGTTATGGCATTGTATAATATAGGTGTTTCCGTAGTTTAGTAGTTATCACATTAACCTGACATTGTATAATATATTGGAAAATATGTATGTGAGAATTGAAGTGGGCATGGTGCTATTAGATCAACTTAATAAATGAAAAGGAGTTAACATGCTAAGTAAGGTCCTAAGAGCCAGAGCTGTGGGCCAGGGATGCTGCTGGAACCAGTTGAATGGACTATTAAGCAAACTTTTTTTTGGGGTCCGGCTTTTTTCTTTTTGCTTATGTGGTGCTGAGGAATCGAACCCAGGGCCTCAGGCATGCAAGGCAAGCGCTCTACCACTGAGCCACCTTCCCAGCCCCTTTTTTTTTTTTTGCCAGTCCTGGGGCCTGGGCACTGTCCCTGAGCTTCACTTGTTCAAGGCCAGCTCTATCATTTGAGCCAAGCGCCACTTCCGTCTTTTTCTGTTTATGTGGTACTGAGGAATCGTACCCAGGGCTTCATGAATGTTAGGCAAGCACTCTACCACTAAGCCACATTCCCAGCCCGCCTGGGGCTGAACTCTGGGCCTGGGCGCTGTCCCTCAGCTCTTCAGCTCAAGGCTAGCGCTCTACCTCTTGAGCCACGGCGCCACTTCTGGCTTTTTTCTTTTTGCTTACGTGGTGCTACGGAATCGAACCCAGGGCCTCATGCATGCAAGGCAAGTGCTCTACCACTGAGCCACCATCCCATCCCCCACAAATATTTTTTTGTACAAGGAATTGAGCTAAGCACTCCTGGATAAATAAGAAGTGGACCTTGCTCCCTGGGCAGTTCCCGTGTCCTCTGGGGTTTAGATCACTTCCTTGCACCTCAAAAACAAACTTAACTTTGTACCTGCTCCACACCACATGACATTCACCTTTCCTCCTGAATACTATCATAGTGTTCAAGATATAATGTCCCTTCCCTCATCTCTGGAACCTCTGAACGCATGACCATATATGGTTAAAAGAACTTTGCACCAGCATGGGTGGCTCACACCCGTAATTCTAGCTACTCAGGAGGCTGAGATCTGAAGATTGGGGTTCAAAGCTAGCCCCAGCAGAAAAATTCCTGTAAGACTTATCTCCAATTAACCCCTTAAAAACTTGAAGTGGGCCTGTGGCTCAAAATGGTAGAACTCTAATCTTGAGCAAAAGAGCTCAGTTGTAGCACCTAGTCCCTGAGTTCAAGCCCATGACCAAAACATCCCCTCCCCCCCCCAAAAAAAAAAATAAAAAGACTTCACCTGCATGACTAAGTTAAAGATTTTGAGATAAGAGATTATCCTGGATTATCCAGGCTGGATTATGGACTCAAATGAAGGTTTAGGAAAAAGCATGTCAGGACCAGAGTAAGAGTAGAAACATTAAGCTGCTGGCTCAGAGGAAGGATGACAGCTCTGGTGCTGGTGGCTCACTCCTGTAATCCTAAAAACTCAAGACTGAGATCTGAGCAGTGCTTTGAAATCAACCCAGACAGGAAAATCCAGAAAACTCCTCTCCAATTAACCACAAAAAAAGATCCAGAAATGGAGCTGTGGCTCAAGTGGTAGAGTGCCAGCCTTGAGTTAAAAGACTAAGGGACAGGCTGGGAAGGTGGATCAGTGGTAGAGCACTTGCCTTGCATGCATGAGGCCCTGGGTTTGATTCCTCAGCACCACATAAACAGAAGAAGCCGGAAGTGGTGCTGTGGCTCAAGTGGTAGAGTGGTAGCTTTGAGCTGAAGAGCTGAGGGACATTGCAGGCCCAGAGTTCAAGCCCCAGGACCAAAAAACAAAAAAAAACCAAAAAACTAAGGGATAGTGCCCAGGCCCTGAGTTCTAGCCCCAGTACAGGCAAAAAAAAAAAAAAAAAAAAGATGGAAAATGGGTCATGAACCAGGTGAGCTACAAAGGCAAAGAAATAGGTACTCCCCTAGAACCTCTAGAGAGCACAGCCCTCCCAATGACTGAATTTTACAACTTATGATCTCTAGAGCCGTAAGATAAGAAGTTTAAGCTAGGACTGGTAAGGCAGCCTCGTGGTAGAATGCTTGCCTAACATGCATGAAGGCCTAGGTTTGATTCCTCAGTAACACATAAGCAGAAAAAGAAGTGGCGCTGTGGCTCAAGTAGTAAAGTGCTAGCCTTGAGCAAAAGAAGCTCAGGGACAGTGCCCAGGCTCTGAGTTCAAGCCCCAATGTCTGGCCAAAAAAAAGAAGAAGAAGAAGAAGAAACTTAAGCCATTAAATTGAAAATAATTTGTTTATAGCAATATTAGAAAACTAGTTTAACTGTTAGGAAGTCAAGGATCTCTAGACATCCTTATTGAAACTGGCTCATATTAACGAAAGAAAAAAAGCTTGTTCATGGAAATTCAAATTATTCACAGACTGGACAGGGCCCTAAACCCATGTGTGGGATCAAGACATGGGCCTGGCAGCTTTAGTGTCCAGCTAGCAGATTCCCAGCTGAATCACCCAGGCACCTCAGCTATGTTAATCTGCTTCAACCCTCTGACCTGGACAGTTCACCTCCAGATTCCAGAATCCAGGGGGAAAGTATAAATGGCAGCAGTAGAGCACCTAATTTAAAATCCAAGCTAAATACTAAAAGGGAAACAGCACAAACCCCACACCTGACACCCAGTCCCCCATCTCCTCAGCCTGCCTTTCTGGGCTTCAGTGCCCCACATTTGCTAGCCACACTGGACCACCAGATGGTCCCTGAATATACACAGGTATATTCAAGTCTCAGCATTCTCTTACAGCTTATCCTTACTTCCAGAAACTTCTCTAAAGTGTGAGCACCTCTCACCCTAATAAATACTCCTGACTGCTATGTATATGTATATACCTGTCCTGGGGCTTGAAATCAGGGCCTGGGCTCTATCCCTGAGCTTGTTTTGCCCAAGGCCAGCACTCTACCACTTGAGCCACAGCTCTACTTCCAGGTTTTTAGGTGGTTAATTGGAGATAAGAGTCTCACAGTCAGCTGGGCACCATTGGCTCATGCCTGTAATCCTAGCTACTCAGGAGGCTGAGATCCGAGGATCACGGTTCAAAGCCAGCCCACACAGGAAAGTCTGAGTTTTTTTTGGTTTTTGTTTTTTTGTTGGTCGTGGGGCTTGAACTCTGGGCCTGAGCCCTGTCCCTCAACTCTTCAGCTCAAGGCTTAGCGTTCTACCACTTGAGCCACAGCGCCACTTCTGGTTTTCTAGTTGTTTATTGGAGATAAGAGTTTTACAAGCCAGGCACTAGTGGCTCACGCCTGTAATCCTAGCTACTCAGGAGGCTGAGATCTGAGGATCATGGTTCAAAGCTAGCCCGGGCAGAAAAGTCTGTGAGACTCTTACCTCCAGTAAACCACTAGAAAACTGGAAGCGGCGCTGTGGCTCAAGCAGTAGAGCGCTCACCTTGAACTGAAGAGTGCAGGGACAGCACCAAAGCCCAGAGTTCAAGCCCCACGACCGACAAAAGGAAAAAGAAAAGTTTCACGGACTTTCCTGCCTGGCTGGCTTGAACCGTGATCCTCAGATCTCAGCCTTCTGAATAGCTAGGATTACAGGCTTGAATCACTAGCTAGTCTGAGATTCTTGTTTCAAGTTAACCACCAGAAAACCGCAAGTAGCGCTGTGGCTCAAGCCATAGAGTACTTGGCTTGAGCTGAAGAGCTCAGGGACAGTGCCCAGGCCCTGAGGTCAAATCCCAGGACCAACAACAAAAAGAAAAAAAGAGTCTCACAGTCTTATCTGCCCAGGCTGGCTTTGAACTTGGATCCTCAAATCTCCTGAGTAGCTGGGATCATAGATCTGAGGCACTGGCTCCTGACTGCCATTTTTCTTCCATCACTTGGGCACACTTGCAGGGACAGTGAATGTGTCGTGTGGTATTTTCATCTAATGTCCCTTCTCCCACTGTCCTAGGATCAGTCCTTCTGATCCGTTCTTTTTTTTGGGGGGGGGGGGGGGTCCAGTCGTGAGGCCTGAACTCTGGGCCTGGGTGCTGTCCCTCAGTTCTTCAGGTTCAAGGATAGCGTGCTCTACCACTTAAGCCACAGCGCCACTTCTGGCTTTTTTCTTTTTGCTTATGTGGTGCTGAGAAATTGAACCCAGGGCCTCAGGCATGCAAGGCAAGCACTCTACCACTGAGCCACCTTCCCAGCCCCCTGATCCGTTCTTTGCAATCCTTTCTGTCTTAGATTTCGAGCAAACAGTGGTCTTCCTGGCCTGTGGGCCGTACACCACTTCAGACAGCATCACTTATGACCCCCTGCTTGACCTGATCACCATCATCAACCAGGACCGGCCAGACGTCTGTGTCCTGGTAGGAGGTCTCCTGGGACAGCTATGTACAAAGGAACAACAGTGGGAAAACAGGAGCCAGCCTTAGAAAAGAGTCTTACTGCTGTTCCAAATTTTTAGGAGAAGTCAACCTGTCCTTTTTAGAATGCTTGGTAGGGAATATGTTTGCATTTGCTTGGTTTTGTGCCTATACAGGAGCTTGAAGTCAGGATCTGGGTACTGTCTCTTTGCTTTTTTGCTCAAGGCTGGTGCTCTACCACTTGGGCCACATGTCCACTTCTAGCTGATTAATTAGAGATGAGAGTTGCAAACCACACTCCTTAGATCTCAGTTTTCTGAATAGCTAGGATTCTAGGCATGAGCCACCAGTACCCAACTTGTTTTGTAGTTCTCAATCTTCCTCTCGAAAAGACTCACGATCCATAGACCCTCACTAAATGTAAACTCCCAGTACCTCTTGGTCCCCTTCATTGATTTCACAGTGTTCTTGTCTCTTGTTTCTCCCACCTTTATGCTCAAAGTGCTCCTGCAGGCATGGTGCAGGGTTATAGGGCCCTCAGTGCCACCGTCAAAGCTCAGGTGGTTCTGCCTGTGAAGCTGGCTAGGTGCCCCCTGCCCATCTGCTAACTGTCCCCAGGCAGCCATGGACGGACAGATGGACCCTGGTTGGAGAGCAGTTAGAAGACAGTATCTGAAAGTATTTTCAGACATGTGATTCTGATTTGTTGCTTTGATGCTCTGTCTCTCCCCCTTGGGCTTGTTTGCAGTTCGGTCCTTTCCTGGATGCTAAGCATGAACAGGTGGAGGTAAGTCCTGGGGGCGGGGTCCCTAGACAACTGCATCAGACCAGCTCTTGCTTTTCTTTTTATAGCATTATCTGCATTTGTAGCAGGCCGAAGTGAACCCTGTGGCTAATTAGAAAGCCGTTGTAACTGGATATGTTTAGTAAATATCTCAAGTGTGCTGGCTTGGTTTCTCTAGAATACAAGATGAGCTGGAAGCTGGAGAAGGAATTGGAAAGATACCACTTCTCTGTAGCACTTAGTGCTAGGGTATAAAGTGTAGAAATAAATGGGGGCGGGGAAGATGGCTTAGTGGTAGAGTGCTTGCCTAGCATTCATAAAGCCCTGGGTTCGATTCTTTAGTAGCACATACACAGAAAAAGCTTGAAGTGGCCCTATGGCTCAAGTGCTAGCCTTGAGCAAGAAAAGCTCAGGGACAGTGCCCAGGCTCTAAGTTCAAGTCTCAGGACCTGAGTTCAAGTCCCAGGACTGGCAAAAGGAAAAAGAAATACATTGCAGGCAGTCCCTGCATC
The DNA here is from genome assembly GCF_019054845.1 of Dipodomys spectabilis. Lineage (NCBI taxonomy): Eukaryota > Metazoa > Chordata > Mammalia > Rodentia > Heteromyidae > Dipodomys > Dipodomys spectabilis. The sequence continues at coordinate 10,562,852 of NW_024870707.1, forward strand.
ACAGAGGTAGACTCTGAAAGTCCTTCTGAGGCCACTACCTTGAGCTGGCAATTCGTCCTGTTCTTTGATGTAACACAAATGGCTCTCAGCTGTATTCCTAGCTACTCAGGAAGCGGAGATCTGAAATCGCTGTTCAAAGTCAATTGGGGCAGGAAAGTCTACAAGACTTCAGTCAACAACCAAAAAAGCTGAAAGTGAAGCTGTGGCTCAAGTGGTACAGTGCTATCTTTGAACAAAAAAGTTAAGGAATAGCACCCAGGTCCTAGGTTTGAGCCCCAGGGCCTGACACATGGCACACATGCACACACATACACACATACCACATACACACATGCCCCTTCATGAGGCATCTTTATTGCTGAGAGCGAGACTCCTTATTATGTACCCCTTTGTCTCCAGTGGAAGAGTCCGGGGGAGTGGGATATGTAGTTTTATTCTCATTGGGCTTGAACTCAGGGCCTGGCACTGTCCCTGAGCTTTTCTGCTCAAGGCGCGCATTCTACCACTCTGAGCCACAGCTCCATTTCCAGTTTACTGGCGGTTAATTAGAGATAAAGAGTCCCACTGGCGGTTAATTAGAGATAAGAGTCCCACGGCCGGGCTGGGAAGGTGGCTCAGTGGTAGAGCGCATGCCTTGCATGCCAGAGGCCCTGGGTTCAATTCCTCAGCACCACATAAGCAAAAAGAAAAAAGCCGGAAGTGGCGCTGTGGCTCAAGTGGTAGAGCGCTAGCCTTGAGCTGAAGAGCTGAGGGACAGTGCCCAGGCTCAGAGTTCAGGCCCCATGACCGGATCAAAAAAGAAAAAGAAAAGAGTCCCACGGCCTTTTCTACTCAGGCTGGCTTTGAACTGTGATCCTCTGAGCTCAGCCTCCTGAGTAGCTAGCATTACAGCTGTAAGCCTCTAGCTCCCGGCTTAGTGGAAGAGATTTTAAAGCATTCTTCCTTTTTCACTTCAGCTTGCACTCCAGAGGACTAGTTCTCATCTGCCTCCTCTCCTGTCCTAGATGTACTCAGCTCCCACATCACAGGCAGTCTCCATAGGTCAGCCTGACAGCAGCACCTAAGGGTGAATGAAGCCATGTGTTGCCCTCTGAGTCCACCTGCCTTCCTTTCTTACAGAAGTGTCTGCTGACAAGTCCCTTCGAAGATGTTTTCAAGCAATGTCTGCGAACAATAATCGAAAGCACAAGAAGGTCAGAATCCCAAACACTAGACAGAGCCAGAAGTTTCCTAGGTTCTTCCGATGTATCCCAGAAAAAAACTGCAACAGTTTAAAAGGAATGGAAGTTTCTTCCCTCTTCATCCTTTTGATCAGTTAGAACCCTTGAACTTCAAGTGTTTCACACTGAGTAAAACAGAGATAAACAAGCTTGAAAGGCAAAAACCACGTGCCCTCTCCTCCTCCCTCGCTCACTCTTTGTCTTCACTGTTTACTTCCTTTTCTCACTCCTTGTTGTATAAACTAGTGTTCCACGAGCATCTTCCCAGCATTTTTCACATGTTTTTTTTTGTTGTTGTTTTGTTTTTTTGTTTTTTGGGTCCGGTCATGGGGCCTGAACTCTGGGCCTGGGCGCTGTCCCTCAGCTCTTCAGCTCAAGGCTAGTGCCCTACCACTTAACAGTCTCCCAAGAGGTTTTAAACCTCTGCGTGTGAGTGTTTTAGGGTGAGTCAGTGCTGCTCAGGGTTAGGAAGTGCGGTGAGTGCTCTAGTGAGAGGGGAAGTTTTTGGTGTGTATGCAGTACAGTACTGAGGCTTGAACTCAGGACCTCACTCTGATTTGGCCTTTTCTCTCAACCACTTAAGCCACAGCTCTACTTTGAACTTTCTGGTTGGATGATTGGACATAAGTGTCTCATGTACTTTCCTGCCCTGGGTTGACTTCAAACCATGATCCTCAGCTCCCCCCCCCCCCCCCCCCCTCCCAAGTAGCCAGGATTACAGGCATGAGTGACCAGCGCCTAGCTGAAGGTGAGGTTCTTGATTCCTTGCCATGGCCCAGGGAAGGGACAGGACAGGGTCAGGGCACAGTGATGTCAGAGCCATGTGCTGTGGTAACATGCGGGAAATTGCCCTTCCAGGAAGAGTCTAAAGCGAGAAGCAGGGAGTTAGCAGGAAGCTGGCCAACACCTCAGTTCCTGTCCCTCTCCTCCAGTGTCAAAAGTCTGAAAAAAGCGGAATAGTGGACGATCTCCCGGGATCTGCCTGCTTATAGCTGAGCTCGTAAAAATCGCACATCTCTATGGCTGAGCCTTTAAAACAAGTCCACAACAAAGGAAGTTTCCAAAACACAATGTATAATCTTCCACATTTTGGCCATGAGAACTGAGCGTAGAGAGGATTTGTTGTAACACGCCAGCGGGGGAGGCACCGCAGCCCTGTAATGAGGACCCACCTCTCACAGGGCTGGGAAACGGAGTGTGTGCCAGTGACGGCCCTCAGCTGCTTCTGTCCTCTCCCTCCCGCCAGTGAAGGGGCTCCGAGTGCTTCCCAGGGTATGTCGTGACCCTGATGGAGTTCATCTGGAGAGTGCTTAGAGCCCTAAAGCAGAGCCGGGGGGGGGGGGGGGAAGGGGGGGGAGATTTAAGGGTGTCTTTGGTCAGTCCTCTGCAGTGGGCAGAGGCTGCAGCAGCGCTGGCTGGGCTGGTGCCCTCAGCTTGAGGTTGGGTTCTGATTTGGGTTCCTCACCCGGTGCAATAGTGACGTAGTGAGTGATAGAAAACAAAGAACAGCCCGGGCTTTGTGAACCCCGGGGGCGGGCACCCAGCACCACCAGGCACTTTCATCTGAGGCCAGTGTGTGCCATGGGGCAAGGCGCTGCCCCACCCTTCCTGAACCCAGACAGAAATGATCCTCCGTGGGGGTTTTCTTGTATTCCCCAGAGGTCAGAAGTGCAGAGACTTATTAAGCTCATTTATCAGCAGAAGCTGAGACAGATCTGCCGGCTCCCTGTGGCTGCAGTGAGGAGCCTGAGACCCTCCCACGAGAATGTATGAAGTTGGGCAATGCTGAGCATGAGCATAGTTGGAATTTTCTTCCTCCCTCCCCAGAACCATGAGCGGAAAGGCTGCTTCCTCCTTAACCATTGCTCTTCCAGAGCAGACGCTTCCGTCTCCTGACAGCAGCCAGCTGCATCTCAGGCCTTTGTGTCATGACAGGCTTTGGGCCTTTGGGACCTGGAACATAGTTTGCCATGTTCAGGTTACCCTCTCCCCTAGCCCCATCCCACCCCACTCCCATTCCTGGCTTCAGTGTGTGTGTGTGTGGCAGGGGTGGGGGGCGGGGATGTACAAAGGCTTGAGTTCAGGGCCTTTCACAGACTTTCTTGAACCTCAGATCTCAGCCTCCTGAGTAGCTAGGATTACGGGTGTGAGGCACTAGTGCCTTGCTATTGGCTTTTATGGTAGTTAATTGGAGTTACTGGTAGTAATTGGAGTGGACTTTCCTGCCCAGGCTAGCTTTAAACCTTGATCCTCAGATCTCAGCCTCCTGAGTAGGATTACAGGTGAGAGCCACTAACGCCAAGAGGCTTCCCTCTGTTTTGTTTTGTTTTTTTTGCTTTTTGTTTTTGTCTTGATGAAGCTCAAACCTCTAGACAGTGGCTTAGGCAATTACAGTGAATCTCTCAGTGGCTAACGTGCAGAGTACACTTGGCCTCACAGTTCTCATCTGCTATTGCAGTCAGTCTTGGGTCTCACTGAGTAGGTGCAATAATTAAGTAACAAAGTCCCCAACAGCCCACATATCAAAGACAGTGCTACGACCAGGCTTTAAGCAAGAGAGAGGAGGAAGCAGCTGGAAGCAAGAACCGTTGGCAATTTGGGATGTCCCCCAAATTGCCCCTCTGCTAGGACAAGGCTAGGGAACCGAAGAAATGAGGCTTTCCCTGGGAAAATAAACAGTTGTCCTCCCCCAGATGCACAGCTTGTTTCTTCGCTGATGTTGTAACCCTGGAGATTGTCCTCTGGCTGCAGTCCTCCCTGCCTCTGTCTTGCTGCTGAGTATCTGTTACTTTGGTGTACTGGAAAGTAGAAATGAGGCATCACTTTCCAACCTAAGCAGGAAGGGTTCAAGGATGCAGAGAAGCCGGGCATGTGTCGCTCTGAAAGCATCTTGTCTCTGCTGTCCAGTTACTTATAGCCCAGCCCTTGGCTGGTGGAGAGGTTTGGGGTGGATGTTGGGAATGTAGGGGCAGTCAGCCTCAGGATCTGACCAGTGGCACTCATGTCACTACAGCCACTTTGGAGTCATTGTAATGCTCCAAGGGACCTCTGTCCTGCCGAGGGGAGTCCACGCCAGCTCCAGGTCTGAGGCTGTGATTCTTTCTCTACATTTTCTGTCTCAGTTTCTTCTCACATCTTCTGTTTTGTTTTTGTTTTTTGCCAGTCCTGGGGCTTGAACTGGGTCTGGGTGCTATCCTTGAGCCTATTTGTGCTCAAGGCTAGAGCTCTGCCACTTGAGCCACAGTGCCACTTCTGTTTCACAAACTTTCCTGCCCATGCTGGCTTTGAACAACAATCCTTAGATCTCAGCCTCCTGAGATGCTAGGATTGTAGGTGTGATCACCGGCACCCGGCTGTCTTCTCCCGTTTTCCTGTCACCGTAGTCACCCTGGAGCCCCAGTGGGACAGGACAGAGCAGGGGGACAAGGGGCCCATGTGCCTGGCAGCATGCTGCCTTCCCTTGGCAGCATCCGGGAACCACATCTCCTTGAAGGGCAGCTATGCCATGCAGCTCCCAGGACTTAACCCTCATTCTGCCACTCTGCGCTCACTTTCTTCCTCTTCTGCAGCTCCGGTTCCCACCTTGTCTTCGTCCCCTCCCTGAGGGACGTGCACCATGAGCCCGTGTACCCACAGCCACCTTTCAGCTACTCGGATCTGTCTCGAGAAGACAAGCAGGTACCTGTGACCCCTTTGCCCAGCAGGCAGCTCAGAATGTGGCCAGCCTGGCCCTGAGGGGGGGTGGGGGGGTGACGACAGCCTTTTCAGGCAAACAGCCTGATTCCTAAGCTGCATGTGGGAAAGATGGTTGTGAGTCTGCTGGGCACAGGTTCATCTCCCTGGCTAGTAGAGACCCCTGTGTTCTATAAGGAAGTTTCCAGCAGATGTGTGTGTGTTTAAATGTTTGTGTCAACCCAAATACCTTCTTTTAGCGAGTGCAGTTCGTGTCGGAGCCCTGCACTCTCAGCATAAATGGGGTGATCTTTGGCCTGACGTCCACAGACCTGCTGTTCCACATGGGGGCCGAGGAGATCAGCTGGTAAGAAGTGCATTCCCGGCTGCTGGGCAGGGTCGCTGTCTCCCCACATTCTGGGCCTGTCATCGCCAAGTTTCTCCAGTAATGGGATTTGAACTCCGAGCCTTGCACTTGCTGGGCAGCCACTCTTCTACAACCCTTTTCTGCTTTGAAAAAAATTGTCAGTTGGGGGGCTTGAACTCTGGGCCTGGACATTGTCTCTGATCTCTTTTGCTCAAGGCTGGTGCTCTACCACTTTAAGCCACAGTACCACTTTCGCCTTGAGCTGAGAACGCAGGGACAGCGCCCGAGCCCAGAGTTCAAGCCCCACCACCACCAACAAATCAAAGTGGCTGGGAAAATAGCTTAGTGGTAGAGTGCTTACCAAGCATGCATGAAGCCCTGGGATCAATTCCTCAGTACCACATAAACAGAAAAGGCTAGAAGTGGAGCTGTGGCTCCAGTGGTAGAGTGTTAGCTTTGAGCAAAAGAAAGTCAGGGACAGTGCCCAGGCTGAGCTCAAGACCCAGGACTGGCAAAAAAAAATAAACAAAAAACAAAGCAAGCCAGGCGCTCATGGCTTACGCCTGTAGTCCTAGAGACCTAGGAGGCTGAGATCTGAGGATCCCAATTCAAAACCAGCTCCTATAGGAAAGTCTGTGAGATTCTTATCTGATTAACTACCAGAAAACCAGAAAACTCAAGGCGAGCACTCTACTACTTGAGCCACAGCACCACTTCCAGTTTTCTAGTGGTTTATTGGAGATAAGTCTCACAGACTTTGCTGCCCGGACTGGCTTTGAACCTCAATCCTCAGATCTCAGCCTCCTGAGTAGCTAGGATTACAGACATGAGCCCACCGGCACCCGACTCGTTTTGATTATTTTTGAGATTGGGTCTTGCGAGCCTAGACTGCTGTCCTCCTGTTTAGACTTACCTTATAGCTGAGATGACAGGTACACACCAGTGAGTGGAGCTTTCTTGGTGGCTGAGATGGGAATCTCACAAACTTCTCACCCAGGTTTCTACCTCCCAGGTAGTTAGCTTTACTACCAGAAGGAAACACCAAAATTGTTACTGTTACGTCATTTGTTTTTGTTTTTTGTACTGGTCCTGGGTCTCAGGGGCCTGGGCACTGTTTGAGCTTTTGTGCTCAAGGCTAGCATCCTATCATTTGAGCCACAGCTCCACTTCCAGCTTTTTGGTGATTAATTGGAAATAAGAGTCTCACGGACTTTATTTCCTGGTCAGGAAACTATACCAGGAGGGGCAGTCAGATACATTTGTTTCTGTCATTTGTTTATACAGTGTTTGAGACCCCAAAGAATCGTCTTTTCTGTCTTTACACGTTTATTCCAGGCACAGGAATGTGTCTGCATTTTCCATTCTACTCTTTTTCCTCACGTCCCCAGACTGACGTGAGCCCGGGGGTGTTTCTCGGTGCGGGCTGTGGTCCACAGAGGGTCAGGTCCAGCCACATCTGTGGCATTTCAGCTAGACAGTCAGTTCTCCCTCCCTTCTGGTCAGAGAGCAGAGCAACTCAGGAGCTAGCACTATGGGTGTGTGCCTTTGACTGAGGTGCATAGGATCGGCTGGCTACGTGTTACCTGCTAATGGAGCACATGTGACGTTTTCATATAGGAAATGGTACCAGCTGAGGCCTTTCTTGTTTTGTTTATTGAGCATGCTACCGAGGCATGAACTGAGGGCCTGGGCGCTGTCCCTTAGCTTTGTCCACTCAAGGCTGGCACTCTACTACTTTTTTTTGGGGGGGGGGTCCGGTAGTGGGCCTGAACCCTGGGCCAGGGCGCTGCCCCTCAGCTCTTCAGCTCAAGGCTAGCGCTCTACCACCTGAGCCACAGCGCCACTTCCAGCTTTTTTCTTTTTGCTTATGTGGTGCTGAGGAATCGAACCCAGGGCCTCAAGCATGCAAGGCAAGCGCTCTACCACTGAGCCACCTTCCCAGCCCTGGCATTCTACTCCTTGAGCCACACCTCCACTTCTGGCTTTTTGCCAATTAATTGGCGATAAGAGTCTCATGGATTTCCTTAGCCAGGACTGGCTTTGAACCTCAGTCCCCAGATCTCAACTTGGACAGCTTCATGAGTACCTAAGATTGCAGACATGAGCCACCAATCATTGGGGGGTTTTTTTGGTTCATTTTTAGGGTTTTGTTTTGCTCTTAATCATGACTGTCAGGACTCTGATCTAGGGCTCTGCTTCCCTGTAGCGGGGAAACACCAGCTGGGCATGGGGCGGGAGGGGGGGGGTCTCAACTCCTCCCTGGAGAGAAAACAAGGTGTGTACCCCATCTCTTGCTGTCCTTCCTTTCCTAGCTCTGCTGGAGCCTCAGACAGATTCAGCCGAATCCTCAAGCACATCCTGACACAGAGGAGGTGAGCACGCTGGTCGCTCAGCTGGCCAGGAAGACAGTGGCGTGGGCTCACGAACCTGTGGTGGGTATGACGGAGCTGCCCCCAGACCACCCACAGGGAACTTTGCCCTGTAGTCACCCGCCTTACATTCTGTCCCCCAAACACATGGCCCATGAACAACCCAGAGGCCTGTGGCTGGGAGGCTGGCAGGACGGCAGGAGGCCTTGAATGGGCATCCACTGACCGCTTTTCTCTGGTCCCTGCAGCTACTACCCCCTCTACCCGCCCCCCGAGGACATGCCTATCGACTATGAGCATCTCTATGCCTACGCCCAGCTGCCAGTCACCCCAGATGTCCTCGTGGTTCCATCGGAGCTGAGGTACTTCGTGAAGGTAGGTTTGAACTGGCATCTTCCAGAACCACCCTGACACCCTTTGAGACCAGCAGTACTCACCCTTCCTGGGTCTGTTGCTGAGAACAGTGGCCCCCTGGGTCCCAGCACAGAGCGCCATTGCTTTTGGAGGAGCAGTGGGATGGGACGGATCTGTGGATGAAGCACAGCTCACCATCAGTGTCCCCCTGACACCAGGAAGCCGCTAGGAAGGTCATCGGTGACTTGTCAGGCACGGGCCAGTCAGGTGATGTGGGGCCACTTCACATATGTCCTCGCCCACCCTCCCGGATTCTCATGTGACCATCCATTCCCAGACTCAGCTCTGGGGTCATTCTGGTATTCACTGCCATGAGGCTTTGCTTGCCTGGTCAAGTGGTAACTACTTCTTTATGTGAGAAAACAAGAAACAGCTGGGTCAGGTTTGACTGCGTGAGAGCTGACGGTCATCTTGCCAGCTCTAGCCATCAGAGTCTTCCAATAAAAAGTTCACATACGCCAAGTGCTGGTGGCTCATGCCTGTAACCCTAGCTACCCAGGAGGCTGAGATCTGAGGATTATGGTTCAAAGCCAGCTGGGGTAGAAAAGGCCATGTGAGTCCAATTAACCACCAAAAAGCCAGACGTGGTACTGTTGCTCAGAGTGGTGCAGTGCTCAGACCCTGAGTTCAAGCCCCATGATTGACAAAAAAAAAAAAAAGACGTACTACACTGCATATAGGTTTGGTTGCCTTTTTTTTTTTTTAATCAGTCCTGGGGCTTGAACTCAGGGCACTGTCCCTGAGCTGCTTTTGCTCAAGGCTAGCACTCTACCACTTGAGCCACAGCACTACTCCTGGCTTTTTCTGTTTATGTGATACTAAGGAGTCAAACCCAGGGCTTCGTGCATGCTAGGCAAGCACTCTACCACTAAGCCACATTCCCAGCCTGGTCATCTATTTTATACAAATCCTCTAGGGCCTAAGTATCTGATGATTCCTATCTGTGTGGGGTCAGACCCCCGTGAGTTGGGGCCTCCACACCCCGTCTTCTGATTTCCTCCCCAGGACATCCTTGGCTGTGTGTGCGTGAATCCCGGACGCCTCACCAAAGGGCAGGTGGGTGGCACCTTTGGCCGCTTGTACCTCAGGAGAAAGCCGATGGACTGGGAGAAGCGGCGGGGTCTGAGCATTGCTGCGCAGGTGGTGAGGATCTGAGTCCTCAGGCTTTTCTGTCCCCCGGCGTGCTGCCCTTGCAGATGCCAGGCCAGGCATAGCCCTCTAGTGAGCCCAGACTTACAGGGGACCACAAGAGGAGCAGCCATGAGGACAGAGCTGCGGAGATGGGCCTGGCCACGGGGAGGGCTGCCTTAGCAGGGCTCGAGCTGTGCAGCTGGCTCGACTCCAGAAGGAAGTTTTTGCTTCAGAGGGGATATGGGCATCTGGAAGAGAACTGGCTAAGAGAACATGCCCACCATGGGAGGGAAGGCTTTGTCTACATGAATCAAATGTACAAACAACTTTGGGAGAAGTAAAAATAAATTGAGTGTAACTGTGTGTGCATGTGCCTGCGTGCGTGTGTGCCTGCCTGCCTGCGTGCGTTCGTGCGTGCGTGCCTGCCTGCCATGCGTGTGTCGGTATGTGCATGTGCCTGCGTGCGTGTGTGCCTGCCTGCCTGCCTGCCTGCATGGATGCGTGCCTGCCTGCCTGCCATGCGTGTCAATACTGGGGCTTGCACTCAGGCCAAAGTGCTCTCTACTTTTTCCATTCAAGGCTGATCTACCACTTGAGCCACAGCCCCATTTCTGCCTTTTTGCCAGTTAACTAGAAATAATAGTGTCAGACTTTTCTTCCCAGGCTGACTTTGAACTTTAATCCTCAAATCTCAGCTTCTTTAGTCCAGGCAGGAATGTCCAGGGGACTCTTTACCTCCAGTTAACCACTAGAAAACCGGAAGTGGCGCTGTAGCTCAAAGTGGTAGACTGCTAGCCTTGAGCAAAAAAGCCTAAGGACAGTGCCCAGGCCCAAAGTTCAAGCCCCTGACCAATCAAAAAATAAAAATCTCAGCCTCCCGAGGTAGTTAAGATTGCAGATATGAGCCACCAGCATCCAGTTTGTGTAACTTCTGCATTTCATCTTTCTTTCACTTTCTCCTTCCTGGTACTCACCAAAGAATGTTAGACTATTTGTCCTGTGTCCCGAAAAGGCAGAGGGCCCGCCGCTCGGGTTCCATCCAGCCCCACCTCTCATCCTCCCCAGGCCTCCCAGGCTGCTAAGCTGGGGAGGGGTGCAGGGCTGCAGAGTGAGCATCTGGCAGCCAGCCTGGCCCTCCCCTCGCAGTGATCGCATTCGTGCTGTGCTCCCAGCCTGACCTCCATCTGGAGGAGGCAGCGGCCTCCCAAGGCTGGAGTCCTGGTGGTGTGCACTGCCAAGCCACATGGTGATCCAGGCTCACCCGTGGCCCAGGGCTCTCCTCGGGCCAGCCTTTTGGGCTCCTGGCACATCTCGGTGCTGTGCGTGTGGCACCTGGAAGGGTAAGAGTGGTTTCTGCCCTAAGCCAACTGGCAGGCTGTCCTGCCTTGCAGGTCAGAGCCCGGGAAACCCCAGCCATGAGAACCTGGGAAGTAGGTGAGGAGCTGAGTGGCTCATGCCTGTGCGCTGACTCAGAGATAAATAGGTAACTTAAAAGCAGCCTCTCCCCACCTGCTCTCCCAGGAGGAAATGGCAGCTAGCCCCAGCCCTGCAGGGCCTGCCTGGTCAAATGCTCCTGCAGCCCAGGCTCTATGGCCTCATTGCATTCAATAGGTGTTCTCTTGGAGAAAAGAAATGAGAGGTGGGTACCAGTGGCTCACGCCTGTAATCAGGCGAAAGGAGGCTGAGATCTGAGAATCATGGTTCAAAGCCAGCTCCTGCAGGAAAGTCCATGAGACTCATCTCCAATGAACTACTCAGGAAAAGCTGGAAGTGGCGCTGTGGCTCAAGTGGTAGAGTGCTTGCCTTGAGCTGAAGAGCTGAGGGAAAGCACCCAGGCCCAGAGTTCAAGCCCCAGGACTGACAAAAAGAAAAAGAAAAATTAGAGCTGAGTGCCAGTGGCTCACACTGAGATCGAAGGCTGAGATCGGAGGATCAGGGTTGGAAGACAAATCTGGGAGACTCCCTTAATCATCAAAAAGCTACAAGTAGAGCTGTGGTTCAAGTGGTAGAGTGCCAGCCTTGAGTGAGGAAGCTGAGGGCAAGGTCTTGAGATCAAGTTCTGGTTACCAGTACAGGAAGAAAATAAAAACAGGCTGCAACTCCCATTTCCCTTCCGGGGAGGCATGCTCTGGCCAGGCCCCTCTCCTCCATCCCGGCCGAATCTCATCAGCCAGCACCCCACTCCTCCCCGCTATGAAAACCAGGCCTGGGAAGATTAAGCACCAGGCATCTATAAACAAGGCCCAAGGGCTGGAGCCTCAGCCAGCAGCCCTTATCTCAGGAGCCCATTGCAGCGCTGGGCTTTCTATGTTGCTTTTCAACAAGGCTCTTGGGGAAGGGCAATAATGTCTTGTTCCCCCTCGCCAAATCAGGTCTGGGTGGGATTGGAGGGTTGGTTGAAGAGGGGAGGGAAGAGAAAGATGTCCCTGTCACTAGGCCGGAATGGGAATGGCCGTTGCCTAGTTGTCAGTTGTGTGACAGCTGGAAATGATCTGGGCAGGCCGAGCTGGGGGTTCAGACAAAAAGAAGTCAGGATGCGAACCCAGAGAGCAGACGGGGCTGGCAGACGTGATTCTCCGCCACCAGATGGTTCTTTTTTGTTCTGATGAGGACATCAGGATAACAGCCAGCTGACTCCCGAGGCCCTCTTCATCTGTGTCAAGTTTCCTGCCGTGTCTGTCATCCACAGGGCCCCCAGGCTTGGAATGGAGCCTCTGGGAGGGAATCTGGTGGGAGGGGGGTGGGGGAAGCATCTGCTTCACCCACCTCCTTTTAGTGGCATCTCCCCAAGATGTAGTCATGCTTGTGCCCTTACTATGAGATGAGGTCGAGGGAAGCCACGTCCTGCATCTTACCCAGGGTTTTTCTCACACACCCCACCCCTGAGGGAGCCTGCACCCCCCTGTCTCCCTCCTAGCCTTGGAGGCTACCCTGGCGTCCAGGCCCCGATGCCAAGGGGAACAAAAGCCCCTCATAGCTGTTGCTGTGAGAACTAAGTGGGTGTCAGGAGCAAAGCTGAGAGAGCTCTTGGGGGGCACCCAAGGGTGAGACGCCCGGATGAGGCTGTGCCATTGACCCTCAGACCCCTCCATCCTGCCCAGCCCCCAGCAGCCTCTGAGCTTGGCATTTCCCTTCCCTTGTCCCCTGCTCGCCCAGCCCTGCCCTGCCCTGCCCTGCCCTGATGCTTCCCCTGGTGCTGGTATTGCCACTTGGGCTGATTCACTTTGTTCTGCACACATTTCCTTCCGCCTGACCCTGGGCCTGGCTCCAGGCCCAGACACCTGAGAGCCACCTGACCACGCACGCACAGCTCCAGGCTCAGACACCTGAGAGCCACCTGTCCCCACACATGCGGCCTCTCCCTCCAGGCTGGAGCCTCTAATGTGGCCTGGGAGATTTTTTTAACTGACTGGAGCAAGGGGAGACATTTTTAACAAGGCCATCCCATGCAAAAAGTTAGCCAGATTCACCCCCACTCCCATAGTGGCAAGCATTGGGGCTGTAAATTGAAGGATCTCTCTCTGAGGCTGGTCCTGGGCAAAGATACCTGAAAAAATAAAGCAATAAAAGGGCTAGAGGCAAGGCTCCAGCTATAGCACCTGCTTATAAAGTATGAGACCCTTAGTCTAAACCCCAGTACAAAAAAAAGAAAAAAAGTTATTGAGCATAGTTATCCAGCATAGTTATACATGCCTATAGTCTTAGCTGCTGGGAAAATGTAGGCACAAAAATCATGCTTCTAGGGCTGGGAAGGTAGCTCAGTGGTAGAGTGCTTGCCTTGTATCCATGAGGCCCTGGGTTTGATTCCTCAGCACCACATAAACAGAAAAGGCTGGAAGTGGCTTTGTGGCTCAAGTGGTAGAGCGCTCGCCTTGAGCTGAAGAGCTGAGAGACAGCGCCCAGGCCCAGAGTTCAGGCCCCATGACTAACCAAAAAAAAAAAAAAATCATGGTTCTGGCTAGGCGCTGAAGGCTCACACTTGTAATCCTAGCTACTCAGGAGGCTGAGATCTGAGGACCACAGTTCAAAGCCAGCCCCAGCAGGAATGTCCATGAAGAGCTCAGGGACAGTGCCCAGGCCCCAGAGTTTAAGCCTCATGACCGACAAACAAACAAACAAACTGGTTGAGACTGACCCCAGCAAAAGCACGAGCACCCTATCTGAGGGGTAGGGGTGGGGGGAAGCTGAAAGCACAAAGGACTATAAATATAACTGAAGTGTAGAACACTTGCCCTAAGTGCAACCACAAATGATCACAAAAACAACCCCAAAAAAGCCCAATGGTGTGAGCTAGTGGTTCACACCTGTGGTCCTAGCTAGTCAAGAGGCTGAGATCCTACAGGAAAGATCCCAGCAGCAGGAAAGTCAGTGAGACTCTCCAGTTAACCACCAAAAAGCTGAAAGTGGAGGTGTCAAATAGAGCACCAGCATGGAGCAAAAAAGCCAACCAAGAGCACAAGGCCTTGAGTTCAAGCCCCAGTACCAGTACCTAAATAAATGCCAGAAGGAAGAAGGGAAGGGAAGAAGAGAGAAAAGGGTGCTGGTGGCTCACACTTGTAATCTTAGCTACTCAGGGGGCTGAGACTAAGAATCGAGATTTGAATTCAACCCAAGGCAGAAAAGTCCCTGAAACTTTTCTCCTCCCTTGCCTACACCACACAGCCCATAGCATCTCCTGGCTTCAGTACTAGGTCAGGGACGGGCGTGACATTCGGAACACAATGACTCCAAGGCATCTGCTAGAGCTGATAGAAAAGACACAGCTGTGAGGGTGGAGCTGGTGCAATAATTTTATCACCATGAGGTAACCTGGTCCCAAATGTGAGCCAAACCAGAGGGGTCAGCATTAGATTCTAGAGTGTAAACTCCACTGAGGCTCATCTCCTTCACCCTCAAACGGAGACCAGAAGTGTTTGTGCCCATGCATGCACATGTGCGCATGTGCACACACACACACACACAGTGTCATTTCTTATCGAGACAAGGTCTTCCTATTAGCTTGCCTCAAACTTTTGCTCCTCCTACCTCAGACTCCTGAGAGCTAGAATTACAGCTTGTTTTGTTTTTCTTAAAATAGTTTAAGTTTGATTTTCTGTCCCTTGGATGTCAGGATGAGGACAGCAGGATCAGGGTGACTGGCAGACAACAGGCAGACAGCAGCTTAGAGAGGAATACAAGGACCTGCACACGTACTTTGGCCTGGGAACGCATCTCATCTGCCCAAAGTCCTTCTAGTAGGTTCTCAGAGGTTCAAGGTCTCAGGTCTAAGTAAGTCCTGGGGTTGGTTTTTGTTGTTGTTGTTTTGTTTGTTTTTCCAGTCATGGGGCTTTGTTGCTGTCCCTCAGCTCCTCAGCTCAAAGCTAGCGCTCTACCACCTGAGCCACAGCGCCACTTCCGATTTTCAGGTGGAGCTAAGAGTCTCACAGACTTTCCTGCCCAGGCTGGCTTTGAACCGCGATCCTCAGATCTCAGCCTCCTTAGTAGCTAGGATTACAGGCGTGAACCACAGGTGCCTGGCCTGGGGTTGGGTTTAAACTCCACTCCTCTTCCTGCCCTGCCAGGCTAAGGAACTCAGCTACCCAATAGGGCCAGATTAAGAGGAGAGCTGGACTAAGGCCAGCCCCCAACCTGGGGTTTCATGGGAGAAGAGGGGTGACAGGGAGAGTGTAAGTGGGGGTGGAAGGCACCTGGTCTGTTGAAACCAGTGAAGATGAAAAGCAGCACCCAGCCAGATACTGGTGGCTCACGCCTGCAATCCTAGCTACTCAGTGGGCTGAAATCTGCGGCTCAGGGCTTGAAGCCAGCCTGCACAGGGAAAGTCCATGAGATTCTTTTCTCCAATTAACCACCTTAAAACTGGAAGTGGCGCTGTGGCTCCAAGTAGTACAGCCTTGAGCAAAAAAAAAAAAAAAAAAAACAGCTCAGGGCAGGGCCCAGGCCCTGAGTTCAAGCCCCACAACTGACAACAGAAAGAAAAAAACAAGAAAGAAGGAGAAGGGGGGGGGGAGGAAGAGAGGAAGGAAGGGAGGGAGGGAGGGGGGAGGGAGCAGCTCCCATGGGCAGAAGCTGCAGATCTGGGAACTTGGCCAAGAGAGGGAGGGAGGGGCAGGCAGGCTGCTTTCCTGGAGGGAACTTTGACAACACTTACGCTGAAGGTCAGCAAGGCAAAGTGTAGGCCTGGCCTGGGGAGAGGCCGGGAAAAGGGGGTGACAGTGGGGTGCAGTAAGCATTGGCCAGGAGAGGAGAGGCTGCCCCCGGCCGTCCATGGTGGGCATTCAGGCTCACTTCTCTGCCCTCAGGCATTCTGATTTCTGCCAGCGTGGGCCAGGCTATGGCAGTTCTTCTGTGGCACCCTGGGAAGGCCCAGGGCCCTGGGACTGGGCTGCAGGGCACACCAAGCCAACACTACCATTTCCTAATCCCCAGCCTGGGTCCACTCCTCACACGTGGACTTCACAAACTCTAGGCTTCTCCCCGCCCAGAGCTGGGCTGACAGCTGGGGCCCTGCAGCTGCCTGTGCCCAGGGGCCTCTGGAGGTCTTGGGACAGCTGCTGCCTTCGACCTAGCTGACCCTGGTCACTGAATGCTGCTCCTGATAGCCAGGCCCAGCCTGGACTCCCTGACCCCCTGCCATGCCTCCCCATCCGCCCCAGGCCTGAAGTACTTTGTTCTGAAAAAGAACCAGAGCCGCCAGCCCCAGCCAAGGGGAGCCCCCAGGATGGCAGTCCTCCAGAATGGGGCTTTCCCACCCCCCCCCCCCCCAAGGAAGGCAGCCACGTGGGCCTGCTCGTTCACCTCCCCCTCTCCCCATGGAGCAGGGCTAGCCTTGGGGCTCCTCATTCCTGGTTGGCTCTTTGCAAGGCCCACTGTCCCCTTGGGGCTCAAGGTCCCCTAGAATGTTTCTAGTAACTGAAGTTGCCTCTGGGGATGGGTGTTAGAAGGCTCACGGTCAGGACTGGGAGGGCTCAGAGAGCGATCTGTCACGTCCACCCTTGTGTTCTGTGCAAACCCTTTTACCCTGTGCATGAATTGCTAGAAAAGAAAGGGGGAGGGGTGGCACCCTTGGCTCCCAGCTGAAATCCTAACTACTCAGGAGGCTGAGATCTGAGGATCAAAGTTCAAAGCCTGGGCAGCAAAGTCTGTGAGAGGCTTATCTCCAGGTAACCACCAAAAAGCCACCCAGAAGTGGAACTGTGGCCCAAGTGGTAGAGCAAAAAAGCTTGAGCAAAAAAGCTCAGGGACAGCACCCAGGCTCTGAGTTAAAACCCCAATGTGCACGCGTGTACACACACACATTACTATATGCAAAAAGTATGTGTGTGTGTGTGTGTGTGTGTGTATATATATATATATATATATACTTATAATTCTATACTTCTAATGAACACAGATTCTTGATATTTTTCCCAATGCACATGAGCTGTTGCCTGCCTTAATTATTCAGTAATGAGTCGAATTCTTAGTGACAAGGAACAGAAACCCAACCCTCAAGTAAATTAAGCCAAGAGCTGGGCATCAGATACTCATGCTTGTAATCCTAGCTAATCTGGAAGCTAAGATCCAAAGGATCATGATTCAAAGCCATCCCAGGCAGAAAAATCCATGGGACTCCATCTCCAAACTAACCAGCAAAAAAGCAGGGCAGGAAGCGTGGCTCAAGTAGAGTGCCAGCTAAGCAAGCTGCCATCCCTAAGTTCAAGCCTAGTACTGCTTAAATAAATTAGTTAAAGCTGAGCGCCAGTGGCCTGTGCCTGTCATCCTAGCTACTCAGGAGGCTGAGATCTGAGGACTACAGTTCAAAGCTAGCCTGGGCAGGAAAGTCCATGAGACTCTTATCTCCAATGAAAACCTGAAGTGGCACAGTGGCTCAAGTGGTAGAGTGCTAGCCTTGAGCTGAAGAGCTGAGGGACAGCGCCCAGGCCCAGAGTTCAGGCCCCACGTCCAACAGATTAAAAAAAAAAAAAAGATTTAAGCCAAAGTAGGAATTTGTTGGCTCATAGAGTAGACACTGCTTCAGGCATGGTGAACCCAAAACTATGCACAGTGTCATTGAGATTCATTCTTTTGGCTCTCTTCTTTCCTTGCAGTCCTTATTCCTACGTAGGCTCCTCCCTCAGGGGACAGCACTGACTGGAATTTGGAATTTGTAAGCCCCAGGCTCATGTCTGTGATGCTCTGATGTCTATGGTCCTTTGTTATCTATGGTCCTCTGATGTCTATGGTCCGCTGATGTCTATGGTCTGCTGATGTCTAAGGTCCTCTGATGTCTATGGTCTGCTGATGTCTATGGTCCGCTGATGTCTATGGTCCGCTGATGTCTATGGTCCTCTGTTATCTATGGTCCTCCCGCCATCCTTATGGGTCAGATTAGCCAAGTGCAGGCCTCCATGCCATCTTTAGAGTTTTGGGGTGAAATCACACTTGAGACACTGGAAAATTGAGGGGAGGTCTATAGAACAAGAAGGGTGGATGTTGAGGAAGGAGAACCAGCTGGTCCTCTGCTCTCTTTTTTTTTTTTTTTGTCGGTCGTGGGGCTTGAACTCTGGGCCTGGGCGCTGACCCTCAGCTCTTCAGCTCAAGGCGAGCGCTCTACCACTTGAGCTACAGCGCCACTTCCGGTTTTCTGGTGGTTTATTGGAGATAGGAGTCTCACAGTCTCTCCTGCCCGGGCTGGCTTTGAACCGCGATCCTCAGATCTCAGCCTCCTGAGTAGCTAGGATTACAGGTGTGAGCCACCAGCGCCCGGCTCCTCTGCTCTCTTGTACTGACCCCATCCTGGGCCTGGTCTATTGGACATCTCATTCTGATCACATCATGCATTTGTTCACAGTATTCCTGGCCTTTGTCTGCTCCTCCTGGAACAGCCTTCCCCTTCTCTGCCTGGCAAACTCCTACTCACCCTTTACTACCCTGTTCATTTTCCTCTTGAGATCCTTCTAACGCTCCTATTCACTTTCTCACCCACGACAGTGCAAATCCTTTTGTTTTCTGGTCTCCTTGATTCTTAGTTTAATTCCAAGACACTGATTGGCTCTCACTTCTGGGGAGGTGGCTGGGACCTTGCTTCTGTGCTGATGGTGGGGGGGGGGGGGGACTCCCATGATGGCATGCTGAGATGCTGAGCTTGGAATTGGTTGTTAATGTCACTGGAATCACCTGCTGGACCCAGCTTGGCTCCCTGCTTCTTTTTCTTTTCTCTCTCTGGGCTTGGGCGCTGTCCCTGCGCTCTTCAGCTCAAGGCTAGTGCTCTACCACTTGCGCCACATCGCCGCTTCAGTTTTCTGGTGGTTAATTGTAGATAAGAGGTTCATGGACTTTCCTGCCTGGGCTGGCTTTGATTCTCAGCCTTCTGAGTAGCTAGGATTACAGGTGTGAGCCACCAATGCCCAGCTTGCTTGCTTGTTTTTTGTTTTCTCTTTCTTTTCTTTCTTTCTTTCTTTCTTTCTTTCTTTCTTTCTTCTTTCTTTCTTTCTTTCTTTTTTCTTCCTTCCTCTCTCTCTCTCTCTCTCTCTCTCTCTCTTTCTCTTTCTCTTTCTCTTTTTTGCCAGTCATGGGGCCTGAACTCTGGGCCAGGGCGCTGTCCCTCAGCTCTTCAACTCAAAGCTAGCACTTTACCATTTGAACCACAGCACCACTTCTGGCTTTTTCTGTTTATGTGGGGCTAGGGAATCGAACCCAGGCCTCATGCATGCAAGGCAAGCACTCTACCACTGAGTCACCTTCCCAACCCTTCCTCCCTTCCTCCCTTCCTTCCTTCCTTCCTTCTTTCCTTCCTTCCTTCCTTCCTTCCTTCCTCTTTTTTCTTTTCTTTCTTTCTTTCTCTCTCTCTCTCTCTCTCATCACTTTCTTTTTTTTTCTTCTTTTTTGTTTTTGGTTTTTGCTAGTTCTGGGGTTTAAACTCAGATTCTGGGCATTGCCCTGGGCTTCTTTTGCTCAAGGCTAGCTAGCACTCTATCATTTTGAGCCATAGCTCCTCTTCTGACTTTTCTGGTAGTTTATTGGATATTAGAGTCTCACAGACTATCCTGCCCAGGCTGGCTTTGAACTGTGATCCTCAGATCTCAGCCTCCTGTGTAGTTCGGGTGACAGGCGTGAGCCACTGATGCGGGGCTCTCGCTGTGTCTTTTTCTAGTCCAGCACAGCTAGAGGCCGGGAGCGAGGCAGAAAGCACAAGACACAGAGAAGATGCAAATCAGCTTTTCAGAAGAATGCCAAGGTGCCTCCGAGGCGTGGGAAGTCCTCACGGCGGCCTCTGCTGACCCCACCGTTCATTCTGCTGACCCTGTGATAGCCACGGGCCGGGACACGCCCAGTGGCCTCTGGGAGGAAGTGCCTGGGCTGTCCCAGCGAGGACCCTGCTGTCTCCACTTTGGAAACCCCCATGGCACTGGGCTGAAGGCCAACATTCAGACTGAAAGGAAAGTCCCCCAGCCAGCAAGGCCCTGTCACCCATCTCTCAAGGAGGGGTCCAAGGCAGAGGCTGGGGACTGGGGGCAGATCCAAGAGCAACTGCTCAGTTCAGATCCTAGCCCTGCGCCAAGCGCTCTGAAGGAGGATGGAGCGGGAGGAGGGCAGGGCTGAATTGGCAGGAGTCCCAGGGAGGAAGGAAACAAGCAACACTCAAGGAAAAGTCCAGGCCAGGCCAGGCCAGGGGTGGGCCCAGGCCATGCACCCTGCAGGCTGAATATGGGGCTGGAATGTCCAAGGCTTCCCACGGGTGGACAGAGCGCCTTGCTCTGCCTCCAGCTACTCTGGGGTCCAGGAGCAGCAGTACTGGGCACGTATTCTGGAGATGTCTTTCTTCTCCGTGCCTCCCTTCCATCCAGGCGTTCTACACTCACAGCCTCATCGCCCTTCCTGTGTCACTCTCTTCCTAAATCTCTGCCAACCCTTAAGCTGGGCACTAGTGGTTCGTGCCTGTAATTCCACTCAGGAGGCTGCAATCTGAGGGTTTCACCATCCAAAACCAGCCTGGAGTCCGGCACTGATGGCTCACGCCTGGAATCCTAGCTACTCAAGAGGCTGAGATCTGAGGATCAGGGTTCCAAGCCAGCCCAGGCAGGAAAGTCTGTGAGACACATGTTCAATTAACCACCCAAAAAGCCACAAGGGGAGCTGTGGCTCAAGTGGTAGAGTTCTAGTCTTGAGCTCAGGGACAGTGTCCAGGCCCTGAATTCAAGCCCAGTACTGCCTCCCCTCCTCCCCCCCCAATAAAAGAATTCCTGTTATTCCACACATCTCCCAGGACCCTAGACCCCTGGGAGGTGAAGAGATGGCTCTGGATTGGTGGGAGGAAGACTTCCCTTTGGCCTCTTCCTTTTCATTTGCCTTGGGGGAGGGGCTTCCGGCGCCATCCTCTGGGACCTCTAGATCATCAGCTGTGACCACTGATGAGGGAGATTTCCAGGAAGAAGCAGCCAGGAGGGGAAGGAAGGGTTGAGTCAGTCCCTGCCTGGCCATCACAGTGGGGGAAGTGGTTGTGGGGCTGGCGGGAGGTGGAAACCTGCTGAGCAGATCCTGGAGCCAGGGAGTCTCTGGTGTAATAATGCCTGTGTGCACATGCGCATGTGCATGTGAGTGAGTGAATGAGAGAAAGAGAGAGTTTGCATGTGTATATTTACTGGGGCTTAAAACGCATGGCCTTATGCTTTTGCTTGGCTTTTTTTTTTTTTTTGCCAGTCCTGGGACTTGAACTCAGGGCCTGGCCACTGACCCTGAGCTTCTTTTTCTTTTCTTTTCTTTTTTGTCGGTTGTGGGGCTTGAATTCTGGGCCTGGGCACTGTCCCTCAGCTCATCAGCTCAAGGCTAGCACTTGAGCCACAGCGCCACTTCCGGCTTTTTCTGCTTATGTGGTGCTGAGGAATAGAACCCAAGGTCTCATGCATGCAAGGCAAGCACTCTACCACTGAGCCATCTTTCCAGCCCCTACCCTGAGCTTCTTAGCCCCTACCCTGAGCTTCTTTTGCTCAAGGCTAGTGCTCTATCACTTGAGCCACAGTGCCACTCTGCCACGGAGCCACCTTCCCAGCCCTTGCTTGGCTTTTTGACTGAAAACTGGTGCTCTACCACTTGAGGCACCTCCACTTTCAGCTTCTTGCTGGTTAACTGGAGATAAATGCTCCATCCATTTATCTGTGCAGGCTGGCTCCAAACTGCGATCCTCACATCTCAGCTTCCTGAGTGAGTAGGATTCCAGGCGTGAACCCTAGCCACCCAGTTTGGTGTGAGAAGTTAAACACCTTCATGATGGCCTTGCTTGCCTCTCCCAAGTGCTTTCCTAGGTCCTCCTTCCTCAGCTACCACGATGTCCAGAAGCCGTCCCAGAGAGGACAGCCCAGGCCCGGGCTGAAGCATCAGACTTGCACACAGATGGAGGAGGGGGCAGGGCACTCACCAGTGTCTGGCGTCACAGCCTACCAGCCAGGCACTGGTGGCTCACACCTGTAAGCCTAGCTACTCAGGAGGCTGAAATCTGAGGATCGTGGTTCAAAGCCAGCTCGGGCAGGAAAGTCCATGAAACTCTTATCTCCAATGAACCACCAGAAAGCCAAAAACGGCACTGTGGCTCAAGTGATAGAGTACTCACCTTGAGCTGAAGAGCTGAGGGACAATGCCCAGGCCCAGAGTTCAAGCCCATTACCGACAAAACAAAAAAGAAAAGAAATATAGGCCACGCTGATTATTCACAAGACTCAGCCTCTCCCAGCCTCACCTCTACACACACCCACGTCCTCACACATCGCCTGAGATGTTGTCCCTGAAACAAGCTAGTTTTAGCAACTGAAATCCTGCTTTATCATTGCTTCGTGGCAGGACTCACAGTCATCCATCAGCAGCTCCCGGGGCTCTGCAGCCCAGCCAGGGGACAGCCTTGCCTGTGATCTGGGGAGAAGAAAGTGCCCCTCCCTGCGCAACCTGCCAGGGCCAATCCCACCCCCCTCCTCGGGGTGGGCGTGGTCAGCGAGATCTGTCCCCAGCTCACACTGGCCAGGACCCTGTCACCTCTAAGGGGCTAAAAAAACAACATTCTCCCAAGTGGCTCCAATCAGATGGTTTGGAGAAGATGGAGGAAGGGGAGAGCAGGAACTGGGGTGAGGCGGGGGGCTCTGTGATTCTCTGTCCCCCCCCCCGCCCCATCCACTCAATCTAGAACCTCTGCAAAGAGCTCTGGGTCGTCCTTCATGTGGTCTTTTGGGTGAATGCCTGTGGCTCTCCAGCCTTCCACACCTGGAACCTTCTGCTTTTTCACTAGCTCTAAATGGAGCCAATGCCCGCTCCCCACCACAATCCTGAAGGAGAGAAGCCTCAGCAGGTGGGGGAGGGGTCCCCTGCAGCTTCTCCTACAGGGTCAGGCAGCTACACCAGCTCAGATGGGCTCCTTGGCTTGTTTGGGACTTGAAACTATTCCCAGCCACACCTTCCTCCTTGTACTCACCCCCATCCCCGCACTCACCCCCATTCCCACTTTAAAAAGCAAGGAGTCTCAGAAAGGGCAAAATTTAGCCAGGCTATAAAACCAGGCAGTGGCAGGACTGGCTCAGAGCCGGCGGATGGCTTAGAGCTGCCTGCCGCTCCAGGCCAGTGCTCTGGTGTTGAGTTAGGGGGGCAGGGAGGCAAGCCCGGAGAAGCCTGAGGAGAGGGGTGCTCAGGAGCCCTCTCTCCTGCCGCCTTCAGCTGAACAAATCATCATCAGCACCCCTGAGTTCCACATCTGTCTCTGGAAAAATGGAGGTACTGATACAGGCTCTGACCACTTCGCCAGGCCCCTGGAAGGATTTGTGGGGTTCAAAGAGAAAAGGCAAATGATAAAGCTATGGGAAGACTCAGGGGAAATCCTTGGAAAAGCCTAGGTGACATGAAGAAGGAGAGGTACACTTCTTAACCCCTGACCTTTGTCTGCTGCTACTATAACATGATGCCAACAAGCAGGGAAATTTCTAAACTTATTTATAAATTTCCCAACAGACTGGGAAATTTATAATGAACAGAAAGTTATTTGACTTATGATCTGAAGGCTGAGGTGTCCAAGAACATGTTGATGACATTGAATGAGATTTTTTTTTTGGGGGGGGGGTCTGGTTGTGGGGCCTGAACTCTGGGCCTGGCCGCTGTCCCTCAGCAATTCAGCTCAAGGCTAGCGCTCTACCACTAGAGCCACAGTGCCACTTCCAGCTTTTTTTTTTCTTTTTGCTTATGTGGTGCTAAGGAATCGAACCCAGGGCAAGACAAGCGCTCTACCATTGAGCCACCTTCCAGCCCCTGAATGAGATTCTTCATCCTGTTTTATTTCATGGCTGGCAGGTGTGTGTGTGTGTGTAATAGAGAGAGAGAGAGAGAGACAGAGACAGAGACAGAGACAGAGAGAGAATATATAATCCATTCCTAAAGACAGTCTTCATTACTCCTCACCTTTTAAAACATTCAAACCACAGCACCGATCATACCACAGCTGGGCCCAGGACTGGCAATCTCCTCTTCCTGGACTGTCTAGCCCTCAGTTTTTCTCCAAGCCATCAGGCCAGTCTGATGACAGAATCCACCTGACCTGTGCCTAGGCAGCTGAGAGAGGAGTGGACTAGGCTCGATATTAAAACCAGAAACTTCCCTGTGTTCATTTTCCACTGCTGCTGGAACAAATTAGCACAAATTTAGTGGTAGATTCATTCTTTTGCATTCTGGAGGTCAGAAGTCTAGCAGAGGCCACACTGGATTATGATCAATTTATCAGCAAGGCTGTGTTCCTCCTGGAGGTCCCAGGGTCTATTTCCTTATATTTTCCTGTTTCTAGTGATCAAAAATCTCCATAGCTTGTGGCCTCCTTCCTCCACCTTTCAAAACAGCAACTCAGCACAGTTTCATAACCCTTTCTCTTTCTTTGATTCTCTCCTTCTGTCTTCTATTCTAGAGCCCTTGTGATTAAACTGGGCCACCTAGATGATTCAAGATAATCCCTCTAATGTCAACTGAGTACTGTGTAGTGGTATATGCCTGTAGCCCCAGCTATTTGGGAGGCTGAGAAGGGTAGCTTGGGACCTGGGAGTTCAAGTACAGCCTGACAGCATAGCAAAGCTTTATCTCAAAAGAAAAAAAAAAAAAGTTAATTCATTAGCAACTGTAGTTCCACTAGCAATTGACTTTCCCTCTTTCCTCTGGGTCAGGTAGTTTCTGTCTGCAATCCCAGCTGTGGGGAGGCCAGCCTCAGGCAAAAACTTGAGACCTTATCTGAAAACTAACTCTAGCAAAAAAAAGCTGGAGGCATAACATGGCTCCGGGATAGTAGCGCACCTGAGGAGTGTGAGACTCTGAGTTCAACCTCCAGTAACAGAAAAAAGACACTAAGTTTAAACTCCAGTAATGGTGTGTGTGGTGGTGGGGAACCTATAAGTAAAACACTCACAACCCCCCAGCACCCTCCTCTCCTCCTGTAGAATGCGTTCGGGGCCACTTGAAACTTTCCCACAGGGTTCGGGAGCACTGGGAACTGAGCTGGCTGTCACCCTCGGACACTTCCTACCTTTCTTAGCCTCACTCTTCTTCACACCTGGAAAGATATCAAGGTGACCTGGACCTTGGGGTTTTTATTTTTACTGTTTTTTTTTTTTTCTTCGCATTTTCCTCACCAACAAAGAACAGCCTTTCGACCTTAGTAGATGTTCAACAAACATTTGTTGAGTCGAGTGAATTGCAACAGTCTATCTCAGTGGATCACCAGCAACCCTTCTACAGGGCTTTCCCGTTGGGCACGCCCGATCGTCTGAATGAATGAGCGTGCGGAGGAACCCACCCAGGAAGTCACCTCGCTGGACAGTAAATACAGGCGTGTCCAGGCAAAAGGTTCTCTCTCTCCCAAGCCTTCAAAGCCAACCTAAGTTTGTAAGACTTAATTTAACCGAGGCGCCTTCAAGGCGGGGTTCGTTACCGTGGTAGTCACGGAACATGCTTGTTCCCCGCCCGCAAGGCCAGGAGCCCGGCCAAGGGCGCCCAGCGGATTCTGAAGAATTCGGTCTTCGCCCGCCTCTCCTCCGGTACGTCTAGAACCCAGTGTTTTGACTCCCGCGATCACAGCTGGAATCTGCGCGGTCCTCACCGACGGCCCCGGGACGACTCCGGGCCCGCACCTGGGGGAGAGGGTGGGGGGAGCAGGATGGAGCTCCGGGAGCTCGCATCCGCCAGACCCTGGCTTCGCGCATCTGCAGCCTGGGTGGTGCCCGAGTGGGCGGGGCGGGGGCGGGGCCGCATGTAGGAGCCCTGCCATTGGCTCAACCTTCCGGGGGCGGGGCCTCGGGGCCTTGGTCCGCACGGTAAGTGCACTGGCCGGGTCAGGACCCGTCGCCGCGCAGTCCAGCTCTGCAGCTTCGGCCACCCGCGGATTCGCCGCCACCTGAGCGTCTCACGGTGAGTCTGCGGCGCCGCGGGCACCTCTGAGAGGCCCATCCTGGTAGCGCCCTGTTCCAGCTCGTGCCGCCCCCCATCCCTCCCGGCCTCGCCTCCCCGCCGGTCCTTTCCCGCGCGCCTCGGCCCCCGTGGTGTCTCCCGCCCGGGTTTCCGGGTCCCGGCAGCCCCGCTTGTGACCCCCCCCCACGTTCCTCGGGGCGCTGCGCTTCCCGACCCCGGGCTTCTCTGTGCCCCCTCCATTATGTGCGGGAGCCCGTGCTGCGCCCCTGGGAGCGGGGGGCGTCCTCCGGCCGCCTAGGGTCCGCTCCGGGGCCGAGGGCCGTAATTTTAGCCGCCGGTGAGGTGTCCTCCTATCTTTAGCTGCGGCCGCCGTGTCCTGAAAGGGATCTGGACGGGGCTGGGCTGCTCTGGGGCCGGGGGCGGGGAGCGGTCAGCGCCGGAACCCGAGCCGGGGCCGAGGCGGACCCGCGGGAGGGGCGGGACCCGCACGCCTCAGCCCTGGCGCGGCGCCGAGCGGACGCTCGGACATCGCCCAGGCCGGGGAGCTCGGGGGACGGGGCGGGAGCCGGGGGGGCGCAGGCTCCCCGATGACCCTGCTCCTCCCCCATCGTCTGATTGTGAGACAAAGAGAAAAAGATCCCGTGGACAGCCCGCGTGTAGCTCTGGAACCCGCCGCGCCGCGGAGGGCTTCTGCCTGGAGCCCGAGACGCGCCGGGGCCCCGGGGGAGCGCGGACGCGGGGGGCACAGCGGGGACGCGCGCGGCACCTAGCGGCTGCAGAGCCGGGCGCAGGGCTGCACCCGGGCCGGCCCGGGAGATGGCTGTGTCCGGGCAGGTGAAGGGAAGCGGATACCTGGAGTGGGGGGTGCGGATTGTTTTTGTCCTTATTCCAGGCTCTGTCCCCTCCCCAAAGAACCAAAGTGGCTGAGCGGGACTTGCGGATGAATTTTTTGAGTATCCATCTAACTAGATTGACTGTGACCTCTGACCCCTCCTGGTGGGCATTGACCTCTCACTGGCAATAAACCTGGGTGTTTCATTGTCAACCCATCTTACAGATTGAGAAGATGAGGTCCAGAGACCAGAGGTGTTTCACAGCCTGAGGTCACAGCCTCAGATAGTGCAGGATTCAAAGTTTGGCTCTTATTTTTGCATGCATGTATGCATGTGTGGGTACTGGAATTTGAACTCAGGACCTTGCCCTCGCTGGGCTTTTTCACTTTCAGCTGAAGATCTACCACTTAAATCACACCCACAGTTCTGGCTTGTTGCTGGTTGGCTGGAGATAAGAGTTTCTTGAGTTTGTCCACCATGGCTGACTTCCATCTGGGATCCTCAGATCCCAGTCTCCTGAGTAGCCAGGATTATAGGCTTGAGCCACTGGTGCCAGGCACAGCCTGTTTGCAAACTCAGAGGTCTTCTCTTTGGCTGTTCTTAGTGAGAGGTGGCCTAGTTTTCCAGGTGATGGGAGGCGCTCTCCTCTAGAAAGTTATCTCTCAGAGGAAGGCCCAGGGCTCTGTCCAGAGCGCCTAAGAAGCTCCGCCCACTACTTCCCACACTCCTCAGCCTTGTCCTAACTAGAGCTCATTCTCTTATCTCTGGACACTTGCAAGTTGAGGGGAGGAGCAACAAAGGGGTTCAACTAGAAGGATGAGGATAGTTTCTCTCCCATTTCCCAACCAGATCACACATTCTGTGGCCCCCGTGCCCTGGAGGTACATGGACCAGGCTGCATGATCGCACAGCCCTTGCTGTCTCCATGAACTTGGCAATATTCCCGAACATCTCTGAGGTCCAGGGCAGTTATGACACGCTCTGCAATGTGGCTGTGAGCATTAGCATGAGAAAATGCAGCGTCCCACGGCTGCCAAATCAGAATTCTTGGGGCTTGTTGGTTGTAATTCCCAGCTGTCCCCTGGGTGGTTGATGCTGACCCCACCCTTCCCCAGCCCCGGCTCTCCCCACATCTGGAATTGGGTGGGTACATCTGGCTCTGAGGGAGACAGCTGTCAGGGACGCCCGGTTTGCTATGGAAACACTCAAGCTGTCTTGGCACTCTAGAGAGGCGGGGACGAGTGAGGACCTGGCCCAGACTCTGGGCAAATCCACCCAGGCAGCCCCTGACTCTCCATGAGTGAAAGGAAGCTACCCTAGGGCTTTTTACCCAGCAAGCGACAGATTGGACAGTGTCAGCACGCCTCTGGGGTCTGGCAGGTGGCTACAGGATGAACAAGAAACAGAGTGCCAAGACCTCAGGGTGCTCACAGCCTTCCCTCCCTGAAGCGCCTCCAGGCTCAGCTGGGTCTGCCAGAGAGTGAGTCCTTTGTGTCTTGAGCTGCAGGTGCTGGGGGGAGCAGAGTGTCTGGGCAGTGGCTCAGCATGACTGGCCTGAGGTGGGGTTTCCTGAGCGAGAGCCTGTGCTTGGGGGGAGTGGAGGGGAAGTTGGGATTCTGCCACTCCTGTATCTTCCTTCCTCCTTCCTGCCCTGCTCGCTCATGCTCCGCCTGCCTAGGATAGAGATGAAGGCAGAGAAATTGGCGGATGGCTCCTGTGCAGGTCTGGAGAGTCTTGGCATGGGGACAGTGGAGGAAATGGGCTCATCTGGCTTGCATCTTCAACCCAAGCCTTATCTCTAGAGTGCAGCATATAGGTTTCTCTTTGCTTCTCCTGATGCTTCTCCTCTGCTCTCATGTGTCCGTGTGGGGCCAGTTAGGCCTGCCTGATATGCATTTCCCCTCCCCAGAGACCAGGGGGCTATTTTCTCTTTCCTTTCTTATTTACAACTATGACATTTGTTGTCGGTCGTGGGGCTTGAACTCTGGGCCTGGGTGCTGACCCTCAGCTCTTCAGCTCAAGGCCAGCGCTCTACCACTTGAGCCACAGCGCCACTTCCAGTTTTCTGAATGGTTTATTGGAGATAAGAGTCTCAAGGACTTTCCTGCCCGGGCTGGCTTTGAACCTCGACCCTCAGATCTCAAGCCTCCTGAGTAGTTAGGATTACAGGTATGAACTACTGGCACCTGGCTAGCTTTTTTTTTTTTTCTGACTATATAAACATGCACATATAAATATTACATGATTATCATTAAGAAGTCGATGGCAGAGGACAGTGCTAGAAAGCTTGTCTGGTATGCAGGAGGTCCTGGGTTCAATCTCTAAGACCTCAAAACACCCAAAAAGTTGAAGTTATGAACGTCTAAACAAAAGAAAAGATTTGCACTCTCCACTCTACCTTCCCTTTCGATGCTGGGGCAAGGGGGAGGGACAGAGACAGAATTAGACTCAGCTACTGCCCATAAGTTCTTCACCTCTGGGAGGAGAAAAGGGAAAGTCGTAGGAGGTGATCTCACCCAGTGCAAGATGCCACCCATTCAGCCCTATTGGCCGAACACCTTTCTGCACCCTCAGCCTATGCCAGGCTTGGCCTGGGTGGGAGACAGTTTCCTCTGTCCTCAGCTGAGAAGGAAATTGAGATCAGAGGTGAAGACCCCCACCCCACACAATGTAATCGTGTCAGAAGCAACCAGTGTGCAGCACGGGTCAGGCTAGGGAGTGAGTATTTGGATGAGGATGATGAGTGGAGCCAGGAACCGAGAGCAAGAGACTTCTGGCCTGTTACTCTGATTCCATGTCTCCATTTACCTCCTATAAAGTGAAGGGGCTGGGCACTGGTGGCTCACGCCTGTAATCCTAACTACTTAGGAGGCTGAGGATCACAGTTCAAAGCCAACCTGGGCAAGAAAGTCAGTGAGACTCATATCGCCAATAAACCACCAGAAAAAAGGAAGTAGTGCTGTGGCTCAAGTGGTAGAGCGCTAGCCTTGAGCTGAAGAGTTGAGGGACAGCGCCCAGGCTCAGCGTTCAAGCCCCACAAAGGACAAGAGAAAAAAAAAAAGTGAAGGGCTTGGAACTTGTAGTCTACTCTGTAAGACCTTGCTGATCCATGATGACATGCTTCTGAGTTGGGCATGGTGGTTCACACTTGCAGTCTCAGATATCTAGAGTTAGAGGTAGGTGGATCTCAAGCCCAAGACAAGTCTGGGCAAAGTTAGCAAGACTCTGTCTCAAAAATACACACAAGGACTTGGGGGCATGGCTCAGTGGTTGAGGGCTTGGGTTCAGTCCCTAGTATTAAAAAAAAAAAAATATATATATATATATATATACATATATATGTAATATATATGTATATATATATATGGAGACAGACTGGACATGCTTCCAGCAATCTCTCCTCAATAACAGTGTCCACAGCTGGGTTTCAGGAGTGATGCATAGGGACCAGAAACAAGATGACAGCTTCTGGCTTTGGTCCTCCTGTCCCTAACTTGTTATGTCCCCTTTGTGTTTCAGCCCCTCAGTCCTAGAACAGGAGAGAATCTTGGAGACAAGACCAAGTGCATCTCTTCAGACAAGATCTCCACGTTCAGGCCTCCTATTTCCAGAGAATTGTCAACCCTTGGGAGGAGAAATTGACTTTTGTCACTCAACCCCTCTCCTCCACCCCGCAACCTCGCTGGCCTTTCATCTTCTTTTTTGTAATTCCTTGGGTCACCTTTGGTGAACATCCCACACCCCAGGCTTTAGCCCTCTGGCCAGTGTTGGTGTCTGAACAACCATCCTCTGGAGCCATTGCTTTGGGCCGTGGGCTGCGCAGCCAGGCCTGAGTGCTAAAGTGGCCATGTCCACCAAGGTCCCCATCTATCTGAAGCGCAGCAGTCGCAAGGGCAAGAAGGAGAAGCTGCGAGACCTGCTGTCCTCCGACATGATCAGCCCGCCACTTGGGGACTTCCGCCACACCATCCATATTGGCAGTGGTGGCGGCGATGACATGTTTGGGGACATCTCCTTCCTGCAAGGCAAGTTCCACCTTCTGCCAGGAACAGCGGTGGAGGAGTCAGAGGAGGATGGCAGCTTCGACCTCCCTTTCCAGTTCACCCGCACGGCCACGCTGTGTGGGAGGGAGCACCCTGACGGGCCATCGCCGCTGCTCAAGAACGCCATCTCCCTCCCGGTCATCGGTGGGCCCCAGGCCCTCACGCTGCCCACAGCGCAGGCGCCGCCCAAGCCCCCTCGCCTGCACCTGGAGACGCCTCAGTCTTCCCCACAGGAGGCAGGAAGTGTGGACATCTGGAGGATTCCGGAGGCTAGCTCTCCCCACAATGGGCTCACCCCGGAGTCGGGGGCCGAGGAGCCCTTCCTGTCTCAGGCCAGCTCCCTGCTGTCCTTGCACGTGGACCTGGGGCCCTCTATCTTGGATGACGTCCTTCAGATCATGGATCAGGAACTGGACCATGTGCAGATTCCCACATAGGACAGTAGGTGGAGCAGGCAAGGGTACCCAGGCTGGGATGACATCTGGAGACAGGGGTAGACCCGGCCCTGGCCTGGCAGTGAGGATCCCAGGTCCCATCTGTGAGCATTGGCCAGTGATTCTCATTTTGAGCAATTTCCCTCCTTCTTTTCCCCACGGGCACACTGGGTCTCCACACTCTTCCTGATCAATCCACCAAGGACACACGTAAATGTTGGTCCACAGTGCCCTGAGCATCTCAGGCCAGCGGGCCCCGCCCTTCCTACGAGTCCCTAGGGGAAAAGCTCTGCTGAAATAGAACTCTGCCTTGAACCACACATGGGGCTGATTGAAGGGTAGACATTTCCCGTTCTCTGGCTTTGTTTTCCAGACTGGGAGCATGGCCTCAGTGACACATCTGTCCTGTGTCATGCTCTGCCCCATCCCTTCTTTACATGACCAGGGGATTCTGGTTGCAATAAAACATGTTGCTGCTGCTGCTGTGGTGGCTGAGGACCCTGTGCCTTTGTCCCAGGTTTCTTTCCCAAAGGTCAGTCAGTCTCCATGAGCCAGAGATACCTGTGAGGGAGACTTTTTCTGTAGGGCTTGGTGAGGGGAAGACCTTGTTATCGGAAGGGCTGAACTTGATTGTCAGCCCATGGTGAGAAATAAAATGTCAATCCTGGATTATTTGGACATGGATTCCGGTGTGCAGCAAGAAGTGGCTGAACTAATGTCCCAAATCTGCTCAGGTGACTGGGCTTTATGAGGGGAAATCCAAGAGTAAAAGAGTAACCACAGGCCATGTAGAGGGGACCAACAGCGTCTCCGGCTTCAGAGGACCGAGGGAGGGAGCACTCAGGAAGAAAGATGAGTAGGGATGGAAAGAACACTGATCAGTGGGCTGCCCCCGGGTGCTGTTTAGTGAGCATCTACAGTCTCCTCAGTGTGTGGCTCCAGGGGACAGAAGGCATAGGTGGCCTATGCTCCCTTGGAGCTGACAGGGTGGTGGGGTCTAGGGTATTAACTGGAAACAAGTAAGAGCAATCTCTAACATGACAAATGCTAGGAGGAAATGTGACTAGGAACAAATGCCTGAGGCAGAGTTGCCCCCACATGGGCCTGTACTCAGTGGGGTGGCAGAGTGAGTCTAAGCCAGACCTGAGCTCACAGGCCTGTGCTCAATGCATAAGCCAAGGAACTGACTGAATGGCAGAGGAGCCATCACAGGGCAGATGAAATCGACCTCTGAGCTGTACCCAGCCATGTGAGACTCACTTGCCCATCGCTAACCTACCTGGCAGGATGATTGAAAAAAAAAATTAGGGACAACTTGGATTCATGTCTGCATGGAAGACTGAAAAATGATGATGCTGGGTGCTGGTAGCTTGTGTCTGTAGTCCTAGCTACTCAGGAGGCCTAGATCTGATTATGGTTCAAAACCAGCCCAGGCAGGAAAACCTATGAGAATCTTAACTCCAATAAACTACTCTAAAAAGGCTAGAAGTGGAGCTCTGGCTCGTGGTCGAGCTAACCCTGAGCAAAAGAAATTCAGAGATCGGGCTGGGAAGGTGACTCAGTAGAGCACTTGCCTTGCATGCATGAGGCCCTGGGTTCGATTCCTCAGTATCACATAAGCAGAAAAAATTGGAAGTGGCGCTGTGGTTCAAGTGGTAGAGTGCTAGCCTTGAGCTGAAGAGCTGAGGGACAGCGCCCGGGCCCAGAGTTCAGTCCCCATGACCAACCAAAAAAAAAAAAGAAAGAAAGAAATTCAGAGATAGTTCCCATCTCAGTTCAAGCGCAAGGGTCAGAAAATAAACAAAACCAATTGTGATTTGTAACAAAATAACTCAGGCCAGGCCCTGTTGGTATACACCTGTTATTCTAGCTACACAGGAGGATATGATCTGAGGATCATGGTTTAAAACTAGCCTGGGCAGGAAAGTCTGTAAGACTTTTTTTTTTTTTTTTTGTCGGTCGTGGGGCTTGAACTCTAGGCCTGGGTGTTGTCCCTGAGCTCTTCAGCTCAAGGCTAGTGCTCTAGCACTTGAACCACAGCACCACTTCCCACTTCCAGCATTTTTTGTTTATGTGGTGCTGAGGAATCGAACCCAGGGCCTCATGCATGCAAGGCAAGCACTCTATCACTGAGCCACCTTCCCAGCCCATGTAAGGCTCTTATCTTCAGTTAGCCACCAGAAAATCAGAGGTGGAGCCGGGCACCGGTGGCTCACGCCTGTAATCCTAGCTACTCAGGAGGCTGAGATCTGAGAATCACGGTTCAAAGCCAGCCCAGGCAGGAAAGACCGTGAGACTCCTATCTCCAATAAACCACTAGAAAACCGGAAGTGGCGCTGTAGCTCAAGTGGTAGAGCGCTCGCCTTGAGCTGAAGAGCTGAGGGACAGCACCCAGGCCCAGAGTTCAAGCCCCATGACCGACAAAAAAAAAAAAAAAAAGAAAATCAGAGGTGGAGCTGTGGCTCAAAGTGGCAGAGTGCCAGCCTTGAGCCAAACTGAACAGGGTCCTGGCACTGGTGGCTCACCCCTGTAATCCTAGCTACTCAGGAAGCTGAGATCTAAAGATCATAGTTAAAAGCCAGCCCAGATAGGAAAGTTTGTGAGGCTCATCTCCAATTAACCACCAGATTAACCAGACATGGCGCTGTGGCTTAAAGTGGTAGTGCCCTAGCAGCCCTAAGCAAAAAGAGCTTAGGGACAGCACCCAGGCCATGAGTTCAAGCCCTACAACTGACCAAAACTAAAACCAAACAAAACAAAAAATTCAGGATTCAGGTGGAACTGTGAGGGTGGAATACAAGCTAGTGTTAGTTAACATCTAACTCCTGCTTACAAGGCTGAAGCTCAAACAATGAGAAGCTGCTGAAGAATTTGGAGCAGAGAGACATGCAGCCACATGCAAATATTTTAGAAAGGTCATTGGCATTGTAGATCATGAGTAGATTACTTACCTGGTATGTGCAAGACCCTGAGCTTGGACCCCAGCAAAACACACACACACACACACACACACACACACACACACACACTCATTCACTCTTTGCAAAGGGAGACAATTCAAAGTCTTAATATCACCTCCATTCCAGGACTTCTATCCATTCTTCCTGTCATTCTCTCACCTGCTCACCTTAATATTTTGCAATGTATGAACTATGTTATAAAATTTCCACCAACAGGGCTGGGAAGGTGGCTGAGTGGTAGAACACTTGCCTTGCGTGCCAGAGGCCCTGGGTTCGATTCCTCAACACCACATAAGAAAAAGAAAAAAGCCTGAAGTGGCACTGTGGCTCAAGTGGTAGAGCGCTAGCCTTGGGCTGAAGAGCTGAGGGACAGCGCCCAGGCCCAGAGTTCAGGCCCCATGACTGGACCCAAAAAAAAAAAAAAAAAAAAAAAATTTCCACCAACATATACTGTACACAGGAGTAGAGGCAAAGAAGAGGAATTTAAATGAATTTACTACTCAACTCATATTGTTTCCCTTCCATCCACATCTTGTTTGTTTTTAGTTTTCTAGCTTCTTTGTTTACCTTTTTGCACCAAAAAACCTTGCTGGGTGCTGGTGGTTCATGCCTAAAATCCTAGCTACTCAGGAAGCTGAGATCTGAGAATCATGATTCAAAGCCAGCTTTGTACACAAATCCCAGGACTCTTATTTCTAATTAGCCTGCAAAAAGTAAGAACTGAAATGGTAGATTTCCAGTTGTGAAGGAAACGGCTGAGTGACAGCAAGAGGCCAGGCATGGGTGGCTATTGCCTGTAATCCTGGCTACTCTGGAGGCTGAGATTTGAGGATCATGATTCAAAGCCAGCCCAGGCAGGAAAGTCCATGAGATTCTTTTGTTTGTTTGTTTGTTTTTGTTTTGTTTTGTTTTTTGGTCCGGTTGTGGGGCCTGAACTCTGGGCCTGAGCACTGTCCCTCAGCTCTTCAGCTCAAGGCTAGTGCCCTACTACTTAAGCCACAGCGCCACTTCTGGCTTTTTTCTTTTTGCTTATGTGGTGCTGAGGAATCGAACCCAGGGCCTCAGGCGTGAAAGGCAAGCACTCTACCACTGAGCCAACTTCCCAGCCCCAAGATTTTTTTTTTTTTTTTTTGGTCGGCTGAGGGGCTTGAACTCTGGACTTGGGCGCTGTCCCTCAGCTCTTCAGCTCAAGGCTAGCGCTCTACCACTTGAGCCATAGCACCACTTCCGGCCTTTTTTTTCTTTTTGCTTATGTGGTGCTGGGGAATCGAACCCAGGGCCTCAGGCATGCAAGGGAAGCACTCTACCACTGAGCCACCTTCCCAGCCTCCATGAGATTCTTATCTCCAATTAACCACCAGAAAACTGGAAGTGGCGCTGTGGCTCAAGTGGTAGAGCTCAAGCCTTGAGCTGAAGAGCTGAGGGACAGCCCCCAGGCCCAGAGTTTAAGGCCCAGAGTTTAAGCCCCACGACCAACAGAAAAAACAAAAACAAAAACACAAAAACACCATTTTTTTCTTGATCTTTTGGAAATAAACTGTAGATGTCATACTACTGTACCCCAAATATTTTAGCATGTATTTCCACTATGTTTTATTTATTTTTCACATAGAAAAATTGTGTATATTTATATTAGCATGTATTTCTACTAAGTGTTTTATTTATTTTTCACATAGAAAAATTGTGTATATTTATAGAGTTTCAATATGGGTATGAATTCAATGTGTTCAAATCAGGATAAACATCTATTTTCTTAAATATTCAACATTTCTTAGTCAGGTGCCGGTGGCCCACGCCTATTATCCCAGTAACTAGGAGGCTGAGATCTGAGTATCACGGTTTGAAGCCAGCCTGAGCAGGAAGGTCTGTGAGACTCTTATCTCCAGTTAACCACTCAAAACCTGGAAATAGAGCTGTGTCTCAGGTGTACAGGGCTGTGAACAAAAGAGCTCAGGGACAGGGCCTAGGCACTGTGTTCAAGCCCCATGACAATAAATAAATAAATAAATAAATAAAATTTCTTCTAGCTTTTTTTTTTTTTTTGGTCAGTCATGGGGCTTGAACTCTGGGCCTGGGCACTGTCCCTCAGCTCTTCAGCTCAAGGCTAGCACTCTACCACTTGAGCCACAGTGCCACTTCCAGTTTTCTGGTGCTTTATTGTAGATAAGTCTCACGGCCTATCCTGCCCCGGCTGGCTTTGGACCGTGGTCCTCAGATCTCAGCCTCCTGAGTAGCTAGGATTACAGGTATGAGCCACCGGTGCCTGGCTCTTCTAGTTTTTGTATATATGTTCTCACACATGCACGTTCGGGTGTGCTTGTCCTGGGATTTGAACTCAGGTACTGGGTACTGTCCCTGAGCTTTTTGCTCAAATCTAATGTTCTACCGCTTGAATCACAGCTAGATCTCAGCCTCCTAAGTAGCTAGGATTACATGTGTGAGCCACTGGTGCCTGGTCTTTTTTTGTGCGTGTCATTTTTGTTAAGTACATGTTAATTGTTCCAACAGGTTTCACCATGGTACCTCATGCATACCCCCTTTCATACACACACATACATGCATGATCCTGTATGTGTTTATGCATGCTTATATTTTAGGTCTAACATCCACATTATGAGAAAACCTGACCATTTGTCCTTGTGAACCTGGTTTCCTTCATTTAATAGGATGGCTTCCAGACTCATTGATTTTCCTGATGGGTCCACCTTAATCCAACTTTCACATTTGACTTTTCCTGCACAATTCAGATAATAGGATTTTGGGTTTCAAGTCCATAAAAGTTGAGGTCTATATTAAAGTATGCAAGTGCTCAGTGGTGAAGTATCTGATTTCTAATTGTGGGCAAGTCTTGGATTTTAATTTCTGTTCCTCCCCATAAAAACTGACAAACAACAGTTTACTTTCACAGTTATTGTATCTTCCAGATCAACAAATATTCCCAGGATAAAAACTGTATTGAATTCTGGGATTACTCTGGATTTTAGATCCTAAATGTTGACCTAGTAATTAGTTCTAGCTTTGCAATGATTTTAAGATTTTCATTTTCACTTTCTGTTTTAGTTTGTCTTAAAGTGGGAGACTAGAATCAAACGCCTAATCAGTAATCCTCCTGGCCTAACTACCTGAATGTAATATTAAGTAGGAACATCTCAGAGGACTCACTAACTTGCATTTATAATTCTCCCTGCCCCTAAATGCATGTAGAGCAAAAAATGGACCATAACCAAATCTCATCTCATGATTTACAGAAACCTCTCTTGTGCCCCCTGGTGGAAGAATTTCTCCTTTGGAGTCTAAAGCCAGAGCCCAGAGATGCAGAAACAGAATACATTTCCCAAGAGTCATTATTTTTATTTTATTTATTTATTTATTTTTGGGTCTGGTCGTGGGGCCTGAACTCTGGGCCTTGGCGCTGTCCCTCAGCTCTTCAGCTCAAGGCTAGCGCTCTACCACTTGAGCCACGGCGCCACTTCCGGCTTTTTTCTTTTCTTTTTTTTAACTGTATTTTTTTTTTGTCTTTTCTTTTTTGGTACTGGGGATCAAACCCAGGACGTTGCACTTGCTAGGCAAGTGCTTTGCCACTGAGCTACATCCCAGCCCCCGGCTTTTTTCTTTTTGCTTATGTGGTGCTGAGGAATTGAACCCAGGGCCTCAGGCATGCAAGGCAAGCGCTCTACCACTGAGCCACCTTCCCAGCTCCCAAGAGTCATTATTTTAGATTATAAGAGTGCCCCTCGCCGGGCGCTGGTGGCTCACGCCTGTAATCCTAGCTACTCAGGAGGCTGAGATCTGAGGATCGCGGTTCAAAGCCAGCCCTGGCAGGAAAGACCGTGAGACTCCTATCTCCAATAAACCACCAGAAAACCGGAAGTGGCGCTGTAGCTCAAGTGGTAGAGCGCTCGCCTTGAGCTGAAGAGCTGAGGGATAGCGCCCAGGCCCAGAGTTCAAGCCCCACGACCAACAAAAAAAAGTTGAAAAGTATAAGAGTGCCCCTCCACTCCTCCTGCTCCTTAGCTCCTGTTTACAAGACACTAGATCCTGGTTGCTATGCTGGCTCAGTGTGTTGAATAGCTATTATTTAACTATGTTTGTCATTGCTTTTTCTTTCTTTTCTTTCCTTTTTTTTTTTTTTGTTGGTCGTGGGGCTTGAACTCTGGGCCTGGGCGCTGTCCCTCAGCTCTTCAGCTCAAGGCGAGCGCTCTACCATTTGAGCCACTGCTCTACTTCCAGCTTTTTCTGCTTATGTGGTGCTGAGGAATTGAACCCAGGGCCTCATTCATGCAAGGCAAGCACTCTACCACTGAGCAATATTCCCAGTCCTACTTCTGGCTTTTTGATGGTTAATTGGAGAAAAGAGTCACACTGATTTGTCTATCCTCCCTGACTTTAAACTTTGACCTTCAGATCTCAGCTCCCTAAGTACCTAGGTTTATAGGCCTGAGTAGCTGGAGTGTGGCTTACATTTTTAATTTTTTTAAGGGGGATATTAAACCATATTTGCACAGACTTGCTTGATTTCATATGGAAAGAAAAATGCAGGGTACAGAAGAGATAAGAAAATTTGCACAGGGGAAATTGTGGCCAGAATGCCCTTAGGGGTAGGAAGCCAAGAAGAGGAGGATATAGTGAAGTTCAAGGGCTGTATTTGGTGGTACTATGGTTTGTTTTTGTGCTGTTCCTAGGACTTGAACTCTAGGCCTGTCCCTGAGCTTTTGTGCTCAAGTCTAGAGCTGTTTGAGCCACAGCCCTACTTCTTTTTGGTGGCTAATTGGGGGATAAGAATTTCAGAGACTTTCCTGCCCCAGCTAATTCTCAGATCTCAACCTCCTGAGTAGCTAGGATCACAGGTGTGAGTCATGCGTGCCCGGCTAGGTAAGGTACCTTTTGTCAGATCCTGACAGGCTAAGGAACAGCCTAGTTCTGAGTGTTCACTTTCCTCCCTCAGAAATGGGCACCTGTGTGGGCACTGCTCTTACTTTGGGATACCCACTAGCTCCTCATCTTTGAGGACAAAACTAAAAGCAAGTGAGTCAGGACACCTCTCCCCAGGTCTCCTGGCTTTCCACCAACCTTTGGCCTTCTCATTTCTGCACCAGGATAGGCCCTCGTGCCTCTGCTCTGTAGGGAGGAGGAGGGACTCGAGCTTGCACCTCTAGTTGGGCGGTTGTCCCAGTTGCGCCTGCGCACACGGGCTCCCCCACCTTCCCCTCGCTTTTCCTTGGAGGCGGCGCACCGAGCTCGTTCTCCCGCGCTCCTCCTCGTGCGCGCGCGCGCGCGCGCGCGCTCTCTCTCTCGAGCTGCGCCTGCGCAGAGGGAAGAGGAAGCGGGTGCCCTGGGCGGCCTCTGCGCCTGCGCGCTGCGGGCTCCGGGGCCTCCCGGCCTGAGGGAGAGGAGCCGGGAAGATGGCGGCTGTGGTGGAGAATGTAGTGAAGCTGTGAGTGGTCGTTTCTTTCTCTCCCACGCCGGAAGGTCTTGTTAGGGGGCCCCGGGACTAGAGGACGGTGCGAGAAGAGATAAATCGGAGACGGCCGAGAAGTTGGTGTTGCGACTCCTAGAGGGCAGGGCAGCCCCGGAGACTCCCGGGAAGACGTTGCGCTTCTTTGGAAACTTGTGGCGGCCCTGAGGGGGGCCCGCGGGGGCCCGGGACGGGCGGCCTCCCTGCGGGGCTGAGCGGCGAGTGCGGGGCCCTGCGACCCGCGGGAGACTCACGATCCGCAGCCCTCTGCCGAGACGCGGGGGTCCCGAGGAGCGCGGGCCGGGGCCCCGGCGACCCCCAGGAGGTGCCCGGGCGCCGCCCCCCTCGGCCGGCCCCCGAGCGCCTCCCTCGGACGGCCCCTGCGGGGTAGCCCTGAAAAACTTCCCCACGACGCTTGGAGATGGGGGGAGCTTGGGTAGCAGATACCCCAAGACGAAGCGTATCCTTGGGAAGACTTGGAATAACTTCTGGGGATGGGGGGGGGGTGTCTTTGCGCCATCCCAAGCCGGACCCAAAGTAGTCCCAGACACGACTTACCAGCCTACAGGAGGCGGCCTCGGGGGATCGGGGGGGGGGAGCATTCTCGACACTGTGGATGGACCCCATTGTGCTGGTCAGATTTCGAGCAAAGTTAAAGTTAACGGTGGTTGAGGACAAGTGGACTGACCTATGGCTGCTTCCTGTGAGTCAAAGGACACTTGGATGTGTGGGGATTGATGTAGTTCGCCTCCTCCCTCCTCGAAACGGAAGCCCTGCGAGGTGTTGGTGTGCTTTTTGTTGGTTTTGGTTGCTGGCAACTAGGGTTTGAACTCAGGGCCTCACACTCTTCTTGCTGTTTTTTTTCCGCGCAAGGCTGGTGCTCTACCGTTTGAGCCACACCTCCACTTTGCCAAGTGAAATGGGTTGGTTAATGCCCCGCCGAGGGGAGCGAGCTCTTTTTAATGGCTATATGGGACTTAATGCAAAGGTTGGAAAACTTGGTGTCTAGCGAACAAGACTTTGACGAAATGCCGAGTGAAAGGTTTGGGAACCATTCTAAGGAACTGTCACAGCCTAATGTGTCTTTGTTGTGGACTGAGCCCTATTTTTCCCAAGAGCCTTTCTTCTCCTTCTTTCTAAGGTTAAGTTGCTTCTTCCCCCTGCCTGGAGCCTTTTTCTTCAAGAATGCTTTCCCACTTCCATTAAGCTAAGTGCCTGCTTCTCTTGTGGCTTTATTATTTTTTTTTCCTCTGCTTGCTATTTGCTGTATCCTGCTGCTGCTTTCAACTACCCCTCCTCCCAACTCTATTATCTTCCTCTCTGATCTGCCCACTCCAGATTCCCCAGCTCTTCAAGCTGACATTTTCCTCAATATAGAAATGACGCTGTTGATCTACCATTTTTATAGTTATCTTTCCTGACTCAGATGTTCCTCCTTTTGTTTTCCTGCCTTTCTCTTTGTTGACTCCCTATCCTATTGTAAGGGGAGATTTGACACAGGTTTCATGGTTGGGGGGTGAAGGGCGGTGTAGAAAAGAAATCTTGTATCCAGGAAATCTAACTGTAGTAACAGTGTCAGAGTTGCCCAGGTTTTGCCAGTTACATGTAATGCACTTTTTGTTGAAACACTTTCTACCCTTTGGATCTCTTTTTGCCTGGAAAGAGATTCTTTATCCTGTGTTTCTCTGGAGTCTAATGCCTGAGTCTTCTGACAGTTGAGGTACTGCATTAGGGTCAAGAAGGACTACTATCTCTTTTCTGACTTGGCCATTTCTTGTACTGGAAGAAGGATTTTCCTGTTTGTCAGTTCTCTGCCTCTCCCAAAAGTGATGTCAGAATTGAAACAGTCTTTAAGGGGACTTACTAGGGTAATAAACTACTATAAAATGCTGACTAGTTTGGAAAAGTTTTTGAGTTAGGTGACAAGATTGGGGGAGGAGGTAGGTTAACTTGAAATTTCTTGCTACAGGAGCCTTAACTTCACCAGAGTGATTTCTTGTTCTCTCATCAAATCCTCCTCTCTATAGTTCTAAGTTTTTGTTCTTAGTCCTCTTAACCAACAAAATCCTTATCCTGCCTTCTGAAATCTCACCTAAAAGAGCTCTGACAGGACACCCATCCTTTCCAGCAAGTCGTTGACAACTGCCTTGCTCTTACTTGGTAGCCTTCAGCGGGCCTGGGCTGGCCCTCCCACATTTGACTCCCAGTGTCAGTATCAATTCCCATCAGCAGAAACAAAGGAGCTGCTGCACTTGTTTATCCAATTTTCCTCTGTGTGGTAAGGTCGTGGCTGCCTCCTAAAGGCAAGCAAATGTGAGCCTGATCTCTTCTGCTCTTTGCTCTCCAACACAAGATTCATGCCTACCTCAAATTACAGTCATTACAGCTCATTGAATCAAGCCAGGCTGTACTCCAGTTGCCGACTCTTGTGTATGGTGTGTGCTGGGAACAAAGCTAAGCTATGCAGTGTTCTGTTCTGGCTGCGCTGTGAAAGCCCCCATTGGAGCAGAGTTTGTTGGTGTAGCTCATATTGTGGGCATAAGGTGGAGGCCTACTTTCAAACCCACTGTCAAGCCTGGGCGCGTGCACTTGTTCTCCTGTCTCGTTCTCGTTCTCCTGTGTTCTCTGTCTCTCTCATCCTGGCATGTTAGAGCTCACCTCCTCTAGCCTCCCTAATCTATAGAAAAGGAACAGAGGTTGATTAAAGGTCCATGTTTATGGGGTGACTTTGCAGCCAAATCAGTCTTTTTATCCCCAAGTCCAGTCTGGTGTATCCCAGACATGCTTATGGGTTATGAGGAGACTATGGGAAATAAATCACCTCTGCTCTCAGTGTGTCCATTTTAAGGCTGATTAAATTTTGAGCTGGAGTGTGGCTCAGTGTTTGAGTATATGCCTAGCATGTGAGAAGTCCTGGGCTCAATCTTCAGAACAACAGTAAGATTGGTTGCATATAAATATGAGTTGTCCTACCCTCTATTACCAAAGTGCTTGTCAAACTCTGAAGAACAAGGACAGGTTGGCTCTTTGTACATGTTTTGCCTTTTGGTCCTTGCAGTTTTTTAGCTTTTTAAAATACATAGAGCCAAGCTGGGTGCTGATGGCTCACACCTATAATCCTAGCTACTCAGAAGGCTGAGATCTGAGGATCGTGGTTTGAAGCTAGCCCAGGCAGGAAAGGCCGTGAGTTTATCTCCAATAAAGTACTCAGAAAAAGCTAGAAGTGATGCTGTGTCTCAAGTGGAAGAGGGCCAGCTTGAGCAAAAGAAGCTCAAGGACAGTGCCCAGGACATGAGTTCAAGCCCCAGGACTGGCAAAACAGAAAAACAAAGCCAGGTGCCAGTGGCTCATGCCTGTAATCCTAACTACTCAGGAGGCTGATATATGAGGATTGAAGTTCTAAGCCAGCCTGCGCAGAAAGGTTTGAGACTCTTCAGTTAACTGGCAAAAAAAAACCCAGAACTAGAGCAGTGATAGAGCAATAATAGCCTTGAGCAAAAAAGTTCAGGGACATCACCCAGGCTCCAGGATTTGCACACGCATGTACATGGCCTATGCCCACACTCAAGCTAGAAATGAGCTGGGTGCCAGTAGCCCAGGTCTGTAATCCTAGCTACTAAGGAGGCTGAGATCTGAGGATCATGGTTCAAAGCCAGCCTAGGCAAGAATGTCCATGAGACTCTTATCTCCAATTAATCACCAGAAAACCAGAAGTGGTGCTGTGGCTCAAGTGGTAGAGCTCTAGCCTTGAGCTGAAGAGCTGAGGGACAGCGCCCAGACCCAGAGTTCAAGCCCCACAGCCAACAACAAAAAGTTAGAAATGAAATGTGGCTCAAATGTTAGAATGCCAGCCTTGAGCAAAAAAGCCATGCAAAAGCTAGAGGCCTGAAGTTCAAGCCCTACTATAGGCACACACACACAATTCCTAAGTTTTTAACCTTACTTTGTATTTCAAATGGAGTCGTTAGAGGGTGGGAGTTGAATTTGGAGTTAAATTTTCTGGGCCAATGCTTTACTACTTGAGCGTACATCCCCAGACCTTTTGCTTTTAGTTTTTATTTTTTTAGATTGGGTCCCTGAGTGTGGTTGGTTGGTTTGTTTGGCCTGGTCAGGCCTCAGAATTCAAACCTCCTACCTCCACCTCCCCATTTTTTTGAGATAGAGTCTCATTATGTGACCCAGACTGGCCTCCCCAGTGCTGGGATTAAAGGTGTGGGCCACTATACAAACTGAGTCTTTTGACTAGTTTCTTGTTAGTAAGGTGCTTTATAAAAGCCTTGAGGAATTCTAAGGTTCTCTCCCTCAAGGCCAATGTGCTTTTAACCACTTCTTGGTTAAACAATGTTAGCATCTTATGACACCGCAACACCGCCCACCTGCCCCCCTTTCCCCTCTCCCCCTCTCTCCCTTTCTGTCTGTTTTTCTCTTTCTTTTTTCCTTCTTTCTTTCCCTAACTATCTTAGAAATTGTTTCTAAGAGCTTTCTCTTTTTCCTTTTTTTAATTTTTTTAATTTTAATTTATTTATTTTTGGGTCTGGTTGTGGGGCCTGAACTCTGGGCCTGGGCGCTGTCCCTCAGCTCTTCAGCTCAAGGCTAGTGCTCTACCACTTGAGCTACAACGCCACTTCCGGCTTTTTTCTTTTTGCTTATGTGGTGCTGAGGAATCGAACCCAGGGCCTCAGGCTTGCAAGACAAGCGCTCTACCACTGAGCCACCTTCCCAGCCTTGAGCAAAAGAAGCTCTGGGAGCTGGGCGCCAGTGGCTCACACCTGTAATCCTAGCTACTCAGGAGGCTGAGATCTGAGGATCGCAGTTCAGAGCCAGCCCGGGCAGGAAAGACTGTGAGACTCCTATCTCCAATAAACCACTAGAAAACTGGAAGTAGTGCTGTAGCTTAAGTAGTAGAGCGCTCGCCTTGAGCTGAAGAGCTGAGTGCCCAAGCCCAGAGTTCAAGCCCCACGACTGACAAAAGAAAAAAAAAAAAAGCAGCTCTGGGACAGTGCCCAGGCCCTGAATTCAAATCCTAGAACTGGCAAAAAAACAAAAGGTCTTGTGGACTTTCCACTGACTAGCTTTGAACGTGATCCTCAGATCTCAGCCTCCTGAGTGGCTAGGATTACAGGTGTGAGCCATTGGTACCTGGCTTGCTTTGTGTGTGTGTGTGTGTTTTGTTTGTTTTGTTGTTTTGCCAGTCCTGGGGCTTGAGCTCAGGATCTGGGCACTGACCCTGAGCTCTTTTATGCAAGGCTAGCACTCTACCAATTTTTTTTTAATGGATATTTTTTCCTTCCCCCGCCCCCCCACCGAATCAGAGTTTGAACTCAGAACCTTGTGCTCTCATTCACTGGTTGGCACTCTACAATTGGAGACATACCTCTAACCACCTAAATAACATGTCCTTCAATAAGCTTTTTTTTTTTTTTAATTTTATTTATTTATTTTTATTTATTTTTTGTCAATTGTAGGGCCTGAACTCTGGGCCTGGGCACTGTCCCTCAGCTCTTTAGCTCAAGGCTAGCACTCTACCACTTGAGCCATAGTGCTACTTCCTGCTTTTTCTGCTTATGTGGTGCTGAGGAATTGAACCCAGTAACTCATGTATGCAAGGCAAGCACTCTACCACTGAGCCACCTTCCCAGCCCCTCAATAAGCTTTTATAGTTTGCTAAAAAAAACCTTTTAATA
Organism: Dipodomys spectabilis; assembly: GCF_019054845.1. Taxonomy (NCBI): domain Eukaryota; kingdom Metazoa; phylum Chordata; class Mammalia; order Rodentia; family Heteromyidae; genus Dipodomys; species Dipodomys spectabilis. The sequence continues at coordinate 10,607,829 of NW_024870707.1, forward strand.
AGCTCCTTAGACTTTGATGAACTCTTTTTCCCTGTTTATAAGAGAGGCTAAGAAAAGTAACATCTTAACTAGTACAGAGCTAGACATATGAGAAACAAGGAATAAGCATTCATTTCGACTGGAGCTCAGGACCTGACACAAGCAAATGCTACACTGTTACGCTGCCTCCCATCAGCTTGTCTGATGAAATTATGTGTTCTTCACGGTAATTTATTTGTGAAGTACCTTTCCTCATGCTGGCTTAGTGGAGGGGCTTTGTGTCCCATGAGGCAGAAGTAGAGGCAAATGTAACCCTTAGATCTGATTTCCCAGTCCCCTGGGCCCTTTGGAGAAGCAGTTGACAGGGGAGCAGGATATTTTGGCACCTTGCATCCTTGCTTTTTATCTACCCTGCAGCCTTGGGGAGCAATACTACAAAGATGCCATGGAGCAGTGCCACAATTACAACGCCCGCCTGTGTGCCGAGCGCAGCGTGCGCTTGCCTTTCCTGGACTCTCAGACTGGAGTAGCCCAGAGCAACTGTTACATCTGGATGGAAAAGCGACACCGTGGTCCAGGTGAGGTCACAGTCTCAGGGACACAAGGAGAATTTTCCCCCCTGCTCCTACCTGTGGATGAATATGGTCGTCATCGTTCCCTACCCCCCACCCCTCATGGGTAGGATGAAGCTGACAGGTTCATACCTTCACCTCGGCTTCCCCCCCCCCTCAGTGGAGGCCATGATTGAGCTTCTGAAGGGCTGTGTCAATAGCCTAAGCTTATACTCATTCCCCCCGCCCCCCCCCCCCCCCCCCCATGCAGAATCTTACCCAATCCTCAGGCTCACACTGTCAGCATTCTTTCCTTGCTCTGGAACTCAGGGGAGCTACTTAGCTCAAAAGTGTGTAATATCATTTTCTAGTATTGGGTTAGGGTTTAACTGCTCACTCGGACTTCCACAGGATTGGCCTCTGGACAGCTATATTCCTACCCTGCCCGGCGCTGGCGAAAAAAGCGACGAGCCCACCCACCTGAAGATCCCCGGCTTTCCTTCCCATCTATTAAACCAGGTAAGGGGCACCCTGCTTGAGCAGGGGCGTAGCCCACTGCATGGCAACAGATCCGTTTCCCATCCACTAGTGCTAGGCCCTGTGCTAGTTCCTGTAAAAACAAAAGTCAAAAATGAATCAGGGCTGGGTGCCAGTGGCTCATTCCTATAATCCTAACAACCTAGGAGGCTGAGATCTGAGGATTGTGGTTCAAAGCCAGGCCAGGCAGAAAAGTCTGAGATCCTCATCTCCAATTAGCCACCAGAAAGCTGGAAGCAGAGCTCTGGTTCAAGTGGTAGAGCACTAGGCTTGAGCACAGGCTTAGGGACAGCACCCAGGCCCTAAATTCAAGCCCCAACACGAGCACAGGAAAAAACAAAAACAAAACAAAAATATATATATATAATTTCTTTCTTACCTTAGAGAATTCAGCTTATCAGAGTCAACAGGTAAAGAGCTATGTTCTAGTGTTAAGTGAACTAGGGTGTCTTGATTCCTGGAGAGCTCAACAACAGAAAACAGTAGCACACTGGTTGACTGCCTTTAAAAAAATTTTTTTTAGTGGTATTGGAGTTTGAATTCAGGGCTTGTTCTCACTCAGCTTGCTAGCTCACTCTGCTGGCATTGTAAAATGGGGCCATGATACCAGCCCTGCTTTTGGCTGTCTTTTTTTTTTTTAATTTTTTGTTTTATGTGGTACTGAGGAATTGAACCCAGGACCTCATACATGCTAGGCAAGCACTCTGGCACTAAGCCACATTCCCAACCCCTTTGCTGGATATTTTGAAGATGGAATCTCAAGAATTTTCCGCCCAGACTCACTTCAAACTGTGATCCTCTGGATCTCAGCCTCCTGAGTAGCTGAGATTACAAATGTGAACCATCAGCTCCTCGCTGACTGGTTGACTCTTGCAGTATGTCCACTCAAAGCTTTAGCCCCTCTGAGCCTTGTTTTGTCCTGACTCTTGCAGACACAGACCAGACCCTGAAGAAGGAGGGGCTCATCTCTCAGGATGGCAGCAGTTTAGAGGCTCTGTTGCGCACCGACCCCCTGGAGAAGCGAGGTGCCCCGGATCCCCGAGTTGATGATGACAGCCTGGGAGAGTTTCCTGTGACCAATAGTCGAGCACGGAAGGTATAAGACTATCCCCATGGCTGAAGGAGCATTGCAGGAGACCAGGCTCTTCAGGAGGGGCCACCCCTTAGCAAGTCTGAAGTAGATCAGTGATGGAATGTCTGGCGTGACTGAGGCCTTGAATCCAATCCTTAGGACCACCAAAAAGAACAGAAGCAGAAGCTGAGGTTTCCTCTATAGCTGATAAACTTCTCTCCTGTCACTACCCTGTCCTGCTGCTTTCCTTCTAAAGATAGGCTCTCATTCATTCATCCTCTTTTTCACAAAAGTTTTTGTTATAAAGTTTTTTAGTGGGCTGGGGAGGTGGCTCAGTGGTAGAGCGCTTGCCTTGTATGCATGAGGCCCTGGGTTCGATTCCTCAGCACCACATAGGCAGAAAAAGCCAGAAGTGGCGTTGTGGCTCTAGTGGTAGAGTGCTAGCCTTGAGCTAAAGAGCTGAGGGACAGCGCCCAAGCCCAGAGTTCAGGCCCCACAACTGACAAAAGAAAAAAAAAGTTTTTTAGTACCTGGAGATCCACAGGTAAAACAGCCTCATCTCTGCCAACTGGGAAACCAACACTACATTTAAAACTAAGAAAATCAGCCAGGTGCTGGTGGCTTACACCTGTAATCCTAGTTACTCAGGAGGCTGAGAGCTGAGGGTCATGGTTCAAAGCCAGCCCAGGCAGGAAAGTCTATGAGACTCTAATCTCAGTTAACCACCAGAAAACCACAAGTGGTACTGTGACTCAAGCTTTGAGTGGAAAAAACTCAAGGACAGTGCCCAGGCCCTGAGTTCAAACCCCACGACTGATCAAAAAATAAAAAAAAAGATATTCCAGGCACCATGCTAAGTTCTTTTCCATGCATTACCTCTGTTAGCTTATACAGGGTCTTATGGGGTAGGCTTCATGGTCCCCATTTCACAGGAAGACTGGAGCAGAGCCATTTTAAAACTTCCCAGAAGGGCCAGACGTCCGTGGCTCACTCCTGTAATCCTAGCTGAGATCTGAGGATCAAGGTTCAAAGCCAGCCTGGGCAAGGAAAGTCTGTGAGACTCTTATCTCCAGTTAGCTACCAGAAAACCAGAAATGGGGCTATGGCTCAAGTGGTAAAGTACTACTAGTCTTGAGCTGAAGAGCTGAGGAACAGCACCCTGGCCAAGAGTTCAAGCCCCATGACCGGAAAACAAAAACAAAAAACACTTCCCATAAGGTCACACAATAAGCACCAAGTCTGTCATTTAACTAGGACATGTTAGAAAGGGACTACTGACTATAATTTTTCAGAGAGGCCAGTCCAACAGGGTGGAGCAGAGCATTTGACTAGATCACTTAAGAGATCAGGGGCGGGGGAGGTATTCTAGGCCAAGGGAACAGCACAAAGAGGCACAGAGGAACAGAAGCATTGAAGGGAACAGGACTTTGATTGTAGGGTGAGGAATGAGGGTGGGACCAGGTCCCAGAGGAGAGGAGGTTCTGGGTGGCCTTGGCCAATTCTGTCATACAAAGCTTTTAGGTGACATGATTTCTATTCATTCTGATCTGTCTGTCCACTCAGCGGATTCTTGAGCCCGATGACTTCCTGGATGACCTTGATGATGAGGACTATGAAGAGGATACCCCCAAGCGCCGGGGCAAGGGGAAGTCCAAGGTGAAGGGCCAGCATGTTGCTGGCAGTGCACGGCAGGGTGGTCCAGGGAGGCTCATGATTTCCTCTGGTTCCCTTTCTTCCTGTCAAATGAGATTAGCTGCTGCTCAGGAGAGTGTCACTCCTGGGGTCCTGCACTTTAGTGAAGGCATCTTTGTACTCTTCTTGGCGCAGGGTAAGGGTGTGGGCAGTGCCCGGAAGAAGCTGGATGCTTCCATCCTGGAGGACCGGGACAAGCCGTATGCCTGTGACAGTGAGTGCCTCGCTAGTGGGTGGGTAGTCTTTGCCTTGGACCCAGCTCCTGCTCTGGATGTGAGAGGAGGGAGGGTTGTGTTCTTGCCCTGAGTGCTGAAACGAGCCTGTGATCTTGATCTGCCTGCTGACTAGTTCCCTCCAAGAACCCTGGGCGGCCCAGGCTTCTGCTCCATGACCGGTGGGACCTGCATGCTCTGGGAGAGATTCCTCTGACCCCTGGGGTGAGGGAGTGGGAGGTTTCTCAGCAGGCAGGGTTGGCCTCTCCGGGGGCAGTGTCCAGGTCTGCTGGCCCAATGAGCTGGGGCACAGGGGGTCGGCCCTGAGGTTTTCAGTGTCTGTTCTCTTTCCCTTTGCTTTGGCTCACCCTCCTTCCGTGCCTCCACCCCGGAGCTCCGTCGCTGCTGGGGTTCTCTGTCGCTCGCTTGCTCCGCTTTCCTGTTGCCGCTGCCCTTGTCTCCAGTGTGTCAAGGCCTCCTTCTCATGACTTTTCTTTCTGTCTTTCAGATAGTTTCAAACAAAAGCATACCTCGAAAGCGCCCCAGAGAGGTAGCTCTCTCAACTTTTCAGACTTTTGGTTTTCCTATCCCTTTTCCCTCTTCCCTTGTTCCTCCGCCTTCCTCATCTCCTGTGATGCTAGTCTTGAAGTCTCTGGAATGGCATGGGGGCAGAACTTGCTGAACGGTGGTTGTGTTTCACGCCCCAGAGTCCCAGCAGCTGCCTTCACTGCTTCTCTCCCTCACGCTTACTCCTAGGCCACTTAGCCTCATGCATGGGGTAGCTCCAAAAGCATTATGAGGAACCCACTATGAACAGATCCATTGCTCCCCTCCCATGCACAGCCACTTGGTGGTCAGCTAACGTCCCCACCATCCTTCCACCTCCTCCCAGCCTCCTCATTCCTTCCTTTTGGCCCCCTTGCCCTTATTGTCACCACTCAAGATTACAGACTGGGGCTGGGAATGTGGCTTAGTGGTAGAGTGCTTGCCTAGCATGCATGAAGCTCTGAGTTCAATTCCTTAGTACCACATAAACAGAAAATGCCGGAAGTGGCGCTGTGGCTCAAGTGGTAAGAGTGCTAGCCTTGAGCAAAAGAAGCTTAGGGGCAGTGCCCAGGCCCTGAGTTCAAGGCCAAGGACTGGCCAAAAAAAAAAAAAAAGATTACAAACTGCCTTGCTGGAATCAGCTTTTCTTGCTGGGCAGGCACAGTTGTGGCTCCTTTGGGAGCCAACTGCTCTCTGCTCATTTGGTAGGTAGTCACCAAGAAAGCCAGCCTGAGCCCTTTGTCCACTCAGCAGGGCCGGGCTTTGTGTTGTGTGCAGGGCCACATGAGCCTCCCGCATTCACTGACTTTGAGGTCTCTTTTTTACTTTTCCCCTTCCTGCCGTAGAGAAAACCATAGACTTTTCCTGACTGGAGTTCCTCAGACTCTTACCATTTCCAGGGCAAGTGGTAATGCAACGAAGGCTGAGCCCCACTAGACGCTCAGTTCAGAAAAGCATAGTGCTGTGGGGTGCTCCTGGCTAAAGAGAAGGGAAGGGATCATCACTAGGATTCTCCCCAGAACAAGGCTGCTGGAGGAATGGGGGGCTTTGGGTGGGGCCTCACAGCTTGGAGGGGTGGGGACGTAGCTTCCTTATAGCTTGACACCTCTCTCTGCAATCTTCTCCAACCAGTTTGTGGAAAACGCTATAAGAACCGACCCGGCCTCAGTTACCACTATGCCCACTCCCACCTGGCTGAGGAAGAGGGCGAGGACAAGGAAGACTCCCAGCCACCCACCCCCGTTTCCCAGAGGTCTGAGGAGCAGAAATGTAAGCTGAGGTGTTGGGAGTGGGCGAGCAGGCAAGGAGCTGGTCTTGCAGTAAAAGCCCTTCCTTGCAGGAATGTTAACGACCCAGGCACGGACCACCCTCAGGAGCATCATCAAAGCTCTCTTTCTTCCCTATAGCCAAGAAGGGTCCTGATGGATTGGCCTTGCCCAATAACTACTGCGACTTCTGCCTGGGGGACTCAAAGATCAACAAGAAGACAGGACAGCCCGAAGAGCTGGTGTCCTGTTCTGACTGTGGCCGCTCAGGTACCCCCAGAGTACCTACCCCCAGAGAGGACTGCCCCAGCGTCAGGTCCCGAGGGACTCGTGGCTCACTGACTTCAGCACCATCCTAGACAGCTCATCTTGGACATTCGCAACACCTCTGCTTCATCTTACAGCCTCGGTTCTCTTGCTTCCAACAGGGCATCCTTCCTGCCTCCAGTTCACCCCTGTGATGATGGCAGCTGTGAAAACCTACCGTTGGCAGTGCATCGAGTGCAAGTGCTGCAACCTCTGCGGCACCTCGGAGAACGACGTGGGTGTCCTGCTCGCCCCAGCTGGCTCCCCCACACCCCCCCAAGCTCCTCCCTCGTCCCCCCTCCCCACCATCGCCCCAGCTGGCTCCCCCACACCCCGCCCAAGCTTCTCCCTTGCCCCCCTCCCCACCATCCCCCTGGAAACTCCAGTTTCTTGAGCACCAACTTTAGGTCACACTCAGTTTTAGGTTCTAATGAGACCACACGAGACAAAGTCCCTGCATTCTGTGGATAACAGCAGTAAGCAAGGAAGGGAGAACTTACTGTGTGCCTTGGAGCAAATAAGACCAGTGATGTACAAATGAGTGGATACTGGTTTAGAGGCATAGTCAGATGGACTTTTTTAGCAGAGGGGAGGTTGATGCTGAAATTTGCAAAATACTGAGACATCCCAGAAGTTCTGGAGGGAGAGCAAGAAAGAAAGGAGCAGGGGGCTGGGAAGGTGGCTCAGTGGTAGAGCACTTGTCTTGCATGTCTGAGGCCCTGGGTTCGATTCCCCAGCACCACATAAGCAAAAAGAAAAAAAGCCGGAAGTGGTGCTGTGGCTCAAGTGGTAGAGCGCTAGACTTGAGCTGAAGAGCTGAGGGACAGCGCCCAGGCCCAGAGTTCAGGCCCCACCACCGGACCAAAAAAAAAGAAAGAAAGGAGCAGCTGTGTCGTGCACGGCTTCTAGGCTGGCTGGTGCAGACTCCTTAAGGTGGATGAGCCACATGTACTAAGAAGGCCAGTGTGGCAGACTGAAGCCTGCCCTTTGTGTAGGAATAGAGCTGGGGGAGATGGATCAGAGAGGTAGGTACCAGCAGTTCTGTGGGGCCTCAGGGTTGACCCCAGAGACTTGGAAAGGCTAAGTGTGTGCTCTGCCACTGAGCTTACACCCCCAATGCCTGGGCCTCAAGTTCTAAATATAGTGGGATGCTGCTGGAGGCTTATAATGAGGGACTGATCTATCACTTGAGCTGCAGCTTTACTTCTGTATTTTTTGGTGATTCATTGGAGATAAGAGTCTCAGCTGGCTTCAAGCTGTGATCCTCATCTCAGCCTTCTGACTAGCTGGAATTACAGGTGTGATCCTGGCCTATCAAGTTTTTTTTTATTTTTATTTTATTTATTTTATTTTTTTTTTTGGGTCCAGTCGTGGGGTCTGAACTCTGGGCTTGGGCGCTATCCCTCAGCTGTTCAGCTCAAGGCTAGCACTCTACCACTTGAGCCACAGCGCCACTTCCGGCTTTTTTCTTTTTGCTTATGTGGTGCTGAGGAATCGAACCCAGGGCCTCAGGCATGCAAGGCAAGCGCTCTACCACTGAGCCACCTTCCCAGCCCTCAAGTTTTTTTTTTTTAAGGCAACTTTGGCTGATTTATAGAGAAGAGATTGTTGGCAAAGAGGAGGCCATGTAATTACTTAGGAGCTCTGATAGGACTCAAATGGGGGATGCTAGTGACTTGGTCTGAGTAGAGTCCAGTATCATCTTCCCTGTTAGCTATTCTTTTTGGCAGCAATATTCTTGGAAGCCTTCCCCCTGTAGGTAGCCCGAGGCTCCTAAATCATTGGCCCCCTCTTCTTCTTCCTTTGTGCTTCTCTAGGACCAGCTGCTCTTCTGTGATGACTGCGACCGTGGCTACCACATGTACTGTCTTACCCCATCCATGTCTGAGCCTCCTGAAGGTATGTGGCTGAGAACAATCAATTCATCCATTACTCAGGATTATAATCAGTTACTCAGAACAATCAATTTGTCAGTAAAATCACCTACCTAGTAAATTCTGAATTGCCATTTACTCTTCCAAAGTAGAGTAAAGCACCTTGCCTTGCCTCAGTTTGGGATACTTTTCTAATATTTCAACCTGAAGGGCTTAATGTTTGCACATTGTCTTCAGTAACAAATTAATACTCCAGGAGTTAACAGATGTTGAGCAGAAGAAAGTCACTCAGAAGGAGAGAGCTGTTTCCCTCCAGTTAGTATAAAAATTGAATTGTCGCCGGGCGCCAGTGGCTCATGCCTGTAATCCTAGCTACTCAGGAGGCTGAGATTTGAGGATCACAGTTCAAAGCCAACCCAGGCAGGAAAGTCCATGAGACTCTTATCTCCAATAAAGCAATAGAAAACCGGAAGTGGTGCTGTGGCTCAAGCAGTAGAGCATTTGCCTTGAGCTGAAGACCTGAGGGATAGCGCCCAGGCCCAGAGTTCAAGCCCCACAACCGACAGAAAAGAAAAGAAAATTGAATTGTCACTTTGCCTGATACAACATTGCTCTTTCAGCTTTCCTAACTTGATAGATTTGAGTATTTGTTTCTTCTACCTTCCCTTTTCCAGTATGGAAGAGAGTTGTTTCTGGACAGATGTTTCTGCATCTGCAGTAGTTTATTTATTTATTTATTTATTTTGGTCAGTCTTGGGAGCTAAACTCCAGGCCTGGGCGCTGTCCTTCAGCTCAAGGCTAGCACTTTACCACTTAAGCCTCAGTGCCACTTCCAGCTTTTTTCTGCTTATATGGTGCTGAGGAATTGAGCCCAGGGTCTCATGTATGTGAGGCAACACTCTACCACTGAACCAACTTCCCAGCCCCCCTGCAGTAGTTTATTTTGTTTTTTGTTTTTGTTTTTTGGGGCCCAGTCATGGAGCCTAAACTCTGGGCCTGGGCGCTATCCCTCAGCTCTTCAGCTCAAGGCTAGTGCACTACCACTTGAGCCATAGCACCACTACCGGCTTTTTTTTTTTTCTGATTATGTGGTGCTGAGGAATCGAACCCAGGGCCTCATGCATGCAAGGCAAGCGCTTTACCACTGACCCACCTTCCCAGCCCAGTAGTTTACTTTAATGATTTTTCACTTTTCAAGGACTGGCTGCATCTCCCCAGTCACCTCTGGCTGGATTTCTTTCTTTCTTTTTTTTTTTTTTGGGTCCGGTTGTGGGGCCTGAACTCTGGGCCTGGGCGCTGTCCCTCAGCTCTTCAGCTCAAGGCTAGCGCTCTACCACTTGAGCCACAGCACCACTTCCGGCTTTTTTCTTCTGCTTATGTGGTGCTGAGGAATCGAACCCAGGGCCTCAGGCATGCAAGGCAAGCGCTCTACCACTGAGCCAACTTCCCAGCCCTCTGGCTGGATTTCTGAGTTCAGTTCTTCTCATATGGGAATTTGGAGCTTATCTAGGAGGGAAAAACTACCCACTTGCTGAGCCAGTATTCCAGGCAAGAGAAGTTCACCATGCGTTGGTAGTTGACTTTTAATGTAGGTCAGACTGCTGGCATTCTGTAGAGAATGAGGCCATGAGGCCACTA